>NW_028327181.1:62193004-63393004 GCF_987537825.1 Furipterus horrens
CCTGATTGCCTCCCTGCAGTGTTGCTAAATGGGTTCCCCTTTCCCTGTGGCTTTTGTAAATTGATAGGTAGATCTAGATGTTTAATCAGATTCAGGTGCCTTTTTATTCAGGAGTACATGTCTTTTTAAAACTCCAATGGTGAGCATTGTCAAGATTCATTCACTCTTCAGGGCTGCAAAATGATGATATTCTATGATTTTTTTTCCTTGTGTACTAGCTGAATACTTCTATAAGAAGAAAATTCTTCTCATCAACTAGTTGGTTACTCTAAGAAATAAGAGGATAAACATATGATTCCCCACCCTCTCATTATTTACTAATTTTCAAAAAAGGAGTTGGTCCAGTCCTCATTTCTTTTAAACGCACTCTAACCAGGATTTCACACCCACTCCCCAACTATACTATTGAATCTGTTAATATTGAGGTTGTCAATGAGCTCTACTTTAATAAGTTCAAAGGTTAGTTCTGTCCTGGCTCGTGTGGATGAGTGGGTTGAGCGCCAGTCTGCGATCCAAAAGTTTGCCAGTTTGATTCCTGGTCAGAGTACACACCTGGGTTGCGGGCCAGGTCCTTTGGTACATTGACGTTTCTCTCCCTCCCTTACCCTCTCTCTAAAAAATAGTCTTAAAAAAAAAAAAAGGTTAGTTCTCATTCCTCATAACTGATCAGCTGCATTTAACATCAAAGATCAAACTCTCCTGGAAACACTTTCTTCACTTGGTTTTGACAACACCACACCCCCCCCCCTGGTTTGCTTCTTGTTTAATTGGCAACCCTTTCTCATCTCCTTTGCTGGTTCATTCTTACCTCCCTGAACTCTTATGTTAGAATACCTTTGAGCTGTCTTTAAACCTTGTCTCTCCTATATACTCAACTCCCTTAGAGATCTCACCTAATCTTATTATTTTTAAATGCCATTTATATGCTAACTACTCCTGTATTTATATCTCCAGTCCACATATCGTCCTCAAACTCCAGTCTCCTCAATATCTCTACTTGGAAGTCTAACAGGTATTTCCAATTTAACCTGCCTAAAATCTAACTACCAATTTCCTCCTAAAACCAGCTTCATCCACATATTATCCCATCTTAGTTAATGGCAACATCTTTCCAATTGCTGTAGCCAAAATTCTTAGAGCAATTTTGAGTCCTCATTTTCTCTCATATCCCATATTTAATTTGTGAGGAGAGGTGTTGCTTCTCCTTTCAAAATATATCCAAGACCAGATCATTTCTTACACTCTCCACTGCTACCATTCTGGCCCAGGACACCATCACACACCTGGATTACTGCAACAGTCTGCAGTTCGTGCTGTCTCTCCTGTCCTTGTCCTCCACTTTCACTTGCATTGCTACCATTCAAAATTTGAGACTCAATGAGTCACCCCTTCTTCACACAGCAGCCTGGGAGATCCTTTAAAAATATATCAGATAGTATCACTTCTCTCTTCCAAACCCTCCAAAGATTCCCATCACACTCAGAGCCATAGCTGAAGTCCTCACAATGGCCTACAAGGCCCTTCTTGATCTGCACCCCTTGCTTCTTCTCTGACCTCATTTCTTAGCAGCCTCCTCTCACTAGCCCCATTCTAACCAAGGAGGTTTAAAGCCCGCCTTGAACAAGCCAACACTCTTGCTCTAAGATCTTTGTATTTGCCCTTTTGTCTGCTGGGAGCAGTTTTCTCCTTTCTACATTCTTGGTTTATTCTTTTATTTCCTACAAATCTTTGCTCGAAAGTCACTTTTTCATAGAGCCTACTCCTGACTGTCCTTTTAAAAAGGACACCTTCCCTAGCACCATTATGCCTTCCTTCTCCCTGCATCGTTTTCCTCCATTGTACTTGAATGTAAGCTGCAGGACAGGGGATTTTGATTTCTTTTTCTTTTTTTTTAAACTCACCCTTGGTTTTTTTATTTTATTTTTATTTTACTTAACCGGTTTTAGAGAGAGGGGAAAGGAGAGAGAGAGAGAGAGAAACATCACTGTGTGGTTGCCTCTCATACGCCCCCAACTGGGGATCTGGCCCGCAACCCAGGCATGTGCCCTGGCTGGGAATCAAGGATTTTAATCTCTTTTGTTTTGTTCATTGCTTTATCCTGTAGTCAAGAACAGCTATGGTGGTTCTCATGGCTTCCAGGAAGTTCAACTGGTGTAGCTGTAGAGTCCACTCACAGAAGAGGGGTTCTTTTTTTTTTTTTTTCAATAATTTATTTATTTGTTTGTTTGTGTGTTTATTTATTTTTAGAGAGAGGGGAAAGGAGAAGGAGAGGGAGAGAAACATCACTGTGTGGTTGCCTCTCACTTGCGTCCCCAACTGGGGACCTGATGTGCAACCTAGTCATGTGCCCTGACTGGGAATCGAACCAGTGACACTTGGTTCGCATGCCAACACTCAATCCACTGGGCCTCAGCAACCAGGGGTAGAAGAGGGGTTCTTGCTTGAAATTTAATGTTGTGTGGTCGCCATCTTGACATTCTTAATAACTTTATCTTTGAATCTGTGTTTTATAAGTGTGGTCTACTGGAACGTGCTCTGGGGGGCTTGGAGCCCCAATTCACATGTGATTCTGCCTCTGCCATGACCCATCTCTTTGGGATGGGTTCTTGCCTACCATCTCCTCTGCTCTTACCCAGAGACCACCCCATACCCCAGAAGAGCCTCCCCCATTGAAAGGGGGGGGATCAGAGTCAAAGGTATGTGTACCCATAGTTTAAGTCACAGGGCGGGACATTGGGCATCTTTGTACTTGCCCTGCCAGTATCTCTGTGCTCCAGGAGTACAGTATTAAATAGCAAATAAACCATATGATTACTGGTGTAGAGAGAGACTGAAGAGAAAACTAAAAACCTTTTTTCTGCTTTTGAACAAGGGCTGCCCCATTTTCACACTGTATTGAGCCCTGCATATCATGTAGCCAACCCTATAATGCTCAATGAATACTTATTTGTGAAATGAATGAATGATTATATGTAAAGATCTTAGAAGTGTCTGAGATGTGGTAAGCATTCAATAGAAGTTAGCTATTATCAGCTATTTTTTTTTAGTGGCCCACGTGCTTCAAGTTTGAGACTCAAGTTACATCTGACTGTTTTCTCACCACTTTATAATTTTCTGGCCTGTCTTCTCTGCTGATAATTAACTTTTCCTCTTCTCCGCTTTTACTTACATGGCTACCACTCAACTCAGTTATCCCCTTCCTCCTCTAGGAAGTCTCCTCTGTTCCCCTTGAATCATATCATCCCCTGAGTTAACTCCATCCTCTTCTCAGGCTCAGCTTTTTCATGCTGGGTCATGGCTCAGCTCCATCCAAAGGCCCAGGACTTCATTTGGCGGGATTGGAATGTGGCTGTGCCGCCAACCAATGGAAGTGCGTATTTTGCCAGGAGTGAGTCCCCTCCCCAGCCCCTCTGGCCCCTGTGATGAGTAGTTGCTCTTCCTCTGCCTCAGGCCTGATCTAGAGTCAGGTTGATCACTTTGCCTTAGGCCCCAGGGTCTGAGTAGGACAGGGATTTGCCTGAACCATAGCCTGCTATTGGGATCTTGATACTCATCCTAGTTCTGCGGACAAACATTTCTTCTGGAACCATGATGCAGATCCATTTTGCATTTTTTTTTTTTTTTTTGCATTTAGCCTTGTGCATTTTATTTTTGTGTGCATGCTATTCAACATCTGAGCCTCAGCACCTTCATCTGTGAAATGGGGATGAGTGTCTATCTGGCAGGGTTGTTGAAAAGTTTAAATAAAGAATGCCAGCCTGTAGCAAGACCTTTGAAAATGTATGCTCTCTCTTCTGCCAATTGTATTATTAGCTACTGGCATGGGCCTGCTCATTGACATAGACCTCCTGGTTTCCATGCTGCTATGAACACTTTTTAAAAAAATCCTCACTTGAGAATATATTTATAGATTTTAGAGAGAGAGGAAGGGGGAGAGAAAGAGAGAGAAACATCAATCAGTTGCCTCCCATATGTGCCTGGACCAGGGATCAAACCCACAACCTAGGTATGTGACCTGACCAGGAATAGAACCCGCAGCCTTTTGGTTTACAGGATGATGCACCAACCAACTGACCCACCCAGTCAGGGCTGTTGTGAACACGTTTAAGCTGCCCTAGTTCCAGGCTGTGTGCATGCTGGTCTTGTGTCAGTGTTAGTGACTATTTCCCCACTAGGTCCTTCTGGCCTCAGGGAGGGGGAAAAAAAAACAAACATCCAACATTGTTTTGGTTCAAGTGTGATAAACAGTGATTGACGGGCCTGAAAAAGAAGCTGTTGAATAACAAGGGGAAAAAGCCTGTAATTATTCCCTTTAACCTGTCTGTTATCCCATCTGTTCTATTCATTCTTTGACAACTTCCTTTCTCCCTGCTTTAACTGTTTAGGAATAAATTATTTTGAAGAAATGTGTTTTCAAATAGATTTGTTAGAGCTAAAATGTTGACATTAGCGAAGCTCTCTACATTCTGAATTGAGCTCCCCTGCTCTCCACTGAGAGACTGGGATCACTCTTGTTGGGGAACCATCAGTGATGGCAGCTAACAGGGATGCTCAGGTCCAAGGCGGAGAGAGTGGCTTCCAGTCCTGGGTCCTTTACAGTCATTGGATCCCTTCGCATAATCCTTTACCCTCTTGAGACACAGCCGCTTCATCTAAAAAGGGGAGTATTCCATATGCCTCTTGGAATAATGGATGTAAAAGCACTTGGGAAATGCAAAGAATTACTATTATTCTTACATGGTGCGCAAACTATGGATCAATTCAGCCAAAGAAAAAGAATGACTAACTTGAGCTGGTTGTGGGGTTCCTGGGAACTCAATCTCTGACCCTGGCCTCTCAGGCAGGGGCCTCTGCAGAGGTCCTCACATCTTTGAGGTGAAGAGAGCTCTCCTGGGCTGGGGCTGGGGGGGGGCAGGGGGTGGGCATGGAGGAAAGGAGGAAGAGGAAGGCTTCGGGAGAGGGAGAAGGTGAGACGACTCAGGATTTTACTGTGGGAGTTCAGAACCATGGGTTTTGTGGTCCTTATCATGGCTGTTATTACCCTGGACACATCGCTTGATCATTCTCCCTGCTATTGCTGGGTCCTGGAGACCCATAGGTTACCCTGATGGTCATGGTCAGTAACCTGGGCACGGTTCAATCCATGGAGTGGGCTCACTTGGTCCGGAGTCTGCTGTGGTCTCTGTGAGGTCCCCAGTGGGTGATGTTAAGGGAAGGAGCTGAACCCGGCGGGAGTCCCTACCTAATCATAGAGTCAACTTTTTAGAGTTGGGCAGATAGCTGTGCAGCACTCCTTAAAAAGGGAGCTGATCATTACACTACTGATATTAATAATGAGCCTTTTGAACACTATTATATGTCAGGCAGATATCAAACAGGGCTTCTTTCCCTCAAGATACGAATAAAATTGGCTGCTCCTCGCCCAGCTGCAGCCTGTGGAAATCTAAACTCCGCCTGCAGGTTTCTGTGACTGGAGATGTGGGTTCCCAGGGTCAAATCTGCCTTCAGGCTCCTCCGTCCTGCTCTGTGGACTCCCTTTTACACCAGACCATTCCAGACATGAAGTGCAAGGCACTTTTTCCATTTTCTAAAACTTCTAACATTGGGATTCACAATGTTCTAGTGCGGGGCAGAGAGACGCTCAAAGGGAGAGGGCCACGCCCAGTGCAGTTGCTCTCTCTCTCTCTCTATTGCCCCTTCCCTTCTTCCCTCTCTACCCCTCATCCCCCCATCCCCCACCCCTGCTTCCTCCAGTCCTGATTCTGGCTTGCATTGAAACTCCCATAATTTTCCTCTCTCTATTTAGTAGAAATCATTTCTAGATGCAGTGTGATATCCTGGACTGGATCCTGGAACAGAAAAAGGACATTAGTGGAAAACTGGTGAAATCTGAATAAAGTCTTCAGTAAATAGTACTGTACCATGTTAATTTCTCAGTTTTAACAAATGCATCATGTAAGATGTTAACGTTAAGGAAAACTGAGTGAAGGGTGTGCAGGAGGAATTCTCTGGACTACCTTTACAACTTTTCTCTAAACCTAGAAATTATTCCAAAATCAAATTTTTTTTTGAGAAAAGTACTTTCCCTTCTTTGTGCTGATGTCGCAGCACCACTTCTTCTGGTCCCTAAGCTCTTTGTCAGGGGAGTTTCCAAGCAAACACAGTTCTCTCCCTGGTAAAATTTCTAGTGTCAGCTATGATAACACAGTTTCCTCTGTCTTCCTTCAAGTTTACAGTATGATCTTACTCAATTTGTACAATAACTCATGCAGCAGGTATTATTACTCTTAATAGGGTACTACAGGCCAAAGAACCAGCAGGGGCAAAGGCAAGGAGGTGTAGAAAACCACCCAGGAGGTGTCTGCACTGTGGTGTGCGGGGAACACAGGGTGTCTATAGGAGAGTCAAGGGGGGTGAAATCAGAGATGCTCAGGAGCCAGATCAGGAGTGACCCTGGAGGCCACCGTAAAGATTCGACTTTATCCTTAGGTGATGATAGAGGGCAAGGATAAGTTTTAAGGAAGGGAATGGCATGGTTGGATTGGTGGGCATGGCTGCTGTGAGAGGAAGGATGAAAGGGCCAAGTGCAAAACTTGTCAGTATCTGGCCTACTGACAAGCGTAGCCTCGCTGGTGCTGGATGCAGGAAAGCTGGAACTTGCTTGTGATCATCAAGAAGCCCAACTGTAGCAACAAAGAATGAGGTAAATACACTCAAAAAGCAGAGCTGAGAGATGGAGTGGTGAAGTCTTTCAGAGACAACATCTGAATGCATGAATCCAGACGTGCCTGAAGCTACCTCTAACCCCATCCCAAACCATCCTTCCAAGTTATAAGAGTCAACATAAGCTAGTTTGAGTAGGGTTTCCATTCAAGTTATTGAAACTCTGTGCCTCAGTTTCCTCCTCTGTAAAATGGGGGTGACAGTATTACCTACCTCATGGGACTGTCTAAAAATGAAATGAGACTTTTTCCATATACCTATAGATACATGCAATGCATAATACTACGTGTGGCACATAGAAAACACTTAATAAAAGTTAGTTATTATAATCATCATCCTAATCATCATCATCATTATCATCTCATTAGACTCCTGGGCTTAAGCCCAAAGCCATCAAGCTGAGCCTACACTCCCTGTTACTAGCAGGGGGACAGCTGTACTTTCTATCAGCTTATTTTCCAAAGTCTCAGAATTTGGCAGTTGCTGGTAGAGCATTTTAATATGATTCAGTGTTTTCATTTCTGTCATTTTGCTGTACCTGCCCCTTGATGCAACTGAAGCAGAGAAATCCCTGAGAAGAAGAAATATATAGAATAAGAAGCTGTGATGAAGCCTCCTTGTTATTATCTGAGTTCAAGCTGATTTTCAGGGTAGCTTTTGATAAGCAAGCAAAGAGTTGGAACCCAGTGGATGAAAAGAAAGCATAGTTTGTGGACCCTGGAGGTGATGGATTTGGTTGGGCCGAGGCCAGTGGGTGATTGAGACAATATGGGGAGGCATGGCAGACAGCAGCTAGGGCAGCGATGCATTCTGGAAGCAGTAGTTTTCAAATTCATGTAATAGCATGAAGATCACCTACCAATTAGGGCCATGGATATTCAGCAGCTAGCTTAGAAAATGCTGAAGATTATTTTTAACTACACATACTAGACAGCCAGGCTGGCTCCTGTCAATCTCAGAAAATCGGAGTTAGCGTCATGGGAGGTGACCGCAAGGGAAACAGTGGGACAGAACAGCCTTCCTCTTGGTTGTGCAACGAGTAATGAAAAACCTTTAGACTAGGCTGACCCACTCATGGACCACACCAGCATGGCAAGTAAGAAGCCCCTTCCTGTTATCAGGGTCTTTCTGGTATCAAGGTTTGTCCAGGGTGTTTACTTGGTCCTGCTTTTGACTGATGAAGTAATCTTTCAAGTTCCTGATCCATTGTTTCCTGTCTCTTGCTTTTAGCCCTGCTCTTTTATTGGAATTTAAAGATAACCTTCAGCATCTTTACCTTGACCTTTAGTGATCAAAGTAAGGGTCTGCATCTCCAGTCAATCTGCTTTGGATAAACACCATGGCTGGAACCTGATCATGCACAGGTCTTTCCTCCCCCTTTTCGCATCTTCCCACCAATGGCGCACTAGACAGCTTCCCTACCCAGATTCCCTTCTCTAACCCAGAGATTCTAGTTCACAGGGCTGGGGTGAAGATCTAGCATCTAAATTTTAACAACTACATTAGGTGATCTGGCGCATGTGGTGTCCAGACCATGCATTCAGACACACTGCTTCACTGCTTCCATGAGTAAGGTTGTGGAGTCAGTTGGTTTTGGCAGTGAATCATGCTTCTGCTTTTTCTATGAGCTATGTGATCTTGGGCAAGTTTCTTCACCTCCCCAAGCCTCAGTTTCTGTATCTTTCAAGTTTTGTGATGTGTCTGACCCAGCATTTAGAAGGGGACAAGCATGTGATAGATGTCAACTGTTACAGTATCATGTTGGTAGAGGACTCTGAAAGTCAAGCAGGAGAGATGGTAAAAGCTATTGTCTGGAGAAAAAAAAAAATCAAGCTTCATGAAGAGAGGAATGAAGTTTGTGTGTATGGTTTTGGGGGGACGGTGGCTTCAGTGATCCCCATCTCCAGGTATTCATACCCTTGTGTAATCTGTTTTCCTTGAGTGACTAGTGACTCACTTGTAGAAAATAGAGTACAGCATCAGTGATAAGACATTGCTGCTTGCACCTTGGGTGTGCTTTCTCTTGGATGATTGTGCTGGGGGAAGCAAGCTGCCCTATGGAGAAGCACATGAGTCATGGTAAAAAACTAAGGTCCTTAGTTCGACAGCTCATGATGAACTGAAGCCTGCCCACACCCTGTGAACAAGCTTGGAATTGGATCCTTTACCTCTAGTCAGGCATTCAGATGACACCACATCCTTGGCCAACAGCTTGACTACAACCTCATTCGAGAACTTGAACCAGAGATACCCAGCTGAGCCACATTCAGATTACTGATCCATAGAAACTATGAGATAATAAGTGTTTTTGGTTTACACTGCTAAACTGTGGGGTAATTTCTTATATAAAATGATAATACATCTTTATTATCTGGGCCTTTCATTTAGTTTCCTTTTGCCTCAGTCCTTCTCCAGGGGCCCACTCAACCTGGTGATGATTACACTGGGAGACTGGAATGTGTGGAGGGCCCTGGCCTTGCAGGAGAGTGCCCTGAGAAGCAGAAAGTAATTCCATGATGATCTCATCTCTCGGAGAATGGCTGAGGGGGCACCCAGAGGCTGGAGAATAAGGCTTCTCTGTGGTGCAAGTCCAGTCAGGCTGGCTAAGCCCTAGTGCCAAGCTTGGGCTAAAAGAGTTAAAGGTGGTGGAATTCTCCTTGGACAAAGTTGGGGCTCACAGGAGGTCACAAGGGACAGGTTGAAAAGTGAGAGGAAATTGTGGCAACATAATAAAGATTGGAAGCACTGTCATTAAAGTCCCAAGCACAAGGTTCTGCTACTTATTAGCTTTGTGACTTTGAATGAGTTGTTTAAAATCTCCAAACCAAACATTTAAAGTGGCGAATATAATAATCTCCACTTTAAAGGGTTATTTTTAAGATGAAATGGGTTAATGTAGGGAAAGCTTTTAGCAGAATGCTGGTGAATAGCTGATACTGCAATTATTCTTAAAAGGGCCCCAACACTGAGGTCCTACCTATCTTGTTTCTGCTAGGGTCTGGGTGGGTGGTAGGAACCAGCAGGGCCTTCCAGCTTCCAAAGCAATGTTGTGGAGGGCAATTAGGTGAGCCTCTCCCTCAAAAATAAATGTAGGAATATAAGGCAGGCCAATGGAGACCACCTCAAAAGGGAGTTGGCACATCAGAGAATTATATGAAAAAGCTCTATAGTTTGCTGAACATGGGATAAGCCTTCAGATAAAGCTGAAAGCTTTGACACTAAGAAAGTCTTATTCTAAAGGTTCTCATCTAGAAGTCATGACTCGTGGTTCTCCAGAGAATTCACACGGGAGCAAAAGGCAAGAGGGTTTATTCAGACATCACTGATGTCAGCAATTTTACATTGAAGAGAAAATATTAGTCTAACAAGATGGAATGCCATGGTAGTATTAGAAGTGATGCTTCAGAAATGATACCAGCATATTTGCAGAAAAAAATACAGAAAGTATAATTATAAAGGATAGACATGACTGATCACAATTGAGTGTGAAGATTTAATAGGATGAAGAAATTGAGTAATAAGAACATATCTGACCACTTTCCAAGGTTTGCAAAAATGATGTTTCTGAGTCTGCTCCATTTAGAAAATTATACATGTGTTGGAGTTGTATATAAGAATTGAACACATACAACTCTGAAGATGGAGTATCATATATAAAGCCCTACAGAGTACATGACATGAGAAGGTTGCCTGTATATGATCAGGCACTAAAGTTTTTGGAACATTCATAGGTAGAAGCAGAAAAAGTGCTTATTTACAATTTATGGATCATCATTCTCTGCATCTGGATTTAAAGACCTTAATTCATCTTTGGGGAAGACTGCTGCTTTCAGAAAACTCTCAGAATAGCCCTTTAATTATCCAGATGTAAAACATTGTGCTCACTCATTGTTTTTGAAGGAAGTGGTGCCATCATTGTTAAACTGACTGTAAATATTAATAATGTAAATTACAAGTCTCTAAAACTACCATTTATTGAACACTTAACCATGAGGTCATAAGGACCACGTGGGATGCTCATTAAATGTACAGATTCTGAGTCCCTCCCTGGAGATTTGACTCAGAGGCCTGGGGAAAAGCCCTGGAACCAGTAAGCAGCTGAGCTTTCCTCAAATGAGGCTGTGGCTTCAGGCTTTTCCTTCATTATTCCACAACCCCAATCATGATGACCTGACTTATAGAAAAGGCAGCTTTGCTCAAGGTAACATGGCTAGCAAGTGGTGAATTAGGGGCAGAATCCGATTCTCTAGCACAAAAACCCCTGTGTATTGGGGATATGGAGTGTCCTATTGGATTACAAATGCAGAGGTATCATGGTGCTTATAGAGAGACCAAGCCAATCAATCACCCTGGGTGGGCCATAAGCATGTATCTTAGGAAGACCAAGGTGTATGTCGTCCCAGTCTGTGAGTAGCTAGGCCCAAGCTTGGTCTGTGGAAGACAAGTCATTCACGCTAGTGTTCTCATCATCCTACTGTCGGCACCAGAAATTACTGACAGAACTGATTATTATTACTGTTATTATAACAAAGAGGCTGCCATCCCAGACCATCAAGGAGAATTTATATTTCCCAGTGTTCCTTCTCCTTCTATCAAGAAAGGAGAATGTCTAAAGTGCTAGGTAACTTGGTTTTTTGTTCTTTCTCTTGCCAATGACTTGCTACAGTCTCAGTTATTTGTTTTGGCCTCAGCTTCTTCCCATTTTCTTGTGAGATCAGCAGGGATGCTCCTTAAGCCAACATAACTTGAACTTCTTGACATGTCATTTTAATTTTCATATTCTTAGATCCTAGCATGGTGCCTAACTCATAGCAGGCATCCAGCAAAAATTTGTTGGCTGCATGAATGAATGAACCAATGACCATTTGGGTGTGGAGGAGACTCATAGATACCTGCAGTTCTGCCCCTTCTCTGGTCTTAAAAAGGTCCCTTACTCTGCACCTGATGTCATCAGCCAGGACAAAGGAGGCAATTTTGGCACCAATAAGGGAAGCCTATTGTGTGAAATCTTACAGTTATGGGAAGGATAAATTATGATGATGGTGGTTCTTTTAAACAGACGTCTGTGAGGGAAGATAAGCAAGACCTCACAATAAAGGCCTTACAGTTGTGGGAAGAGCCTGGGAAAGGCTGTTAAGAATACAAACAATAAAGGACTGTCACACAAAAAAACAGAAAATTGTTTCTTACAGTCATAATTATTCTTAAAAAAAACCAACCAACAATTTGGTGTCTTTCTTTGCATATTTCTTTTTGGTAGAGATTGTAATGCATATAAATTTTTGAATCTTGCTATTTTTTATTCCACAAAACATAAACATTTCCCTATGTTATTATAAAGTCTTCACGAGTATCAGTTTTAGTGGTTGAATAATACTCCATTTTATAGATGTACCATAATTTATTTACCCATTTTTCTGTTGCTTATTTAGTTTCCATTTTTCCCCTTTTATAGTCAAGTAATTCTGCAAAGAAAATCTGTGTGCATTAAATTTACTCTATATTTAAGATTATTTCCTAAAGATAAGAGATCAGGAGTTGAATGCTGGATCCCGGAGAAGGATATTCTTGAGATTCCTGTGAATATATCATTGCTAATTTATGGGATGTTCTCATTGTTCTTGAGAATCCAGGCTCTGGATTCAAACAGGCTGAGTGCAAACTCTTGCTCTGGCATTAAGCTCTATGAATTTGGGCACCTTTGTTGACCTTTCTAAGTCTCAGTTCCTTAGTTGTAAACCAGGAATGACTGTACCCTCATCATGGGGCTGTTGTGAAGATGAACAATTAATATATGCAAAGCTCAGTGCTTAGCACAGTGTGTGTTCCATAAATATTAGCCACAATTAATTTGTCTATCTTTGATTATGAGCAAGAATGGACCTTCCCATTTATGCTTGTTGTCTGTTTGTATCTGTTCATATGTGTGTGTATAAATTAAGGTATTATTTTGGAGTGAGAAAACCTGAACACTAAGGGACTCTAAAAGGGAATATTTATTAGGAAATCTACTGGACATGAAGCTTTCTCTCAGGGTTCACCTAACCCCAGAGAAAAGTAGGCAGCAGTGTTGTGTACTACATAAAGTCTCTCCATTTTGTTAGTTTTAAGTTCTATCATTTCCTGTCATTTTCCTTTTTAAATGTTTCCTTTGAGACTAACTATATTCTTAAGTATGATTTTTATTGTCGAGGATTCCTGTGGGAACATATCACCAACTGTGGAACGAATTTGGAGGAGAAACTGGATTTGATTTCCAGTAATCAGCAGTACCGCAGGCCTCTCCAGGAGCATTTTGCTCTCTAAAGCCAGAACTCCCAGGGCAAGAAGCAGAGGAGCGCAGAGCAGCCTGAGCAGCCGCTGTGGCTTCCCCTCCCACTGACAGCGTCTATAAATCCATTTCCTGTCTTGTAATTATGTCTCTTGTAGTAATTAGCCCCTTCCTATCAATGGAGCCAAATTTCCATGCGAAATGGAGTGAAGCCTGAGTGAAATGCAGCTTTGGCAGGCAGGGGCCCTTGCAGGGAAGGAGGATGGCTCTCCTGGTTGCTTAGTCCTACTGTGTGCCAGGCTGTGATGGGTGCTTTGCACAGCTGGTTCCATGTAATTCTCATACTGATCAATCCTCTCTAGCAACTTCACTTTTGCTTTTATTGTCAGGGTGAAGCTTCTGCACACTCCCTCAGGTAGAAGATCAAACCCATCAATGGCACCTTGATGAACACATGATCCACACCAAAGGCTCCACGGGTGACCAAGAAGGACATACTGCAGGAGCCAGCCAAGCGGAGCTCTCTGGTGGCCTGCTTCCCTCCTGGAATTTCATGTAGACCACTGCTCTGTCACTGCCAGAGGCAGGCAGGCCACCCATGGAGTTAGCATCACGGTGCCACAGAGGTCCCTGCAGGCCCTTCAGGGTCCCCAGAGCCCAGAGCCTGCACAGGGACCCCGATGTAGAGGGAACATTTGGGGCAGCCCTGCAGCGCTGGGAGGATAGGGCAGGGAAGCCTGGGCTGGGGGATGGGTTGGGGGGTGGGGGGCGGCTCAGGGCCTTGAGGAGATCCCTCTACCTCAGTAACAGAGAGCACCCTCTTCCACCTTCGTCCTCTCCCCTCTTTCTCAGGCATCTCCTTCCTGTGCTCAGGCTGTGTTTGGGGGTATCCAGAACTCTTCAGTTTGACAGAGAATTCATATGGGAGGGGGAGAAAAAGCAGAAATTGTCAGGGAGGCTAAGAAAAAGGGTAGGAAGGACATTGGATTAGCCTAGAATTCTCGAACAAGCTACTTAGATGGTGCTAAGTCCCTTAGATTCCTGATCTCTAAAATGGGGATAATAATCAATAATAATCAACATCTTGTGCATCATGAATGCGTGGAATATGTCAAATTTTGACTCAAGAATGTGCTGGTTTCTCAGTGATATGTCTGGGGAAATATGTATAAATGCATGTTTATATGTATGCATGCATGCATCCTCAACCTCGTACCTATAGTCGACTAAATGTATATAGTTTTGTCTTCTAGAAATTTAAAACCACCATGTATAATAATAATTAGTTACTACTGAATAACCATTTGCTGTATGTCAGACTAGGCTCTGTACATATTCTATTATTTAATCCTCAAAACCCTACAAGGTAGGTATTATTAGCCCCATTTTACAGATGAGAAGCCTGAGACCTCAGGTTAAGACAACCTCCCCACTCCCTAGGTCACAGACGTAGCATGTTTTAGAACTGGAATTTGAAAAGCCTAAATTCTGAATCTTTACTCTGAATCGTTATGCTGTTTCTAAGAATCTGGGATTTTCCACAACCAGACACTTTTGGACTCAGAGGGAGGATATTTCCAAATACCATTATCCCCAGGCTACCTCCGACCTTTCAGTGCTACTGTGGCTCTGGTTCAAAGTGAGCTAATGCTTGAAGTGAGAAAGGCTTTGGGAGTATTCTGTGCCTTTCATCTCCACAGAGGCCTAGGATATTTTTCCAGCCCCCCCACCCCAACACTCAGAGGAGGGAGAGCCTCAGCTAAGTCCTCAGGCTCAGGACTGGGGGCGGGGGACTCCGACTGGGTGATGGCCCTTCCGCACCAGCTGCCTGCTGATGAAACGCTGCTGCCCCCCACCCCCCGCGACCCCCATACCGCATTGCAAAAGCACTGTTCCCCCTGTCTTCTCCTTTACCTGTCTCTTCCTTCTTGACCTGGTGCCTCTTCTCTCATTATACAGAATTCTAGAAGTTCAGCTTCTGTGCCAGGCAGGGAGACCCCTTCTCTGTCCTTCCCAGTTCAAAAAGTGAGCTGGCCATGGCGGTAGTGTAGGAGTAAGAGCTTGGACCTTAGGAGCTGTGGGTTCAAACTTTGGGTTTGACACTTTGCTGCGTCACTCAATCTCTCAGGGTTTTCAGTTTCTTCCTTTTTTTTTTTTTTTTTAAGAAGAGGCTAATAACACTTATGTTCAAAGTCTGTTGCTGGTATTTAATTAATACACATAGTTCTTGGGATGGTGCTGAGTACATATTAATTGCTCAGTAGCCCTCATTTTCTTTTTTTACCACATGTCAGACACCTCGCAAAATGATTCCCACTTAGGTCACACAACAACCCTGTGAAGTAGATGTTATTATCTCCATTTTACAGATGAGGAAAATAAGGCTTTTGGAAGTTAGGGTCACACAGCAAGTAAGTGAGAGCTAGGATGCAGCCAGGACTGCCTGTCTTGAAAGCTCATGCTCATAACCTCCTCGTTGTACTGTCTCTCAGAAAGTCCCACGTCTTCCTCATCACTTTCTGTGGCTTCCAAGGGAAACCACAGCAGTGTGAAGATGGCTGCATCTAGCTTGTCTTGCGATGAGAGGTGTGGTACTGGTGACCTTGAGGTGAGTTGGACCCCTCCAGCATTAATGCTGGGGGTAGTGACCCCAAATTGACTTTAAAGGGGGTTGGAGGTGTCTGGCTGAGTCAAGATGTGATTTGAAGGATCTTAAGGGTTGAGAGCAGACAGGGCAAAAATAAACTTTGCATTAATCCATTATCCTAATTATCACCCTAAAGATAATCTTGATCAGCTATGAGAATTGCTGAGACTGATTTGCCTAAAATAAGAATCTCATTTGCATTTTTCTGATTTTCCCCTACTTCATTTAGTCATATTAAGACAGCTGCAGCTCTCGGCAAGGACGAATTTTTGAAATAGATGGATATTGTCTACATGTATTTATGGGCATATGATCTTTCCCTCCCACTTGTATGTGTGTTATAATCTCTTTGACAGAGGAGAGGACAGTTTAGGAAACGTCAAGGTGACAGCTCTGGCTTGCTACTGTAGGGTCAGCATTTTCAACTTCTTTTTGATCACATTTTTTAACTTATATAGGAAATATACACATACAATTGGAGAAAATTAAGCCAATTGTATTTCTTATATAAGTAAAGTAGATTGGAGATGATCCTATTGCCTAGCGTCTGAGTTAGAAGATCTAATTTCATATACCTCTTTTCATCAACCTGGAGAGGGCACTAGGGCAAGCATTTTTATTCCCATTTTACCTGTGAGGAAACTGAGGCCCAGCGAGGTTAAGGCATATGATTTAGGCTCCACGGTTTGTCAATAGTGTCCAATACCCCTTGGCTCCCAGCCCTGGGTCTCAAACCTTCTGAGTTCCAGGCCAGGGTTCTTTGCTGAGCCAGATGCCTGGGAGCAGCTCTGGGAAGAATCTCTTCTCGCAAAGAGGGAGACTTGGTTCTGGTCATACAAACAAAATTATATCTTTAATCCATTTGACTTTGAGTAACCCTTCATGGGGGAGACAAGACCAGTGGAACTATCAGAGCTGATGATGAGCATCTGCACGTGCTTATCGGTGGAGCAGATCACTGATAAAGACCCATGAGGTCATGGCTTCTAAGCTTTAGACTCTGATTCTGTCTTCAACCTGGTGCCAGCCTCCTCTATGGCTGGTCCCTCTTCAACTTGACTTGGTGATTAACTGTCAGAGTGGAAAGAGCATGGACTGTGGAATCCAATAGTATGGATTGAGTTCTGGCCTTGCCATTAAGGCCAGCTGGTGTTTGTAAGGGTGCCCTTTGTGTGGAACTTTATTACATTTTTTATTTAAAACATTACTTGCTACATTTTATCACTTAATCCCACAACACTGTCATGAGGCAGATTCTAATGTTATTGTCCCCATTCCGTGTACAGGCAAACAGATTCATAGAGGTAGGGGCTATAGAACTTATCCAAGCAAGACGGTCTTGCTCCCTGGTTCCAAATCTCATATATATTTTAAAATTAAACTTAAAAAATGGGTAATGCATTTGCTTGGCTCAAAATTAGAGAGATACAAAAAAGAAACAAAAAAGTCTTCCTGTCTCTGTTCTCCAGCCAGTGAGTCCACCTTCCCGGAGGCAACTGACTGTACAAGCTGCATGTATTTTCTTCCAGAAACTTGTTACATACAGGGTGTGGCAAAGTAGGTTTACAGTTGTTTGTATGGAAAATAATACAACAATTAATAAACAATAAGATAAGAAGACACTCTGTGTTTTGTGTTCTCGCAACTGGAAACCTACTTTTGCCACACCCTGTACAAACAAGCAAAAAGGTAAACTTCTTGTTTCTGATCTTTCTGTGTGCATATGGCTGCATAAATCTTTTTCTTACTAAAGAGCTATTGTGAACATTCATAGCACAGTATTGATTTTGGTAATATTAATACAAAAGTAGTAGTTTTAGTTAAACATGCTATATTCTTCCCTTTTCTCTGCCTTTGCTCTTGCTTTTTCGCTCAATACGAAATGTGTGCCACCTACCTTCTGCTGCTCTTCTGCAAGCTCCTGGACATCTGTCAGGATGCAGCACAGATGTCATCTCCTTTTGAGAAACTTCTGCAACCACCCCCCCTCCCTGCCTAAGGTTTTCGTTTCCTTCTTTGTATCCTCACATTTTCCACACCATACTATCATTACTTTAAAAGCTAACTGGGTTCCCAGATAACCTGAAAGGTCCCAGGAGGGCATTCATTCATTCAACAAATATATATTTTTGGTGAGGTTCTGTTCTTTTTACTTTAAGAGGTAGCATATTAAATACGCTATTCTGCCTCTTGCTTTCTAAAAACTTTTTATTAATAGAACAATTTTCACACATATAGAAAAGTAGAGAAAGTAGTGTGAACACTCATGTAGCCATCAGCCCACTTCAACCATTAGCTACACACAGTCATAATATCTACACCCCAGTCCTGCCCTGTCCCCTGATAATTTTAAAGCAAACCCAGACATCATATAATTTCATCTGTAAATACTTCAGAATATCTCCAAAAATTACCTTTGAAAACATAACCACATATCTATCACATGTAAAAAAAAAATCATAAAATACCCAGTCTACATTGAGATTTCCCTGATGGTATGGTCTCTGTCTCTCTCTCGTTTTAACAGATGCTTTGTCCAAATCAAAATTCAAGCAAGGGCCACGCATTGCATTTGGGCAATGCCCTTGCTTTTTATCACCTAACAAATCTCTTGGAGATCATTTCAGACCAGAACATAAACCAACTAGAATTACCTCGTTCTTTTTTCCACTGCTGAGTACTCTTTGTATGGATGTTTTGTCATTCATTTAACCAGTCTCTTGTTGGGGGATGTTTAGGTCATTCCTAACCTTTTACTATTACAAACAATGCTACCTTGGATAATCTTGTAAGCATGTCACGCTGCACAGGTGGGATATATTTACAAGATAAATTCTTGGAAGTGAAATTTCTGGGTGAAAGGTTATATGTATTTGTAATTTCAAAAATGATTGCTGATTGTCCTTAGACATGATACCCACGCATTTGGCCCTTCCTCCGGCCGGGTAGGTGTGAACCACTTTCCCTGTACCGTCCTCAGAAGCAATGTTCCCTCTCATACCTCTGTCTCTGCAGTTCCCTTTGTCTGGCAATGTCTCCTCTCACCTTGTCTCCCTGGTGAACTCCTATTCTTTAAGGCTAAGCCCAACCCCCTACCCAATCTGCTCCCAGTGAGTTCTTTCCACAGCACACACCATACTTCATACTGAGTCCTCTTTATTGACTTATCTCTCTCCTTCACTGGCTATTGAGGTCCTTGAGGGTGTAGACTGAGGCACAAAATAAATGGCCTACTCAAGTTGGCCTATAGAAGTGCTGAAGGACTGAGAGGTTAAGGCATCATCTTTGGGTCTTGTTTGGAGTTCAGGAACTTCTGCTGTTTCCTTAGGTGGAGCAAATCCAGAATCCTGGGTGCATCACCCATTTTAATAACCCTCTGGTGCCCAAGTATTGGAGCCCAGAAAAAAAAACCCAAGCTCCATGTTGCCCAGCCCCAGGATTCTGCAGCAGATGGCATCGCGTCACTAGGCTTGAGGGTCTGATTATCTTAGACCTGCAAATTGTTTATGGATTCTGACTTTTCAGATTGCTTTCTATTTAATCTGGGCTGGAAGACCTTGTTTTTTTTTTTTTTTTTTTAAATCTATGCTTTCTTCCCACCCCACCAATGAAATTGTCATCCTCCAAATTATTATTATCTGGATGGGCAGGAACAGAATCAGACCCCACAAAAGCAAATAAGGTGGGGCAGGTGGGGGATAATCCCGTTTGTCCAAGGTGGGGGGGTGGGTGCAGCAGATGGCTCCCCAGGCAAGCCTTGAAAGCCAGGATTAAAAAGTAATTCAGCATGCTGAAAATGGGACTGCAGATTTGGGTCACTGCAATTAACTCTTTCCTGGCTGTAGGCTAGAGCATTGGTGCCAAGAAGAGGTGCCCTGCACAGGGGAGAGGCTAGGTGGGTAGCCCTTGGTTTCTCCTCCTTTGGCTTCATGGAGAGCATCTCCCGGGTTTCTTGTTGAGGAGGGAGCTCAGGCCCTCAGGGTCAGCCTCTTCCTGGACTCAAGGCTCTTACTTCCCCTCTGACTGTGGACTCTGAGGTCAGAGTAAAGTCCCTCCCAAGGAAGGCATTGTGCTTTAAGGGATTGAGCTCTGATCAGAGGCTGAAAAGTGACACCTCATCCTGTTATCAGAAGCACCTCAGGTATTTTCCCCACCAAGGAAGGAGTGCTGCCTTGCCAATTACTTTCTGTGCTAGAGATGCTACTGTTTTGTCCCCAAACAGGATCTATCAGTATCTCTCCCTGTTACCAATTCCACGCCCCCAACATTATTCCTTTATCTCAAAAGCCAATGCATTAAGTTCTTTTCCCTGAGGAATGATATTCCACACCCCCCACTCCTGAATTGTAGAATTGCAGTTAATGGGATTTCTCTTTTTTCTTTGGTTGCCAGGAAGCTTAGAGCTAAAATTCACAAACCAGTTCCATGGTCTCCATGAATGCATTTTATTTTTTCACCTATCTTGCTATTCTACTCTAATCTACATATTTAGAATTTATTTTTTATTTATATTGCACTATATTGCTGAATGTATGTCCTGAATGTTATATTAGATCACTTGTACAGTTAAGTAGAATATGAATAACTTAATGCAAAAATAAATTCATATTTTATTAAGTTATCTTTTAAAATAAGCACCTGGTTAGATGCTTAATACTATAGTAGATGAATGGCTGATAAAAAAAACACACTTAAGTATTTATCACCTATTATACACCAGGTACTATGCCTGGGATCTTTTATGTCATTTATTTTATGACATAAATAATTAACTGAGTTGGAGTACATAAAGCACTCAGCCCAGTGCCATGTACAGTAAGTACTAAGTAAGTGGTAGCTATTTTTCTTATAAAGTATCATTATTCTCATTTTAAAAGGAAGAAACTGCCATTCTAAAAGCTAAAGTTATATTGTTGTGAGAGTTTGATGAAAAACATAAACCAATGGCCTAGCAGATAGTAAGTGTAGAAGGCATTTAATGTTTTTTCTGCTACCTAATTTCAATGCCCTTTCAGTATCTATTTCTCTTTGGGAAACTCTACTCCCTACAGCATGTGCAGTTCATGTGTTCCAGGCCAGGCTTCCTCCCCAACTCCAGGGAGGAGCAGGTGACTCAAGCACGGCCAGTCAGTGCTCTGTGTTTACCTGCCCCCCAGGAATTGATTGGGAGCCACAACATGTGACCTGATTTGTCCAATCAAAGTGCATCCTAGTACTCATGTGGGTATTATTAAGAAGAGACTTGTTCTCTTTACTGCTAAGCCTGAGCTGACCATATGTATGACTGGAGTCTGAGCAGCCATCTTCTTATTCTGAGTAGAGAGCCCATTGGATAACAGAGCCAACAAGGGAAAGTAGAGGCTGGAGATGGAAAGAGTGAAAATGGGTCCCGAACACATCATTTTCCTCAGACAAGCTACACCTGAAGTCAACAAGATCTATTATGTGATAGTTTAGTTGCTGAGCCAATAAGTTCCCTTTTTTGCTTCATCTTGTTTGAGTTGGGTTTCAGTCACTTACAACCAAAAAGATCCTAATTTATATAAGGCATTCAACAAATTTTTGCTCCTGCTTTGGGTGGTGTGGCTCAGTGGATTGAGCACTGGCCTGCAAACCAAAAGGTCACTGGTTCGATTCCCAGTCGGGGCACATGCCTGACTTGCAGGCCAGGTCCCTGGTTGGGGGCATGTGAGAGGCAACTGATCCATGTATCTCTTGCACATTGCTGTTTCTCTCCCTCTCTCCCTCCCTTCCCCTCTCTTTAAAAATTTAATAAATAAATCTTTAAAAATTTTTTTGCTCCTTATCTTTTTCTGTATAATGGCCTTGCCCAATGTCCCAGCAAGTAAGTGGCAGCATCAGTATTTGAACCCAGCTCTGGCCCTAAAGCCCATGTATGTCATGTTCCTTTTCTGTATGAACTTGAACTATAGTTGGGGTGCCAGATGGAGACAAATACAACTGATGGATGAACCAAGGTGGGGACAGCCTGACCACTGTGTGAAAGACGGGGCACAGTGCTCCCGGAGCACCCTCAGCCTGTGCTCTCCTCCCCGGAATCTGTTAAGTGGCCTGGGTGGAGAACAAGTGCTGACTCACAGACCTGCCAGCTGCCTCTGTGGTTTCTATACAAGAAGCTAATGCTTCCCCTGTCTATTTAAAGGACAGATCTTGCCTAGAGCAGAGGCTGGCTGAAACGGTCAAGGACACATCTACAGCACTGGACTCTGACTCACCATATGACCTTTTCGGTTGTGTCATCTCCCTCCTGCGATGGGCTTTCTCATCTGCACAATGAAGCTTGACAAATGAGATACAGGAGGAGGTATTGTAAGTTGTTACACCAATAAGTTGCTCCTGGGTAGCCCCACCTGAGGGACTGCAGGAGTAGGCCTATCTTTGGGAGTCCTCCGGGGTGTTTGTGAGTCAGTCCAGTCTCACATCATCTCCACTGCTCTGGAAAGACCATCTGCTCTCTCGGTTCAAGGCTTCATGTTGTCCACACAGTCATCACTTCCCACATTGCCCTGTGTCTGTGCCATAGCCTGCCTCTGGTTGGCCCGTTAGCACGCTGCCCTACTGCCCTGGACCTCTGATGAGGAAGGGAGGTCTCTTCCAAGATCCTATGCAGGGAGCTTTTTGCTTTCTGTGTCATGGGAAACTTGTAGGAAAACAAAGCGGGAGTCTGGGTGTGCCCTGGTTCTGGAAGTTTTGTTACCTTCAGGGCATCTTCCTAACCAGGGAAGTGCATCAAGCTACACATAAGAGGACGAAAGAGCCAGTGTCCCCATTCAGGACAATTTCAACAAGTGCGAGAGATACTAATGTTACAGGCAGCACGTTGAAAGGAAATGAGCCTGGTAAGACAGAATTCTGCAAGGGAGCTGCTTACCCAGCTTTGCTCACTTTGGGCAAGCATCATAACATGATAATCAGCTAGGGCGCACCCCATTCAGGGTACAAAAATGGTTAAAAAAAGATGCTGGTAAATGTTATTATCAGCAAAAAAAAGATTATTATAAAAAAAGGTTATTATAAATTTAATATAATTTATATATGTTTATTATACAATTTTATAGATAGAAAGGGTATGTAGTACCTAATTTACAAATAATAAAACACACAATGCTTTATTGTAAATTTCATACAGCCAGCTGATTCTCACAATGCTCTTATTGACCTTTGTTGAACTCCTGTGTCCATAGCCAAACTACAGTTGCAATTCAACCATGATTTGACAGAATCAGACTATGAATAAATGCTTGATTATGATCCCATTCATCAAAGAAGGCACTCTTGTCACTAAACAAATGAATATAATTTCAATATGAATGTCGGTTGATATTTTCATTTACATTAAGGAGTAAGACAAAGTGAAGCAACAAAGATATATATATTGGAATGTCATTTCTTCAGCAGTGATATAGTGACTTTTTTGCTGAATCAGGTAGTAGTATTTGAATGCTGGAAGAATATTTCCTTAATTTTTGCAGGCAGTCACAATGTAGCAGTTGTAGACACAACATAAGTTTAAACTGAATCTGCATAATTAACATTTTCTCTATCATTTTCTGAAGTCCATACAATCAACAATTTCCATAGTTTAAATACTTCTACCAAGGCTGATTTTAATTTACTAGCATTAAGCCACTGAAGGTGAAACTGGGAAGAGAGGCACAATAATCCAACATTGCATATGGTGTTTCCACCATTCAGAACAATCAACATAAACCAACATTGCATGTGGTGTTTCCACCATTGAGAACAGGCTCAAGAGCATAGAGGATGATAAAATACAGTAAAATAATTAGAAAGTGATGAGTTTTGAGTATTTACTACCTTTGTTTTTTTAAAAAAGATTTTATTTATTTTATTTTTAGAGAGAGGGGAAAGGGAGGTAGAAAGAGAGGGAGAAAAACATCAATGTGTGGTTGCCCCTCACATGACCCCTACTAGGGACATGGACTACAACCCAGGCATGTGCCCTGACTGGGAATCGTATTGGCGACCCTTTGATTCACAGGCCGGCACTCAATCCACTGAGCCACACCAGCCAGGGCACTACCTTTGTTTTTAATGTAATTTATCTCACTATTAGTATACATCATTTAATTTGTATTAATGGCTATATTTAATAACCAGCTTGAAAAATTCCTGAAAATTTAACAATTGGCGCTTGTGAGCCAGTACAAGCTAGCTCAAGTACTCTATTGCCAAAGATAGTTGCAAACCACATTCCCAGCTCAAACCACATTCAGTAAAGAAAACTAGGTCAATTGTTCAGCATACCAATTAATACCTGACAAACCTTTAAGGGCAAGTCTGCTTTCCTATGTGAGGGAGTAATTCTGGGCCCCTGTGGATCCTCTAAGGCCAGTGCTTCTAAAAGTGTGGTCCCAAGACCGGCAGCCTCAGCATAATACCAAACATTTTGGAAATGCAAATTTTAGGGCCCACTGGCAACCTAATGAATCAGAACTCGGGGCGGGGGGGGGGGGGGAGGGCCCTGTAATCGGTTTCCAATGTTTTGGATGCCTGTTCAATGTATTTCTGACACACCCTGAAGTTTGATGTTCTTTTCTGGGGACTATAGTTTGAGTAGTACTGTCTTTGATGTGCCCCACATTGTTCTTGCTCCATGCTGTGAGTGATGGAGTGTCAGCTTTTAAATTCAGAACCCTCGTTCCTTCTCCCAGGTGTGCTCCGAGTGGTGAGGAAAAGAGTTCTTGTCAATTGGTCCCCGTGCAAGGTTTCCACACCATTCAATACACTTCGCAAAACTGCTGTGGGACAGGTGCCCCTCCACCCTCTCTGTCCCAGGGCTCGGTGCTTCCATGATCCTTTGGGGTCAGTATTCTCCTACACTGTGAACGCAGCAGGGGCAGTTTAAATTGACTTTAGTCATGAGAGGGGCTCAGTGTAGATGCCCCATTTGTACGATTCTGTGGCATTGACTCTGATATAAAGTTAAACATTCTTCCTTCCCTGTAAATTAGCTGCAGGGCCAGAAATCCCGGGTCAAGTGGGCTTAAACAGTAAGTAATTTATTATTATTATTATTTTTTTATAACCAAAGCCCATGAGCTATGGGATTGGTTGGTTTAGAGGCTCAGCATCAGCATTAAGGACCCAGGTGTTTTTCGTTTCTCTGTTATGCCAATCTCCATATTACTTCACCCTTCTGTTTTTAGCAGAGATGGTGGCGGTGGTTCCAGCCACCAGAGCCAGAGCAGGGGTTCTTAACTGGGGTCCGTGGGCAAGCTCAGGGAGCCATGGACCTGACTGGGAAAAAGAATTACATCACTAACCTCTAACTGAAATTTGTGTTTTCTTCAATTATGGTTGTAGGCAACAAACTAGTGTGGTCGCTGTGTGCTGTGATTTTGCCACCAATGGAAATCACAAGTATTTTTACTAAGCATTATGATTATGACTCTATTGTGAAATAGCATTTATGCTTAACCCCACTTTAAAATTATAGTGGTTTTATAATAAAATTATAGTATTTTTAGACCCGCCACTAGGTCTTGATATTGAATATGTCAGTAAAGAATTACATATGTTATTGTATCATGTTTTAATACTTTAATAATTGTTACATTACAATTGTTTGTATGAAACTTATTTTATGTATTCAAAAATATTATTCTAAGAAGTTTTCCATAGAATTCACCAGACTCTCAAAAGGGATCCTAACACAAAAATAAATAAGTAAGTAAGTAAATAAATAAATAGTTACAATCCCTGATGTGGAAGAAGGGAGGCCATCTCCTCCCATCATATTTCTGGTATTTTTCTCAAAAAACATTATATGTGGTGATTGCTGGGTGGAAGAGGGATATAAGGGGACTGAACATTAATGGGAAAAAATACTATAAAGATTAAATTAAAAAGAAAACATTATATATCATTGGCCAGAACAGGGTCACATAACATTCTTGAGCCAATCATTGTGGAGGGAAATGGAATTATCCTTGGACCAATCAGGTGGTCAACTTTCCCTGAGGTGTGGAGCTGCTTGTGGTAGAGTGGATATCAGAACAAACTGGGATTCTTTTATGAAAGAAGAAAGGGAGAATGGATGGTGGGGAGGCAGGCAATCCCTCAGGTGCTGTGGGTCAGGAGTTGCCCAGGTACCAAAAGGGTAAGACTAAGATAAAAAAGAATAGCATGTTTCTGGGAGTGTAGGGATGGGCTTCTTATATTTCCAGAAAGTTTTCCAGAGGGAAGTATGCATAAGTTGAGTCTTGGAGAATGGCTAGGTCTTAGCCAGGAGAAAGATGAAAATATTATTCCAGAATGTGAAAATAGTATATGCAAAGACTAAAGACATAAAAGGGCATGGTACGTTCTGGGTACCAAAAGTACAGTAGTTTAATATTTGTGAGGAGAAGGAGTGGCAAGAAAAGAGGCTGGAGAGGTGGCCTGAGGCGCCAACATAAGGAGCATTAAGTACCAAGGCTGGGGTTAGAATTCTATCCTGAGGAACGCAGTTTCTGAGGGGTTTAAAGGAGATCAGTGACCTGATCCCATTCGTAATTTTTCTAAGCTCATTCTGGCTGCTGTCTGGAGAACAGATAGAAGGAAGAAAGGCTGAGGGCCACGTAGGAGACTTGTTACGCCGGAAGAGGGATGGTGGTCTAAACAAAGGTGGTAGGGATGGGGCTGGCAAGAATAGCCCTGGAAAAGCTTAGGGAGCTGGTTGGATATGGCATGAGGGTGATGGTGGGAGAATGGATAAAACCCAGGTGACCCCATGTTTGTGACTTCAGCCAGTGGCAGATGGTGGCACCATTCACTGAACAGGAAACGAGAGGAAATGCAGTTGGGAGCGAAGAGAGGTCAAAGCAGACAATGAGATTATAGGTTCAGAACTGCATAGACTGTGATATCATTTTGGCTCCTTTTGGTCTGGCAGTCTCATTTCTTGTATTTTCCCTGAAAGCTTGGAACCTCTGCAACTTTTCCACGAGAACCGGAGGCTAGGTCTGAGGGCTCTAAGATCTCTGTGGAAATAGGAAGACATGGTGGAGAAGGGGTGACACCAAGTGATAGAATTTCTGGTCTACCGCTCCAAAGACTCACTGAAACAATAAGAACACTAATTCTGTCTCCTTGCACCAGGAAATGGAAGCTTTGCAGGAAAATCAACTTATATTATAATTATAGGTTTTAAAATAAGTATCATGGGTGATATTTAGCACCAAACAGTGAGGTGTTGAGGATCTTATTTTTGTCCTGTTCATAGAGCCAAATCAGAGTCAGCAGAATTCAGGGACTTTCAAATAGATTTGGAAAGTGACTCTGAGCCAAGTTACCTGCCACTTCACAGAGTAAGTTATTGAGGCATTAAGAGGCTAGAACTTTAGCCTGGGGAAATGGTTAATTGCTTTGTCTTCTAGTTATTGTGTTGGTCCTAAGCTTATTGTAGAGTGTAGCATTCCAAGAGAGGAACTATACATTTTTCAGCAGGGGGGACCTATGCAGGAGTGGGATGGAGGTCGGCAAGCAGTTATTGATGCTGAGGTTAATCATCAATCACGTTATGAATTACTGTCTAACAGAACCCTATCACTTTGGCTTCTTCCTGTGTTTTGTACTCCCTTCCCCCACTCACACATACACACGTGTATCCATTCGCAAAGCAGACACATATGTGGCCCTATTCAACAAAGCCTTGGGCTGGCCATTGTTTTAGATGCATGTAACCACACAGGGTCCTTAGTCTTGGACATTGTTAATCCAGGTCCTTTGAAAAGGCGATGCCTGGCTTGAGCAAAGTTCATGAGGAAGTCTAGACTGTATTGATTTCACATACCCCACATCCTCACCCCAACCTGTCCTGGGACTCTTGCTGTTGTTACTGTTCCTTGGAATCTTGTCCTGGGCTTTGAGCTGGACAAAATGTACCAGTTACGCTGGCCCTGTCCTTAGGAGCTGATAGGCAAAGGCTAATAGCATTCACTTGACTTTGGCTGTTGGGGGTGGAGGCAGTGGTGATTGCTGCGGGTGTTACCTGGTGGGTGGTGTGGTGTGGAGAGACAGGTGGGTTCTTGCATGCACCTTACATTTGTGAAGGCATTTTGTGCTTGGGGGATGTTTGTGTCTTTGCCTTGCAAGCTGTTGGATGCCTCTGCTCCAGCAGAGGACAATTCCCTAGCATGAGGCTCTGCTCAAGTGCTGCCTTGGGGAATGTTTCCTTTGCAGACAGACTTGTCATCCAGGGCCTCTGTCCATCATGCCATCTATGAAGGGGAGCAGGTGTGCAAATCACAAGGGCTGTTTGGACAGGGATGGCACCAGGAGCTGGGGAGGCAGGAGGTGCCTGAAGGTGAGGGATCAAGTCAAGGGAGGTCAGCTGTGGGCTGGGCTGACGGCTGGCTCCAGAGTCCAGGGGTCACAGAGGTAGCCGGAGGGCCCCACTAGTAGCGGGAGTGTGAGCTCTGCCTCACGGGCCCAGGCCATGTGCTGCTGGCCTTGTTGGCACTGCCTGTGGAGTGGGTGGTTATTGCTGGCAGGCTGGTGAGCTGCAGGTGAACGTGGTCTGATTCAGGCAAGAGTGGAGGCACCAGAACAGCATTTCCCAAGGTCTGTTCCACTGAACATTGATTCCATGGAACCTAAAAAGCATGAAAGTGTTCTGGGATTATATCAATTAAAGCAACACTGAGGTATATAAAGGGAAATGGATCTCTTTACTGAAAGATTTCTCAAACTTATACTTTGCTCAAGACTGTAGTAAACCTTTAGGCAGGAATTAAAGTATATATATTTTCCAAAACTATTTGACTATGGAACTGTTTTTGGGTGTAGCATATCTTGGGATCAGGGTTCCATAGAACACGCTTTGGGAAACATTGCCAGTGCTTTCCTTGTGTACTGAGTTTGTGTGCCTAGGCCGGGTGCTCGGATCCTGGTGCCGGTATGGTGGGTTTTAGAAAACAATTGTGTTTTTATTCTCACCCAAGGACATTTTATTCATTTTCTTTTCATTGATTTTTAGAGAGAGAGACAGACAGACAGACAGAGAGACAGACAGAGACAGACAGAGAGAGAGAGAGACAGAGAGAGAGAGAGAGAAACATCTGGGACATTGAACTCACAACCTTTTGGTCCATGGGGCGACGCTCCAACTGAGACACACCAGCCAGGGCATAGATGGTGGATTTTGAAGCCAGCTATTGGCAAGGCTACTTGTTGATACTTCTTACAATACTGGTCAGTGAATATGTCAGAGGGAGTTCTCTAGGAACACAGACCTCTTGATATTAAAACAGGAGTAAGGGTCTTAAGCTGCTTTGCTCAGAATTGTGCAAGCGACTTAAGGCAGGGAAGTAGGAGAAGTAGCTAAGAGGTGCCTGCCTGTAGTAGTGAGGGATGCCAGTGCTAAATAAGCTCAGCCTTGAACAAAGGAGGGCAGGACCAGTATGAATATGAATCTACAGGGAGCGTGAGGTCACATCGCAGGGCTGAGTGAGAGGGAGCAATATGCTATAGTAGTAACAAATTGGGTTATAGATTTGGATACTCATTCAAATCTTGGCTCAGCTATTCACTGGATGTGGAACCTAGGCAAGTTTCTTAACCATTTTTAGCCTCAGTTTCCTCATCTATAAAATGTGGTTAATAATAATATCTAGCTCCAAGGGTATTTGTGAGGAATAAATAAGATAATACCTGTCAATCACTTAGCACATGGCCTGCCGCAAATCAGGAGTTCAATGAGGGTCTTCTTAAAAGTTCTGATGCTGGAAGAAATATATGTCAGCTGGCGGAAGGGACCAGGGAATGAGTGTGCACTGCTGTACACAGAAAGCAGGTGGGTGGGGGCAGGGTGAATGGTGGATGGATGGAGTTACCTTGGTGCATCCAGGATGACTGAGTTGAGGAAAGGAAAGAGGTGTAACACAGAATTAGTTTTCTGTTTCTGCAACTAGGTCCAACTTGGCTTCAACTTGGCTTTGCTATCCCCAGTCCGTGTAGTGATGGGCAAAAACCACTAACACATGCAGTAAACTCTAACCTATGCCATTTAGAGTCTAGAATCCTTTGACATTCAATGGGGCTTTAGACTTCAGGCTGGGGTGGAGGTGAAGCCTGGCTTCAACTCCTCAAAGGGAAAGAAAAAGTCATTGGCATTTGGGGATTCCTGGAACCTAGTGAACCAAGCAAGGAGGTCACCAATTCACCCTCTGGCTGCAGAGTCCCAGCTCAGGAGGTGATTCATATCCTAATGGAAGGGAGGAGGCAAGATAATGAGCAGCTGCTTCTGCTGCTCTCTGGGTACGGAGCTGCCTCCAGGTCCCGCACAGGCAATTTGAGGAAATGATCTGAGGGTTCAAGGTGAGCCCGGAATATGGTGAAGCAGTTTGTACCACATGAAGGGAAAATAGGGTGCAGCTGGCTTGTGAATTAAGGCCACACCTGGCCAGTTTCAAAGAACATGTTCCTTGATGTGGAAAGGCTTCCCGGCCAGTCCCCGCCCGGTTCTCTGAGGGGCGATAGGTGAGCTAAGGGTGCTGGCAGGGCTGCTGTGTGTGGGAATGGCCTGTGCTGTAGGCCCTGGATGGGGATCTTTGTGGGTGTGGGGGGATGTGCACTCAGGTGGTGTTTAAATCACACCAGACGGAAATAGCATCAATAGCCAGCTTACTATGTTATGAGCCTTTCCACATGTTAACTCACTGAGTCCACACAACCCTGAGTGGTCAGTTTTCTCATTAGCCTCACTTTGCAAATGGGGAAACTGAGCCGAGGACAGGCCAAGTAATTTACTAGAGGTCATATTAGCAGTAAGGATCAGGATTTGAACCCAAGGAATATGGCTCCTGAGCGTAGGTGCTGAACCACTGTGCTTCCATGGGGTTTAGCAGAAATGGAATTCAATGGGAGGCTAGGTGAGACACATATGAAGAAGTATGAGCTCCTCAATGGGCTCTGAGCTCTAGGAGGCAGGGTTGAGGTAGGTGGCTGGCTCAGGAACAAGATCACTCCAGAACCAAACCTCTGAAGTTCCACTGTATTGCAAACAAGAGCTGAGACAGCTCAGCAAGTTGCTTGTGCTCTTTGCCAGGGCTTACTGCCTCAGCTCCATGTGTGACATTTTGGTGGTGGAGATGGAGCTATCCCCTGGCCCTGCGATGGTCCCATATGTTTTAGGGGCAAGAGGATTTTGATTCCCACGAAGGAGGAAAAGAGTACTGGCTTTGGAGCTCTGTAGGCTTGGCATGGCTTGAAATTCAGGTCCAAATGGCAGTAACTGTGTGGCTTTGGGAAAGTTATTTAATCTCTCTAAGCCTCAGTTTCCTCGTCTGTAAAACAGGGGTAATAATACGTACCTCCATAGCATTATTATGAGGATTCGAGGAAACTATGACTCATACACTGCTTGGGGAATGGCAGGTGTCTGGTCAGTGCAGGCTCCTCTGTATGCTTGCTTCTTTTCCCTCTTTCCTGGAATACGATTTCCTAGAGTGAATTTAAAGAAGAGCAAGGGAAAGTGGTACAGCTGCAGGGCCTGCAGCCCTCCTCAAGTGCCCATGGCAAAGGAAAAAGTTATCCTGATTCCAGTCGTGCTTGGAGAGGACCAGGGCGGCAGGGGAAGTTCTCTGGTCCTGCCTGGCTGCTTCTGCGTGGTCGCAATCACCACGACACTGATTCTGCCCTAGGAACTGATGCCAGAAACTATACACACAAGCGGGATGGGGCTGAGGTGGGCCTGAGGGGCTAACTGGGAATCTGGGCAGGAAGCTGCCCCTTTGAGAGGGCTGAGACCAGAGGAGGTAGCTCTGAGGCCCTGTCCCGGGAGGGCGGAGAGGATGGTGACTTCCACCTGGCAGGAAGGCCAGTCTCTCTCCAGGAGATAGCCACTGTGGAGCCCTAGGTTCAGTTCACGGCCACTCCCTCCCTTCTCTTGCCCTTTTTGGGAAAAGCAAACCAAGTGGGTTGTCCCATTGGCTGCCCAACCTCTGAGCCACTGGAAAAGAAAACGGCTAGAGAGAGGAGGCAAGGGCAGTACATTCATTCATTCATTCATTCATTTATTCAACTAATATTTATAGAGCATGTATTTCCTCCACATGTGTCCCAAGCCATAGGCTACTTAGGCAGGCCTCCCTTTACAAACAGCACACTACTAGCAGTGTGACCTTAGTCAAGTCACTTAACTTCTCTGAACATCTTTTTCTTTTTTTTTTGTATAACAGCTAAGAAGTCACCTACCTGGTATATGGCAGACATTCAGTGAATATTGTTTCTCTTTTTTCCCCACTGTTTCTTCCTTTCCAAATGTCTGCTGAGAGAGGGAGGATCAGAGGCGGCCAGCACTCATTTGCATGTGATTTTATATAAATGTGGGGTGTCTTTTAAGCTGGGGAGGTGAAAAGCTGCCAGAGGCTCACTTTTGCCTTCACTTGCTCTGCTAACCATGCCTGTTTGAGTTCTCTATTTCTGCAAAATGAATCATTCCCACAAGTAGTGGCGTGAGACAACAACAATCACTTTATTGTTAACTCTGATGGTTCTGCAGATTAACTGGACTTGATAGGTGGTTCTCACCGAGGATCCCTTGGGCAGCTGCAGTCAGATGGTAGCTGGAGTTGGAGTCATTCCAAAGACTTCCTCACTCGCGTGACTGGCACTGATGCTGGCCTTTGGCTAGGATCTCAGCAGGGGCTGTTGCCCAGATACCTACACGTTGCCTCTCCATGTGTTCTGGGCTTTCTCACAGCATGGCCGCTGTTCCAAGAATGAGAGTTCCAAGAGAACCAGGTGGGAGTAAAAATGTTACCTCTGCCATAGTCAAAAGTCTGCCTAGTTTCAAGTGGAGAAAATGCCAACGATTATCTCTCAATGGGAAAATCATCAGTGTCGCATTGTAAGAACACGTGGGATAGGCAATCTTGCTGCAGCCATCTTAGAAAATACAGTCTGCTACACTGTCCAGCCAATGCACAGAGAAGATCAGGTCCCTTCAGAAAAGCCTTTGGGTATGAGGTGGGAGAGGGGGATTCAGACACTGCCAAGGTAGTTTCTGAAACTCTGGGATTCCAGAATTGGATCAGATTCTCCCAGAGGGCAATGGAGCAGAAAAATGGAGAATGAGAAGAACAACATAGCCTGACACTATGGAAATTTGTCAGGTTTAGGAAAGAGCCTCTGATCTTTCTCTGGTGTTCTGATCTTTCAGGAGACCTACTTAAGCTACTTGAGGAGGACCCTGGGAACTCAAAGGATGGGGAACTACAGTGGGGTCAGAGGTCTGTAGGCACTGACCCAGCACCAGGTGAGGCTAGCTTTAGCCATCTCCCCGACATCCCAGTTCCACCCCAAGGTAGATGGCCATTCCTACCAGGAGATGATAAGCTAGTCTCGTCTCTGATATGCCCGAGATAAGCCCATGTCCTGTATAAACAGAAATCGCCACACATGTCCACTATTCAACCTATCCCTGAAGACTTAATAAATATGAGAGTGAGTTTGGAATTAGTCTTTAAAAAAGTAATTCCCCATGCAGAAACAGAATGAAATATATGGAGATATACATGATCACTCCTCATGGAAAATAAAAGAGGGAGCTTTCTCTATTCCACCCCATGTGAATGAGGCAGAGATTAATCTATTGAAATCAAATGTATAAATTATAAATGGACGGGAACTGGCTCAGGCATAAGGTGTCTGATAGTGTGCTGATGGAAATGAAAATGAGGCTTGAAAGATCAATTCTGCTTTTAAGTCAGCTCCAGTTCTGCTCATGCCCCTGGGTCTGTCTGGTAGAAACACCCTGACTTATCAAATTAGAAAATACCCCATTCCCAAACCTTTGGAACATGCACCTTCAAAGTAATTACTAATATTCTGGATGATGTTTCTGTGCGTCACCAGGAATAATAAAAAGGCAATAAAACTTTGAAGGCTCATAGTTTTGCCGCCTGGTGCCTGATGTAAATCAAACCCACCTCTTCAAAGAGATAGACAGGAAATTTTATGATGTGGGCTGTTGCTTGCCAAGGGGAGAAGGGTGGGTCTAAGTCTGGGAATAAGTACCACTTGCAGTCCAGCCATTGCTGTGTGACCCTCAGCCTGTCATTTAACCACTCTGGGCTTATTGTTCTTCCATTCATCTACCCACTTATAACCTCACCTACCCATTCAATTAACTCCGTGAGCACTTACTATGTGCCATACATTACACTGCTACACATGTATTTGGTGCTCACTAAATATAATCAGTATAATTCTCTACCTTCAATAAATTCTAAGTCAAAGAAACATAAACAGTTAGATTGCAATACCACCTTGTCGGTGTCACACCCAGATGCTTTGAGTACAGGGTTTGAAGATGGACAAGTTTATAAAGGAATAACGATTGTTTTGCCTGACAAGAGATTACTTCCTCCTAATGGTCATCTGGCCAGAGCTCCACAATGTGTCCTCCAAGAGTCTTTAATATGACGTCTGCTGAAAGAGTAGAAAAGGAAATAAACTTAGGTTGCAGCCAGAGCTATTTAGGTGAGATAAAACAGAACTTGACCATGCATGTTGTAGGTGCGCAAGTGAGATAGCTCCTGAGGTTAGAGACTTTCTCTGTATCTCCAGGACCTTGCACAGGACCCAATCAAAGAAGCTGCTCCCCATAGTTTCCTTAACAAATGAATAAACAAATGGTCCATTGCCTGACATTATTTCAGGATAGAACAGATCCTGCCCTGTTTGTACCTAGCAACCTGGTGAGGGGAAAGATGTGGCCCTTCCCTCTCTGGTGTTACTTCTTGTATCCTTTTGAACTGATGGCTCACTTCCTTTTTAAGAGGATGCTATTGAGGATGTAATATACATGCAGCAAAGTACATAAATCCTAATCAAACATCTCAATGAAGTTTTCCATCTGTCCTCACCCATGTAACCATCAGTAGCTCAAGACAGAATATTTCCTGCACCCCATAAGACTTCTTGGTGCCCTTTCCAGCTCTGCAGCGGAATCTGTTGCCCCAAGGGCTCTGCTGACTCTTTCTGTAGATTCTACCTCCATAGTCCCATCCTGTATAAAATAAAATACAAAAACTATTCAAAGGTAAATTCATGTTCACTTTAGGAAAAATAAATTAACAGGTTGATTTTATTCCTCCTGACATTAGGAAACACAGACTCACTAAATGTCAGCTCAGGCAGGGGTTTTGTGCACCTACCTAGGTCAAGAGCTCCTCACCTTTTCAGGAAGGAGAATTTCTTCTCAATATCAGTTTATTCCACAGACCCTACCAGCGGTTCCCAGGGCTGGGCAGAGGGGAAGTAATGGGGAGTTACTGTTTAATGAGTACAGGGTTTCCGTTTGGGAAGGTGGAAAAGTCCTGGAGGTAGATGATGGTGATGGTTGCCCAACAATGTGAATGTAAATTTCACAGTAAATTTTCTGTTATGTATATTTACCACAATAAAAATAAAAAGATAGCCCTGGCTGGTATGGCTCAGTGGATTGAGTGTCAGTCTGCGAACTGAAAGGTTGCTGGTTTGATTCCTGGTCAGGGCTTGTGTCTGGGTTTCAGGTCAGGTCCCCAGTTGGGGGTGTGTGAGAGCCAAGTGAGCCATGTTTTTCTCACACCTGGATTTTTCTCTCCCTCCCTTCCTCTCACTCTAAAAATAAGTGAAATAACAATCTTAAAATAAAATAAAATAAAAAGATAAAGTATCAATAAAAAAAGAAAATAGTAACCAAAATCCCTGTGAATTCAGTAACTGCTTTAAAATATATTTTCATTTTGTTAATAATGGAGATTCTTTGTTCATTTGGAAAACCAGAGTTCATGTGAGCGTGAGAGCTATTCTTTTCCAGCAAACAGACAGTGTGGGGTACATGCAAAGTTTCCTAAACCTTAACAATGCCTGCAGGACCCCTGCCTCTTCCCAGTCTCTGTGACCCACAATTGAGATTAACTTGTCCTTCCAGCACCCTCATTTGAAGCCTTTGAGGCTCAGAGAGGGGATTGACTTGTTCAGGGTCACACTGGTCTGTAGCAGAGCCAGGACAAGACCTCTGGGCTCCTTTCCCTCTAGCAGGTGCTCCTGAAGACCACATGTGCTCTTCTGAGCCTCGGTCTTCCTTTCCTGCAAATACTTTACCAGATGTGATTACCAGCTTGGGGACTCCACACTTGCCTTCCCATCAAGGGAGGAAGTAGGATGTACAGCCAAGAGACAGGGCCTCCTGATTCCTTTGTAATTTGACCCCGAAGCTCAGTGGGAAAGTGGGGGCTGTTACAGGCTGGTTCTTATCATCAAGGCTATGTTAGGGCTCCCATGAAGGAGGGCAGATGCACCTGAAGGCATTATGTTCAGAGCCAAAGGCTGAGAGTCAGTTTCAGAAGAGAGGTGCTCTCAGAGGCGAGAGTGGGTGCCATGGCTATTTCGGCCAGCGAGAGCTGACAGTAAGGATTGCTTCTCTCGTACAAGCTGTGCAGAGCATTTTGTACTGTGGGCTGTCCTGCCTCCGCTTTCCGTTTCCCAGGCTTGGTGGATGCTGCTGCTCCCCAACCCCCTCTCTGACACTGCTAACGACATTTAATTAATTCAGTGTGATTTGGTTCATTACAAGTCCTTAGATTGGTAACAGTGCTTTCTTCTGGAGTCCAGAGCAGCCTTCCTGGATTTTCTCAAAGGGACAGGCTCTGAGTCTGAGAGGGGAGAGAGGGCAGAGTCTTGCTTTATCTGCCCAGTTGGGTACTTAGGAGCTGTGGGTGCCCCAGACAGGCTGGGCTGTGCTCACTCCAGCAAAACACATCCTTCCTGGTTCCCCCACAGCCCCAGTTAAAAGTTTGATGGAAATGGGGACGTGGCAAGACACCCCAGCAGGAACATCAGGCCACCCTTGGGGCCTACCAATAGGCACCATCCTTGTAGGCTAGAGATGTCAGTTCTGTGCTAAGGGGGCCTGTCTTGATGACCGGGGGAGTTTCTGTAGGGTCCTGGGAAAAGGAGGGCACTGGTTGTGGCCGAGACCCAGTGGGACAGCCGGCGGGGTTCACTTTATGAAGGGCCTGGTTTTGAGCGGAGAAAAAAATGCTTAAGAGAGCCAGGACCTGCCCCAGCAGGATGTGGCCACGAAGGAGTGCGGGTCCATGGGAGCAGGCTGGGGCAAAGGACTAGCAAGGGTTTCAGAATCGGGCAGGCTGGGACTGGACTCAGAGACACTCCTCACCCATGGTGTAACCGTGGCCTCCTTGAGCTGTATTGTCTTTGACGAAGACCAAGATAATGATATCTCATTCTTTGGACTGTGAGAACCAAATGGGGGTCTTTGATGTGATGGTTAAGAAAGGAGGCTCAGCAGCCAGACAGCCTGGGTTGCAATCCTGGCTCCGCCTCTGTGCCACCTTGGGCAAGTCACTTCACCTCTCTAAGCCTCAGTTTCCTCAGTTGTGAAATGGGGGTAACAACAGTGTCTGCCTCGTAGGAGTGTTGTGAGGATGAAATGAGCACCTAGGAGACTTCTGGTGTGTAGGGGGTGCATCACTCATGTGACCTGTTATTACTTTTATTAACGATGCACCTTGCTTGGAAGAAACATCATGAAGACTCTGAAATGGTTTATCCCATCCCTCTCCCCAATGACTTAAATTCTTAGTTTTTAGAGATATTAACCCCTACCTATCTCAGAGGGTTTCTGTATGGCTCTTCCAGAAACCTGTCCTAAGCACTCGCTTCCTACCCCAGGAGGAAATGATCTGCCCCTTGCACCCCACTGCAGAGATGTAGACTTCCACTGGAGCCCTTGAACTGGTGGGCGGGGAGCGGGGACTGTGAGGACTGTGGCATCCTTATGTCTTCACACCTCCGCTAGCACCTGGCCTGTGGGAGACGCACAGGGAGGACCTTCAGGGTGACTGGTGTGGGCTTGAGGGCCATGTTAGCTGGATGTGGGGGAGGACACATGAGTAGATGAGCAGGAAGGTGCCTGTGCCGGTGAGTGGCTGCCCTGTAAGTTGGGAACAGCAGGGCTCATGCCCTCCAAGGACCCAAGCCTGCCTCTTTCTGAGGCACTGGATTCTCTCCAAACCCTTGGGACATGCAGAGGAAAGGGTTGGGATGGAACAGAGGGGGAAATTATGCAACTCTTCCCCTGTCCCTGCTCATCTTCCAATCCTCCACCCAATCCCCACCCTTGGTTAATCACTAAGTCACCCTGGAGAGGGGAGCTGTTGCAAACATGAAATGCCCAGTCTCGCCCCAGACCAATTAGATCAGAACTCCCTGGGGGTGGAACCCAGGCGAGCATATGTTCTTGTCGAATCCTCAGGTGATTCCAGTGTGCCTCCAAGGTTAAAAATATCAGATTGGCTAGGGAGAGACACTGTTTCAGAGTCTCAGGAACTGCAGGATTGAGTGATGTGTCTCAGCAGCCCCATCGATTCAGGTTTCCAGCCTTGTTGTCTTAGAGGGGAGGTGCAGAGAGTTACTGATGTTTACTGGGCGTCATCTGCTACTGGGCGCTGAAGGGAATATGCCAATCACCCACAGCAAATATCATAATAACAACATTTTTAAGTGCCTATTGTGTGCCTGGCACTTAACAGACATTTGCTAATCTTCACAAAAATTCACCAATTTTTTACCCCCATTTTAGAGATAAAGGATGTAGTGATGTCATCATCTCCCCGCTCAATTTCACCCTCATACACACAGATCTGCTTATTACAGACATCTGTGAGTTTGGTGTTTTTTCTGGTCAAGGAACCTGCGAGGCTTTTGTTGTTGTTGTTGTTGTTTGTTTTGTTTTCTGGCCAAGGGAGCAGGCTAGGACCACTCACAGAATAAGCTGGAAACATCTTCAACCAATGATGGAGGCAGAGTTGATGGGTCAACACTCCAGTTTTTCACCCGTGGCTGGGAGAGCTCCGAGATGTAACGACACAATGACTCACACTTGGCTGCCTATGAAGTCACCTGGGGAATATAAACAAATGTCGATACCCAGGCCACATCCCAGACCAATTAAATCTGAATCTCTGTGGGTGAAACTCGGGCATATATATATTTTAAAGCTCTCAGGTGATTGCAGTGTTCAGCCAAATTGTGAGCCTACGGTCCCTATCGTTGCTCAGCGTTTCCCAGCAAGACTGAACTCCAGTTACCCAGTGTGGTAATTTGCTTGCTAACGCACCCTGCCTGGGATTTCTTCCTTTCTCTGTCTCACTTCCCCATTTGCCTCCTAGAACTTCCTGCGATCACCTCCCAATACACTTTCGATATTGAATCCTGGTTTTAGGGTCTGCTTCTGTGGCAGTCAAAGAAAGCTAAGATCTGCAAAGGTTAAGCATCTTGTCAAAAGCCTCACAGCCAGGACACGGCAGAGCCAACATGTGAGGTCCTTCTCTCCACAGACTTTGTGGTAGGATGGAAGAGACAGGTATTCAGAAAAGTACAATATAAGACAAAAGAAATGAAAGATCAAACAGATCTTCAAACAAGCACCAGAGGAACATTAAAAAAAAAAAGAATCAAAACCTCACTCCTACAATTAAATGTGATCAAGAATCAGGACAGTCTCCCAGAATTGGGCTCATTTGTGCTAGGCAAATGGGAGGGGTTTCCCTAGTGGAGATGTGAGGCAAGGTCATTGCTAGTGTTGGACCAGCTGGAGCCGAAGCCCAGAGACAGAGTCTGGGGCAGAACTGGATGAGTGAGTGGTCAGCAGGGATGCGATGTGAGCTGGGGCAGGAGGAGTTGTGTGGTAGGCTGAGGCAGACCCTGAAGACCAGGAGTTCCCTGTCTTCAGTCCCCAGGGCCCTTTGTTTCTTAGCCTCCCACATTGGATCTCCTTCTAAGGCATGGCTGGGCAAGAGTCTTCTCCTCTCTGTAAACCTTTACCCAGAATGTGAGGCCAAGGGGCCAACCCAAAGGCACATCCCGGGGCACGGGTAGAAAGGGGAGAAAGGTCCACTGACATCAAGTCCTGGTGGTGAACCTGGCCTACATGTGAAGGAGAGAGTCACCCCACAGGGACACAGTGCCAGCGGTTGGTGGTCTCCCCCAACCCTACCCACCTCTCTGCTGCTCACAGCATTAGCTTCTCTTGGTCCGATGGGCTAAGTCCGCTCCTGCTACGAGGCTTTGCCCTGCTCTTCCCCCTGCCCTGAGAATGCTTTTTTCAGCTCTCAGAATGTTCCCTTTTCCCCATCGCTCAGAATTCATCAGCTCAAACATCACTCCCTTGGAGAGGCCCTCCTGGGCTACCTTCCTCTTCCTCTTTCCCCTCCCCACAGGTATCTCTCACAGAACTTCATTTTATTCTCTGTTTTGCACACAATAGATTTGAAATTCATCTTAGATCTATTCCGGTTTCCTTCCTAATCCTGGCAATCTCCCCTTCCAGGCTCCCAGAACAATGAATGATTGAATGGGGTAGGTCCAGAGGGTCATGCAGCAGGGCCTGGTGACAGGAGGGGGTCTGGGTGAATTCTGGGGGGTGGGAGGAAGGGCAAACTGTCTTTGCCCTCCCACACTGCACATGTGATGATGAGCTGTGCTCAAGCAGCCAGGCTGGCCTAAATGAGCAGTTCCTAGCAGTGGCTGATCAATACTGATAGAGGAGCTAAATCAGGTTAAGACCCAGCTCTCCTGGGTTGGTGTCATGCCACAAATGGCTTCCCAGCAGCCCAAGGTCAGGGGTGCAACTTTCACGCTACTCCCGTCCCCCACCTCCTATAAGCGGCCCCTCCCTTCTACCCAGGAAGGGTATATGTGCATGTATATGTGCTCTGGGCTGTTATTCACCTTCTGTCCTGCCTTCCTCTCATCCCAAGCATTAGAATACCCTTTCCTTCCGCATTTTATTTCTGTACCCAAGGTCTGAGGTGGTCACACACACATTGACATTTAAAGATCCAGCCGAGAAATCAATCAGTGTGGTCTATCCTTCAGCGCCTCAGGAACCTGTTTGGCTGAGGCAGGCCTCATCTGGCTCACATCCTATCGATTTGTAATGGTATCTGTGGGCTGGTGAAATTATGTGTAGAACCTGCTTTAAGAAAATGGGAGGCAGTGTAGCAGAGTGGTCAGGAGTTTCAGGAGCCAGACTGCCCAGACTTGAATTGTAGCTTCTGTCATTTGCTGGCTGTGTGACCTGGGCCACTTGTTCAGCCTCTCTGAATCTCAGCAAAGGGAGCTGACTGGAGTATCTGCACTAGTTGACTGCAGTGATAATAGAATGAGTTAATAAATTTAGAGCAGGAGAATGTCACCTTCTACATTAGTGCTATGTAAATAAATGTTAGTTATTGTTATTGTTTTTAGACTGAGGATAGAAACAGCACCCACATCCTAAGATTATTGTGAGGGCATAATGAAAAAGCTCAGATAGAAACCACTTAGTGTGTTGGAAACGCTCAATACGTACTAGTTCTGCCCGTGACTGAAGGAGACTCAGTCCGTTGACTATAAGCCGAGGATAAGGATCCTCTGAATTAATGATAATCATTAGGAGTAAAAGAGGGCTTGGCTTATGAAATCACATATTACCTAACTTTTGACAGGAAGCTGGCCATCAAGCAGAGCAAAGTAAGCCTGCTATGAGTCTGACTGGGAGCCAGGCAGTGGGAAGCTGCTTTGTCCCGAGGAGCTTGTCCAGTCAGTGATGAGATGGAAAGCCATCTGGGCCAGAGGGGTCATGGGCCCTCATGTGACTCCCCGAGCCTGCTTAGTGAGCTGTGGGAGGTAGAAATCCTCCCCCAAGTAGATCCGGCTCCCAGTTTCAGAGACAATGTCCTTTTTATTTCTACCCAGTGCCTGGGCCAGGATCTGATCATATGCCTGTTTGGATTGAGGGCAAAGGGGAGAGAGGGCCAGGAGGGAGAGGATTAAGAATTGCCCAAGTGCCATAAACATGCCCGGAAACAGCCCTCAGGATTGGAGCGTGACAAAAGAAAAATACCTAGAGATGTGCTGTGTCTGCAGGAGGGAGAGGGGAACCAGCCAGAACTGGGCTGTTGGCTGTGAGTCTTACATGTGTTCACTATGCATGGAAACCCCTGGGAGGATGGAGTAGGAGTGGTGTCTGAAGTCACATAGCTTATAAATGGAGGAGCTGGGCTTTGAAGCTAGGTTTGTGGGTTCCAGAGCCTGTTTTCCCCACTTATGGTGCTGGTCAGTATCTCAATGGAGCAGAGGCAAATCAGGGATCTTACAAGATTTACCCAGCACTCTGCAAAGGGAAGGTTCATTGTGTTGGGGAAAGGCCAATATTCAGGTCACCAGAGAGGAGAGTTCTGTCGAGGGTCAAGGTTAGAGGGGCCCTGGTTTTGTGGACGATGTCTCCAGGTGCTCTGTGCCCTTGACTCTCATTCTGTGGTCATCTTCAGATTAAATCCAGTTCCCAGGGATCTGGTTTTTTTTTTAGTTGTTGCTCTGTAGTTTGTTTATTTATTTATTTGTTTGTTTTTCTATTACAGTTGTCCCACTTTTCCCCCCATCCCAGGGACCTTATTAGCAGGAAGAGGTGTCCCAGATATAAGTGTACTTGTTCCTCTTCCCAGCAAGGCATCCACTTCCCTGTGACTTACAGGTTTTGGACCGTGTGGCAATGCAGGGTAGAGGAAAGAATATAGATTTCAGAGTCAGACTGGCTCCATTACTCATTAACCTATAAGTCCCTTAACCTCTCTAAGCTTCAGTTTCCTTCCTTATCTGTAAAATGGGGTTTAGTAAAATCTACCCTGAGGGAACTGTTGTAAAAAAAAATGCCAATCCAGTGCCTGGCTCGCAGTAGGGGCTCAATGAATGGTAGGTATTTTTGAAACACATTAACATTTTGGTTTGTCAATAAGTCTTTGATGAGCTGGTCTCACAGCCATTGGGTAGCAATAAAGTCAAGGCAAGACCTCCATCAGGTTCTAGAGAGCTAGACTCTAAGATGCTGACCTTTGGGAAAGAAGCCTAAGAGCTGGGTCCTTGGAGGGGCAGGAAGTGGTCTGAGGCAGAGGGTGAGCACAGAAGAGTATCTGAGGAGGAGAACTGAAGGCCAGGGAGCTTAGGAGTCCCCAGCTCTGAGAAGACCCCAGGAGGCCAACCAAGCCGAAGGCAGGAGCCTACATACTGAGGAATGGCAGGGAAGCCACAGGCTGGGCCAGCCCCCATCTCCACCAACCATCTGCTCTGAAACTACTGTTTTCTAAATTGGAAAATTTAAATTATTTGTCTAAAATCTAAGCAGGCTTTTGGTGCACTGCCTGACTGGACCCTCTGTTCCATGGCTAGCACAAAGGGCGGGGCTGGCTCCCCACCTTCCTCCTGCTTCATCTCCCTTGCCCTCCACACACACAGCCACTTATAACTTATTGTTACTGGCTTTGAGTGGAACTTTTTAACTGCTCCATTCTTCCTCTTCTTATTTAAAGGCTGTCCATGGGATAGGAATTACAAGCTTAGCTGCTATTATCTGTGTTGTTTGACTAGCTGGCATGTTACTGGCTGCATTTCCCGGGGAATTAATCCCCTAAGTGTGGATGGTAAATGATGAAAACCTGGCACATAAATAAGAAGACAGGCAGTGCTCCACTGGCGCCCCTCAGGAAGTGATCAACTTGGCCCCATGGGCCATAATCAGTGTGCCCAAATCAGGGCCATTCATTCACTGGGAAATAACCAGCCTTCCTTCTTTCCTTCCTCCCTTCTTTCCTTCCTTCTTTTCTCTGCCTTTCTTTCATTCAGCAAATGTATAGGAAAAAGAGCACCTAATCAGACATTGTTCTACATATTTTTAGTTGAGCTGTATTGTGTAAGACTCATAATCTGAAGATGTTATTCTCAGGTCAAAACAAGGAACTGGAGATCCGGAGAAATTTAAAACATCGTCCAAAGTCACACAACTAGTAAGTAGTGGAATCAGGACTTGAAGCTGGGTTCCCTAGTGGCCTAGGTTATTTAAATTCCTTTTCTCCTGCTCTTCTTTCTTCCCTTTTCCCTCTCTGTTTCCCTTCCTTCTACACTTATTTCCATCATGCTTCATGTGCCAGGCATCCAACATAGACACTAAGGGTGTCAGAGTGAGTAAGACGGACAGGCGCAAACTCTTTGCCATCGCTCTCTCTTACATAATGAACAAATGTAGCAGATCAAAGAGCTGTGATGTTGAAGATAAATTAAATTCAGGCCCTGGCTTCATTCCTCCTTTGACAGAACCCAAAAAACTCATGGTTCAAAGATGTGACTAATAAACCTCATCAAGCCCCTTCCCTGCTCTCAAACCTCTGGTAGTCCTGGGCCTGCAGACATTTCTGTGACATGGGAAATGGTAAAGATCCTCCATGTGAGCTGAACCATATGGAAAGGCTGGGGAGAGCATTTTCAGAAGTGCTTTTCTGTGCATTCTGTGAAATTCATGGATGGAGTGGCATCAGCTGGGTATCAGGCCTTGGAGGCATTTCTTCAAACTGAGGAGCAAGGTGAAGGCTTCAAGGCTGAAAGGTCACCTCACTTAGAGGAAAATGCCCCCAGAACATGTACACACCAGTTCATTTGTGTACAGCACCCATCCTGCATGCTCAGGTAAGTTTGTGCTTATATCATGCAAGCAAACATATGCTGAGAGGTAGCAATGTTTATTTTAGTGCAAATGTTTATTTTAATAGCTTTTTAAATCACACCAGGATTTCATTTATAGCATCATTAAGGATCTGAAGGGATCACTCAAATGTTTGAGTTAGACTTTACTGCTGTAATTTATGGGAAATGCATGCTATCACAGGTATATTGTAATTCTGAGCAAGGCATCACCTCCCTGCTCCCCCAAACTCCAAACCTCCCAAGAACCTACATTTTAGAGTGAGGGGCTGTAGACAGCGAATGAGGAGTCTTTACTGGTGTGGACTAAAGAGGTCCGGATTTGAAATCTGGAGACCCAAATTCTGGGCTCTGTGCCATCCAATTGAGGGACCTTGGACAAATCACTTAAAATTTCTAGGCCCTTTCCCTCAGTTGTTAAACAAATAAAATAAAAAATAAAAAAAGGAATGATAATAACACTGCCTTACCTGTGAAACACTGTAACAGCGCAAGGTTGTGGATGGACCCAAGTGAGATAAAGGTGTGCTTGGTAAACTACGTGGCTTTTGTAGTTCCCTGTCTCACTCTGCTGCAGAGGTTGGGGGCTGAGGTGGACCAGGGGCTTCTGAAGGGAGGTGTATTTGTTTCCTGTGGCTGCCATAACAAATTACTGCAAATGCAGGGTGCGGTGGGGATGTTAAAACAACAAAAACTTATTGTTTCGTAGTTCTGCAGGCCAGAAGTTTAAAATCTAGGTGTTGGCAGGGCTGGACCTTCTGGATGTTCCGAAGGTGAAGCTTTCCCATGCCTCTCTTCCAGCTTCTGCGGCTCGGGCCGTCCTCGGCCTCCCTGGGCTTCCAGCTATAGAATAACTCCAACCTCTGCCTCTGTCTTCACATGGCTCTTCCCCTGCGTCTCTTTGTTTCAAATCTTTCTCTCTTTTCTCACTGGATTTAGAGCCTGCTCTCAATCCAAGAGGATCTTATCTTTAGACCCTTACCTAATCACATCTGCAAAGACTCTATTTCCAAGTAAAGTCACATTCACAGGTGCCAGAGCTTAGGACTTGGGCATATCTTTTTGTGGGGACACCACTCAACCTACTACAGGAAGCAAAGTTTAAATCCTTTTCAAGAGAGGAGGCTAAAACTAATGGCAAGGGTGAGGCTCTGGATCAGATTGGTAAGGGTGGGAGGTAAAGGATGAAGATTGATGGGGGGAGGGACTGACTTTTACCCAGTATCTGTGAGGCATATGCGTGAGATTCGAACCCCCAGAAAGCCAAACTGAACCAGACTCCCTTGTCTCATGGAAGGAGTCCAGAACTTGGCGATCACTGGTATTAGTTGTTCTACTAGAAGCATTTATAGGAGCATGGACTCTGGAGTCAGTCTGCCGGGGTGCAAATTCAGGCTGTGAGACTGGGCAAATTACTCAAATCCCTACTTGGGTTGAGTTCCCTCAGAGGAGATCTTGGGTCAGGATGTTAAATTGTTTCTTAGGTAAGGCAGTGTTATGATTTTTTTTTAAAATCTTTTTAACAATTGAGGAAAAGGACCTAGAGATTTTAAGTGGTCTGTCCAAAGTCCCTGTTGTCCAAGCTCAGCAGGTGACTTGATTTATTGAGGGAGTGCTCTTGGGAGAAAAGGGGTGAGGGAAACGAATGAGGAGTGGCAGACAGATCTAAACAAGGAGGAGTTCAAGCCAGAGTCTAGCTTTTGCCTGACCCTGCAGCGAGCTCTAGAGGATGAACTGCACCCTAGAGTTGGTCCCACCTATGGCCGTTCCACCACGTAAGCTAGTCATCGGCTGAGGGCTGCCACAGTGCAGGGAGCAGCAGTGTGTAACTCACTAGGTGAGATTGCTCCCATTCAACCAAGAGCAAATCTCTGGAGAGGGGGCAGCTGTGAGTCATTAGCCGCCAACACAGCAGTTGGGGGATGGATGCACCTACTCAGGAAAAGGGGCTAACAGTGTCCGCTACACTTAACTTTGTCTAGCTTAGTCTTCTCACCTATAAAATGGAGCTGATGATAGTTAACCATCTCATGGGATTGCTATGAGGTTTAAACAAATTGATATTTATGAAGCCTGCCACACAGACATGTTCAGTAAATCTTAGCTATGATTAGTTTACTCTTTATTTCTGGGTAACAAATTCCCCCCAAATTTAACAGCTTAGAACAACTCAGTTTCTAAGGATTAGGAATCAGGAGTGGTTTAGCTGGGTCGTTCTGGTTCAGGGTCTCCCATGAGGTTGCAGTCAAGTGCCGGCTGGGGCGGCAGCCGTCTGAAGGCTTGACTGGGGCTGGAGGGTCTACGTCCAAGATGGCTCATTCACATGGCTGTTGGCAGGAGGCCTCAGCTCTTCATTGTGTGGACATCTTCACAGGCTGCTTTAGTCTCCTCAGGTCATAGCAGGTGGCTTCCCCCAAAAAAGAGAACAAAGAGGAAGCCGCGGTACCCTTTATGACCTAATCTTGGAAAGTCACACACTGTCTGCTACATTTTTGTTAGAAGTGAGTCACTAAGTCAAACCCATACTCAAGGAGAGGGGAATGAAGTTCCATCTCTTGAAGAAAAGAGTATCAAATAAGCAGTGGAATCTTAAATTCACCACAACTAGCTATTAATTTCTATAGCAAGCTTGGAAACAATTATGTTGCTTTCCAAGGGAAACTTGTGTTTGACAAATGAACACACAAGTGGGCAATGAATGAATCTCAAGTGATGAATCATTCCGGCATTTGAGTAAGGCAGCTATCTTTGAAGAGGAGGGATTCCCAGGGCCCATCAATAATAAATACCATGCCTTCCATTTGCACACCCCTGCCCCAGGAAATCCCACTTCTCTTGGTTCATCAGTGGAGCCTCAGAGCCTGCATTTGGAAGCTCAGCAGGTGACTGTGATGTGCAGCCAGGTCTGAGAACCTTTGGTGTAGGCAGTTATTTTCCCCTTCCTAGAAATGCACATAGCTCCAGATTCTGTTCTGCTCCATCTTCCAGCTTACTGGCTTCACATGCCAAATCCATTGCCCTTCAGGCTGCATTTCTGGTTTGCTGGATTTTGTTTTCTCATGTGGTTCTCGGTTTTGCTTTCTTTCTTGTCAGCAGCTCCAAGGAACCCCTAGCTCCTGACTGGGCTAGTCTCTGTCTGCCACCCCCTTGGGGGCCAGGCTTAACCAAACTTCCTGTCCCCTCTCTCCAAATTCTTATAACTTCCATTCTTTGTCACTAGATCTATTGGCCAGGTCTTCACCATTAGACCAAAAAGGAGGGTGGAAACAATTATTCAGATAATTCAGACACTCATTCAAGCAAAAATGATTGTTTTCCCTCCTGAATGATCCAAATAATTGCTTTAATTCTCAGCTTCACTTTGTCTCTGGAGCTCTGGCCTCTTCATTCTGTGGCTCTAGCTAAAATTTGGTCCCAGTGATAAATATTTCTGATTTAATTGTTTTCTTCACTCATGTTCCAAAGTCACATTTTTCAGAGAAGAGGATCTATAGGTACATGAAAATTAACTTCAATCCTGGGCAATATTAGAGTAAAAATAAAGCTGTCACAACAGACCTGCTATCTACATTTCACTTTCTGGAAAGGTCTGTCTATTTCATCCGGTCCCCAACCCCAACACAGGCAGCAGCAAGGAGCAAATTACCATTTATTAAACTCTAATTATCTTTCCCATTTTCAATACCATTCTCTGTGTATGGATGCAGCACACAAGCCTGTACTCTACTGCCATTAAATTAGCAATTAGTCTTGTTAGCATAACATCCATATTTATAGACAGGGTTGAGTGATGCTGTAGGACATGGTGCAAAGTTGAATGCCCTTAATAGGAGGTTAGGGACATGTCCTCATCCTGGAGCAATTCAGGCACAGAGCAGATGTAGGGGATTTGAGGGAACTTAACAAAGACTCAGGCTGTTTTGAGACAGCTTCAAGCCTTTCATTGGAATCTATAAAAGTTCAAGCAGAGACATCTCATTTTGGGAGAAAAGCCCATGCTTCTTTATTTGGATGTCACAGAGACCCAGAGGCTGACAGGAAATGACAGTGTCCTATTTTGTGGCTTGCAGTACAACCATTCAGAAAGTGCACTGCAGATTCTTTTTGAGCTGGCTGGGTTTACATCACTTCTCCAGACCCAGGATGTCCAGGCTGGGCAACTGCCTGAGCAAAAGAAGTTACTCATAAGATTCTTTCATCATTGCCTCCTACGCTAGGTAACCTTCAAGTTCTTGTCAGGACAATAATATGTGACAGGTCAAGTCCTCTCTGTTATCAGTACGGGAAGGTTAACTGTGCATCTAGTTAGCCTGGGTTTATGGACAAAACAGAGCCTGTTTATCTGGCTCTACAAACCCAGGTCTGTACAATTACGAAGTGCACACACTTTTCAATAATACTGAGTATCTTTCCCTAGAAACCCAAAGCAGGCTCTTTTATTTCCTGTTTTCCAAAGCAAAATGTCTCCGTGATTTCTAAAAACGTGCAGATTCCCAACCACCATCTTTCAACCAAATGCTTCCCAAAGAGACACAAAGTGACCTGCCCACTGCACAAGGTCCCACTTCTGCATGGGTCCCAATTCCACTGCACCTGCCAGGTGGTTCGTCCCACCTGGGGAAGCTGTGTGTTTCACAGGCTGCCCGTCCACCTTTCCTGCTCTTGGTTAAGTTCAGTAGCTCCTAGAGCAGTTCCCTGACAAGACCCAGGTCTTACCTGGTCTCCCATTTCTTTTCATCTTAACTGATTAGATTTAGAATCTGGGAGCTATAAGAAACATAAGGAAGAACCTGGGCCAACATTTGCATTTTGCAGGCAGGTCTGTGGCACTGAGAGGATGGGGTGGGGGGTTGCTAAGAGTAATCCATTCCCCATTTGCAGACACCTGGCTTCCCTTCACCTATTGTTCAGCCTGGGCTGGCAGCTCCCTGCAGTGTAATCACCCTCAGCTCGTTAACAAGCTGTGCTCATTTGCATATATAAATATCCCTGTACATGGAAAACAGAGCTGAGTACTTCTTCCCCTTATGTATATACAGGAAAAGGGCAGGGACAGGCAGATAGGAAGGTCAAATCACACACTCCTTCCTCTGTCCCTCAGATTCACCTGTTGGTTAGTTGTTTTTTTTTAACCATTTCATTTGTTCGTTACAGAGAAAGAATTGATAAATTTTATCTTGAGTTAACTCGCTTCTTCCTTTTCATTTGGAAAAGCTGTGATTCTTTCCTATTTTCACCTCCCTTCTTTTCACCTTTTCTGGCTCCATTTCTGGGAGAATACCCTTCCTCCTCTTTAAACACACTCCATTGCCTTCTACATCCGTCAGCTTTATGCAAATGTATAAACACAACCACCGTCTTTCAGGATGCTCAGAAACAGGAACTGTCTATCTATAGATCAGCCTGATTACAGTTCATTTTTATACAGCTTGAGAAGCGTGAAAAGTCACAGGCTGGGGATAAACCAGTCCTAAATTGCCATACAGATGATTGTGAAACACATAGATCATTTATTCCAGAAGCACTTTAATGGACCCCCAGGATCCACCCTAGGGATTTGTCATTTTGGAGGAATAGATAATGCTTGAATAATACCTTCTAGGGCAGTGCCATCTTAATCATGGCGGCGGCGGTGGGGGGGGCACGTTCATCTCTGTCCAGCTGCCAGCTTCCTGGGAAACAGCTCCTAAACAATGGATCCCAAGGCAGGGGACTAGCCCTGAGAGATGGAGTGGCTGGGGGGAAAGTCTAGACAGTAGCTGGGCTTGCTCCCAGTTTTGTCACTCACTCCATTCTGTTCGCGAACATTTACTGCCCATCCCCCAAGTGCAAAATCCTCCACTGGTTCTGACACGTTTATTTAACAAATGCTTATAAATGCTTGCTAAGTGCCAGTCACTGTTCTCTTTTACAAATGCTACTCATTTAATACTCATCACAGGTACTATCATTATCATCACTTTACAGGTGAGGAAACTGAGGCACAGAGAGGCTAAGCAACTTGCTCAAGGTCACACAGCTCATAAGCATGACGCCAGGATTCTAACTCAGGGAGTCCAGCTCTAGTCTGTGCTCGGACCCACTGTGGAGACTTCCCACGTAGCTGGAATGATGATAGGATGCAGTATTGACTGTTGTTGCTTCTCCAGCACCCATTCACCTTTCCTCTGCCAACAGCATCCCTATTCTCCAGGTGGTTGGGGTGGATGTGGCTCCAATTCCAGTTCTAGGAGTGGGTCTTTATCAGTTTAGGCCAATCAGTATGTCCCATCCCCAGCCACTCTGATTGGTCAGGGACAAACACATGGCCACAGAACAGGAGTCCTTGAGATTCTAAGGGAGATATTTGGGGAGACTGCTACCCGACAGTGTAATGTGAGGAACAAATGCTGCTGGGTGAAGGGAAGTGAGAGGGGAACAGCTATCATGTGACACTTAAGAATGAACATGTAGAAGGCAGAGCAGAGAGACAATAGACACATCAAATTCTTGGTGAAACCGCTTAAGCTGCTGGATCAGGCTTTGCGTGAAGCTACTACTTCCTCTAGGCTTTTTAATTGCCTGACACATAGTAGGCTATCAATAAATATTTGTTGAATACATGAGGTAACAAAATCCTTTTATTGGGTAAGCCAGTTTGTATTGGGTTTTCTAGCATTGGCAACTGAAAGATTTCTGACTACACAGACACACGTGTACTTGCATGAGCACACATGCACCATTGATAAAATAAATATAAGAATAATATGGTATAACCCTCGCTGGTGTGACTCAATGGATTGAGAGCCAGCCCGTGAACCAAGAGGTCACTGGTTCGGTTCCCAGTCAGGGCACATGCCTGGGTTGGGGGCCAGGTCCTCAGCTGGGGCGTGTGTGAGAGGCAACTGATAGATGTTCCTCTCCCCTCTCTTTCTCCCTTTCTTCCTCCTCTCTCTAAAAATAAATAAATAAAATTTTTTTAAAATAAAAAGTATATATGGATATAGCACACCCTGACCAAAATTAGTCTTGTTGAAACAAAAATTCATATGATAGGCAGTGGGGGTTTTGCTCTCTTTAACTACCAGCATCTTGCTCTAACAGGCGTGGTTCCCTGGGTCTGGGTACCCGTTTACAATAGTAGGTTTCTCTAAGCTAGGACTTTCTGAAAGTGGCAAAAGGATTTGTTAAGGGTAAGTGATCCCTAGGTGTAGCGTTGATGTACATTCTGAAACAAGACTAGATGTAGAGTGTGATACATATTTATGGGCTATCAATGACCTCATGATGATTCCTGCTGCAGGTCCCCCCTTCCAGAGGAATGGGGGTCCTTGTGGCCTGGTATGACTCTGGGAGCTGTCGCTGGTCAGCTAGGATCCTCTTTCTGGGTTCCCACTGCTTTGCCCTGAGCTCTTGGAGCTGGGGCCCAGCCTACCTCTCCCTCCTGGACCTTTATTATTAAAGCCGAGGATTTGGTTCTTTATTCGCTCAATGCTCAACCTTTAAAACCTGGGTTGCTATTAGTCCATTTTGGAAGGCTGTTTTCCTCTTTGCATCCGCCTAGCTGGGGCCATGGGGTTTGCAGTGCTCTGTTCCTAAGCAAAGGACTATACCATTGCTTCATCTGCATGTAGCCCGGTGGCAGGGAAGGGTGGTGGAACCACATCTCACACCCTTCTCCCAGCTAGGAGTCCCTCTCTGCTAGGATCCAGCCTGAAAAAATGAATCCTGGGTTGTGCAGAATCACATAAGGTGTTGAGAACACCAACCTCTCCCAAATCAGAATTCATTGTCACATATTCAGTTACAACTAAACCATATTTTATTCCTCTGACCCGCCATCACGGCCACTTCATAGATCCACAGTGTCCCCCTACCCTCACTTCTTCAGAATACCCCGACTCCCCTCGTTTTTTAATGTATATTTGATCTGTTTGCAAATGGAAGTTATCAGTTTTTCTCTTCTGGAGAGGCTGCACTGTCTCTCTCTCTCTTTCTTTCTTTTTAAAAAAATATTTATTTTTTTATTTTTTTAGACAGAGGGGAAGGGAGGAAGAAAGAGAGGGAGAAAAACATCAGTGTGAGAGAGAAACATAGATGGGTTCCCTTTCGTACGCATCCCAACCCAGGCATGTGCCCTGACCAGGAACCAAACTGGCAACTTTTCGCTTCGTGGGATGACACCCAACCAACTGGGCCACACCAGTCAGGGCAGACCACAGAGCAATTTCTGGAAGGTTGTGTGTGTAAGGGTGGTTCTTAGATATACTCAGGTACAACAGAAAGTCTGTATGTAAAATAAGTGTGTTGAGAAGCTGGTATGAGGGTGCCTGGGCCCTGGCTGGTAAGTGTTCTCCATCCTCCCTATAATGCAGGTCTTAAAAACAGCAGACTCCTATTTTAAAATTTAGAGTCTGGGATTTTTTTCCCCCTTCACAGTGGAGGCCAGCATCAGTGCCTTTGAGATTCAGTGGGTGAGCCTTATCCTAGGAAAACCCTTTGCAGGTCTGGGATGTTCCCAGAGAGGTAAGACATTTCTTGTTCAAGATTGTTTGCAAAGATCTAAATGAAGGTTGTTATTGGATAAACAAACCCCCAAACTTTTCACTAAGGTAAGAAACAAGAAAATAAATTGCCTAAGTGTTGTCTACTGTCTGGCTAGCATAATGTGAGCATCAGAATTCTTCTCTGACATGTAAACTATAATTAATCCTCCAGTCTCTTTAGTTAGGGGGTAAAAATAGTCCTCTTACCAAGCAGTCATGCCCTTCTTACTCCACTTCCTCTGCCCCTGGAAAAGTCCAACCTCCAGCTAATTCCTCTCCCACTGTGATGAGAGTCCCTGAAGGTGGTGCTAATATGTGTCCCAGGGTCTGGTCCTCTTGTCCCCCACCCCAACTCCATATTCCTGCTCTGACTCCAGCTTGTCACCAGGTGTTTCCTGCTGACACCGCCAGAAGATGCATGACTGCTGATGCCCATCAACACCTATGCCGAAGATGCCAGTGCCCAGTGTTCAGAGCTGTTGTATTTGTGCCAGCGGTACTGTTTCCTATGGCAGCCAGACCCACTTCTGAGTCATCGCTGGTTGTGAGCTAAGCTTCTAGGATGCAGGCCTGGGTATCTTAGGTAATAGCTTTTGTTGGCTTCCTTCAGAAGTCACTTGAGTCCCATCCATAGGGTCAGGACCTTCCAGGTAACCAGATGAAGGACAACCTCAGAGACAGACACTTAGCTGTGCTCACACAAGCCCTCTGCCTCTTTATCTTTGAATCAAACTGGGATGCCTTCACTCTCTGTAGTAGATTCAACTCTTGTTAACTAGAGGACTTTCAGGAAGTATCTTAACCATTCTGGGTCTTATTTTCTCATCTGTAAAATGGGAATAATACTCATTTCACTGGGTGGTTGTAAAAATTAAATGAAACCAAGTATTGCAGGCCCAGGCATGGAATAAATATTCAGTAGACATTATAAGTTATTCTTAGGAAATGCTTCAGTGCCTAACCAGTTTTCTGAACACATCTGACTCTTGGGATTCTATTATTATTTTAAAAATTTTTGTTTCCATTTATTAAACACTTTCTATATACCAGGCACAGTCCTGAGTACCTGTCATTCATGATCTCATTTATTTTTCACAATAGCCCTATGAGGTGAGTACATTGCAAGCCTTAGTTTAAGGGTGAGTAAATTGAGTCCCATGGAGATCAGTTTGACTTTCCCAGGGTCATCCTTTTGTTAAGTGGCGGAGTCAGGGTTTGAACTCAAAACAAACTCCAACGTTTGTGACCTTAACTGCTCTGATACATTGTTACTCCAGGGTGAACATAACTTAATTTCAAGCTAGACCCTTGCTGCAGAATTTTTTGTTTCTTAGACTATTATTACTGAAGAAAATTCTGTAAAGTCATATTAGGTTAACCAGGAAATCCCGAAAGCTGGGGTCATGATCCTTTAACTGTCTGGAGTGTTCTGCTTGTTTGCTGAGATATGCTGGAACAAGAGTGCCTCTCTCATTTCCTGAAAGGCCCGTGTGTTCCCTTTCCCCCATCTCTCACATACTTTGCCTTGGCCATTTGCTTGCATGGCAAGGGGACAAGGAAAGGGACAGATATTTCATACTCCTCTTATTTAAAAATTAAAAAAAAAAATGTATACAGACAGATGTAAATGTGTTAGTTTTTGAATAACTTCTTGCTTTGATGTAATTTTAAACTTACAGAAGTGTTGCCGGAATAGTTCAAAGAATTCTCACATAACCTTCACTCAGATGTACCAAGTGTTCACATTTTGCCCCATTTGTTTTCTCTGTCTGCGTTTTTTCTAGGCAACTAAAAAGCAAGTTGGAAACATCATGTCCCTTTTATTTTGAAATACTTCAGTGTATGTTTCCTGAGAACATAACCTCAGTAGTTACCAAAATCAAGAAATTTTTCATTGATAGAAAAATGTTATCGAATTTATAATTCATATTCAAATGTTTTCCAATTATTACAATAATGTCAGTTACAGATATTTTTCCAGGTCTATAATTCCTTTAGGATTACTCACTGCATTACATTATTATGCCTCTTTTATCTGGAACAATTCCTCGGCCTTTTTTTGTGTTGTTATTTTTTTACCATGACATTTTTTAAGATTAAGGGTTATTATGTGATATAATGTAACTAAATTTGTGCTTGTCTGGCATTTTCTCATGATTAGATTCAGGTTATGTATTTTCAGCAGAAATATCACTCAGTAATATTGTGTCCTTAATGCATCATGTCCGTGGGCACGTGGCATTGGTTTTTTCTAGGACTGGTGATATTAGCTTTGGTTATTTGGTTGTTTTTGCTGTAAAGGTACCATTTCCCTTTGTAATTAACAAAATATTATGATAGTCTTTTTTAGTTTCTGCTCTTTCTTCTTTGCCAAATGTCCACAGCAGCTTGATATTAATAGCAGCTCTGATATTAGGCCTAACATGGGAGCTGTGCTGGTTCTCGAAGAAACTCCCAGACTCCTCCTCAGTCTATTGTTTTCTTTCTCTCTCTTCTGTTTTTACTGAGGTATCATTCACACACCTGTAGATATATACACACCTGAAATGTACAGCTTGGTGTGTTTTCACATACGTGTATGCCTGTATAACCACCACCCAGATCAGGAGACAGAAGAGTATTTCTAGCTCCCCAGCTGGCCTTGCCTTTTAATTCTAGATGTAAGGAGAAGCCATTGGAAAGTTTTGAGCAAGGCAGTGATCTGCTCTGATTGATGTTATCAAAGCCACTCAGGTTGCTGTGTGAAGAGTCAACAGTGGGAGGACAGGGAGATAGACTAGGAGGTGTCTTGCATGGGGTTCACCCAGAAGCACAGCTTGCATCAAGCATTTAAGTGCTGGGAGTTTATTTGGGAGGGGATGCCAGGAAATGCCTGTAGAGATGTAGGGAAGTGGGACAGGGAAGGGAATGTAGTCAGGAAGAGATGCATTAAATGAGTTACCCCTGTGGAAAACTGGAACTTAATTCTCCTGAAGAACCCTGGGGACCAGTGTAGAACACGCACTTCAAGTTGTCCTAGGGATGAAGAAGTTGGCACATTAATACCAACTCTTTGCAGCCATTGGTTGAGGGATGCTGGTGGAGTGGCTAGCAATGGTGTTGATCCACCAGCCCTCCTGCTGTGTGGAAACAGCACAGTCCCACCACCAGAGAACACCCTCCAGCAAGAAGATACAGTCGGGCAGGTGTGGCCTGCGGTTGGAGGTCCAGGAGAGGGAGGGCATGGCGGGGATCAGGCACCTGGCAGGTGCTGGGGGACAGCAGTGGGCGGCCGGAGGCAGCTTGCCCGGTGTGTGGGGGGCTGATTTGTGGGAGAATGTGCTTGCTGCTGTGAGAGCAGTGGAGGTTCCAACAGGGACTGTGGCAGAAAGCAGCCTGCAGAGGGAAGAGGAGGGCCGCCGGGTCACCATTGCACTTACTTGAGAGGCAACCACTTGAGAATCCCTCTGGGAATGACTGGAAGGTGGAGTAGGAGTGTCTTTGCAGGGGCCTGGTGTCTGAAGGAGTTGACAGGGATGTGAACCAGGGAAATGTGTTCTGTTACTATTCACATGCCTCATTTCTTTCCTGTTTCCAGGCTCGGGAAATGTGGTTGCATTTGGATTGCTTCTCCCTGTGACTGGGCTGGATTTCATGCTCAAATGATACCTTTCCTGCCCAGTTTAGTTTTCTAAATGCTGATTCCATTTACCTCTCCAACCTTTGACCTTAGCTCGGTCCTCTGGACTCAAAGCACCACCCTTGTGCCTGCACACACCTCCTTCTCTGTCATCTGACCCAGTCGTGACCTCCTGCCGGCACATTGCCTCATCGTGCCAGCCTGGCACAACTCCCAGAAAGGCTGCCCTTGGCTTGTCCTATTTTATTTCTCTCTCTAATTTGACACTGACATTGACAGATAAAGACAAGAGAGAAGCCAAACCCCAGGGTGTAACCAGTATCATTCAAGTACCACCAAACTAATCCTCAGGATTTAGGATCATGCGACCTGGAGAATAAATTTCCACCACTCTATCCCCTTGGACAAAACTGTCATCCACAAGGATGTCTTCAGAGACCCCACTTTGAAACACAAGGCTCGACAGGAGGCCAAGGTCAAGTTTGATGAGAGATACGAGACTAGCAAGAACAAATGGTTCTTCCAGAAGCTGCAGTTTTAGATCTCTTTTGTTTTAGTCATTAAACATAATAATAATAATAATAATAATAATAATAATAATAATAAGTAAACACATCTCTGCACCTTGGTATGGGAGTGAGGAGTAGCTTTTGGAATTGACATGTAGAGGAGCAATTTGCCCACCCAATCTTTAGACTTGGGGACCGACCCCAGAGTTCAATTTCTGGAGAGGATAGAAAAACCTAATGTCAGGGAGGGACAAAAAGAGACAGAAGATATGAAGCTCTACAGAGTGAATATGCGTTGCACAGTCGTGCCCAAGCATGGCCTGTGGTCTGTGTGGGATCTTTCTTATTCTAAGAGGCAATGTCTTCCTCTATATTTACTAATCCATACCTGCCACATGGAATTGTCTTCTGCCCAAATAAAAGCAGTTGTAGCTAAGAACTCTGTGATCCTTGATTTTAAACATCTTTATTATAGCACTCTATTTTACTGAATATTAAATTTCCAGTACATTCTTGAAAAGTGAAATAACAACAAACAAACAAACAAAACAAAAACAAAAAGCCCTACTATGAGAGAGAATTCCAGCTAACTACAAATTGGGAGGGGAGCTGCATGATTGCCCTGAATGGCCATAGTGAAAGTAGAATCGGGGACCTTGACATGTACTGTAAACACAGTTGAGCATCCTGGAGTCCCAGACTTGACCCAAATCTGGCCGCTTACACTTGCTAGTTGCCTGTCCTTGTCAGTAATGACTGGGAGGAGCACCCACAGTTTTAGAGCCCCCTTTGATTCTCATCTCCTTCCTAACAAGCCTTTATCTAAATACAAATGTGATTCCAAATTTTTGATTAGGGTATTACCTAGTCACCTACCCCAGAAAAAGCACAATCACCAAATGATTTTACTTCTGACTCAACATTTCTATTTGGAAAGTTTGTATGTTGTGTGACGCTCCTGGTGGAAGTTGGCAGAAGGAACCATTCTCTATTTGTTGGGGGGACCTCTGCCAAGTTTTCTGAGATGGAAAGGTGTTGGCTTTTCATCATTGTGGATAAGGGTTGATAGTGGAGGGGGGAGAGTGATTGGGGATGATATTCTGCCCTAAATATTTTTCTAAAACATGTTGACGGTTAAATCTGGCTGTTTGTGGGATTGGGTGCAGTCTTACTTAAAGTGAAAAGGCAGGGAACACTTTATCTCACGATTTTAACTGCAGTTGAGTTATTTATGCTGGAGGGACCACTTAGGGGCAGTCTGATTCAGGGAAACATCCTGACTTACCACATGCTAGCTGTGTGACCTTGGGCAACTCACCTAACCTCTCTGGACCTCCAGTCCCTCATTTAAATAATACCACCTAACTCCTCAGGTTGTTGGGAATAAGCTAATATTTATAAAGTGTTTAGAATAGAGCCTTGTATACAGGACATTGCATGAATGATAATACCTTTCCTGCTTCCAATAATAAAGTCTATCATCTATTGAGTATCTACTAAATGTCAGGCATTGTGCTAAGCACTTTGTATGCATTTATCTTTTTTAATCCTCAAGGATACAAAGTAGTATTATGATTCCTGTGAATTTTGATGCGTCAACTTGGCTAGTCAGTAGTACCTAGTTATTTGACCAAACACTAACCTAGGTCAGTGATTTTCAACCTTTTTCATCTCATGGCACACATAAACTAATTATTAAAATTCTGTGGCACACCAAAAGATATATTTTTTTGTTGATATGACAAAAATAGGTTTAATTTGTAGTCATTTACAAAGGATGGCTATTGCTGTGTTGGCTGTTGTCATTTTTTGAAATTGATAATCTAAGGGGAAAGAGGTCAGTAGTGCCCCTGACTAGTCAGGTATTGCATGTTTTAAAAATTCTTGTAGCACACTGGTTGAAAATTGCTGATTTAGGTGTTGCTGTGAAAGTATTTTGAAGATGTAGTTAACATCTACAAGTGTTTTACTTTATGTAAAGGGGGTTGCCCTTGATAATGTGGGTGGGCCTCATCCAATGAGCTGAAGGCCTGAAGAGCAAAACCTGAGGTTCCCAGAGAAGAAATTCTGCCTCAAGACTCAACATTATTAACTCTTGGACTTCTGGTCAAGATGGAGGCATGGGTAAACATACTTCATCTCCTCATGCAACCATAGAAAGAATTACAACTATCTCGAAATAACTAATACCCAGAACTGTCAGAAAATCGAGCTGCATGGAAATCTAACCAAGGATTTAAAGAACTCACATTCATCCAGATGGGTAGGAGGGGCGGAGTCACGAGAAAAGCGGAGAGGCGTGGAGATGCAGTGTGGTGCAGAGGTGGTGGCAGCTGAACATACGATCCCACATTCAGGTATGGTGGATAAAAATCAGAAGTGATGCCTTGGGAGCAAGCCATCCCAGCTCCAGGCCAGAACACACAGTCTGGGGTTCCAGTGCAGAGAAGATAGATCCCCATAACTTCTAGATATAAAAACCAGTGGGAGTTGGGGTGGCAGAAGAAACTACCAGATTTTCAGGAGACACACCTTAAAGGGCCCACACAGACTTAGAATGTACACAAACCCACCCACTCTGGGATTCACCACCAGGGCAACAGCAGGAAGGGGACCAGTCACATACAGGAAGTGGGTGAAGTGACTGGAAACAGGGCGAGTGCTGGGCAAACCTCCAGAAGCCAGGCAGCAGCATTGTCCCCCCTCTGAGCCCTCTCCCAACAAAGGACCACATAGTGGTGAAGCAGGTTGCCCCAACCTGGAGATTACCTAAGGTTCTGCTGCACACAATTTACAGGTGCCTTTTCTACAATTGGCCATCCTACTAAGACAGGGAGTCAAAGCAACTATACTGAATACACAGAAACAAACATAGGGAGGCTGCCAAATTAAGGAGAAAAAGAAATATGGCCCAAATGAAAGAACAGAACAAAACCCCAGAAAAAGAACTGAATGAAGAAGTGATAACTAACTTATCAGATGCAGAGTTCAAAACACTAGTGATCAGGATGCTCAAGAAACTCATTGAGCACAACAACAATATGAAGGAAAAAATGAAGTTTACACTCAATGAAATAAAGAAAAATCTACAAGGAATCATCAGTAGAGGGGAGGAAGCTGGGATTCAAATAAACAATTTGGAACATACGGAAGAAATAAGCATTCAACCAGAACAGCAAGAAGAAAAAAGAATAAAAACAAAACAAAACAAAACAAAACAAAACAAAATGAGAATAGTATAAGGATGCTCTGGGACACCTCCAAACATACCAACGTCCAAATCATAGGTATGCCAGAAGGAGAAGAGAAAGAGCAAGAAACTGAAACTTATTTGAAACAATAATAAAAGAAAACTTCCCTAATTTGGCAAAGAAAATAGACATACAAGTCCAGGAAGCACAAAGAGTTTCAAACAAATTGGACCCAAAGAGGACCACACCAAGACACATCATAATTAAAATGCCAAAGGTTAAAGATAAAGAGAGAATCTTAAAAGCAACAAGGGAAAAGCAGAATTACCTATAAAGGAGTTCCCATAAGACTATCAGCTGATTCCTCAAAAGAAACTTTGCAGGCTAGAAGGGACTGGCAAGAAGTATTTGAAGTGATGAAAAGCAAGGACCTACAGCCAAAATTACTCTAACCAGCAAAGCTATCATTTAGAATGGGAGGGCAGATAAAGTGCTTTCCAGACAAGGTAAAGCTAAAGGAGTTTATCATCACCAAGACATTATTACATGGAATGTTAAAGAGACACATTTAAGAAAAAGAAGATAAAAACTATGAACATTAAAATGGCAACAAATTCACAACTATTAAGAACTGAATCTAAACAACAAACTAAGCAAACAACCAGAATAGGAATAAAATCATAGATATGGAGATCATTTGGAGGGTTATCAGCTGGGAGGGGGAAGGGGAAGAATGGGGGAAAAGGTTCAGGGATTGAGAAGCATAATTGATAGGTACAAAATAGACAGGGGAATGTTAAGAATAGTGTAGGAAATGGAGAAGTCAAAGAACTTAACATGCACAAGCCATGGACGTGAACTAAGGGGGGGGGACAGGAATTGCTGGAGGGAAGGGAGGTACAAGGCCAAGGGGATAAAGCGGGAAAAATTGGGACAACTGTAGTAGTATAATCAATAAAATATATTAAAAACAACATTATGAACTCCTGCCTGAGTTTCCAGAATGTCCTACAGATTTCAGACTTACCAGCTCTCACAATTGTGAGTGTATGTGTGTGTGCACACATATGGGAAAATTGATGACCAGAGAAATTAATTGCACATAGATAGGAAGTGGTAGGATTCCAATCCAGGTCTCTCTTACTGTACAGCTTCCATTCCCCTCTAGGCTGCTATCTCTCCTGTTGCAGGTGAGGGGACTTGCCATGTTAAGCTGTTTATGGAGTGTGGAATATGCTCTTACCCTTGAACTCTGAAGCTATAGAAGTATAGTTCCTCTGATCATCTCATTTGCTCTACACTCTGGTGGCATTTGGAGGAAAGACTGGAGCAGGAAGCAGGAGAGAAAGAAAATGGCGGAGTAAGAATTTTATCAGTGGGGTTTTGGTTGCAAACAACAGAAACTGACTTTCACCAAGTTTCCGAAAAGGGAAAGGATTAGAAAAATACTGTTGAGGCAGGGCAGCTCACAGGAAGAAATGCTCTGTGGGCTGGAATATGAGAACCCTAGCAATGGTCTCACTACAGGGACAGCCTGGTGAGCCTACATTGGCCACAGAGACTAACCTGTAACCTGCTCCTTCTTCCTTGGGCAAAAATATTAAGAGGACATCTGTCCAGATGAGCAGCATAGGTCATGTCCTTGCCCCAATCTGTACCAGGACACAGAGAGAAGAGCTAAGAGTTTGAGAGGCAAGGGTGCTAGGAATTACCACCCAGGGAAAATAAGGGAAACTCTGTTTCCCAAAAGAAAATTGAGGTACTGTTAAGAAGGGAAATGTATGCTTGACAGCCAAAATAGGCAAATGTCCATTATAGCAGCAAAAGATTTCTTAGGTTAGATCTGCTTTTGCAGAATATTTTAGGGCGGACCCATCACTGGTCTCCAGAAATGGTTCTTGGATTTGTTGGGGTGATAAGGAGCACACCTCTTGGCTTTAGCTTGAGGTTTTGGGCCTTAGGAGAAGGCTCTTTGGGTAAAAGTTTGCATATTAAACATAAATAGCAATGATAATGACAGCAATTAGTCTCCATCAAACACTGACCGTGTGGTGGGCACTGTTTTTAGGGTATTGCTTAGAGCTCGCCTCGTTTTCACAACTCTGTGAGGAAGGTACAATTATTATCACCGTTTTACATGTGAGAAAACTGAGGGATGTGGAGGTTAACTAACTTGCCCATGCGACTAAAGAATGGCAAACACTACACAATAATGTCTTTTTACAATTCTAATCCTAGAATATTAAATAGGATAGGGAGGGGAATGTCATAATCACAAGCAGCAAAGTGCCTTTTGCCTAGCAGGAGAGCTGACAAGGTCTGATGCTTGCTTGATAAAGACTCTGCCTTGATGTCTGATCTGAGCCATTACATTCTGTTTCTTAATGGCTGTCAATCAGTTTCCCACTGTTTCCCCTGAGGCTGGACCCAGCAGGGGTGTCGTCAGCACTTAGGAGTAGCATTAAGAACTAAACCTGACAGGGCTGTTTGTTTTTCCCCAGTGAGATGGCCCAGTCCCTCAACACAGTCAGAAATGAGCTCAGCTGTCACTCGGTGCTAAATGAACTGCTTCCCAAGTCACTGGGCTTCCCCAAGGCATCCAATATTACCAGAGCAAATGGAACCCAGAACGGAGTGCAAATGATGCTTGCCATCACTTCTGGTTCCAGGGACTTCTCTCAGACCAGCGATGTTCAATAGAAATGGAACATGAGCCACAGACATCATTCAAAACTCTCTATTTTTAAGAAATTAAAAATACATTTATTTAATACAACAATCCAAAATATTATTATTTAAACATGTAATCAATATAAAATTTATTATTGGGTTAGTTTCCATTCTTTTTTTCCTTCTCAAGTCCTTGAAATCCAGTGTGTATTTTGCAGTCTGGACCAGCCCCATTTCAAGTGCTCAGAAGCCCTGTGTGGCTAGTGGCTGCCCTATTGGACGGTGCAACTCTAGACCATAATTCTTTCAACAACTTCATTTCTCAAATATGAGCACTTGTGAGGTGCCTACATGGTCTGAGGTCTCATGGAATTTACATTCTAGAGAGGGCCACGTACACTAAACAAGTAAACATGGAAATAAACACTGTAATTAGAGGTTGTGATGAGCAGTTTCCTCAAAGTAACTTGGGAGGACACTTGAGCATGGTGCGTGGAGGGGTTAGGAAGCCTTCTCTGAGGAGGAGACATCTCATTTGTGAAGAGGGGGCAGAGCCTTCCAGGCAGAGGCCAGAGATGGTGCAAAGCCCCAGAGATGGGAAAGCCCTTGGCCTGGGAGATGCAGAAAGAATGGCTTTACTCCGGGCACGAATAGCTGAAGAGCTGAGTAGGCAGGGACCAGATTATTTAGATTTTGTCCTAAACATGAAGAGAAAACCCTGATCTGTTTTAAACAGGGAAATGGTGGGGCATGATCTCAGTTTTAAAAATTTGGCTCTAGCCCTGGCTGGTGTGGCTCATTTGGTTGGAGTGTCTTCCCATACACCAAAAGGTCATGAGTTTGATCCCTGGTCAGGCCACATGCCTAGGTTATGGGTTGGAGCCCCAGTTGGGGCACTTACGGGAGGCAACCAATAGATGTTTCTCTCTTTCTCCCCATTCCTTTCTCTCTAAAATCAATAAAAACATATCCTTGGGTGAAGATTTAAAAAACAAAAAAGATGGCTCTGGAAGGAAGCCCCTTTCCTTCCCCTTCCCCCCTACAAACACTCAGAAATGCCTTCATTTAAAAAACAAACCTAAATAAAACAAAATTGACTTATATAGCTGAGTTTTATAGAAAGGCAAATAATTGAGTCAGAGAACAAGAGGAATGTTAAAGACATAGCAGAAAGATAAAATGCCAAGTGGACTCTGGCTGCTTGGGGGTGAAAGTGGGATCAAGGGAAGGTTCTAGAATACAAACCTTGATGGATATGGGATGGAGTTTTCATGCCTGTACTGGGACAGGGGACAAGGTTTGGGCCTGCTTGAAAAGGGGACTTAGAATTGACACCCTTTCATAAATGCAGGCCTTGAGTCGGGTTCCCCATGACATGGCCTACAATACCTTCCCTCGCTAGCTCAGGCAGGAAACAAGAAATCTTGCCTTTATCTTGTGCAAAAAGGAATCTGTAAGATATCAGAATCTTAATCCTGTGCCACACGAAGGGGTGGAATTAAAAAAAATTACACTAAGTGGCGTGGGAATTGGCAAATTGGTCCCAGACCAATGGATTAGCATTAGGCAGGATGAGGAGCAGTTGACCAGTTGGGTGGCTCCTGCAGTATTCTTGGCACTTCTTAAACTTTAATGTGTAAATGAATCATCTGGGGATCCTATTTCTGATCCCCTAGGTCTGGTGCCTGAGACTCTGCATTTCTGACAAGCTTTTGAGTGATATCAACTCTGCTGGTCCCCAGACCATTCTCTGAGCAACAAGGCTCCAAGCAACAGACGACAGTGGCTTGGATGAGGTTGGTGGTGAGATGAAGAGAAAAGGATGGATTCAAGAGGTAAACCGCGGGGGGGGGGTGGGGGGGAGACTTGACAGGACTTACTGAAGACCCTGTGTGAAGTGAGGGGAAAGGAGAATGAAGGATGACTCCCGGGCTTCTGGCCTTGGTAACTGGATGATGTTGGTGTCAGCTACTGACACAGGGAAGACCAGTGCAGGAACAGGCTTTTTTTGGCGGGAGTTGACAGGGGGACAGGGGACTGTGTGTAGGACATATCAAAAACTCAAGGCTAGTCAATTGCAAATGCTACACCAAAACTCTTTTCTCTGTAAAAGAAGTGCCTCTAGGAAGCAATCAAGACATGGATGATCTATTTTCCTAGCTCTTGAGTTGCTGACAACAATCTTTGCTATGTAGGTCCAATCTGGCAAGTGCTAAAGTCTTAATAAATAGCCAAGTTTGTAAATGAGGTCCAGAAATGACCAGCTAACGCCCTTTATCTGCTTCTCATACACTCAACGCACACCTCCCTGTCTTAGCAATGGCAAAGATCATGACACTTCAATCATTTAAATTTAGACTGTCTACTGGAACCCTCCAAACTCCTCCGCATGTACTCAGTGTGAATGAGCAGAATGCTTGTATTGCCGTTTCTAATAAATAATATAACATGTGCAGCATAAGGACATTTTGAACAAATGTTTATTTTAAAAAGAAAAAGAAATTATCTTTGTGCCAGGCACCCTGCTAGGTACTTTTACAAACATTATTTCATTTCAGCTACAACAATTCTTCCAGATGGGTTCTGTTATTCCTGTTTTCATAGCTGAGAAAAGTGAGGCTCAGAGGGATAAGTTACTTGCTTGAGGTCCCATACAGCCATTTGGGAGCTGAACCTCTGTTAGCCTTAGTCCAAAGTGCAAGTTCTTTTTACATTGCCCTGGACTCCCCACTCCAGGCTCTGCGCCATATGCTGAGTGGGATACACAGAACTTTGGAAAATATCATTCCAGTCCTGGAGGAGTTTAATCTAAATGAGGAGAGAATTCAATCATGCAAATATACTTGACATGTGGCCTTGTGTTACCAGTTATTTGCCAATGTCATTGGAGATATTTCTACAGAGTCAGAGTGAGAGAGCTCAGCAGAGTATTCCAGAGAAGGTGGGACTTTAAATCATGCTTAAAAGAAGGATTAAGACCTGGGGAGAGAGAAGGGAGCCTCCCAGGCAGCAATTCCAATGAAAGCCAGGCAAGGAGGCAGCCTCTGCTGTCAAGTTTTCCTCCTTTCTTTTCCACCTTCCATCTTCACCACCAAAATCCAACCTGGTTTTGCCAGGCCCCACTTAAACGCCTGACTCCTTTAGGCTGAAATAGGTGTCCATTTTCCATTCACTCATGACATCCTGTGATTATTTCTATTACTGCTATTTCGACATTAAATGATTGTTTTATGTGTTTTTATCTTGAGGTCAGGGATTTTGCTCGATTTATTTTTCAGTCCCCAGAGATAAAACAGTACCTGGCACATAATAGGGGCTTGGTAAAAAAAAAAAAAAAAAAAAAAAATTAAGTATATTTTATTGATTATGTTGTTACAGTAGTAGATTTTTTCCCCCCTTTGCTCCCCACTGCCCAGTACTCCCCTTCCCTCCAGCAATCCCACCCCTCTTAGTTCATGTCCATGGGTCGTGCATATAAATTCTTTGGCTTCACCCTTTCCTATATTATTCTTAACTTTCCCTTGTCTATTTTGTACCAACCAATTATGCTTCTTAATCCCTGCACCATTTCCCCATTTTTCCCCCTTCCCCCTTCCAGCTGATAACCCTCCAAAAGACCCCCATACCTATGATTCTGTTCCTATTCTGGTTTGCTTAGTGGGATTTTGTTTTTATTTTTTAGATTCAGTTGTTGATAGCTGTGAGTTTGTTGTCATTTTCATGTTCATAGTTTTGATCTTCTTTTCTTTAAATAAGTTCCTTTAACATTTCATATAATAATGGTTTGGTGATGATGGACTCCTTTAGCTTTACCTTGTCTGGGAAGCACTTGATCTGCCCTTCCATTCTAAATGCTAGCTTTGTTGGTTAGAGTAATCTTGGTTGTAGGTCCTTGCTTTTCATCACTTTGAATACCTCTTGCCAGTCCCTTCTTGCCTGCAAAGTTTCATTTGAGAAATCAGCTGATAGTCTTATAAGCACCCAGTTGTAGGTACTGTATTTTTTGCTCCATAGGACATACTATTTTTTCCCCCAAAAGTGGGCGGAAAATGTTTGTGAGTCTTATGGAATGAATATTGCATCACAGACCACGATGTGTATTACCTGACCTGTCAGTGGTGGTGACAGCTGTTAGAAGAGGAATCAGTGGGCCCATGCAAAACCCCTGGGGACGCTTAAATGTCTCACTTTACTACTGAATCTCAGGACATCTGGTCAATATGAAGATAGTGAAGAAAGTGATATCAGTGATTGTGAGCAACTGAGCTTCATAAATTCTGACACTAGCGATGAGTTCTTGGGGTTTCCAGAAAACTAGAAGAGTACTTGAACCTTAAAATCTCTCCTTAGTTGTTAATGACAGTGATGATGGTTCTTAATACCACTGCTGTTCACTTTACATGGTTGAAATATTATTCTGTTATATTTTATTAAATATTTTAGTACACCATTTGGTTCAGATTTTTTTTTTCTTGTTTTCCTCCTCTAAATTTAGGTGCGTTTTATGGTCAGGTGCATCTTATAGTGTGAAAAATATAGTAACTCTCTGCTTTCCTCTTGCTGCTTTTAAGATTCTCTCTTTATCTTGAACCTCTGGCATTTCAATTACGGTGTGTCTTGATGTGGTCCTCTTTGGGTCTAGCTTGTTTGGGATTCTCTGTGCTTCCTGGTCTTGAATGTCTATTTCCTTCGCCAAATTTGGGAAGTTTTCCTTCATTATTTTTCACATAAGCTTTCAATTTCTTGCTCTTCCTCTTCTTCTAGAACCCCTGTGATTCAGATGTTGGTACGTTTAAAGTTGTCCCAGAGGTTCCTAAGCCTCTCCTCATTTTTTTCAATTCTTGTTTCCTCATTCTCTACTGGTTGACTGTTTTTTCTTCCTTATGTTCCAAATCATTGATTTGAACCCCAGTTTCCTTCCCTTCACCATTGGTTTTGTGTGGATTTTCCTTTGTTTCATTTAGCATAGCCTTCACTTTTTCCCTTATGCATTTGCTGTACTTAAGCATATGTCAAGCCTGTTTGCATCTTTATTATCATTGTTTTGAACTGTGCATCTGTTAGGTTGGCTATCTCCTCATTGCTTAGTTCTCTCACTGGAACCTTGATCTGTTCCCTCTTTTGGGCCATACTTTTCTGTCTCCTCATCTTGACAGGCTCCCATGTTTGTTTGCCTGTATGTCTTATGTAGAGTTGTCACACCTGTTATGTTGTAAGGGATTTGTCAGTACAGGTGTTTCACCACATTATGTGGGGGAGGGGTCTGAGAGGGAACAATGCTGCTTGCTCAGCACTTGCCCCTTTTCCAGGCACTTCTTCCAGTTCTGAATGAGACTTGCTTCTCTCTAGCTGTTGCCCTGGCCATCATGCCAAGAGTAGGTGGATCTGCAGATAGTCTAGGACTGTGGGGGTCCTTTAAACAAGTGGACTCTACTGAGAGACCAGCAGTTTCTTCTTCCACCCAACCCCCACTGGTTTGCACAGTCAGAAGTAATGAGGCTTTATTTTCCCTGGCACTGAAACTGTGAACTATGCGGTCTGATCTGGTGCTGGGAGCTCTCCCCAGGTGTCCCTCCCTACTTTTTAAAACATGTGACTGTGCTTTCTGTTGGCCTGCTGCTGTTGCTACTGCTGCTGCCATCACACCATGTCCTGTCTTCCCTGGCTCCTCCCCTCCTACCTGTCTGGTTGAGTATTTATTCTTTATATCTTTGTTTGTTGGACTTCCATGCAGTTTGATTTTCTGGAACTTGAGAAACATCTGTGTCCTAGCCAGTAGGAAGGGGCACAAAGGAAAGGGAAGACAGGCTGCTTTAAAAAAAATTTTTTTATGGTGCAACATGGAAGTAGCACACATCACTGTCATTCTCATCCTGTTTTCAGGACCTAGTTGCATGGCCAGATGTAGCTGCAAGGGATACTGGAAAAGGCAGTCTTTGTTTGGGCACCTATCTAGGGCTAAAATTTCTATTACCAGAGAAGGAGAGAGCAGATATGGGGGTGTGGGGAGGTCAGGGATCAGTGGCAGCATCTGCCACACTTTCTTTTACTATAGTGCCTTATTGTAGATGTCCACACAGTTCCATATGATATGCTCGACCTATTATTTTTTTCTTTCCAAAGTACATTTACTATTGAATTGCTTCCAATTGTTGAATCATGTGTCGTCATCTTATCTGTCCTCTGAGAGCATGAGTTCTTTCATGGTAGAGGTTGTATCTTACACAGCCTTGATCTTGTGGTATGCTTTATACCTAGATGCTCAGTCAATAGTGCTGAATGAATACATGGGTGAAGAGGAGAGCTTTTTCATTACTTCATTACCTTGTCTCTGTGGAGTGGGATTTGTCAGTTACATTGAGCCAACAGCACAAATAAATCAACATTACTCGTGTTGGGAGTATCACAAATTGTTGGAGCAGTGAGGGACATAAACATCTCCTTTCCTGTCCTCTGTTGATACACTGGAGCCAGGGAAGAGTCAGATCTGGGACCAGGTTGACTCTACTCCCAAGACACATGTCACGATATCAACTGCACCATCACCATCCTCTACCCCTTTCCTCTGGCTCTCCTTCAAGAGGAGGATCCACTCCCCTTCATAATTCTTTTGAGTCAGAATGCAAATATTTGGGGGAAAAATAATCACGAGGAGCAACATTTTCTAGAGTTCTGAAATTGCCCTCCCTGTACTTTTTGGTCATCTGGTTTGGGTAGAGCAGTGGAAAGTACTCATTCACCTTATAAAACTGGGTTATATTTTGATGATGCCAGACCAGCTGGCCCCTGAGAAGTCTGTTACCATGGCAAACAGTAAGGTCACCTTGTAATTACCCACTTGACCTGAATGTGTTATGTGTAGACACGCACGCTGAGGGCAATATCACCCAGGAAGTCAGATTCAGAGATCCTTCTTGGTTCTGGTTTGTCATATTTTCTCCAATCTCCTGAACCAAGTCAGAGTTTCCAGCTCCTTTCATATTCATGTCTGACATTTCCTTGCTCTCTGCTCTCTGTGGACAGTGCTGTTTTCAGCAGAGATGCTTTCCCTCCCTCCCCCAACCCAGGAAGGGCCCTGGCCTCTATGACAGCAAATCCATTGCACCATTTAGGTTTAATTAGAGCACAATGACAGATGATTAGTTTACACATCAAAGCACTGAAACAACTCAACAAATTGGCCCCATCCCAGAGCCCAGCACAGGAGCTGGCCTTGAACTCAGAGGATCTGTCCACAGGGACTGGGGAGCTAGTGATGAAAGCTTGGGAGCCCCATGCAGAGAAGGACACAGAAGGAGTTCTGTTTCTCAAGTGAAGAAATGGATCCCAGCTGTTTCCAACCTTAATTGTGTGCCTTCGTCTCTCTCACCTTGACTTTCCTCCTCCAAGCTCCCCCTTACTGCTGCATACAGTTCACAGGTAATCAACTTTCAGTTCTTTGGAGACTGCTTTATCAACCCATGGGTTATCCAAGCCCTTTGCTAATTTTCTTTTTTACCCTGTTACCCTGCAACTGGGATTTTGATTATTCATTAGGACACCACCCACCAAGGAGTGAGAGAGAAAGCAAACACATTGATCTTTAAACCAGGTCACTCTTGATTTTTTTGTTTGAGGTTTGATGGGGGGTAAATTAGAAACTATAGGTTGCCACAAGGTAAATGATTTATTTCTGGGTCTCCTTCATGCATACTCTCCCCATCCCTCGTAGATGACCAAAAGCCAGGTGAACAAACACATGAGAGTTCTCTATGTTAGTCTGTCTTTGCTTTTTTATTACATATTTCAGATCCCTTATTGTCATGCTGGGGCCCTAGAGAGGCTGATGATGTTTGGAAGACATAGCAGTTTAGTTCTGGCTTAAAAGACCAGTCTGTTCATACTAACATAATCACTTAATTTGGTTAGAAACAAACAAAAATCCCCAAATGTCCATCTAGTAGTTGAACTATTATAAGTTGACTCTCTTTCTTGGACCACACAGAAGCTCATCAAAACAATTGGCATGTCCTGCTCCAAAGTCAATGGCAAGTCTTTAAGGTCAAAGTCAAAGTCAGCAGTAGAGAGGAAACTTGAATCTAGGCCTTCCTTCGTAGCCCTTATTCCTCAGGACTATGGGATCTTTCTAATTGTTGGAGAGAAACAGGGCTGCAGCTATATAAAAATTTCACAGAACACAAAGGCTCAGGCCCCTCTCCTGACCAATTGATGGAGACGCAGTGCATGGTGGGATTGTCATTTTCTCACTGTGTGCCTTGGGGGTGAGCAGACGTCAGCCTCACCCCCTGTGAGGTGGGCAGAGGAGTGCTGGCTGCTTCTAGCACAGGATAGAGGCAGACCTGTATGGGGTTCAGACTTTTATAAGCAGAGCACTTCAGTAGGAGTATGACACTGCATTATTAGCATAAACCAGGAGCCTATTGATCTGGCTGATTAGAAAACCTTCCAAGGCACTAGGGTAATTAGCGTAATTTACAGAGTAGCAGTTATCAGCTTCATTGCTTAATTAACAATGTAAATATCTTTCTAAATTACATTTTATAATCATGATCAGACCCTCTAGCATGTGCCCTGTTCACTGCAAATTCCTTCCCAGATGTACAGATAAGCCACCTTTTTTCCATGCCTAACGTTACGTTTCTGCATCACTTATGATAAAGAGATTGTACACGTCCCACATCCCCTCTGTTGTATCTTACCAGGCGTCTGTCCTGCCTTCCTCTCTCCAGCCCGAAATATACAGTCTGCCAATGGAATTGCCAATTAAAAGTACTTAATTAGACGTGAAAGGGGAGTTCTGTCATGTTCTGGATTCTGAACTATTTTTTATTTATGTGCTTAGCAGGACAAGTCGCCTTAAATTAGCATCACATTTTTTCCTCGGAAGAGCATGTGAGAAATGAGGCTATTAGGAGGAGAGGTTTAACACAATATTTGTTTTCACTAGTCATGGGTGCCGAGAATCATCCCAAACGCATATGTTGCTTTGGCAAGCAGGGCTACTTTTCATGTTTATTTTACTTCCTTATCATTTCTTGTTGAATTAATGTTTGTGATAGAATACTTGGCCTGCCTAATCAAACATATGTGCAGTGAACTTGATTGTTTTATTTTTACATTGAATTCACTTATTCTTTTGAGTATTAGGGCCATGCTAAAAGATTACTGTTCCATGTCTAAGTTCCAAATGGCCTGGACACACATTCGAATCTTTATGGGCACCCGGGGGTGGGGAGTTCAGAGGCTCATAACCTTCGCTGCAGAGAATGCCCTGAAAGCTTTCCATTAGTGAAGGCCTGGTGATTTCATCTGGTGGGTTATTCATTTCTGATCTTTTGGCTTCCATTCACTGCATGCAGTTAGACACCTACAAAGAGTGCAGAAAGGGAATTTATACAAACCTGTGCGTATTACATTGGTAAAGTGGGAGGGAAGGCAAAAATGAATTTTAGAGGAATTTGCTGTAGGTTTTAATTAACCATCTTGCCCCTGTTCCCATTATCATTGATTTGTGTGATAAGTGCCAATTATATGTGTCATAAGTATACTCCTTTTTGCTGAAGACAAGAGGTCTTATGTGTGATGCAAATAAGGGTTCTCAGAATGCTAATTTTGTAATGAGCCAATGCATTCTTCAAGGAGTTTATAGTCTAGTGGGGGAATAACACATGTGCATAAATAATTACAATGCAAAACGGGAAACTAATGCATCATGAGACAGTACAGAAAGAATTATGGCCAAAAAAGAGGGTAGAGAAATAAATTATAGTTGAGAGATTCAGGAAGGTCTGCTGAAGGTTGGGGAAAATTGGCATAAAAGCAAATTGAGAGTATTGGGTGTGGTTTCCAGATGAAGGGAATAGCTGGAAGAAAACAGAGATGTGGGACCGCACAGAATTTAAATGAGGAACAGGAAGATGTTCACCATGGCCATGACCGGAGGAATGTGCAGGGAAACACTACAGAGGACGCTGCAGAGGGCGGCTGGGGTCTGTCACACAGAACCTGGAATCCAGGCTGAAACTTCTGCACGGCTTTTTGTAGAATAGGATTGGCAAGCCTTTTTTTTTTTTTTTTTTTTTTTTTTGGTACAAAGCCAGAGAGTAAACATTTTAGGCTTTGTAGGACACGTGGGCCCTGTCACAACTGCTCCATTCTGCCATTGTAGCACAAAAGCTGCCACAGGCAACATGTAAATAAATGCACATCACTATGTTCCTATAACACTTTACTTAGGGACACTGGAATATGAATTCTGTATAATTTTCACATGTCACAAAATATTTTCTTTGATTTTATTACTGTCCTCTGCTATTGGGGTATGCAGGAGCATGAAGCGGGAACCATCCCCAAAGCTCTGAGTTTTTCTCTGCCTTTGGTCATATTCCCATAGCCACCAAGAGCCAAGGTCTGTTGAGCTTGGACCCAGTGGGCAGAGAGTGGCAAAGTCAGGGCAGCCAGTGACTGTGATGGGACCTGCGTGCATCAGAAGTGTGGCTCCATGACCGCTGGGGCCCGGGACTGAGCTTCAGCACGCTGCAACACGGGGGCTGTGTGCTCCTGATGGGCTTAACAGTGTTTGGTAATTAAAAATAAATATCTAGGTTAAGATTTTGACAATCCATGTGTGACAAATGTGGTATACAGACTGCTCTCTGTGTTTATGAACCCGCACTTTGATACATGATACCTGGGCATCTCTAAGCCACCTTCCCTGGGCTAAATTAGGTCTTTCTGTATATCAGCAGGCTAATAATAACTTCCATCCCTCTCTCAGGGGAGCTTCTATAGAATCCAGCAAATGACTTTCCTCCTCCCCACCTCACACCCCTCACTGTACCAACCTGCCCTTTAGGACTGGCAGTGAGTTTAAACTGGTGGTCCCGTGGGAAGCCTCACAGCCCCTGCCAGCTCTCCTTCCTGCCCAGATTCCCTGAGAGCTAAGAAGGGGCTCAGCGGGGCAGGTTTGGAAGAAATGTTGAACCAGCTTTTTCCTTTGTGAGCTAGATCAAAGCCGTTATCTATCTCATTTCCAGCTACACCTAACATAACAAAGGTTTTTTTAAAAATTATAAAGTAAAATATATTTTTTTCTGATTTGGAATGATAGGTTTATGCTTGAGTAAAATTCATCTCATTTATTGCCTTCCCCTTCATCTCTCTGCCCTTACTTCTCTTACCCATTGAACAAGTATATGGCAAGGAAAAGGTTAATTGGGTGACTAACTTGATTTAACAACTTTCAAGGAGGAGGATGCGGTCAGCTGACCCGAGGAATCTGAGAAGTAGAGGAAGCTAAGGACAGAGTAGGGGCTGTTGCTGTGACAACAGGGAAGCCATTGGAATCCTTGGTAGGAGCAGGTTCAGTGCTGTGAGGATGGAAGCCAACTGGATCCCCTGAAAGGTGAATGGGTGAATGAATGAGGATGTGAGACAGCCTGTGTCGACAACTCAAGTGATGGCTTCTTATCATTTAGGTCTCAGCTTAAATGTCACCTTTTGGGAGTGATCTAAAGTAGCCATTTGGTGACTATCTTATGACCATATTTTATGTCTCTGCAAGGCACTTACTTATGACCTGCTCATGTCTTCTTCCTTTGTGATTCTCTGCCACTAGAAAGAACACCGCACACACACAACAATAATGTTTTATTTTTCTGTATCCCCAGAACCTAAAAGATTGCTTGGTACTTGGTCAGTGTTCTAGAAACATTGTTGAGTGAGTGGGTAAAAGTTGGGCTGTGACGGACAGTGGGAATCGTGCAGCGCTCCTCCAACTGTAATGCACCAGGAAACCACCTTGGGATCTTGTTAAATGCAGATCCTGATTCTGCAGGTCTGGGGTGGGAGAATCTGCATTTCCAACAAGATCCCAAGTGAGGCCAATGCTATTGGTCCGTGCACCACGTGTTGAGTAGCAAGACCTCCAGATCTATTTGATATGTTGCTTAGCATGCACAGGAGAAGAGAGTAATGAAGAAGGAGAGAGGGGGTAACGATAGGAAGGCAGGGGGGATAGAAGCCAGACAACCCATGGAGGAATTGGTCTTTCAAAGGCTAAAGGAAACTTTCCTCAGTGTAGCAGGAAGAAAGGAGAAAGGGGTGAGAAGAGGAGGAAGTTTCTTGACTGGGGTGTCTAACTTTTCAGTGGGGTCACCAGCTTAGAGTAAGGGTGGAGGTGAACTAGGAGAGTTCTGAGAAACAGTCATTTTCTTCCCAGGTAGCATCCAGTATGCTTTTGAGTTTGAATCATAAATTTAAAGTAAAACCCGTCAGCTAGCTGTGTTGTGACATTTTCTCAACATTAATTTGCTTGGGTGCAGGTTGGAGGAGGACAGTAGGTTCATGCAGAGTGAGTGTGACAGAGGGAGAGAGGAACCTGGGTATGGAGGGTATTGGCATGGTGGGGGAGTGATTTTTAAAAATTCATTATTTAAAATTTTTTTATTCTTCAATTACAGTTGACATTTCATATTATTTTATATTAGTATCAGGTGTACAGCATAGTAGTTAGAAACTTACGTAATTTATGAAGTGAGGGGAGGAGAGTGATTTGAATGGTGGACCATAGAAAGTGAGGCACAGGCACTGGGAGAGAGACTGTTACTCCGTCCCCGTTCTCATGGGGGTCTGGTGGGAAGACAGTATACATATGAGGGGAGACACGAAACCCCAGAATTATCTTTTGGTAAGCAGGCCCCTCGTAGTACAGGCTTCCCCGCTAGGTGAGTGGGAACACATCTGTATCTGTACCAGCTGGCGTTGTTGTGAGAGGCTGCGTTTGGCTTCAGTTAATTTTTTTTGAAGACTCTTTCGACGTGTTTGCTCATTTCATGATGGGTGATTTACGAGTACACCTGGACCACACTGAGTCTTCAGCAGTTTTGGACCCCAAAAATGGCATGACCCTTGTGTACCACCTCCCTATTTTTTGTTTGTTTGTTTTGTTTCCCCAGATTAAAAAAGTACTCAAAGAGAAACATTTTGCCAATGTGGAAGAGGTGAAACAAAAAACAACAGAAGCACTAAAAGGCATCACAATTGACGAGTTCAAAATTGTTTTGAGCAGTGGAAAAAAAATGTTTCAATAGGTGTATTGCATCAAATGGAGGGCACGCTGAAGGTGACTGAAGTTTAAACATGTAGGAATCAATACACAGTAAATGTACATGTTTATGTAACTAGCAGAACCACCCCCATAGTGCCTTGAGCCTTACCATTGTATATACCTGGCTAACTTAACAACTGCCAGCCTCTGCACCTCTACCTGAGAGCAGAGAAGGCCAGAGCAGTACCATGGGCTTAGCACCCCAGAGAGCAACATTCAACCAGTAACTAATAGAAATTGATATATAAATACCCCATCTCATGGTAGGGTGTGATAACGGCTGTGTATTCCGCATCGGCTTCCCTGCAGGACGAAGCTCAGTTGCTCACGGTGGGAACTTGATGGGCAAGATTCTCTTCATGGGCTGCCTTCCTTTTCCTGTCTCAGTTCCCTCCCTGGGTGTTTTCTAGCATCACCTACCAAATAAACTAGCTGCACTCAAATCCTTGCTTTAGAGCAGTGGTTCTCAACCTGTGGGTCGCAACCCCTTTGGGGGTCAAACGACCCTTTCACAGGGGTTGCCTAAGACCATCAGAAAACACATATATAATTACATATTATTTTTGTGATTAATCACTATGCTTTAATTATGTTCAGTTTGTAACAATGAAAATACATCCTGCATATCAGATATTTACATTACGATTCATAATAGTAGCAAAATTGCAGTTATGAAGTAGCAACAAAAATAATTTTATTGTTGGGGGTCACCACAACATGAGGAATTGTATTAAAGGGTCGCAGCATTAGGAAGGTTGAGAACCACTGCTTTAGAGTCTTCTGGAGGATCCCAGGCTAAGGTAGATACAGGAATCATGAATTGTGATGCATGCCATGGAGAAAGATACAGGCTCCTATCTGGGAGGAGGGGTTATCTGCCCCAGTGTCAGGTGGGAGTAGGGGCATCAGGGAAACTGAGGAAGAGACCTATGAGGTGGGATCTAGAGGAGGGGCAGATGGAAGGAACATGGGGCATTTGAGGGTCTGAAAGGATCAGGGACATGGAGTGAAGCCTAAGAGACTAGACCCTGCAGGGTCTTGTAGGATATGGATAAGGAGTTGAGGGTATCTATTCAGAGAACACTGAAAAGCCATTGAAGGGGCTCAAGAGGGACAGCGGCAAGATCGAATCTGCCTCTAACAACAAGTGGAGAAGGGCAGGAGCATGGGAGTGGGAGAGAGGGAGTTCAGGGGCCTCTGCTGTGACCCAGGGCTTTGCATGCAGCGTTGCATTGGAGGAGTCTCTACAAGTGTTTGATGAGATGCAAGGTGACTTATTAGCTACATACTTGATTGACCAAACACCTCATTTCCTGGCCCAAATGAATAATGGTTTCCCTGAATGAATGGTGCCCTTTTGTTCTGGGCTGCTTCCCTTCAGTTTAGCAGGCCTTTCTCTGTGGGAGAGGACCACCAAAAGGATAACTTCCTTTTATTTTTTCTCCTTCTCCACACCCTTCCTTTTCTCTCTCTCCCCCTCCTTCCCTTCTATACCTCTCGGCCTCTCCCCTTTCTCCAAATAATCCTATTTAATAAAGTTCATTATTCCATACAGTCTCCATTTCTATTAACAGTGGCATTAATTCTTACCTGTGGCTATCTTAAGACTCTGCAGATATAGTCAGAGGAAACAGAATTACACTGTGAACAAGGTAATTTTAAAGTAGATCTTTAGTTCAATGCTAGCAAAATGCAAAAAAGACAAATGTTCCCAAGCACATTCACTCCTTTGTCACCATATACACAATCTTGCATTAGTTTTTTTCTTTTCATGGAAAAAAAATTCCATTTCAGAGAGGATTTATATAAAAAAGTGCATGCATTTGTGTGCATGTTATTTATAATCTGATATCATGAGACATTGAGCATATTTTCAAGAGATGAAAAAGTGGAGACTCATTCATACATCTGATCATCAGTGTGGTGTCACATGTGGTCACTGTAAACATATTATTACAGAACACATCAAGAAATGTAGTATGATATTTACCAGTCAGCAAGTTTAGATTTATGGAGCTTCAGAAAGTAACACAAGAAACCCAGGCCATAAATTACTCTCCCAAGAATACGTTGTGAATAGTCACAATTGTACCCTTGTCCCTCTTGTACTACTTTATATAAAAATCTTGAAATCCTTGCTCATCCCCTCCTGTAAACCAGCAGTTAAAAAAACAAGACACTAGATATCTAAAAATTCATATGACCTTTTATACCCAGTATTTTCATTTTCTTAAACATAAATCTTCAGTAGTCAGTGAGGGTTATACTTGCAGCACTCTGGGGTGGAGAAGATCTGTTCATTGGGTTTTCCAATTTTCACTCTGGCGTCCCCTTTCGGCACTTTTACCAATCACCCCAAGCCCCTCACCCCGTGTTCTGGCAGGATTTGAGACATGCAAATTGCAAACTGGTAAATAGCAACTTTGCATATTTTGAATAGAAGAACAACGTGTTACCACTCATTCTGTTCACAGGGAAATCTGAGATAATGGGAGTAGGAGCAAGGGCAGACCGAGGGTCCTAAGTGTTTTCTTCAAAGTGTTTATTATGCTTATTAAATCTATTGTACAGTGATGAATTAATTTGAATTATTTACATGGTCAACCTTTGAGACAATAACCTGATTTAATCAGAGGATGCAAATGTATCATTTCTCTTTTAAATATAAAAACAGGTTTAAATAGAAAGAAGCATCAGGACTTGTATCTTTTCCTACAAATATTGGTTACTAACCTGCAGCTGTCAGGTTAAATGACATAATGTCAGAAATCAAGAGAAGGTGATGTATTTCTTATGAAAGTCGATTAACTCCCCTGTGAGAATATGTCCTCTGGACAGCTAACTTGGATGACAAATATCGCAAGTAAAAAGTCTTTCAATTCCATTTATTGGTAAATGTCCTGTACTGTCTGACATGAGGGGGGCTTTTCTGCTAAAATTTCAATATAAAGGAAAATAACATAATAAGAATAGTTGCGTTTTCATTAGATTTGGGCCAGGTGTCATTTTAGTGAATGTTTGTACTGGTAAGAATTCTTTAGTTTTACTGCTGAAGCTGTAAGAATCTAAGGTTGATATCAAGTTCAAAATATTATAATCCATGTATTTAAAATATCTAGGTTTTCCTTATGACTTGGAAGGAAATTGGTGATTGTTGTTCAAGCCTATCCTACTCTGGGTTATTTATTTTTCCTTGGTATTTAGATGTTTATACAGAATTTTCGAGACAGGTAAATTCTTGTGTGTTTCTAAAGACTGAAGGCACGTGATTTGAAGGTGGAGTCTTTCTGAGGTAAAGTGAACTGGTTGCATCTTGAATATATTATGAAATCTAGGTACTGGAAGAGCAATTTTCAACCAGTGTGCTGCAAGAATTTTTGAAACATGTAATACCTGACTATTTAGTCAGGTGCACTGACCTCTTTTACCTTAGATGGTAAAAAAAAAAAAAAAAAAAAAAGACAATAGCCATCCAGTGTGAATGAATCAAAATTATATTTGTTTTTTTCTGTCAGATAGGCAACAAATATAACATTTTTTGGTGTGCTGCAGAATTTTAGTATTTAGTTTATTTGTGCTATGCAATTATAAAAGGTTGAAGATCATTGTATTAGAACAATGTTTCTGTTGCAGGGACACAGCAATCTAGGAACGAAAGGAAAATGGGGCCAAAGAATGAACTGTGAAATTTTTTCAAAATATCAGGTGATTCTGATGCCGAAAACAGGAATGGGTGGCGATGCTGCAGATGGTTTCTAGTAAGTACTTTAAAAGCTTAATGATTTATTGATTGAATCTGCATTAATGATCTGCCCCTTAATCTGCATGTGTAAATAAGAGGGCTTATTTATGAAGGTTCAATCATATCTTTCAGATATATTTGGTCCATATTGAAAATACATACTAAAAATAAACTAAAAGGTTGAGGCAATGACATGAATGTTTTAGGGGCAGAACTCCTACCTGATTTGGAGGAAGGCTAGTGTGTCAGGTGAAGAGATAAAACAAAAAAAGGGAGAGAAAACTCTAAAGGGAGTGAGAGAAAAAACAGTCGGGAGAAAAACCTAACTCCGCCTTTCCCTGCTTCCCAGCTTCTCTTATACCAAAAGGAGAAAAATAGGTTTCCAGGTGCACCAGGGAGCAGTGTTTTCCTTGAAAAAGAAAAGAATAAAGAAAAAAAGTTGTCCTGTTAAATTAGCTATACACGGAGCCTGTCTATGTAAGGAAATCAGCCTTTTTAATTACAAATAGGTTTAAAAAGCCTTAGAGAAGAGAGACACGGACAGAAGCAATATTATCCACTAACAACCTAACTCCCTGTTAGATATCAGCTGAGAAGAAATCAGCAGCATCACTGAACAGGGGGTTTGTCTGAAGATAAAGTCTCATTTATATTTCTTTCAGGATATAAAACTTGTATTTAAATCAATTCAGAGAAGCACTTTAGCTTTAAACATTAGAGAGCAGGGAGAGCCTATTTAATAAAACAGCGTATTTCATTTTCAAAGAATGATAGTGGCAGTAGCTCTGAGTTTAAATTCTGTATTCTTTTCCTCAATTATAATTATAGATGGGTCTGAAAGGAAGCATGCCTATTACTGTCATATTTATTCTTTTGACAGGTGTTATGAGTGTAATTTGATGAAATGACTCAAAATGCAGATTCCCATCCAAATATAATTTCTGTCATCAACATGAGTGGTTCAGGAAAGTCCGCTAGCAAGCCTTTTCACAGATCTTGAACACCCCCAATGTTTTAGCAGCAATTCATACTCAGGAATATGGAGGGGTGCCTGCTTTCAGGACTTATAGTTGAGGGAGCAACAGCCAGAAGGAAGCGTAGATGTTAACGTAAGAAGGCTGCTAATGGAACAGCTATCTTTTTCTACTGGGTGGGGTCTGATTAGGGAAGGGGCACCCAGTGGGTATGGCACAGTCGGCTCCCTTATAAACAGATCCCGAGTTCCGTGCGTGGCCGACAGAGGGCGCTCGGGCACAGCGGCCAGGCGGGGGCGGAGCTCCGCAGGTCCCAGACGCAGGCGCACTCGTGGCCACGCTTCCGCCGGGTCCGGGGTTGACGTTTCCCAGTGGAGGTGGGTGAGCCGCGCTGCATTGGCAGAGGGCTGGGGCTAGGGCTGGGGCTAGGGCTGGGGCTAGGGCTGGGGCCGGCGCGCGGGGAGGCGCATGGGGCCCGGTCCTGCCGGGGTGGCGGGCGGGCTGGGGATATGGACACCCAAGGCCCATTCCCCTCCTGGCTCTTTTACGTGCCTCTGGAGACGTGGTTTCCCAGGAGCGCTACCCCTGGACGCCCCAGGCCTGTCGCAGGCTTTGCCGGGGTGGCTCCTAGGAGTGGAGAAAGCCCATGACTCCGGGAGGGGCATGAGGGCCACAGGGAGCCCAGGGATCTCCAGGCTCCTCCGGGATGCCCGGCCGCGGGGCCCACTATTGAAATGTTTATGGTCTGGCGCACGCCCCGTGGTGTGCCTCGGTTTGCTCATTTTAACAAGATAGGGTCCCTGCACGGTCCATCTGTCTGGAGCACCCTGTGAGCCAGCTTACCTGGAGTAACCTTCTCATTTTGATGTATGCTTCTGATTAACGGATCAAGTCACTCAGTGTCTGAGACCCCTTGGCCTTTAGACTATTCTTTTCTTTCGTTTGCTTTTCCATAGCATACAATTCACCCATTTAAAGTGCACGATTGAATGTCTTTTAGTCCATCGCAAATTTGAGCACCACCATCACCATAATCAAGTTTAGAACATCTTCATTACTCTCTTCCCCAAGAAACCCCCCCTTTAGCTGTCCCCATCCGAATCTCCCACTCTTCCCAGCCCTAGCAAGCGCTAAGCTACTCTGTGTCTCTATAGATCTGCATGTTTCTCATAAATGGGATCATACAATATTTGGTACTTTGAGACTTGCTTCTTTAATTTAGAGTAATGTCTTTAAGGTTCACCCATGTTGCAGTATGTATCAGTAGTTCATATTCCATTGTGTGAAGGTACCATGTTTTATTTATCCATCACTTGATGGACTGTAGGACTAATCTTAACTCCTCACCACCAGACCCTTCTGAATCTGACTTCACCTTCCTAGACAGTATCCTCTTTGCTCTTGCTCTCCCTTCCTGCCTCCATGGGCTCCAGGGGGCATGGCAGTCCCTTCCTCCCTTAGGCCTTCGTCCAGGCTGCGGGCTGCTCTCTCTCCCTTCACCACCCCTCCATCTTCACTTCACCCAGCCAAATCCTACTCTTCCTTCAGACCTCAGATTAAGTGTCCCTTTCTTAAGAAAACTTCTCTGACTCTTGCTTGGGTGAGGGACCCCATGAGCCAGTCTCAAGGACCTGAATTCCACTTTGCAGTATTTAGTTATAATTGAATAATTTGTTTTTGTTATCTCCTCTTGTTAATGTGTAAGTTGCGTGGGGCAGGGGCTGTCCTGTTTGTTTCTGTATCTCCATCACCTAGCACCTTGTTGGTGCTTGATGATTATTATTTCAACACGCGTGCACACGTGCACACCTACTGTGTCAGGCACTTGACTAGGGATACAGCTAGGAACAAGATAAGCTTCCTGCTCTGACAGAGCTTACATTCCATTGGGGGAATAGAAACAGAAACAAATATAATTCAGGTAGTGAAGAGTGCCATGAAGATAAATGGAAGGAACTGTACTGTGGTTAAGGAAGGCCTCTTCAGTGAGACCTGGATGTGTGGGGTGGGGTGGGGTGTGTGGGCCATATGGGCACCCTGGAAGAATGCTTGGGTATGTGAGGACCAGAAGGAGGTCAGAGTGAGGGGGAGGAGGGGGATGAAAAGGATAAACCAGGACCTTTCAGCTCAAGGGTCCTCTCAGACATAGTATGTGTAGAAAGAGCTTGAGTTAGGAAGGCAGAGCCATGGGTAAAAAGCCCAGCTGTGGCTCTCACCTAGTTCTGGGTGACCTTGAGCTCAGTTTTTTCCCTTTGTAAAATGGGAGTAACAGGGTTGTAGTACCCGGCCCAGTGTTTGACACTTGGTAGGTATACAGTACATTAGTTCTCTTCTTTTGCCCTCAGACCCGCATGGTGTGTTGTGACTTGTGTGTGGGAGGCCATCGGCACAGAGCAGTCTAACATTAACAATGATTCAGTTCAGGTTGCTGGTTGTTCCGCTCTGCGACAAACGTGCTTACCTTTTGCACGATTTTTCTGGTTTGCTTTGGCTAGGATAGGTCACCAGTTTCATTTGAAACTAGTAATGGCTCAGGGCAGTCTGGGCTGACAGATGTAATATTCAAAGTGACTCCTTAGCCTTGAGACAGCAGGTGTGGTAGAAAAAGCTGAGAATTTAGTGTCAAAGGACATGGCTCTGCCACTCACTGGCTTTGTAACTTCTGGACAGTCACTTCCCTTTAGTTTCCTTTCTGATAAAAGGGAATCGATCAACACACATTGATTGGGCTTCTGTTATGTTCTGGGGACTGTTAATTATGGAGGGGTGTCTAATACAATGTAGTTTCTACACTCCAGAAACTTACAATCATCAGGGAACATAGCCAGGTAGAGTAGGAAAGGGTAAGATGTTCAGGCACCTAGTATGTGCCAGCCCCTGTGCTAGGCACTTTACTTACGTTAGCTTGCTTGGTCTTTACAACCCCACCCCCTCATGAGGTACATTTTCTGTTCTCCATTTTGCAGAGGAGGAGGCAGAAGTCCAGAGAAGTCAAGTTGCCCAGGATTGTGTAGCTAGTAAATGGAAGAGGTAGGCTCCTAAACCAGGTTTTTTAAAAATTTTATTCATTTGAGAGGCAGTGGGGAGTGGGGGGAAGAGAAGGAGGGCCATCAGTTTGTTGTTCCAGTTACTTATGCATTCATCAATTGATTCTTGTATGTGCCCTGACCAGAAATCGTACCTGCGACCTTGGCATATTGGGTTAATGCTCTATCCAACATAGCTACTCGGCCAGGGCACAAACCAGGGTTGTTTGTGCTCAAAACCTGCTCGATGCTTTTCCATCACATTGTTACACAAGTGATTATAGCACAGTGAGATGACCCCACTAAAGGATATGGGCAGCACGGAGGAGGTCACATAGGTGCTGGCTCTTTCAGGATAAAGAGGAATTCTTGAGGTGGGTAAAGAATCCAAGGTAGTGGAGAAAGGTATTGAAAAGCACATTTTAGAGATGCTATTAACAATGACAACAAATAGTTGGTAAGCACACGCTCTGTGCCGGGTACCGTGCTGAGTGGTTTGAGAGCATTACTTAATCCTTACAACGATTCTATGCAGGAAATATTATTGTTGGCCTCATAGAGATGTGCAACGAACTCTGAGATGCAAGTTAAGAACCTTGCTCAGGGTCCCACAACTGGCTAGTAGTGGAGCCAGAATTTGAACTCAGACTGCCTGATCCTAAAGTCCATGAACTTAACCTCCAAGTTCAGAGTGTAGCTGAAATGCAGGAAGTGTGGGAAGGACAGCAAGAGATGAGTTTGATGAGAGATGTTGGAACCATGTTTTGGGAGGCCATGCATCAAGAGTACTCCACAGAGATTATTGGAGATGGGGAATGACGGTGTATTTTTTAGGATGTGTCCTTGGGTGATACTGTGGGGGTTGGACTGGAAGGAGAGAGACCGCTTGGGAGGTACTGGGATAGTCTGAAGGAGGCATTGTCACAAAGCCGGGAACCAAGGTATTGCCAGGGATGAAGTTGGGCATGGGGGTGTTGGAGGGGTGAGGAACACGGAGGGTGAGTCTTGAGAGCCTAGACCATGCAGTAGAGGAACCGAGGAGTAAGGATTGCTGCCCCATTTCTTGCTTGGGGGAATGTGTGCTTGCAGGCTGGAGCCCCAGAGTTGGTGGGAGCAGAACCACTTTGGTCCTATATTGTGACTTTCCTCATCAAGAAGAATAATGGCGTATTTAAACAATGGCCCGTGCAGGCTTACTTTAGCTTGTGTTGGTGCTCAGTAGGCCATAATTTCTGGTTATGTTTCTCTAGTTCCATTTTCCTTCTTTCTCTAAATATTGGATCACCCTCCACTTATTTTTAGGTGCCCTATGTCGGGGCATAGGTTAGGGGAAGAGGCAGTGGGGTCCAATGGGGCTGTAGACCTGTTTCTCAGCATCTGTGCCATTGCTACCACTCGGCTCCCAGGGATTCCCTCTGCAGGTTTATTTTCACTCTTTTCCTTTATTCTGTCATACTCTCTTTTGGGTTTCCTAAGAGCTTTTCAAGCAGATGCTTAGCTCCTCCTTTTCTTTGTGTCATTTACATCAGCCTTGTGACTTTTTTTTCCATCTGTATTCAGGGGGAAGTTATAGATGGTGGTCCTTGGGTTTCTGAAAAGCATGAAGCAAGGTTTTATGGAGAAAGTTGAAAAATAAGTACTGAATAACAACAATCAGGTGCTTTCATGGTGGCTTGGCCCTGGTCTGAGTGAGCCCCTGAGAAAGCCCACTGGGAGACTTTAGCCTGCTCTGGACAGCATCGGGTGGATGGGCCAGATACGGACGCAGCAGGGGATGTTAGAAGCGGGCAAGGGCATGGGCTTTGGAATCAAACAGACCTGACGGTATACTAGCTGTGTAGCCTCTGGAGAGTTACTTAACCTCTCAGAGCCCCAGTTCCCTCACCTATAAAATGGGGCTACTGCTATGTACCCTGTAAGATTATTGTAAGGATACATGAGATTACACATGTGAAGCTCTCAATGTCTGCCTGGCACGTGGTAGCTAAGTAACATGTCAGACCCTTTGTCTTTGGTCCTAGAGCCGAGTCCAGAGCCAAACACGTTTTAGATGCTCCGAATGGCCTTGTGTGGGTGACTTGACAGCCTGTCGGGGTTAATCTCTCTGTGTACCCCAGTTGTACCTGGTATGTGACCATCTGTGCTTTTGTTGTGCTGAATTGAGTTGACCTGGATAACAAACAGGATCAGGCACCCCCGAGATTGTGGCAGACCCCAGTGACTCTGGACTGAACTAGTAAAATACAAGATGGGGAAAGAGACTTAAGAAGAGTTCATGGAAAACAAAGAAGAATAGTTCATGGAAGAAAAGGTGCCTCTGAGCTGAATGCCAGGGTCATGTAAGGGCCTAAGCAGAGAGTGCTGGCTGAGTTGCATTCCTTGAATTCCCCCGTGGAGCAGGCGGCATTGCCACCTGAGCTCTAGCGTCTGTGGAGCTGGTCAGAACACAAGCAAATCGGGGTTTTAAGGGTGAGGTCAGTAATGAGGTAGGGGTGGTGGTGGTGGTGATGTGTGTGTGTGTGTGGTGTCAGTAATGAGGGGGTGTATGTGTGTGTGTGTGTGGTGTCAGTAATGAGGGTGTGTGTGTGTGGGGGGGGGGGTGTCCAGAGTGCGTGGGAGAAGCATTCAGAGATTACAGCACCTTCAGGATAGTTATCTTAGAAAATAATTGACTGCAGGGCTGGGGTAATCAACTTTGAATAATGAATGACTGGACTTGAGACTTTAGCTCCAAATGGCAGAGCTCAGACCAAAAAATAGAATTTTACAGAGCAGATTTTAGCCCAGAAACAAAAGGATTTTCTGACACCCTGGGCTGCCAAGGATGTGCAGGGAGATATTTATCTTACACTGGATGGGAGAAGGTGGCTTTCAGCTCTCCAGTATTCTGGTTCTGAAAGACTGCCTGCTTTGGACTGTTTTTCTCTTCACCCAGTTAACAGTTTTTACTGAGCCTGCTATGAGCCAAGAAGCCCTGCTACCCTAGGTGTTTTTATAACTTTCTAATTCATGAAAGGATACAGGATGAATATCCAGAACTCAGTTCTGATTCAGGAAAAAGCTAAATAAACGTCACCTGATCTTTTATTTGATTTTATTTTTTAAAGCGTGTATTTTTTCTCTCCTTGATGTATGCAGGGCTGACTGAATCAATGAGCTGCACACACCCCTCCCAGGCTCGCTTTGCAGCGGAGGCTTCCGGCAGCAGGCCTTTTTATCTCGGATGGAAGCATTAGAAGGGCAGCAGCACCTGTTGTCCCCCCTTTGCTGCTTTTCCAGGGCAGCGAAGGGCCGGGCAGAGAGACCGCGCCGGTAGCGAGCCACTGCCGTGCGCAGGCGTTCGCTCTCATCTGACCCTCGCGTCCGTCCTGCCGCGGTTGGGGCCCACGTGCTTTTGCTAGTCCGCGCAGTGTTCGGGGTACAGGAAAGGGGCCTCTAAGTTGTCAGGGGGAGGGAAGACTCACTATGACACCCCTCTATCAAGTGACCACTGTGTGCCGGGCACTATAGTAGTAACACAGTGACAGAGGAGACAGAGCCAGGAAGAGGGCAGAGTGCGTGGGGGGTTTGGTTACTGACAGGATGGAGATGAGCAGCTGATGGGGAAAGCCTAGGACACCAATCCCCCCTCCTGCCGACACCCCAAGGCCTATATTATATACACTGATGACCCAGAGTTTGTTCTGTGGGCGCCATTGAAGGATATCTAGCAAGGCTTTCAAAGACGAGGTTTGTTTCTAGAGGCTCATTCTGGCTGAGCATAAAGAAGGATTGAAGAGGAGACATGTCAGAAGGGTGTGGGATCAACCCAGGAAAGTGGCTCTGAGGGTCTTCCAGAGCCTTGGAAAAGGAAGGGTCTCCTTCCCTTCAAGAACTCAGGGAGGCTGGAGCACTGAGAGTTTGCACCCTGCGCTGCTGCTCCCTGGTTGTGCGTGTGTGGGCCTGTCAGCTCACTTTCCAGACTCAGTTTCCACAGCTGCAAAGTGGGGACAATGCTTTTCTGTCAGAAGGTTGTTGTAAAAGCGTCTAGCACTATTCTTAGTGCATCAGTCCATCGGTCACTCGCAGGGGAGGATGCGCTTCGTGGTGGGGGGACTTGAGGATATTCTTGTCTGATTGCCGCTCCAGACTGAGATGTCACTCGCCTGTGGGGAGTTCCTGCAGGTCAACTGCAGGGAGGCTGAGGAGATGGGAATAGGCTTGGAGGAGGTGGCCAGGAGAGGGAGGGTGATCACCAGGAGCACCCAGGGCACGGAGGACGCTGGAGAGGGCAGAGTGCGTCACTTTATAGTGGACAGGAGCACAGATCTGACTTCGGCACATTTGGATGCCCAGGGTCTGAGGGCAGGGAGAAGGCTGAGCTGTTGTTTGCTTTCTCAGGTTTGGGGATTGGCCAGATTTGGAGGTTCTTCAGTCAACAAGCATGTACGGAGGAGTCCACTGAGTGCTAGGCATTGAGGGAACGAGGGTGGAGGTGTCTGGCAGCACTGGCCCTTGTGAAGCTCAGTTTGGTGGGGGAGATGGAAAGGGAGATCGGAGCGTGGGGCGATCCTGCTGTGACCTAAGCAGCTACCACAGGCTGTGGGCACACAGGTAAGGGAGAGTCTAGTTCTGTGTAGGGGCAAGAGGGGCTAGGAGGAGGCTGGGGAACTACACAGGACTCTAGACGTTTCTGAAAGGCCAGGCAGCAAGACCTATAAGGACAGTTCAGAGCAGGAAGAGGTTGATCAGACATACTCGTGCTGGGGTGCATTAACTCATTTTCTTCGTAACCCTGTTCAAGAATCCAATACTCAAGGGGCCTAGCTTGAGTCTAATGCTCTCCTTGTGGCCCAGAGAGAGAGAGCCGCTGGTGACAGTCTCAGCAGGCCAAACTCAAGGGGAAGAAGTCATCTCTTAAAGAGGCATTGGGATGAGGAGGGTTGTTAGGAAGAACCACAAGTGTCAACTAGAGGGCAAGTAAAAGTCCATTTGGAGGACGGGGCTAGTGTTCTAGGCAGCGCCCACCAGTCTCTGGAGCCAGACTTCCTGGGTAGAAATCCTGGCTTCTGCACTCATAGCTGTGTGATCTTGGACAAATTTCCTACCTTCTTTTTGCCTCCATTTTGTTATTGGTAAAAGGAGAGCATAATGGTACCTTCTTGTAGCATTATTGTGAGGATTATAATTAGTTAATGTATGTGCATTGTTTAGGATAGGGCCTAGCACATGGTAACTATTCACTAAGGCAGCTGCAGTAATAATGCTAAGACCGTTGCTGTTACCTTAAAGGAACTATATAGGTGGTGTGTCAGTGCGCCCGGCAGGTGGAGGAGTGTTGAGGGATGAATCTGTCTTTTGGGTGGGGGAAAAGATTGGGAGACAGGGAGACCTGCTGGGAACTCTCGGAATTGTCCATGTAAGCTATGATAAGAGCCTTAAACAAGGATGTGCAGTGGAAATGGAGAGGAGGGGACAGATTTGAGAGGGCATTTAGAGGTAGAATTTGATACGGCTTAGAGACTAGTGATGGGGGGATTGAGGGAGAAGGAAAAGTCTGGGTTGGCTCTATAATGGTGTGGGCTTGGTTGCTGGGATGATGGTGGTGCCTTCACAGTGACAGGGAGCCCAGGTGGAGAGGCCAAGGCCAAGTCCAAGGTGCAGGATATGCAAAGCAAGTATAATCAGGGCGACAGGGTTTGACTGCCGTTTTAGCAATGATATTATGTTGTGAGGTTCATTGCTCCTTAAATAATAGCAAACCCACATTTTAAATTAAATTAAACCATTTTTAGTTTAACTCTTCTGAGTGGACCCACACATGCATTCTCTGCTAGTTATTACTGAGAATGACTAAGAATTATAATTGAGCTGAAAATAATCTCCCGCCCATACTTGCTGCGTTGGTTTCTAAGTATTGCTTGGGCTTTAAAGTAATGAAACAAAGTTGTGCTCTTTCCAAATGTTAATTTTGAAGACTGCAGCTGGTAGCCATCTGTTACACCACTAGCATTTTACAATATTTGATTAGCACTTTATATAGTCTGGGGAAGCCTGCCAGTGGAATCTGCCCATCAGGTTGGGGGCTTCAGTGGTATGTCCGCTCGGGTGGTGCTCGAAGGTCTTTGCCCCATTGTATGGGGTTCCCCTCAGTTTGCTGGACTAAAGCATGGCTGGTCAGACCAGCAAGCTGATATCTGGGGCACGAGGACCTTGGGGACCCCACCCTGTTTGCACTCTTCCTTAGAGCTGGAACTGCCACAGCTCATCATACACGTAGAATTTGGGAGATGAAGATTTTTTGATCATGGGATTGTCTTGGATCATTGAAAAGTCTAGGGGTGGGACTGCCTTCGGGTGGATGGTTTGAGAGCTCAGGTGAATTCTTTAGACTTAGGTTTCGCTCAGGTTCTTGGCTCTGCCTGCTGCTGTGGCCTCAGTCTCAGGCTTCAAGATGAGGCAAGATGGCTTCTCTGAGAGAGAAGTCCTCTTAGCAGCAGGTCTGTAGAGAAGGAGCTGAGTCCTTTCCAGTCACTCCTGCAGAGGTGTTGAGATTCACTGAGCTCCCATCAGGTGCCCATCTGAATGGATCCTTGTGACCACTGGATGTAGGCCTCTGGTTGGTCAGGCTTGAGTGGAGCTCCACCCTGACCTGTGAGCTGAGACATGGCCAGGAGCAGATCACCAGACCCACGTCTGGGGCTGTTATCAGGAGGGAGAATGGATGGTGGGGGGCCAATAACCACCTGCCCACCCCGGTGTCAGAGCAAGAGCCCAGAGTACCACGAACAACTGGCAAACTTAACTGTGGAGGCAGGCATTTATTGTTGCCAGGAAGATAACATGCTGGAAAAGGAATGAAGGAGCCTCTGAAACCAGCCACTTAATGCGTTTCTTTTCTTAGTTTAAGGACCTCTGATAGATTTAGAATTCTGGTTCTGTTTTTTGAGGGGGAGGGGTTGTCTTTTTTTTTCTTTTCATGTTACTTTAAAACTAAGGCCAGTCACTTAATCTTGGTCTTTTAGCTCCTTCATTTGGAACATAGTGAGCTTCTCTGTCATAGAGGGGAAATCTGTACAGAAGAGATAACAGATTCCATTCAGTTCAGTTCAATAAACAGGGCACGAAGCGCTGGGGCCTGGGCCAGGCTCCACAGGCCTGGCAGCAGATGAATCCCTGGCAGTGTGGGAAGCACTGTACCAGCTCCATAAACAGGGCACTGCCAGCCCCCGGGGAGGGACAGTCAGGAAGGGCTTCCCAGAGGAAGTGACAATGGGCTGGATCCGTAAGGATAAACATGTGTTCCTCACATGGAGAGGGCAAGGGAGCTCCATGCTCAGGGAGCTGCCTGTGCAAAGGCACTGAGAGGCAGCTTACTTGCCGTTTTGGGGAGATCTGGGAGGAGGTCTTTGTGCTGACTGTGGGATGAGCCCAGGCATCGGTCTGGAGGAACCTGGGGAGTGACAGGCTGGAGGCAGGGAGACCAGGGAAGGTGCTGTGACAGAGGTCCTGGCAGGAGCCTGCAGGGCAGTGAGCATAAAGGAGGGGACAGTTATAGGCTGGGAGGTACTTCATGGAACCTTAACAAATCCTTATGTTCTAGAATCTACCATTGGATGTGAGTGTAGTCGTGGCTGAGTGGTTAAGGCGATGGACTAGAATCTACCCTTGGGAAAAAAAATCTATGCTCTTCATCGAGTTTTCTACTTCAAAAAATAAAGAGGCCAGGTCAGAGTTGCGGGTTCTTTGGAGAGAGTCATTATACATACAAAGAATAAAAACCTGAGTTCTGCAGACACAAAGGAGTACATGACATATGATACCTTTTATGTGAAACTCAGGAAAATGCAAACTAATCTGTAGCAACAGAAAGCAGAGGTTGCTTTGAGATGAGAGAGTAGTGAGGGCAGGAGGGAGGGATTGCAAGGGGCACGAGGAAGCTTGTGGGGGGATGGAGACGTTCACTCTGTTGATTGTGGTGATGGTTTTTTAGGTGTATACATATGTCAAAGCTTATCAAATTGTACACTTTAAATATGTGATTGTATGTTCGCTACATCTCAGTAAAGCTTAAAAAAGAAACAACTGGATTCTGGAGCCTGTCTGGGTTCAAATCACAGCTCTGTTACCAGCTGTGTGACCTTGTTGTCAGACCTCTCTGTGCTGATTTTTTAAATGTGTGCATTAATCACATGTAAAGCAAATAGGACAGAACAAGAGCTCATTATTATTCCTGTTTATAATACAGTAAAATGAAATCGTGTTCCATGACAACTGTGCCCACATCTGCTTCCTCATGCAGAGCCCTCTAAGATGGTGTCTCTCAAACTGTAACATGCATAAGAATCTCCTGGGCATCTTATTACAAGGCAGGTTCTGTCTAATAGGTCCACAGTGGGGACTGAGATGCTGCATTTCTAGCAAGCTTTCAGATGATATTGGTGCTATGGCCACACTTTGAGTTGCGAGGTTCAGGCCTTTGGGCAGCCTGCCCTCTGTTGCTTGAGGTTAGATGATTTCTCAGCAATTGTAATGCGGGGTTTTCCTGCTTGTCTCCCCTTCTCCGCCCGTCAGTGGCACCTCCTTACCCACTCACTACCTGAGGTTGGTGTCCCAAAAGAAGATGCTAGGATAAAGCTGAACATCTCGCTTTTGTTCCTTGCTGGCCTGCTCTGGGTTGAGACTTCTGCAAGACTGAATGCCCAGCTGGAGCTCAGGGTCTGGGTCCCATGAGGTGTGCCTGAGAGGGACCCGGCCTCCATGCTGTTATCAAGCCTACTTTGGAGAGCACTGGAACCTGGGGGCCAGGACTGAGAGTAATGGCCTGATGCCTTAGAGGTGATGCTCTGTGTCTTGCAGGGACAGAGGGTCTGCAGATGGCCCCACTACCGGGGGCAGAGCTGGTCCAGAGGCCTCTGCAGCTCTACCGATACCTGCTGCGCTGCTGCCGACAGCTGCCCACCAAGGGCGTCCAGGAGCATTACAAACACGCTGTCAGGCAGGTGGGAGCAGGGCATTCTGGTCCTGAGGATGGGGGTGCTTCTTCTAATGGGGGGCCTATTACAGGGTTGGGAGCCAGGGGCAGGGGCAGGGGTGGTCTTCCGGGTGGTGGTGGGTGGCAGTTTGTTAAGAGCCACAAGAAATCAGTGCTGGGCAGGCCAGCTCTTCTCTCTGGTTTTTGTTCAGAACACAGAGGATGGATGCGTTAACCAGCCCACGGCCCTGTGCCAGGCCTTGAATTAGGCAGCTGAGTGGATAATTACAACAGTGTGGGACACATCATCATTTTGACAGGTGTTTCTGTCAACAAAGCACACATGAATTTAACCATGAGAAAATATCAGTAAACCCAAACTGAGGGACCATCTACCACGTAACTGGCCTATTCTTGTCAACATGTCAATGTCATAAAGGCACAAGGACTGCTCTGGTTTAAAGGGGTCTAAAGAGATGTGACTGCTGAATGTAATGAATGATCCCTGATTGGATCCTGAACCAGAAAAAACAGTTATTGTAAAGAATATTATTGGGAAATTCATGAAACTGGAATATAGGCTATAAATTAGATAGATACAGCTATACTTTATCAATGTTAAATTTTTCTGAATTTGATTACTGTAGTTATGAAGAGAATGCCTTGTTGTTAGGAAATATGCACCTTTTAAAGATTTTATTTACTTTTTAAAGATTAAGTGAGGTAATTTTAAAAAAAATTATTAATTGATTTATTGAAAGAGAGAGAGAGATCGATCAGTTTGTTGTTCCACTTATTATGCATTCATTGGATGATTCTTGTATGTGCCCTGACGAGGAATCAAACCCACAACCTTAGCATATGGGAACTACTTTTTTTAGAGAGAAGAGAAAGGAGGGAGAAAAAGAGGGAGAGAAACATCATTTGGTTGCCTCTTGCACACCCCTAGCTGGGAACCTGGCCCGCCACCCAGGCATGTGCCCTGACTGGGAATTGAACCTGTGACCTTTCGGTTCACAGGCCGGTGCCCAGTCCACTGAGCCATACCAGCCAGGGCTTGTCTGAACTTTTAAATGCTTCCAAAACTTTTATACAAATACAAATAAAGAGAGAATGATGAAGCAAATGTGACAAAATGTTAATAGTTGGTGATTGTGAAGGCAATTCTTTTGTATTGTTCTTGCAACTTTTCTATAGGTTAGGAATTACTTCCAAATAAAAAATTAAAAACTAAAATTAATACATGTATCATGTGGAAAGTAAAAAGATAGAGGAACAACAGAGGGCTGTGGAAACATGGAGAAGGGAGCAGGTAGTTGTCTGAGGGAGTTAGGGAGGACTTCCCGGAGGTGAGCACTTGAAGTGTGTGCTCCTAAAGACAGGATGGAGGAAGTGTGGGGGCCAGAGTAACAGGGCAGAAGAGGAACCAGTGCTTTGGAGGGGCCCTGAGTGCTCTGCATGAACCTGAATCTCATGCTGCTTCTCAAGGGTGCATATCTGGTCAAAAGCCAACAGTAGCCTGGGCTCTGCACCCACCTGGCTGGATTTCCCAAAATCACCCTCTCTGCTGCCCTTCCTTTTCCACTTGAGGACAAGCCCTGTTCTTCCCTGTTGTGAAGCCACGAAGAGATCTCTCCCTAGTGAAAACAGCTTCTTGGAGGAGCGAATGAAACGCAGAGTGGGAATTTCCATTAGGCCTTCCACTAATCCACCCCTCACCTGATAACCTTTGGGCCCAGCTTGATTTGGGGGTAACTTGGGGACCTCTCTTCCTTTCCACAGCTGCCCAGCTGGCAGGAGTATGCAGTCGAATAGACCAGGATTCAAATGCTGACATTGCTTAGCAGCAGGTTACGGCTTCTGAGCCTCTGTGTCCTCATCTCTATGTGGGATCATAACTCTGTGGAGGGGTAAGGGAGATGCCCACAGATGGCCTGGTCTGTGGCCCGTGCTCTGAAGCTACTGGTCCTGTGAATTTTGCTATCATCTTTTTTTTGTGCTTGAACTTTCAGAGTTTCCGGGTTCATGCAGATGAAGATAATCCCGAGAGAATCCAGCAGATTATTAAAAGAGCTATTGAAGATGCCGACTGGATCATGAACAAAGTAAGTGCTTGGCTCTTCCGCCTGTGAGCTGTAACCTCCGTGACCAACAGGGGGCTCCTCTGCCCCATAGCTGAGAATGATCTAGCTGCTCCCAGCCTCTAGGAGCCAAAAGGTGATGGATGGCAGATGCCCTTCTGATTGCACTTGTGTGTGTGTTGGAGGCGGGGGGGATGCACCCTTAATTGCTAAAGGCAAGTTTTTGCCTAACAGTACTGAATAAACCGAGATGGGGCAGCAGGAGAAGGAAGAGAGCAGTGTTCCTGGGAGCAGTAGTGACAGAGCTGGCAGCTGTCTTGTGATGTCTTAGAGAAGAGTGCTATCTGAGGTGGGGAGGGAGTGAGCTCCCTGTCTCTGTACGTATCCACACTGAGGCCAGGTTATTGAGGAAACATTCAAGTGTCTGTTTTGGTGAAGACAGGGAGGGAGTCAGGAATACAGACTGGCTTGCTGGTCCTTACACTTCAGCGTTCGAAGACCTAGAGAGCTAGAACATGCTCCACTTCCCTGTCCTTCTAAATCCGAGTCTGCAGATACTGGGTCCAGTATTCATTTTTTAAAACTCAGTGATTGGGCTAGATGGCTTCTGAGGTTCCTCCTCTACCTGAGGTGTTGCTTCCCTCCAAACAAGACTCATCTCAAAGAGAACGATGGGCGCACCACTCTGTTTGATTCTGACGCCCCAATGTCTTTCTTGTCCTTCCTCCCAACCCCATCAACTACCTTTTCCAATAAAGAGGAAAGGGGGGATCCAGGCGCCAGCTAGAGATTCCACCACCTTCAAGACGGCCACAGTTCTCAGGGTTCCCTGGGTCCTCCCTCTCTCACCGGCTTCCCTTGCTCACCCCTAACGCTCTGTCTTGCAGTATAAGAAACAGCACTGAGACTCAGTGAAGCTGCCCTGAAGACACTGCAGCTGAGAGACCTCACCGCTGGAGCGAACCCGTGACAGCAGTTCTGGGCTGTCCACTGGTCTTGGTGGTTGAGAGAGCAGGAAGTCAGGGGTGGGAGACGCTGACACTTGCTCGGACGGCTCTTCTCGGCATGTTTGTGTCCGCAGTGACCTTTGCTTTTCCAGCCAGTTATGATGTGCGATTTGGGGAGAATGTGTTTTTTTCTCTTTTCTCTGGAAGTGACTCATTTATTCTAGAAATCATTCTTTGAGACATGGAGTGGGCGTCCCCTTGGATGGCAGCCGGCATAGAGAACAGGGCATGGATTTTAGAACCAGATGGATCTGGATTTGAATCCCAACTCAGTGAATTATCAAGTGTGTTTGTTCCCTTGTGAGAATTAAATAAGACGAAGTCAAAGAACTTGTCACAGGACATGGTACGTGGTGTTACCAATAAATGTCCCTCTGAGGAAGCCATCCTCCCCACTCCCGCCTCTGCTCCCACAGTGCTCCACACATGTCTCTCTGGCCCTCTCCATGTGGGGTCTTGTTTGCCTGTGGACTTGTCCCTGCCTGTTGCCCTCCCCACCTTCCCCGAGGCCCATGAGCCCTCATGGTCGCACTGTGCCCAGCACTCTGCCAAGTACCTGCGCTTCCGGATGCCATCTCTCCCTGCCCAGAGAAGCAGAGCCCTGGTCTTGGCCTTCATGGAGTTTACAGGGTCCCAGAGGGGTGGAATGCAGCCTGCACGAAACAAGGAAGAATGCCAGCATGTAGCATGGACATGTTTAGGCCTCTGTGAACCTGCAATCTGTCTTGAGTGTCCCTTCCCTCCTTTGCCACCATCTCGGAGGGGAGGGAGGGAGGAAACGAGCAAGCAGTTGTGTGGGTTCTTGTGAACCTGAAATTGGTGGAGAAAGAGGCCTGGGTCACATTGCAGTTCCACTCAAGTTGTGCCTGACTAACTCACCTAGCCTCATTCAGCCTGGGTTGCCCTGTCCGTCCAACGGAGCGATGACCGTACCTACCTCGAGGGCCATGGAGAGGGGTGATGAATGCCAAGGGCTCATCCAGCTACAACTGTTAAGGAGCCCTGCTTTGCAGGTGGGAGAGGTTGAGCCCCTTTTCAGGGTCACAAAGCTACTAAGCCAGGTCTGCCTGAATCTACCAAACAGCACCGATTTGGGAGGAAAAGGCGAGCAGCAGGGACAGAGAGAGGGCAGGGAGAGCGGGAGGGAGGGAGGAGGGAGAGTGGCAAGGCGGGCTCAGGGGGAAGTGGCCAGAGAAGGCGGAGCAGCCAGAAGACAGAGAGAAGCCACACTGGGACCTGAGTCCCCCCAAGGACTCTCAGCCAGCGGGGTGAGCCAGCGTGTGTTTGTGTCCCAGCAATTACATGACTTAAAGTGCCTCGGATACGTCTGTGTGCACTCAACAGATCAGCAGGTAATGAAGTAAATACGTACATCAATTTGTGAAAGCTCTGGTGCCTTCTTACCACATGTTGTTCCCTGCTGTGTGCTAACTGCCATACTAGATGTTGAGGGCTTAGAGAAGGCAGACAGAAGGCTGCCCAGGAGGGGATCATTCTTCAGAGATGATGAGCAGGCCCTGGTCCCACTGGAAGATAACAGTTGGTGAGGTCAGATTTGCCCACCGGGATGAGGGCAAGCTGAGGGGTTTCAGGCCAGTCTCACAGTTGAACCGACCTCCCTCCCCTCCCCTGTGGTTCGGCCCCTGTAGTCAGAGGTCCATCCTTGGTCGTTAGGGGTGTATCTTGGTCACAAGAGTGGGGTTGGTTATATCCCTGGCCTCTCAGCTGCAGGAGAGGTGTGAGCAAATGCTGGCCAGCATTGGGAAGAGTAGTGTCCTTTGCCCAACTCCAGCGAGGCGCTGGTCCAAGAGGGCACTGGCAAGGGGGATGGCTTCATTAACACGTGTTGGCAGCTCTCCACCAGCCCCGGCGATGCCAGAGGGATAGTGAGCGTGGTCATCGGAGGGCAGGCACCCGGAAGTGTGGGTGGAGGCAACAAGGTAGGGGGAGGCAGGAAAACCTGGCCGAGCACAGAGGTGGTCAGAGTCAAGAGTGGGGGGCACTGTGTGAAGCATGGGGGAGGCTCTCCCATCCTCAGCAGCCTTCCTGAGCTGTTCTCAGACTGCCACTCTTCAAGCCCTGCCCCTTTTGAGTGGATGAGTGGGCCTTCAATCACCCAGGGTCGGCTCTTACATGCGTACAATTGAAGACTTACGGAGTTGCCCCCAAGCAAACGAGAAGGAAATGAAGGCCTGCTTACCCACAGTCAGGCAGTGTGAGGTCTAGAGCCAGACATCTGAGTTTAGATCCCAGCTCTGTCACTCAGTGGGAACTTTGGGTGATCCCTTACCTTGTCACTCTCACTTTCCTCACCTGCAGCTGACCACAGATCCCACGGTGTGGTGATTTTAAGGCAGTGAGCACAGACAGGCCATCAGGTGACCGCTTACTCCCTTGACTTTGCTTTACCTGCTCATGAACCTTCTCTTTAGGTGGGCCTGCCCTCTGCTCCCTTGTGTCCATTGCACACACACAGCGCCAGCAGGGAAGCACCTGAGGTCTGTTGTCTACACCCCAGCTGATGCCTCTTTGCATTCTCACTGCTTCACTGCATGCATTTTCAGGATAAAAGTTCCAGCTTTATCTCTGCAATGGGAGGCAGCTGCTCTCAGAGGACATCAGGCCTCCTTGAGAGAGCCTGTCACATCTGGAGGCTGATCCCTGCCACCACCCATTGCTCCCTGGGACAGAGCCTGTTCTGCCGTACATGGGAGCCTTTCCCTCCCCTGGGCTCCTGTCTTCCTGACTGGAAAAAGGACTTGCAATTCCCCGATTTGGCTCATATGGATGGACCATGGTAAGAAGGAAAGAAAAAAGAAAAGATTCATCTCCTTTGTCTTTAGAATAAAAATATTTCATAGATACCAAGTAGCATATTGAGATGCCATATTTAAAAGAAAAATGGTGCCCTGGCCATGTGGCTCAGTTGGTTGCAGCATTGTCCTGTACACCCAAAGGTCACAGGTTTGATTCCCATCAGGGCACATGCCTAGAGGTTGTGAGTTCGATCCCTGTTCGGGGAACACATACGGGAGGCAACTGATCAATGTTTCTCACTCACATTGATGTTTCTGTCCACGTCCCCCCTTCTCTGCCCCCTTTTCTCTCTCTAGATGGCACAGGTTCTTAAGAAGCTACATGTTTGTTTCTGACTTAAAAAGTGAACGAGCTCTGTTATCAGAGAGACCTGGGTTCATGTCCTGACCTGGGCACTTGCTAGTTGTAAGAACTTAGGCAAGTTACTGTACTTTTCTGAGCCTCAGTTACCTAATCTGTAAAATAGGGTAGGTGCGGGGTGGGGGAGGCAGTCATCCTGTCTCCACAGGGTTACTTAGAAATGATCACATGAGAGCACTACAGACTGCAAGCTGAAGATCCCACTCCTCCTCATTCTTTTCTGTTGCTCCTTTCATTTATACGTCCCCTCCCAGACCTGCTTGCCTGGTCCAAGCTTTAGACCTGCAGAGGGGACTCCAGGACAGAGCTCACAGCTGCTTTTCTTCATTAGCACCCCTCTCCCCGCCTCCCCCTCTCAGAGAAACAGCACTCCTGGAGGTGAGCCCGTTGGGCTCCCTTTCATCCTCCTTATCAAGCCAGGGTGATGACATCGAGTGGCCTGAGACATGTGCCTGTGCTATCAACCGCCCTTTGCACTGGAATTTAATCAGAACTCACTGACCACGCTCGTCGGTTGTTGCAGTTGGGGAGCTCAAGCCATTCTGGCCTAACCCACTTTGTGCTGCTTTTCCCAAAATCCAAGTACTTTTGGATACTTACTTTTATATAGGGAAGCACTGAATATCAGACTTTTAAAAGCGAATATATATATATTGGAGGGATGTGGAGAAGTGATATTGCATCTTAGGGGCCATTTGTTACTTCAGAGCCCAACAGCTTTTCAGCAAGAAGCCTAATTTAAAGCTTGGGCAAGTCCCCAGACTGATGCGTCTGGCAGCCATGAGACAAGCCTGGCTTTGGGGTGAAAGAGGGAGATTCTTTCCTGGAAATGATGCCAATTGACCGGAATAAATATGTTCACCCCACCTACCTTTCCAAAGGCTCCAAGGGCTCCCGTGCTGGGGGAGCCCCATGGGGATTGTACCAGGAATTAGGGAGTAGGACAGGGGCCAGGACTCCCTCAGTCGTTGTCTCTAAATAGAGGGGAGTACCACCTGGAAGCCACTTGTTTAATAAATTAATTTTCTAATTCATTAGTTCATTTAACCAATGAATATCTATTATGCAAATTTATTAGTTATAGACCAGGTAAGATGTTCACATGGTTCCAAATTCAGAAGATACCCTGTGAAAGTCTCTCTCCCGCTTCTCAGCTGCCAGTTGCCCTCCCTAGAGGTGAAGCAACATTAGTGGTTACTTAGCCCTCCTGGAGATATGCTATGCATAGAAAAGCTGTACCTGTTATTTTCCTGTGCTTGGTTTGTTTGCTTTTTAAACCCACACAAACAATATTCATTTATAAAGTATGCTGTGAACCTTCATTTTTTTTAAACTTAATATATCTTGGAATTCTTTTTTAAAAATGCATAAAAGGTTTCATTCTTCTTCTTCTTCTTCTTTTTCTTTTTTTTTTTTTATGGTTCATTTTAGTCCAGTGCATGGAGGCATCACAATTTTTTTCAGTCTCCTATTGAGAGACATCCGGTTTGTTTCCATTCTTCTGCTATTGCAAACAACACTGCAGTGTATAACCCAGTACAAATATCATTTCATACATGGCCAAGTCTGTAGAATAAGTTCCTAGAAGGGAATTGCTGGGAGGAAGGTATGTGCATTTGTAATTTGAATGATGTGATAAAATTGCCCTACATAGAACTTGCATCAATTTACACTTTCACCAGTGACATGTAAAAGTGTTTGCAACATGTGAACATCTTTTATTGAGTGTTTATTAGGTTCCATGTACATTGGACTAAGGAGGAGGAGCCAGGCTTCAGTGCCTTCCCTTCATTCTTGAAGTAAAGAGCAGCCCCCTATTGCTCTTGTGTGGTCCAGCCTGTGTGCTCCCTGCTCACACCCGGGCCTCACTGCCTGCCTCTCTCCTTGCCTGACTCTCTACCCCCAGGTGCACCCATCTCTTTTAGTTCCCCAGACTCACCATGCTCCCTCCCCTCACAGGATCTTTGTACATGAAGGGCCAGATGCCTAGAAGGCCCTTTCTCTCTCCCCTTTTCTCATGTAGTTACCACTTTTAATCTTTAGCTCTCAGCTCATTCACCCTTCCTCTAGGAAACCCTTCCCTTGCCTCCATGGCTAATTCCCTGTGACTAGGTTGTAAGCTCCCTAGCACCGTGTACTTCTTCAAGACCCAGAAACTATTCGTCGTTGGCAGCCGTCCGTCTCGAGAGACGATGGTGTAGCTTCTTAAGACTCTATCTGCACCGCCGAGAATGGCTGCGCAGTCCGACTCGGGAGTGACATGGTATCTGTCTCCTCCCGTGTTGAATTGACATCTTGTGATGATGCTGGAGTGTCCTCTCCAGTGAAGCTGAAGCTACAGAGCCTGGGCAGGGTGATATGGAGGGTCTGCTGTTGCCCATGCAGCAGACCCCCCCTCTCTTCGCAGCTGAAGGGTCCAAGGGAAAGACGGAGTCAATACAGCTTGGCTTCAGGTGCGCCGCAGGAGTTGCCGGTGTTGACTACAACGTCAAACCGCCTTAGGGACTCCGGCTCCGGATTTTCTGTCGGGGTTTACTCCCTTAGCCTTTCCCCTTAAGAGGTATGCCGCAAGGCAGCGGAGGTTTTTTGGAGTCAGAGTTTTCCTTCTCTGATGTGCCCTGACTGGAAGATCGAACCAGCGACACTTAGCTCGCAGGCCGACGCTCAATCCACTGAGCCAAACCAGCCAGGGGTCCCAGAAACTATTATCCATTTCATTTCTGTAATTATTTAGTTAATGTCATTCCTTTCTGGTGGTTTTTGAGCTTGGTAAAGGCAGGGACCATGTCTGTTTTTCTTCCATTGTATCTCCAGAGCCTAGCACTCTGCCTGGTACCTAGTAGGCACTCAGTAAGTATTTCTTATTTGATTTTGTTCAGCAAGATCAATAGCTCTTTATTAGGTATCAGTTATGTATAGGAATTGTTCTAGGCACCAGGAATACATTAGTGAATAGAACAGAAAAAAATTCTGCTCTTGCAGTGCTTAACATTCTGTTAGTGGTTGGGGGAAGGAGATTACAGTCAATAGATAAATAAGCTAATAAATATATAACATGTAAGATTGTGATACATGTTATGAAAAGAAATAAAGCAGGGTAAAGCAGTAGCACAAGATAGAGTTGGGAGAGTCATTTTAAGTGGTCTTTATAGAAGGGCTCTTAAATAAGGTGGTATTTGAGCAGAGACCTGACTAAAATGAAGGCATGAGCTATGTGGATATTTGGAAGAAGAGCATTTCAGACTGACGGAATGGCAAGAACAAAGACCTTGAGGCAGGTCAGTAATAGGCATGTTAGAGGAACAGCTAGAAGACCAGTGGGGCTGGGATTAAGTAAGCAAGAGGAAGTGAATGATGATAGACGAATGAATGACTGAACCAAGAAATTGACACGTGGAGGAAAAGTACAATTTACAGGGGGAAAAATACTAATGTTAAATAAAAATTGGCAAGACTGTTCAATAAATGGTACTGGGACAAATGGATAGCTACATACAAATAATTGAACCTTGATCTATATTTCTACAAAAATTAAACTGGATCATAAACTATAATGTAAAACTTAAAACTATAAAACTTCTAGAAAATAATATATAAGAGAACACCTTTGTGATCTTGATTTAGGCAAAGGTTTTTTAAAGATACAACTCCAAAAGTATGATATGTAAAAGAAAACTTATAAATTGGACTCTTTCAAAAGACACTGTTAAGAGAATGGAGTCAGGTTACGGACTTAGAAAAAATAATTACAAATTACATAACTGATAAATGACAAGTACTTGTATAGAGAACTCTCAAAATTTAACAATTAGAAAGCAAAAACATAATTTGAAAAGGGCAGAAGACTTGAACAGATGCTGCACCAATGAAGATACATGGGAGGCAGAAAATATGGATGGCAAGATAAATGGATAAGCACATGAAAAGCTGCTCAATATCATTAGTCATTAGTGAAATACAAATTAAAACCACCATGAGACACCAGTATTTAGAATGCCTAAAATAAAAGGACTGACAATATCAAGTGAAGACTTGGATGAGAGTAACTGGAACTCTTCTACATTGCTGGTGGGAACACAAAAAGGCTGCAGCCACTTTAGAAAGTGTGGTGGCAGTTTCTTGTTCAGTTAACATGCAACTACCGTATGACCCAGGAATCTCACTCCTGGAGAAATGAAAAGTTACAGTCACACAAAACCTGTATGTGAATGTTTATAGCTGTGTTATTTGTAACAGCCCCCAACTGGAAACAGCCTAACCATCCCTTAATTAAAGAATTCATAACAAGCTGTGGCACATCCATACAATGAAATACTACTTTGCAATAAAAAGAAGCGGACTGCTGATACATGTAACAACATGGGTGAATGTCAAATGCCTTCTGCTCAGTAAAGGCAGCCAGACTCAAATGGCTGCATACTGTATGATTCCATTTATCTGACATTGTGGAAAAGGCAAAACTATAGGGGCAGAAAATAGCTCAGTGGTTGCCAAACACCTCTGAGATCGAAATCTGAGCCACATGATCTCTCTGAGCTTCTATTTCTTCCACTGTAAGGCGGGGGTCATTTTACCTACCTCCTAATGCCAAAATATGTAAAATAGCTAGAAAACTCTTGGTGCTCAGGAAATGTTCATTTTCTCCCCCTTCCCTTCCCCTACTTTGGGCAGATCACTTTTACAGATGACTAATCTCATCTGTGAAGTGTTGATCGACTAGAGGGGTCCTTATCTTCACATTCTGGAGGCACCTTGCTTGCCCTCTAGATCTGACTGTGGCCACTGGTAGGTATTGACTGTGGCTTGAGTGGTGATTCCAGCTTGAATCCAGCCTGGGGTTCACACATGTCTGAAGACCCAATGGGATGGCTTTCTAAAACCCTGTTTGCATGAAGGATGGAACCTTCCTGCGGCCCTGTTCTGAGTAAAGAAGGTGACAGCAGCCATTGGTAAGAAGGAGCTCTTAAGACTGGCCGAGGCAGGGAGAGAGGGCAGTGACTAGTGACCTCTCACTCAAATGTTTTCCCTGCCCGGTCTCCCACGGACTGTTAGGCACTGCCTCTCTCAGGATGACAACGCACAGATGTGCTCTCTTCCTCTTTGCACCAAAAAACCCTGCAAATTTAATATTTCTCAGGCTCCTGGGTCTTGGCTATGACAGGAGATGGTGGTGTCTGGTGGCAGTGGTGGTGCCATGTGACAACTCTGCGGAGAAGCCAGGGCTCAGCAGGACAGCACTCAAATCAAGTGCACACGTGAAACGTCTCCTGGGAACTTCCAGAAGTACATGAGAGTAAGGAAGAGGGTGAGGGGATTTTGAGTTGTTAATGGGCACGCTGTGTCCACAGACTGGTCACAGGGGCTTCTCTCTACTTCTCCCACACCTTTCCTTCTGATGGTTGTCATGTAATGTCCACAGAAGGTTGTGACCCTTCTGCTGTGGCCAGGCATTTGAAAACAAGCCCAAAGTTCTTTATTAATAGGAATTTGTTACTGGACACCCATTTAGCATCTACTGAACACACACCAAGGACACAACCTACTATATCCTACTGGGAGGCACCAGTCCTGTCCCTGGGGAATGCATCTTGTTGGGGGAAACTTTAGAATAATTATGGTGCAATATTCCTTTAGTTCTCATACAGGGTACTATGGCAATAGGCTCTAGATATGGGAGTTGCTTGCTAACCTTGATTACCTGCAGCTGTTTTATCCCTGGCTACTCACTAAAATCACCTGGAGGAAAGCACTTAAACATTGCTGTCTGGGTCCCACCCAAGACCAGTCAGAATCTGTAGGTACAGCCCTTGTGTTGTTGACATGTTTTAAATGCCCCCAGGTGATTTTTTTCTCTAATTTTTATTGGCATTTTCCAAATTAAGATAATATATACAAAACAGGACATAAACAGAGGCAGACTAAAGAACATTCAGCATTTTAAAACAGTTTTATAAAAAGTCAAAGATGGGATTCTCATCCTTTCTGTACTGTATTTTTAAAAAGCAAACTGCTTTCAATATAAAATACTGTACTAAATAAAACTAAAAATAAATTATATATATGTAGGTAGATATTTTTAAGACTAGAGTTTATGTAACATTAAAACACTTGTACTCAATTAATCCTACAGTCTCATTTATGGTGTTGCAAGGATCTTGAGGTAATTTAAGATTAAAAAATAAAAAGAATTTGACAGTGAAAATAATATTTTATCGTAAGACCACAGGCTAAAAAATAAAACCATGATCTTCTCCCTAAAAATTTCCTATTTCTTTTGTAATTAGAGCCAACTACCTTACTTCAAAATACTATAATTCATTTAACCTAAGTTACTTTAGGTCAAGAAGGCAATATGGTGAAACTTCTTTTCAGCAATAAATAAAAACATTAGAACAAATTTTCTGAATATCCATTTAAAATAATGCCAAAATGTTTACTTAATATTTATATAACATTTATACACAAGTCTATATATTATATATAATTAATTAATTTTCTGAAGAGGTTATCTGCGAAGGAGTTTGTCACTACCTTGTGGTGTATTTTATATTATTATTAGTAGTCTAGTCAATATGATAATTTAATATAATTTTGGTGATTCTGTTTTCACAAAAGTCAGTCAGAAAAGGTGCAGTGATATGAGATTCTAGTTAAAAGAATTATTTCTTAAAATATTTTATTTATTTGTTTTTAGAGGGGAAGGGAGGGACAAAGAGGGAGAAACACCTCAATCAGTTGCCTCTCCCACTCCCCCAACTTGGGACCTGGCCCACAGCCCAGGCATGTGCCCTGATGGAATCAAACCGGCAACCTTTCAGTTTACAGGCCAGCACTCAATCCAGTGAGCCACACCAGCCAGGGTTAAAAGAATTATTTCTGCAGCCAAGATGGATCTGTAGGCAGACACACTTTATCACACTACACAACAGTAAGAAGAAATATAGCACCTCAAAACCAAAAACAACCAGAACTACCAGAAAATTGAACTACATGGAAGTCCAACAAACAAAGATATAAAGTATCACCACTCACCCAGACAGGTAGGAAGGTTGCAGGGGAGGCAGAGAGGATGCGTGTGGCGATGGTGGTGGTGGCAACAGCAGCGGCAGCAGTGGTGGCAGCAGCAAGGCAGTGGCTGTGGCCAGCAGGCAGAAAGCACAGTCACACATCATAAAAGCCATAAGAGACACCTGGGGAGCGATCTCAGCCCCACATCAGACAACTCAGTTCACAGTTCCAGTGCTGGAGAAAATGCAGCCTCATTGCTTCTGACTGTGAAAAACAGTGGGCGTTGGGGTGGAGGAAGAAACTGCCTGTCTCTCAGCAGAGTCCCTTTGTTTAAAGGCCCCCATAGTCCTAGAATGTCTGCACAGCCACCCACTCTGGGAACCGTGGCCAGGGCAACAGTTAGAGGGGTGCCAGTCCCATACAGGAACCGGGAGAAGTGCCTGGAAAAGAGGCAAGTGCTGAGCAAGTGACATTCTTCCCTCTCAGACCCCTCTCCCACATACAGCGCCACAACGTGGTGAAACGGGTTGCCCCTACTGATGAATATCTAAGGCTCCGCCCCTTACAACGTAACAGGTGCGATCACTCTACCTAAGACACAGAGGCAAACAAACACAGGAGCCTGTCATGATGAGGAGACAGAGAGGTATGGCCCAAAAGAGGGAACGTATCAAGGTTCCAGTGGTAGAACTAAATGACGAGGAGATAGCCAACCTAACAAATGAGGAGATAGCCAACCTAACAGACATAGAGTTCAAAACACTGGTGATAAAGAAGCTCATAGACTTGACAGATATGCTTAACACATTGTGTACCGGGGTATTTAAATGCTTTTTAGAAATGACAAGAATTCTCTCCACCCGTATGCAATGTGTTAAGTATGGCAAATGCATAAAGGAAAATATGAAGGCTATGCTAAATGAAACAAAGGAAAATCCACACAAAACCAATGGTGAAGGGAAGGAAACCAGGGTTCGGATCAATGATTTTGGAGCATAAGGAAGAAAAAAAAAAAAAAAAAACAGTCAACCAGTACAGAATGAGGAAACAAGAATTGAAAAAAAATGAGGAGAGGCTTAGGAATCTCTGGGACAACTTCAAATGTGCCAACATCCAAATCATAGGGGTGCCAGAAGGAAAAGAAGAAGAGCAAGAAATCGAAAGCTTATGTGAAAAAATAATGAAGGAAAACTTCCCAAATTTGGTGAAGGAAATAGACATACAAGTCCAGGAAGCACAGGGAATCCCAAACAAACTAGACCCAAAGAGGACCACACCAAGACACATCATAATTAAAATACCAAAGGTTCAAGATAAAGAGAGAATCTTAAAAGCAGCAAGAAGAAAGCAGAGAGTTACCTACAAAGGGGTGCCCATAAGACTATCAGCTGATTTCTCAAAAAAACCTTTGCAGGCAAGAAGGAACTGGCAAGAATATTCAATGTGATGAAAAGCAAGGACCTACAACCAAGATTACTCTATCCAGCAAAGCTATCATGTAGAATGGAAGGGCAGATAAAGTGCTTCCCAGACAAGATAAAGCTAAAGGAGTTCATTATCAGCAAGTCCTTATTATATGAAATGTTAAAGCAACTTATTTAAGGAAAAGAAGATCAAAACTATGCACATTAAAATGACAGCAAACTCACAACTATCAACAACTGAATCTAAAAAATAAAAATGAACTAAGCAAACAACCAGAACAGAAACAGAATCATAGGCATGGGGATCATTTGGAGGGCTATCAGCTGGGAGGGGGAAGGGGGAGAAATAGGGAAATGGTGCAGGGGTTAAGAAGCATAATTGGTGGGTACAAAATAGATAGGGGAATGTTCAAGATAGTGTAGGAAAGGGGAAGCCAGAGGACATACAGGCACAACCCATGGACATGAACTAAGTGGGGTGGGATTGCTGGAGGGAAGGAGGTACTGGGAAGAGGAGAGCAAAGGGAAAAAATTGGGACATTGACAGCATAATCAATAAAATATAATTTTTTAAAAAATAATTATTTTTACTGAAAGAATTCAAGGTATAAATTTGGTCCCCTGAGAATCAGGCAGGGTTCCTAAAATCACCTTCGGTGTGCTTACCTCCTCATCAGGTTTATCATAAAGTATTCTGAAGGTACTTATAAGCACTATAAATAAAATGCCATTCTACCTGCCATGTCAACTTGGGCCCACCAATAGCAGATGCCACAGTGATGTGCTGGGGCCAGTGCACACTGGCTTCCCGGGGCCAATGGTTAAATATTCAGGAACTTTGTGAGCAGCCTATTCAACCATTGGTAGCCTGAAATCTTCCACAGTGAGAGAACTTTACCTCAGAAATCAGCAAATGCTACACACACATGCCTCCAAAGAGCCAGTTTATCAGCATCTGCTGTTTAGGACAGTTATTTGTGATTTTTACCTAGAACCACCATATTTAGAAAAGCAGTTCCTTACAACTCCTAACCTGTGCTCTGCTGTGTTTCAGTGCACACTGAGCCACTATTTTATGGCCACGACACTGAGCTGACTGCAGGCCCATGTGACAGAGGCCCATGCGCTCCTCTCCTTCCACAGCCGTGTTATCCCAAAGCTGTTGTCCTAGAATGACAGCCTGCATGTCCATTAGGAGAATTTCCTTGATAACATGTATGCCCATTTGCTTTGTGCCTGGTTACTTAACATGTATTTATTATACACATTAACATAATTTCCTTACCATGAGTGAACAGGAGCCATCTAAAGCACTGCACCTCTCGTTAGGCATAGGTTTGGAAAGGGAAAAGAAACATGGATAGAGAAACTGCCTTCTAGGTGTTGCCTGGTCTTCACGGCCCTGGGGGCTGATGACTGCCTCTCTCCCACTGTGATCTGTTTAGGAAAGACTCAGGGAGACCCAGAAAACCTAGAAATGGACTCGGTGGCCTTTGAGGATGTGGCTGTGTACTTCCCCCCAGAGGAGTGGGTTTTACTGGACCCTTCATAGAAGGAATCTGTGTAGAGATGTGATGCAGAATTCCTTCAGGTACCTGGCATTGATAGGAAAAACAAACTGAGATGATCATGACATTGAAGATCAGTACAAAAAACAGGGGAGAAAATGAAGAAGTCATATGGGAGAGAAAATCTGTGGCAGGAAAGAGGCTAGTCAATGTGAAGAAAATGTCAACCTTATTTCAAGTCTCAACCTGAACAAGAAAACTCTTCCTGGAGTAAAGCCACGGGAACATGGTGTGTGTGGAAAAGTCTTCATGCATCATTCATCCCATAATGTGCACATCAGATGTCAGACCGGACATTATGGAGAAAAGCCGTGTGAATGTAATGGATACCGCAGAACCGTCAGTTATCTGCAGTGTTTTGAAATACATGAAAGAAATCACAATGAAGAGAAGACCAATCAACGTAAGGAATGTGACGAAGCCTTTAGTTCTTCAACTGCACTTCAAATACCTGAAAAACTACACTGGGGAGAAACTCTATCAATGTAAACAATGTGGAAAAGCCTATAGATACCATCAAACTTTTCCAACACATGAAAGGACTCACACAGAAAAGAAAGCCTATGAGTGTGAAAAATGGAGTAAGGCCTTCAGTTGTCTCAGAAATCTTCACATCATGAAATAAATCACACTGGAAAGAAGCCCTATAAATGTAAAAAAATATAGTGAAGCATTTGCTTCCCAATGATCTTCAAAAACATGAAAGAAATCTCACTGGAGAGAAACGCTTTGAATGGAAACAATGTGGTCAAGATCACAGACATCCCACCCCGCTCCTTGCAAACACAAGAAAGAACTCTTTGAAGAGAAACCCTGTGAATGTAAGGAAGGGGGAAAAGCCTTTCTTTATCACACAACTTTTTGAAGATAGGTGACAATTCTATTTTCCATACTAAGAAATAGTTGGAATAGATTTTATGTATGGCAAGTTGTTTGGGGGGGGGATAATTTTTAATTTTTAAAATAAATACAACAGAGAATCATGCAATGATGCCAGCATTGGATGCAATCCTGGGCCACAAATCTGTACACTCCTTTGCAACCAGCCCTGTGATGGCTGCTGAACCACTGAAACAAAGCATAGAGACAATGACAATTGCATAACTCGGTGTCCCCTCTATTGCCTTGAGTGACAGGTTAAGGGAAGAGAAATAGCATTTACTGAGTATCTACAATTATGCAGGTCATCTCATCTTATTCAATAGTCAGAATGCTCTCAATGTCATTATAATGACCTCATTTTATGGATGAGGAAATAGAAACTCAAACAAGTTAAATGACTTGTCCAGAGTTTTACAATAAGGAAACAGTGAACCTGGGATTCAAATACAGTCATGTCCAACTCCAAAATCTATATTCTGTTTGTTATACCTTGCTGTCTACCTACCGTGTTGGGCCACAGTAATTGCATTAGGTTTAGGGGTTTAATTTTATTCTCCTTATTCCTACATGATAGTTTGTTTACCTGTCTTACTACAGTTTTTCCAGGTATTCTGGTGCATGGCCAGAGGTCAGTCCACTGATCTACAAGGCATTTTGGCTCTTTGGGTCTCATTTTCCTCATCCGTAAAGTGGGGAGTCATTTTATGCACCTGGGTGCACTTACAGGTATGCGAAAACCACCTGGCAACGCGCCTGGCACAGGGCAGGCGCACAACGCTCAAGGGCTGCTGTCGTCACTCGGTAGCCTCTTGCTTCTCTTCCTTACCGCCATCACTCATTTCAGAAGTGATCACACTGTGTGTTCTTCTCCTTCTCCTCTTGTGTTAGCCACATTAACCAGAACTCATTCTGACCGTGTGTCTGAACTGTCCATGCAGTCTGTCCCCCAGTGCCACCTGTTGTATTGCAGGGTGTTGTGAATATTTAATGAGATAATATGTAAGATGCATAGCAATCAGCCAGTCAATCAGCAAATATTTACTGAGCATCTATTCTGTGCCCAGCAGGGAGCGTAGCTGTGAAGCAGAGTACCTGTCCTACAAGAATTTACATAATTTTTCTTAATTGCTTTTTTGTGGAGGTGGCAGGGATTATTTCTATGAAACCACTGCTGCTGCCTCTCCAATACTGCTTTGCTTCTAAGCTACACTGGTTGGTTCGGTTATTTTCATTATGTTCTAGGAGCCAGTGAATAGGTGGGGAACTTGGAATTCTACTTTAAAAAAAAATTTATTGATATATTTTTTTTAATAAAGAGAAGGTGTGGAGAGAGAGAGGTATCGATCTGTTGTTCCACTTATTTGTGCATCGATTGGTTGATTCTTGTCTGTGCCCTGACCAGGGATTGAATGGAACTTGACTTTTGAACTCCCAGCAGCTCCCGGTTTTCACCCAAATGGATTTGCTGATATCGGTAATGTCTTCTGGTTTCAATATCTACTGTGCTGCATGTCTGGGAGTGGTCTGCTGCCATGACTCCCAAGACAGCAGCAGACGCCGGAGTTAAGAGCTTGCTTTCCCTTTAGGCATCTTCCATGCTCCAGAACCTGATTCTCCATGCTTAGTGCAATGTCTCCGAACTTCAGTAATTAGTGGAACACTTGTCAAGATCCCCAGTGACTTTCATGTTGCTAAATCCAACGCTCAGTTCTCAGTCCCTATCTCAGCGACCCACCAGCAGCATTTGGCAGAGTTAATCCCTGCCTACCCTTCTCCCTTAAACATTCTTCTTGGGCTTGAAGGACCCCACACTCTCGGTTTGTAGTTTCCGCCTCACGTCTAAGAAGGTGCCCAAATCTGACCTCCTTGTCTCCTCACTCCCGCCCTGCCTGCCCTCTTCTCCTTCTCAGCTAAGAGCACCTTCCTGCTTCCAGTTGCCCAGGTCAAAACCCTCGGAGTCAGCCTTCACTCCTCTCTCTCCCACACCCCACATCTAATCCACTGGCAACTCTTGTTGGCTCTGCTCTCAAGTTGTGTCTAGAATCTGACCACTTCCCATTGCCTCTGCCGCCACCACCTTGGTCCACACTTATTCTTGACCCCAGCTGCCAGGCTGACTCTTCTCAAGTGTAAGTTGGATCATGCGACTCCTCCGCGCAAAGCTCCTTGTGTCTCTCAAGGGAAAGCCGATGTTCTTAAAATGGCCCATAAGCCCTGCACGGTCTGGCCCCCGGGACCTCTCGCACCGTCTGCGGGGAGTTCTCTTCTCTGCCCCCATGCTGCAGCCACAGGGGCCTCCTTGCCCTTGCCTGATGTTGCCAGGTTCATCCCACGCAGGGCCTTTGCACTTGTTCCTCCCCTCCCCCACCCTTCCCCCAGAGAGCTGCGTGCTTTGCTTCTTCACCTCTTTCAATTTCTTGTTGAATCGTCACCTGCTCAGTAAAAACTTCCCTGACCACCCTATTTAAAACTGCAACTCGCAATACACCCCGCCCTCTCCCCTGCTTTGTGCTCTTCCCACACTCTAACAGACTATGTGATCCCGTTGGCTCCATTCTCATCTGAATCCTCCACTTCAGTATAAGCGATAGGAAGGCAGGGGGTTTGTGTGTTTTGTCTACCATTCTAGCCCAAGCACCCAGCACGGTGCATGGCAGACAGTGAGCACTTAATAAATATTTGTCAAAAGCATAACTACCTGCCATTTAACTTGTTCTTACTAAGTACCAGGCACTGTGCTAACTGCCTTCGTGGAGTCTATAATTCCATCCTCTAGCAACACTGAGGTGGACACTTATTATTTTATAAATTAGAAAATGAAAACTTAGGCTAAGGAATGAGCCCCGGTCACATGGTCAGAGAGTGGCAGAGGTAGGGTTTGACGTGACCTGCCTGCCTCCAGAGCCTGTACCTGCCTGCTGCAGTGCAGTTAAGCCTCAGTGTAAGTCTCCGCCTCCGGGAGACCTTCCTGACCCGCGGCGCAGGCGGGGCTCCGTGCCGCTCCGAGCCGCTCCGTGCAGCCCCGGGCCGCGGGCGCTCGCAGGGCACCGGGCGCCTTCTTGGGCGTATCCCTTTCCTGCTATTTTAGCGGTCAGTTTGCATTCTGCCTCTCCCTTTAGACTGTGAGTTCTGCTAGGACAGCACCTTATTCATGTTTATTTCCCCGACCCTGGAAACATTCCTGTGGGAGGTTGTGTTTTCCAGACTCCATGGGTTGGTAGCGGCTGCCCGGTGCTCTGCAAGAGCCCCAGGACTCCCAGCCCCGTCTGTCTTGGGCAGGGCTGGGGAGTGGGGTCACATGCATACTTGTCCGCCTTCATCTAAGTGCAGAGTAGATAGCCAGTATCTTGTTGATGAGAGGACACGGTTACTTTTTTAAAGAATTGACTTGAACCTTTCAGGCCACGCAGGAAGTTTTTTTTTTTTTTTTTTGTTCGTTTGTTTTTAATGCATTAAGAAGAGGCATTTTAGCAAAAGACCTTTCTGGTTTAACTGAACTGAAATACAGTCTATCTTGGTTGACACACTTTTGTGCCCTTGTTAAAATTATGTTGAAAGATGATGCCTTTGCCTGTAGTAACTGAGGTTGCTATAGCAGCTACGGGTTTGGTATAGCAATGCTGCTTGCAATATGGGTACATAGAACTCGGGTCAAGTCAGCGACAGTCCCTGAATATTGGTACTTTTGTTACCTCTCAGACATACATGCACCTTCTTGTAATTCAGCTTTTTATATTAAGAGTAGAGCCACCTACATTTGGGAACGCGATGGCTAGATAAGATTCTAATTAACTGAGGATTCTAATGGAATGAATTGCAGTTGATTGATTTTGCAAATAATGGGGCCCTAAGACAACTGACTGTGCCACATGTTTACTCATCCTATAAACCAGAAACAGTCACAACTCATTGTAACCAACCTGGGCTCAGTCTATATACTGTTCTGCTACTTTGTTAGTTGACAATTGCTTCAATAAGTGGAACCGTTTTAATTCTCAGAGCTCGGGGATTTTTTTTTTTTTTTTTTTTTTCCTGTTCAGTGAACTCAAAAGTAGTCTGGAGGCTTCGCTAGAAATAAATGATAGAGATTTATTCAAGGGTCTTAGAGTCTGAAAAACTGGAAACACACATAGACAAAACCCCAGAAGTCTTCCAAAGAAGAATGAAAAGTTCAAGTTTCTTATAGCAAAAGTACATTTTTGAGAATTGTCATTCCTTCATTCTTAGCCCTAGGATTGGTCCAGGATGGTTATCCGTCAAGGTGGTGAAGATAATGGACGCCAGGTGGTCCAGAAGGTTGGTGCCATGAGGTCTGGTCACATCTCAGGTGGCTTAGATAAGGATGTCAGGTCGATGTCTACGTGAATCCTTCAGGGTTAGTTAGAGGGTACCTGGAGGCCAAGATGCATATCCAGGCATCAGACTGGAAAGTTGAAGTTTATCCAGGCATTGATTAGGTCTGGAAAGTTCAAAAAAGGTTAAACTGAACAGGCAAACACTAGAAGCATTCCCCTATCTTCACTCTTCCTTCAGTTCTGTGGAGACTTGTGCAGGGCTGCTACCTGTAGCAATGTTTGGCTGAAAGAGGAGAACATGGATGTGTGTAGCTATGTGAAGAGCTTTGCATAGAACAGAAAACTTCTTTTGAGCTACTGTACCTGTCTGCTGCCCCCCACCCACTGTGCTGCAAGATACACTCTTTTCAAACAAAAGTGTGAGAAGTGGTTGCCCCTTAGCCTTACAATCAATTCAGATCATCTCCAAGAAAACAGGTTCAAATCAGTGACCCAGATCCCACCCAGAGCCAATTCTTTTTGAGCAACAGCTGTAACAAACACCTCACTGAATATTAGGTGTTCAATTCTATTTTAATTAACATGAGTGCTTACCCCCCAAAGTCAGGTTTAATTAATTAATTAAATTCTGCCTCTTTATTTTAAAAAAGGACATGGGGGTTTCAATGAAATGAAGGTTTTAAAAATGATACTGAAAGCTGGTTATGGCAAAGTAGGGAATATGCTATCAGCAGTGTGTATAAAATAGTTTCAGCATGAAATTTAACTCTGAGCTTCCTAGCACCCAAGGCAAAAATAGAAAATGGTGGGCCATGTGAGTTTCATCATCATGATCTAAAAAAACACAAGGAAGAGGAGGAGATAGTGAAGGGAAGCAGTAACAGCTACATTTGATTTTGTTTGTAGGAGCAAACATTCACCTGCATTACATTAGTGGAAATTAAATTTCATAGATCTTCATGGAAGGAACTTGAGATAACTTGCTCAGAGATGTCTTTAACTGTTGTTTTGGCAGCAGGAAAAATGGTTTAGGTCTTACCGTGAAATCATGAAGGTGCAAATCAATGATGGTTCTTCTGAAGAGAGCAGTCAACTCATTTAAGCTCCTGCATTAATGCCAGAGTCCACATCACTTTTATTTTTAAATGTGGTTCAAGGGTCCGAGGTGGTTGCTCATAATGAGTTGACTTCCAGAAAGATGTATTTTAGAAACGCAGCTGATACAAGTAATGCACTGCCAGAAGTCCCCATGCCTTCTTTTTCCATGGGTTGCTCAATGCCGTATTTACCGCATGTGATGCTGTCAAGAGAGAAAACAAAATAACCAGGAGAGACTTGGCCAATGGAGAAACAAAAAATAGCCCTGGCTTCACAGATGGAGCAGGAGCTTCAGCTCTTGGAAATACCCAAAGAGCACATTTTGGCATTTCCACTTTGAGTGTGGACTTCCTGAGGTGGTGGAAGGAAGCCAGCCCTGGCATCTGTAATAAGAGTGGTTTCTACCCAAGAGCAAATATCCTGGTCCTGGGCTTTGAACCAGCAGACAGACTGGCCCAGGTCCAATATTTGACTTTGTATACAAAGGTAGCTTTTCTGATACACCTTTATAGGAAATTCAATTAGCTTATTTTTCCTGCCTTCTCTTGTCTGGTTCTTTTGCAACCAGCTGCAAACATCTGCATTGCAAGTACAAGTGTTTAGCACCAGAGTGACCCCTGTCACTCCTGTAGGTTATTCCTAGGGGGAGCTTCCCACTTCTCTGGGTTGATGACCAACACATCTCACAAGGGACTAGGCACAGAATTAAGTGCAGAATTTCAGGGCATTGGGGCAATGGGTGAAAGAGGTGAAGGGGATTGAGAGTCACAAACTGCCAGTTACATAATAAATCACAGGGACGTAATGTACAGCAAAGGGAATATAGTCAATAATGCCTTAATAACTACATGTGGTGTGAGATGGCTACCAGAGTTATCATGGTGACCAGTTCATAAGGTATATAAGTGTCTAATCACTGTGTTGTACACCTGAAACTAATATAATATTATATGTCAGTTTAATTAAGAATAAAGTTTTAAAAAGGCAGACATTCCATCTCCTGATTCCAGCCCTCTTAATGAGATGGTTTCTATTTGGGGACGGCTCGATGATGGATTCTTGCCGCCATGCACCCTTTGGAAGGCTCAGGCTCCTTCCAGGGTGTCAAGTGAAGGGCAGGGGTGGGGAGTAACTCTCTTCTCTTTGGGACTCTGTTTTATGACTAATAGAGAGCATGAGTTGGCACTGGGAAACAGTGGCCTGGGGCTGTCCCCTTACTGGAGGGACATTAAACCAATGCCCTGTACAGGACAGGAAGAGAGCTCCCCAAATCCCCCAGTTTATTGAACTGGTGACTTCTGAGGCACTCGGTTTAGTTGTTGAGAGTGGCAACTGTGGAGTTTTCCCTGTCTGGGTGGGACAAGTGATTCAGCTTTTTGGCTCATTTTTCTTTCTCAGTTCTTGTCTCTAAGTCATGACTTTGCTCTAGAAAAGAACACTTCTCAGAAATGGGTATCACTTAGCTGTACCATGTAACAAGAGAGCCAGACATCCATGCAGAAATTCTGTAGGTTCCCCCAGGGGTCCAGGAAGTAACACTAGTAAAAATATTAACGATAACAACCATCCCTTATGTAGCACTTACTATGTACCAGCTTTGTCCATTTACTCACTCGGGTGGAGTTATTATCTTCATTTATAGATGAAGAACCGTGGGAACACAGAGGCTTAGTAACTTGCCTGAGGTCACACAGTGGTGGGAAGATGTCTGTTGACCACAGGATACGAAGAAAGTGTCATGGGAAAGGATGGCTTGAGATTAACGGTCTGGGGTGTTGTTGGTAGCCAATCTGATGGGGACCTAATGCTCTTGAATCTTCTTTGTGTCCAGAAGCCCTTTTGGGAATATGTTGAAGCATAACCCTCTCCCTTGAGCAATGAACATATTCATTATTACAGAAAAAAAATGCCAATATAGCTGCTTTACCTGAGGAATTGCAACTCACTACTTATTTAACGAAGTACAGTATCATTTTTATGCTGTCAGCCCTCTTCTCTGCAGGTGAGCTTCTGATGAAGGACTTCTGGGTCTGTCCTCGTAACATTAGTCATTTGTATTTATTAAAACAGTCTTCTGTGCACTTTAAATATATAAAATTTTGTTTGTCAATTAAACCTCAATAAAGCCAGGACAAAAAACAAACAAACAAACAAACAAAAAAACCCACCAGTTTCATTTGTTATTGTCTTAATAGTAACAATGTAACATAAGTTTTGTTCATTGAAAAACTTCAATCTTGCCCTGGCTGGTGTGGTTCAGTGGACTGAGTGCTGGCCTGTGAACCAAAGGGTCACAGGTTTGATTCCCAGTCAGGGCACATGCCTGGGTTGCAGGCCAGGTCCCAGGCTGGGGGCGTGTGAGAGGCACCCACACATTGATGTTTCTCTCCCTCTCCTTCTTCCTCCCTTCCCCTCTCTCTAAAAATAAGTCAATAAAGTCTTTTAAAAAACCAAAAGCTTCAATCTTGTATTCAATTGCAAATTCCCCTACTCCTCTCAGGCTGCCATGAGGCTCCTTTGCTTCCAAGCCGTTTGTGTTGGGTGTGTCTCATCAACCCCTCTGCCCTCCGTGATCCAGCAATCCCACTCTGGGTATTTATCCCACATTAATGAAGACTTACATCACTAAGCTTTGGATTGGTGTAGGTCAGAGGAGACACCTGATCAGGGTTCTGCTACAGGGGACACAATGTCAGCATTGATGTCAAGTGGCATATTGAGGAGGGTATGGTGGCTGCACTGTCTATGGAGAATTTAAAAGTCATCACAAAAGTGACAAAAGTCCGTCTGCTTATCATCATCATGCACAGATAACCCTCAATAATCTCAGTAATAAAACACTTCTTCCCACCGAAGTGGACCATATCCCCTTAGTATGCTATGATGTCAAGTGACTTTGCCAGGTCTTGATGGTTTCTTGACCTGATGGTATCTTCAGGTCAACCCCAGCTGGAAGCACCTGCCGTTCATGCCTCTGTGCCAGCACTGCTTGCCTCCTCGTCTCTAGCACACCTGTAGCCAGCCGCCAGGCCATCTCCCTCTCCACAGCCCCAACTCTGGGGTCTGCAGGCCCTGGTGTGGGAACTTGGGATGGGAGGGCAGAATCCTTGAGCTTTTCTTGACCTACTACTGCCATAACCTCAGGACAGCTTGGTGACTCTGCAGACACCCAAACAGGCAGTGAGGTGTTCCTCTCCACAATGCCCCTCTGCCCCCATTGTGCAGGTACCCAGAGATTTTATTTTTAATCCTCACCCAAGTATATGTGTTTTTAAAATTGATTTTAGAGTGAGAGGAAGAGAGAGAAAAGGGGGGAGGGATTGTTGCATGCTGTACCTGCCGGACCAAGGACACACATATAGACACACACATACATGTTATTGGTGAGTGGTATTTTTTAAATCTTATTTTTCAATGTTGCTAATATATAGAAATAAAACTGATGTTTTATATTGACCTTGTAGCTAGTGACTTTGCTAAATTCACTTGTTAATTCCAATAATGGATTTTTTGGCTGTTTTACATATGTGATTTTGTGATCTGTAACCTAGGTATGTGCCTTGACCAGGGAAGGAACCTGCAACCTTTTGGCACATGGGATGACACTCCAACCAACTGAGCCACCCAGCCAGGGCTCTCTGCAAGCTGTGCTATTTTGGGGGACAGATGCATCTGCCTCACTATTGACTCATAGTGGGTTTATGATTAGCAAAAACACCAAATGATAGATTTAAAGGATGTTTATTTCCATTTTTTCCCAATTGATTATAAAAGAGTGAGACTTCGGAAAAATGTAGGTGGATAAAAATAAAGCAATCATTAACATAGTTAGTATTCAGTCTGCATGGGCAACAGCAGACCCTCCATATCACCCTGCCCAGGCTCTGTAGCTTCAGCTTCACTGGAGAGGACACTCCAGCGTCATCGCAAGATGTCGATTCAACACGGGAGGAGACAGATACCGTGTCACTCCCGAGTCGGACTGCACAGCCATTCTCGGTGGTGCAGATAGACTCTTAAGAAGCTACACCATCGTCTCTCGAGACGGACGGCTGCCGACGACGACGATTCAGTCTACTTTCTTGTCTATTTGTGTGTGTTTAACTTCTTTTTGAATTTTTATAGAAGTTTATTGAGCTAAACTGACCATATATTCTGGGGAGCAAGATCTCAAATGCTCCCTGTGTGCGTTTAACTTTTGTTTAAACAAAATTCAGATAATATATTTCATGTCATTACATATTCTTCAAAATGAGGCTAAATAAGACCATAATGGCTATATAAAATTCCTTTATTTCTTATGTAGTTTACGTTAATATTCTATTGTATAAGTTATTGAACTATTTTGCTATTGTTGGATATTTCAGTTGTTTTCACTACCTGTTATAAATAATGCCATGATGAGCATCTTTGTACATAACCCTTTTTTTCATCTCTCTGAATCTAAGTTGGATTTCACAATTTATCCACCAGATTTTTTTGTCTCTCAACATTCAACTCTTTCTTGGTTGGTTTTACCTAATTGTTTAATTCTTATCAAATTCATTATGAACCTCAATTTTCTCTCCTAATATATTAGATATTCTTCTATGGCTTGAGTCAATATAAGCAGGTGTTATCATCACTTGCATCTTTCCTACAAATATTAAGGAGGGCAAGTCCACACACAAATCTTCCCATTACAAAGAACTTTCTGTTGATATTGGCCACTTAAGGGGAGGGGAAATTACATTTTATTACTATTACATTCTTGACACTTTAGAAACTGACACTTAAGATTATAGCACACAAATTCAAGTCTGATGGAGCCAAAGTCCACATTTAGCTTTATAGTTTGTCTTAATAAGTCTTGATATTTGGTAATATTAGTCTCCAACTTTTTTTCTTCTTTTTTTAAATATATTTTTTGATTATGCTATTACAGTTGTCTCAATTTTTCCTCTTTGCCCCTCTCTTCCCGGAAAACCCCCTTCCCTCCAGGAATCTCCCCTCTTAGTTCCTGTCCATGGGTCATGCATATAAGTTCTTTGGTTTCACATTTCCTATACTGTTCTCAATATCCCCCTGTCTATTTTGTACCTACCAATTACGCTTCTTAATCCCTGCACCATTTCCCCATTTCTCCTCCTCCCCCTCCCAGCTGATAACCCTCCAATGATCTCCATAGAAGTGATTCTATTCCTATGCTGTTTGTTTCTTTGGTTTGTTTTTTTAGATTCAGTTGCTGATAGTTGTGAATTTGTTGCCATTTTAATGTTCATAGTTTTGATCTTCCTTTTCTTAAATGTGTCCTTTAACATTTCATGTAATAATGGCTTGGTGGTGATGAACTCCTTTAGCTTTACCTTGTCTGGGAAGCACTTTTTCTGCCCTTCCATTCTAAATGATAGCTTTGCTGGATAGAGTAGTCTTGGTTGTAGGTCCTTGCTTTTCATCACTTTGACTACTTCTTGCCAGTTCCTTCTAGTCTGCAGTTTCTTTTGAGGAATCAGCTGACAGTCTTATGGGAATTCCTTTGCAGCTAAGGTAAGTTTCTGCTTTTCTCTTGCTGCTTTTAAGATTCTCTCTTGATCTTTAACCTTTGGCATTTTAATTATGATGTGTCTTGGTGTGGTCCTCTTGGGTCCAATTTGTTTGAGACTCTTTGTGCTTCTTGGACTTATATGTCTATTTCCTTTGTCAATTTTAGAAAAGACACCTGTAAATTGTGTGGGGTGGAGCGTTAGGTGATCACCAGGGTGGGGCAACTCGTTTTACCCCTTTATGGCTCTGTGTGGGGGGAGGGCTCAGAGAAAGGACAACACTGCTGAATGGCTTCTAGAGGTTTGCCTGGGAGGAAGCTGTCTCCCAGCACTCGCCCTGTTTTCAGTCACTTCACTTTCTCCCTGTATGCAACTGGTGCCCTTCCAGCTGTTGCCCTGGTGCTGAATCCCGAGGGGGTGGGTCGGTGTAAGTGTTAAGTATGTGCAGGCCCTTTTAGAGGAGTCTCCTGATAATCCGGCAGTTTCTTCTGCTGCTCCAACCCCCACTGGTTTTTACAGTCATAAGTTATGGGGATTTTTCTTCTTGGTGCTGGAACTCTGGGCTGCTAGGTGGTCTAGTCTGGGGCTGGGATCACTTGCTCCCAAGGGATCCCTCCCAATTTTTATCCACCACACGTGAACGCGGGGCCGCCTGTTCCACCGCCTCTCCACACCACTCCCACGGCTTCGAACCTCTCCGCCCCTCTCCACTGTCTCCGTGTTTCGACCCCTCCTACCCATCTAGATGAATGTGGCTTCTTTATATCCTTGGTTGTTGGACTTCCATACAGCTCAATTTTCTGATGGTTCTGGGTGATATTTGTTTTGTAGTCTAGTTGTAATTTTTGCTGTACTTGTGGGATGAGGCAAAGTGTGTTTACCTATGCCTCCACCTTTACCAGAACTATCCTTTTTTCCCCCTTTTAATTATTATCTTGGTCAAAAAAATCAACCAACTATGGCTCACAGGGCACATTTGCCCCACTGCCTGTTTTTGTAAATAAAGTTTTATTGGAACACAATCATGTGCATTTGTCTATGTATTGTTAATGGTTGCTTTTGTGTTACAAGTGCAGTATTGAGTAGTTTTGACAAAGACTGAATGGCCTGTAAGTCTAATATTTCTAGTCCCTTCGCAGAAAAGGTTTTGCAACCCCTAGTCTTGGCTATTCTAAGTCCTTTGTATATCTATATTTAAAAAAAAAACCTCCTGGGATTTTAATTGCAATTTCATTGAATTGTTAGGTCAGTAGTATCTTGCAGTACCTAGTCTTCCAATGTATGAATTTGGTGTCTCTCTCCAGTTATTTATATTTTCTTTAATTTCCCTCAGCAATGTTTTATAGTTTTAGTGTAGCTCTTGTGCATCTTTTAATAGATTTATCCCTAAGTATCTGGTGTTTTTGATACTATTATTACTATTTTAAAACTTTTATTTTAAAATACTTTCAGACCTAAAAATGTTGCAAAATTAGTACAAAGAATTTTATGTAATCTTTTTCCATATCCCCTAAATGTTAATATTTTATTACATATACTTCATAATTCCCCCATCCTCTCTCAAACAAATGCACAGACACACATATAGACATCCATACATTATTGGTGGGTGGTATTTTTTAAATCTTATTTTCCAATGTTGCTAATTTATAGAAATAAAATTGATGTTTTATATTGACCTTGTAGCTAGTGACTTTGCTTAATTCACTTGTTAATTCTAGTAATGGATTATTTGTTTTTTTTACATATGTAATTTTGTGATCTGTGAAAAATGACAGCTTTACAGTTTTCCTTTCCAATCTTCTTCTATTTCTTTTTCTTGACTTATTGCATTGGCTGGGACCTCTGGTAAAGTGTTGAATATCAGTGGTGATAATGGACATTTTTGTCTTGTTCTCAAACTCAGAAGAAAAGTGTTCAGTATTATACTATTAAATTGGATATCAACAGTATTTTGTTGGTATTATAATTAAGGGTATCAACAAAATACCTACAAATGCCAAATGCCCATCAAATCAATTTACATAACAATGAAAAAGAATAAATTACTGCCACATTCAACAGTACAGTGACTCTCATAGATGTAACAAGGAGCTAAGAATGACATAAACAAAAGAGTACATGAAGTTCTGTATCATTTCACTTATACAAAGTTCAAGAACAGGCAAAGTTAATTGGAATAGTGCTCTGAAGCAGGGGATTGACAAGAAAGGGGCATGGAGAAACCTCCTGTGGAGCTGGAAGTTTTATTGTAAGAGAGTGGGCAGAAGCCTCAGAATTTTGGGGATGAGACAGTGGAGCACAGCCATTTTCCTGAGAGATACCTAGTTTCTTAGTTATGCAAATGGCTATGGCCATTCCATGGCACCAATGAGATGAGAGGGGCTTTGACCATAGAATGGTGATGAAAAAGCTTACAGGGCCTGCGCAAGATTATGTGAGTGGCCAGGGTTTTAAAAATAAGGCAGCAGCCATTTGGGGTGCGGAGCCACATGGTTTAAAAGGATGTAGAGGGACCCCACTAGCCCTTCGGGAAGCCTGGTGTGTAAGAACGTGCCGCGCGGTTCTGGATTAAGGGCCGGAGAACAATGAGACACAGGCAGAACCTCCCCAACCAGGCACGGATGAATGGGAGCTGCTGGGAGAGCTGAACTGTGTCTGGGAAATATGGAGCCATGGACTTATATTTTCCTAGAGGGAGACAGTACCTCTGACTTCTCTGTTCTGAAACTGGCCTGATATGGCAAGGGGGAGGCAGGACTGTGTGCTTGTGGGTGTTTTAAAGGGAGTGGGATTTAATGGCAGAATCCAGCGATTCATCTAAATCTGTATAACCTTTAAATAAACAATTCCTTTCCTTTTCACCAAACTCTGGTATTGGGAGTTATGTTTTTTGGCGGTGGGCAATTAAGCCCCTCATAACTGAACAGCCTGGGGATTTCTGTTTCATTATTTCTTGATTTGAGTGTTGAGCATATAGGCATATATATGAAAAAATACACTGAGTAGTATGCATACAATACTGCACTGTAATAAAAAATGTAAAGTCCTGCTTAAATGGAGAATTCAACATTCTATGCATTTTACATAGAACTATATTGTGTTTTCGGCAGCAGCCAATGTTTTATCAGCTAGCCCACATGCCTCCAGCTTATCTATGAAGCTTTCCTGACAGCTTGTCAAATATCCTTTCTGAAATCTAATCTTACTGCATCTGTGATAGTGCTTCTCAACCTTTTTTATCTTTTTGTCCAAGCCCTGTACAATCACGATTTATTCCGAGTTTTGAAATATCTTTTCCAGCCAAGGAGATTTGGTGGGAACTTCCTCGGGAGATTCTGATAGTTGCCAGGGTGCCTGCCCACATAGCCTGAAAATCACTGGTCCCCTGATGCAATAATCCCTTTGAAAAAGTCAAAAAAAGACAATCTTCCGATGACTTGTTCCTGGTGAATTTGCGTTGGTTCCTAGACATCAAGACACTCATAGATCATTTATTTAATAATCAGTCTAGACTTTTTCCAGGGTTGAGTATTAAAGTCTCTGGTGGTGAAAATGCTATAATGATATCAAAAACTCTGGTAAAATTACGCGGGACTTTTACTCACTTTGGCACATTTCCTTTTTCACTTGAGCCAAGTTGAGTTTGGCTATCTGCTATCTACAACTGGAAACATTCTAACTCACTAGGAAAGGAAACTAACCCTGAGAAAGTAACCTGTGGCCAGCACTTCAGAGCCACTGAAATTTACATCTTAAAACATCCAAAGGAAGTAGATGTTACTCTCCCAACTTACAGACGAGGAAACTGAGATTCTGAGTGAGCAAATGACCTGCCCTAGCAGCAGAGTCAGGATCAGAACTCAGATTCCAGTCTTAACCTCAGTGCTCATTTCTTTCCACAGCTCATCTCCCTCTTAACCAGCATGCCCAGTGTGTTCTACACTTGCTGATATGAAGACATTCTCTCTGATGGAGACTGACATGAAAACAGATGTTGAGGAGTTCTGCTATCTTCTAATCATACCTGTCCTATAATGTAACCTACCACCTCCAGAGCTATTTTCCATGGAACCCTAATCTGCCTTTAGGTGTTAATAGGCATGCCATGGAAAAACAAATGTTTAATGCTTAAATGACTGGGGAAATGCTGCCCTGTCTTAGAGTCACAGGTGCATTAGCACTTTAGAAGCTCTGGTAAATCCTGCATATACAGGGTGGGGAAAAGCAGGTTTACATTTGTAAGTACACAAAACACAGTATTTGTTCTTGTATTGTTATTTATTAATTATTGTATTATTTTTCATACAAATAACTGTAAACCTACTTTTGTCCCCCCGCCTCCCGCATATAATCTGTTTAATTTCATTTAACCCAGTGCTTCTCACACTAATTGGCCACAAAGCCCTGTTTTGAAGGGACATTTATTAAAATTTTGGTGATGAGACATTGTGTTCATTGGAACAGAGTTTGGGATATGCTGATGTAATCGATCAAACCCTTGGTATCAGAGACTCTGCTTTCTACCCTTACAAAGCTTATTTACCTAAACTTTGGGGTAGCAAAGTAAAATAGGCCAATAATTTCTTCCTACCTCATGGAGTACTATTAGAATTCAAATAAAATATGAGCCATAATAATTAACATCTGTTGTGTGTCTGTTCTGTGCCAGGCATTGCTTAAACACTATCTACATTAATTTATTTAATTCTCACTATGCCCTATGTGGTAGATTCTGTCATTGTACTTGGGGGAAATGATGTTCCTGAGTGGCTCACAGTCTCTAAGTGGAAAGGCCAGGCTTTGATCTCAAATAGCATAGGCCAAGAGCCTTAACCACGGCCCCGTCCTACCTCTCAGATCTTACATGATGACGGTGACCAGGAGGCCCTTTGACAGCACTTAGTGTATTTTACAAGCTTTGGCCCCTTCTATCCTTCAGCCTTCCTGCTTCTGCCTTTGCCTTTTTTGCCTCAAAACAATCTCTGAACTCCTGTACTGGCGGAGTTGCTGGAAGTTCCACTTTGGCACACCACACAGCGTTTCCACCCAGGGTGTCGGCACAACCTCAAAACCACACATTCCTACCACACCTTGTGGATGAAGTGATGGAGGAGGGAGCCCCAGGCATGGTGAATAGACTGTTCCTGCTGTCTGAGCATCATGGTGTGGCCAGCGGGAACCCTGTGGGACCTCTTCTTTCTTCTTGCTCTAGAACAGCCCTGAACTCTGGACTGGCTTTTCAAAAACTAATGCCCACCTAATAATACTTTCTTCTCTCCTTCTCTTCCTTTCTTTCTATTTTTTTCCCTTAATTTTTAATTCATAAATAGATAAAGTGCATGCAGAAAAAAATGTATGCAGGATAAAATTAATCAAACAGTACCAAAGAGTATAGAATAGAAATTAAGTCTCACTCCCAACCTTGATTCTTTTTTTTTTTTTTTTTTTTTAATGCCTTCAGGAGCATGTTTATTGTGTTTGAGATGATACATCAGGTGCTCTCTGAGCTACAAAGGGTAAAAGGAAATCCTCTCATTGCAAACTGACAAAGGTAAAAGGTAAACATTTTTCACAACAGCATTAACCACATACTCAGAAATAGATCTGAATTTAATACAAATGACATAATTCCTAGTCATCTACGGCTACTTTTATAACTTCATACAGATAATGAATTAGGCTAAAATGCACTATAATATTTGGTAGACTTCAGGACCAGTATCCTTAGTACATGACAAAATACATTTTGATATCCCAAAGAAGCAAGACTTGCAAGTAGGCATTTTAAACATAACTAATCTACAGCTACAAAGTTCTACTCTTGATAGCATTTACCTTTTTGGGGAGTCTCCCAGTCTCCAAAGGATAAAAACAGAGAGTAGAATCAGTATAACATATACACAGAAGTCTGTATTGTAAAGGCTATAAAGATTTGCAGCACAGTGAGAAGATGCCTCTGCTCCTTCACACTGCATACAAATTATGTGAATTATGTCGCATATCTCTTGGTCCACTGTCTGGCTATCCTGTCATGTTCTGCTCTGTTGGTCAAATACTGAGTGGCTATGCTTCCAACCAGAGGATCCGCAGGGTTGCAGTCTGTCAAAAGAGAACAAATTGACAGCAAAACCTTTGAAACAGTCAAAGCAGGACTCTAGTTGTCTTTTAGGATGTCCAGACAGATGACTCCCTGACTGTTGATGTTGCAGTGATAGATTCTGGTGCGGAAAGTAACCTTTGGTGGCTTAAATGGATAATCGGATGAAAATGTGATATCCAGAAAAAACACACCACCTTCATATACAGAACCTGGTGGACCAAGTATAGTCGATCTCCATTCATAAATATTATCTCCTTTAGGCCCAGCACTGCAGTTAGGAGGAGGTTCAAGGGTTATTTCAGCTAGCTCCTTCTGAATTCTTTTAGCACTAGTGGATAACTTAGCAGTGGTTTTGCTAGAGAGTTTGGTGTTTTTCTTCTGCTGGGTGGCAGAAGGTTTTCTTTCTTCTTGTTCTTCAGGCTCTGGAGCGGCTGGGTCTCTCTGGTCTGCATCAGAACTACCACTGCTGGTGCTGGGGCTCTCATCATCCGACCTTTGCCTATCACTGGACATCTTGATGAAGTTATTACTTGGAAAACTCGGCCGCCCGCCCGCCAACCTTGATTCTTCCCACACCCAGTTCCCCTTCCCAGGAGCAACCACTGTGCCAGGCTCTTGTATTTTTTTCCAAGATATTGAATGCACAAAACAATATATAGATATATCATTCCCTCATTGGTGTTTTACAAGGCCCGTGATACTTTACATCCTGCTTTTTACACTTATTGCAGAGTTGTGCATGAAGACCTGTTTTGTTCTTTGTAGCAGCTGCAGAGGAATTCATTAGTTCATTTTGTGTAATCTGCTTAATGCAGGTCCTTCTGGCCACAGTGTCTGGCTCATTCGATCTTGCACATGATAGTGAAAAAGGGGTCCACACAGGTGTCTGCATACACACCTACTCAGATACCTACCTGAACATGGGGAGAGGCAGCTTTAACTCTGCACCTTACAAAGGAACCCAGAGGGTCTGATGGCAGTGACTGACCCCAAGTTATAGCCATTTGATGTGAGGTGGGGGTCAAAGTTGTCATATGAAAACCCAGTGATTCCAGTACCAGTTAGTAAACAACCATCCTTTCCACCATGACGAGGACTGAATTTAAGGTTGACATCAAGTCTTTACAAGGGATCTGGACACCTGTAGTGTGTTTAAAGCTGAGGATAGTCTATAGACTCTGCCCCAGGGGGAAGAGCTGAAGGGGCGGGGTCTAGGTGCTCCGGGCTGGTATAGTATGGAGTCAGCTCCTCTAAGGTGGCTGAGGCAGAGGGGAAGGAGGGAGCTTCTTCCCGCCTGTGAACATCTCTGTCTCCCCAATGCTTAGAAGGATGTCTCACCACGCCAAGATTTTTCAGCTGTTGCTGGAAACATGAGAGTTCCAAGAAACTACCCTCAAAAAAACCAAAAGAACCCAGCTTTGCATTTTTAAATGTTTTCATTACTCTTCATTTTGCCCTGGTCAAATTTTTGCTTCTGGAAAACAGGCTTTAAACCATGAAAGACTAAGTAAGCCAGTGCTGGCAGAGGCAGTGACCAGGGAAAGTCCTGAATATGGTGAGACTAGAAATGTTTATTTCTGTAACTGAAAGAGAAAAAGTGTCCCAGGCTCAGGTTTTGCAGACATCAAACTGTGGACTAATGTTTTCCAGGCAGATGACTGCTGTGTAGAGCTTTCCTGGACCGCACCCTACCCCCACCCCACCCCCAGGCCCTCTCTCTGGCTACGTGAGCCCCAGCAGCCACTCTGCCTTGTGCAAGGGACAAGAAAGCTGCTTTTGTATTTGTGGCTCTGATACTCTGAGGATGAGGCAGAAGGGCGCTTGTTATTTCTCACCATTTCTGGAGTGTGTGGGATTTGACTCAGCTGTGGGCATGGGGCCAGGGAGCGGACATGGATGGGGATGAGGGCCTTGGCCCTTGAGTTAATGCTGGAAGAGTATTTCATTCTCTGACCCATGGTTTATTCCTGAGTATCTGGAGTCTGCAGGGGCAGCTGCATCTGGGGATAAGGCACCCAAGTGGGGATGGGTGGGCTCCACCAACCAAAAATCATCCTTGAGGCCCACTCTCCTTAGAAGGTCCTAGTGATTGCAGTTAACAAATAATTTATTCTCTGTCACACTATATCAGAGAATTTCAATCATTCACCTAACAAATATTGAGACAGGCACTGTGCTTGGTCCTGAGTACACATATATGAACAAAACAGACAAAAATTCCTGCTCTCCTGGGGCCTTCATTCTAGTGGGGAGAAACAGACAATGTAAATTACAGAGGACGTGAAGCTAAGTTCTGGGGGAGATGCACAGAGAAGGATAAGGGGGATCAGGAGGGTCAGGGGACGGCAAAGCCTGTAATTTTAAGTAGGGATGGCAGGGTTGACCTAAGTGAGGAGGTGACATAGGAACAAAGACTCCAAGGCGGCCCTGGGTGGTGTGGCTCAGTTGGTTGGAGCGTCATCCCATAGACTGAAAGGTCGCTGGTTCGGTTCCAGGTCAGGGGCACATACCCAGGTTGCGGGTTTGCTCCGTGGCCGGGTAGCATACGAGGAGGCAGCCGATCAATGTTTCTCTCTCACATGGATGCTCCTCTCTCACCCTCTTCCTCTCTCTCTCAAAGTAGTGAAAAAAGTGTCCTCGGGTGAGGATAAAACACACAAACAAAGACTCCAAGGAGGAGAGAAAGTGAGTCATGGGGTTCTGTGGAGGAAAAGTTAGCTCTGCAAGGCTTTGGCTCACCCCTAGATGAGGCAAATTCTAATTTCAAACTTCCCTTCCCTTTCCTTCCTTCTTCCCTTTCACACACAGTAATTAAATTCACATCCCAGGGCCTTCCTCACCTGCCACGGTTCTCCTCTCACTGAGGGAAGATGGACTCCGGTACTGAGAGCTCCCCAGGCTCTTGAATCGGGGCCTGGACGTCTTCAGAAACGTCCTCAGAATGGCAGAACAGAGAGGCACTTAGTGAGAGATCGTCTCTCTAGTATGAGAACTGCATAGGAGCTCCTGGAACTATATTAAATTGTAATATGTTCACTCCAACTATTTTTATTTTATCCCAACTAACCTCTATCTTCTGAGGCCTTTGATGGGCATTTTAATTAAACCATGAAGAGCCCTTTGTCTCCTGAGAAGGAGGATTAAAACCTTCCCATCGCTCATCAGCCCTCATCATCTGGGTGCATTTTTCTTTGAGGCTCTGTAGCAATTACTGAGGGATCTGCATAACTTGGGGTCATCCCTGAGAGCCCTCAAGGCTTGGATGCATGGGAGACCTCTGTTCACTTCCGGGGGACCAGCAAAACAGGTCTAGCTGAAAGAAACTATGACGCTTCATGATGCCATTAACTGGCCAACGCTCGCCATTGCTTGCTTTGTATTGGAGCCAGGCTGTGTTGCAAAAGAAGATAAGCTTTTTTTTCTCAAGGGAGTCAGGGTCAAATTCCTCCCAGTGGCTGAGCATGTACCCTAAAAAAGGGTACAGTGAGGCATTGTGGATGAAGATTGTATTGCCTATTTTTTGGGGGGGGGACAGAAAACTTTCTAGTGACCCTCCTTCACCTCTAAACTCACTGATGGGATCTGTTTTCCCAGCTGGAAGAGAGTAGAGGGGAGTGTGGGAGAAAACAGGAGTCCCCGTTGTTCCCAGCCTGTAGTGGGCTTGAAGAGAGCGTCCCTGCCTCGTGCCTGCATTCCTGGAATCAGCTAGCCTAACCATATGACCCACCCCTGGTCTTGTACCACTGCCGGCTTCAGCATCCTGCGGCCTCTGTCTCACTCCTCCCAGGACAGGGCGGAGACCTTCCCCAAGTGGCAATACAGCTATGTCCCAGTGTGGGGCCTTACCAACAGCACGTGGGGATGAGGCACCTCTTGTTGGGTCTATTTAACTCCACGTGGATGATTTTGATGGTCTCTGTCCTTTCCTAGCTGTAGGAGGTTTCCCCATCCTCATGTCTGTCTGTTTGGGCCTTGGGTAGAAAAACTTGTCTTGCAACTCTGTCCTTTAGTATTGGAGCAAGTAACCTGTTTCCCTGCCTTTCATGTTCCCAGGAAACTTAGTCCTTTAGGAGGCTTAAAGGAGAAGGAGAGGGAGAGGGAGAGAGAGAGGGAGAGGGAGAGGGAGAGGGAGAGGGAGAGAGAGAGAGAGAGAGAGAGAGAGAGAGAGAGAGAGAGAGAGGAGAGAGCTACTACTCTGTTTTGCTCCTCCTGGAAGAGAAGGGAGAGCCCCTGTTAAGCTGTCCCTGAGGCTCTTATGGGGGACGGTCCCTTTCCCCAGATTCAGGGACCTCAGGGAGTGCGCAGAAAAAGTGTTTTAAAAGACAGGGATTCTGGGAGGAATCAGAGAAGATCCCCAGTGACCTATGTTTGCTAGCTGGGCTGGCCAGACAAAGACAGCAGCACCTCAGACCCTGTTGGCCTTTTCAGGAAGATGAGAAACTGCTGGGTGTCTCTGGGTATGAGAGGGCACAGAATCATAGGGAAAATGAACAAACCTTCAGCTCGCCTCAAGATTCGTTTCTTCTTGTTGAGGTTCCTTTAAAAGTATTATTTTCCCAATTGGTTCAGTATTTGATTCTTTTAGTTCTAAATATATTTCGCCTTCCTGGAAAAAGGATATGTGGACATCATTGATTTTAAGGGAATCTCATCCTCTCAGGTGATATTGTCCCATGACATCCCCTGATTGGAAGGAAACAGGTTCTGATTTAAAATCAAACATTGGTGAATTAGCTGCCTCTGCCCCTGGTACTTTGGCTTTACTCTGAGGGAGAAGGCACCTGAGATGTGGTTAAGAACAGACAGAGTAGCCCCAGTATCTATAAGAGCCTTAGTGACTTCCCCTTTTATGACAGTTTCAACTTCTCCCAGACTCTCAGTGGGGAGAAGGGGACATGCCCTTGGAGCAACCCTATACAGAAAAGCCAGGACCAGATTCTCTAACAGTTCAGTTAAATTCCTTTGCAAACCTATCAGGGTCCAGGAGAAAGGAATGTATGCAATCCTGTTCACCAGGTTTTCTGGTTTTCTGTCCTGTAATTTACCTGTGCTTCTCCTAGATGCCTCGAATTTCCAATCAAGATAACCTTTCCATTTATTTAGTTTTAGTTTTAGAGCCAGCTTTTTCTAATTTTAGATGCAAAAATTAATTTAGGCATCAAAAAAGCTACAGTTTGGCCATCTTACATTGATAGCAGTTCTAGGTAAATCTTCTCATTTCTGTAAGTGCTACTTTCAAGTAAAGGCTTCCTATTAACTATATATCTTGCAGAAGTATTAAAGGGGGTCTAGGGTCTGGGGGTTTCCAGTCTTGGAGGCACAATTTTCCATGTTGATTTTAGTTTTCTTCTGAAATTTGTAGAGTCTGAACAAATTTCTAGGGATATGATGGGGTGGGCTGAAGTGTGCTGCTCGTGGGTGGAGGTCCAAAGGGCTTTCACCGCCCAAGTCATCTCAAACCCTCTTCCGTGTCTTGGTTTCTCTCCTGGGCTGTCAGCTACGATCATGAGGACTCGGAGCTCTAGGTACCAACCATTACGTGCGCGTCCCCGAACCAGCAGTTTTTTATTTACAGTTGAGTTGGAATTCCCTACGGGGCTCCTGCATGTCCAGTTATACCCCTGACACCTCCACAGAGATTCTTAGTCACCTACGATAACCCTCAATCTAAGCTGGAGGAAGTGCCCCTCATCTTTGGAGCCGAATGACTTCAGGCTCTCATTTATCCAGCAAGAGGTTTTGTTCAAACTCCCAGAAAGCAATTCCAATTGAAAAGCCGAAACGAAAAACCAGCCATCCGTTTTTGCTCCTGTCCTTGGTTACCTTGATCCTTATCTATAGCTTAGGTTCTCTCAACCCTGAACCTTTAGCTCCACCACGAGGACTTTAAGAAAAAACAAAAAACAACAACAACTCAAAGAAAGTCAGTCTGAATTCAACTCCAGACATAAGGAAGAAAAAAAGAATGTCTTTCTAACCAAAAAGACAAGGACTTCTCTCTCCCTGTTGAAACTAGTAACCTGAGAGCTGCGGGGAAGGGCCTTGTGTGTTTTACAGTGTTCTTGGTGCATGGATGTGGTCTTGCAGCCCAATGCAAACTCCCCTGGTCCATGAACCACTTATCCTCCATGAGAGGCTCCAAGCTGCAAGTGCCCTATCGGCTCTTAAGGGCTTGACCTGTGCCTGCAAGTGCGGCGATGCAAAGAAAGCGAGAGAAAACCCCATGGCTGGAGGAAAGGAGATAGAGAACAGTTAGTCAGCGCCTTCCAGCCAAGGTGGTGAAGAGACCAGCGTACCAGTAACGAAAACAACCTGAGTCATAGCACCGAAGATGTTATTGGCGAGATGTTGAGACCTCCATTCTTATCTTTGTGAAGAGAATGTTCCAGCCAAGAGACAAAGTGCCGCAGCAGGGCAGGCAAGACAGGCAGTGTGCAAATGAGCCCAGGAGGGACTGAGCACACTCCTCCGAGTGAGAGGGACCCATCAGTTCAAAGCTCAGGTGCTCATGGGCTCTTCTCCCTGGACTTCTCCGAGCTTTTGCTCCTTCAGCTCACGCCTCTCACCGGTGTGTCTGCACACACGCTCTGTGGCCGGAACTGGTGACCTGTGCGGCAGAGCAATGTCCTGAGGCTGATTCTGAGATCTGGTGACCACAGTTCCAGGTATGTTGAGGCCTGTTCCAGCCTAGAGAGTTACTTTAGGCCCCACAGACATGCAAGAATGCATGAGGACAGACTGCTCCCTTTCCCTTCCTCTGCTTGCCCACCTCATGTCTAACTGGCTACCTATTTCAACAGGACTTTCGGCCGGCTTTCCGCTTCTCTAGAGCCCATTAAACTCAGTGCGAGGGGTACTTTCCAGCATCGCCAGCATTGTCTAGCTCCTCTCCTTCCTCAATTCCTGGTAAACCTTTTGCCCCCAAATAGGAGACTTCCTCCATAAAACAATAGTACCGGTGTTAGGCTGTGTTAGGAGCAATCGCTTTGAAAAATGTCTTGCCTGCAAAAATGCAAGCCCTGCACACTGATTCTTTTGGGAAATGAGTTTATTGTGGACTACTCTGGGCAATAAGGAAGCATGTCCAGGAGTCCCGCCGCCTGGGGAAATCTGGGTTTTCTCCACACGGCCTGGCTGGGGCAGCCAGCTCCTCCCGCAGCCGTCTGCCCTCACTCCCCACCTCAGGACGCCTGCTCACTCATGGCTTCTTCTGCACCCTGGCTCCCACCCTCCACCTTCTCTGGGGTCTTTTCCGAGATCTACTCTGCTATCAACCGCTGCTCTGTCTCCAGTTCAAGTGTCCTTGGAGGAAGAGGGTCTACCAGGCTACCTCTGAGGCCCTTGGCTACCCTAGGGTGATGTACCCACCCTGGTCCAGTCTACTGGGAGGGGTCACATGACACACAGCAGGGAGACTGAGGCCCAGGAAACCCCTCAGAAGTGGCAGGGCCAGGGTAGCCGTTCTGACGCTCCTAGAAGGAGTCAGTATCAATGACAAACCAATTAATACACAATTACAGACAAAATGAGGGCCTGGAATACAGTTGCACCCAGATCTGCCCGTGTTTCTGGGCAGTTTTTCCACCTCTTCCAGCCCACTAGCCGCACGCTTCAGTTTTCTCTTCTGAGGACCCAGGGAACCAGCCCCGCTGGAGTCACTCAGATGAGCCAAGAATCTTCCTGAAGAGGGCCTGGGCCCTCCTGGCCTCTCCCAGCGTTAGTGACAACCTCTGCCTGGGTCCTCCATGAACGACACACTCAATTCTGAGTCCCGGAGGGCAGTTCAGCCACCGGTGAGATGCCCTGGCTGCTACCACCCTAGTCGTTTTAGCAATTTATTTTGATTCTCTTCTCTTTCTCCCCTGACCTTTAAACTGCCCCAACCAACAAATTACTGAGGTGACAGAGAAAGTATCTAATGGAGAGTTTGCCTTATATTGGTCTACAGTAGTAAATATGGGTCACTGCTCTTATAATGCTCCACTCCTTAAAATATACAGAATCTGGGTGGGGGGTTACAACTTATAAATAAATAAATAAATAAAAAGTGTGTGTGTGTGTGTGTGTGTGTGCACACAGAGCCTTAAAGTCCTTCTTGCTGCAGGGCTCTGTGCCCCTCCAAGGACCTAAACAGCAGGCTTAGGGGTCTGGAAGGCAAGAGTGGTGCTTGAGGGTACAAATGGCTCATAAAATCCCCCCTCTGAGGCCTGTGGTAATTCTCCTGGGATTGTCTGCGATCCCACCTGCTCAGCGACCGGCCGCTGTCCCTCTGCTCTTTCCTGCCACATGTAAACCTCTTGCCTGTCTTTCTTTCTTTCCACTGCCCCCTCTCCTCAAGCTCTTTTCCAGTAGTTAATTAGTGAAGTGACATTTATGCACTTACTGGATGGACTTCTGATAAACAGACTGGAAAAACAAAACCTCCTTCTGTGCTTGTGCAGACAATTTATGTGCATTCCCTCACTCCACTGTCATCCCATAGGCTGAGGTTTATTTCCATTTCCCAGAAGAGGAAACTAAGGCCCAGAGGGGTTACAGAGCTAGCCTCATCTAGAAAGGGACCCCACCCAGCACCTCCCTATGGGGCCGGGGGAGTCCAGGCCACCTGTGTGCTTGAGCCACCCAGGACTGAGGCAGATCAGGAGTCTGGAACCTCATCGGGGGCAGGCTGCGGACCGCTGTGTCTCTGCTCCATGCAGACCCCCAGTGAAACCAGAGATCACCTCAGGGGCTGGCATCCACTTCTACCAGTCCGTGCACCCATCCATTCCTTGAAAGTCCATTGACCACTGCACACCCACTAGGAAGCTGCAATTAAAAAGATGGGCAATAACGAGTGTTGGAAAGTATCGGGAGAAATCAAAATCCTCATACACTGCTGGTGGGAGTGTAAAATGGAGCAGTCCCTTTGGAAAAACAAACTTACAGTTCCTCAAAAAGTTAAAGATTAAAAAACAGTTAAACATAAAGTTACCCTATGACCCAGCAATTCTACTCCTAAGTATATGCTCAAGAGAATTGAAAATATCTGTTCACCTGGAAACCTGTATTCAAATGTTTATAGCAGCATGTAATAGTTAAACAGTGGGAGCAACCCAAATACCCATCACTTGAGTAATGGAGAAACAAAATGTGGTATGTTCATACAATGGAATATTATTTGGTCATAAAAAGGAGTGAAGTACTAACATATGCTACAACATTGTTACCGAACAGCAACCTGGGGTCCTGCTGCCTGCCGCCACCCTCTAGGCAAAATTCCAGAGGCCAAAGATTTGGTGATAAAGGAAAGAAGTCTTTATTCAAAAGTTTCACAATTTTGGAGTAACAACTTTTCACAAGAATTAATCAGTTAGGCCTATCAATGAAAGCTAAACTCTTAAACTCTTTACGTACAGCTTTAATCACTTAAGCCTATCAGTTAAGGCTAAACTCCAACACCTGGATTTCCCTATCATTTCCCCCTGTTAGTTTTTAGTTATCTTATTTCTATAGAGTTAGTTTACAAACTAAAACAATATAAGATACAAAAGTTACAGAGTTTTGGAAGAATGGCAGGCTTCTGCCTCAGAGCTTGTCCCCTCTAGAGCACCCAAAGAATAACCCTGCCACCCTCTGCCAGGCCAGCCTGATCCTAGGCTGTGCCTGGAGTTCCTTCCCATCCAAACGACTGTCTGTTGGGAAACACAGGCAGCTGTAGCACATCATCCAGGCATCTTTGAGGAAGGGAGCCCAAGAGCGAGAGAGAGCCTGAGCCCACCTGACCAAGAGCCTCTCTTTTATTTCAAATCTTCTTGCCCATAATCCCGTGTGCTCTGGAGGCATTCAGCTTCTCAGCTGACTCCGTCCTAGACTGCTTTCCATTGCCTCAGCAAACTCCTCCTATGGCCCCCCCTACTTCTCCCCAGTGGTCTGATCAGATCTCTCTGTATCAACATTAATAAACCTTAAAAACATTATGCTAAATAAAATAAGCGAGGCACAAAAGGCCATATACTGCATGATTCCACTTATAAAAAATATCCAGAATAGGCAAATTCATAGAGACAAAAGTCAAGTTAATTGTTGCCTAGGGTTGGGTGGAGAATAAAATGGGGAGTGACTATAATGGGTATGGGGTTTCTTTTGGGGTGATGGAAATATTCTGGAATTAGGTAGTGGTGATGGTTGCACAACATTGGAATATATACTAAAAGCCACTGAATTGTACACTTTAAAAGGTGAATTTCATGATACATAAATTATATCTTAATAAAAAATTTTTATTGAGTACCTACTCTGTGCCAGGCATGGTGCTGGTGTTACAGTGATTTGTGGGACATGGCCTTGGCCTTGGGGAGCTTGTATCCAGTCAAGGAGACAGGTGAGTGTTGAACTGGAGAGAAAACAAGGAAGCTTAGGGATGGAGGATGGGGGAACCCTCTAGAGGTGACAATACATGTCATGGGGCGGAGCAGAGTCTGGAGCAAAGTATGAAGGAGACTAGAGTTAGCCAGGGGAAGAGTGAGGGTGGAGAGCTATTGGGAAGGGTATTCTAGGCAGAGAGAGCAAAGATGTGGCTTGCTGGGGAGCTCCTGGAGAAGGGAGGAGAGTCCTGAGGGAGGCGGGCAGAATGAGGCAGGAGAGGCACAGGTGTGGGATGCCAAAGGCCAAGGTTACCATCTGCAGTAATGCAGGTGTCTCCCTTGTTAGCTCAGCGGCCAGGGCAGGAGGAAACAAAGCATTCCTTCCACTGGGGGACTCTCAACTCCTCCAAGAGCAGTCTTCCAGGTCCTGATTTACAAACAGCAAATTGCTTGTTCCCTCTGCCCCACCCCCATTCCCATGTGGAAAACACAGAGAAGGTAAAGAAGAAAATAACCATCGCCCATATTTCCACCACGCTTAATATTTTAGGTTTCTTTCTCAGGTTTCTTTTTCTATGCCTGTATTTTACATAGTGGGGATAATTTTGCACCATAATCTAATTTTTTTTCTTGATAGCATAAATATTATTCCTTAACATGAAATGTTCTTAATATACTTCATTTTTTTGGACTATATAATGATCCCCCATAAAGGGGGATTCTAAAGTGGGACCAGCAGGATTTTCTCGAACAATTCTGACTCTTTCACACAATGATGCCCTCCCTGAACACTTCTGTGCACCAGTGGCCAAAGTCTGGACTCAGAGGTGCCCGTTCTTGCTGCATTCTGCTTTTTCATGGGTACTCTGATCAGGAAGGAGACTGTCCCAAGAACACCGGAGTCAAGACATGTGTGGTGTGGGGAGACTCAGAAAGCCCGGGTATCAGAGCTGGAAAGGCTCCAGGGAACCTTAATTGAGAAAAATAGAGGTGTAGAGGGCTCTCAGGGCCCAACAAAGGTACATAGACAGGGAGAGATTGAAGGGTGTGCTCAGCTGGTGCCAAGGTGCTGAGAACTTATTCTTGGGTCAGCAGCCAACATCCTCACAGGCTAAAGTTGGGGAAGCACTTCTTCTCCACGCACATTGCTCATTGCCGTGCAGGGTGTGAATCCCAGCTGCGAGCATGGGCATCTCTGGGCCTGAGAGCTTCTCGAGAACCAAGGAACGCCACCCTACCTGCAGCAGGGAGCAGCCTCATCCAGCGAGGCTCTGAAATTGCTGGGCAAACTGCCAGCAGCCTTGCCTCTCGGGTGGGCTGCTCTGAGGCCTGGGGTCTGCACTGTTCCCTAAGTGTCCCTTGGGGTTGAACTGCTGTGCCCATTGTGGTCTCTCGTTTAATAGCGCACCCCGGACGACTGCCTGACCTTCCCCAGCCCCCTAGTGATGTCCCCTGCAGGCCCCAAATACACTACTTGCATCTGAATCCTTGACCCTTGAAGTACCACACTCCAAGACTGGTCCAGATGTCACTCTATGCATTAATCCTCAACCTGGAAAGCATCACAGAAGGGCAGAGAAGGGAGGATGTTCTGGGGAGCGTCGACAAGAAAATTCCTGGCTGGAACATGGGCTGGTCAGTCCTCACCCACCGTGCCAGCCCTGCCAGTGACGTGCTGGGCTTGCAGCAGCCAGTGTGAGTCATGCTCCAGGGACTCCACGAACAAAGCCGTCCATCTCCTGGTCCACCCTGGGTCTGTCCATCCCAGGTGACCACATGGGCATTTCCAGCAAAACTCCCTGTTTATGGCATCGCCACATCATTGAGACCTTGGATGCGGAGTTATGGGAACTGGTGTGACTCATGCTCTCTAATGGTCAGTCAACAAATGATGTTGGGCTCAGGGGTTGGTGCCTGAGACCTAATGATTTAGGGCACTACAACTGGGAAGCATCTTAGAAAGCCCCTTCCCAGAGCCATCCTTTGACAGGGGTGTTGGACATGTGACTTGCCCTAGGACACACACACACACACACACAGCCAGACTCACATGTCTCCTGGTGTACTTCCCATGCAGTCATTTGTGCCCAACCTTTGTAATTTCTGTCAAAACCGCAAACTACCTCCACTGTTTTTTGCTTAAATAAGTTATCCTTAAATTAACTCTTTTTTAACTTAAATAAGTATATTTCTTTTTTTATTTTAAGATTTTTATTTATTTATTTTTAGAGAGGGGAAGGGGGAAGAGGGGGAAAGAAACATCAATGTACGGTTGCCTCTTGTGCACCCCCAACTGGGGACCTGGCCCACAACCCAGGCATGTGCCCTGACTGGGAATCGAACCAGCGACCCTTCGGTTCACAGGCTGGTGCTCAATCCACTGAACCACACCAGCCAGGGCTAAATAAGTATATTTCTAAAATAAATTTTTATCATTTTTCACAAGTGGAAAATAAGTAAATTGTCATAGACAGTAATCACATCAATAAATACTTCAACTATTACAAGGGAAAAAATGTCATTCCAGTTGTCACCCCAAATCCCCTCTGGATCACCTTAGGTGTGATGACCTTGAGGGCAGGTGGCATGACCTCCCCAGGCTTCCTGACTTCCTCAAGAGCCCTGTGGCTCACCATGAAAACCACACATTTTCACTCCTGTTGGGACACCAGGTGCCTGGGCTGCTGGGCTGGAGCATTCTGAGTGAGAGTGGGCATTCCCTGGCTCCAGAGATATATGGCATCTCCACCGTGGAGAAGGGACATTGATGCCTCTGGCCTGGGCCACCCTCCTCTGTCCCCTCACCTCATCTAAGTCCTTCCATCCTTCAAGTGCCGATTTTGCTGGAAGGATTTCAGCCTTCTTGAGCAACCCCTCCCCCCAGCGCCTGAAGGCCTGGTGCCCGCAGTGTTGGGCAGCACCCCCAAGCACTTTGTACAGTGCGAGAGTCAGTGCAGGGCCTCTTGGGGACAGTTCCCTGTCTTCGGAGCTGGGAGGGCACAGGTTGGCATCTCTGGCTGTCCAGTTTTGATCCATGGGTCCTCGAGCCAGTGGGTCACCTCTCCGAGCCTCAGTGTCCCATTTGTAAAGTGGGAACAATGACACTTTCATTGCAAGGTTGTCACGGGGTTGGGTAAAGTGCCATGCACATAGTAGGTGCACAACCCTCCACACAATCAATGTTTGACTGCCTGCTTACTGTGAATCATGGGAATTCAGCGATAAGTATGACAGGCATCCCATAAACACATGGCATAGAAAGAACCTGCCTGTAGAGTCTGAACATTCTGGGTTCAATCCCAGCTCTGCCCCTTATTCCCTGGGTGACTCAGGCAAGTCACTTTCCCTCTCTGGACTTTGGATTCCTCCTGCATGCATTAGACATGACAGTAGCTCCCTTGAAGAGCTGATGAGAGGATTCCACAGGGGCTTCTGTGAATCAGGGGCACACAGCAGGGTCTCCTCTCCTCCTTCCTGCACCCCCACCCCCACCCCCACCCCGCATGTGCCTTGTACTGCACAGAGCTGGCACCAGACTCCGGTACCTGGGGGAGAACATTCAACCGCAAGTCACACTCGGCTCTTACCATGGCCTCGGTTCCTCAGCCCTGTCTTGCCCCTGGGGCGTGCTCACATGCAGAAATGGGCACGCACGCGGGGCACATGAGGTGGGGAGCCATGTGCAGCCCAGCAAGGACCTTGGTCTCAGACCTGAGCCAAGCCTCAGCTCTGCTCCCTATGAGCTGAGTGACATGGGGCTGGTGTCTTAACATTTTTGTGTCTCAGTTTCCTTACTTGTGAAATGGGCAGGATACCTGTACCTCCGCAGGAGGCTGCTGGAGGGCCGACTGAGCTGAGAGGAGCTCGGGGCCTGGCCTAGGGATTGAGCTATAATGATTCTTGTTTCCAAGAAGAATCATTATTACAGGAGGGTGGGCGAAGAGAGGCGGTGAGTGCGGGGCAGGAGCCCAGCTGCCCTGGGGCTGTATCTTGGCTCTGCCCTTTGCAGGGAATGACGGGGTGAGGGAAGAAGGAAGGGGACTCCAGGGCTTTAGCCTTGCCACCGCCTGGCTGTGTGATCCTGGACAAGCCATTTAACTTCACTGAGCCTCAATGTCCCCATCTATAAAATGGGACTGCTGATAGCCCTCCCCTCACAGGCTGTTGTGTGGATCAAACAGTTGATACATATAAATGCCTTGTTTAGTGAGTGTTCTCTCTGATCTTTGTTTTGGTAGAAAGAGCTTCAAAGTTGCTAACTCCCAAGCTCCACGACCTGGTGCAGGTTTGATGGAAAATAAGTCCCAGGAAGCGGTAATGGGAAAAAAAATACAATAAAGATTAAATCCAAAAAAAGAAAAGAAAAGGAAAGAAAAGAAAAGAAAAAGAAAGTCAGTCCAAGAATGACGAGGCTGAGAAATTCCAGCGCTGGTATGTCTGGGTGTGGTGCCCATGATGTGCTGGTGACGAAGAGGGGAGAGTGTTGCTCCACAGCAGCCTCAGAAACTCCGTCCCCATTCTCCCAGCGGCCCCCCTGTTCCTGGCCTGCCCTTCAAGGTGCCTTCAAGGTGCTTGGCAGCATTCATCTGCTGCATCCATCATCAGAAGCAGCCCAGGAATGCGACCTGTTGGGTGAGCTGGGCCAAGGGCAGCCCAGAAAGCCACAGGGTATACAGAGAGGGACATCCAGGACAACCTCCAGGAGGGCCAGCCCCAGCCCGGCCCCGCAGACTAGAGCTCTCGGCTGGGCAGCGGGGCTCACCGTCTGTCCTGGCTCAGAGACTGCCTGCTGTGTGTCCATGGTGAATCTCTTAACCTCTCTGTGTGTCACAATCCTTATTGCTATTTTTAAAAAGATTTTACTTTTATTTAGAGAGAGGGGAAGCAGGGGTGGGGGAGAAAGAGAGGGAGAGAAACATTGATGTCAGAGAGAAATACCAATTGGTTGCCTCTTGTACACGCCCAACCAGGGAATGGACCTGCAACCCGGGCATGTGCCCTGACTGGGAATAGAACTGGTGACCTTTAGCTTTGCTGGATGATATCCTACCAGCTGAGCTATGCCGGTCAGGGCTCTTACTGCTACTTGTACTTCCTTCCTTGTTGTTCATCAATTAAGAGAATTGGGATAGTGGTCGTGATCACACACAATATTGTGAGTATATTAAAAACCACTGAAATGTACACTTTAAAATTGCTAAAATGATGAATTTTATGTTATGTGAGTTTTATCTCAATTAAAAAGAAATATAGGAATGCACTGGTACAGAGAGAGAAAGAGAATTGGAAATTTAAAAGGAAATGTGGTGCTGGAGCCCTAACCTCTCTGTCAAAGGGTAGTTTGGAAGGCACTTGATTTTTGTCAAAATGTAAATTATTATTTTCTGATCCACAGCAGGACCAAAAATTCCTGCTTGGCTGCCTCTTTTGCACCACAGCTCAAAGCATTTTTTTCTCTTTCTTTCTTCCTCCCCTTCCTTTCTTCCTTCCTTCCTTCCTTCCTTCCTTCCTTCCTTCCTTTCTTCCTTCCTTCCTTCCTTCCTTCCCTTTTCTTCCTCATTCAAGAAAGGATATTTTCATTGATCTCAGAGAGAGGAAGGGGCAGAGAGAGAGAGAGAGACATTGATGTGAAAGAGAAGCATTGATGGTGGCCTCCTACACATGTTGCGACCAGGGATTGAACCCACAACCTAGGCATGTGCCCTGACTGAGAATCAAACCTGTGACCTTTTGGTGTATGAGATGATGCCCCAACCAACGGAGCCACCTGACTAGGGCCAAAGCATTTTCTTGTGTCTCATTACTCACTTTATCTTGGCCGCCATTTGTCATGTAAAAAGTTTGGCTGGAGATGACAGGTAGCTTCTCTGAGGTCACACAGCAGCTCAGTGGTCTGTTACGAGAATCCAGGACCTTTCAAGCTCATTCCATCCATGTCCTCAAAGCCTGGTGTCTGGATCTGACAATAACTGCCGGCCCAGACCCTGCCATGGGTCAAGCATGCTGCGGTTGACAGATGACGAGTTAGAGCCAGGCCTGAGGGGATGTGACCGCCTTGAAACTCAGGATGATAACATTCCTAGGATGTGAAGGAACAGGAGAAGTAAATAATTACTGAGCTCCTACCCTGAACCAGGCATTCCAGAGGCCCTTTGATTAGCACCACTCATCATTCATTTATCAGCCCGTTATGATATATTCCGTGGGTCCTTTCCTGAGTGCCCACTCTGTGCCAGTCAGCAGGTGCTGGGAATATTGAGCGGTAAGGACAACACAGTCCCTACATCTAAGGGTAGGGGAGACAGTCAGGAGGTTTGGGTTTCTGCCTGGCTCTACCACAGATTCACCTGAGACTCCAGGTGCCTTGATTTCCACACCTGTCCAGGCGATGAGGAATCAAAGAACCAGATGAACACACAGGCAGTTGGGTGTTTGTAAGCACCAAACTCTTCAGGGGGCCATGCCAGGGAGGCCCCGTGAGAGGCAGGCTGACAACAAGATCGTGAGGACATGGAGACACACCCCAGGGACTGCCTTGGGAGACGTCCCCTCTCCACCGAGAGTGGGAGCATCTAGGAGAGCAAGCCAGGGCACCGGCCTCAGGTCCTGGGATTTCACTGTCCATGCACCCAAAGCCCAACTGTCACCTGTTTGACAGATCAAATGACAGAATAACTGCATTTTCTGAAACAAAACCAATTCAGTAGTCTGATACCAAGTAGATGGGATTCTAGAGGATTCCATGAAAGGCAAGTAACAGCAGCCACCTCATACGTGGCAGGCAGTCAGACAGACACAGGCAGAGCAAGGACAAAAGGTCAAGTGCAGGCTGTCACCAGGGCAGAAAGCCTGGGAAAAACAAGGATCTCGCCCCCAGGGAAACCTTTTCTCCCCTAGCATATTGCTGGTCAGGTTAGACCCCCGACCTTTTCTCCTCAGAGATTACAGCTAGGTCTCAGCTGTATTTCAGCGACAGGTCCAGAAAAGCAGAAAAACCTGCATTGACGAATGACCCCCTGCCCAGGTGCTGGCCAATCAGCAGAGACCATGACCCTGAAAGGACACATCCAGAAAGCTGATGAATATTCTGCTGAGGTCCTCCCCTAGGACTTCCTCTAAAACCTCCACCCTTAAAAGTGCTATTCCCCTCCCCCGTCCCCTCCCCCTCCTTATCCCGCCCCCTTGCTGTGTTACCTCCTGAGCCCTTTTCTTCTGCCGCTCACTTCTATTACCTCTGTGACTTTCTAAATAAACTTTCTCTTATATTTTGAGTCTTGGCCCTGAATGCTTTCCTAGCCAGAGTTCAAGTACCGAGGTTGCTGAACGGAGGTCTGGTCTGACCTCACCGGTCTAACACCTGGTGCTGTTCTTGCCACCACCATTATGGTGCCATGACTCGGATCGTGTCGCCATGACTCAGACGGTGACTGGGACTGTCTTATCAGGCCTAGTGTGGAGGGATTCCAGAGAAGCCCACCCAAGACCACCTTGCAAACCTGGACCAGTGCTAGGTACCAGCAGGGGCCCATTGTACCCCATCAACTCCTCGTTTTGCATCCAGTGGACTTGGGAGAGTTTTCCTTGGAATTCCAGACCTACCTATTTTAAGGTAAGAGGCTGACTTTGTTAAGTGTCTTTTTTAAATCCTTGAGGTGGAGCTAAAGGTTAAGGGTTAAGAGAATCGAGGCTATAAATAAGGGTCGAGATAACTAAAGACAGGAGAAAAAATGAGTGTCTGATTATTAACTTTGGCTTTTCAATTGGAATTGCTCTCTGGGAGTTTGAATAAAACCTTTTGCTGAATAAATGAGAGCCTGAGGTCATTCGGCTTCAAAGATGAGGGGCACTTCCTCCCTCCAGCTCAGATCGAGGGTATTTGTAGGTGACTAAGAATCTCTGTGGAGGTGTCAGGGGGCATCCCCCAGAAGGAATTCCAACTCAATCTAATTAAATAATTGACTTGTTTAGGGACGCACACTAGAGGTTGGTTACCTAGCGCTCAAAGTCCTCATGATTGTAGTTGACAGCCTGGGAGAAAAACCAAGACACGTAAGAGGGTTTGAGATGACTTGGGTGGTGACAGCCCCTTGGAGCTCCACCCACAAGCAGCACCCTTCAACCCACCCCATCATATCCCTAGAAATTTTTTTCGGACTCTATAGATTCCAAAATAAAAGTAAAATCAACATGGAAAATTTGACCTCCAAGGCCAGAAGCTCCCAGCCCCCAGCCCCATGAATACGTCTGTGGATATACAATTATTAGGAAGCCTTTACTTGCAAGTACTTACAAAGATGAGAAGATTGAACAAAAAAGGAAAAGGACTCACGGACATGGATAACAGTGTGGTGACTGTGAGGGTGGCCAGAATGGGTATAAGGGGACTAAATGGTAATGGGGAAAATATACAATAAAAGTAAATTAATTAATTTCAAAAAGGAATGAAAAGATTTAACTAGAATTGGTATCAATATAAGATGGTCAAAGTGTTGCTTTTTGATGCCTAAGTTAATTTTTGCATCTAAAATTAGAAAAAGCTGCTCTAACACTCAAACTAAACGAATGGGAAACTTAGCTTCATTGGAAATTAGAGGCTTCTAGGAGGAACACAGGTAAATTGCAATGCATATTCCACCACTTTGGTGCTGTTCCATCCCTCTATCGCTGCATGTACCACTCTGTACTACAATTATTCATTCCTTTCTTTAGGCTTTGCACTCCTTAGGCGCAGGGACTGCGCAGCTTTCTTCAAGCAATATCAGTTTCCTTGAACAAAGTGGCTGAAGCCTAAAAGAAGGATACCTCTGGTATGTTGAAACTCATTGCAATCTACTACTATTTTTATTTATTCATTCATTCATTCATTCATTCATGGGATTAACAAAGATCTTTGAGTTTCTATTCAGATCTTTTTTGTAACTTAGTTTGTTTTAGACAAAGTCTATTCATTATAGTGCTTCATTTAATCTGGGAAAGATAGGGAGGAAATGAGTGGGTGGTGGCAGCGATGTGTTAGGATGGTGAGATCGAGGGTGTTTTTTTCCTTCCACTTTCTGACTCTTCCCTAATGTAGTGTTATTTTACTTTTCTACCATATAGGAATACTGTATTCGAAGCACTAGAATAAGTAAAATTATTAAATAATTATAATTTTCCATTATTAAAAAAGAAACTAAATTTTTTTCCATATAAGAAGCTATAACATAATTTCTTTTATAACAAAGGAATTTTTTCCCTTTAGGAAATAATTCTACCTGCCATTCTGCCAGAGCTAATGTAGAGCTGCAGGTGGAGACACCTGTGACACCCACATCTGAGCCGTCTCCCAGTGCCAGTGGCTCCTGTCCCCAAAACCTCAAGCTTAATATTTCAGGGAACTGTTAGGAACACTGGCATCATCCAGCATCACTGACCTTCTGTAATCGGGCATCTCCCGGTTTGTTCCATACAGTCAATATTCCCCAGCTTCCTGGACTCCTGCCACAAACTGCAAAACTGAAAGGCTGGACCGGAATTCTCCAGAGAGCTCCCTGAAGAGGTAAAAATGAAATCCCCAGATGCTGAAAGTGAAGCAATGCAGCTTAGCTAAATAACACCTGGGACCATGATGACTCCTTTATTGGACTTGCCACCCTGCTAGGGAGCTGCTGCCTTGGATCTGGGACCAGGAAGAGGTGAGTTTACTGAGAATGGACCAACAGGTTGATGTCACACACAGCAGATCAAGTCACCCACAGGACAGGAGTCCTAGTCATGAATTAGCTAATGGTACATGCAGCTGGGGACACTCCCTTTGGACACAAAAATAGACATTTATGCAAAAAATGCCTCCCTGGATGGCACAGGATGGGTATAAATACTTCTTAGCTGCCAGTGTGATCATAACTTTGCAACGAGTTGAAGACTGAGGCTCTCTGGCCCCAGAAAACTCAGCATCACTGGTTTGAAACCTCTCAGCCAATCTTGGTAAGGGGCCCGGGCAGTTATAGGCGACTCTGAAGTTCTTAAGGCTCCGCTCTCCCCTCCCGGTTTGCTTTTTCGCACCCTGTCAAGGCAGCACAGCCAGCTGCAAGGTGAGTTATCTTCCTTTCTGGGGAATCTGCTGCTTAGAGAGGGTTTTACATCTCCCTGTTTGGGAAGGCTCAGAAAACTTTGGGAATTTTCTGCCTACAGAGATAAACTGGTGAAAAGCCTGAGAAATGCCAATGTGAGGTCTGGCCATTTGAATAGGGCATCTTATTCAGATATTTTTTTTCCTGAAAATATTTGCTGTGGTTGCTACATTTCAAAAGAAAAAAACTTTTTGGAAAATTCAGACTGGAAAGTGAAAAGTAACCTGCTAAAAATTTTTTTACATAGATTATCCTATCCAATTTTTATATCATGCACCTCTCTCCTTTCTAACGAATTCTTTTAAGATGGATATTATTAAGCCGGTTTTATGGATGAAGAAATAAGTCTCAGTTAAGGTCATGTAACTAGCAGGAGCTCTGCGGTGCTTAAATGGGGCATCACCACACTGCCGCCCAGTGTAAGGGGTTTTTTTATACGAGGAGGTACGCTGGCTGCAAGCCCAGCCCAGGCCTGCGCCTCCAGTTAGGTCTCCTTTTTGGGTCTTTTTTAAAGGAAATGATTGATTTCAAATATTGACAGTTTGAGTGCATTTTTCACAAATAATTATTTCTCTCCCAAATGATTTTTTTAAATGTAGCATCAACAGCAATTGAAAATCTTAAAAGAAAGGCAGCTACAACTTGAGTGCAGTGTTAGAGCTGCTGGGGAAGGTTCTTACGGGCCGGGCAAAGGCGCCTGCCAGCCGGATCCTTCGCACACTGCCTCGGGCTTGCTCGAGTCGGGCGGGCTGGCCGGTCCTGAGAGGAGAGCTCCCAGGTCAGGTGCCATGTCCTTGTTGAGCTGTGGTCCAGTGTTTTTCCTTTAAATTGTTATGCAGCTTTTTATTTTTATTTTTTAAAGATTTTATTTATTTTTAGAGAGAGGGAAAGGGAGGGAGAGAGGGAGAGAAACATCAATGTGTGGGTGCCTCTCACACACCCACAACTGGGGACCCGGCCCACAACCCCGGCATGTGCCCTGACCAGGCATCAAACCAGCGACCCTTTGGCTCGCAGGCCAGCGCTCAATCCACTGAGCCACACCAGCCAGGGAGTTATGCAGCTTTTTAGAATTAAAGTCTATATCCATAGGACCCCCAAAGCCAGCTCCCAAATAGGAACAGAGGCTGTGAAGCATTGATGAAGCGGCTGTTCTAGATTTATGTTAGCTTTTGTATGATTCTTTAGTAAACCAACCATACCGGGAAGGCTCAGTCCTGTAAACTCTTTGTCACCCTTCTGTCCCCATCTTCTTCCCCTTCCTCAGCCCAGTGGTGAGGAGCCTCTGAGTTTAAGTTCAGAGAAGTGACGTGCTTTGCAAAGCCACAGAGATGGCTTATCTCTGGAAGTTTCTGTTCAAAACTAAATCACACTTGACAAAGGAACCAGACATCAACAACAATGTGGGAAAAACCATCCGGGCTCCCTACAGGTACGTTTTGCCTGGCCACCTCTGCCTCTGCTCCGATCTCCTCTTTGCTTTGCTTTTCCTCCGGCACTGCTAACTCAGAATTTCTCTCTCATCCCGGCCTCTCGCTGGGGGTCTAATCTCACTAGCTGCTTCTTGGATGTCCCTGCTGGACTCTGTTGACTGTGTACCTCACTGTGCCTGACATGGTGTGAAAAAAGGAAGGAACATGGCACAGTACTGGCTCTGAAGGAGCTTGGCTTCTCTGGGGGAAGAATATGGAAAGTGAATGTGGAGTCCTTGACTTGACAATGGGAGGCAGTGGAGTCCAGTGGCTAGTCCTGGGGTGGCCCCCTGGCCCCCATCTGCTCTGATTTGCCAGTGTGTATGCCTTACCAGTTGTTAGATATTTTGCATATCAACCTGGGGAAGAGTACGAGGACGTTAGACAAACTGTATCCCAGCCCTGCGCTGTGCCGCACTAGCTGGTCATGTGCTGTCTCTCCCCGGCTTTGTGACCTTGGGCAGTTAGCCACTGAGCCTCAGATGTTCTCACCTGCAGTATGGGGACACCAACGAACCCACCTCGTATCATGTTGAAAATGAAATGAGAGTGTGCTGGTAAATCATTGAGCGGTGTGCTCATACGTATGGCACTCAGTAAACATGAGGGTCTTACTACAGTTGACTGAGCACCCGCTCTGTGCCAGGGCTCTTTGGGGCACTTCGTATCATTGCATCTCAGCTCATCTCGAGGGCGGCTCTGTGAAGTACGTTCTTGATGCATTTTACAAATGAGGAGACAGAAGCTCTAAGAGCGGAGTGACTTCCCCTAGGTCACCTAAGTGGCGTTTACGAAGTTGGGATTTGAACACACACGCACATACACACACACACCACTTGCATGCAGGAGAAGCAAGCTTGAGGCAGAATTGAGAGAATGTCAACCAACCAGTCAGTCAGTGGGCAGGCTTCCAGAGTGCGCTAGGAGAGTTCATCCAGCATGCCTTGAACTAGAGGCTGAGGCTTGCTCAATGAAAGACAAGTAAATCTGCAATATCATGCGAGCAGGAATCAAACCAAAGCCTCAGTCCCCAGTGGAGCTTTTCCCATGGAGCTCAGCGGGCAGGGTGCCCTCTGGAGGCAGACACCATGGCAACTCTGAGCGCACCTGACAGGTGACAGAAAAGCTGCAGGGTTATGAGCTAGGGCTTGGGGATAAGCAGGTGGCTTGGTCACTTAATATCCCTGTGACCTTTGATAAGTCCCCTACCTCTGAGTCTCAGTTTCCTCATCTGTGAGAAAGGGGTAGTAATGCCTATTTTCTGGGGTGGTGGTAAGAATTAAATGAATTTCCACCTGTCAACAACGTAGCACTGTGCCTGGCAGAGAGTAAGTGCTCAATAAATGGCACGTGTTGCTGTCGTCATCACTGTTTTTGCTGTTGGCATAGGATGACATTGAGCAGCATTAAGCAGAGTCCCCTCAAAGGGCCCAGGGAAGTGAGTGGGCTTGGGGTGGACTTGGAAGAGTGGGTAGAATGTGGGGAGATCAAGAGAAATAGCAAAGACATTCCAGGAAGGGAGACAGGGTGGGCAAAGACTCAGAGACAGAAGTACCCATGACTGTGCTTGGGCCTGGAGTGGGGGTGGGGGCTGGGCTAGGAGAGGTGAGGCCAGAGCCCAGAGGGCTTGAGTCCAAAGTAGGGGATTTGGACTTGCTCAGCTTGGCAGTGGGGAGCCCTTGTAGATTCTTGAGCAAGACAGTCCAGGTACGGTGTGTGGGTTGAACTAGAGGAGAGAACGTTTGAAACCAGGCCGTCTGGGCTACGGTGGCTGAGGCGGCCAAGAGACCGGGGGATGAGAACGCAGGGCTGGACAGCCTCTAGACGTCCTCCTGGCTTTCCGGCTCAAATGCTGCAGACTAACAGAGGCTTCATGACTCCTCCCAGGGATCTGCTTGGACTCTTCTCAGTCACTGAGTAACACATTCCTTCCTTCTTTCTCTTCACCTCATGGCTGCAGCCCCTGCCAGCAGCCTTTCCTGCCCAGCTGCAGCCCCCACACCGGCTCTGACCTCTCTCACTTGAACTTGACTTCTAGCAAACCATGCTCTTGCTCTGGAGTCTGCTGTGGCTCCCTACTGCCTGTGACCACACAGAGGCTTGACTGCAGGGTTCTGCATGATTACTCTTCCCAGAGGGCCCATCACACATGGCCGGCCCAGCCTTCCTCAGATTCCCAGTGCCTGTACGCAGCAGATTCCTCCTTTGACTCATCCAGACCCAATCCATCTCCTACCTTCTGAGATCCTCCCCTACTTCCTACAGTGCAGCCTACAGCTTTTAGCTCTGAATCCCACACCCTCTAATAGCACTGGCAGTTATTCCTGGCTTGTGTTTTGGACAATTCAGGAGACCTGAGCTCAGACCCCAGGAGGGACCCTTAGCTGTAGGTTTATCAGAAGCAAACAAGTTGACTTGATGCACTTTTAAAAGCTTGGGTGGGCTGCTGGAAATGCTAGAATCAGATACTAGAGGTGATGGAAAGAAAAGATCGTACATTGATTTATTTACCCCTCCCTGTTAACAATCCATGAGCAAGGGACTTTTGTTATCCTCCAACTGCAAGGATGAGAACATTCAAGCCTGGAAAGTTTAAGTGATTTTTAAGATCTCACTGTTAGCAAATGACAGAGCCAGGGGTCAAACTCAGCAATCTGGCTTGTAACCACTAAAGTAGGCTGCCACACTTTTGGTTCTGGGCATGCTCCAGTCCAGGTATGGGTGTGTGTGTGTCATGGAGATGTCTAGGAGGCCCTTCTGTTTATTAATTAAACAGTAAATTGAGCCACTTATTAATTGCATGCACAGCAGCTAAAAATAGCAGATAACATTTGTAAAGTCCTTATTACTGAGGCTCAGAGGCTAGGGGACTTGCCAAAGATCACAGGGCTATTAAGTAGCAGTAATGAGACAGAAACTCTTATTATCCTTATTTTACAAGGTTGAATAACTTAACTCAAGGTCAGTTTCTGGGAAGTGGTGGAACTGAGGTTTGAACCAAGTTCAAACTTGTAACCTCTATACTATATGGGCTCTCCTTGAGGGCCTACTATGTGCTGGGTTAGGAAAGGGACAGAGAAGAGACCCAGTTGCTGCTGTCAGGGAGGGATGGGGGAAAGGGTGCCTTCCTCACTGGTTTGGGGAGGAGTGCATGCAGAATGGGAAGTTAAAGAGCTCTATAAATTGGACTGGGGTGGGAAAGAGACGTAGGAGTTTACAGGAGAGTGGTAGGGGTGGGAGGCACTAGGAGCACTTCTGAGGGGCCCAGCTGGACTGAAACCTACAGCTGGGGGCGGGGATGTAACTGGAAGAGGAAGCAGCTGTGCAAAGGGGATTTTATAATGAAAGAAATGGGAATCAATTAATATATTTTGATTTTAAAAGGTAATTTTCAAATTCATTCAGGTGTAATAAGACCCAGAACCTAGTGTATGCAACTAATGATTCTGTATTTTATGTAAACAAATGATTAGGAAGTGTGTGTATTTTAGGGACAAAGGCAAATATGGGGAACATCTAGGTGAAGATATATGTAATCTGGAACAAAACTGAGCTGGGTTGCAGTTGTCTCAAATAAATGTGTACCTTCTTTTATTCCGCTTTAACCTGGGTTGGGATTAAACACACTGACTGTGTCCCAGAGGGCTCTGTGCACTCTGAGGTCCGGGGCTGCTGTCTGACCTCTCTCTAGACCCCAGGAGTTATCCTGCTTCCACAGCAGGAAGGATGTGCAGATGGGGCAACGGCAGAAGGCCCTGTGCCTTCCAAATTGCCAGGACCAGGAGCCTGGGAGGGACCTGATGGAGCTCTTGGTCCAACTTGCCAGCCCCCATGTCTCCCATTGAACGTCACCCCCAGCCCTGCTCTGTCTTTGGCTTCCTTCCTGGAATCACACTGAACACGCAGAAAAGGAAGAACGCTTCCCAGGCAGCTCTGTGAGGGGAGAGAGCTTGGCCTGTGGCTCTAGGCTGCTGTGTGACCCGGGGCAAGATCCTTAACCTCTCTGTCCTGCCCCTCCCCAATAAATGGGGATAGCAATATAGACTTGCCTCCTTGACTGGATTTGGTAAGGGGTAGATGAAGTAACAGAGTAAAGTTTGCTTTGTAAACTGTAGAGCACTACAGCACAAAGCTGGCATACTTGCCCAGGGGTCTTAGCCCAGAGAAAGTCCAGTGGCATCCAAAAGACAGACTTCCCTGCGGACGCCTGCTCTGGGCCACTGGGCCACGGGGTCCGCCCCCCCCTCCCCCCCCCCCGAAGGACACTCTGGCCCAGGGCCACTCGGGGTGCGCGAAGCTGAGTCCAAGCACTGTCTCCGGCTTGCTCCGCCCTGGGGCGGGGGCTGCGGAATCCGGCGGCTATAAAGCGGCGGGCGGGGAGCAGACAGGGGCGCCCTCTGAGCTGCGCCCTGGCCGGGACCATGCGCGAGGGCTTGGGTGCAGCGTGCGAGGCAGCCCGGCCCCGGCTCTGTGGGCTCCTCCGCAGGATCCTGCGGCCGCAGCCCGCCTGCGGCTCCCGCCGAGCCAGGTACTGCCGCCCGGCAGGGTCCGCCCTGGGAGGGAGGTGGGCGGCTCCGCGCGGGGAACGAGCTCCCACCCGACGTGGCACTGACCCTCTCTGAGCCTCGGCTTTCCATGAGAATTTGAGGCTTGTAATATTCGCTCTGCAGGATTCCGATGAGGATTTACTTAAAGTGTTTTCCTCCGTTAGAAGCCTAAGAGGCTGCAGTTCTGTAGCCATGAAGACCCAGAGAGGCCCCGCATGCTTCCGTGAGCCACGTCTGTAAGGTCCAGAGTAGGAATTGTGGGTGTTTCAGCACTTGGGAGTTTTCTAGGTTTTTTTCAGCACTGGGGCTGCTATATACCCTTTAGGACAGTTATGAGAGCAAAAGGGTTCCTGTTCTACAAATCAGATCCATTTTCCAGGGCCCCTCCCTGACCCTTGGTGCGCGGAGAGGTGGGCAGTGGGGAGGCGTGGGAAAGGCCCCAGCTCAGCCCCCAAACGAGCCACAGACTGCAGCTCTAGGTCAGTCTAACATCCCTGGTCCTGGGTCTAAGCAAGTGCCACACTCCAGCCCTCCTTTTGCTGGCAGGTCCTTAAGGGTCTTCCTTTCCCACAAAGGACCAAGCAGGACCAAGCACAACTGTGGGTTCAGCCAAATTGCACTGAGTGCCTGCGTGGGCAATGCAATAATTTGTCAATAAGTACCCAGAACTTTAATATGCTCCTCTGGCTTCTGGCCACTCCATCTCCCAACTGCTGGCCTAAAGAAATCTGCTGAGGGAGAAAGGGGATTGTGCATAGCTTTGTTTATTCATTTAAAAATTTTTAAAAAGTTTCCCAATAATGAAAGGAATTCATGGTCACTGTAAAAAGTTGGAAAATACAGAGAAGTATAAAGAAAAATATAAATCGTCCATACTCTTATCACTTAATGCTAGTCACTATTAACACTCACCTATGTTTTTCTATGCTTTTACACATACACACACACACAGCATCAGACTATGTACACAGTTTGGGGCATTGTTTATAATGGTGGAGAAACTGGGCACAACCTACATATTACTTTTTCCAATAATTAGAGCAATACACGCTCATATGTCTTATTCCAACATCAGAGATGTGTACCAAGTGGAACATGAGAGTCCCTTGGAAGACCCTAATCTCCTTCCCCTCTGATGTGCGTGCACACACATACACACTCCAGAAAATGCTGCGAAGAACACGGAACACAACACGCTTTCCCACTAATGTGCCCCTGCAGTGTGATCCACCTCAGAAGGGGGCATGTGTGGCTTTTGGAGGGGTGCTCACGAGTATGCAGCCGGAAGAGTTACGTTCTCTGTAGCATCGGCCAGGAGAGCGAACCTGAAATCCCAAACCAGAAGCAATGGTTGCTGAATGATTTCAGACTGCTAGGGCTTTTTCCAATGGACAAGCTAAATTCTTTACTCTGCTGTTTTAAAATAAATGTAGCCAATATATATTTTAAAAGAGTTCTTACCTTCCAGAGGTATTATGGAGAGATTTATGGATGCCCGGGCATCTCAGACTTGCTGTAGGCTGACGATGGGGGCTGGAAGAGTGGAGCTGAGACAGGACTGGCCATGGGTTGATAATTATTGATTGGGTGAAGGGTCCACAGGGGTTTATTACTCTATGATCTCTACTGTGTATGTTTAACATTTTTCATAATAAGAATTTAGAATAAATAAATAAACCAGGACAAATCAAGTGTTTTAAATAAAAAAGCTTAAGTCCTCCAGAATGAGTGGGCAGTGGGCAGCACTGCTGGCCTGGGGGAAGCCGTCCGCTGCCCACCTGCATGTGTACAGGGCTTCTGTGGGTCATCCCTGGGCCACCAGCTTTGGTTCAGCTCCTTTCGTGTCTTTTTGGCTTTGAGGAGAGAATGCAGGAGAAGGAGGGAGGAGGGAGGGCAGTGGTGGCGAGGAGATTGGGTCTGACTGACCACTTCCCCTGCCACATACACTCACTGTCCTTGTTTGGAAACCATGAGCAAATCACTCCCACTCTCTGGACCTCAGTTCCCTCATCCATCAAGTGAAGGCTGGCAGAGGGGACTCCAAGACCCCTCTCTACCCTCAGATACTCAATCTCATGAGAGTTGTTTCCTTTCACAGTCCAGTAACACAGGATGACCCCAAATGTCACAGCCTCAGCAAGCATCGGAATGAGTCCCCCCAGCCCTTCATGGGGACAGTACAGGTCAGTGAGTCACACGGGTGTAGGAAGCCCCTTCTTCCCTGGCCCAGGCAGATGCAGGCTCAGCAGCCTGGTGGAAGCTGGGGTCTGGGCAGTGAGTGGAGACTCACGGGACACAGGCAGGGATGAGGAAGGGCTTTGGCAGGGCAGGATGATTTAGGGTGATCAGGAGTGCTGGCCCCCAAGGTGCACTGGCATCTGGATGACTTGCCCGTGTGAGCTAGTGGGCCTGGGTGAGAGGAGACCATTCATGGAGTCAGACTCAGCAGCTGAGCCTTCGGTGCCAGCCCCTGGCCTCTGTCCCACTGGCTCCATCTTCCCTAAGCACTTTGGACCTCAGTGTTCCAGAGAGATGGGCAGAGAAAGGGGGGAGGGAACTGGGAGAGAAGGTGGCTTACAGTTTTTTAAATGCCTCTGTGGTCCATTCTTCATCATCCTGATTTCTGTCCTTGGAGGCACTGGCTGTGACACCGCAGTGACAGTATTCTCCTTTGCATCTAGTCTCCCCTATTGTTGCAATTCCTCTGAAGGAGCATTTGGCAGGGTCTTAGGTGAGGAGAGAAGCCTGGCCAGTGGCCCGGGCACCTGGAGCTCTTAGCAGGCACTGGCCCAGGTGGCCAGGCTGCTGGGAAAGGAGGAGGACCATGGACCGACACCACGGCCTGTGTACCCACCCAGTCTCCCCACCTCACCCAAAGCCAAAGCAGGGGCCAGGGGCCAGGGAGAGACCCATGGGGTCCTGGAGTAGGAGGCATTTGGAAATCCCTGTCTTCTTCTCCTTCTTAGAAGTCTCCAGAATCCCTGGTCAAGCTGGATGCACCCCCATCGGCCTGCCCACAGCACGTGAGGATCAAAAACTGGGGCAGTGGGATGATCTTCCAAGATACACTTCACCACAAGGCCAAAGGGGTGAGGCGTCTGGGGCTTCAGGGAGAACCACCTCTGTGCCAAGTCAGGGAAGCCATTAGGGCCCTTAGAGGATCAAACAGATGTGCCCCTGGCCAAAGCCAGTGGTCATCACTTGGGTAAAGGGTGCTGGGAACAGAGACTCGTGCTCCTCATAAATCACAGTAGGATGTAAACGATCGCGACTTCCCGTGAAACCCCCTCATGGATAATGAATAATCCAGAGGTGAGAGAAATGGTTACAGGAACAAATTAATTCTTCTCAAGAGAGACACAGATTTCAGCATAGTATCAGGGAGAGTTTTCTAACAGACCTGTCAAAGCTGAACTGAAGTACATCAAGGGGTAGTGAGCTCACTGTCATGAGAAGGATTCAAGTGCTATTTGGTAGGGATATTAGAGAGGGGTTCAAACATCCAGTGAGCAGTTGTCCTAAGTGTCCTTTAGGGCTCCTTCCTATATTCTGTGTTTCTCATTCTAACTTTAGAATGCATTCTGTCTAAGTGGGAAAGAATGGAACATTTCAACACCATGAAAACAGAATGATTTCCCACACCTTCCAGAAATCACCACAGTTAACATTTGGGTGTACTTCCTTCTGGTACTTTTTTTGTGCCATCCTCTAAATTTGGGATTTGTACCCTCTCATTTCAATTAATTCTGGCTGAACTCCAATAATGTGTTCCCAGGAGCCACATCAGCCTCTTTAAATGAAAAGGTAGTCGAGATGTTTCCAGGGATAGAACCGTTGACTTTGCTCTGCATGGCTGGGAATGGGACCAAGAGGCTGAGCCCAAGCAAGGGGTAGCACCCCCAGCTCACACCCCCTGGGGTCCAGCCAGTAGAGGAAAAGAGACCTTGGTGGGGAGAAAGCCTGGTGAACCCCAAGGAGGAGGTGCCACAAAGGGTGCAGAGGGGTGGTAGGGAGCTGGAGCAGCCAGAGTGGAAGGAGGGGCCCAGGAGAGCTAGTCCTGAAAAGGATGGCCATTAAAACTGCCACCTCACCACCTGCCTCTCTCTTCTCAGGATCTCGCTTGCAAGTCCAAGTGTTGCTTGGGAGCCATCATGAACTCCAAAAGTTTGACCAGAGGACCCAGGGACAAGCCTCCCTCCGCAGATGAGCTTCTACCTCAAGCTATCGAATTTGTCAACCAGTATTACTGCTCCTTCAAAGAGTAAGGCTCGCTTCTAGCAGGAACTGCTGCCTCCCCCTTCCTGGGGGCTCTCCTGTCTCCAGCCATTCCCCTCTGACCCCAGGTCGCCTATCTCCCCAGATGTGCAGTGAAAATTAAAGCATAGTTTCCTAAGGAAAAAAGATCCCGGGGTAGGTTTTCACAATCGTAAGACAAAGAGGCAGAGCAATAGTGGTTAAAAGTGTGGGTCACGAATGTAACTGAGTTTGAATCCTGGCTCTCCCAGCAAGCAGTCCTATATTCTTGGGAAATCTGTTTCCTTTCTCTGTGCCTCAGCTTCCTCATCTGTAAAAGGTGGGGGGTGATGATAGAATCTTGCTCATACGATTGTTGTGAAGATTCAATACATTTAGAGCAGTGTCCTGGCACAAAGTCACCTTGACTATGACTTGATATGCACCCTTTTATTATTAAATATTTGCAATAGATAGGACCCTTGGGACCACCTAGGCAAGCTCTTCTCCTACAGGTGTGAACAAGGGAGCCCAGTGACACACCTGGGGTCACCCAGTCGCAGCTAGAATTCAGGCCACCCAACTTGGAGAAGGCAGGCTGTACTCTTTGCACTGAACTTTGTGGGGTTCTACATTCCTGGGCTTCATTAATTATATGACTTTTAATGTAGCCCCCCCCCTTTTTTGTAATCAAAGGTTCTGTTTTAGTTCAAATGCAACTTATGTTCCCCAATTAATTACTTATAGGACTATGTAGTTTGCACTTTTAAATGAATTTTCTGCTTCCCAGATGTCTTCTTACAAGAACGCTTGACCCTTTGTAGAGAGTCTGGTTCTCTTCACAGTGTTTTCAAGGCCTCTGGGGGTCTTTTGTAATTTTCAGCTTCCAGTGAATTCAGTGGCTCAGCATAAAGATCTCCCATTTTCTTTCTTCATGTCTGTAACACTCCTCCTTGCTAGAAGAAATCCTGAAATGACATCTGTTCCCTCTCTGAGATTTGCTCTACCCTTGACCTGTCTGGATGAGTATTTCTTCTTTATATCTTTGTTGGACTTCCATGCAGCTTGATTTTCTGGAACTTCTGGTTGTCTCTAGTTTTGAGGTAGTTGTATTCCTTCTTAGTTGTGGAGGGAGACCCAACGTGTCTGTCTAGGCCTCCATCTTGGCCGGAAATTAATGTAGGCTCCTCTAAAAACTTTACAATAATAATGCACAAAGGGACTAAGACAGAATGGCCAAGGGCACGGATTTGGTGTTTTGTGGGCTGGGAGGGGACTGTGGCTTTCATGGTGCCGCCCTGCTCCCTTGGGGCTCCACTGCATGAAGGGAGCCATGGAAGTGCACCCAGGGCCCCCACGGCAGAAAGAGCAGTTCTCGGTGATACCGCATCCCCTCTCCTATGACCCTACAATGTCTGAGCTGGGAGGGTCCTTGAGTCTATGAAACGGGCCCTTATCTCCCAGGGCCAGTGATCCTCACCCCTCGCTGTGCCATTGAGTCACCTGAGGACTTTGCAAAATACTGATGTCGGGGTCCTCTGGGCCAACAGTGTTGGGACCCCGGGAAGCGGAGAGGCAGCAGACACCCATGTTCTTTACAAGCTCCCCAGACAATTCTAATGTGCGCACCGACTAGAGCCCCGTTCACAGCAGGGCATTGCCTGCTGTGTGCTGTGAGCCCAGAACCTCTGCAGAAGTGCTTTGTGATGGGGAGGCTCAGGATCCCTGGGCTTTCAGCTACGTTGTTGACCAGTGAGCCTTTCAGGGGGCGGGAATTGTTTCCACAGGCTTCCTTGGGCCACTGGATTGATGCCAACATTTACTGAGCATGAAGTATATTCTGGGCCCTGCATGAGGGCCTTCTAAGGATGCTCACCACGACTCCATGGGATTGGCACCATTATCATCCTCCCCATTTCTCAGACATGGAAACTGAAGCCATGGAGATGTGACTACTTAAAATGTGACTACATTCTAAAGTCCCAGGGCTAGGATTTGAGTCCCAAAAGCTTGATGCTAGAGCCCCTTTGCTTTTAACCTCAGTGTTCTAGTGTTCAGCTCTTTGACCTTGAAGGTTCTGACTCTGTGCTAGACCTGGGAGGTGCGGCTGGTGTTTGGAAGGCAGCTGGGTGGGTGTTAGCCTGGGGAGCCTCCAGGGCTGCTCCTGGGGGCTGTTGAAACCCATTGGCTTCTCAGTGAGGGAGGAGTCATTCTTACAGTCCCAAGTCCATACCTGACACCCCAAGAGGACCTGGGAAGCATGAGAGACCACTGGCAGTCCATCTCCACAACTGCACCAGGAGCCAGGGCAAAAACAGCTGGGCCGTTCGGGTCAGCCTTTCCCGAAGGAAAGATTGCATGGCTAGAAATTATAACGTGTTGACTGTTCTGTTCAAATCCAGTTCGCCGATGCCAAAAGCCACTCTCTTTTTTCAGAACTAATTGGCATCATAGCATTTTTAGTGCCTCAGAAATGTGACTACATGAAAACAGTGGCAAAATACAAAATTCTAAAGGAACTGGGTAAAAATGTGAAAAAGAATCTTTCCTCATGTTGTCACATGGTAACGCTACCAAGTATGCTCTGGTGATTGCTGGTATTTTCCTGTGTGGATGCAGTGAGGGAGTGTGGCGAGGAGCTTTGTTTGGGGGAGAAAGGGCTTCCCGTGGTGGGGCAAACTCAACCTTCACCCAGTAGGTCCTTCAGCCAGGAGTATCCTTGAAGATAAGCCGTGTCAAGTGTTTTGTCTTGGGGCTTTTCTCTTTAATCCAGGAACAGTTGTCGAGACACTCTTCATCCACAAAAGAGCCATTTTGTTCTGAGTTGTCCAATTTCCTTAATCAGGAGTTCCTTCCTTAAATAGTTCTGTTTGTTGCCATTTCAAACATCTTGGGTACTGATTGGAAATCTCAAGGTTGTTGTGTGTGTGTGCGCGCGCGCGCGTGTTTCAGAGCCTTTCTGACCGAATGCCTCCTCCCTGGGGAATATTTCTGAAGGCTGGGAGGGGAGGGGAGAACCCAGTGTAGAAACATCTTCTGGGATTGCTGGCTGAGGGGTGCAGAGGTTGGGAAACAGCACCAGGATGTTGGGCCTTGCTGGGGCCCAGCAGGCTGAGCCCTGGGAGCTGGGCCCTGTCCGGGCCTGACTGGGAAAGCGTGGGAAGGCCCTCAACATCTCTGGGCTTGCTGTCTTCCCTACGGTGGAAAGTGGAAGGTTAAGAGCCTGGGCTTGGCATCGGGGAAACCTGAATCTGAGTCCTGACTGCTCTTTATCACACTTACGTTCTATGCGGTTACTTAGCCTCTTAGAGCCTTGATACACTGGAATATAAAGTAGACACAAAAATGCCTCCCTTGTAGACCCAGTGAGACCTCGAGAGGGAGGGACTTCACCCCAGTACCTGGGAGATGCTGTGGGAGGGACTGGCTGGTCCCTGAACCATGGGACAGTGGACAGCTGTTCCCCGGGACGAGGCAGGACGTGACTGTGGCTTGATGAATGCCCCTCCGGGTCTGGCACGTGCCTGGGGAATGCACGCACTCACTCATGCTCGCCAGGCTGAGATGTACACCATAGAGAAAAAGCGCCTGGAAACAAGGGTGCCGGCGGGATTCAGACCAGCTACGTAACTTGCAGGACCCAGTATAAACATCAACATGTGGACTCCCTGTTCAAAAGTGATTATGAATTTCAAGACAGTGACAGCAGAGCATGAAACCAAGCGCGAGACCCTTCTAAGCTCAGGGCCCGTGAGGCTGACCCATGATGTTGACCCTGGAGGGGACGGTCTCCATGACAGACATCTTGCCCTCCTGGTGTCCTGGTTCAGTTCCTGAATTAATCCCCGTTTAAGGCCATCTCATTGTTGATCTTCCTGATGTCTTCCTGTCCTCCAGGGCAAAAATAGAGGAACATCTGGCCAGGGTGGAAGCTGTAACAAAGGAGATAGAAACAACAGGAACCTACCAGCTGACGGGGGATGAGCTCATCTACGCCACCAAGCAGGCCTGGCGCAATGCCCCGCGCTGCATCGGGAGGATCCAATGGTCCAACCTGCAGGTGGCCTTCCTTAGCCCTTAGCGGGAGAGGAAGTTGGGGACGGGAGGAGGCAGTGGGAGCGGCATGCAGGCCCTGGGAAGATGCGCCCGAACAGCCAAGCAGAGCTGTGCCCAGGGCTCCCAGACTGAGACCAGGGACTCTGGTTCTCTCTTCATATTCCTGAGCCTGAGATGGGACCCTAAGAGAAGTCTAGAATCCGATATCAGTCCCAGGATTTCTAGCTGACCTTTCTCTCTTATGTTAAAAAATTTGGGAGACTAAATGCCAACATCAAACCAAATGACCTTGTTATTATGGTTGAAGCCCTGGTGCCACAAGAGAGGTTGTTTTCCTAGCTTGTTGGATTCTTGGCTCTTAGGAAACATTTTCTTTATCTTAGCTTCCTGGGACAGCTTTACATTGGGGATCAGCTATTGCGGGGTAATCGGGAAAGCACTGGGACATAGAAATCGATGCACAATGGCAGCGAAAGCAGCTCCGGCCGTAACAAAACGTGTGGAGGCCTGGTGTGCAGGGGACTCGTGCTGTAAAGAAACTAGGCTGAGCTGTGAGGGTCCTCATTCTTGGTGCTTGGAATCAGGCTTTCCTGGGATTTGGGTTTTGATAGGGCCTTCCAAGTGGAGTTGCGTGGGGTCCCCGAGGAGAGCAGGAGAAAGGGTGGGCAGGGCAGCTCTGAGGCAGGAGCTGTAGGTGCAGAGGAGAACGCACTTCTCCGCTGGGTTGTTCGACAGTGGGGGTTGTGGACACACCCTCGGTCCCTTGGGACTGAGCTTCTGCTCATCGCCGAGGCCTGTGTCCTCACAGTCCTTGATGTCGTGGGCTGGGGGTGCTGTGTGCAGGTCTTCGACGCCCGGAGCTGTTCCACTGCCCAGGAAATGTTCGAGCACCTCTGCAGACACCTGCGCTACGCCTCCAACAATGGCAACATCAGGTGGGGCACCTTTCCCGAGGCTGTGACTGGGGTCCACCGTCCTCCAGAATCAGCCAAAAGATACAAGTGGGCTGGGGGGTGGGGGGGTGGCATTTCTAGCTCCAGGAGAAACTGGGGAGGAGACCTGCGACTGAGGCTACGAGAGCTTACCGCGCCCCACGCCCACCCACCCCCGCCTGCAGCCTATTTCCTAGGTTTGCTTCTGACTTGGAGCCATTTGGAGGGGATGGGGGGTCTTTAAGAGGCAGGATTAGGGCTCTGATTTTTAGAGGAGATGAGAGGCTAGTTTTGCAGCACATGGCTCCAGGGTGCTGTTTTTCTTCGAGGTGGGTGCACCACTGCTCATCAGTGCCCATCTCTACCTTACTTCCCCTGCCCTCAGCCCGAGAGGTCCAGGCTGATGGGACTGAACAGCTCGTTCAGTCGATCATTCATCTATTCTTCTGTTCAGCAAATACTCAGTGACCGACTAATGGCCATCCAACAAAGGGCGAGGCACGGGGGTGGGCTGGGGTGGCAGGGATGCTGAGGTGATTGAGACCCTAAGACACTGTTCCAACTGCTGTCAATCCATGCATGTACTAACTACCTCCACTGCAAGGGGAGAACTAGGACCTGCCCTGTGACCTGAGCCATCTAATCTCCCGGAGCCCTGGCCCTCTCACCTGAGAGTGGGGGCAGGGCTTCCCTCCTTGAAGAGGATGGGACATTAGCAGCCAGGGCTGCATAGGCTGTTCTGGGGACATGTGGCCTCATGGGGACAGGCTGAGGCTCTTCCCTCAGCATGAATGAATGGATGGATGCATGGATGGATGAAAGAATGAATGAATGGACAGATGGATGGGTGGATGAATGGATGAGTGAATGAAGGGACAGATGAATGAAGGGGAGAAATACGGAGCAGCAGGGGGAAGGGGTGGGGCAGCTAATCCTGCCTGAGAATGGGGCGGGCTTCCTAGAGGGGCCAGTCCCAGTGCTGGAGGGAGAAGAGGGAGGGAGAGGGCATATCAGGGAGCAGGGCAGGTTGCACAGAGGCCAGGAAGAGCTTGGCATATTGGGGAGCTGTGGGAGTTGGGTTCAGTTAGCTTGGGTGCAGAGGCCTGGGGAGTGGGAAGACAGAAAAGGAAGGGGAGCCAATGGAGGATGGCTGGGGACCTCCACCCAAGCCGGGTGGTAAACAGCACTGTCTGGTCTTGGGGAAGGTCGGCCATCACGGTGTTCCCCCAGCGGAGCGATGGCAAGCGTGACTTCCGGGTCTGGAACTCTCAGCTCATCCGATACGCCGGCTACCAGATGCCTGATGGCACCATCAGAGGGGACCCTGCCTGCGTGGAGTTCACCCAGGTAGCAGCCCCAGCCTTGGTGTTGACACAGTGGAGCCTGCAGGGGTCAAGGCGCCTGGGTCTGCAGACTCACCAGGCCTGTCTTGTCCCCAGCTGTGCATCAGCTTGGGCTGGAAACCCAAGTACGGCCGCTTCGATGTGGTGCCTCTGGTCCTGCAGGCCGATGGCCGTGACCCTGAGCTCTTTGAGATCCCACCTGACCTTGTGCTTGAGGTGCCTATGGAACATCCCAAGTAAGCAGGCTGAGGGTTCTGGGGGCGTGAGTTAACGTGCATGTCCCCCTCCTTTCCCGAGTGAGACCTCAACCCTCAGGCCCCTCCTTGCATCACCCCCAAAGCCCAGGCAGCAGCATGTGCCCAAAAGGGCTGGCTTTTAAGGCCCCCACCTTGTCATGAGTGAAGGAATGAGTGAATGAATGAGTGAACGAATGCATAATTAATGAAGGACACTTAGTGCACCCATTCGCCCCTCCAGGTGGGATGAACTTAGAGACCAACACTTGGGAAGGAGTTATCTTGGGTGATTCTTGTCCTGAGCTTCTTTGGGGGGGTGAGGGTAGGCTGAAGTGAAGGCCCCCGGTGCCACCGGCTCTGTCTCCCTGCCAGGTACGAGTGGTTCCGGGAGCTGGAGCTGAAGTGGTATGCCCTGCCCGCGGTGTCCAACATGCTGCTTGAGGTGGGTGGCCTCGAGTTCCCAGGGTGCCCCTTCAACGGCTGGTACATGGGCACAGAGATCGGGGTCCGAGACTTCTGTGACGCCCAGCGCTACAACATCCTGGAGGTAATAAGGGCCGTGAGCCGCGCCAGCCGGGGGTGCGGGCCTGTGGCTTGGTGCCAAGGACTGATGCACCCCATTCTCTGCCTCTACAGGAGGTGGGCCGAAGGATGGGCCTGGAAACGCACAAGTTGGCCTCACTCTGGAAAGACCAGGCTGTCATTGAGATCAATGTTGCTGTGCTCCACAGTTTCCAGGTATGTCTGGTGTTCTGCGGGTCTGAAGCCTTTCTGGGAAGAGGGTTGTCCGGGCCAGCGGCATATGCCATGCTTGGTCGTCCCCCTACAGCATGCTCTTGTGTTCATGCATCACACAAACACTGAACGGCCAGTCTGTGCCACACACTGTGCTAGGTGCCGGGGATACAGAGGCAGATAAGCCCTCTCGCTAACTCTGCATCTTCTGGCATAACTTGTGTGCTTCTAGCAATAGGCAACTACTTTCCTCCCAAGACTGGTCAGTCCCTGCGATCAAGCACCGAATCCTATCCTCTCAATTTCTCAAGGACTTGAATCCTGACCACCCCCCCGCCCCCTTATCATCAGTATCTCCTTCTCCACTGGACCATTCCCATCCATAGCAATCGGCTGTAATGATTCCCATTGCAAAGAAATAAATGGTTAGCTAATCCACTAACTCCCCCAGTGACCACTTGTTTTCTGCTCCCCTTTACAGCAAAGCCAAGGACATGTCCTCATCCCCCAGCCACTCCAGCCAGGCCTTTGTCCACTCTCCCAGTCACACTGAAATTCTTCTGTTTTTCAAACTCACCAATATAGTTCCCACCTCAGGGCCTTTGCGCTTGCTTTTCCTTCTGCCTAGAATATTCATCCCACAATCATCCTATGGCCAGCCCCTTCCCTTCATCCAGGTCCCAACTGTCACCTCCTCAGAGCAGCCCTCCCTGACTATGCCCTATAAAATGGCACCCTCACCCCACTGCTGCCCTCTCTCTCTCTTATTCCTTTAACTCTGTCTTTATTTTTCTTCACAATACGTATTAGCTCCCAACAATATATAGTACACCCACTCCTTTCTTTCTTGGTTGCGTTGTCACCCCCACTAGAATGCAAGCTCCACAGGGCAGGGTCTTGTCTCTCTTATTCGCTGCTCTACCTCTAGAGTCCAGAAAAGTGTCTGGCACATGGTAGATTCTAAAAAATGTACTGAATGAATGAATGAGAGCCCACATCCACGTGAGCCCTGGTGCTCCTGTTTCCCTGTACTGAGCGACAGTGTCCACCCCTTGGACCCACACACAGCAGCTGGGTTCCTGTGTGGGACTGAGCCCACTGGACCATCTGCTGTTCTTACTCGTGTAAACACACCCCTTTCTTTTGGGAAGGAGAGATGGGTATGTGAAGAGATTACTTTAGAAGTTGGGACCATCTCCACGAAGCTGGCAGGTGTCCTGGAGGCCAGACCATTGGGCAGAGGGTCATTCATTCATTCAGCAGTTTTACTGAACATTTTCCTTGTGCCGGGCACTAGGCTGGGCCAAGGTTGTGAGTGGTGAACAAAACAGACAAAAGTTCTGTCCTTGCGCAGTATAGTGGCTGACACTAAACAATCACCCAGTAAATATTTACGATCACACACTTCCCCAGGGCTGGTCACCTCAAACACAGGTCAAGCTTGTGTTTGATTGGGGGTGGGGGGTGGCTCTGAGATAGAACAGGAAGAGCCCCCCCCCCGGGGTTGGTCCTGCTCCGGAAGGCCCCACTGGCTGTGGACCACACATCCTGACTCCTGGGGGCTCCCAGCATCAGCCCTGACACTGGCAGGATGTGACTATGTCCCCAAAATCCCCCGATCCTTCTCTGTCTCTTAACCATTGCTGACCATGTCCCACCACTATTTTTGAGTCTCCAGGACTTCCTTGTCACCCTCCTTCATGGTAAGACTTGCTCTGTTTCCTACTCTGTAGGACAGAGGTAATCATAGTACCTCCCTCAATAGGTCACTGGAAGAATGAAATGAAATGTATGCAAAACATTTAGCCGAACTGCCTGGCCCATAGTGAACACTTAATAAACACTCGCTTTGTTGTTGTTATTATTCATTATTGTTGCCATTTTTATCACAACGATCATCATCAGCTCCTGAGCTTAAAACTGGCCTGGCGCCCAGGAGTTGCTGTATATGTGTGTATACCTTTTAGAAGGTGGGACTGCACCTCCTGGGGACTTCACCAGCTGGCTCCTCTCCTCCCCTCGGCCTTGGCTCCTGCTGTGTCCTCCTCCAGGAATGCCTGTCTCTGGCCTAACTTGTACCCTCACCTCCTCTTCAAAGCTGTCCCTGAAAAGCCCCCATCCCTCCCCCAGGCCGCTGTCTGAGCCAAGCCTTCTCCTCTGCCCACCAGCAGCGCCTGCACCTGTAGCTTCTATCAGACTGTGTGAAACAGCTGGCTTCCCTCTGCCTCCCCCCACCCCTGCCAGTTAGAATATAATCTGATGCAGAGAAGGGGCCCAGTCTTTCATTTCTCTAATGCCAGTGCCTTATGCAATGCCTGGCAGACAGAAATAATAACAGCAGCTAACATTTATTGAGCGTGTCCTATGCTTTACCTGTAATAACTTACTGCATCCTTTCAATGACCTCATGATGTAGGAACTGTTACCATCCCCACTTTACAGGTAGGGAAACTGAGCCCTAGTGAGGTTCAGGAACTAATTACTTAAGTTTACGTGGCTCATAAGAGGCCAAGGTTTGAACCATTACATTAAACAAATATCTCCTGATTGAATAAGTTGCCTCTAACGTTGAGGGGTGTGGCTGCCCTTGTTGGGTCACTCTGGGAAGACTCAGACCCCCTGGCTTTTAACTTTAGGATTGTGGTCACTGTCTTCCATACACTTCCCTGTTCTTCCGAGGGGTCTTGTTCCTTCTTGGCCAAGAGGGCCACATCCTTGGGGAAGTGACTCCTGGAACTCTCTACCAACAAAACACACTGTGGCTTGATTTATCAGCATCCAGAGAGAGGCATTTGTTGGGAATTTGGGGAGACTTATGGGCATGGCTTAAGAAGCTGGACACTGTCCCCAGGGGGCCAACAGGAGGCACCATCTGATCTGTGGGCTGGCCATGGTGGTATAGATATTTTTGGCTCTCTCAGAGGCTCTGAAAGTGACTTCCATTTGGGTATTTGTCTTGAGCAGTGAGGAGGGGGCCAGGGGGAGTTGCTGTCCCATTTTACAGATTTCCAGGCCTTCTCGTGGTTTATCTGGGGGCCCTGAAGTTAAAAGACCGTTCTCCTGATTCCCCCATCCCTTGCCTCAACTCCCCTTCTTGCCTCCCTCTGATTTAGAAGCAGAATGTGACCATCATGGACCACCACTCAGCAGCAGAGTCCTTCATGAAGTACATGCAGAATGAGTACCGGTCCCGAGGGGGTTGCCCTGCCGACTGGATTTGGCTGGTCCCCCCCATTTCTGGAAGCATCACCCCGGTGTTCCACCAGGAGATGTTAAACTACATTCTGTCCCCTTTCTACTACTACCAGGTAACAGAGGGGGCTTCCTCTCCTCTTTGTCTTGGGAGCTCAGGGTAGAGATAGTGTGTGTGTCTGCATGTGCACTCGCATATGTACACGTGCATGCATGTGTGTACTTGTGCATTTGTGTGTAACTGTGTGCATGTGTATGTTCACCTGTGCAGGACATATGGAGAAGGATCAGGGACATAGACATATATTTAATGCTTTTTAGACTTCACTCAAGGATGTTTATTTCCACAGAGCATGGGACTGAAGGAAATAACTTTTATTGTACCTCTGGTGGCCCGTTGCTCTGACAGGGTTTAAGCTCCTGAGGGCAGCCACCATGGCCCCTGCCTCCATGGGAGGGCTCTAAACAGTCACATGGCATCATCGTGCAGAGCTTGGCTCCCACGTCAGGCACACCCTAGGGGGTGCCATTTTACTCATCTCAGTCCAGATTTTCCCATCTCTAAAGGGATTGGCCTTAATTTCATAGTAGGAGGCTGTAAGGTTCCCATGAGCTGGTATATGCAACAGCTCGGCCCAGTGCCCAACAGAGGGCACTCAGTAACCATTATGTACCGAAACAAGTTCATTGTTTTTGTCAAAAAGGATTTTGATTAGATTTGGGACGAACTTCCTTACTCTAAAGGTAATCAATAGGGTGATGTATTGCCCCAGATAGTTTGTACCTGTGTTCATAGCACTTCTGTTTGCTTTTAAAGGTGCCTATAAATTACTTAGTCTTCTTGGTGATGAGATACTAAAAATGAGAGAGAAGCGGGGCCTCTCCCTTCCAGGGGGACCCTAATGACCATAAAACCAGCTGACCACCTGGTACTTGCAGGCTCTGTGCTGGACCCTGGAGCTGCCGCTCTGAGGGACACAGACAGGCACGGCCCTCCCTGTGGGGCTCTCAGGGAGGCAGGGTGTGGGGACAGGGCCTGCTTCCCCAACAACGCATGAAGTGCACGAAGGGTCTTCCATCTCTGCAGCATCCCCCAGCCCAGGCTGAGCCCGGCCTGCCTTGCGCTCACATCTGCCCTCTTTCCTGAAGGTGGAGGCCTGGAAAACCCACGTCTGGCAGGATGAGAAGCGGAGACCCCGGAGAAGAGAGATTCGATTCCCAGTCTTGGTGAAGTAAGTGGGAGAGCCCAGGTTGACATCTTCCTTCTAGTCAGCCTGCCCTCCTAGGCCTTGAAGGGCAGGGAATGTGGAGAAAAGATGATATCAGTGGAGTTTGGCTCCCAGAGGCCCCCACACCAGTTCCAAGGTCCACCTGCTGCCATTGCCCCAGCCTCCTCTCTCCTCCGTCTTCCCGAAGGGGCTGAGCAGCAGGTTGAGTGGGTGAGGGAAGAAGAAGGACGGGAGTCATGTTGCATACATAGCTGGTGGGAAACATGGGTTCTTTTAACTCAACCTGCCCCCCTTTAAACACTGCCCCTTTGTCTGTTGGTCCCCACAGAGCCGTGCTCTTCGCCTCTATGCTGATGCGCAAGACCAAGGCGTCCCGAGTCAGAGCCACGATCCTCTTTGCGACGGAGACAGGAAGAGCAGAGACGCTGGCCCAGGACCTCGGCGCCTTGTTCAGCTGTGCCTTCAACCCCAAGGTACCCGCCGCGGCTGGACGCCTGCTGTTTTCTCTGCCTGTGCTCTGGGAGACCTGCAAAAAGTTCACATGGTTGCTCCTGGGCCGCTCAGAGCCTTGGATGTGCTGCCATTTGTGGTAAATCGGTGATAGGAGAAGAGACGTGTGTCCCAGGCTTCCCAAACGGACACAGTAAATACGTTTTTCAGTGTTCCAGGGAACGCAGGTTGAGAAACATGTCCCTAATGAATCTAAGTCTCCATATACATGAGCTGCTCTAGACAAATTTAATTCCCATTTTCTGAACACCTTCCACACGGGGTGCTTGGTAAACATGCAGGGGGCAAAGGATGAGTAAAATGCAGACAAATAAAACAGACCCCAAGGGTGAGTCAGTTACTGCATCAGGACCACATTTTATTCTTCATCCCTGGAGGCCTGCCGAGTCAGGCAGACCCAGGAGGATAGGCAGCAGTGACCCTGTGTTAGTATCAGGCAAAGTATTTAGGTCCCTGCGGGGCAAAAGGAGTTGTCACTTTTGTAACCCGCCCATCCCATTTTTATGGAAAATATGTCCACACACTCAGAATCCAAGATAGCCATGGGGGTGGCGAAAGTGTTTTGATCTCGGATGTGCAGTATTTCGGGGGCAAACCCTCCAGGGCTTGCTGACTGGGGGGTTTGAGGTGGGAGACTTCAGGACATGAGTTCAAGGAGGTGCACTTCGCAGGGATTTGTTAAGCACTCACCGTCCCTGTGCCACGCCTGTGCTGGGGGTGGGCAGCATCGGGTCAGGGTGATGAAAGGGACTAACGGCTGGGTTGGGGGAGGGCGGTGCATGGTGTCTGGGGAGGGAGCAGAGGGCCCCAGCCTGGGACCCGAGGGATAATGTCCGCCCTTGGTGCCGTGCAGGTTCTCTGCATGGACCAGTACAGGCTGAGCAGCCTGGAGGAGGAGCAGCTGCTGCTGGTGGTGACCAGCACGTTTGGGAACGGAGGCTCCCCCGGCAACGGAGAGGTGGGTGGCCCAGGTCCCAGTGTCTGGGGGGCGGCGGGGCCTAAGAGGACCAAGGAAAGGATCTAGGGGATCAGCCCTTCCTAAGGAGGACATTTGGGAGTGCGTGCTCAGCTCGCTCTGGGTTGCCCTAACGTCAGCCATTTGCTTGTGTCCTTCATAACTATCACTGGGTGCCTGTGCCATCTTCCCTGTGACACACTTAGACATACTCAGTATAGCCGGTCAAGTGACCTGGCTTTCACAATGCAGCAATTCGGGTTTAAAGGAAATTCTATATCCGTCTCCCAATGGAAAGCCAGCAAAAAGTCAATCCAATGAAAAACACACAAAGCTACCGAATTTTAGCTAGAAACTGTTACTTAACCGTGGCTGGCTTAGTTTTTTGTTTTTTGTTTTAAAGACCAGTAAGCAACAATTAGAGAGGTGTTAAGGCTCCATTAATGCTTATCTGAGACTTTCTTCCTGGTGTTTAGAAGAACAAAATTAATTAATTAATTAACAAAAAAAAATTACAGAAAAAAGAATACTTTCTTACCATGAGATTTGACACTATATCTGCTAGGTCATATACCACCTAAAATTATCTTGAGTTCCTAGGAAATCGGGATTATTTTAGAAAATATGGCAACACTTGTTGCTCTCACCAGGTTCCAAACAAGAAGAGGGGCTCACTCATACCCCATTAGGAAACCCTCCTGAAATGCCCTGCTGGAAGGCAGGCCCCTCTCTACTAGGTTGGGTTGGAGGTTGGGCTGTCCTGGGCCCCCTACTGAGTGTCAAGGCCACATGAGTGGCTAAGGCTGAATTTGCCCCTGAGCCCCAGCCAGGTACACATAAACCAGTTTGAATTTGTGGGTCCTGAATCTTCTCCAGCCAGATGAGGCCAGTTCTTAACTGGGCCACTGGAAGAAAAGAAAAAGCAGTACTTTTATGAATCTTGTCCTGAGAACTTTGTGGTTCTTTCTTTCTAGAAACTGAAGAAATCCCTCTTCATGCTGAAAGGGCTCACCAACAAGTTCAGGTAAGGCTGTTCCACACCACCACTTGTCCGAGTCCTGCCCTATGGGCCCAGAGTCTGGAAATGGATGTACATAAGGGGGTCTTCTTTGGGATGTCCAGGCACAGAGAGAGTCTGTCCTCAGCATGTGTCCAGGATCAAGCCAGGGAATTCAAGTCCCCCTTACAGGTCTGCAGGCCAAACATAGGGGTGTTCTTCAGAGTTGGAGACAAGGCTCGGGAGCCAGGGAGGACCAGAAGGGAGCATACACTGTTGAGCCCTGGGTCCGGCTGGGGCGGGAGTGTCTGAGGCTGGCCTTATGGGCTGTGGGTATGGCTGGGTGCTGTGTGCATGGGCTGGCTCATGCCAGTCTCTATGCGTGTCCTCCTCGGGCAGGTATGCTGTGTTTGGCCTCGGTTCCAGCATGTACCCTCAGTTCTGCGCCTTTGCTCATGATGTCGACCAGAAGTTGTGCCACTTGGGAGCATCTCAGCTCACCCCGACCGGGGAAGGGGATGAGCTCAGTGGGCAGGAAGAGGCATTCCGCAGCTGGGCAGTGCAAACTTTTAAGGTCAGTTCCTGGCTGGAGCTGCCCCCACAGCATGAACAGGGTACTGTGGGGCATTCGTGCCCAGGACATCTGTGCTGGGCATCTGGGTGGCGTGACCCCTGCCTGGTCCTGCAGGCCTGAGGGCTCAGGCCACTGCTGCTCTCCTTAGCCACCCAGGAGAGCTCCACTGTAACATGTGTCCCCAGGCAGGAGAAGAGGCTTGGACACCTCCCTGCCTTCTGGGAGCCTTAGTTTAAGATCTTTCCCCCTCTGACTATCCAACCCTTCTCTTGACAGCCTATTTCAAGTCTCCCAGCCACAGAGAGCTTGGGGGCAGGGACCACACCGTTGCGTTCTTTGAACCTATGTCAATAGGTCTTTGTTGCCCAAGTTTGACTCCTCTGATTTAGTGAACTCCTCATTTAAGCGAAGCGTTTTGCCCAGGTGTGCCTAAGAGCACTGGCTGCAGTCAGGGCTGGCATGATTTTCAAGCCCAGGCCTCCTCCAATGACTCCACATCAGCAAATGGGAGCAATCAAACCTACCTCACGGTGTCGGTGCTTGAATAAAATGAGATACTGTCAATATTAATATTCATCATAATAATAATAGCTAGCATGGGCCACACCCTGGCACTTCCTTGTGTCTTCACTGCAGCCCAATCAGTTAAGTGTGCTTAGTAACTTAACAAAGCACTTAGCTTGTTGCAAGGACCTAAATAATGGGAGCCCCAATGGGGGCGATGCTGCTCATTAACACTGCTTCGCTCTGTCTCCCTCCAGGCAGCCTGTGAGACGTTCAACGTCCAAGACAAAGACCGCATTCAGATCCCCAAGCTCTACACCACCAGTGTGACCTGGGACCCGCGCCACTGCAGGCTTGTGCAGGACCCGCAGCCTTTGGACCTCAACAAAGGTACCAGCTTTCCTGCACCACACGGGGCTTGTTTGCCCTGCCTGCCAGGGTGGGCGTCTTTGAGCTAAGAGCCTGTGGTTGGAAAGAGCACTAGGACTCTCTGAACTGGGGCAGCTGGCCTGGGGCTGCCAGGCATCTCTCTGTTGTCACCTGCAGGAGCCAGTTGGGGTGCCAGAATCGAGGCCTTGCTTTGTCTATCAGGGAGGCCACTTCATGAGGAAGCCCTGGGAGGGAGATAGAGAAGGGAGCCGAGCCAGCTGAGGGCCTCCTGTGTGCCAGGCACTGTGCTGGGGTCTTTGCCCAGCTGTGAGCATGCCCTGACACTCATCCTTCCATAAAGACCGAGGAACCGATGTTCAGGGAGGTGAAGCAGTTGCTAGCATGTGGTCAAATTGAGATCTGAGCCCCACCCTTCTAGCTCCAATGGCAGCTAATTAATGTAAAGAATGTTCTGCAGAGGCAATTCCAGAACATTCTGAAATGTGTGACCTCTCAACAGCGCCCTCCAGAGGCTGTGCCCCTGTGCTTCCTCTTTTCTTGTACCATGAGTCTGGTGGTCCTGCAGGTTTCTGCCGGGTTAGGATAGCCCCAACTTCAGCGATGCTCTCCTGCAGATCCCGAGCCATGACATGTCCTACAGATCCCCGTATTTGGGCCTTTAAGTTGCACTTCCCAGCACGTAGCAGCCACACAACCGCCCTCTGTCTTTATTTGAGACACAGTGGGGAAAAAGAAAGAAAATCCTGCCGTGACTACAATGGGACATCCCAAAGGCAGCATCCAGATGTCATTGACTCAGACACATGGAGGCTGCCCCACCAATACTTAAGAGCCACTTGGTCATTTCACTGTCTGTCTCTCTGTCCCCCACAGCCCTCAGCAGTATGCATGCCAAGAATGTGTTCACCATGAAGCTAAAGTCATGGCAGAATCTGCAGAGTCCGAAATCCAGGTAGGGTGGAGCACAGGGCTTCTTGGGTAACAGTCCATAGACTGTATTTTAATGAAGGGAAGCCCAGAGTAAGTCAGTCTTTGGAAAGAGAGAAGTGTCCGCAGGCATCAGTGATGAGGCAGTGGGTGAGGCCCAGCTTGACGGTGACCCTGTGGCCACCTGCACCTTTGCGTCTGGTCTCCATGAAGCGTGGGCCACTTTTCCAGCTTGGGAACTAGGTGCCTGCTTCACTTCCTGTCCTTAACTCGCTCACCAAAAAGGGAGCGCAGGAGAAACTCAAACCATTTGGCTCTTTCTTAAGAAGTTTCAGGAAAAGTTGAGCAGGAGAGGACAACTCCCCACCAGTATGGTGGGTTCTCTGAGGGTTTTGCTTCCCTGTGCCGTCCTTCCCCATCATTAGGGCAACTGGGCTTTGTTCTAATAAAAATGGGATTAGAGCTAGGGACAAGGAAAGGTTTGTCCCGATGCCTCCAAGCAGGGTGCTTTCCGCAGGCAGGGTCTGTGGTCCAGCCCTCATGGGCTCGGGAGGGCCGCGTGGGCATGGCGAGCGGGCAGCGTGCCCCCTCCCCATGGAGGAGCCTCAGGCCTGGTCAGCACCGGGTTCTCTTGAGTGAGCCACGTTCCCGGAACCAAGCAGGAAGACAGAGGAGGGCATGTTTCCTGGGGAAACCGGCCCACCCGTCAGGGATCTCTGGAGGAAATCCTGGTGGCGTCACCAGACCCTTCTTTTTTCCCTCTCCAGCCGCACCACCCTCCTGGTGGAGTTGTCCTGCGAGGGCGGCCGAGGTCTCAGCTACCTGCCAGGGGAGCACCTGGGGGTTTTCCCAAGCAACCAGCCGGCCCTGGTCCAAGGCATTTTGGAGCGAGCGGTGGATGGCCCCGCACCCCACCAACCCATGTGCCTGGAGACCCTCAGCGAGACTGGTGAGCCCTCCACACACACAGCATCCCCCCCACCCAACCCTCCAACCAGCTGAAGGGAAGCTAACCCTGTCCTTCCTGCTGGGTGGGTGAGCCCCCCAAGCCGGGCGCTAAAGCAGCCTTGCCAATAGTTCTCGACCAGCAAAAAGAGGTGCTTCTTTGGGACGATACACCCTACACCAGAGGCTGGAAAGTCTTTTTCCCTTTATTCTTTTTCATATCTGGCCACTCTTTTATTGATTGACCGATTCATTTACTTTCCCATCTAAATTTTAACTGGTCACGTCTCTATATGCCCTGGGCTAAAAAATGAATGAGACTCAGTGTCTGCCCTCAGAGAGCTCACTACCTAGTACAGGAGGCAGATACACAAGAATATTCATAGTAATAATTATTATATTACTAATAGGAGCAGCTAGCATTTATTGGGTAGTTACACTATGCCAGCATTTTATTTGCATTGTCTCTTTAGTCCCCACAACAGGCACATGTGTGCAGCTTACCTGGTGACATAATAGAGAAATGTGGACACAGTGTGCAGATGGAGAGTTTGAAGGTTCAAGTCCAGATCCATCACTTACCAGCTATGTGGCCTTGGGCATAGGAGTTCATCAACTCTAGGCTTTATTTCTTTGTCTCTGAAATAGAGATAATAGAGCCTTCCTTGTAGGCCTGTTTTGAAGAACAAATGAGTACATACAAATGCAGCCTTCACAGCTCCTGGCACCATATAAATGCAGGAATGGACGAATGTCCGTTTCCCACAGGCTAGTGAACATTTGTCCAGGTCAGATGACACACCCTAATGGTCTCCTTGGGTCCCAAAATACATAACCTTGTCACATTCTCAGGGCATTCTAATTTCATACCACTACCACCCAAGTGTCTGCTTTATTCCCACTGTCTCTGGGCAGTGAGCAGGGGCAGGCCATAGGCGGCCAGGACAGTGTGGCTCCCCTGGCCATCCTCACCAGGGAGGAGACACTGTCCCAGGGAGGGTGCAGGGCGCCCCCTTCCTGTACTCAGGTGATGCTCTTGGTCTGTGTGGTGAGTCCAGCACAGGGTGACAGGCACTGGGAAAGGTAAACTAATGAAATCTGCCATCACAGGCCTCCCAGCCGTAGGACTTGCTCCCTGGCCTTAGCTCCCTCAGTGATAATGACATTTTGCAGTGTGTGTCCCCCTAAATAGAGTGGCCAAGATAGGAAAGCAGGGGTCAGAGAAACAGAGTACCCCCTGTCCAGGAGAATGTGTGAGAGCCTGAAACTTAGGGACTGCAGGGAGACAGATGTGGTTCATCACGCCTTGGATCTCGGTGAAACGATGCAACATTAATATTTTTACTTAACAATTATTGAGCACCTGTGTCCCAGACACTGTACCAACTATTCCATGGCACTATTTCATTCAGAGTTCATACAAACCCAGCGAGACAAGTGGGGAACCCAGTGGAACCCAAGGCTCAGAGAGTTCAGTCACCCAGCTAGTAAGTGCGGAGACAGAGTTTGAACCCAGGGTCCATGCTGTGACTGCCCTGTATACTGGCCCTTGGGACTCCTTGAGACTCACTTCCTCACTTGGGGGTGACTGGTGGCTCTCCTAGCACCTCGTGGTGTAGGATCCAGTTGACAGCAGTCTGGGCTTTTCTCTAAAAGAGCAGCTGGCCTCTAGGGTGTATGTGGGCCTCTGATGGGTTTAGTCACTGTGAGTCTGTAATTCCCCTCGGATATCCTGCTGAAGTCTAGGTCCGGGTGAGGGAGGGGCGGGACCGGCACTGTGTCACCGTGGGTGCCCGGTGGAGGGCTGTTGATCAAGCTTCCCTGCAGCCCCACCTCTGAGCACCAGCTTGCATGTGAATTGGACACAGGAGCCTGTTGCTGTTCCTGGAGCCAGAACGTTGGTGTCTTCTCTCCCCTGTAGCTGGAGGGCAGAGGGTGTCTACCCCGGAGGCCTCAGCACCCTTTGGGAAACCTAAGTGGGGCCTGGGTTCCATCCTGACTCCTTTCGCTATCCAGGCAGCTACTGGGTCAGGGACAGGCGGCTGCCCCCCTGCTCACTCAGCGAGGCCCTCACCTACTTCCTGGACATCACCACCCCCCCAACGCAGCTGCTGCTCCGGAAGCTGGCCCAGCTGGCCACAGAAGAGGCCGAGAGGCAGAGGCTCGAGACCCTGTGCCAGGTGAAGTTCGGGGCTGGTGTGGGAGGCAGTTGCCGGGTCCTCAAGTCAGGGGAAGCCAGAGCCCAGAGCTGATCTTATAACCTCCAACAGGGATCCACCTCTGCTGCCCAAAGTGAGACGCGGCAAGGTCTGGTGGGGAGCCAGGCACCCTCTCCCGTCCTGCCTCCGGGACACAGCTGGGTTGAGTAAACCGGATTTTTCTGAGTGTCTGCAAGGTGCAACCAAAGCACTCTTAAACCCACGTAACTTTAACAACATACGTGTACAGTACCACAAAATCCCACGGTATAGCGAAAAATCCGCAATAAATAATGAAATATAATATTTTTAAAAATCTCGCGATACAGTGAGGCCACGATAAATGAATCGTGATACGGAGAGAGACTATTGTACACACGCTGAGACATTAGCCAGAAGGAGAGCATCATTGTGTCTCGTCTGTCTTTGAATTCCTAAAACCTGGTGGATGAGCGGATAAATGGACATTGTCACAGACGGGCAGGTGGATTCATAAGTTAATAAGAGAATGAGTGAACTCACCTGAAACTTTCTAGGCCCAAGTCTTGGCAAAAGACACTGGGGGTCATTCTTCCATCACCATTATTGCTAATTATCTTGACCCCAGCCATCTCCACGGCCACTCCCCTGTGGCTGTGCTGCACTAACTTGTGAGGGATCCTGGTTTCTCACTCAATTCTCACAACATCCCCACCAAGGAGGTGACGCTGTCCTCGGTTCACAAAGGCTAGTAAGTGGGACAAGATCCCACAGCTCTGAAACAAGCGTTGCGTCCCAGCGTCCAGTTAAGATCTGAACCCAGGTCTGCACAATTCCAAAGCCCTGCCCCAGATGAGATCACTTACAGTGGGGATTTGACTCCTACCCACAGGTTGCTGACAGCGTGGTTCCAAGCACATGAGTTAGATAAATGCTACTCACTGGCCTGAGTTCTTCCAGGACAGGCAATATCCGGTATTTTCTCTCCAGCTTGGCAGCACCCTGCCCAGTGCCTGGCACGTCAGTGTTTGTGGAGGGAGGGAATGAATGAGTCCTGGATTGTCACAGCCTCTCCCTTCGATGGGGGGCAGGTGCCCTGGCTTGCTCACACTGCCTTTGCCTTTCAGCCCTCTGAGTACAACAAGTGGAAGTTCACCAATAGTCCCACCTTCCTGGAGGTGCTGGAGGAGTTCCCGTCCCTGAGGGTGTCTGCCAGCTTCCTGCTCTCCCAGCTCCCTGTTCTGAAACCCCGGTACTACTCCATCAGCTCCTGCCGGGACCGCACGCCCTCAGAGGTCCACCTCACCGTTGCCGTGCTTACCTACCGCACCCAAGGTAAGGCCAGGCGGAGGCTTTGGGGTGCCCCAGCTCTGCCATTTACTACTGGGCAGCTGCTCAGCATGCAAGCTTCGGTCTCCCCATCAGTTAAACACCTGCCTTCCAGAGTTGTTACAACAATAGGAGTGTGTGGGAGGGCTTACTATGAACCAGGCCCTGAGCTAGCCCCTGTTGTGTGAGTATTATCAATAACCATGTGAGATGCGTACCGTGTACATATTACAGGAGAGGAAACTGAGGCACAGAGAGGTTAAGCCACTTGTTCAAAGTCACACCATTAGCAAGCAGAGAACTGAGATTCGAACCCAGGAAGTCTGCTGAGTCCAAATTCTTAGCCCTCCTACCCCACTTTGCAGTCCTACTGCTGTTGAGACAATTGAGTGAGATTGAATGGGGAAAGCGCCCAGTACTTAGTGGGAGCCCAGTGAGTCTTAGTCCAGCCTGAATACAGGGGTGGTTCTGCCTTGATTGTTCATTCCTTCACTCACTCATTCGACAACGATTTGTTTCATACGTCTCTACACTTGGCCCCTGCCCTTGTGGAGCTTCCCACCTGGAGGGTGCGATGAAGAGAGACACACAGACATAGACAGTTGTCATTGTGTAGGTGCTGGGAAGGCACGCACAGGGTGCTGTGAGGACAGAGGGGGGATGGGCTGACACAGATAGGAAGGTCCCAATCCTTGTCCAGGTGGGCGTGGCTCCTCCAGTGGATGGACTGGGCCCCTGCCTAGGCCTTGGTAACTGAGCACTGCCTGGTATGGCAAAGCTGGGGACCATCCCACAGCTCGGAGCCCTCGGTGCTCTGAGAAGCACAGGCACGCAGTTCTAAAAGCTGGGCAGAGGCTACTTGCTGTGCTAGACAATACCGCCCAGGCCCAGTCACAGTTCTCAGACCAGGGGAGAGGTGGCGGGCATGTCCTCCGAGAGCAAGATTCCATCCAGAGGAAAACCAAAGGGACTTCTCACGTTGGTTGGAGGTCCTTTTAAACTCTGGGCCATTGGGAAGGGAATGTCCCCCAGAGAAGGCTGGGGTTTCCACAAGCCCAGGAGGGGCCGCACACAGATGTCAGAACAGACTGGAATGTTCAGCAGGTTGTCCATCGCCCAGGGGTCCTACCAGTAAGGGTATATTTGTGAAGAGACTCTGTGACAATGACTTTGGCCACCATCAGGGTGACTTTGTGCAACTGTCATCGGAGCCAAGTGCGGGGCTGGGAGGGTCCCTGGAGTCAGAAGCTGAGGTGTGGTCTGATTCTCATGCTATCTGAGTGACCTTGTACAAATCACTGTCCCTCTGGGACTCAGTTTCTGCCGTGGCAAAAAAAGAGGCTTGCATACTCTCTAAGTCCCTTTCACCTTTTACCGGTTCTGGATATTTAGAGGGTAGACCTCAGAACTGAGAGAAAGCAGTTCCCACGTTAGGCCCCAAAGAGTGTCTGAGTGGCAGTTCGAGGAGGAGGCACATGAGTATGGGAGGAGCCACTGGGGCGGTTCACCCATGAATGGGGTGGGGGGTGGGGTTGGTCAGGTCTGTGCTGTCCTTGCAGATGGCCAGGGTCCCCTGCACCATGGTGTCTGCAGCACATGGCTTAGCAGCCTGAAGCCCCAAGACCCAGTGCCCTGTTTTGTACAAAGGTAAGCACCCCTCCACTCTGTCTGTTGTGGGACCCCTGGCTCTGGGAGTTTGGGGTTGAAATGGAGGGACCTGGCCCATAAAGAAGGCATTGGGGTCACACTGGGTCTGTCCATTCTACCTCCTCCCTGTAGAACACGGCCAAGTCGACAGCAGGGACGGAGCTGACCGTGGTGATGGGGCCAGAGCGGCTAGACAGGCATTTAATACAGCAGTAAAGTGGTTACATTTAGTCAGGTGTTAAATTCCCCTGTGATTGAGAGAGGATTCTGGCAACAGATGGCAGATGATCACAGTGGGGATAAGTGAAGAATTACATAGCCAGGCCTGGGGTGCTGCTAAACATCTTTCAATGCATAAGACAGCCCCCCAGCAAAGAATTACTTGGCCAACATGTCAGTAGTACCAAGAAGCTTTGCAAACCACTTTTGACATGTTCGATCAGTCACAGCTCCTTCTCCATACACTGCACAAGTCTTTTTTTTTTTTTTTTTGTATTTCAGTTGCTTTTTTACCTTTCTTGAAATGATAAAGCATAATGTGCCCCAAATGTTGCCTCTTCCAACGAGGGCTCTTTCAAAAGGACCCCAGCATAAGGTGCTGGTATGTCTGGTCAGAGGAAGTGAAGCAACTTGCCAGGCTTAGGAAACAAATTTGAGCTCACTGTCTTTTCCACAACCCCCCAAAACTACCACCCCCAATCACATACCTGCTTCTCAGCCCCTGTCCTGCGTGTGCATCCAGCCCATGGCATCTGAGGACTAAGGCCTCTCTTTCTGTCCTCCTCAGTGCCAGTGGCTTCCAGCTCCCTGAGGACCCCTCCCATCCTTGCATCCTCATTGGGCCTGGCACGGGCATTGCCCCCTTCCGCAGTTTCTGGCAGCAGCGGCTCCATGACATTGAACACAAAGGTACTGCTGAGGGGCCCCTGGGGGTGGGGGGCACCAGGTGGCCAGCACCTGCCTGAGAATAGAACTGAGCTGCAGGAGGGTTGTGCCACTGCCCCACACGTTTCCTGGCCCCATGTCCCAAGTTTTCCTCAGCCTGTGTGGGCAAGTGATCTGAATGCCCTGGGCCCAGCATCGTCCTCTGTAAAGTGATGAAGTACTAGATAGGATTCTTGTGGAGATGAAAACTCAAGTTGGGTGCCCAGCTTGTCAGGCCTTGACGTACGCCCTCTCGTGGCCACTCTGGTAACGGCAGCCTGCTGGGTCTCGGCAGGGCTCCAGAGCGGCCGCATGACCCTGGTGTTCGGGTGCCGGCGCCCAGACGAGGACCACCTCTATCGGGAGGAGATGTTGGAGATGGCCCGGAAGGGGGTGCTGCATGAGGTGCACACAGCCTACTCTCGCCTGCCTGGCCAGCCTAAGGTAATGCGGCCAGCACCCGTGTGGTGGAAGGAGCATTAGAAGCAGAGACTAGACTATGATGGGTGCCCTGGCACCTCACACGCCCCTCAATTCTGAACCTTCATCTCCTCAGCTCTAAAATGTAGGCAGTTATACTGTCAGAGCGATGCTGTGAAGCTATTCAGTTCACTCTTCAGGAGAAGAGAAAGGCCCTGAGTGGTGCAGGACCAAGGCAGGGCCACATGGCGGGTGACTCTCCAGGGCCCAGCCTGCTGAAGGCCCTCCCCTGGGATACACAACTGCCCAGGGAGAGGCTGTCCAGGATGGCTTTACGCTCAACCACAGCAGGGCAGGAGGGCAGGAGCTCTCCCACCACGAGCCCACAGACGGGCTCTGCTGCCCCAGGACACTGCCCCATGAGCCTGGGAAGTCAGGACAGACTCTTGGCTCCTCCCTTATGAACTTGTCCTGTCAGAGCTCCTCCCAGAGCCAGGGCTCCACGCCCAGGGCTGGGGTCCCTGGGAGCCCCAGTTGACTCCTAGACTTCTGTGTCACTGGGGAGCCCAGGCCTCTGGGCCCTGCTCTGCAGTACAGTGGAGATCCTACAGGCAGTCTGCACTGAGAGAACCTCTCTCCTGGGGTAGAGGCAGGTGGGCCTCAGAGCCCTGGGCAGGGCAAGTGGCTTGACTGATGCCCGTTGGATGCTTGGTGGATTCAGAGTACACCCAGGAGCCCCACTGGACCGTCAGCTCCTCAAGGGCAGGGCTGTGGCCAGCATTCATCTCTCCAGCCTAGGCCTGGGCCGGGCAGGGTGCCAGTGCACGTCCTCACGCAGAGCCTGGTCCCTGTGGAGAGCCCTGGTGGGGAGGGTGCTCACCCTGCAGCCCATTGCACCCCCTCTCTGCCTGCCCATGGCCAGCAGGCCTGACTGCAAGCTCGGCCCCTCCCCCCAGCAGCAGGGGCCTGGACTCACCATCTCCTCTGGTTTCAGGTCTATGTTCAAGACATCCTTCAGCAGCAGCTGGCTGGCGAGGTGCTCCACATGCTCCACAAGGAGCAGGGCCACATCTATGTCTGTGGGGATGTGCACATGGCCCGGGATGTGGCACACACACTGAAGCAGTTGGTGGCCACCAAGCTGAGCCTGAGTGAGGAGCAGGTTGAGGACTATTTCTTCCATCTTAAGGTATGGCAAGCTGGCTGTGGGCTAGGGATGCAGGTCAAGGGCATGGGCCAGAGATCCAGGACGAGGGGAGTCAGGAGTAGGACAGCCCTGGATGTCAAGGGAATCCTTGAGGTGGCTGGGGGTCAGAGCTGGGTGGGCTGTAAGAGGCTTGACTATACATCCTGATCTGGCTGCTCTGTTAAGCAAAGGCAAACACATTGCTCTACGCTAAGACTTTCAAAGCCTCTCACATGCTCCTGTGCACTGTGATGCTTCAAAACTGAGAGAAAGTAGGTCGCATTTATCTCAGAGCCCACATTTCTAGGAGCATCTTGTGTGATAAGTACTGGGAAGGCTATGCTGTCTGTTATAAAGCCTGGAAAGATGTTTAGGCGGGCCACAGCAGAGCAGGCAGTGGTGGGCATTAAAGAGTCTAAGTCAGATTCAAGTGTAATATAAGCATGACAGTTGGGAAGGCAAGGGGCTCAGGAGTGTACAAGTGATAGGGAAGCTGGGGGAACCCCAAGAGCTCATCCCAGCCTGGACCTGATGCATGAGGTGGCTGAACCAGCAGAGCTGACATGTTGATTTCTGTTTTCTCTTAAAGAACCAGAAGCGCTATCATGAAGATATCTTTAGTGCTGTGTTTCCCTACAAGGTGAAAAGGCATGGGGCAGCGAGGAAGCCTAGCGATCCCAGAGCACTAACTGCCCTTGGAAATTAAAGCTGCTGCCACCAAATTTCATGATGGACCCATTTCTCGATGACCTGAGGTCACAAGCAGATGGTGGGAAATTATATCCCCAAGCCTCACATCTTGTTTCTTCATCGCCTTCCCCCTTTTCTTGACTTGCTACCAAGTAGCAGCCTGGACTGAGTGGAACCTCTTGTCTCTTTTGGGCCCACCCTTCCCTGGATCATGGAAAATTGGGGCATCCCTTATTCTTGGAGAGTAAATCTGCAATGCCAGGCCTGGCCAGTGGGTGAGAAGGATGGATCCTTCTTCTGTTTGCATGACCCCGAGGGACCACCAGGAGGTGCTGTCTCACACTTCTGTATTGAGCCCCGCCCTTCTACCGTGTACAGTTATTTATGCTTTTGTATTTAAAAAAACAAAAAACAAAACAAAACCCTTGTCATCCCCTGAGGGCCATTTAGACCTTCCCTGTATGACTCCTTGATGGAGATATTTATATGAAATGCATTTTATTTTAATCGCATTGTATGTGTGCGTGTGTTTCTAAGGAAAGCAGCCCCAGGTTACACAGAGCTGGGGACCGGGGGGTGGACCAGCGTGGCCATGCTGCTTCTCTGAGATGGGTACGAGGGCTGCACACGGGGTGCACGCCCGGAAGGAAGCCCGTGATGGGCGAGAAAGCACAGACCTCAGTCGAGTCTCAACGCAGGAGGAACCTCACGTGGGGGAGGGCAGGGGCGCCGCTGCGAATACGCTGACCACAGCCTGCCTTACACAGTCCCCCGCTGCTTCCTGAGAGTTTGGCCAATAATGATTAGGCACCTGAATGACATAGCAGGTGAGGTCAGGCTACGTGTCAAGGACTAGGTGGGGAGTGAAGGCCACATATCTTCCACGGGGAAGGCTTCTTAAGGGACTGAGCCACATTTCCTTCTCCGAGTGGGAACAAGGAAGGAACTCAGCCAGGGGCTGAGTGAGGATCCGGTAAAATCTGGCTCTCAGCTTGGGTTTGGCCTCTGTTTAACTGACTCTCTGGCCCCTGTTTCATTGGCTCTCTGGCCCCCCTACTCAGATGGGGGGGGCAGGCCAACCTGGGGTGTCATGGTGGTGCATTGGAACAATGGTGGTCAAGAACACGGTCACCGGGCCCAGTGCCTCTCACACACTCACATATGCACTAACCACCTGGGATCTCACTCCAGTGCAGACTCTGACTCAGGTCTTTGGTAGGGCCTGAGATTCTGCATTTTAAACACACTCCCAGGTGCTGTAGATACTGCCCGCTTGAGGTCTGCGCTTTGAGCCCACACCCTGGTTCTTGAGTCCCTGGATTCCTGGTGGAGTTAGCAGGGTGCGTTGGCATCATGTGGGCACAGACCTGGGTCCCCTGCACTGGCCCAATGGCTGGCAGACCCTACACCCTGAGCCCCTTTCCCCCCTACACCCTAACCCCTAACATCAGAGGACCCACAGTGGAACAACACAAAAAAGCTCTCTTCTGAGTCAGCTCCTCCTGCCACCTCCTCCCACTGGGACACAGGATTCTGATAAGCTGGCCCTGCCATTTGGCTCCTGGCCCTGCCATGGCCCTCACAGGCTCCAGCCCAACCCTTGGCCCATTTTAGAAGCACGGGGCTGGTTCCTGGGTTCACCTCTGTTACCAGCCTTCCTGTCAGAGGTTCCTGTCCAAAAGACCTGAGCCTGGCTGTTTTCTCCCATACCCTGTGGGACTTGTGAGGACCCACTGAGAGCAGAAGTGGATCAGGACCCCCACATCAAAATGTGCCTATGCTCCCTCCTTGGCCAGGACCTCCCCAATTCCAGAAACCCAAATGTCTCCAAACATATTTAGTAAACCACAATTATCCCGTGCATATGTGCCAACATGGACATTTCCTTCTTTACTTAAAGGACACTGGGAAAGGGGGAAGCCTCCAGCTGAAGAAGATCCTGTCTGTGGGTGAAGACCAGCAGGTGTCAATCAGGGTCACTTTCTTGGAGTGGGGGAAGGGTTGGTCAGGGTACGGGAAAGGTTAAAGGTTGGAGAAAGAGGAGGAGCTGAGGAGACCACCCCCCATGTGAGTGGCTTGAGCCTGAGATGGAGTACATGGAGGGTGGGAATGGGGTCAAAGGTAGACGAGGGGTAGGCCCGGGCTGGGGCTTGGGAAGGCCCAGGACCCTTCCTTTCTGCCGAGGGGACTGAACATGGGACTTCAGCCTGCACAGACCACCCCTCTCTTCGGCTGGTAGGACTTGGGCACCTGGAGCGCCAGGCACTGCCCCGACTGAGGAGCAGTCCCAGCCAGCTGCCTTCTCCACTCCAGGGCGGCACAGCCAGAAGCAGGGCCAGACAAGGGCCTGGTCTCTCCAGAAAAGCCCCAGATCCTAGGTGGGCTGGGAAGGGCTGGGGCAGGGACAGAGAAGGTGGAGGTGATGAGCAGATCTGGACGGTGACATGCTCCAGCCTGAGTCCCCACGGCCAGGAATCCTGCCTATGTCTGCACGTGGGTCAGCCGGATGTCGCCTGCCACTTCCAGGTTGTTGATGGTGGGCAGGCTCTTCAGGCGGTGGTAGTAGTCAAACAGGTGCTGACCGTTCACGGCCACCTTGAGGCAGTGACTTTCACACATGATCCACACCTGGAGAGACAGACAGGCCATGTCATTTGCACTCCACTTGGAAAGTCCTTGAACCTAAATGCAGTCCGGTGTCTCCCCCCCTCCCTCCTGCCTTCCTCTAACACTAGTTAAGCACGCCCCACGCCCACATCCCAGTCACACGGAAGGACTCGCTCTTCAGAAACATGCTCTCCTTCCCGTCCTTTTACATATTCTGTTCCCTGGCATAGAATGCCCCTCCCTCAGGCTCCCCACTGCACACCTTTCCATGTGGGTAACAGCTAATCCCACTTCAGGATTCTCCCCTCTCCAGCAAGGCTTCCCTGCCTTTTGCCACCTCCTGAGCCCTTCCTACTCAAGTCAGGTGCCCCCTCAGGTCTTGTTGCCCTCCCCCATCCTCACTCTCCAACCGGACCCTGAGCCTCCAGGGGCAGGAGCTCTGGCTTGTGCCACCCATGTTCCTAGTGCCCGGCCCCCAGGAGTGCTCTACATGTACTCTCCTGCAATGGCCACCTCCTGACTGGACTTCTTCACCCCAGATATCCTCTGCAAGGCAGTCAGAGCACATCTGTTAAAATGTCACCATCCCTATCACAATACCTGACACTCCCAGCACACTTACTGTGTGCCTAAGCACGTCACAAACACGACATCATTTTATTCTTACATCTCTGTGAGATCAATATTGTTATTAGCCCCATTTTTCGTATGGAAACCTTGAGGCTCAGAGCAGTTAAGTCACTTGCTCAAAGTCACACAGCTATCTAGAAATCAAAGTATATTGCTCTCTGGCTTGAAACACACCAACCTACCATATTAAAATCCAAACTCCTTTCCATGGCCCTCAAGGCCTTACAGCGGTCATTTTCAAGCCTGGGTGAGGAGGATATGGGCCTATTTAAAAATATGGATGCCCAGGCTCACCCCCTAATTGGCCTGGGGCGGGGCCAGGCATTGATTTTTTTTTTTTTAAAGCTCTCTGCGTGATTCGAACCTGTAATCAGGGTTGAGGACACCTGCTCTGTGATCAGGCCTCCAGCCTCCCTGTCCTCCCCGTTCCTGGACAAGCCATGCCCATGACCCTCACTTTTGCTGTACCAGCCTCTCCCTCCAATGCCTCTGGAAATGCACCCCTCAGATCTTTGTGTGGCTGCTCTTCTATCCCTGAGGTCTCCACTGCGCTGTGGCTTCTGAGTGCTGTCCCCATCTCAGGCAGCGTGGACCCTGCCCAGGCCTCATTCTACCCCATTATTCCCTTTTGCTCTCAGCACAGCACCTGTTGTGATAAGCAACAATTCTTCCCAACCTACATTGTGAACTTCGGGGGCAGGACCTCTCTGTCTGCTCCATGTCTGTCTTCCCCCACCCCCAACACCTGAACTGCTTCCTGCATGGAATGGGCCTTGATAATAGAGCTGATGAGTGACTGTTGAATGAATGAGTGAGTGAACGAAGAAATGAATAACACCTCACTCTTGGGTTTGATCTGGCACTTATTGGCTGTGTGACCCCAGGCAAGGAACCCGCACTTGAGAGTTTTTCTCCTATCTGTAAACAGATACCACCACCTATTTTATGTGGGACTGGAATAGTAAAACCACAGTAACAAATATTTGTTGAACACATTCTCTTCTTCTGGGCCCAGTCCTCACCCCGGAGGCCTCAGCCCCTACCTTGTTCGCCTCCACCCCCCGCTTCACCTGCCCCTCGGAGCCCCTTAGAGCCTCAGGCTGTGGCACCGTACCAAGAAGTCCTGGCCTCTGGTGAAGGGCATTTTTTGGGACAGGCCGCGCTCCTCAGGCCCCCACGAGCCGTTGACCTGTGTGTTGCGGACCACGGCGTTCTCATTGAAACGGGGGTTCAGGTGGAAGGCAATGTCACTCCCGGAGAGCAGGTTGATGTGGAACCTGGGGGGGTGGGGAGCTCACATGGGTCTCCTCTCCCCACTGCGCTCTGGGCCCCTGCCCGCCCCAGCCTGCCCAGGGCCTGTGGGAGGCCAGAATGACTTTGGGGTATCTCTCCCCCCAAGAGCCCAGGCTTACCTCTGGGCGCTGGGCAGGACGGTGCCTGACACGGTGATGCTCTTGGAGGGGCGCAGCCCCCCAGGGATGGCGGTGAAGTAAGGGATCGGCTGTTGTGGGGAGAGGGGCAGGTCAGCCAGCAGCAGCCAGGGTAGCAGCCGCTGGAGGGAGAACTTCCTGCCCGTTTCCATGACTTCGGACTGTCAACTGAGTTTGACAACTGTGCCTGTGAGTCACATCTTTTTAAGAAAAACCTGTGATGTCTTTACTTGGTTAGTAAATGCCAAAGGAAAACTTTCCAGTGTTCCTCGAATTGATGAGCTCTAAGTGTCATGAAAAGAACTTTGGCCGGACATATAAGATACTGGGGCTGAGATGGGAAGGCCACAGAATAGGCTCGTGATGAAGGGCAACTCCTAAAGGTGAAAGCTCCTGTCAACAGTCTTTGATTTACCTGGACGTTGGACTCCAGCTTATCAAAGAACTGCTTTTAATTTTGTGAGCCACCCGGCCCCTCCCATGCCACCCACCACAAAGCAAACATCCACCCCCCCTGAGAAATCACTTACGTAGGTGGAGTTGGAGTACATCGTAGGTGGGATTACAGGGTTCTGTTGAAAAGAGACCATGCAATTCAGTGTGGGACTGCGCCCATACCCAGGCCCCCACACACTGGAGAGGGGCCACTCCAGTACGAGGGGCTGGCCCCTGGATTCTCCCGTTCACCTTCCCTCTCATGGCAGCCGTGGTGGAATCTCCTGCCACAGTCCCAGACCCCTCACGGTCACCTTCCCTTGGCCCCTCCATGGGCAGCCCCGCTCCCTCCAGGGCTCCCGTCTGACTTGTACCGGCAGGAGGAAGAGAAGCAGCGGCTTCAGCCTGTGGCCAGCAGTGACCTCCCGGGCACATGAGGACACAGGGCCAGAGATGCAGGTGCTGGGGCCACTGCACACCCCTCATAGTAACGGAAGGACCAGCTTTCCTGCTGGTGCCCAGGGTCCTGCCTCTTAGGCCTCTGGGTAAGGCCAGCCTGATCCAGAATGTCTGCTTTCCAAGGGGAGTTTGACTTGCAGAGGGCCCAGCCCCAGGTGTCCCCATCCTCCTTGCTAAACTGCTTGCGTCCCTTCTCTGGGACCAAAGAATTCAGTCCTTGGTAAAGGGGGATGTGATGGGGGCTGTGAGCTGACCAGAGCCTTCAGACTTACCAGGAACATTTGTCCAGGGGCGCTCTGCACCGTGTGGATGATTGTCTGAGTCTGGAAGAAAGAACTGGGTTCAACCCGCTCTCACCAGCGTGAAGACCACCACCTGCCACCAGAGGCCACCATTTCCCACACACCCTCAGAGTGGGCTCTGAGCTGGTAACCAGCTCAGCCGTCCTGACAAGACTCCCAGAATTGGAGGATAGAAGTGATTCTCCTCCCAAGGGGATGAGGTAGGGGCAAAAGCTTCTTCTGGAGAAGAAGTGTGGATTCATTTGTGGCCTGTTTCTCTTCTCAGGGGGGTCTCTCTAGAATGGCTTCTGCTTGTAGGAGAAAGGAGTAAATGTGGGGTGTCAGTCTCCTGTGTACAGAATGGCGGGGACTTGGGCAATTCAGCTTGTCTCTGAATTCATCAGGCCAGCCAACCACCCCTGCCCCTGAGATCCTCCCGCTGCCACCGCCACCACCACAGTCAGGCAGATGGTCAAGGGGGTGGCCTAGCTACCCCTTGACCTTTGGCAGAGGCCTAATGTCTGGCCCTGCCTCCTCCTTCAAACCCACAGAAGAACCCAATGAAGAGGATCTGAAGAGAGAGTGAGGCACTTACTATGGGAGCTGCGCTGGCCTGCCAAAAACCTGGAGGCTGATGGGGACAAGAAAATCAAAATGCAGGTTAACATTGGTGCCACACGTGGGTGCAACGCCAGCAGAAACTGGTAAGAAATGCCTCCCAGGACTCACGCTTGCTTCCTTCCTGCTCCCAAGCAGGCCTTCCTGAGCCTGAGGTCAGGTCAGGGTTGGAGGACAGGGAGCGTCCCCATCGGCTCCTCCAGAGAGAGGACCTATGTGTCTGATGTACGTGTAGAACGTGGAGCTTACCTTCGCTCCCAGAGGCAAAGCCGTGAATTCCTTCCAGGGCCATATTTCACCCAGAAGGTGACAACTAGCATTTCCTGAAGACGCCTGTGTGCCAAGCTGCTGCGTCAGTGTTTTATGAGGGAGGCAGCCTCTGCCTCTGCTTTGCTAAGTGACACAGCCAGGCTCAGAGAGGCTAAGCAACTTGGCTAGGTCTGTCCAGATTGCCAGCAATAAAACACAAAATGGTACTCAGTTGTGTCTGACTGTATCCAGCATACCCGGTCCTCCCAGGCCAGGACCAAAGTCAGGTTGCCCTGTGAAGGCCTCCCGGAGCTCCATCAGCCCTAAGGTCAGTGTGCTACCTGCATCATGATGGGCCACAGGAAGGCCAGGGAGAGACACCGCTAGCCCTTTGCCTCCACTGCTCAAGTGGCCAAAGGAAGAGCCAGGCCCTGCTCGCTCGTCCTGTCCTGGACCGTCTCCCCCACATAGCAGGCTCTCCCGGCCCTGAGTGGTCTCCCTTCAACTGGCTGTGCAAACCACATCCCTCACTGATTTATTGAGTCCCTACTGCATTCTAGGCACTGTGCACAGTGCTGGGGATGCACAAAGGGACAAGTCACAATTCCAAGCTCATGGGTGCAGGGAAGGAAGGGGTGGAGTGACGAGCACAGACATGTAAATACAGTTACAACAGGACATGGTAACTGGCATGGCACAGAGCTGTAAAAAGTCTATGGGGATGGGAGGTGGCGGGGCATCCAGCAATCTGTCAGGCAGGGAAGATGTCCCTGAGGCGACATTTAGGCAGAGCATTAAAGGGCAGTTAGTGGTCGTCTGGGGGTGAGGTGGCAACGGGGGCTTTTGGCATCAGGACAGCATGTGCAAAAGCGTGGTGGCCGGAGACAGCCTGGAGTCAGCCTGGGGTGAGCAGGGAAGGCTGTGTGAGTTTCGAGGACGGGGTGCAAGGCTGGGAGGGGGGCTGGGCGTGCCTGGGGAGGGTACTGCACATGCGCTGTGGCGCTGGAGCTCTCTTTAGAAGGGCTTGGGGCCTTTAGGATTTTTAAGCAGGGAGAGGATGAGATCAGATTTGCTTGTAGGAAGGTCACTGCGGCAGTGGGTGGGTGGGAGGGGTTTGAGGAGCCAGGTGGGAGGGACCAGAGCACTGGCTTTGAGAAGGAAGGGCGTTGGTGCACTGGAGAGATACTATGGAAGGGAGGGAAGAGCCCCGGCCGGCTCCCAGGCCCCAGCCCTGGGTGCCCGGTGGACGGAGACAGGGAACCTTGGGTGGGCAGGCGTGGAGGGGTCTGCAGGTCCTGGCCGGCCTGCTGGCTGGAACTAGCCTCTCTCTCAGACCCTCTGTCCTGCCTGCTGACTGATCCGTCTCCCAGGTCCTCGCGTTTAACTCACTTTTGGTTTGCGCCCCTTGGGCTTGGGTGGGAAGCAGGCAGTCTGGGAGAAGTGCATTCCGGAGAAGGCAGGCTGGACAGGGATTGCATAGGTGTTCTGTTAAAAGAGAAGGAGCCACAGGGTGAAGTGAAGGAAGAGTGGAAAGGCAGGGGCCAGGGCAGGAGGGGAAAGCGAGGCAGGCGGGAAGCCAGTGGGGGCAGGAGTTGGGTAGGGAGGGAATATGAGAGAGGAGGACCAAAGAGAAAGAAGCTCATGTTTGTTGAGGGCCTACTGTGTGCTTTTCTCATCTCAAGAAGTGCACTCAAAGACCAAAAATAGTAACAACAGCTCCAATCCAGCTGCCTGGGGCCCTGTGGGAATATGCGGGCCCAGCAGCATATTCCATGGGCTATCCATCAGGCCATTAAAAATGTTTTGGTAAAATACACTAAAATTTACCATCCCAACCATTGTTAAGTGCACAGTTGAGTGGCATCAAATACATCCATGTTGTTGGGCAACCATCACCGCCACTCAACTCCAGAGCATAAAACTTCTGACCTTGTAGGTGTTGGCAACACATTCAAAAATTTTGAAACACAGAGAAGGTCAAATAGACCCTGGTGCAAGCCCTTATGGGCCATTCCTTTTTAAAGATTTTATTCATTTATTTTTAGAGAGAGGGGGAGGGAGGGAGAAAGAAAGGGAAAGAAAAATAGACATGAAAGAGAAACATTGATCAGTCACCTGTTATATGTACCCTGATGGAAAAGAACCCACAACCCAGGCATGTGCCCTGACAGGAAATCGAACCCCTGACCCCTCACCTTATGGACAAGGCCCAGCCCACAGAGCTGCACCAATCGGGGCCCATGTGGGCCGTTTTCTGACCTCTGACATGTATCACCTCACTGAGCTCACATGATAACACCTGGAGCAGCAGTGACTCTGCCCCTCCCACAGACGAGGGAACCGAGGCCAGGAGAGGCAAGGTCACCTGTCTAAGATCCCACAGCTGATGACAATGGCAGCACTGGAATCTGAGCTAGGGTTCTTTCTGGAACCACATGGCCTCTTAACCAGGGTGGAAATAGAGAGTCACAGAGGAGAGTGGTAAGAGGTGGGAGGCTGAAGCAGGTGTTCTGGACAGAGACGGTGACATAAGAAGGACAGGATGGGGGAGCCAGAGGTATGTCCCCAGAGTCACCTGGGTTGGACATTGGCTGGTACCTTTGGGCTCACCCAATAGGGCCCTAGACTGGACCCTGCACCCAGCCCTGGGACAGGGGCCAGTTGGACAGTCTGACCTGAAAGCTGATTTGGGTCAGCCCCACAGCGCCGGTGACGGAGATGGTGTTCACGCAGTGGAAAGGCACGCGATGTGTGTACTGTGTGAAGAAGTTTCCGTTCACCACCACCTGTCAACCAGAGTGCGTTATCCAGAAGTGGTGTCTCAGACCAGGGTGGGGAGCACACCTGAGCCTCCAGGACCCCTGTTTCTAGAAGTTAAGATCTGTGGTTTTCACCTCCATGGCCTCCAGGTCAGGGCACCAGCCTCCAGGGCTGCACCAGTTCCGGACACATGCGTGTGATCCAAAGCACATCCAAACCCAGCCACCCCTTGGCACTAGCTGTTGGCTTCTTAGTTCTTATGGTTGTTCGTTTATTGCAGTAGGTTTGTCTTTCCCATCTTAGCTGCTCACCTTGGGTGTTACTTAAATATGCATAAAATGCTCATGTGGAGCAGAGGAGAGGGGTCCCCAGGTTGCACACTGCGGGGATGCACAGACACAGCCGTCCATCTCTCTGAGCCCAGCAGTGCCGCTCTACTCGCAAAAGCAATTCACAGCACGGTACAAAACTAAGCCATTCCTAGAGCCTGGATAAGGGCTGCAACAAGGTCACTCCCCCCAGATCATCCCAAGGACCTGGAGAGGTCAAATGGCCACAGCAGAGGAATGGAACTAACTTGTTACCCAAGGCCAAAGAAGACGTGGTGACTTATGTACTTCTTATTTCCTAGCAACAGAAGCAGCAGGTGCCCCTGCAGATGCGAGTGGAGGTATGTAAGGTCCTGTTGCCTGTACAGGAGCATTGCTTGGGCAACTGTTTCAAGGCTTTTTTTCACTATGCCTGATGGGGCAGAGGGCCAGGCAGCGGGAGGGGGGAGGAGAGTTAGTGCTCACCTGGAACTCTTTGCTCTGCACGAGGAAGCGGAGCTCAAAGGGATTCCCCATCTGGAGGGGCAAATGCATCTTCCTCTCCTCTATCCCCCAGGATCCTTTCTGCTTCGTGTTACAGACCACATACCCGCCCTCTTCAAACCGAGGGTTGAAGTGGAAGGCAATGTCCTGGTCACTGTAGCCAGAATGAAAGTTCACAGCAAACCTGGGCGGAGGGAAATCAGAGCGTTCTGGTTTATTGTCCATCGTAGGAGCGGGAGGGCCTCAGGCCTTGGCTTACGTGTGTGCATCTGGGAAGTTGTACACAACCCGTGTGGCAGCTTTGCACCCACGACTCCTTGGTTGCCTTCCTTTTTGTTTACCTAGTTTGCACATAGTGTGTTTTTGTGTAATTATTGCATTTTGCTCTTTCCAGTGTGACTTTCTAAAAATAAGTAGAAAATGGGTAAAGAAAAATGTTGACATTATCAACAGGAAGCATAAAACTGATTACATATTTGTATTGAAGATGCAAATCAGGGACTATGCCCAAAAGCAAGAGACTTTCGTGAAAACTGGGCGCTAGGTAGAGGCCAGCCCACGCACGTGCATTTGGGAAAGAAGAGAACAAACTGAAAGACCAAGTGAAATTCATGGAATATACCTACGAAGACAGTGACTAACAGGGAAGCACAGAATAAGAATTAGCTCTCCAGGCAGGAGAACTTTCAGGCCGTGTGCGTGTCCTGCCTCAGAGGATGGCGTGTGTCCCACACAGGAGGGGGTTGGAGCGACACCCCTGAAGTCCCCAGGCCGGGGCCCAGACCCCAGCTCTGTAGCATTTCTCATTTGCGGTGAGACCCTGGCCCACACCACCCTCACCATGCCCAGGAAAGGGGGTGAGTCCGTGCCTTTGGGAATGATTCACGAGGCGGTGTTCGGGAAGCCGGTAAACTTTCGTTTCTGTCTCTGTCCTTGGAAGGAAGCCCTCACCACCACAACCTCCTTTGGGTAAAGCTACGGTTCTCAGTGAGGAATTAAAACAAAATAACCTCCCAAGCACCCTGACTCACAAAAGGGGCACAAAAAATGTGTGTGCTGCTTTCCCCCAGACACAGGTCCTGAAACCAGGTCCAATCTGAGGTTCTCCACCAAGGGGTCACTGTCTACCCCCGCCTTTCCTGAACTCAGCACTCTGGTGTCGCCACCTAACGCACAGTACTCAGGAAGGCCCCCGCTTTTGAGTCTTCCATGGTGCTGTCCTCAACACCAAGTTGCTCTGTGGCCTCTCGGCCCGCAGGGCCCATGGGGAACTGCAGTGCGTTGCCCAGAGCCCTCCCTCTGGGAACGCTGAAAGGAAGGGAAGCTCTCGGTGACTCTGGAACCAGAAAACTGAAGTCTGCGTTCCTCTTTAAATGGAGACTATTGTTTCTGAAGTATCTCTGGGTGTATTTTCCCCTTTGTGGTCCTCCAGCTCCATTCCTGTGGTCCTTTGAAAACTCTTGCCCCAGAGAAGAGAGAGCAGAAGCGCCCACCGGAAGACTAGGGACAACCGGGTGGGAGTAGAAAGCCCTCGGGCGGTGGGAGGAGGGGTAGGCAGAGGGAGAAGTAGAGAGAAGGGGGCGGAGGTCCAGGGGTGAGGTCCCACATTCCCCTTCGGCAGGGCTTAGGGGGATCCGGGTGCCTCACTTCCCTTGCAGTCTCCTGGGGGCACCCAAGGCTCTCGGACATGTGCCTGGGTGAGTGTGACTATCACCACCTGGCAGGAAAGTCAATCTACATGCTGAGATGAGGCAGGGCTGGGCCTGGGAGTGCTGTGAAGGGATCCAGGCCCCAAGCAAGGTGATGAAAGGGCCACTGGGGGCAAACGACACCTGGGATTGAAACAGAGAGGCTTCTGAGAGAGGGCTACATGTCCAGAAGGGCTTCCGCAGGCAGCCACCATGCCGCAGACCCCACCCAAATCTGGCAGGAGCCCACAGCTGCCCATTGCCTGGACCTCAACAGAGGGCAGCCAGGATGCGTGAGCATCCCCGCACTCTGTGCCTCTGAGAAGACGCACAGGCCCTTCCCTGTTCCCCAGAGTCCCCTCTTGGGCGGAAAGCAGTGTGGAGAGGGTATTTGTATTTTGAACCGACTCAGTCTTTTCCAGGAAAGAACTTGAAACAGAGAGTGACCAAAGTACATTTCATGACAAATTTAAATATTTCCACGTCAGCTAAATGGCTCTGAAGTAAATGAGGGCAGCTTCGGGAAATAAAGGAAGTGTTATTTTTGTAACTCTGGGTCTTAGTGTGCAAAGTTCAATCCTAGACCATAATGATCTGCCTCCGGGCTGATCATTAGACTGGGAGCTCCTGCCACCTCTGTGTCTATGGGGGTCTGTGTTAATGGTGTCCACATGCTATTGGCAGATGGCAGGGGTACCATGCCGTGTGAGCAGGGGCTGGACCCTCCTCACACAGCGTCCCCTGAGCCAGGCACAGGCAGCCTGGAGAGTGTCAGGTGAGCCAGCCCGAGCTGGCAGGCGTCATGGTTTGCTAAGGGCAAGGCAGTTCCAGGTACCTGGTTCCACTGGAGGGATAAACCATCCCAGTGACAGTGATCTGAAGTCCATCCTGGAGGCCTCCCTGGATGATCCCGGAGAAGGGGACAGTCTGCAGGGAGAAGGCAGCAGTCAGTAGGCCAGCCTCCTTCTGGCCGTCCCCTCCCACACTTGTGAGTGGCCAGCCTGGGGTGTCAGGCCCCATGCTCGGGGCCGGGTGCAGCCGGGAACTGAGGAAATGGCCCCCACCAGGGAGTTGCACAGACATTCTGAGACAGATGGGGAGACCGCCAGGCTCTGGGACAATGTGACAGGGAGCTGACCTCCCTTATGAGGAAGTGACAGCTTCCAAGAGGAGGAAGTAGCATGTATGTGACCCCGAGATGGGGAGGAACCAGGGTGATGAGAGGGGCTGCTGGACCCCAGGCCAAGTTCCTAGCAAAGGCCCCAGGGCCCTGGCTGAAGATTCGGAAACCCAAGAAACTAAAGAGGCCACCAGCCTATTCTAAAGGATAACCCTCCGGCTCACCTGATAAGGTCAAGAAGAAGGCATCTTCCTCACCTCCTGCCCACCCCACCATAGAATAGTGGGGACCGTGCCCTTTGCCCTCCCAGCCACCTCAGGTAGTACCTCTTCCTGGATGCTATCTGCAGCCCTGGGCAGCCTCCTCCTCTACTCCTGCTCCTGGGCTCCCCACCTCCTCCCCCAGGCCCTGGGCAACCTCCAATGCCCTAATGTGATATTGGCACTGACTTTGTCCATTTTTGGCAATTTTCTTCCCTAGGCCACTTGAAATGAGCAAAGGTTATGGTGAGGCGTGCATCATTTTAGAGCCAGGCATAAGCCGGTTTGGAGCCTCATTCTGCTGTCATTACATGAGGAGCCTCGGGAAGCTTATTTAACCTCTCTTTGCCTCAACTTCTTCATCTGTGAAACAGGGATACATCTTACACAGAAGGTAAGCTGTATCCCTGTTTTATAGTGAGAAAAAGTTTGGGGGAGAAAATGGCACATTGTAGGTGTCTGTACCACACCCTCTCCTCTTGGTCTCTGAGCAAAATTCCCTAATTGGTTACTTCTAGACTTTTAAGCTAACCTCCAGAATGCCTTTTATCCAAGGTGGCCTATAACGGGCATTAACCTAGGAGAGAACTTCCAAGTCCTAGTCAATTTTCATATTTTTCTTTCTTTTGTTTTCCCCCTCCCCCGAGGACGTTTTTTCATTGCTTTTTAGAGACAGAGGAAGGGAGAGAGAGGAACATCAATGTGAGAGAGAAGCATCGATTGATTGCCTCCCATATGTGCCCTGACTGGGGATCAAACCTGCAAACTTTTGGTGCATGGGACGATGCTCCAACCCACTGAGCCACACCAGCCAGGGCCTGTGCTTTTAACCACCGTACAGGCTGCTTCTCACGATGAAGCACAGAACGCTGGTTCGCTGAGTGCTTCCCCAGACCAAACATCGAGTCCTGTCCTGCCTATAGTTCCAGCTTCCATCCTAGCCGCTGAGGCAGCTGGGCCAGATGAGGCTAGTTGAGGGGGGCGGGGAAGGAATGGGGGACAAGGCCCCCCAGACAGGCGCTCATGATGTTCAGCTCTTCAGCAGAAAAGCCAGGCCACGTGATCTCCCAGCAAACTTTGGAGGAAGAGGAAGGTGACTGCTGACTGCTGAAAGTCAATGAGCTACTGGGAGGGGGTGACCGTGGTGGGGGGGTATTCCTGGTGCCTGTTGGGCGACACCCATCCTCTGTCCTGTCTGGACTCCAAGGCCCTGTTTTAATTGCTCATGTGGGATTTTCCTTCTGCTCTAAAAAATTTTGAATCCAAGGATTAAAAAGTAAAAACCAGTCACTAGGATAAGAAAATGTCAGGGCCTGGAAGGAGCTCTGGGATCCCCCATCTGACAGGAAAGGAGCTCAAAGCGACAAGTTCTGACCCTGAGGCCCCCTGAAGGCACCAACACGGCCTGGCTCAGCTTTCTCCAGCCCCACTGAGAGTCCTTCCTCAAGGTGAACCCAGGGCCCAGAGACTGCTGGAGGGCGCGGGCCATGCCAGGGGGCCTGCCGAGGCGGCCCCAGCACTCCGATGCCCCCAGACTCCTAATACTAAACACATCGAAAGCACCCACAGTGTGCCAGGCACTGTTCAAGCACCCTAGAATGCTACCTCACTTAATCCCTACCCCGATTCGGGGACATGGCTCAAGGATCATCCTTATTTACAGACGTGGAAACTGAGGCCCAAAGAGAAAAAAGCAGCTTGCCTGTGGTCACCTTTCCACTAGCTAGTAGATGGCTGAACCCAGGGAAGCCATCTCCAGAGTCAGTGCCCATGCTGGGCTGTCATCCTGCCCAGAAACGCGGCTTAGTCTCCCTTTCATTCCTCCCCCTCAGCATTGAGGACAGGACGGGCACCCAGAGGGAGCACAGTCAGCATGTGTCCAATGTGCCAATCCAGACTGACCCCTCTGCCCTTCTGTGTTGTCTTCAGGAGCCCCCACCCCCCGCACCCCCTCCCCTGCCACCCAAGTGCGGTTTCCTCAGAAACCCAGAGCTGCTCTCTGGGAAAAGCAGAAGTTTGCCTGGCAGCACCGCCCATGCCCGCAGCCTGGAAACTCACTGGGTTTATGAAGGGAAGCTGAACGTTCATCTCTCCACCACCTCTGTGGACACCGCTGCTCCTCACACCAGCCAGCAGTCCTCTGCCCTGGGGAGGAGTCAACAAAGAAATAGAAAGCAAAGCAAATTGGCAGTTATTCAATGGGGAGGCGCCAGGTTCAAGAGGAAGTGGGTCTAGAGAAAATGAAAGGTAGAGTGGAGGGTGGGGGGCAGGGGTGGGGGCGGGGGGACTCAGGGTCAAGAAAGTAAATACTCCCACCCTAGAGACATTTGCTTCCTCTCTCCTCCTGTGCTCCACCCCAGACTGAGTCCCTTTTGGTTTAATATACAGTTCACAGAGCCTGGCCACCCTGACAGGACAGCGAGTTTCTAGACACTGCTGCCCATAAGTGTGTGTCTGTGTCTCCTGAGCATGCTCAGTCCCAGTGTCCAGAGAATAATGGGGCTGCTTGATGGGGCCGCACAGGTTGGGGAGTGGTGGTGGTGGTGGTGAACACAAACATGTGAGCCATCTCTTATGTGCCATTCCTTATAGACCCAGTTTGGTTCTTCTCCAATGTCATGTGCCATTCCTTATAACCCCAGTCCAGTTCTTCTCCCGTGTCTCCTATCAGAGTTGTACCTGATTTCCTTACCAGTTTTCATCTGAATCCACTGGCGAATGGACCAGTTCAGCTCTTGGTTCTTGGCCAGAAAACCCTTGATCCTGAAAGTCTTGTGAGAAGACATGGTGAAGAAGAATCAGTCAACTGCATGGACCGCAATCGCAGAGAAAGAGCGATTCCTCTCTCCCTCTTCTTTCTGGGCTTTTGAATAGGGAGACGAGAAGTCTTGGACACAATGGAACATTCCAGGTGACATGGAGGTCAGGGTGACATATTAAATAAAGTGCCTTTGACTGGCTTCAGTACTAGTTCAGGAAAATGGTTGAACAGAGACTAGCAGGGTTGGGGAGGAAGGGAGAGGAACAGCGGCAGTGTGCTCACCTGAAGTCAAGCAGGTCCCTGCAATGTGCTGGGCAGAAAACCAATGTGCTACCAGCCAAGCCTGAATGAGCAGTTAAAGGTCATATAGGTGCCAAGTGGGTACAAGGTGCCCCAGCGTCACATATATATCTGTACCTCTCTTCTTTCTTGAACCTTGTCTAGATGCACCAGAATTTACAAAGACTGACTTCTTTGAGATGCTCTGGTAGACTGCGGCCACGTGTCCCCTGGGTCTAACCTCCACTCCCATTATGTTCCTGGATCAACTAGAATTGAACCAATTTAAGGGGCAGACAGCACCGCTGGAGCACAAGGAGGGAAAGGAAGAGAAATTCTTTGCAATCCTCTCCAACACCAGGGACCCTAGGGACAAATCCATCATTGGTCGGGATGTGGAACAAGTAGAACTCTCATTCCTTATAGATTGGAGTGTTAAATAATACAGCTCGGAAAAACAACTCAAGAGAGGTGGAAACACACGCGTATGTCTATGACAGCTTCACTCAGTGTACCACCAAACTGGAAACCACACAAATGAGCGCCGCAAGGAGGAAGAAGAGAGGGTGTTCGTACAATGGAAGGGTCCCCTGCAATGAGGAGGACGTGTGATACAGGAAACATCAGTGACCCTCAGTGATGAACAGTGAGCCTTGGGGGGGGGGGGCACAGGCTGGGAGTAAGCGGAGACGTCTTCTGGGTGCTAGGAATGCTCTGGAATGTGACCTGGATGGGGGTCACACAGTTTTTCGCCTGTGTAGAAACTGATCCAGCACACTAGGGTCTGTGCCCTTTACTCTGTGCAAACACTAACTCAGTGAAGTTCTGTGGGAAAAAACCCCAAACCTCCTGGAGTCCAGGTGTCCCAGGGAGACACAGGGACAGCTAGAGTTCTAGCAAACAAGCACATGGTGCTTTGGAGGTGAGTCACAGTGAGTCCAACCCAAATAGGAGCACCCCGGGGCCCTCTGCCGTGCTCTGCAGGGTGAGCCATCCTCAGCCTGGTTAAGACAGCAGGGAGGCACCCTCCAGACACGGTGCCAGGGTACGGTTGACCTCAGCAGCTTGGCATCATCACCGCGTAGTCACGATGAGCCGTTCCCAGTACTCAGCCCCAATCTTTGGGAGGAAAGGGGCAGCCAAGGCAACGTTCCTTTTCAGAGCTGTTATTCAAAAGGACATTGAACTTCAACTGTGCTCTGAAGGATGGAGAGATGATTTAGTTAGAGGCCAAAAAGAAAGGGGTTGTGGAGACAGAAAACTCCATTAAGTGGGAAGATGAATGAGCCTGGTGTGTACAGAGGACAACAAGAAAGCCAGGGACCATGTGGATGGATGGGTGCATGAGCCGGATGCACGTGCATTAGTGGGACGCTGTGGGAAAGACCAGGATTTACTAGTGATTATGTTGTTACAATGGTTATAATATCAGACTGCATTTGACTTGGGACTGCGAATGTTATTGGGAAAGAAAAATAATACCAAGAAGAGTTGACAGAAGGCTTACACTAGGACGGACACTGTGGGGCATAATAATTAAAACTTCTTCGTCCCTGGTATCATCCCCTTTTTACAGAAACCAAGACCCAGAGAAGAGGTAACCGGCCCAGAGTGCTACTTTCATTACATAACGGGACATTTATTGAAATGAGTACTAGTGTCCAAGATAAGGGGGAAACCCCAGAACATAAAACAGATGATTCCTAGAGTGAATTAGGCCAAATGGCAGATAAACATGGTATAAAATAAAAATCTAGAAAAGGAGGATGTTGTCTTCGTAAGGCTACGCTGGCGCCATAAGTTCCTCTGCTTCTAATAGGTCTCGAGAACTCAGCCATCTCTTGTTCATGAGCTATGATTTTTTTTAAAATTACCGAAAGGGACTACGATTTATTTTACTAGGAGTATATGCGGAATTTTAGCAGCAGACAAATCCTCTGTTGCATCTGTGAGAATCGGCAAACACAACAAAAGGCAGGATTAGACCCACATTTTCCATAACAGTCTTCTAACAGTATTGAAGACAGACTGTAAGTTTGTTTAGGAAGATTAAAGAGCAGATGAATTTAAATGTGAGATGAGAATGAAGCATTTTTAAAAATAAAGGCAGATTTATGAAAGAACGAAGACTCAAATAGAACTTCTAGAGAGCAACTATAGTGGTATTAAAGGGAATTAAACTTCTAGAGCTATAACAGATTAAATACTGAGTGAGCCAACATTTCCTGTGCACGTACTGTACAGTAGGCATTGCTGTGAGTGGTAGCTCTGTATCACTCATCAACCCCCACAACCGCCCTGTGAGGTACACACTTCTCTTGCCTCAGTCTCACAGACAGGGAAACTAAGGCAGATGCTGTGTCTTTTCAATCTTTTTGTAAGAATTAAATGAGATAAAACCTACAATGTAAAAGACAGGTATTCAATAATTAACTTCCTGTCCACATCAGTGTTAGTTCCAATAGATTATTCAAGGGGCTTTGTAAAATAAATACAATAATGAAAATATATTCGGCACCTTACAGTTTACAAAGCATTTTAATATATTCTCATTTGATCCTCACCACAAATGTGAACACAAAGGAACCGGCCTCCCGAACTTGGGAAGAAGGCAGATCGAGTGACGACTTGTCCTTCCAATGTCATTGTTTCACAAGCTCATCTGAGAGGGACTCAGTTATCCAGACTACACTGTTATACTTTGCTATTTACAGTTCATCTAGAGCCCACACACTATGAAGTTATGTGACTAGTGGATTTGACTGAGTTAAAGTCTCTGACATGTGTTCATCCTATATTATATGAGAATCATGCTTTTAACTTTTTAAAAATAAAAAATGAAGCCCTGGCTGGTGTGGTTCAGTGGACTGAGTGCTACTCTGTGAACCAAAGGGTCACTGATTTGATTCCCAGTCAGGGCACGTGCCTGGGTTGTGTGCCGGTCCCCAGTTGTGACACATAAGAGGCAACCACACATTGATGTTTTCCTCCCTCTCTTTCTCCCTCCCTTCCTCTCTAAAAATAAATAAAATATTTCTAAAAACAAACTGTCAATTATATGTTTAAAAAACATAAAAGAATTTTTAAAATAAGAAAAGTTTTTTTTTAAGAAAATATGTAAAACCTAAGGATATATATATATTTAAAACCTAGCAAAATTGAACAAATAGGAACCAACCACCCAGTAATTCTATCCCTAGGTAATAAGTCTTAAAGAAATATTCGCAACTATATCTCTCTAGGGAGATGGGTGCAAGCATATTCATGGCAGTGTTGTTCATAAAATCAATAAAACTGGAAATGGTGAGATCCATGTTCATCAAGAGTGGATTGGATTGAGAAGATACCTTATGGTACACTAATACAAGGGAGCATTTCTGCATCAGTGAAAAGTGAATCACTACAGTTGCATTTATCAACTTGGGAGAGTCTTACATATCATGTTGAAAGAAGAAAGTTTTACAAAGAATTCATGATTCCATTTAAATAAGGAGATAAGTAGTGAAAGTAGTATAGGAAATCAATGTTAACAGCTATAAAAATCAGTAACATTGTTACCTTTGAGAGAAGGAGGGGATTGTGTTTGAGGTCGGGCCTGTGGAGGGCTTCTAAGATACTAGAGTTGCTGTTTCTAATAAGGGTGGTGGTTTCACAAGGTCTTACTTGATAACTTTTCTTTAAGTTGATGTATATATATTTCAGGCTTTTTCTGTATGTATATTTCATCATATGTTTTAAGGTAAAACAATGAAGGAGGAGGATGTTTTATACAAGAACCAAGCTTATTTATTGAGGAACCAGCTGCAGGGAGGCTCTCCAAGGCTCTGAGCCCAGGAAAATCTCTACTTCCCTGGTCATGGTAGAGAAGCTATTCTCAAGGGCCACATGCAAAACTTTGGTAGGTGTTCACTACAAAGCCCCCAAAGTGAAGTAAGTACAAGTCATAGTTGATGTGGGCCAAAAAACAGAGGCCCACACTCCAGGGCAGGCCCCAGACCCAGCCACCTAAAAGTAGGCTAACTTAGGCCCAGCCAAGCACTCTGAGCTTCAGCAAAAGAAGGCCACTGACATATGCAGCCCCTGTGTCTCTGTGTGATGTTCAGACTTGTCACTTTAAGCTCTTGCCACTGTCCTGGCAGCTGGCACAGTGACAGAACGAGAGTCAAGGGAATGTGTGTTCAGAGAGAACCAGAGTTCTTCCCTATTGGCCCTGGCTGCAGCATCCAGCAGCAAGCACCTGCCATCAGGACGCTGTCTGTCACACAGTGCTGGGGAGCAGGAAAGGGAGCGAGGAGGAGAGGAAACGGAGGCTTGCCTAAATGTATTCCATACGGACAGTGTTCAGTCATTTGAATTTCACTCTTTGAGAGCAATTAAAATCTCAAGCACCGTCAGGCTCAGTGATTGGAGAGTCCACACTGACCAGGGAGGTGGGGGCTGGGGATCAGAAAGGAGTGAAAAATGATTCTAGTCTTGCATTATTAGGAATGACCCTATTTCTTCAACTGGAATGAGACAGGGATAATGTCTACCTTAAAAGGTTGTTAGTGGGTTAGATGGGAAAATGTTTGAATGGGGTCTGGTAGAAGAGGTGCTTGGTACTCGGGAGCTGCAATGATGACTCATGTCCCCCGTGTGCACCCGGGCTGAGAATGTGGCCATGAGTCAGTCCTGCTATCCCCGCCTACCCTTGGCAGTGCATTGCCCGCTCTGGTGCTCCATGCATTCTCAGCCTGAGCCTGCAATAAGATTCTTGGCCTTCTAGCAAAGGCTCAGCCCAGTGCTGGTACATAAGAGGAGGCCCCTCTCTTGGGCGGAACAACTGAGGCAGCAGCCCTGGGTCCCACACTCAGTGGTGACCAAGGTGGTGACAGGACATGTCCCTGACTGTTCCCTTCTGAGCATTATTAAATTCAATGTTGAATTGTCTGTCTTTACTGCTATCTCAAAAGGGCCTATGAAAGAGGAGATGGTGCAGCCCCCTTTCAAGTGCTCTCATCTTGGGTGGGCCCTAAACATGGAAAACACTTAAGGCTCCAGGGCACAAGGGGGGGACAGGCTCTCACCACCTAACCCCCAAATCAGCTGGGAGGCAGCTGCTTTCTCTGCCCACTCTGCCAGGGGACTGTAATAGACAAAAGTCTGGTTTTAGGTTAAGTTTACTTTTAAACTTGATGTCAAAAGTTGAAATAGGCCTGGGGTCCACAGTTGTAGCTGGAACAAGTTCCCCAAGCCAACCCTTCCCGGGACCACCCCATCCTGGCCTAAATGAAGGACTGGCCCTTCTGTGTGTGGGGCCCAGTGAAAAATTAAAATACACGATCCTGTGTTGAACAATCGTTAAGAATTTTAAGACAGTGACAGCAGAGCATTAAACCAAGTGCAGGGCCCTTCTGAGCCCCTCCAGGTCACACACCCATGAAGCTGGCCTACCTAGACCACTTAGTGCTCTGCACTCTCAAGAGCCAGAGTGACCCAACCCACGTCCCTGTCTAAGGGGAGCAGAAGGGAGGTGGTCAAGGGGCTCAGTCCCCCAGAGGGAAAGCACCCTGGCCCTATTGCAGAGCCGACAGGCCCTGCCCAGAGGGAGGCCTACAGGGCAGCTTGGTTTTTTCCACTTACTGGAAAAATAATAGTTCAGAGTGTCTCTCCTGTGACCAGCAGATCGATGATAAAGTCATTATATGTGGAGGTTCAATTTCGACCTTTTCCGCTTCTATTTTTGTAACTCCTTTTCTAACTCCTTTTTCCCAGCAGGGGACATGGTCAGGATCTCTTTGGGTCTGACACCCCCTGGGGATGTGAGAAAACCTAAGCAGTTGCCAGAACTGTCCCAGGGCCACCCTCCTTCTAGAAGGAGGCGCAGGGACTGTGAAAGCAGTGCAGATGTTGGTTTATTTCCCAGGAGGCTGTTGTGAGAATGCGGGGAGGACCTGGGCGGAAAGCGCAGAGCACCGTGGGGCAGAGTCGACACAGTACCTGTAGCTGCTATTAGTGTTAGTCAGACAAGCAATCAGATAAGAAAACCAAGGACCCTTTCTTTGTTGCTCTGCCAAAAGCCTAGTCATTTATTCAGTCTTCTTCCCCTGAGTTGGTATTTATGTTGTTTCTAAGACAGAACACTTTGACCATTAGGTGTCTTCATTCAGTCCATCAGTCAGCCAATCAGCCTACGGAGCTGAGCATCATTTTCATGTGTCCTGTGTAAGTCACCAGAAAACATCAGTGAGGAGAATACAGGTCACCTCCAAAGGTTCTACATTCTGCTGTAGGGATCACCATGCTTTTTCGATTATATACCTACATCAGCCAAAAACTTGAGCCTGTAGATCTCAATATAGAGATATTAATGCATTATATATGTGCATACAGAGAAGGAAAACTCTGACTCCAAAAAACCTCCGCTGCCTTGCGGCATACCTCTTCAGGGGAGAGGCTAAGGGAGTAAACCCTGACAGAAAATCCGGAGCCGGAGTCCCTAAGGCGGTTTGACGTTGTAGTCAACACCGGCAACTCCTGCGGCGCACCTGAAACCAAGCTGTATTGACTCCGTCTTTCCCTTGAACCCTTCAGCTGCGAAGAGAGGGGGGGTCTGCTGCATGGACAACAGCAGAACCTCCATATCACCCTGCCCAGGCTCTGTAGCTTCAGCTTCACTGGAGAGGACACTCCAGCGTCATCGCAAGATGTCAATTCAACACGGGAGGAGACAGATACCGTGTCACTCCCGAGTCGGACTGCACAACCATTCTCGGCGGTGCAGATAGACTCTTAAGAAGCTACACCATCGTCTCTCGAGACGGACGGCTGCCGACGATATTCAAAACCGACCCTGATGGGAGCTTCTTGGTTCTGTACAAAGTAAATAAAAAGAGCTGTTCAACATGTGCGTCTGCTGCTTCTCACCCTTTAGGATAGCCTCTCTCAGAAAGCCAGAAAATGAAAAGTGTTGACGAGGATGTGGAGGAAGAGCCCTTGTACACTGTTACAGGGCACGTAAGACAGTGGAGGATGGGGGGCGGGGGCGGGGGCTGCTATGGAGAACGTAGTGTAATGGAGCCCTGAGCTGGGGTCGGACTTCCTTGTTTTGGTACAGGGAGAGCTCCCTCCTCAACAGGCTGTTCTAGTGTTTAGATTTGCATTCCAGCCCTTGGGAACGGGGTCCTGAAAGCCTCCAGTGAGGAGTGAAGGGGGCGGGGGATGGGCTCCTTCCTGTCTCCATGGTGCCACAGACTCTTGGTTCTGAAGAGCCCCTCCAACCTAGGTCCCCTCAAGTGTGGTCCCTCCTTCTCCAGCCTGCTCTGCCCAAGCCCTCTGCCTGCCCACCTCTCTCCATTCTCCCCCCTTTTCCTGTTTTCCTCCCATGCGCACAGTATTTCTTCCTATCTGTCTGCCCCTTGGGCCTGAACCCAGCCTGACCAACGATGACCGTTTCTTAGGCTTGGCTCTTGAAATGGAATGAGTGTCTTCACTTCAGCCAGAAGCTCAGTCTTGGCTACTTCCAGGGTCCCGGGGTCTGGCAGGAGGGAAAAGGAGCACTGGGCCTCACCGAACCTGATCTAATGGACCCTCAGAGGTGGATCCAAGACATCCTTGAAGACCCTGTATTTCTCCTCGGATAGGGAACTAGAGGGGCTTGGAATGTGGCAAAAGAACACCGAGAGATCACCTGGAGGACGTCAGTGTTGTTTCCCACTGCCTGCGTTGTTCTTTCCAAAGTCACCCTTTGCAGAAGGTCAGCATTTAGAGTGAATATAGAATTATATATATAATGAGGTGGCCACACTGGTGTGGGTCCCTCCCCCTCACTGCCTTGGCCCTTTTCCCCTGATCCAAACCCAGGTTATGGGACCTCAGAAGACACGGGGGCAGGGGCGGGGGGAGGGCAGGGGAGACGCCTGTGGGTTTTTGGCACAGCTGATTTCACTGGGAGTTTGAATTCTGCCTGAGCATGCAGCCTGTTACAGTCCTGGCTGAGCACTGGGAGTGGGTGGGGGAAGATACTGCAGTGCAGCTGGTTAGTCCACGTCATCTTAATATTGTTGACAATTCCGTAAAGTTCTGTTTTATGAATATTTCTGTTTAAGTTACTTCGCCTTTGTTTTGAAGTCCTTCCTTTTCAGAAGAAAATGTGATACTTGTGAAAAAACTTGTATAAAATCTCTTCCTTCTCCACCCTTTTTCCCCTTTAAGTGACAAATCTGGTAAATAAGGTTGTAAGTTTTTATTTTTGCTTTGTTTTTCATGAATATGTCTTTCAGAAAACGATTGTGTGATGTTTAAATGGCAAAAACAAACAAACAAACATGATATTGTGCAATTAACAAAAAGCTACTGCAAACAGAATAGAACGTTTCTTGGTAACACACACACACACACACACACAAAGAAATAGGGAACATGTAGTGTAAGTGCCTGATGCTGGCTCTTTTTATTGTAATGTAAGTGCCTGACATTAAGACACTCATTTCACAGATATCTATCTCTAATAAGCACATTGCCAGCCATGTAACAGCTTCTAGCTAAACAGTTAAATGAGCACCGAGGACGCTCCCACCCCTTAAGCTCTCCTTTTAGAAAGCCTTGGGTAACCTAGATAATTGACCACATGAATGACCCTATTTTCACCTTCCTGCACCCTAATTCCCACCTAGGCACCCCTCCCTTGGATGACCATGAAGGCAGAACCCCAGGACCCTGATCTGTCTCTCTGTTTCTCTCTCTTCCTGTAACCTTGTATAGCCTGCAGGACTTGTTAGTAATAAACCTTGTGGTTTCAAAGTTCCCTGATGATTGTTGCTGAGGAGCATCTTGCTGCCACGATAAGAAGCACAAGGGCCAGTTCAGTTACAACATTGGCTCCAGTTTGGGGAAATGTCTGTTGGGGGCTCACCACAGGTAGGATGGGCCAGGTGAGTGCCCCAGGCCATTTCTAGTGTACGCAAGTATGCTGAGATCTACTCAACAAAACAGCATGGTAGTTCCTTAAAAAAGTAAGCACAGAATTACCACCATATGATCCAGCGCTCCTGGATATATACCCTAAATAATTGAAAGCAGGGACTTGAAGATACATTTGTGTACTCTTGTTTATAGTAGCATTATTCACAATAGCTAAGAAATTGAAACAACCCAAATGCCCATCACTGGATGAGTAGATAAGTAAAATGTATATACATATGGAATTAATCCTTAAAAAAAATTCACAATTCAGTAACATTCACTTTACATGAAATAATTTTCATAGAATACACTTAAAACCATCTGGTTACTGATTTTCTTGCATTACAAAAATTGAGAGGCACAATTGAAGTGATCAAATAAACTGTGAGGAGTGGAGGTGGGGGCCTAAGATTGCTTTTCAGGTTGTTCCTTAGTCACTTAAAGGCTTTGGGTACAAGAATCTTTACCGTGAGGCAGCAGTGCACTTCATTTAGTAGAAATACATAAATGTATACTTTTATACAGAAAGTGATATTGAATTGTCCCTTTCAATTACTTAAAAAAACTTTATTTTAAATTGCACAAAAGTTCTCTTTAAAATTGATAAATCCCAGAAGATGGGGCTTAGAACTAAGTATCTATCTAAATACGTCATTACAAATAATTAGGTTTCCATTTCTCCACAGATTTAAAAGGAATCTATGAAGAATTACATTATTCAAATGGGACACAAAATATTTTTCATAGGAAGATAGGTTTACCTATTTGTCCCTAGATAGCTAAATTCATTCTCTCCCTACTTTCAAACAAATCGCAATTGTTCAAAGTTTTACATCAGAGTACCTATCATCCCACAGTATATATGTGGAAGTGTTTATGTTGAGATAGGTCCAAGGGACTCACTCCCTGTGTATTTCAAATTTTAAAAAAACAAAAAAAGCAAGAACCAGGCCCTGCCATGTATCAGCAAGAGGGACGGTGAAGACTGAGAGACACCCTGTGTGGACAGCAGGACAGAACTATGATGGCATTGGTCTTGTCAACCGAGAAGCCATGTTTAGAGCATGCTCATAGCAGCAGTCCTGCAGAGGGATAGTGCAACCCCCGGAGCACGTGCAGTATAACTGAAGGGTAACATTGCTCTCCCAGAGCATGTGCAATAGAGTGACATAATCAGCATGTGCTTATTGAGGTGGCGCAAGACAACATGTATTCATCAAAGGCCTATGCAGCGTTACATCGTGCAAGAATATGGAAGCAAAGATCTTCGAACAGACAGCTGAGAGAGCTGAGAGGGAGGGAACGGCATGTTTTTGCTCTGATTGGCCCTGCTCTGGCTGCCTCTGAAGCGGCCGCAGACTTTGCCTTGCAAGACGCTGACCGGCTCCCTTCTGGACCCAGACTCTGATCTGGACTCTTGGGACTTAGGTTCCTTATCCCCCCGTTCTCTTGTGTGATGTTATTGCTGATTGTTTCTGAGTGACTATTAGTGTCATTAGGTTATTATAGATTTGGACTGAATTTGCATTAATAAAAGGTGAGAGAATAGCATAGTTACCTGTGTTGACTCACTGTTAACTCCTTGGTGCCGGTGTTACCTCTAGGGCTGGTGACCATATAGGTAGCCCAGAGCTTTAGATTCCTAAGGCCTGGGTCACACTACCACCGAATGGCAATTGGGGTTGTGCTGCCTGCTGCCACCCTCTGGGAAAAATTCCAGAGGCAAAAGTTTGGTGATACAGGAAAGGAGTCTTTATTCAAAAACCTCATGATTTTGGAGTAACACCTTTCCATGAGGATTAGTCACTTAGGCCTATCAATTAAGGCTAAATTCTTTATCTCTTTAGTTATAACTTTAATGACTTAAGCTTATCAATTAAGACTAAACTAGCACCTGGTTTCTCTTATAATTTCCCTCTGTTAGTTCTTTGTTATCTTATATCTATAGGGTTAGTTTACAAACTAAAACAACATAAGATACAGAAGTTACACAGTTTTGGAAGACTGGCAGGCTTCTGCCTCAGAGCCTGTCCCCTCTAGAGCACCCAAAGAATAACCCTGCCACCCTCTGCCAGGCCAGCCCGACCTTAGGCTGTGCCCAGAGTTCCTTCCCATTCAAATACCATCCGTTGGGAAATGCGGGCAGCTGTAGCACGATCATCCAGGCATCCTTGAGGAAAAAGAGACTGAGAACCAGAGCCTAAGCCAGAGCTTGAGAGAGAGCCAGCTCAGAAGCCAGAAAAGCCCATGAGCCAAAGATCCAGCTCTCTTTTTATTTCCATTGGGCATCCAGCTTCTCAGCCAGTCCCGTTCTAGACTGCTGTCCACCGCCTCAGCAAATTTCTCCTATGATCCCTCCTCCTTCTGCCCAGTGGTCTTAATCAGATCTCTCTGTATCCAGACTAGTCAAGCAGGGCCGGGTTGGGGTGGGTTGGAGACTGACTTATAGGAAACACTGTATCGCAAAATAATCGCTCTTGATGCCACATATCACTGAGAAGAAACCACACATCATGAGGTCCCTGAATTACCTTCCGGCCTGGACGGGCCACCTCCAAACCCAGGCTGACTCTCCCACTGCCCTAGGAATTTCAAGGGGGAGCATCAACATGCTCTGTGATGATCACCCTCCAGCAGGCAAAAGTTTCCACTGCCTCAGTGAAGTCCCTTCTCTAGCGCTAACACTCTTTCTCTTAGTCTCTTTGTTACAGAATGAGGGTGTCCAAAAATCCCCAGAGCCTGCGGGTTGGGGGATGGAGGAAGGAAACAGCTTTTGAGATGCCATCACATGCCTGTGGCTAGTGGCTAGTGGCTAGTGGCTAGTTTCTTTGTTACGCAAATGGCTTTGGTTCTTCCAAGGCCCAAAGAAGATGGGAGGGGTTTTGGACCATGGAATGGTACAGAGAGCACCCAGAGCCTGTGTGTGTAAGGTTCTGTGAATGGTCAGAACTGGTTACCATGCCCACTGCGTCACAGGACGCAGTCAGGGATTTAAAAATAAGCAGGAGACATTTTAGGGAGAGAACACCATGCGGCTTTGAAAGGAAAGGGAGAACTCCATGCAGTTTACAAGGAGGCTGGGAACTCCACACGCTTCTGCACTAAAAGCTGGGGGGCACCACAACCCAGGCAAAATCTCCCCAATCAGAATTGAATGATTGGCAGCTGCCGGTAAAGCTGAACTGTGTCTGGGAAGTAGAAAAACTGTATCTTTGACTTTTCTAAAACTAGCCTGGTTTGGTAGGGGGAGGCAGAACTATGTGTTTGTGGGTGTTTTAAAGAAAATAAGACTTAATGGCAGAAATATGCAAATAATCTAAATCTATATAACCTTTAAATAAACAATTCTTTTTCTTTTCACCAAACTCTGGTATTGAGAGTTATGCTTCTGGCAGCGGGCAATTGGGCCCCTAATAACTGAACAGCCTGTGGGTTCTGTTTCAATCAGAGCAGCCCGTGGGTTTTGTTACATCTTCTCAGCAAAGGATCACATGGCTCAGGCCCCAGAGTTTTGTTCGAAGCAAATCAGCAGGCACCCAGGCTTCCAGAGAGGGATGAGGAAACCCAGCAAGGAGCCCCACATGGACTCCTTCCCCCAGGGCCTGCTGCCCCAGCCACACCTTTCTGCCAGCAGGAATCAAAACCGAACACTTCTTTGGAAAATATGCTGGAGGAGGGCAGAGGCTTGGCCTGGAAGGAGAAGGAGATGAGGACCCTTCCTGGACGCAGAGAAGGGACTGTGTAGGCAGGGCTGTAGGCTTCTCCCTGGTTGGGCCCCCAGGCTCTTCTCACCCTCCCTCCAGCTAAACTGTCCTTAGCAGGGCCCATGCAGTGAAGGGCCTTACAGTTCGAACTTCTTGGTGAGCCCATCTCTGGGTCCAGTTCCTAAACCAGCTGGGAAACTGGGCGACAGCAGGGCTTACAGCCGGCGGTGTTCGCCACATGCAGATGAGATCTGGTTACGCTGCAGCCCTGGACCCTCGTCCATGACCTCTCTCTTGACTGCTCCTCTCCTTCCTTCCTCCCTCCCTCCCTCCCTCCTTCCCTCCCTTCCTTCCTTTCTTCCTTCCTTCCTTCCTTCCTTCCTTCCTTCCTTCCCTACTCTGTGGTTTCAGGGAGCAAAGTCCCTCTTGGGTCTCTGTAAACACTCCCCAGGAAAGCAACCAGGGTTTACCAGATTGCTCTCTGTCTGGCTCTGGGCTGGGGGTTTGACATCTATCATCTTAGGTCAAGATCCTGGCAGCCCTTCCCAGGCTGAATACTTGATGAATCTAAGAAGCAATGAAGTGCCCAGGGCCACACATACAAAAAGCAGCAGAACCAGGAAAACACCAGGTCAGCCTGGCTCCTAGGTCTTCATGGTCCCACACATCCGGCAGCCCCTCCCTCTATTTTGATGCTAGTTGAAGAGAACAGCTGAGCAATCAGGTGACCCCACCAGGACTGATTCATCTAGTTTGTGTTCTGGTTATCTATTGCTGCATAAAATTATACAAAAACTTAGTAGCTTCAAACAATGACATTTATCTGGCTCATAAATCTGAACTTGGGCAGAACTAGGTGGGGAGTGTTCATCTCTGCTCAAGGGAGTGGAGCCACTCTATAACTATAACCAAGTCTCAGAAGCCAGGCAGAGCCATTTCCACTACATTCTGTTTGTCGGGGGCAATAGAACAGCCTGTGCTGCTAACCACTGCAGCACCCTGCCTCCATTATCAGATGCCTTTTCATGGGACGCGACATTTGTTGCAGGGAATGTGACTCTGCGCTCTGTGCCCACCCAGAGGTGAGGTAGGCTCTGCCAGAACCAGACTCCTGGTTTCATTTTTGAGCAATATCTTCTGCGCCTGAAGAGTGGAAAGCCCAGAGCGTCAGGCTCAGCTCTGGGTCCTGTCAACACTGACTCATCCAGGCCCATTCCAGAGGGGTGGTGGGGAGTGGGAGCTGGAGGCTGCTCTGCTGGACAGGAAGGAACAATGAGTCCATTCTCTTTTGTATCTGGGGATCTCCTAAGAGTGCAGTGTGGAATGAAATGATATTTTCCATGGAGTGGCCCATTATCTGAGGGAGCCCAGGTGTCGAAGCCAAAACACTGAGTCAGCCAGATGTGGCTTCAAGTCCACGCCGCTCCTTCCCTGGTCAGATGGATGACCCTGAGTAGATTACTTCACCTCATGACCCCAAGTTTCTCACTCTGTAAATGGGGGTAATACTTGTCTCATGTAATTTGCCTGATACAAAATGAGAGAATATATGTAAAGCACCTTGCATGGCTCTGCCACTTAGTGGGCACTCAGTGATGTTCTCTTGCTTTGCTCTGGCCTCCTGGTGTGCCCAGAACTAGACCATGTACCCAAGGAATCTGACCAACACCTAACAGTGTGGGGTTTTCACCTCCTTTGTTTCTAGACACTCCTAGTAATGCAACCTAAGATGAAGATTAAGAACCCAGGCCCTCTGTACCCTCTTTCCCAACCGCCTCTAATCTCATAGGGTGTCAGTCTGGTCATGTGCTCAAAGGGAAATAGACACTCAGTCCTACTAGGTGACATGGATGAGCCTACATGTGGATATTCTCCAATGCTACTCGGCTGCCCAGTCTAGAAACTTACTGAAATGACTGACAATCAAAAACTGTTTAACCTATTGATTTGAGAGAGACAGAGGGCGAGAGACAGACAGACACATCTATTTGCTGTTATTCCACTTACTGATGAATTCATTGCTTGTTTCTTCTATGTGCTCTGACCGGGGATCAAACTCAGGATGATGCACCAACAAACTGAGCTACTTGGCCAGGGCAACTTTTATTTTTTTTAAATATAAAGTGGGGGGTTTGGGTAAGAGGTGGAAACCTGTACCCACATTGGGATCTAGAGAACATCATGGGCCACCACGTGATACGAACATTGAAGGCGATCTGCTGCTGGAGTCCACCTGGGCTGGAGAGAAGGGGGTCATTGCAGTTACTGCGCAGCTCCTCTTCCAGGGAACAAGCCTGGTGTTCTGGGAAGGGAGGGGTGCAGAACCTGGCTGGCCGGGGGCAGCCACCAGGCTTTGAGTGTCCACCACGTGCTAAGTGCTTCACACACTTCATTTATCTATCCCATCCTCACAGCAACTAGGCCAGGCAGCAAGAGCCCACTTTCTTTAAAAACAAGGAGACGGGGCTGGGAGAGTGGGGGCCCATGCTGGCTCCAGGTAGGGCCTTAGCACCACCCAGCCCTGTCTCCCTGGCTCCACCTCCTGGTGGTGTCCCTTTGCCCAGATCTCACCTGGATCCCTCCTGAGCATGACCCCTGACCTGACCCCAATTCACAGGGTCACCTTCTCAATGAATGAGTCGATCAGCCACAAAGGCCGACATTTGGGGAATTATCCTCAATGCTCACTTCTCCCTCTTAGCCAATCAAAGAGCTGTTCATGACCTCTCCTGCCTCTAGTTCCACCCCAAGCCATCTGACATAGCTAAAACTTAAGTGAGACTATGGTCCTCCCCTGCTCAAGAATTTTCAATGGCTCCCCAGGGCTGTCTTGTTAAAGCCTAAACTCAATAGCTTGGCACCTACAGGTTCCTCTCCAGATTCATCCCACACGCAGGTTCCATTTTACAATAGCCGAAATACTCATGCTTCCCAAGCATACCATATATTCCCAGACTCTGAGCCTTTGCATATGCCATTCCTGCAGGGCAGAATGCTCCTTCTGCTCATATGCACCAGGCATGTTACTCACCCTTCAAGTCAGCTCCAAGGCCACCTCCTCCATGAAGCCTGCCAGGCAGACTGCGGGGACCCTTCCTTGGGCCACTCGCTGGCTCATCGCTAAGGCAGGGGCACTACCTTTTTATCCATGTCCCAGCACTTAGCACCATCTTTTAAACATAGTAAGTAGATGCTCAGTAACTGTCTGATCTGTAAGTCCCCTGACTTCGGATGAGAGAGAGAGTCTGCAGTCTGAGTCCTGCACTGGCCACCCAGCAGCTGTGTCATCTCCACACCTCACTTTCCTCACCTGAAACTCCACCACAATTCCCAGCTCGTGGTGCCATGAGGACTAGATGAAGGTTGGATGCTATAGAGAAAGCACCTCCCTGGCTCAGAGGAGGGGGTCCCACAAATGTTGGCTCCCCATCTCCTCCATCTGTTTTGCTTACCCCAATCTCCAAAGCACCTCTGTTACTGCCAAGGAGGGGCTCCTAGATACTAGATTTAGATAAATGATCAGGCGCCCCACCAACCAAGGATTCCACGAGGCAAAAGCACCTCCAGCCGAGGACACACTGACCACCCGCTGTTATGTTGGGGGCTGGATGACCTTCCTCTGTGCACCATGGGCCTTTGATGCTGTTCCTTCTCCACTCCTCCACCTGTTTAGAACTATTTACCTTTAAGGTCTGTGCCTAACTTCTTTCTCTGGAAGGCGCTCCTTCCATTCCTGTTCTCCCACACTACCCATCTGAGCAGTCCCCACACTCATCCGGCTGACCCAAGCAGACACAAGCCCTGGACACCTTAGTATAATTTTATTCAAACTCCAGAGCCCCAGGCTTGGCCTGGCAGAGAGTGTGTTCTTGCCAGTGGCACAAAGTGATACAGCATGTCCGTTAATACTAATAATTTTAATTTAAATTAATAGCATTTCTGGAAGACAAATGCAGTTGATAGAAAATATAAAAACTTTTACTGTACAAATTTTACATCACATTCAGAAAAGCAAGTGTGTGCCTTGTGGCCACAGGAGATGCTGGGTTTGCACACACTGACAACATCCTGGCTAACGGTGCAGAATCCTACCAACTCCCTATTCGACTTCACATTTATGTCTCCACTTGGCCCCCAAATCAATACAGAACAGAGGCTTACAGGGCGCCCCACCCCACTCCGAGATCACAAGAAATGCCAGGAGGGGGCAGAGACCCCAGGGCCCTGCACACACCTTTGATTTGGCGACATGGAGAGGTCAGTGTTGCTACAGACCACACACCACAGGGACCTCACTAGGATTCACGACCTTACGCTGGATGGAGACCCAATGGCTACGACTCTGGTGGCTAAAGGCAGCAGGGGCAGACCCCAGGGTTTTGGAGATGAGGCTGGGAACTGGGGGGCCCGGAAGAGTCAGAGCGTAGGCTCCACTCTGAGGCCCCCGCGGGGCCCTCTGCAGCCCCTGGAGCCCTCACCAAGGAGATGCTCCCAGCTTTCCTTTCACAGTTGGCCATGAGGGCTGAATTCACAGTATCTGCCGTCCTTCATGTGTTTCCAAGGCAGACGGGGAGAGCACACGGAAGGGCTAGCATGTCTTCCTAACCTCATTCACAGTTGCTTAACTAGAGGGAGGGAGAAAGGGTCCATGTTGGGGCTTCCTCAGGTGCTTCTATTAAATGACAGGAAGTGAGAGGTTCAGGCTAAGAGGCTGCCCAGGGCCTTGGAGAGGAAGGGGGTGTCCCCCAGGCCCTCAGCTACACTCTCGGGGTTCCTGGCATATCGCCATTTCTGTAATAGTGGGGACCGTGACTGCTTCTGTCACCAGGCCCCGGCACTTGCACAAGATACAGCAGGTGCTCAACGAAAGCGTCTTGAACTGATCCACAAGTGTGACGCTCAAGAGGGAAACACAACTCAGGTTGACTTCCTGTGGGCTGAGGGTCGGGGCAGGGGAGGTGTTGAGCTGGACTCGCTCAGCTGCCGTCCAACCCCTGGGCTCAGCAGTGTGGCCGCAGGTTCCGAGGGGAAAGGTGGCAAGGCGGCAGTCACACCCTCGGTGGCTTTGGGCGGGGATGATCATGTAGAGGGCTGCCGGGAGGCCAAAGCCATGATGGGGAGCAACAGTCAGTCCCTCAGAGAACAGACTCACATGGAATCGAGCCCCACTGGTTTCCAGCTCTTGTCTAGCTCCCCGCACCCCGAGAAGGGGTAAGGCGCTCACGTCTGGAGCGCTGATGGGCAGCGGAGCCTGGGGACCTCATGCTGCCTCACAGCTGTGCTGTCACAGCCAAGGGGAGCTGGCCTAGAGCGGGGAACACAGCCCACAGATCCTGGCAGGGCTCCATTTCATGGTGTTCTGGCCAGGCTCCAGGGAGGGCCCTGAAGATCAGCTTTGCTGGGTGCGTCTCAGTGAAAGGGACCATGTGCCTCCCCATCTGGGCTCGGAGCACAGACACCCGTTCTGGGCCTGACTCCAACCACCTGGCCGCGTTCATCACCCTTGGTCAGTTCTGGTTTTGGAGGCTAACATGGCATAATGCCCACGGAAGGGCTTCTTTGCCACTTGCAACTCTTCTCTTTAGGCGACAGCTTCTAATGAAGACAGGCAGGATGCTCTCATGTCATGGGTTGTCCCAAACCAAGCCCTTCCTTCTGGTTCAAGCGGAGGCCTGACAAGTAGGCCTTGGGAAGGCTCTGAAGCCTGGGGGGCTCTAAATGGAAAGGGGGAACACAGGCTCCCATCTTAACTCTGGACGTGGACGGGGAGCCCAGAGTGGGCTCAGGGGTTCAGCGGGACCGGGGGAGTGGGCGAGATGGGCAGGCCTGCAGCCAGGCCCCCCGGGGCTGGGAGGTGGCTTCAGGGACCCACTGCTGCCACTCCCTCCCGCACCGCCTTGTTCTCGCAGACCTCCAGGGCTCACACAGCCTCAGCTCTGGGGTCACGCGGCAGTCAGGGACTGGGATGTGTCTAAAAAGTGGAGGCATTTCCTTGGTGCCTCCCTGGGGCTTCATGAAGAAAACATCATCACAGACAGTGGAAACCCCGGTGAGGAAGCACGGGGCCAGTGCCGATGCCACTTGGGTTTTATCTGTCTCTACGTATGCAGCTTGTATGGGCTAAATTGGAGGGGGCAGAGGTGAACCCCAGCTCTCTGGGAACTGGCGAGCCTCACGATCCAGCTCGGCTCCAAGCTAGGGCCTCCTGGGCCAGAGAAGGAGGGGACAGTGCCCTTCTGTTGGGACGAGGGGAGACCCCCACAGAGGGAGGTGCACCACTAACAGGGTTTACGGCCAAAGCGGAGGCCCGGCGAAGGCTGTGGTCCCCCCGTCCCACCCCAGGAACACCCACAATCATGATGCGCTTCTTCCTTCTGGCCCAGCATGGGCTCACGGCCTGCAGGGCTCTCCAGAGGGGACGGCCACCTCCGCTGGCCCCGCCGACAGTGCCAGCGCACCTCTGCACAGCCCGTCTTTATTATTACCTATTGTAAAACATGGGAGTTCTCTCCACGGAAACATACATGTAAACATTTGCTGCCTGTCGGGACAGGTTTGGTTGTTGGTGATGTCATTTTAAGGAACAGCAGGTACAGCTCCATCTCCAGGACCCAAGTGTTTCCTGTGAGTGAACAGTCTGAATCGAGGACTCGCGCTCCTGCCTCGCGGTGCTTCAGACAGTGGCTGCTGTTTCGCAGGGTGCTGCTGCCTTTGGTGGTGGTGGTGGTTTGGATGTTTTAGAAACATATTTATGGAAAAAGAAACCAGTGGAGAAACTGCACAGCTGGCTACATCTTTGGATTACTGGACTCCAGGACGCCCAGGCCAAACCTTTCAAACCGGGGTACCACTTTGCTGCTGTTCATGCTGCAAGGAGGAACAGAAACAAGGGTTATAGCCCCTCTGGTCTTGATCAGAATGGGGGTGACGTCAGCTAAGGAGTGGGCCACTTCCAGAGCTCAGCAGAGGACCCAGTCCACCAAGAAGTGAGAACGGTTACGCGGCCGCGCTGCTCCTGGTCATGCCTGGCCGGGGAGCTGGGCCGCAGCCAGCCTCCTCCTGGAGGGTGGGGCTGGTTTATCACGGGGTCCCCAGCACCCAGCATGTCCAGGGACTGCAGTGGGCTCATCTGAACTGTGGTCTCACTTGCAGCCCAGGAAAGCTCTTGCTCTAAGGGGAACTGGGAGGGAAGAGAACCCTGACCCCCAGTACTGACGGGGCCATCGCGTGTCCCTTTTGGACAAGGTCCTCAAACACCAGAGTGCATCAGGGCCACTGGGGAAGCAGGCTGAAGTGTGGGTTGTCAGGGCCTGTCTCCAGAGACCCGGAGTCAGGTCTTGGAGCCCCAGGAATCTGCATTTGGCAACCACCGCCGTAACTCTGTGCATGCCTGTCAGCCACACTCTTGAGGAATGCTGACTCAGGGTCTGGTACTTTCCGTCTGCACTGGGCAGATGTAAAGGAGGTAATGTTGGGGGTAGGAAGGGGCAGAAGCTTTACTAGTGAAATTGTTTGGAGACAGGCGCCCTGGCTTTAGGACCACATTCCCGAGTGTGCTGCTAAGCGCACAGTCCTTCCACGCTGCTGTCATTTTTGGGGACAGAACTTACGCGTCCACACCGCCAGCCCTGCAGAGGGGCCTGGCCCTGCACAGCTCTGAAGTCATCCCACTCCTTGCTGGACAAGATCCCCACAGGTTAACAGCCAAGCAAAACCCCTCCCCCTGTACTTTGAACTCAGCCACTGGGAGGCCAACTTGCCAGTTGGCAGGGTGGGAGGAGGGGATAGATCTCACTGAGCTGTTAGTAGGGAGAAGGGACCACCCAAACAAAAACGATACCACCCCATAGAGGACCAGCTAGAGAGAATGAAGTCACGTCCACGGAGGCAGTTGTGGGGGGATTTGTTAGGGAATCTTCTGTGGAGATCAGTTATTCAGGCACACACAGGCCATGGAGAGGGAGGGGGCCAGTTTTAAAAACAAACAAAGCAAAAGAAGTCTCAGGAGAGAAGATTGGAGCAGCAGAGATGGCGTCCCCTGGTTAGTGCCTGCATCTCAGTGTGCGTTTGAGCAGAAGTCGCGGTGCCGAGTGCCGATTAGGAGGAAGAAAGGCCCAGGCACATGCGAGGCAGCCAGGCCTACAACCTACGGGAGGAAAGAGAAGGGGAGAGCAGCGTAAGAACTGAGCCCCATGGGGGCAGGGGCAGCGGCCAAAGCCCGGCCAGGACAGAAGGCAGGGACCCACTTTCCCTGCAGAGAGAGAAAGGGACACTCCTGCTCCATTCTAGGCTGGGCAGCAGAGCACGCATGGCAGGGGGCCTGGCACGAGCAACCTTCCCCAAGTTCCCCAGGGCCCAGTCACAGGCCTTATACAGAAGTTGGCCAGTGAACCCCTGCCCCTCAGTCCTTGACTTTCAAATAGATTCCTGGAGCTCACTATTTCTGCTCCCTGTGTTCCCTTCTTTGAGCTCTGGCCAGGGGGTCGCCTGGGGACTCAGACGATGATCCCAGTTCTCTCCCGCCCGGGCACAAGCCATCGCCCGCCACAGTGCATGGACAGAGGCCCTGACATGTGCTCTGGGTCTTCTCTCAGCTCAGCCAGAGAAACAAGAGCCTGCAGAGCCCTTGTTGGTGGCCATTTCAGCTGCAAAAGCATCACTTTGGTTTATGAGGAAGAAACACACAAAGATGAGGTAGCTGGATGCGGGAGGAACAGGAAGCAGGGTATGCCGGGGGCAACAGCAAACAGGCAGAGAAGGAAGAAAAGAACACGAGACACACTATTCCTCCAGAACTGGACAGGAGTTCTTAAAGTCAGGGTGGCCGTAACGTCCTTTCCCGTAGTATCGGCTCCGCCAACGACTGGGAGTGGCCCGTGATCATTTCACCAGGTGTGGGAAGAGCGAAGTCCAGCAGGTGATGGAGTCGGGCCCCAGAGTGGACAGGTGCAGGCAGAGCCACAGGAATCAGGATTGCGGGGAGAAGGGGAAGTGACAGGACAGGCCATTGCATCATCCATCACCCCCCCCCCCCCAAAATAAAAAAGCAACAAGACCGGTGGAAAAGAAAAAGAAAGTGAGAATTAGAGGCTGAGTGTGTAGAAGTCAAAATCATGAGCAGGAAGCTCTGACACAGACTCATGCAGGTACGCCAGCATTCTTTCCTTTAAGAGGCTAAAACGGATGGTGTTGGGCCAGAAACAGCCCTCCTCTGTGACTCAGTTTCCATCCGTGAAATGAGAAGGTGGAGCTCTATGGTTTAGGGGATCTGGCACCTGCATGCCAGCAGTCACCTAGCACAGACTTCTCTTCCAAAGATGAGAAAACCAGGGCCCAGATTGTTAAATGAGTTGCCCACAGTCTGACAAGCCAGATCCTTGAACTTCTTGCAAGTCCAGGAGTAGCCCCGGCTCCTGGTCTCTGCTAGGACAGTCCTGCTCAAAACCCAGCTCCCATGACTCCTCTTCCAGAGACCCTTCCTTAAGCTGCCTGGGTGGGCAGAGAGGCATGCTGTACTCATTCCCCTGTTCACTCACTCATCCATCAAATGTTTACTGAGAAGCTACTATGTCCCTGGGACGGTGCTAGGAGCTAGGAATACAGAGGTGACAAGACCGGGTCCTGATGTGTAGACTTGCAGCCATGTCTGCTTGTCTTTATCACCAGTTAGATGGTAAACTCCCTGCTGGCCGACACCTGGCCTTGGCCTGCTGCTCCCCTGGGTGTGTAGCAGGTACTTGGCGATGGCTGGGTAAAGCCCACACTTCAGATGACAACATTCTGTTACCCCCGTGTGTATCATGAGAACAAAATGGTAAATCTAATTTCGCATCATGAGACACAGCATTCCCTAACTGCAAAGTGTCGTTCCTCCAGACCACCCCTGCTCTGCAACTGGCCTAACCGAGTTCACTGCCTTTCTTCAGCTTCTCCTACTTGTACAGTCTGGTTTTGCGACCTATTCTGGGCCTAACCTCACCTGCAACTTAAAGCTGGTTTGGTTTGTTTTCAAGACAGGGGCTACCAAACTATGTGTAGGCCACACCCGACCACAGAAAGGTTTTGACTATTTTAAGGAGCTGTTAAAAAAGAAAAAAAGAAAAAAAAGAACTAAGCACATGTGACAGAGACCCACAAGCCTCATGTATTTAGTATGCGGCCCTTTCTAGAGTAAGAGGTGTCTGCTGAAGCCACACAGCTGGGCAGCAGGTTCGCGGTCTGGGCACAGCTCCAGGGGCTCGGCGATGGGGCCGCGGCTACCGCACACGTGCGTGGCGACTGGGGCTGCCGGGGTGGGCGACCTCGGGTCGGGCACTGGCCGGCTCTTTATCTATGTGCTGGGACCGTATGAGATTTCACTTTCAGAAAGTGCCCTTTGCCTTTTAAAAAGTTTGAAAGAGTTTATCTTGCCCCGGGGTCCAGCCACATATGGCGCGTCCCCTGTTTCTGGACCATCCACGAGCTAAGAACGGTGTCTACCTTTCTAAATGATTTGATGGGAGCGGGGAGGATCAAAGGTAGACTTCATGACATGTCAGAGTCCCAAGAACTTCGCCTTTCAGTGTCTGTAAGCCTAGCCTGGCGGGCGTGCAGTCAGGCGGCAGAGCTGAGTCATGCGGACAGACACTGTGCTGCCGTCACTGCTCCACACTGTCCCAGCGACAGCAGCTCTGATTCTAATTTCCCTGCTAGCCTAAAATGTTGCCCACGTGGCCTTTTACAAATCTGGGTACCCCCAATCTTGCCCAACCCCCACTTTGTAAAGCTCTGGAAACTGAGGCCTGCAACCAGGAAGGCCTTCCTGAGACGCTCACAGAGCGCCTGTGGCACGGCAGAGGTCTGCTGCCACGTGCTCGGGCAGAGAGGGCAGAGGGGCAAAGGAGAGAGGGAGTGAGAGAGAGCTCAGAAGAGGTGACGCAGCCTCCACGGCCCAGCGGACGCCACCCCTGTGCCATGGGGTGCAGAGGGCTGTGTCATTACACAGAAGCAGGGACAGGCTGCTAGCACTGAGGTACCACATACACTCAGGCCATGGGGTCCCCACACAGGTGGCTGACTCTGGGACTAGAAAGTTCTATCTTGAGTCTGCAATATTTTAAGCCACAACCACTGTGCTGGTTTTGGTGCTCTGGCTTCCAGCTGGCCCTGGCCTGTCCCGTCCTAGGCAGAATCTTCTCATGTGGGCCTGGCCTGGGCTCAGCCTCAGCACTGAGCTGAGAACAGTGATATGCAAATTCGCACAGAGGAGAACGAGAGACGTTCACCCATCCAAAGGAGTCTCTGAAATGAACGTGGTGAATGAGATCCTAACATCATTGGGGAGGGATGAGTCACCTCTGGCTAATCTGCTTTGAACACCCCCCATGGTTTGGGGCACACAGGGTGGACAGTGCCCTCTGAGACCCTGAATGAGGCCACCAAGGCCTGGCTCACAGGTTTGGTCACTGGAGGGTACTTACTCAGCAGACTTCCAGAAGTGCCCAGGGTGGGAGAGCCGCCGGTTCAGCTTGGGCAGTTTCTCCAGCATGTCCATCAGCAGAGTGAAGCTGGGCCGCTCCTGCAGCTCGAAAGCCCAGCAGGCAGACAGGATCTCCTGGGAGCAGAGCCGGCATTAGTGGGTGCGGGAGCTGGCCGAGATGGAGGAAGGCACAGAGGGGGCCTCTGCACAGGGGCCCTTTCCTGATCTTAAGGACCCCTGCGGGTGACCCCCTGAACATCCTGCTGACTGGCCATTGCTGGAGCAGGGCTGAGAAATAACTGAATTTCAAAAGGACTCTCATGCTTCTGGTTCAGAATGAGGCGCATGAGCATATCTCCCCTTCTTCCTTCTGAGACCTCCCTGGACTAACAGTGATAAAGCTGAATAACAGGTGATAGAAAAGACATCAGAAATGAAGCCACCAATTTTTTGCCATGGGAAGTGGAAGGCAGCATGTGGGCAGATGAAATGCAAGACGCTCTGCATGGGTGCAGGATGGGGCTGCAGCAGGTGGGAGCCTCAGCCATGCAGGAATGGCGGCCGGCAGTGACAGGCCCGACTACAGGACAGCAGCCCCAAGTGTCCCCAGAGCAGAGCCTGTCTCACTCTGGCAATTTGCTGCCTACTCGCAGGACCCACGCATGGATGCGGCACGGCCCTTCAGCCTTTTGCGTCAGGAGAACCGCCTGTGAGCGAACAGGACTGTGCACACAATCAGGCGGCGGTGTGACAGCAGGAAGGGCGCCTCCACTTAAGACTCGGTAACTCAGGTTTCTGTTCTTAAGTATGACTGGACCTCATGGGGTTGCCTGCCATCGCAGAATAGGAGACTAAAGATAAATGGACCAAACACGACTGGAGGGAATGGTGCGTGCGTGTGTGCGTGCATGCGTGTGTGCGAAGAAGCTACTCCATCCATGAAACCAGACCAGCGTGAAATAAAAAAAGGCATCAACAAAGTGAAAACGTGCTTGCAATTAACAATGTAGCTTCCGAAATAAAACATTAGGGAGCAGTGCTAGAAAATAAAATCAAGGAAACGCCCCAGATTGTGGACCCAATTTGAGGAAGGAATGGGAAATATGAAAGAAGGTAAAAGATGTGGAAACACACTCAAAAGGACCCAATTCTGCTAAAGGAAGTTTCCAGAGAAAACAAAGAAACCACAGATCACTGAAAAAAGATAAAAAACTACAGCTGACCCTTGAACAAAGCGGGTTTGAACTGCATGAGCCCAGTTATACAGTATTCCCTCACTTATTGCGGGTACCATGTTCTAGACCCCCCCGCGAAATAGGAACCTTACATTTATTCCACACTCTTAAACCTATGTAACTTTAACAACATATGTATACAGTACCGAAAAATCCTGCGACAGAGCGAAAAATCGCGATAAATAATTAACTATAATATTTTTTAAAAGCCCGCGATACAGTGAGGCTGTGATAAGTGAACCGTGATACAGAGAGGGACTAATGTACATGGATTTCATTTTTCAATTGACCATGGTTCAATTGACCCACGCAGTTCAAACACACATTGTTCAAGGGTCGATTCCATGGCTGGGAATCTGTGTATGCAGAGGACTGACTGCAGTTATACAATGAGTTCTGACTGTGCAGGAGGTTGGAGCTCCTAACTCCTGAGTTGTTCAAAGTCAACTGTAATAAACCTATTCTCAAGCATATTTTCATAAAATTTCACTAACAAGGATAAAGAAAAGATCCGAGGTGTTTCCAGAGAGAATAAAACAGGGCATCTACAAAAGGGTGAGAATTAGACATATACTAGATTTCTAAAAAACGCGCTGGACACCTGCACACAGCAGAGAGAAATCTTTATGTTCTGAGGGAAAATTGCTGTGAACTTAGAATTCTGTTTCTGGTGTGAGGACAAAATAAGGACCGCCTTAGAAAAGCACGGATTCCAAGAGTATCGCCTATGCACTGACTGGGAGGTAGTTTCTCTAGGTTTCACAATCATTTTGCTGGAGTGCAAATAAAGAAACAGAAAGACATAAGATACAAGAAATTGTGCAACTGGGCCAGGAATGAATGAAAAGAGACGGCATGACAGCTCCTCAGCAGGCTTAGAAGTCCACGGATTCAAATGATAAGAGAGCAAGTTCCATTCAACAGGCAGAATGGAGGAGCTGCGAGAGCTCAGGAATACGTTAAAGGTGTTGTTTCTTTCCTCAACGAGAAAAAGCAAAGGCAATCAGCAACTATAGAAAAAACCTAAAACTACCCAAGAAAACCATGGTCCCAATGTGAAGCCAGCAAAACTGTGGTGAGCCTCTGAGTAACTGATGGAATGGAAGAGATGGACCCCCACAAAAACGAAAATGTAATCCCAGTGAACTACCTAATCAGCAGCTAATGGCAATTACAATTTATTAGTATATGTAGTACGCACACTGTTTATTGTCTTCTCATTCTTAGCCTCAATCTGTAGACACAGTATGGAAGATTTAATCATGGCCACATTAAATCAATCTATACAATAAAAACAGAAAGGAAACGTTGATGGAAATTGAGCACTGGGAGGGGCAGAGGGATAGGGAATGAAGAGCTGATGGAACAAGAAGTTGGTCTTTTGGAGAGTGACCTGGGTAAAGGACTGATGGTTTTCATGAGCGACCCTTCTGGCCTTTTGATGTCTTCCTGTCCACACAAACTCACTGTGGCTGCCTCTGTACGTGAAGCAGTTTCCTGTGGTGAACTTACAGCAGTGTGGCTGGAGAGACAGAGAAAGGTGCCTCTTGGCGGGTACTCACTGCTTTTCATTATGATTTGAAATAATTTTTTATTGCCACTGACCAACAGCTACGTCACACTCCAACAGCAAGGTGTTAAAAAGAGAAAAGACCCGACAGCAAAGACGACTCTCTCGTGAGCCAGAAGCCGGCTGCAGGACCATTTTCTGATCCCCACTTGCCTACTCCTGCCCCTACTTCATTACTAAAAGCCTTCAAAGGACCCAAAGTTCCACATCATAAGAAACCCTTTCAATCAGTTTAGAACACTGAAGGTGTACATACTAGAATTACTTTAGGAACTTTATTTAGAAATGAAACAAACAAAAAATTACAACCCAGGCCAATAACCTGGTTATCTGTGGTGGAGGCCCTGGCTGTTTTTAAAAGCTCCTAGCACAGACTTGCTTGTGGCCAGCGCTGAGTGCTGACTCCCTGGCAGCCCTCAAGGGCTCTGTGCTCTGCTTCAGGCCATCACGGGCAGGCCCCCAGGTCCTTGAAGACAGCACTCAGGCTCTCTGCTACAACACTTAAGTGTTCAGAGACAGCTGAGGTTGTTGCCAGGATGAAATAAACATATACGTGTACTTTGGTTTATAAAAAGATGTCCTTCATAACTCTATTGCAAAAGGTAAAATTGGAAATAACCTACACACCCAACTATAGAGAAGTCATTACATTACGGTGTAGCCACAGGACAGAACGGTGGACAGGCTTTGAAAAAATGACCTGTTCATGATTTACGACAATGAGCATAATAAAATGCTACTTGAAAAAAAAAAGCCACTCTTAAAAGAATTAGCTATATGTTATTATTGTGATTTTGTTAAAGATATATATGTTTTAAATTTAAAAAAACAAAAACAAAAAACAGAAGTAGCTACCTCAGCTGCTCTCTGAGCTGCCTAACTGGCAGGAGCCCAAACCCCACACTTTGGGCCCATCATTGCATCCTGAGGTGCCCAAGGTTGTGCCATGGTGACGGTGGCTCTACCCATGAAGCCAAAAGCACTGAGGGGGCCTCATCACTGCCCCCTTGTCCCAGGTCCCGGATGGAGTGCTATCGGTTAGCCAAAGACAAGCCTGGCGTTGGTGCTATAGACCAGCATTTGGAGGCATTCTTGGAGGCGAACACCTGCACAAGTAGTTTGCACTTCACCCAGAGGACATGTACTACTGCAGACTAAAGTACACCCAATACAACGTCAAGAATGAGCCCTGGCTTCTGGCTGTCCGTCCAAGGAGGAAAATATTAAGATCTACTAAGATCTGGGAGGAAAACAAATCAATTGCTCTGCCTGTCCCAGAATTTGCAGGCGGTGACCCTGCCCGCGTTCACAACTTCAACAAGAAACTCTTAACCTGAACAGACACCAGGTGTTTCCCTCCAGGCGCTTCCATGGGTTATTCTGCCCAGAGACCCACTGCAGTCACTCATCCCATGTAGGCTGGCACCTGTGTGCCCCTGTCATCTGTGGTCCTCACTGACTGCGCTGAAAAACCGACCTCTGGGTGCCCTCACACCACGGTGTCAGGGCAAAGAAACTTAGAAACTATACTGCAGAGAAACCATTAAAGGTACGCAGAAATGTGAGGTCAGCAACTGGATTACAACTCGATATTTCAAAAATGAATTTACTGCGGAAACTTCAATTGGTTTTTGAACAGCAGATGAAAACATTATGGAGGGAGATTTGATACGGAAGCATAACCCTCCTATTTGTATTTTGTGCAGTGATTTAAAAAAAGTCTTTTTTCCTTGTAACACACAGAGCTTTACTATCTCTTTGACTTCTAATTCAATTAAAACCATTATCTATTTCTTCCCAGTCTTTTTTTTTTAAGGATAATTTTGTTTCATTTTGTTCTGTTAAAGAAAAAGGTGAACCTGGGTAATAAAGACACAGTCCTTTTTGCCAGCAGCAAGGAGGCCCGCCTGGCCGCCCCTGCCTCCAGGCCCCACCTCTCAGGTGAGTGCACGAAGCAAGGCCAGACCACGTGCCCATGCCCTGCCCTCTGGCCCCTCTCCCCTCTCCGAGGACAAACAGGTGGCTACTCACAGTGACTTCCTTCCCCAGGCTGAGGGAGGCCAGGACACGCTTCATTCCCTCTCCACTGCCTATCTGCCAGATCAAGGCCTCTGCAGCTTGGTTCTTAAAGGGCCAGTCTCTTGCTTGCAGCTCATACCAAACAGTCCTGTGGAGACCACCCATGCAGGTGAGCTCTTGGCCCAGCTCCCACCCAGGGGCTCCTGCTGCCACTATGCCGGAGCCCAGTGAGAGCTGCCAGGACCCTTCCCCAGACTTCTCCCCTCGGCCGGCTTCAGGGAATGCTGTGAGGGTCCCGGGGGCCCCGCCCAGGAACTGGAGGATGTGTGGCCCTACGCGGCCATTGTGTGAAGAAGTCTGAGGCAGTATGGGCTCTGAACAGAGATCCTGCTGCAACTGCTAACCTCAGTGGGGCTGGTGCCTACGCCCAAGGTTGTCAGAGGAGCAACGAAAGTGCCAAGCCCAGTGCCTGGCTCACATTGGGGCTCCAGAAATGATAAGGTCAGGGGAGGGAGAGACCCCACTGAGGGAAGGACACCCAGGAGATTACAGGGTGAGGCCGCCCTCAGCTCTCTGAGTCCCGGAGCCTCGCCTGACTTATCTGGACAGGGACTTTCTCAGACCCATTCTGTCCAAGGAGGGGGCCACTGAGCAACTGACTTGTGGAGGGTGGACTGAGGAATGCTGTTGGGTGTGAAATACACACCGGAGTCTGAGCACTTTGTAGGGTTAAGACACCTGAAATGTTAATTTTGATTACATGTTGAAATCTTCGTTTTTGGATATACTGAGTTAAATAAAATATATTCCTGAAACTGATTTCATGTGTTTTTTTTCCTAATGTGTCTAAGTGGAAACTTTATATATCCGGCTCGCATTACACAGGGTGAGGCAAGAGTAGGCTTACAGTTGTTTCGATGGAAAATAATACGATTTATAAATAATAATACAAGAATAAACTGTGTTTCACATATTCACAACTGTAAACCCACTTTTGCCCCACCCTGTATTCTCTAGTTTTCTTTTGGTCAGCTTCATGGGCCACGAGGAGCTGGCTGGCACGACATCCCACTTCTCCCAGAGGGAACAGTTCTTAGCTCAGGTGTCTTCACAGGGCACCGCGTGAGACCAGAAGTTACCTAACTTAGTCCTTGGGGAGCGGCCTGGCCGGGAGGCACCTCCATTCCCCTCACATTTTACAAGCGGGGAAGGGAAAGTCAGCAGTGTTCTCTCCCACCCAACAAGCAGCAGAGCCAGGGCTCATGGCATGGCCCCCTGCCCCCGATGGCCAGCGGGCCCTCAGAGCCCCAGGAAGAGGGCCTCCTCACCCAAACGCGTAGATGTCAGCAGCTTTGGAGAACGGCAGCTGATCCTCGTCCTTCCCAGGGGTCATCTCGCGAACGATCTCGGGAGCCAAGTAGCACAGCCAGTCGTGTGACAGCTTCAGTTGGTTCTCACGCCTAGAGGCCAAGACGCCAGGGCAAGCACACAGGCCTTTCAGTGTCAGCAGAGAGGCTGGCCCAGTGCACGTGAGCCCCAGGGCCACATACCACCCACGCACAGCCCAGAGAGGCGGCTGGGGCTGCACCAGCGCTTTCAGGGGCTGTTACAGAAGAGCGATAGCCAGGTTCTTCTGGGAAAGCAGGCCAACAAGGGGTACTGGCAGGGAGCTGCGCCTGAAAGTGCCCGATTCTCTACCCTGGGACACTGGAATACATCTCTGCGCAGGAAACCAGATCTGCCTATGCTTCTCACGGACACTACTCATCCTCCTGGGGGTCCCCCAGGTGCTTGGGCAGGAGCCCTTCTCCCCACCCCCACCCCTTCAAGATTTGGGGACATAAAACCTGATGTTCTTCCTCATATCGGGGACTTGAACCCTGGTCCTCTGCCCAGATTGGTAAATGTGAGTGAGGGGAACCAGCTCCCATGGGGGTCAGCCTGAGAATCAAGTGTATCAGGAAACCACACGTCACCTGAACCTGATTCTGAACCAGAACCACAAGGGCAGGACCAAAGCACACCTGGCCTTTCCTGCAGGAGGGCTGCTCCCCAGCAGCAGAGCCAGAGGGGCCAGGCTGCAGCTGCGCTCAGGCCCAGCAGCGCCGCCCGAGCCTCCCCGTCCTGTCCGGACGCCCGAGGCCTACTCACCGTCCCTCTCGGACCACGCCCGACATCCCAAACAGCCCGAAGTCCGTGATGACCACTTTGCCATTGTCGTAGAAGACATTCTTGGATTTGAGATCTTTGTGCACAATGCCCTTGGCATGCAGGTACCCCATGCCCTGGAAGACAGTGTGCCGCACATCATGGGGAGGGCAGGTGGGCAGTGACGCGGCGCCTGCCTGGGCCATGCACTGAACTGGATGCCTGACCCAAAGCCCCTCCCTTAATCTTCACAATGTCATGCGGGGCAATAGTCTTCATTTTACAGATGAGGAAACCATGCTCAGAGAGAGGAGGTCACCTGCTCCAGGCCACACGGTAGAGATCTGGTTTTGGCCAGTCCTTGCCCTTTGTGGGCCTTTGTGCTGCCCAGCTTCCAACTTAGACTCAGATAACCCGTGACGTGTAGAGAGGGGCACGTGCTGGGGGCTGGGGGGTCAGGAAGCATGTAAAGCGTCACCGGACCATCTGTACTGTCATAAAGGACCCGTGTGATATGGGTCTTTCAGGCCTTAACCAGCCGCTTCTCCCCCCAAGCTGGGCAAGGGTTCAGGCAGGGAACAGAGAGGAATTCCCAGAGGCAGTCCCTGAGTTCAGGAAGTCCCAATATCTGTGCTGCCATAAGAGTCCTGGACTGAGGGCGGAAATCCAGGGTCTAAGTTCCATCTCAGCTTACATTCTAATTTGCTGTATGGCCTTGGACATGCAATTTCTCTGAGCCTCAGTTTCCTCACCTGTCAAGCAAAGGGCAGAGGTGGGTGATATCTAACCAATGATCTATTTGGACTGAACCCTGACTGGCTAGGTGTATGGCATGTGGGTGACCTGACATAGGCATGGTCTCATCCAAGGTTCAAGCTGTCTTTTAACGCCAAACCCCGGGCTCATGTGTACCCTGACACCCTTGGGAATCGGGGAAAGATGCCATAACTGAAATGACCATCCCTGCCTGCTCAGAAAGAGGCCCATGTGAACCCACCACCTAGCTCCCACTCTAGGGAGCACCACGCATGACACGAAATCTCTCTGGCATTCAAGTTATTCAGGCCCAGGGGCAGAGGGTAAACAGTCATGTTCAGGAAGCAGAAAGAAGGAGTGTGAGGCAGAACAGACAGAACTTAGCTGAGGTCAGAGCTCAGTCCAAGTGGGTCTGGAGAAGGTCAGAGATGAATTGACACAGTCAGATGCTCTCCTGTGTGAGACAAGCGGGCGTGGGGTCTGCATGACCACTTCCCTCAGGCCTGCTGAGAGCTGTCATGCTGCCACAAAAGCAGAGAGTTCCAGAAAAGAGTGACTTGCTCCTCCCACAAACTTTGACCTGACTGCAAGACAATCCTTCTTAAAATATCTGCCCATTCCCCAAACCAAAGCAATAGTATGCACCTTCCTCAGTGGCCTGAGAGCCAAAGACCTCACCTTGTATTGAACAGGAACCAGCTGTGTGTCAGAGGACAAGTTGCTGCACCTCTCTGAGCCTTGTTTATAAAACAGGTGCCACTACCTCAAAAGACCAGCTTAAAGAGACCAGATAGAAAGCTCCTGGGTCAGGACACACACTCTTTCTTCCCATCATTTCACAGTGTTTCCAGAGTGGCTTCCAAACTGAAAACCCTCTAACCAAAGTCAGGCCCCTGTTACTGTAGTTAGAGTCTCAAGATATCAGAGACAAGCACAGAAAGAAGTGGCTTAGAGGTTCCCCGCAGAAGGCCAAAGGGCAGGGCACAGTTTTTCAGCAGAGTGAAAAATCAAGAAAGCCAGTAGAAGCAGCTTCTTGGCCCTGCAATTACAAAACCTTTGAGTAACTTTTTTTTTTTTTTTTTTTTAAGAGAGAGAAACATCCACGTGATAGGAAAATATCAATCAGTTGCCTCTCATATGCACCCCACTGGGATCGAACCCACAACCTTTCGGTGTATGGAATGATGCTCCAACCAACTGAGCCACCAGCCAGGGCCCTTTGACTAACTTTTCTCTTCTGCCCTGGAATCTTCCAGATAGCTCAGTGTTCTGACAGTGTGGAGAGATAACAGTTTGGGGGGGAGAGAGGAGCAGGGCCTAGCAAGTCTGGGGACAACAAGAGGCAGTTGTGACGCTCTGCAGGTCTCTCCAACATCTCTGAAATGAGAGACTCAATCGAGGCACAAATGCGGTATTTGGGTTTTGGGGGCTTTAAAAGTTTAATTCATTAGCTCAGCCACACAGAAATGTCACGTGGAAATCTTGGTTTGTCCATAAGGGTCACCGCAATTTTTATTTTTTCCTTTTAAAAGTCATACACACAAATAGACAGGAGGAAAAGAGAGCAGAAAGGAAAGGCGGCAGAATGAAGGCAGACGAGAATGGAAAGACAGGAAAGGAACCCAAATGTGTGGGGAGCTGCTGAGAAAGCTTCTCAATGGAAAACAGGACAAGAGGAACCTCTGCTCCACAGTACTTTAGCTTCTATCTGCGCCTGTTGCTAAATAAGCAACAAACAAGTTTTTCTTTCATTTTAAAAAGTTTCTTTCTTCCTCCTCCTCTTTTTAAAAATTAATTTGAGAGAGAGAAGAAGGGGGAGATATATATACAGTAGTCTCTCTCTATATTGCAGTTCACTTATTGCGGCCTCACTGTATCGCGGGATTTTAAAAAATATTATATTTAATTATTTATTGCGGATTTTTCGCTATATCGCAGGATTTTGCAGTACTGTATACATATGTCGTTAGTTATGTAGGTTTAAGAGTGTAGAATATGTTTAAGAACATAAGTAGTGTTTATAAAAGTGTGGAAAAGGTTAATAAGGGAGTGGGAAAGGTTAATAAGTGTGTGGGAAGGGTTTATAAAGCCTTAAAATATATATAAATACTAAAATAAATGTAAGGTTCCTACTTCACAGATTTTCACCTATTGCGGGGGCGTCTAGAATGTAATACCCGTGATAAGTGAGGGAATACTGTAGAGAGAAACATCTCTTTGTTGTTCCACTTACTTATGCATTCATGGGTTGATTCTTGTATGTGCCCTGACCAGGGATCAATCTCGCAACCTAGGCGTACTGGGATAATGCTCTAACCAACTGACCTACCAGCCAGGCCCGTTTTCCTGTCATTTTTATTTCACTACTCTAAAAGGATGAAAGAAAGCAAAAAGGCTGCCTGAGCTGAGCCAGACGGCCTGCCTTCTTGAAACTTGGACTTGGAAACTTTACGGCAGAAAGAGTGGTGCTTCCCCCAACAGCCCACAGCAACGCTAACAGACTCTCAGCTGGCCCGGTGCCCCACGCTCTCTCTGCAGATGATCCTATGTGACCCCTGCGCCAACCCACCGAGGGTGGTTATGCTGGTATCCCCATTTCATAGAGGAGGCAACCAAGGGTCAGAGAGGCTGAACAACCCGCCCAAAGTCGCACAGCTGGTGTGACCAGGACTCAAACTCGGGCCGCCTGTCTTTCAAGCTTGCTGCGTTCCTCCTCGACCAATCAAGTCCATCACTGCTAACCTAGTTTCCAGGTCACGGCTCCAACTGGACAAGACGCGGATGGAGGGGAGGAGATGGGGTCCCACCCCTGAGGCGCCCCAGCTCAGGAGGGAGACAAGGCTGTTACCACCACCCTGACACAGGCAGGCAGAGCAGGTCGACGCCCTTTACCTTGATGATCTCCTGAGCAATCTGCCTGGTCTTGTTGATGTCCAGAGAGGTCTTGGGGTCCCTCACAAATGAGTGTAATGTCCGCCCTTTGCAGAAGCTGTGTTGAGAGTGGTGGAGTCAGGCAGAGGTCTAGGGCCAACGCAGCCTGACCCTAGCCCTTGTGGAACCTGGGGAGAGCTGAGCCCGCCAGCCTCTGGAAGGCTCTTCTCCAACCCCTGGACTGTGGGCACCAGAAGCCCTGTTCTTAATCAAGCCTGCCACCCACTCCTCCCGCGGCCTGACCTGGATGTACAAAAACATACCCACAGGAACCCCATTCCTGAGGCCCAGGGCCTGCCCACCCCAGAGCAGGAAACTCGGTCCCCTCCGGCTTCTGGTGATGCACAGCAGCCCACCCTCAGGGTTCACAGCAAGAACACGCCCAGTCAAACTCCCATGGGGCGGAACCTGGCCTTTCAGGGCTGTCACAGGCAGTGCTGGGCACGCTGTACTAATGCTCATGAGCGTTTCTGATCATAGAGGTCTGATTGTAATAAAGGAGGTGCAAGGAGGGGAGAAGGGTGGGAGGGCCTTTCATGGGTGCCAGAGTGATTACTGGATAAGGGCCTGCACTTGGGGGTCTCCACCTACATTGAGCCCTAAAACTGGAGGAGGAAGGACCCAGAGAGAATGTGCAGCTCATTCTCCTGCTCCAAGGAGAAGGTGACTTAAGCCAAGGGGCTAGATTTTAGAAGTCTCCAAGGAGGTAAGATTCTGGGAGCCTCAGAAACTGAGAACCGGACGAGGGGCCCGGAGTAGTGGCTGACGGTTCCTCATCTGTGTTCCAGCCCCCTCAGGACATGCTAAAATGCGCTAAATTTTGTTCATGAATGCTTTGTTATTATATGTATTCCCTTTAAGCAGACTCTGCTATTTTATGGAACTGGGTGGGTCAAATATGGCAGGATGGATGGAAGGATGGACAGACAGATGGACAGCGCTGGGAGCTGGGATGCGGGGGCTGTGGAGCTGGCGTAGCCACAGTAGGCAAGGTTCCCTAAAAAACCCCGCTGTTGGGCAGTGGGCTGGAATTTCATCCCTCGGTGTGGAGGCCCGATGGTCTCACACTGCTCAGGAGTTCTGGTGGGTGGTGGCAAAATGGAAATTAATGTCTACTTAGTAAATACAGCTTGTTTGAGGAGAAAGTTTTTTTAAAGCATTGGGTATAGCTGCAGGGAATGTCATCAGAATATTAATGAGGGTTGTCTTGGCTCATGTATGTTCCAAAATTTCTTGACTAACCTCATATTGCTTTTTCCTGATTTTATTTTTTAAAATATTTTATTTATTTATTTTTAGAGAGGAGGGAGGGAGGGAATGAGGGAGATAAACATCAATTGGTTGCCTCCTGTGTGCACCCTGGTTGACCCCACAACCTAGGCATGTGCCCTTACTGGAAATTGAACCGGCAACCTTTTGCTTTGAGGGACGACACCCATCCCACTGAGCCATACAGATCAGGGTGCTTTTTCCTGATTTTAGAAGTAAACACCCAACAACTTTTTCAAAGCCGTGAGCAAAAATGTTTCAGTTTCACGCCCCTGGGTGCTGGGGGGAAGGGACGCCCATACAGGGCAGGTGGGAGAGGAGACTGGTGAGCCTTTGCTGGACTAGACATGGGCAGCACACCAAACTACATCCTCTGACTCTGCCCAGCACATGTCCTCACAGCAGGTCACCAAGATATGGACACGCTGATATTAAGACAAAGAGGACTGGTTAGATGATTAGGGGCAACCAGTGATGAGCTCGAGCGAGAACCCAGAACCCAGGTGTGTGACTCTTCCCAACCCCATTCCACTTTCAGTGACATCATGTCAGCAGCTTGAAATCAGCTGTGGTGGGAGCGTTTACACCACAGGAATTGGCAGATGCCACGCACCGGGGCTTCCCGCCCCACCACCCAGGAACTGGCTGTTGAACACACCAGCTCACCGCGGGGTGCACCACATCATGGGAACGCTGTGTAGGGGTTAGATGACCTCAGACCTGCTCTCAAGTGAAGAAAGCAAGGTGTGAGCCCATAGAATCTTGGCTGTGCATTTTTATAAAGGAATAAATAGTGTAAACACGTAAGTATATGCAAATTCTTTATTCTAATGGAAGGCATGTTAGGAACTGTTCACAGTGTCCACATGTGGGGTAAAGCACCCCATTGGGGCAGGAGCAGACTGGTTTTTACTTTGTATCTTACTGGGGCATTTGAATTTTTTTTCTCCTTAGTTATCTTTTACTTATTTAATTTTTAATGTCAGGGTGTTATATGATAGGGATATATCCCATTTTTTGAACTTGTCTGCATTGAAACTTCCGTGCCCTCCAAAAAAAAAAAATAAACTTTTTTGCCGGTTATAAAAATAGTCACGGGAATGTAATGTACAGACAGCATGGGAAAGACAGTCTGTAATAACTCTGGATGGGGCCAGGTGGGCTTGTCGCGATCACTCCGTAAGGTGTATACATGTCTAATCACTATGTGGTACACCTGAAACTAACGTAATACTGGCTGTCAACTATAACTGAAAACGAAATTTAAAAACCAAACACTTCCACACCCTCCAGGATGTCCACACAGATAAGAGGCCCCGGGAAGGAGTGGCTGGGGTGGCCAGCCCAGCGAGGCTGGGGCTTGGTTACCTGGTGATGATGGCCAGGTGGGGTGGGTTCATGCAGGCCCCCATGAAGAGTACCACGTTCTCATGCCGGGTCTGCCGGTAGTTCATCACCTCCTTCTTGAACAGCTTCAGGTGGTCCTGATTGTGGCCGTCCATCTCCAGCAGGCGGATGGCCACCTCGCCATGCCAGCGGCCACGGTGCACGCGGCCCCAGCGCCCCTGTCCGATGGGCTCGCCCAGTTCCACCTGCTCAAAGGGGATGTCCCACTCCTGCAGGTACACGCTGGTCTGGCTGGCCTTGCGCGAGATGGGGCCCCGCCAGGGCCGTCGGGAGCTCGGCAGCTCGTCCACCTCATCCTCATCATCTTCCGCCTCTGACTTGCCCGCCTCCGGCTCCTCAGCCTGCATGGAGCGGAGAAGGAACAGAGAGAGGCAGACCAGGCTGAGCTGACTCCCTTCCCCAGAGACCAAACTAGGTAAGGGAGCAGGATGGGCATGTGGTCAGAAGGCCTGGGTTCTAGTTCCCGCTCTGCACTGGCTTGCTGTGGACAAGAGGCAGGACACTTAGCACTGTGAAACCTCAGTGTCCTCATCCACAAAATATGGCCCTTGGCCCAGGTGGGCCCTGAGGCCCTTCTTCCTCCAGATACTCCTAGAATTTAACTGCATTCATTCCTCTGGGTATTCTTTTGTTTAAACAGAGTTTCCGTTAACATTCTGCTGCAAGTGCTACAGGGAGCCAGGCTCAGCTGACACTATAGTTCAAGGGTCAAGGTGGTGGTCTTGGCTGTGGCTACAATCAGAACCTCCAGGGGAGCTTTGACAATAGGTGCCTGGCCTCACCCCAGACAGAATGAAGCAGCCTCCAGGGCTGGGGGTGGGAAGCCTTGGGAATTAAGAGCTTACTTTAGCCTTCTGCATTCCTCATCCTTCTTCCTTACCATGCACACCTGCCCACACCTGCTACGGCAGGTGCCTGAGGTGGCCCCTGCCAGGACCTCACGCTCACGCACTGCCTAACCTCCTACACGTGCTGAGATGGAGGGCAAAGAGGAGAGGGAAGAGAGAGGAGGCATGGCCCATGGCTCACCTCCACTTCATGATCCTCCAACATGTCTGCTTTTGGCTGGTCATCGAGCCTAAGAGTGAAACAGGGTTTGTCAAGGAGACCCTGAGGGTGGGCCACTCTGCTCTCAGCTGGGCAGGGGACTCCTCATGTGAGGTCTGAGAAAAGGTTCCCGGGCCTGTATCCCCGCTTTGTGACCCACCTGGCTGTGGGAAAGGCAGTCTGGATGTTGTGGAAAGAGCCAGGAGGCTGAGGCCCAGGCCCCGACCCCCTCCTGCAACCTCGTCTTTCTCCAGACTCCCCTGAGGGTGGTGGGGGTGAGGGGGTGGGCAGCAACCATGCAGGCCCCTTCACATCTGACAATCAGTATGGGGGTTCCAAGCCCAAGTACAGAACTCAAAATTCTACTTGAGAATTGGTTCTTTCCCATCCTAGCTGTGTGTCTTCGTGCAATTTCTTAACCTCTCTGAGCTGGCTTTCCCATCTGCACACTGAGGATCACAACTACTTCAGTACCCACTTGGGTGGGAATGCGAGTCAAGTGCTCAGCATGGCCTCGCACTGAGGACTGGCTCCATAAGCATGAGTAGGTTTCTATAACTCCGAGTGTCCTTTGCCCGCTCCTTCTGGGTCAGGTTTACAGCCTCTTCCAATGTTGACTGCACTGATAAGAGGCTAATCAAATCTGTCTGGTTGAATGAGCCCAAGGAGTTTGCTATCTGGCTGGCCCAGGTAAAAGGCAATGTGCAGAGGGGCTGGTCAGAGGTTTGGAGGCGGGGGGCGATCAGGGATGTGGATCCAGCTTTCACAAGTCCCCATGGAGGAGGAAGGGGGTACAGCACAGGAATGCCTACCGGGTTCCATCTGCTGCCTCGGGAAATGGGGCTGCCGGTGGAAACGTCGAAATGTCTGAAGGAAACAGAAAGCAAATGTGGAGCACGAGACCACCTTCCCACTCCCCCCAAAAGACACAGCGCTTACACGCAGGGAAGTGGGCAGCCACGTGCTCCCCAGGCCCTTCCCATTAGGGCTAATGTGTGCTTTTCCTAAGACTGAACGTGAACGCAGCCTCTAAAAGCACTTGCGTTGTCCCAGGAAGGGGCCCCAGGTGTGCGAGGAGGTCGAGACTCATTAGTTAACATCACTCCCCTGTGGTCAAACTGCCTCATACAAGCAAGTGGCAAAAACAAACTGGGCTATGTTTCACTGGATGTGTGGGCCCGACCCTCCTGCTCTGCTTGGAGGCTGGAGCTGGTGGCAAGAACCCTGGAAAATAATGAGACTCCTTCACTGAGGCCAGCAGAGGCGGAAGGCAGGACTCGCAGGTGGCTCGTTAGTGACACCTGGTGCCTGTCACACTTGCTGGGAATTTCTGGTGGGAGCTAGAGCCCCTGCCCCGGTGGCTTCCAGGCTGGGTCCGCTGGGGGACAGCTCTCAGGGGAGAGGAAGAAACGCGCAGCACACCCATCAGCCAGATGAACCCTGAGCCTGGGGCCTTTCCAGGTTTAGGACTGAAAGTTGCACCGGGAACACCAGACAGACAGGCACCCCAGGGTAAAACAGATAGATGCGTTACAAGCCAAACCCTTCATAGCTGCCTCTGCTGCCGGCCTCTTTCTGTTCTCTCAGCCCCTCAAACAGCTCTCAGGGAAGCTGGCAGCCCCAGGGCTGGGCGGGCCCCTTGCTCTCATCTCTGTCATATATCAGCAAAAGGAGATGCACTGGAGTTAGCAGTGGCTCCTGCTAACCAGTGGCCTCTCCCTGCCTCCTAGGACAAAGAGCCTCCCCATCAGCCACCCCGGTCCCTGAACCTCCCCTTTGGGCTTTCTCCAAGGCTAGCCCTGAAGGCCCTCTGAACCTCAGTTCTCAACGTCCCTGGAACCTCACAGACTTAAGGAATCTGACAGAGGCCGTGGGCCTTCTTATCAAGGAGACACACACATGTACACCCCATCCTATGCATGGTTTCTGGGAGATCCTGGACCCTGGAAGCCTCTGCTGAGGCCTCCTCCCGACACCACTATATCTCGTCCACAGACTTTCAGGGTAGCCTGATGTCTCCACCCATCAGTGTTGCTCAAATGAGTTCACAGAGGAGAAACACGTGTGGGGGTGGGGGCGGGGTGTTCAGGGAGAAACAGCACTCCCGGTGGGAGGACAAGCGCCTCTGAAGCCTTGCATTTTTCCTTAAACGTTAAGAGTATACTTTGCATTCTGCTCCAAAATGTGCTCATGTTTGCTTTAATAGAAATATATTTTCCTCCCCTCTTCACAACGTATTTTCAGAGGAAGATGGACCCTTCTGGAAGAAGAGACATGCTTTCCCAGTGCTTTCAGTACTCCCCTGTACACCACCCTGGAGCGAGCACAGGGAGACTCCTGCAGCAAAGCCACAGCAAACACTGTATGAAATCACAGAGGCAGCTCGGGAGCCTGCCCCGACCCAGCCATCCTGCACATGCCTGCATCACCCCATGGGTGACCCTGTAAGAACTGACAAATGCTCCAAGTCACCCCTAATAGAACTGAGTCTCGGCATAGAAAAGCCTGGAATAACCAAAATGCCATGACTTCAGGACAGACCTGTTTAACCTAGGAAAAAAAATAGCTACAGTGTTTGTCTAAAACACACAGAGCATTCATATCGCTAAAATAAGAATTACAGTTGCAGATTACTAATAATAATGCTTCCCACCTTCAGCTAGGGACATAAGGACTAACCATATAAATGACTCAGGGGCAGGAATATGGTTAAATGCAAAGATTGGCTCATAGTAGGTACACAAAACAATTTTTGTAGCAGGAAATTAATGAAATTATTGAATTGGAAGTTTTTCTTAAACTTTCTGCACTAAGGCAGTGTTTCCAATGAATGGCCAGCAGATGGCGCCATGTGGCAAGATTCTGGAAGGTGAAACCCGCTCGCTGAGTGAGTGAAGCCTGCAGACGTTCCCAAAGTGGCCTTCCCTTTTTAAGATAGAGTAGCAGTTAGTTTCCTTGATATCATACAAAGGAAAATACGGCAGATGATCACAAGGCACCAGAAGAAAATCCTCTCCCCCATTATGCAAACTGAGTTTTTGCCACCTTCTGGCTGCGTGACCCTGTATAAGTTGCCTGTACTCTCTGTGCAAGAGGCTGGACAGGATGGATGTCAAGGTCCCTTCCAGCAAGGCATTGCCCCTGTGAAGGTTCTGACTCATCCTGCCCCCCTTTTCAGCCTCAACAGATAGGCAGCTCTCCAAACAGGTGGGTGTGAGACTCAAGCACCTCCAAGGTGCCCAGGGCCAGGTGCCCAGGTGGGCTGGACAGAGGGGTCACAGCATAGAGCAGTTAGTGGAACCATACAAAGGACTCACCTGGAAAGATAAACTGCTGTCTATGATGAATGAAGTAGGCAGCTTTAAACAGAAGAGGAGGTGAGTCACACACAGAACAGCAAATGAAGCGAGGGGTGGGGCCACAGGCATGGGCTGGGGTTGGGGGCGGCTGGTTATGGGGCTGGGCAGGGATGCCCCAGGTGGGCCTGGCCGGGACTGGTGATCCATGCAGGGAGGAGGGAAAAAAGCTGGGAGAAAATGGGTGCTGGCAGGAGCCCCCAGGAGTGAGGGGCTTGCACAGGAGGATTGGGGTTCAGATGCCCAGGCTCCATGGCCCCCTGCTGCAGAGCTCTGGCCAATTCTGCCACCTCTCAGGCCTGCTTCTCTGTGAAATGTGCAGGTGCCCAGGAGGGTAAAATACAACGGGCAGAAAACCAGTGATTCTGAAAACATTTAGCAGTGGTACTGAGGCTTCAGCGAATTGACCTCACCATCCCGGGGGGTAGGGGGGGAATCCTCTCCTAAGGATAACTGAAGGGAATGCGCTGGAGTCCTGAACTCTGGTACATCATGATTCTAACCCCAGTTCTGCCACTTGCGAGGCTCTGGAACCTTGAGAAGTTGGTTGAACTCTCCAGTCGTATTGTAAAATGGGGTAGAAATAACCTTTCCCAGGCTTATCCTTGAAGATAAGCTGAAATGCTCCTGCACAGCAGAATGGGGGAACAGCAGGAGCTTCTTTCCCAGATTAACCCCCTAAGAAGTCCAGCCCCGACTCTGAGGGCCAGGACCAGAGAGACAACAGGTCCTGGAGAGAGTGAGGGCTCTGTGCAGGGGACAATGAGGGCCCAGCCGGGACATCAGGGAAACCTGAGAAGCTCAGGCTGACATCACAAAAAAGACTTTTTCAGAGGCTGTTGTTTTTTAAACAGGCCCTTCCTTTTAGAAAAACTCAAACTAGGAGGTTTAGCCAAAGGCCCAGTTTCAGAGCATATTAATGACAAAGCAGAAAGGGAGAGGAGGTTAATCAAATAGGCCATCGCTGAATCGCAGGGAGGGGAGGGGTATGATCAGGTCGGTGAGTTAATGTCAAGGAGACACCCAGCCACATGCGCTTTAAAGTGAAGGGAGACTGAGAGAAAAAAGGTTGCTACGAAAATCTCAGTCTCTCATCATCCCCAAAGAAGTCCCTGGAACCCTGCTGAGACGGCTCAGAGAGGTTGCCAGGCCTCCCACCGGCTGCAGCAGCCCCAGCTGGGGGTCCCTTGGCACAGAAGAGCTGTGCTTCTGTCCTCCGGGGCCTGGAGTCTCAGGGGCCAGCGACAGGTGGGGCCTGACCTGGACTCTGTGGGCTGAAGCTGGCACTGGGCCCGTGTCTGGGCTGGGAGTGAACTGAGCACCCCAGCCGCCCCCCCTTCCTCTGCAACGCCAACTGAAACACACTGAAGGCCAAGGCCGAGGCTCAGTCCTCAAATGGACAAGTGGGCTTCACTCCTCTCCCTGTGGAGCCGGAACACTCCAGGCCTGGCCGAGAGGAAGGGGTCCTGGCCCTCCAGACCCCAGGGCAGCCTCGGCTGTGGTAGGGTCAGAGGTCAGCCCTGGTCAGGTCTGCCCCAGCACGCACACCCCTGTGGGACTCAAGTGTCCTTGTCTACACATGGGGATAAGCTAATTCCAACTTCACCGAGTCTCTTGATTTATGGACAGGAAAACGAACACTTCCATTTAAGTAGCTTGTCCAGATCTCAGAGCAGGTAAGAGACAGAAGCCAGGATCCCCTCCCTCAGGTTTCTGGGTCTGCCCTGGCTGCTGGGAGATCATAAGCCCCGAGTGAGCGCCGTGAGTGAGTGATGCCCGGTGGGAGCCAGGCACGTGCAGGCGGGCAGCATGGGAATTGTGCCGAGAACACAGGCTTCACGTCAGACGGACTGGCTTTGATCCTGGCTCCACCGCTTGTGTGCTGCACAGCTCGGGGCAAGCCACCTCCTCTCCCTGAACCTCAGTGTCCCCCTCTGTCAAAGGGGAACAATAACAGCACCTACCTCAGGGGTGTTATCAAGTTAAACATGGTAATGCGATTGAGCTCGGCACAGCGCCTGGCTCCCTGCGAGTGCTCTTAGCGGCTGCCGTGCTTGATCTTGAGCCTCCTGAGGGGTGCTGAGCAGGTGCATGCGACCCCTTCCCTAAGAACCCACAAAGCCCAGAGGTGCGGTACCTGGGAAGTTGAACCTGCTGTCCCGCTGGCCGGGTGAGGGGTTGGGGGGCGTGGTGGCGCTGCATGGGTTGGATGATGTTGGGAAGGGAGCCGGCGAGGAGGGCGTGGAGGATGTGGTGGAGGATGGGTTGCTGCTGGAGTCCAGGTGGCTCATGGCCGGCGGGTGCTCCTGCAGGACCAGAGACATGGGACATGGCAGGGCCTGTCACTGCCCTGCCCAGCCTGCACCCCATGCCCCTCGCTGGGACCCTCCCTGCCCCGTGTGGAAACGAAGAGGTCAGCTCAGGGCACCCCGACACATTACCAGTCTACCATTTGAGGGGAAGAACGGCATGGGGAGACCCTCACCTCAGTGCCCAACCCCAGAGGACCCCGCTCATCTTCTTTCAGCGCAAACACATTTTCCCCTCAGAAGCCTCTCCTGAGCCCTGGCTGGGACCTCCCCTCCTCTGTCCTCCCTCAGCTCCCAGCGCTACGGTTTGTCAACTGCAGGTGTCGGGTGGTTTTCTGAAGAATGTCTCTCCCACCACTGAGTCCTGGGAGGGCAGGGCAGGGACCGTGCCTGCGCATTGGACACCCAACGCCCGACTCTGAGCCTGTACATAGTTGGGTTTTTTAATGAATTAAACTCAGCCTCTGACAAGTATTTGTTGAGGGTGTAGTACACAGCAGGTGCCTAACAGCGCTCCATCCTCTCTTTTGCAGACCTGCTAGCTAGGCCTACCTGGTGGCTTGGGCCCTAGCAAAGCCAAAGGACCACCTGAGAGAGGGCCACAGGGGGACTGAATCTGTTAGGTGGCCATTGTTTCCCAGACCCAAACATCAGCGGGCAGGAGCGGGGAGAATTATTAAAGTCAAAACAGTTGGGACTAAGTTGGGTTAAATGCTAAACTAAATAGGTTTCTCTTCTGCAGGCACTGAAAGCTCTGGGAGGTACAGCGGACTCTGAAGCCCGCCAAGCTATGCAGTGGGCTTCAAGCCGAGGGACAGCCAACACCACCTGGAGCCAAAGACGGGAGGGAGCTGGATCCACTACCCCCGATCCCACTCCAAGGCCCAGGCCCTCCAGCCTCATGTGAGCCAGGGAGCCAGGGCAGGGGCAGTGGCTACGAGGCAGGTTGCAACCCAGCTCCTCCACAAGGCACCTGCATGACCTGTACTAACCAGCCCACCTTTCTGAGCCAGTGTGTCATCTATAAAATGGGGCTGTCAGCGGGTGCTCATGTGCTCAACATTCAATAAAAACACTTAAACCTTACTGCCCATTGTGTGACAGGCACCAAAGCAGGTGTTGGGGACCCAGCAGGAGTAAGACAATGTGGCCCTGACCCCAGAGCACCCACACCAGAGAGACAGACAGCAAAGAGGTGACTGCGCCTGCCACATCAGGTCCCAGGAATGCGGGGAAACAGTGGTGCAGTTGGGGCCCTATGCCCTCGGCCATGTCTAGACAAGGCTTCCCTGAGGATCTGAATGGTGTTAAGTGCTGGGAATAGTGTGCCAAGCAGAGGGAACAGTGGGCATGCAAGCCCTGAAGTGTGAACATGCAGAGCCTGTCTGAGCAAGAACGGGGGTCGGGTGGCTAGAGAAGCGGTCAGAGACAGGCCGGTGCTCAGGAGGTAAACGGTATGAACACGTGGCCCTGGGTACAATGCCTGGCACCTAGCGAGGGCTCAGTAACTGCTATCAGGTTACGGGAATGACCATAAGTAGGCAATATGGGAAGGCCGATGCCCAGTCACTCCTCTTAGTGGGATGAGTCCCAGTTCTACGTTGGTTAAGGGCCGAGCAGGTGCAGGCAGGAGGGGCTCCTGGAGGAGGAGGGACCCTGAGTGGGTTTTGAGAACTGACTGGAGAGTGAGGGTGGGTGTCCGGGTGGTTAGAAATGCAGACGTGCACGTGCCAGGGTGTGAATGGACCTGTGGCGAGTGAGTGTGTGAGGATGAGGTGAGGAGGGGGCACTCTTGGTGGAGCTGAAGAGGGGAGAGCAGGTGCAGAAACAAGGTTGGCAAGATGGGGAGTGGCAGATCAGGGGGCCGGGCATCCCGCCGAGGAACTGCGCCTAGCCATGACGGGTGGAAGGCCGGCCCAGGTGACCGACGGCACTGCTCCTGACAAGTTCACGAGTGTTACCTCGTTACTCTTACAACACCCTGTGAAGGGAGATTATCCCCACTTTACAAAATAGGAAAACTGAGGCTCAGAGAGGGAATGGAATCCACGCCAAGTCACAGAATAAAGGGGGCAAGCCAGGACTCGAACCCAGGACCATGGATCCTTTCATCTTCCTGCTCCCCTCTGCACTCCTGGCAGGAATGCCACATCAGAGGGAAAACGAGATGCTGGCTGAGAGGCAGGAGAAAAGACCTGAGCGGGCCCAGAAGAGACACCAGGTCCGGAGCAGCCGGCTGCCTTTGCTTGATAGTAACAGGGAGCCCTGGAAGGCCCTGGAGCAGCCCTCCGAGCTGCACCTTCAGGGTCCTCCTTCTGTCTGCCCAAGCCCCCAACTGAGCTAGCCCAGCCGCGGAGCAGCCAGTCAGCTGGCCCCTGAGTTGGGAGGCAAGTACACGCTAAGCCCTGGCCTAGGGCTGGGACAGAACACGCATGAAACACAGAGCCGTGCCCACAGCAGCCTGGGGCCGGCCGCCAACTCAGCAGTCACGGGGACAGGGTGGGTGGCTATGCACGGGGGTCCGTGACAGGGCTGCAGACCCTCCCTCTGTGGGGGACTCGGGCCATTGAGGACCTGCCTAGCTGCAGAGGACATCTGTTTGCACCTGTGGGGAAGCCTGACCGGGCTGCAAAAGGAAATGCACTAGAATGTTACTTTTGAAGGCTGGGACGCCCCTGTGGCGAAGGCACAGGCACAGGGGCTGAGCCTGCCTCACTCTCGGCGGGGGGCCCCATGCTCCGTTTCCTCATCTGTGAACTGGAGGTAACATCAGTGTGAGCCTTTCAGAACTACTCCGAGAGGAAACACCACTGGAAGGAGTTCCTGACTCACAGTCAGTGAAATATTAGCAGGAAAAAGAAAGCGGGGGAGGGGGGCCATGTTACGGGCATGTAACTATAAATGTGAAATCCGCTAAATGGCTAAAGATAGGCTCCCCGATGACCCTCTAGCCACAGACCGGGGATCCGTTGTCACATGGGCCCTCCGCATGCGGGGGGCTTTACAGACAGGAGTCCCAGGGTGGGGCTCTCCTGACAGAAGCAACGGACCCCTGGGCCATCGTCCAACGTACCTTCTTTGTCAGCGCTTTGGGGAGTGTTCCAAAATGGGGTTCGGCTGCTCTGTCCACCGGGTTGTTGATGTCCGAAGGGACAGATTCTGTCCTGCGAATCCTAGCTACTGAAGAGGGGGGACCATCAGCAGGGACCAGATTGAGCTGAAGAGAGACTCACCCCAAACCCAGAAGGCAGGGGAGAGAAAGGGCAGAACACTCACTTGGGAGGAAGGATATTCTGCAGGCGGGGGCTTCTTTCGTACACTTGTTGTGACACTTGAATCTGGTGAAGAAGACGGGGGTCAGGGCACGGGCAGTGGGCGGTCCTGGCATGTGGACAGGGCCCGGCAGTGCTGCCTGGCAGCCCTGGCAGCGCACCATTGGCTGCCCCAACTTCCACCAGCTTCTCAGCAAACATTAGCTCAGAAATGTGGAGCTGATGTCAACAGTACTAGCAGCCACGACCTGCTGGGCATTATGAGGTTCGGCGGCTGTCCGTCCGATCCTCAGAGCACAGCGGGTTTGATTACACCCATTCTAACCTGTCATGTGTGGGTCACACACATTTCTCTTTTCTAGCGGAAAGAAGACCCTGCACCCTTGTTCAGAAAGCTCCGGACGAACCTGAACTTACAAAATAATGTGAATTATTAAGAGAATGTCTGCACCACCCAAAGACGTCCGGGGAGGCAGGGCAGCCCCTCCCATACGCTCCAGCACGGCCACATGGCCGGAGGGTAAGGGGGCTCGCCAGCGGGGGCAGGGCCGGTTCCCGTTTTGGGCCTACCTGCTGCACTGTGTCTCGGGGTTCCCACCAAGCAAATGGGCCCACAGGTGGGGCCCTGCCCACCTCACGCTGCGACTGTGGTGCTGGGCTCAGGAGTCACCCACCACACATGAAAGGCATTACTGAAAGGGAGCTGGAGGTCCCAGTTCCAAGCTAAATGGCCAGGAGCCACAGCAGACCGAGACTGGAGAGTGAGCTCTGGCATCGATCGCCTAGGTGATCAGGAGTCATCGGGGAACAGTTGATCCAACAGACATGGACGAGACCCACCGCCTACGGCCTCATGGGAACCCAAATGCTCTTACACATACTGGCTCAGATTCCTGGAGCGAGTCTGATGGACATAAACCTGGAATCATCCTCCGGGATGTATAAATGACAAAGAGGGGGCCCAGAAAGGGCAAGCACCTTACCTACCAAGTCACACAGCAATGAGGGGGGCAAAGTGGGCAGAAGCAGAGAGTCCAGGTCTACCCTCTGTAAGGTGAAGGCAGCTAGAAAGCAGGGGACAGACTCTGCTCACACCACCTGTTCCCTATCCTTGTCCTTCTCTCCTTCCAGAAACCACAGTGGTATGAAAAAAGCAAGCTGGATTTGTACAGAATCTGCATTCTCTCCTGTGAATACCACGAGCCATCCCTGTTTTTTACCACGGCCTCTCCCTGTTTCCTATCCCTTGTGTGCTAAAATGTAAGGCTGATTTCAGAACTCCTTACAGTTTCCCGACAGCCCTCCCGTCCCCCTGCCTTTGTACAAGACGCTCTCTTGGCTTAGGATTCACTTTCCTCCTCGGTCTACCCAGCAAACTTCTGTTCATCCTTCAAAGCTCACCTCAAATAGTCCCTTCTTCTGAGAGCACCTAGGCTTCCTTCATCTCCCTAGAGAAGGCTGACCTCTGCTTGGTGTGCTGACTGGGATTACACATAGTGGGTTTAGGAGAACCCCAGGAACTCTGACTTGGCCTAAGGCCAGTAATCAAGGGGCAGAACTGTTGCTGAACCACAGGGAGGAAGCCCGCACCTCCCCCCTCGCCCCTCACCGGCAGTGTTTGCACTTCACCCCGAACATCATGCTCTTCTGGCACACGTGGCAGACCTGCGACAGCCAGGACTTGGTGGAGAACCTGCAGGGGGTGGACACACAGAAAGGCTCACACGGGCCTGGAGACCAGGGCCTGGACAGAGAAAGGTCCCTGAACAGCCCAGGGAAACCAGAAGACTTTGTTCCAGCCCAGTGCCCCAGGGCAGGGACACCCCAGGGCCACTGCCTCCCACCCCAGACTCAAAATTCTCAGTTACAAACTCAGCATTGTCAAAACCCCCAAGTTGGCATGGTCACAGATGCCAGCTCTTTGGCAGGCAACGTGGCTCCAGCAACCAGAAGGACAGTGTGCAGGCCCTCTGACCCAGGAGCCGGTCCCACAGATGCTCCCATTGATGTCAAATGGTGTGTGGCCAGGTTCCTGGGCACAGCACGTTTGCAGTGACGGGAGGCGCACCAGTGACGGATGGCCGAAAGTACAGTCCATCCACGCCACTGGCACCAGAGAGACAGAAAATAAAACAAGGATGCTCTTTTTGCGCAGATACGGAATGACCTCCCAATTGCGTTGTCAGGGAAAAAGGTGCAATACTGTATGATTCCATTTAGATGACACTTAAGTACACGACACACTGATCTGTGAGGAGAGATGTGAGCAGTGACCTCCGGGTGGGAGCCCTGTTGCCTGGGATCAGTTCCCGGGGGCTGGAATGCTCTGAGTCTCTATCCGGGTGCTGTACGTGGGTGTGTGCGTCTGCAAAGATCCGTTTGTGTACTTAGCTCTGTATAAATTACGCCTCAATTTAAAAAGGACACTAAGGCAACGTACAGGATGTGTGTATAATACACGTAGTATTTGTGTGAAAATGAAAAAGGAGGCAGAAGAATCTACATGTGCACTTGCTCGTGTAAAAGTATGTCCAGAGGACACAAGGAACTGCCCAATCTGCCTGCGGGGGCGCTGGGGGGCTGGGGACACGAGCAAGAGGGGACTTTTCTGTATCCGTGCCTTTTTAAACCTACTGAGTTTTGAACGTAGAAATCTATTTCAATCCAAACAAAATCAAAATTTAAAAAATTAAGCAGCACAGGAGATACACTGAGAGGAAGGATGGCAGTTGAGTGGGTAGTATTCTCCAGAGAAAAAGCCCAAAGCCAGTTTAGAGGGCGGTGAGGCCTAAGGGTAGGAGAGCTCGGTTTGGAGGAACGGCTTTTTAAAAGCAGAGTGTAGCACCCTAACTGCAGAACTGACAGATTGCAGGAGTGTTGCAGGAGCCATTTGCAATGCATCCGTAGCACTAGCTCACTCAGTTCTTACAACCTCCCTGCGAGTCAGGCAGCTCCAGGAGTCTTAGCACATAGGGAAAGACACCCGCTTACAGTGGTTGGGTGACTTTTCTGAGGTCACAGAGCTGGGGTGCTGAGCAGCGGGTGCCAGGCCCCCGGTTTCCGAACTCAGAGCTGCACGGCTTCGCAGCACGCGAGACCACGGGGCAGTGTTGGAGAGCGCGCGGCTCCAGGATCACAAGGCACCAGGTTTGGACCCCATGGCTGCTGGCTGGGGGTGCCGCGGAGCCTTTGCAGACGGGCCCACGCCCTCACCTCACAGCGCCTCGGGGAGGGCCCCGTGAGTGCCGGGTGGAGGTGCAGTGTCTGGACTCGGGAGGAAGCGTGTAATGTCACTGTCTCCACCAGCGAGGCGGAGCTCCTGGGGGCTGGGACAAAGGCACCCCCCTCCTTGGAGTCAGTGCCTTTTAAGGAGCCCCAATCCCGCCTCCCCGGGACCCACTCTCTCCCTCTGGGTTTTGCTCTCCTCTCACGTCAGCACCAGGGCATGAGGAGCAGCTCAGTGGTATCTGAGATGGCCTGGGTCTGGACCTGAGAACGGCAGGTACTAGGGAGGTGGGTGGAGGTGGGGGAAGGGTCATGGGACAGTTCGTTCCCCTAGGATTAAACCAGACCTTTAGACCTGCTTATTGAAAGGGGCCTGGGTCAGGGTTTGAAAACCAGCAGGGTATGACTGGGAAGGCACCTACCCGAGACTAGAAACTGGGAGGGGCGGGACGGGGCAGGCGGTGAGGCCAGGCATCAGGGGTGCTGCTGCCCTGCTGGGGGTGGGGGGGCGTGGCAGCCACGGGTGAAAGGAAGCGGCAGTCTGGGATGGGCCCAGGGGGCCAGACTGTCGCAGCCTCAGCCCCCTGTGAAACCAGAAGCAGCCAAGACAAAGCAGAAACAAGGGCACCTGCTGACCTTGGCTGGTGTCCCTCAGGTAAGGTTGGCTTCTCTGAGGCTGCAGCCAGAGGTGAGACACCAAGTGTTCCCCACCGCTGGACACGTGATGCCCAGATGCACATCGCCCCATTTTATCCTGGTGACGAGACGCGCAGGGAGTCCCATTTGCAGAGGGGGTAGCTGAGGCTTGGAGGGGTTACTGACCACAGGTGTGCAGCTGGTGGCGGAGGGCTCCTGACTTCACCTGCTCTCAGCAGCCTCGGCCCTGGGAAGACCCCACGGGCACCTTGGGCAGGGCCAAGGGAGGCACTCAAACCTCCTCTCACAGCACCCGCCTCAGTGCCTGTGGTGCTTGGGTCCCCAGGGCTGCAAACAGGGTTCTCTGGGTGCCCGCCAGAGAGCTCAAGGACTGTCTGACCGGCTGCGTGACCTCAGTCAAATGACTCCACCCCTCAGGGACTCCTCACTGGCTGAGCATGGCAGGCCAGCTCCTGCAGAGGCTGGAGCGCAGCTCACAGTCCAGGGAGGAGTGGAAAGCCCGGGCGAGTTGCAAAGCTTTTAACAAGCATGCCCTGTTGTGTTCACAAGAGCCTTTCAGAGGCACCCAAGGCCCTGTCCCGGGGCTGGTCGTTGGGCCCACATCAGCCCTCTCCAACACACACGAGTAACAGAAGTGCACACGCTGGGCCCAGGAGTATGCGGTTCCAACAAGCTCAACGGCGTGCTGATGTGTGGACCACTGAAAGATCCACATATCAAGCTGAACTCAGAAGAAGCTGTTGGCTTCTCCTCCTCGAGACTGTGACCCTGTTTTTCCTGGGACCTATGTCTTTCTCAGCAGACTGAGGAAGAGAGCCCAGGAAGTGCAGGAGAGGGCCCAACAAGTCCACGTGGCCGCAGGTCCAGGCAGGGGTTCCCGCTGGGAGCAGGCTGTGTCCACAGAGGTGATGGAGACAGAACAGAGGCAAGGAGTCCCGAGGAACAGGAATCAGGATAGATCCCACTACAATGACACGTGGCCCCAGCACAAGTGGGTCCCCTCCTGGTTGGGCCTACCTGTGTGTCACCGAGAGTCCGATGTCCCTCCGTACCATCTGTGGGGATCCATGTGGGAGATCTGCAGGGAAAGAGGCCAAGTCGGCAGGCTGAGGGAGCCCTGCAGGCACAGCTGCGCCTATGACCTTCTCTGTCAGGGATCACAGGCTAGTTGGGCGCGAAAATGTGCTGAATGGCAGAGAAACGTCCCTGAACCCGCATCTATCAAAGCAGGGACAGGCCAGGCCAGACCGAGGCGGGAGCATGGCTACCCTCACACCTGGGCTGCCTCTCTAATGAGCATTACTGCCTGGCCTCCGCACACCATTTGGAAACCTTCTCTGTGCGGTTTCTGGCTTCAGTGGAAGGCCGGCTTGAGAGGCAGAAATCAAAGTGTGGGAGGGCAGAGGCCCCACCCCTGGCACTCTCGTGGGCGCACACATAGGTCTCTAGCGTTCGAGGGCTTGATTCTGGTCACTTGTGTTAAGTGGGTGGAAGCAGTCTGACTCCTGGCAGAGGATTTGAGGCTGGTTAGCCATGTCGCACATCCGGTGCCTCTCCAGCGTTGACCGTGTTGCTGAGGGCAACCGCTGCAGACCTCGGCAGGCTGGGCAAGGACAAGGTGAAGCTTTAACACGCTCACATGGGCCCAGCCCCACCTGGCACTCAGTCTGAGCCTTCAGGGAAATCTCAGGCCATGTCCCTGCTGTCTGCCTTCTTAGAGGGCACCCCAGGCTCTCCTCCTCATCCTGGCTTCCCCATAAGAACAGGCACCCCCAGTGTTTACAGCAGCGCAGGCTAGCAGTAGAGGAACAGCCGAAAGCCCTCCCTCCATCTACCAGCAGCCCGCACGTCCAGCTCCCGCACCCCTGGTGTGCCCCTCCTCCCCATGCTCAGTGAGGCCCGTCTCCTCCACGAGCCAGGGTTCTCAGCTGAGCCCATGGGTAGGTCTGCGAACTCTCTGAACCGGCAGGCAAAAAGCTGTAGACTGTTCCTTGGAAAGAGGATCTAAACTTTCATCCAATCATCAGAAACCTATGACTCAGAAAGACCAAGAACACAGTGCTTGAGGGATCTGTGGTCACCTCATGTCCTGTGAGTCAACAGCCCTGCCACCACCACCCCTAGAAGGCCACTGCACTCTCCCGGATCCCTGAGTCCTGGCCTGGCACGCAGCTGGGGCTCTTCCAGTGCTGGTTCAGGTAAGGCCAAGTACCGCACACCCAGCCACAAGAAGGGCACGTGGAGGTGCTGACTCCTCTCACACCAAGGGGAGTTTCATCAGGACCAAAAGGCCGTCTGCTGCCCTGCTGAGGACCAGGAACCCACAACTGTACCACCTGCAGCCCTTCCCAGCTCATCTGCCATGGGGCAGACTCTTCCCCAGTCCCTCCTGGGGACTCACCCCAGTCAGCAGCCAAGGCCACCAAAGCACATGGGTCTAAAAGGGGTCAGGCTGCCAGCCTAAGAGAAACAGACCACAGGAAAGTCGATTTCAACCATCTCTCTCTGAGCACAGCCTGTGATTTCTGTGCACATGCCACAGGCATGGGATACAAGGGAGGTGAGGGGCATTTGTGACAGGCACTGACTGTCCCTCACTAGACGGAACACTGGCCTGAAGGCCTCATCCTGCCCTCCAGGTAGCCGGAGAAGCAGCCTCGCTGGTACAGACCCTGCATTACCACAGCCACCGGGAGAGTGACAGGGCCAGACTGGCCTAGGCACGCAGGTGCTAGATTCTCCTCTGAGGTTCTGGGAGCCCCTGGAGTTTCCGCCTGTGTCCTGGGGAGAGGGGAGTGCAGCCTCCCCCTCCCCACCCTATGCCCCCTGGTGGTCCTGCAGCCAGCCCCACTTTGGCAGCGGCAGCGCCTGATCTCCCCTCATCCCTCTGCTTAGCCAGCTTGGGACAGGGCAGAAACTGCTCTTTGCTCAGGCAAAACCCAGAGATCCCTGTGCCTCCACTGGGACAACTGAAAGTGGGCTCCAGAGGCTCGCTGCTTCCCTCCGCGCTGACCCAGGAGGGAGAAGCAGCCACCCGAGAACCCACCTGGAGGTGGAGGGGTGGGAAGGAGGACAAGGCTAGGCTGCCACCACTCCTCCCAAGGGGCGAATCTCTCAGGGCCTCATTTAGAGGCAAGCCGCATTCCTGCCTTGAAGGACACCTCTCTCCTGAGAAGTCAGCTAGAGTCTGCGGGTAGCTAACGTCCACCTACACCAGACAGGCAGTACCTCCCTCTCAGGAGTGGGGGTTCCCACAGCGGCCCAGCAGGTAAACGCTCCCTGCCAGAGGTCACCTTTGGGGAGGGCAAGGTGCCAAGAGGGCCTGCTGCGGGGGACTGCCCAGTGACACTCTAGGTCTCTGCTTCACAGAGAGAAGCTGCTGGCTAGGCTGAGGTCACCTCACCAGGTGAAGGCCACCTGTCCTAAAGTTACTTCCTGAGGCAGTTCCTGGCACCTTCGTTCCACGACTACAGAAAGGCCAAGTGCACTAAGAGAGGGTCAAAGAAATCCACTGCTGACAGGGACAGCAACACACACAGCTCCGGTGGCAGAAGAGGTGAAAATGAATCGCTCTTACCAAACCTGAAGAAGACAAAAAAAGAGGAAAGAGAGAGCAGGATTAGGTCACCATCCTGGCTCGGTGCATCCCCAGAATGTCATCCTTTGGAAAGGGGCGGGTAAGGTGCTCAGATGAGAACTATGAGCCCCAAGGGTGAGGGCTAGGGTGGCTGAGGGAATGTGGGGATGTTTCCTGAGTGGGAAGGGCTAGAAGTGCCCTCCCACTCCTCCCGCCCCTCCCCCAGCTGTACACTCTGATACATCAGCTTCTCTGAGCCCCGCCTGCCTCCATTGCACAGCTGAAGGCTGCCCAGAGCCCTGGGAGGAAGAGTGCTCAGGGTCCAGCCAGGAGAAAGGGTTGGTCTGTCAGACAGCAAATGGCTGGCGCAGGAGGGCAGGAAGGAGGGCAGTGAGAGCAGAAGGTAACCCCCAAGCAGGCCAGGTGGGGACATGCCCTGAGCAATACCATCACAGGATGGAGAGAGCTGGGAAACCCAGGCCGTTCTGTCTGCCCTTAGGGCTCACAGGGGGCAGCCAGTGGCCTGAGCATCCATGCCAGTGAGTGCTAGCTCTGGTGGCTCTGTGGAGATGTGCCCCAGAAGCCCTGGGTCTAAGCCCAGCCACCAGCTGTGGGGTCTGGGGCAGGGTCACCTGCCTGAGGTTGTTCTCTGCGGGAAGCCAGGCAGAGACCAGACCCCCGAGTGCCCTTTGCAGGAGAAAATAAGAAGCAGACATCCTGGGTTTTGCTCACTGAAGTCCCCTCTGCTCACAGGTATCTGTGTTGCGCACACAGCAGGTAACCCTGTGCTCTCTGAGACGAGAGGACCCAGGGCAGGATGGCTGCAGGTCCCTCTAGAGGAGCGGGGTGGCGGACGGGACAGCATCCAGGCCCCAGCAGGACAGCCTGATTGGGATTTCTCTCCTTGGGTGACATACTCAAAACCATCAAGGATGTTCAGGATCCATCCCACAAGGGACCCAAGGCAGCCTGCACTGGACAGGGGAGTAGGCCCAACCAAGACCAGAAAACGGGTACCCAAGTCAGGACAGAGGTAGCCCAGAGGTACAAGAAGGTAACAGGTACCCAAAGAAAGCTCCCCCTTTCTCCGCTGCCCTGCTCACGAGGGTATATGGACAAAGGCAATTGTAGTAACAAAAGTGACAATGAACTCAATGTCCATCAAGAGGGGAGGAGTTAAACTATACAATGGAATGATATAAAAGTGTGAAAAAGATGAGTAATTATAAATATATACAAAACTAATAACGTGGTTGCTCTGGAAAGGGGAACTGAACTGGGTGACTGAGGAAAACAGGAGGGGTCACTTTATACTCCACACCCCTACAAAGCTGAGCTACGAAGCTTCCGCATTTTGGACTATGTGACTGTTACCACCTATTTAAAATATATAGATAAAAAAATTTAAAAAATAAAGGAGTAAGGCATTTCCAGATATACTGACATGAAGTTCCCAGAGATATCAGGGGAAGTTGAAAAAATAGATTATACAACAGAGTACGTGGTTTTTTTTGATGATCATTAGAGGGTGCAGCTCGATATTCCAGTCCTCTTCCAGACACGCGGAGAATTACATTTCTCAGTTCCTTTGTTTGGGTGGGATCATGAATGGTGAGTGGAACTTTCAGGAAAGAGCGTTTAATTGCTCGTGTGTCACGTATAAAAATCTTTTTCTTCTCCTACAGTGGAATGTCCCAGACAGTGGCTGTCTACTGGCCTGGGGCCTGGAACGAGGCTGACCCACGATGAACAGGAAGCGTGAGAAAGAAATAAATCTTTGTTTTAAGACCCAGGGATCTGGGGGTCATTTGTCACTGCAGCGTAACCCAGTCTATCCTGATGGGTACCCGGCATCGTTTCATTTGTGTGTGTGTGTCTGTGCATGTGCGCACTTCGGAGGAAATCTAGTAGAATTCAGCCCCAACTGTCAAGGTAGTCTGGGCACTGCACTGAGGGGTGGGGGCACCTCTCACTTTTTACTGTGCATACTTATATATTATTTTATGTCCTTTTTAAATTGAGTCTATATTACCTTTATAAGGAGAAAACTGTAGTCAAAACTTTCAGTGGATGACAAACGCAACACCTGTCTGGCAGGAACACTTGCTTACCTCATTGGGGAGACCTCGTCAATGCGGTTCCCCAGCTGAGACTCGTGGGACTTGCTCCGGGTGAGCATGGGGAAGCTGGGCAGCAGCTGGAAGACCTTGCGGCTGGGTGGGGGTGGCGTCCTTGGTGGCTTCAGCTTGGTGTGCCGTCGCAGCTGGGGCGTGGTTGGGGGGGTGATGAAGCTGTGCAGGGCACGGGGCGTCAGCCGGCCACTGGCATGCAGGGGGATGCAGGTGTCCGTGAGGCCCTCGCTGGGGCCAGGGGTTGGGAAGTCCGACGTGGGCAGAGCTGACACGGAGATGGAGCGTGGGCCCTGGGCACTGCTGCCCATCCTGCCCAGCTGGGAGCTCCCCGGGGGCCAGGGCAGGCAGGCTGGTGAGAGGGTGTCCGTGGAAGGCCCTGAACTGCTTTCCCGCCGGGTGTCCAACGAACTCCAACCCGCGTCCTCTTTGTGCTCCCCTCCTGTGGGCCAAGAAGCGGAGTCACAGAAGGCTGGGGCTAGAGGAATCACAGGTGAGGGGCCAGGGCCCAGGGAGGGCAAACGCCATATCCAAGGCGCACTGTCCCGTAATGGAAGGCGTCATCCACCGGCCTTTACCTGGTGTATAAAGGCCTCTCGTGCATTTTCTTCCACCAGCGTGGATATTACTGTCCCTGTTTTATGGAGGGAAATATAAGTCCAGAGAGGGACTGGCCTGTGCGGCCTCTTGCTGGCAGGTCTGTGGGGAGCAAGCCAGTAAAGCCAGCCCCAAAGTGGGCGACTTCAGAAGCAGAAGTGGTGACCGATCTTTGGAGAGTTAGAGCAGAGAAGCTGGGGTGTGTGGAGGGGTAACTCCACTTTGAGAACATTCAGGGAAAGGGGCTGCACCAACCTTCCAACAGCACGTTGCCCTGGAAATTTGCTAGAAAAGAGACCCAGCTAGAAAGGGATCAACAGCCACTTCTGAGAGGAACCGGCAAAGGAATTCCGGCTGCCCCCCCAGTGACCCTCACCTAAGGCCCCTGAGACCTCACGGCTCTGTGGGGTCCAACTCATTGTCACAACCTGTCCATTCATTCAAGCACACGCTGGACACCGGCATCAAGGCCTAAAAGGGACACGCCCATGCGCTGGGAGAGTCTAGTGAGGGTGAGACTCAGCACAGTGAGCTGTACGCTGACACAGGGACGGATGGGGACTGAGGGGGCACAGGAGGAGGACCTTAAATAGCCTGGGGACCAGGGGGCTTCCCAGAGGTGGCACCTGGGGTGTCCTGGGCAGAGGGAACAGCATGTGCAAAGGTAGGGAGCACACAGCACCTCTGGTAACCACTAAAGAGCTCCATGTGCCTTGAGCAGTCAGGACAAGCCAGGGAGACATAATGAAGTTGGAGGGTCAGTCTGCCTGGGGCCAGCTCAGGAGGAACATTGGATGTCTTGCTAAGGACTTTAGGTTTAACCTTATAGGAGATGGGGTAGGGGCAAGGAGCAAGGACCCCATCTGGGGAAGAAGTCACCTCCCTCTTCATATTTATCAATGAGTAGAAAGTACAGGAAGGTAGATTGTGACTCAAGACAAAATGAACTTCTACCCCGGAATCCCTCTCCTTCGTGCTTTGTACCCCGTCTCCCACCATCCTCACAGCACGAGAGGTCGTGGAGGCTCAGGGGGGCCACACACACTGCAGAGGTCAGACAGCAGTGGCGGGATGGGGACTGAGCCCGCTGTCCCAGCCACAGCACTGGCCCGCTCCCACGAGGGAATCAGTTCTGAGTAACCTATGATGGCACAGCCTTGGGAGGCAGCGAGCTCTGTCATCAGAGGGTCAGGTGCGGTGGAGAGAGACTAGGCTTCACAGTTCTTAGGGTCTCTTTGTGCATGCCACCCCTTCCTCAAGTGCCCTTCCTCCCACTTCCCTGCACAGTGACTCTATCCACGAATCCACTCGGCAGAATGAGTTACTCAGTCTGTGTTTCTTGTGCTTGCTCCTTTGGAAGGCCAGCCATGACTTACACTAATCTACAGGTGGCACTGACATGCTTCTGGGTCAGGGCATGAGAGAATGAGCTCCATGGATCCATGGGTAAGTCTGCCACCAAAGGAAACACGCCCCAAGTTCTCCAAATTGCCTATTGGCTATGAGCCCTGCTTTGAGCCAGCTTAAGTAGGGCATGTGGGTCTTGCCGTGCATGTGAGCACCTGTCATTTGGCAGTGGCTCGTGACAATGGCCTAGAGTCACTCAGTAGGAAGAGCCTGGGGACTGATTAGTGACCTGTGTTGTGGGTGAAGAGCGGGGAGTACAGTATTGGCAGGCATGGTGTTCCCCGGTCTACCAGCCACCGGCACAGAGAACCATCCTTCACTCCCCTTTCTTAATACCAGAGACCACAAGGGAAGTAACTTCAACATTTTCTATCATACGACAGCCTAATACTGAAAAGGGCACCTAACATGTTCTAAGACCTTCACCATAACTCATTTCACCCTCACAACAATCTTAAGAGAGGTGTTGTTATTGCCTCCATTTCACAGATGAGGAAACGGAGGCACAGTGGGGTTAAATCACTGACCCAGCTCCTTCGGGCGGTAAATGGCTGAGCTGGGCTACAAGGAGGCTGCCCCGCCAAGTCCAGGTGGGTGCAGTGGAGACTGCCTGCACGGTCCGAGAGACAGGGCCATCACCGGGGCCCACCCAGTCCAGCAGGTGCCCCACAAGTGTGGCAGTCCCATTTGGGTGGGGTGTAACCAGGACCCTTTTGGGGATATAGAGGCACCGCAAGCTGAGACCAAGTGAGAGAGAAGACCTGGAAAAGACCCTCTCCTGGGGGAGGGGGAGGCCTCCTCCAGGGCAGAGTGGAAAAAGCATCCTCTGGGGAGGAAACCTGAGTTCCAAGCCCCGCTCTGCTCCGTGCCCGTGTGGGAGCCCAGACAGCTTGCCCAATGTGTCCAATGTGCTAGCTACTAAAGGAGCTTACCGCCACCTCTTAAAAGGGTGTTGCCACATGAGTGTCAAGTGTCTGTCTTAATAAATTAGTGCTTAATAACTTCGTGATCTCCCTATCGTGGCATCCGCGAAGGGCGGGCAGCAGCCTTCCTGACACCAGTGGGTCACTGCCGCTCGACAGCTGCCTCCTCCACAATCCTTTACAGCTCAGGCATACGGAGGCGGGTGACAAGCTACCCCAAGATTTCTGCTTGGGCGGCAAGTACTTTTAAGTTTCCACAATGTGGGAACATACCAACCGCCATCCGAGACCCAGGCTTAAATCCCCTCTCTGCCCCCACTGCTGTGTGTCCTTGGCCTCCCCTCTCTGGACTCAGTCTCCTCCTCTGTAAAGTTTAGGGACCAGAACGTTGACCATGTCTCTGCCATATTTATTTTCTGGCACCTGTTGGGAGGCCTGGTGTGTCGAGGTTTCTGAACTGAGTGAAGCTCTCCACAGGGGCTCTGCGTCCAGAGGAGGACTTGGTACAATGGGGCCAGGGAAGAAATTAAGCCCAATCTTCCCTGAGGAAAAAAATCGAGCAGAATATAAAGGTCAGTGCCTTTCTTAAGCTTCCAGCAGCCAGAGGTAAGACAGGTGGCTCAGATCATTAGAAAACCGGGCTAATTCCACTCTAATTCCACTCGTTCAGCTCATTTCAAAGCCTCATCTGTGTGGTTGGTAGTGGGAGTATTAAGTCGGGACATTTGAAGCCGTTTCCAAGGCAAGATTTAGGAAGCCAGCGAAAAATCCCCCAGAACTCATCTGACGCTGGGACCACACCCTTCACCTGGGGCGGCCACGCACCCACTCAGGGCTGAAACGCCGGAGCTTCTCGGATCCTGCTTGGCTCAGGCTGAGCCAACCTCTGCTTGTGCCTTGTGAGCACACAGCCCAGCCAGCCGATGAGGACAGGAGAAGGTGGGGGGAGGACTGGGGCTGACCAGGGCTGGGGAGTGGGGCTGGAATGCAGAAAGCTGCTGGAGGGTTCACAGACCTAACAAGCGTGCTCCAAAGAGGGGAAATTGTACAGGGCCTGCCCAGCAGACCAGCCCGGGGTTCCTAACAACGGCTGAAGCATCCCTGTATTAGTACTAGCAGACCAGTCCAGATCTGAGTCCTCTGACTTGGGGAGAGCCTCCGTCTCGGGTCAGGTCTGGCACACACTCTCTGAACGTCTACCCTGGCCTTTAAAGCCACCCCAGGGACCCTGGGCCCCACGTGCCCCACCCATCATCCACCTCAGCAAAGACCAGGGCCCCCAGGCTAGGCTGGGGAGAGAAGGCGGGTGTCTAGGCTGAGGTGCAGGGAGAGGAGGCCGATGGGGCTGGCCTCGGTGCCGGGGAGGCAGGCCCTACCTACCGAGGCCCGTCACCTTCCGCAGGCAGGTGAGGGCGTACTGCAGGCGGCCACACTCCTCCGCACTTGCTCCACAGCGCCGCAGCGTCTCCTTCACCTTGGCCTCGTTCATGTCCAGCAGGGCGTCCAGTGTGAGCTCTCGGAGGGTCTCCTGAGGAAGCACAGAGGGACACACACGCAGAGAGCCAGTGAGCACTCAGGCGGCCCGACACCCTCTTCCTGCTCCCCCTGGCCAGGGCTGGCCTCCCCGCTGAGTGGCAGGGGCCAGCTGCTGGTCTGAGGACTCCGGCAGCCAGCGAGCCTTCCCCCACCCCCACCCCCTCGCACTCCCTGAGACAGCAGCTGAAGTAGAGAGGCCTAAGCTTGGGGGTGGGGGGATCCTTAAAGTTTTGATCAGGGCATGTTGCCCCTCTAGTTTCTTTTTACTCCTCTGCCCAGAAATAGGATGAATCATGACCACTTTTTAGAATGATAAGTACTTGAGATAAAGACGGCCCTTTACAATTCTGCTGTACTGTATCTGATTCAGACAAGATTTCAAATAAAACTGGTTTAGTAAAAGATTTAAAAGAATTAACCCTCAACAGGCACTGCCTAGGCACTGACTGCCTCACTTTATTTAATTCTCCCTCAAAACCTTTCAAGGGCTCAAGGCAGCAAAAGGGAAGACACCAGGAGCATGACAAGGATACCACCAGACTTGGAGGATGCAGGGGCCACGAGGAAAGGAATGTGGGTGGCCTCTAGGAAAGAGCGGCCCCCCAGTGACCGGCAAGGGAAGGGGAGCCCCACACCTATGGCCACAGGAAACAGACTCTGCCAATAACCTGGATGCCCTTAGACATGGCTTCTTCCCAAAGCTCCCAGGTAAGGGGCCCGCCTGGCTGACACCTGGCTTCAGTCTGGTGAGATCCTAAGCAGGAAGCTAGCTGAGCCCACCTAGACCCCTCCATCCGGTCTCCCTCCGACAGAACTGTAAGCTAATAAATGGGGTTTTAAGCCACTGAGTTTGTGGTGATCTGTTACACAGAAAACCAATACAGAGTGATTATTTGAATCAAGGCCTAGCTGACTTCAAAGCTTGTACTCTTCTCCCTCATCAAGGAGGGAAGAAACCCCTCTGGTTCTGATTACTCTGAGGTACATGTGATACCAAGCCTGTGTTTGCCTAGGTAGTTAGCTAGTTATTAATAAAGGGGAGGGCAAGTAATGGGGATCAGACATTATTAAGCATAATCAACTAGGGAGCATAAGCACACTTGCTTCAGCAGAAAGCTACAGCTCCATACACTCCCCAGGAAACACGGGTCCCTTCCCCGCAGATCCCTGTGGGGAGGGATAGAACAAGAAAGGAAGAGGTGAGCACATGCACAGTAGGAGCCAAAATGGCAACCTAGAGGCCTGTCAGTCTAGCCTGGGAAAAGAATAGATTGGTTAGGAGGTGGACCCATCAGAAGCCTGCAAAAACTTGGGAAGTTTGATTGGTTATTTTGAAAAAGCACCTAGTATGTCCCAAACCCAAATCAATATAATGAACTTAACAAAGAAGCCCCTTCTCTTTCTCTTTCCCTCCCCCATTTTCTCACCCTCTCCCTCCCTCCTTTTCTCTAACACATGCTAGCCCCATGCGCTCGGGCATTCTGTAGCAGTCACGCAGGTCTAGCTGTCATCTGGGGCCCTCGGCAGACCACGGGGGCTTCAAAGGACTAAGCTTTCATATGGCACAGAAGCTCTGGATACAGGCCCTATTTCTGGCCCTGATGAAGACAAACCTGAGCTTTTTCCATGGTGGGCTAAATGAAGATAAGACAGTGGCGCCCAGGGCAGCCTTCTAGTTCTACCCAGATACACCTTGCCACCAGACCACACTCCCCCATGCGCGAGTCTCCCAAAATGCTCTTCTCGCGACCTGAATTTCCACTGGCAATACCTGGAGCAGACACACAGAACAATGGGACGTGTCCCTGGCCTCAAGTGGCTTGCAGAGTGACTGCCGTGAAAACGAGACATAGCCCCGCAATAAGATATGACCCAGCACAGAGAAAGCTCACAGAGTTATGGGACCAGGGGTAAGATCTGTGCTTATTTTCTTCTTTGGCACCTTTCTATATTTTCCAGCTTTTCTATAACAGAGAAGGCCAGACATCCCACATCAAGTGATTCATATAAAGCTCACACTTCTTGAGAACCTAAGCTGGTTTTCATTGATTTTTAGCAAGCTGTGTCTAATTTTATTTTAGAAAAGTAATGTTATTGTTAGTCTATCCAACCTGCTGTGCGTCTAGATGCAGGTGTCAAAATAGAACCTGATGAAACTACTGGTTGGGAGTCACTGGGGCAATAGTTTGGGGGCTCTGTGATGCCTGGGGGTGGGAGCCACAGCTGAGGCCTGGTGTTGACCCCTGGAGTCTGGCCATGTCCCCCCCTCCCCACCTTTGTGTCTTGTCTGTATATTCCTCAGTCTCTAGGGTTGTCGTCAAGAATCTCATAGCTGTTGAGAATGACTGAAACCAACAATTAGAAATAAACACACAAGTAAAAAGCACCAAGAAGCTCACCCTTGGTTGTACAAACCCGTGATGGTCAGAAATCCTTCTAGACAGTAAAACTAGAGCGTCAGAGAGAGGGTGATGGTAAGAACAGCAGGAGAGGGAGCTGATTAGAAAACGGTCCAGGGCAGAAACTGCGGTTCATCTGTGTATTTTCCTTTATTGACCTTGCTAACATTCTTCACAAAAATGCACCTGTGACATCTTTTCTCCTCATTTTACTATGAAAAGCAAGTTAGCAGTATTGTCAGGGGACAAACAAATGCAAGTGATGTTGGCCTTCACACAAGTGCAGAAACAACCCTCCACCTCTCCCTGGAGTGCCCTCGGTTCTCACCGATGCTCCTGTGGTTCCGAGAGGCTGTGATGACTCAGCGGGTTTCCAAGAGGAGAGTCCAGTCTCTGCCTGATTTGGGAGGAGGGGGAGAGACAACGACATGGGACACCCACAGCCTGGAACTCCAGTCCGCAATCTAACTAAAACACAAGGGATTGTTTTTCTTTCTTTATATTCCTCTCCTCCCCATCCACACCAAGTTTCAGTTTCTCAATAAATAACTACATTTGTTATTACAAACCATTTGCCAGTACAATATGCCCAATACTTCATATACTACTTCCAGTCAAAACAATTCGGCAAGGAGAGGCTGTTAGGCCCATTTTATTGAGGCTCAGAGAACCTCATGCAAGCCTACTGACTGAGTGGCAGGACCGGAACTGAAACCCAAGTATGCTGCTCCCGAACCTCCTTTGATCACCTCCGTCCACGGTCCCACTTAAACTGGAGTGGCCCCAGCCTCTCCCGGGACAAGCAAACTCCCTGGAGTGTGACCTCTGCAAGTCCATCAGTGAAATGAGATGCTCAGCACACCACTGTCGCCATGATTTCTGCCTGGTCCTTCCATCCTCTAATCCCTCCTCCCAGCGGGGCTGGATCACTGAGCTGGGAGAGGGACCACCCCATTCTACTTAAAAGCCGCAGTTAGTGAAACTATCCACCGACCAGCAGGCTACCTGGTACAATATGGGTCTCAAACACACAGCCTCGGGGCCAGACCTCTGGAAAAAATGAGATCAGAGGGGATGAGGCCTCCTGGAACCTCTTTTGATGGAGACATGTGTACTAGAAACACTCATTGTGCCTTTACTGGTCAACAAGAAATCCAGCAGCAGCAAGGGTGATGCTAATCAGAAACCCACCCTCAGCGCTGGGGCGAGAGGGGAGACTATGGGAGGGGCACCACATTTTCTGGTTTTAAAGAAATATAATTTTTATTTTATTATTTTTTAATCTTCACCTGAGGATATGTTTATTGGTTTGAGAGAGAGGGGAAGGGGGAGAGAGAAAGAGAGAGAGAGAGAGAAATATTGATGTGAGAGAGAAACATAGATCGGTTGCCTTCTGTATGCACCCCAACAGGGGATCAAACCCGCAGCCTAGGTATGTGCCCTGACTAGGAATCGAACCTGCAACCTTTTGGTGTACGGGATGATGCTCCAACTGACTAAGCAACCCAGCCAGGGCTGAATTTTTATTTTTAAAATAAAAATTTTACATGGTGGCAACTGGTGCAAATCTATGCAAACCAAACAATCGTATCCATGGTTACACAGAGCCCCCCAGACCCCCATGGAGACCCTGTGTGAAGAATCTCACGCCTTCCAAACGTCTGATCAGTGACTTCTAAAGTTTTATTTCTGTAGGCCAATGGGGAGGGGTGGTGGCCCAGCAGCAAGTGCCCCTGGCAAACACATCAAGAGCAGCCAGGCCTTCTTGGTGAGGTGCCCAACCCGGCTCTGGGACCCCATCATAGAACAAAGCGCCCAGCCTTCCAAATCCCACAAGTAGCTTTGGATCTGAAGTCATTTCAATCAGGAGGGGAGAGGGCCCGAGGCAGGTGTGCTGGAACCAGCCGCCAGCTTTCGCCTGGGCCTCCAGCCAGACAGGCGTCAGGCTGGGCTAGTGGCTGTGCAGGCCCCGGATTGTCCCTGCTGTCTCCTCCTACAGTGACTCAGGCAACGCCCCCTCAGCTGCTCTGCACCCCCAAACCTCACAACCAGATGCAACTTGCCCACCCATGGTGCCAGGCACAGCCAAGTCTGAGTCCGGAAGTTATTTCTGACCAGAGTAATCCACATACAAATTTTCTGGATCCTCTCTCAACCGAAAGCAAATTAGGCAATCAGCGTAACCACCTGCCAAAGGCGCGCTCACAGGCCTGCGGACAGCCGGGCAGGTGCTCCGACGCTCTCTTAGGTCTGAGAGGCCCCGAAGAGCCTCCCACCTGCCTGCAGGCACAGGGAACACGCCCCCTGTCTCAGAGCCAAGGGCACAGTCCCTGGAGTCTGGGGAAGGGAGGAAGGCAGAAAGTCTATAGGCTCTGAAGAGAATCGTTGCCCATCCCACCCCAACTTCTGCGTAAAGACGAAAATATGGACTAGAAACCAAGAAGAGAGGGCTGCCCGGCCCACTTTGGGAGGTGCCCTAGCTCCCAGGAGCCTCGGGGGAGCAGGGAGCACAGGAGCAGGACAGTGAGAACATGGGGCAGAGCAGGAGCTCCTGGGAGCACTGGCTCCTGCCTCTGCCTGGCCCCTCAAGACACAATGTACCAGGGGGTGACATTAAGTTGTTCTTTTGATAATAATTAAAGAGCAGGGTCAGCTGGGCACTGAGGTCACTCCCAGGCTGTGTTAATTAAACTGCCGGTTCTGTTTTCCATAAAAGAAGGTAGGGTGGGCTGGCCCAAACCCAGCTGCCCCATCCCCTCATCAGCTGGCAGTGGCTGGTGTCCCAAGCCAGACAGGGTATCAAATGGTGTCCTGGGACTTACCAGCAGCCACGGGGCTGCCTGGGGTCTATACTTAGAAACTGTGCCGGCTCACGTCGAGAGCCATCCACACTCGCCATGGTAAGTCAGCTGGACAGTGGCAATGCCAGGGGTACTTCAAAGTCTGTGTACGAGCCACATGGCAGCTCACGCCAGCATTCAGGTGAAGGCCAGGCTGAAGAAAGACCAAGAAGCAAACCCAAACTTAGTGTATCTTTGTAACTTTCTAGTCCCAGAGCAGAGGATGGATCAGTCAAGTTAATAACTGCTCCCATCAGTGCTGCTGGCACTCAAGGTCCATTTGCAGAGCCTGGACTTCTGCCGTGTGTGGGCAGAGGCCTCCGCCAGCTTCCATGGCTGGGCGTTCACTAAAGGGCCAGGATCCTTCACCATAGATACTTCCCTGGGAACTGGTCACACCAGAGGCCAGAGGTGGACTCCCAGAAGCCTGGGGATGGTGGTGTAGGACCAATTCGCCTCTGTGAGGCCAGGGCCCAGGGGTGGGGGTGGGGGGTGGTGTGTGTGGGAAAGGACAGAGAGAAGAGCAGGGGGCCTTCCGTGACAGCCCAGTGGGAGCCCACATGCCTCCTGTTGGCAAGGGAGCACCTGACAGATGTTCCCTCCTGCCTGCTCCCACAGCTGGGGCTGAGGGAGAGCGAGGGCTGAGACTTGGGTAATAGTTGGGCATTCTGGGTGGCACAGGAGGGGCTGAGTGCCTGGGTCAGGCAGCCTCCTGGGGTTTCCATGGAGATCAGCAGACAGCTTGGGGACACTGGCTTTGCTGTGGGCAGGGTCTGCGCCCAGCCCCTTGACTATCCCAGCCCTGGGAAACAAGAAGAAGCCCCTCCTGGAAGAAGTCAGCCTTCTCTCCACCCCGTGCCAGCTGGCCAGCACAGCGAAGGAAGGGTCAGGTTTGGTCCTTGGAACCTGCTTGACCCTGGGCCAGTCCCTGTTCCTCTCTGGGCTTTAATTTGATCATTTATATAATAAGTGGTTTTTGCTAGATCAGATCTATGGCTCTCAACCTGGTGGCACCCTGGAATTACCCAGGGGGGTTGAGGAGGGGGCTTTAAAAAATCCTGATGACCGAGTCCCACCCTCAAACCAATCCAATCAGAACTTCTGGGGGTGGGGACCATGAGGGCAGATAGGCTGCTGGGTCTTAAGTCTGGCCAAATAATCCAGGGCAGAAAGGGTCTTAGAATGCCCAGTTCAGAAGGTGGATCTGGCCAGACCAGGGCCGCACTCTGGAGCTTGATCTGCCTGCCCTCTCAAGAGGCCCAAGCTCCTTCAACTCAACCCTAGCCTAGTCCAGGTGCACAGACGTCCCAGGAGATGTCTTCTCCTGGGCACCAGGGCCTCCCTCCCTCCCATAAGGGGGGGGGCACTCACAAAGTGGGGTGTCTAGCTGGAATCTTCAGGGAGTAGCTGTCTTTGGCCTATATTGTTATGTCTGGGTTTGAGAGCCTCAGGAAGATGGTGCAGGTGTGAGATGGGGTGTGGAGCTTGAGGGATGCAGGTTAAAGGGGAGGAGCTGGGGGCCAAGAAAAGGTGAGTGATGAACATATATTATGCATTTCCTGGGTGCCTGGCACTAAGCCAGATGAATATAAGAGGTCAGCACATGCAATCTTTATAATATCCTGCTAGGGGCTAAAGCTCAGAGAGGGTAGGTAACTTGCTCAAGGTCACACAGCAGAACTGGTGAGGCAGAAGCATGGCCATCTTTACCTACCTAGTCGCAGCCAGCCAGCCTTCCCTGCGCTGATGCCCACATCTTTGCTCTATTTTCCCCAGGGCAGGTCTTACCTGGTATCACAGGTCACATCTGGCTTTCCTGGCTCCACACCCTGCCATACCCCCATACAGCTGGGGTGAGCTCCAGCTGTTGGGTTATAAGCAGCTGCAGGCCTCTCAGGGGCTCTTCTCTCCACAGTCCTCAATCCCCTTGGCCAGCCTGCTGGGCACCCTCTCAGTTCCCCTCCTGCCCTCTGGAGGCGATGGGTGCTTTCTACCTCTGCCTGAGACCAGCTCTCCAGCTTCTGGCAGCATCTGCTGTCACTTCAGCCACCACCATCACCCCAGGGCCTGGCCCTGCTCTCTTGGGGAGGCTGTGTTGCAGCAGCCTCCACGGCCCCACTCTTTCTCCTCTAAACCCTGGAGTACCTAGTGCAGGAATTGGCAGGAGTGGTTTTTCTGAACAGGCCAGAGAGGGAATATATTCAGCTTTGCGGGCCATATGGTCTCTGTCACAACTCAGCTCTGCCGGTGGAGCACCACACAGGCACAGAGAGTATGCAAACAGACTGGGGTGTGGCTGTGCTCCAATAAAACTTCAGTACGGACACTGAAACTTGAATTTCATTTAATTTTCACATGTCATGAAATTCTTCTCTTTTTTTCCCGTACGAGTTAAAACATGTGAGAACCATTCTTACTTCACAGGCTGTACAAAAAAACAGTGGTGGGCTGGACCTGGCCCAGGGGCCAGAGCTTGGCAACCCCTCTCTAGAGGGTCATTCATTCAGTCACTCAGCAAACACACATCACCCAGGTTGGGTTCCACCTCCTGGTGGCTCTGGGCCTCATGGCCCCTTCCTTCCTGGCGTCCTGCTGTGCTGACACGTCTTCACCACATCCAACCCCCAGCACACTATCAGCAGAAGAGGGACACAGAGGAAGAAGCTTTGGGGCAGCCTACATTTTGTTACCTTTCTCTGTGACATCAACACACATTTCCAAAACTGCTCCTCCTGACTGCTGTTTGAAAATGGCCAGGCGTACCCAGCATTAGAGAAACACACACCCACAGATACACACACCAGCTTGGGGGCTGCATGATTCTCCCCAATACATGCTCCTCCCCAAACGGAGATAGATGAGTGGGCTCCTACAGGGGGGTCCCTACACGCAGGATGTTTGCTGATTGGGGGAAAAATACCCACTATTTGTGCACCAGGCTCCACAGCAAAACTCAAGTCAAAAATGGGTTACTCTAAAATAAACAAAAAAGATTGGGGTCAGGGTAGGACACGGGGAGGGCTTACCAGCTGCCGAAGAGCAACACTAACCCTCGGTGGCACCTGCCTTCTAGGAAACCGGCAAATGGGAAAGCCCCCCCTGCCCAGGGCGGTGGTGTGCAGGGATCGGAGCTCAGTGAGCTGGGAGAGGGTCCCAGAGGACCTTCACCCTCTGGCCCTGCTCCAGGGCAGTGCCTCCCCATACCTGATCCCAAGCCCCCCCCACCCCGCCCCGCCCAGTGTTCCTGATTGACCAGAAGGTGAGAGGAGGACAAGCAGGGTGGCAGTGGGCACACAGGCCAGGTAAGCGGGTGGGTGAAGAGGGGGCTCCGGGGGTGGCGGTGAGGGTATGGCATGCCATCACGACAGGGACACTTCTGAGAGGGAAAGGAAGAGCCGTGCGTGACTGCCCTGCAACAGCAGCTCTAAACTGGGGCTGTTTCTGGCAAGCTGGGAGGTCTGACGACCCTGTGCAGAGCGGGGAGGGAATGGGTTTTGTCTTGAAATGCACGTCACTGTGGGGACCCTCAGCTCTCCTGAGGGTGAAGGCACTGGCAGAAATAAGCAGGGGCCCTTGAGGGCGGCCACATCTGCAGCCATCTTTGTGGCTTGCTGGTCCCAACTTCTCCCCTTTCCAGTTTCCCCTGTTCCGACACTGTTAAAGAGAGGATTCCCAGACAAGTCGATGCCATCTCCCTCTCCTGCCTGCTCCACATCTGCAGAGCAAGTGCTTCAAGTTCAGCCTGCGAGGCCCATCCTCCAGAGTGCGCAGGCTGGCCGATGGGCCTCAGGCACAGTGACTTCACTAGGGCCGGGCACATGTCTGGCCCCAGCATTGGGGTCTGGAGGGCCCACCTCAGAGCCAGGAACCAAATCAAAGACCCATCTACCAGAGGGGCATGTCCCAGTGCTCAGCATGTGGTCTGTCCTTTTGAGTTGCTGGTCTGTCCAGGTGGGGGATGCAGCAGGCAGCAGGATGTAAGCCCAGAGCTGAAGACCTGAAACCCAAGCTGCTCCACCTGAGGCAGGAACCCCATTATGTCATAGCTATTTCAGAGGTGTCTAACTAGGCGACCGCGACCTCTTGGGAGCTCCTGTAGGTAGGAAGCCCCTCTCTGGAGTTTTTCAGACACACTACAAACAGCTCCTGCCCCACAGCAGCAATGGGAGTCAATGGAGCCCTGAGTAGATGCCAGGACGCCAGTCAAGGAGGCCGTTGCCAGAGCCACCAGGGTCTGGGGTCACGAAAGGGGCCAGTGGATATTCATGAGCTAACAGGAAAGAAGCCCTTCTTCTGCCAGAGTCAAAGGCAGAGTCTGAAGGAACCTCAGAGACAATCTAGTCCAACACTCACGTACAGAGGAGGAAACCAAGGTCCAGAGAGGGAGGGGACCTGCCTGGCCACCCAAAACAATAGTGCCCGCACCAGGGCCCTGCCGGTAACCCATACCAGGACACATCCTACCCCTGCAGAGCTCATGTTTTCCTGAGTGGATATTCCTTACCCAGATGTAAAGGTTTTACTCCTGCCCTGTTTCCTGAGCTGCTCTAAGAGGTGAGCCAAGGGGAAGACCTCCCTGAGGCCTGCCCTGAGAATCACCTCCACGGGCATTGGCCCAAGGGATGCCAAGCCATGTGCTTGGCTCGTGGGCCTAGAGCCCTGCGAAATCCAGCAGAGATGGGGTTCTGGGCTCAGAGCCTCACCCAGAGCCTGGCAAGTCCCTAATGTCTGGGTGGCTCAAAAGACGGCAGGTGGGCAGAAATCCTCAATGCCAAGTTCTTGCCTACCCCTACCCACGCCCAAGTGGGTGACAGCACACACTTTTCTTCTTTTTGAAAAGAAGAAGCAAATCTTACACTACTAGCTACACCCAAACACCCAAGTTCTGAGACAGGGCCTAGGCCCACCAGGGCTGTGGCACATTGATTCTTACTCAGCTTCTCAACATGCTTCCTCTTTCCACAGGCAGCCTAATCATAAAAATAGCAACTACTGGTACTACTGCAACCCATGAAGAGGCCTGGGAGCAATTGCCTGGTAACTAAAGAAAGTGAGAGCTAAAGAAACTGAGGTTCAGAGACACTAAGTTACTCACTTGGGCCATGGCAAGTGAGCAATGGTGCCTGGATTGGACCCTGGTTCATGTAACTCCGAAGTTACCACTCACGCCTCTACACGGTTTGGTCTCCCTGGCCTGGCTGACGAGAAGTACTGAGAGGCAGGGCTGGGTCTGCCTATACAACCTCAGGTTCCTAAGTTCCCTGCGAAAGGAGTAGGCTCAGAACAAATGTGCATGGGCCCTGTTCACACCAACAGCACCAACAGGCCAAAAACCATTCAGCCAGTCACTGGAAGGATAGGGAAGATCTAGTTCAGAAAGATTCTGCCAGTTCCCCAACTACTTGACCACAAGAAAGGGAGTGAAATAATGAAATGAAGTCACATTCTACCCCAACATGCAGACTTCTCCAGTCAGCAAAGCCAAGGACTCAAAATGCAGACAGACATCCCCATTCCAGAGATTCATGGGAAGGCTGCCTGGTGCCGGACCCCAGCGCCTACCTTGCAGCCCTCCAGCCCAGGCTGGTCCAGGCCTTGTGTCTTCCGCAGCACCACGGGCGGTGGGGCCTCTGTGCCCCTGGCAGCCCTGGTTGTCACCCAGCTCCATAGGCAATGCATGGTGAGGGGCCTGAGCCCAGGGTCCCGGCAGCCCCGGCCCCTTGTGCGGTGTCCCAGGGAAGGACGAGGCAGGGAGAGTTTTTGTTTTCATGATTGTATGAACAGTCACTGCAGCCAAAAATAGTCTGTGCCTGGGAGCTGGGGAGTCAGCACATACCTCCCAGAGCAGGTGCTGGGTGTGAGACGTGCAGGCTCCAGCGGGCCTCCCTGCAGGGAGCCAGGGACCCGGGTGCCCAGGATACCAGGCCACAAACAGAGAGGGTTTTCCCTGCCTCGCCGCCCCCTGAGTCCACAAGGAGCACCATCATCTCCCTTCTCCCAGTGAATCATCCGGGGAACCCCCACCCCCACATGAACTCCAACTGCCCCCAATTCACTTGCAGCTCTCACATTTGGGACTGGGTGGCGTGGACACCCACCGGAAGAGCCGTACAAACTGCTGTCAATCAAAACTCACAGAACTGTACACCAAAGAGTGAATTTTACTACATGTAAAAGCAAAAAACAATGTAAAAAGTTCAGGGGCCGGCTACCAGTGGGCTGGTGGGGTTGTGGGGGGATTTTTTTTTTTTAACTTTTCTATATTTTCAAATTCTCCTATAGGGAACATTTGTAATTAGAATTCCAAAATGTCACTTTAAAATAAAATTTTAAAGAAGGAAAGATGCTCAGGCATCAAGAGGGAATGTGTAACATGGTCCTATTTATGAGAATTTAAAGTGTGTGTGTTTCATAACCCCAGCTTTGGAGCCATACTTTCTGGATACGAATCCTGGCTCTTCCGCATCTAGGGGACCTCAGGTAAGTGACATTGTCCCCATCTCTATTGTATATGGGGGATAAAGGTATTGCCTCCTGCTGCAGACTGAACATTTGTGTCTCCAAAATTCATGTGTTGAAACCTAACCTCACTGTGATAGGGCTTGAAGGCGGGCCTCTGGGAGGTGATTAGGTCATGCGGGTGGAGTCCTCCTGAGGGGGATTAGGGCTCTGGGAAGACACTCTCGCAGGACCCCTTCCACCATGTGAAAACACAGCAGGGGGACAGGGAGGAGGTCATCACCAGACACCAAATGTGCTGGCACCTTGATCTTGAACTTCTCAGCCTTCAGAACTGGGAGAAATAAATTTCCATTGTCTATAAGCAATCCAGGCTGCGGTATTTTTGTTATAGCAGCTTGAAGGGACTAAGACACCTCCTCACAGGGTTACTGGTTGGACTGAACAAGATACTCCATATAAAGCTCACAGTGCAGTCCCAGGCATTTGGAGAACACCCACTAAAGAAATATAGCAAAAATTCATGAATAAACTACATTAAAAAAATAAAAAAGAAAAGAAAATGAAGGAAACAAACTCAAACCAACAAACAAAGAAGGCTCACTGGCAGGAAATGCATCAAGATGTTTGCAGCGTTTCCTCTGAGTGGTAAGATTATGAGATAGACCATCGGTAAATGGTAATATTATTGTTTTCTTTAATTTCTGTACTTTTCACATTTTGAAAATGGACATATGTGTAATTTACTGGATATTAAGAAAAAAACTAAAAGATCAAAAAGCGATGATTATCTCTATACAGGATTATAGATTACTTATTTTCTTTGCTTTTCTATACTTTTTAAATTCAATACTTATTACTTTCCTATTAAAGAAAATGAAAAAGTATTAAAAACAAAAACTGAGGGATAAGCTCCCCTGTTATATTCTAGAAACATAATCTCTGCTTACCACCCCCAGGGTCCAGGCCTTTGACGCACCACCTCTGAGCCGGAGGCACTTCACCTCCCGCACAGACGCACCGAGTTCTGGTCATGAATGGGAATGGAGTGCAATGGTCACTTCTGAGCCCAGGAGAAAGCCAGGCGGCCCACCCCCATGGAGAGCCCACGGTGAGCGCGTGGGTGGGGTGCTGCAGCAGCAACTGTCATTGCTCTCTGAGACAGAGGGAGCATTTGCGCATGCCTCTTCTTCTGTCAGCAGGGCTCTTCTTCCTCCAGGAACTCATTTCCTGCATGCAGGTGGCTCTGACCCTTCAGACCCTCTACTGCACTCCACAGAGCCCATGACCCAGTTTGGGCCAACTGGAGCTCTACATCTTCCTGGCTCTATGATTGGTTCTCATATGAGCACATGACCAAAGTCAAGCCAGTCAGAGCCTTCCCTGACATTTTTCAGCTTCCGTCCTAGGCAAAGCTCTTCATAAGCAAGTGCTACTGCTACTACTACTACTACTACTACTACTACTACTACTACTATGCTGGAAGGAAGTGAGACCCAGCGGCTACTGCCCTTCATGCCTGTCATGTGGAAGGGGTCTATCCGAGAAGTATACCCTAAAAGCGCCATCTGAGCCCATGTATCCAGACTTCCCTGGATGTCTATTACCTGAACTGATAGAAGTCTTGGTCTGCTCAGGCCAGTAGGTATTAGAACTTGTTATGGAAAAGTTCTAAGTAGTAGGAGAATATAATAGCGTTTACTTAGTAAGTCATACTATGTAAAGTCAAGTCACACTTAGTAAGTCATACATGTCATCTCCTATCTGTTTATCCATCTAGCCAATCAACAGTTACTAAATAACAGCAGTGTGCCAGGAACTCTACTTAGTACTGAGCTACAACAGTGAACAGAATATGTAGTCTTTTTCCTTAGGGAGCTGATGTTCTAATAGGAAACACAGAATAAAAAAAAAATTCAGAAGTAAAATATGTACTTGAAAGTTGTGAGTAAGTGTGAAAAAGGAAACAGCATGCTTAGATAAAGCCGGGCTATGGGTGGCATCTAATTTTAGACAGGGTGGCCTCTCTGGAGAGCTGACTTCTAAGCTCCTGTCAGAGGACGAAGGTGCTGGCATGAGGGTATAGAAATTTCCAGGCAGAGGAAAAAGAACATACAAAGGCCCTGCGCTATTACAGGAAACAAGCTGATGTGTTCTCACATGAGGGGAAGAGAGAGGAGGGGCAGGGGACAACGTGGAAGGAGCAGACACCAGCTACGCCAGAGCCCGGACTGTCAGGACGGCAGGGGCAGGGGCTGGAGTTCATGCTGAGTGCAACAAGAAGGACTGTGCTCAGAAAAGTGTGATAATGGTCAGATTGGGGTTTTAACAAGAATCACTGTCAGTTCATGAAAAATGAAATAGGGGGACAGGGTGAGAGTGGACACAGATTGTGGTGTAGGTGCTGCTGCACAAGTTCATGCAGTTCTAGGGTTACGGAGGTGACAGTGGTAAAAACAAAACAAAACAGGGCACAGACTGGGGATATATATTTGGAAATAAATCTCACAGGATTTGCCAGTCAATTGATTGTGGAAGTTGAGGAAGCAGTAGGAATCAGAAATGGCTCCTCAGTTTCTTGCTAGAGCATCAGACAGACCAGTGAACAGGCTCAGTCAGAGAGGCAAGGGACCTGTCCAAGATCACGCCAGTGCAAGCAGCCAAGGTAAGATTCTGTCTGCCTCCGAACGCCAGGTTCTGGGCTATCTAATTCCAGAGCTCACGCTCTAAGCAATCTTGTTTTCTAATCTTGCTGCCTGCCCAAAGGTCTACAGCTGGAAGCAAGGGCCAGTGAAATGTATATGCCGATTTTTTTTTTTTTTAAAAGAAGAGTAGTGAGAAAAGAGACTTCAGCTTTATAATAATTAAAACAGCATGGTGCTGACACACCAACTTCCCAATATCTGGCTCATCGGAGCTGTTCTAGGGCAATCTTGCCTTCGAAGCAGGCGGTCCATGGAGGAGGGACAGAACGCAGGTTGCAGCCCAGGAACTAGGGAACCCAGAGGAGGTTTGGGTACGCGCTAAGCCAAAGCCGCCTCACAGCAGGGCTGCAGGCACACGGTCTCGCTCAAGCCTGGCCCAACAAGAACCAGAGGCAGTTCAGGAGCCTGAGGTCATCGGCAGGTCATCGGCAGCCTGAACACTTCCCCCAAGAGATCCTTGTGATCCAGCCTCCACGATTCCAGGTGGGAGTCCCCGAGATACCTCAGCCCAAGACACCAAACTCTCTGGATGATCTTATTTGAACTAGGTCATTCAGCAAGAACACCTACTCTATGCCAAAGCAGGTCCCTGCCTGTGTGGCGCTTCCGGTCTCGTAAAGTTTCTCTGGACCAGGCAACTCAGAACTGCAAGGACCGAGGAGATGGGCCCCCATTTCAAAAGCACCAGGCAGCAAAGGGCTAAGCAGAACAGTTATGCTCATGCGTTTTCAGATTTCTAGAGACCAGGGGCACCCCTACACTCAGAGCATAAAATAATGGCGTTTTGGCTCAAGATCAGAAAAATAAGTCACCTCATTAATTGGAGAGAGTGATGTATTCAAGTTCCGTAAGGACAGGAATGCAGGTGCGATGCCTAGAACAGTATCTGGCACACGACAGGCGGCAAACACACGGACTGAGTGAGGGCAGGACAGAACCAACAGGAAAGAGCAGGAACAGGCCCTCAGCTCTGTGCCTCGGGACACCTCCTCCGTTCCTCCCTCGGGCTGGTCAGTCTGCTTGCATTGTGGTGATTTGCAGATGTGTGCATCCCACCTCCCTGTGAGTGCCCCAGGGCAGACTGTGTTCTGTTCATAATAAATCCCGTGATGACTAATCTGGTACAAGGTGAGTGATCAATGAGTGTAGAATAAACAGATTTAAAGGAGGGAAGGAAGGAGTGGAGTGAGGAAAGGAAGAAGGACAGAGGGAGGGAGTTAGAGAGAGGAAGAAAGAAAGGGGGAGAGTGGGGAGGGCGGGAGGGAGAAGGGGAGGGAAATGGGGAGGGGAAAGGGAGAGCGAGAGAAAGCTCAATCCAATCATACAACTACATACGGTAGCCCCAGGCTGGGCTATTCTGGGTGAGACGTCAGATGACAGAATCACACAGAAAGATAAGACAGGCTGGCTTAGGAGTCACCAGGACATGAGTCTCAGCCCAGCTATCAGTTAGCTGTGACGCTCACACGTCACTCACCATCTCCAAGCCTCAGTTTGCTTAGCTATAAAATGGGGATCATGGGCCCCCACCCCCACCCCCACCCCAGGTGTAAGGATTATACAGGATGATATACACCACCTTGCAGTTTGCCCCTTCCCTCCATATCCCAACCTCAGCTCTGCTTCTGGCTGGCTGGGTTTCACCAACATGCCAGTCCACTGCCCAGGCCCCCGTCTCCCCATCCTAAGGGGGTAGAGCTCTGTGGCCCACCCCCACTGGGCTGGTACTGAGATCGCAATTCCTCAATACCGAGGCGGCCCCAAGCGCAGATCTCCGGGGTGTGTGCCACATTCCGAGGAGGCTCCCAGCTGCCAAAGGGCGAGGCTGTCACAAGCTCGGCCTCTGGCTCCCAAAGGGAAAGGGTGGGACAAGAGGAAGAGGGATGAGGAGCAGAGGCTCGGAGCTAAGCAGCAGAGGACACGCTGATTCAAGCTGCACCCAGGAGTCCAACACCAGCTCACTTATCTGGTTGAATCCTACAAGCCTCCTGCTTCGTGCAGCTGACATTCAGGACCCACACAGAGCGAAGACCACACCCAGACAACAGGAACTCAAGGTGGTGGCAGAAGTCAGGTAGCATTCTCCCCCACTCTCAAGCGGAGGCCTGATTTTAAACATGGGAATGCAAGGACAGAAAAAAGGGGAAAGAGAAACTTGCCTGGTCAGGCCCACAACAAAAATCTCTTACCGGACCTACCTCCATCTTCTGTTCCAAAAAAGGCCACCAGTGAGACTTGACTGAGGGGACCCTGCACCCGTGGCTCTGGCACCCACCTCTGCCTGCTTGAACTGATCCCAGCCAGCGCTTGCCACTTCCTTTTATAACTTCCAGTGGGGAAATTGCTAAAGAAAAAAAATGGCTCCATGCCAGTAGGCTCTGAAATCATTTCCCCAGTTGCAGCCAGAACATGAAGCTGTGATTTTTTAGTTCTTAACCCATGGAAGGGGGTGATGATGCTGGAAATAGTCAGTGTGGGACTTTGGGTGTCTCCTGCGCATTCAGTAGTCCCTGAGGCCCTCCATCCAAGCCCCCCACCGGGCGCTCCCCAGCCCCACGCCCGTCCCCATGGTGAGTGTAGCCTTCTCACTCACAGGAGTCTGATTTTCCTTAAAACAATTCATTCTCTCTCCCTCTCTCACACACACTTCAGGGATACCCCAGACAAAACCCCAACCCCTGTGCTTACTATGAACCCGCCCTGTGACCGCACCAGTTTCTTCCCAGACCAGACCCTCTCAAACCCTCGGGAGCTTTGCAGGTCCTGGTCCCTCCGTCGGCATGCTCTTCCCCTTCCCGCCCGGCTCTCAGGGAAGGCCTCTCTGGTAAAGGTCCTTCTCTGACCTTCCCAGGCCGAGTTGCCCTCTTGCTCCCACAGACCCTGCTGGGTGCCAGCTCTCAACACGTGTGTTTCACCCCAGCCTGTGAGCTCCTGGACCTGGGGAGTGTCTTTAGCATCCTCGGTCTCAGCACAGGGCCCCACCAGGGCAGGCTCCGGACCTGCACTGCTCAGTACAGCAATAGCCACGTGTTTGTTTAAATTAAAATTCACTAGGATAAAATTCAAATTTTGGTTTCTCAGTCACATTACGCATATGTCAAGTGCTCTGTGGCCATACGTGGCTGGTGGCTACCGTGGTGGACAAAACAGTGTAGAACGTTTCTATCAACACAGGAAGTTCTGTTGGACAATGTCACTCTAGATCGAGGTCTGACAGCTGGGTCAACATCTGCGGCATCTCCCAAGCTATCTGTCTCCAACATCCCCGGAAGAGCGGATGAAGGAGGAAGCAAAGTCACACGCATCAGAAGCACTGAAGCGGCCCTGGAACCGCAGAGGGCGGAGATCAGACCCAGGTGGGAAGGGAATCCAGTGCAGAGTCCCTGCATCCGCCCCAGAGACCAGGAAGTACAACCACCACCCTGTGGCCACTTCCACGTCTGTCCTCTCTCTTCATTCTGCAGAAAGGCATTATTTCCTGGAAACTTTATAACCATAATCTAAAGCCAAAAGCTGAAATAATATTTAGATAACCCTAGAGAAACGGACCCCAAGAAAGCAATATTGAAAAGGAAGAAGGAGATTCTACACATGCGTCTGGCTACACACACATGTGTGTGTATTTTCCAGAGAGAAAAACCAGGGCCCCAATCAGGAAGTCACGAGGGGTTGAGATCAGCAGAGAATGTAACACAGATCTGGGCTGAGGGGACAAATCTCACCTTACAAAGACCATCCCCAGAGGCCTTGGGGAGCAGCCCTGGGGTAAATCATCAGGTATTCACTGTACCAGTTCTTGGCCCTGCAGCACTGACTGCTCTCAGCAAAGGAAAATGGTCAGACTTCATGGATTTGGACACCTTCCCCCAAACACAAAGTCAGAAGAAGGACGGATGGATAAGAGACCCTGTTTTAAAGTCTGGCACCTCCAGGCTCCATTCCATGCAGACTTTCGGTCACTCCTTCACCCAGCAAATACTTGCTGAAGGCTCCCCACAGGCCAGGAGCTGTGAGCTGGGCACAGGCCAATGCCTTGTATACATGTCTCTACATGTGCAGGTGGGCACTCCTCAGACCAAGTCCTCCCTAGAAGAGTGTGAAGAAATCTTACCTCTTACTAGGCTACTGTTGAAGAAGAATGAGATGGATTTGTATGGACTAACACAGAGATGAGACTAAGACTAAAACCTACAGAATGCTTTATGTTCTATGATCCCATTTTAGCAACTGTAACAAAAAAGGAAAACAAATTTACATTTAAGTAAAAACAGTGTAGCAACCTAGATTGGATCCTAGAACAGAAAGAGGACATTCATGGAGAAACTGGAAAATCCCCCCACAAATAGATTTTAGGGTTTAGTTACTATTAACTAAACCCTAAAATCTCAGTTGTATTCTCAGTTTTGACAAATGTACCCTGGTAATGTAAGATGTTAATGATGGGGAAAGTGGGTGTAGGGGAAGGGTTTATAAGGGGAACTCTGTACTATCTCTGCAAACTTTCTATAAACCTAAAATTTTCCCGAAACAAACTCATTATTTAAGAAATAATGGTTTTGACTGCTGTTTATAAGTCCAAGGAGTCTACCTCTGAGGTCAACTTTGGAAGGGCATGGGTTTTTATGCTGTTTAGAACTTTGCTTTCTGAAATTTGTACCTGCCTTTGACGGCCGGAACCGATTTCTACGGAAAGCACTCAGGACCCATCGGGGTGTAGGGTGACTGGGGTGGGGTGATTGCCAGTCAGTCCAAACAACCAGCTGATTTAGAAAAGAGAACAGAACAGAGCCACACCCTGAGGGACCTTGAGGCCTGTGGCTAGGGAGCCCCCTAACTCTGGACCCATGGCTGTGCTCCCGGACGTGTGCAAGGAGAAACACAAACGAGGAGCAGAACGGAGCAAAGGCAGCCCATCCCCACTCCCTGGTTCGCAGGGGCTGGGATCGCTAAAGGAAACTGCCCTTCTTCCGCCCTTCAGAATACCTGGCCCAGGCAAGAACCAAGGTGAGATATGAGGGAAAGACGGAGAGCAGTGTTTAGAAAGTGTCCGCAGAGTCTGCCTGGGAAAAATGGTGTGATGTCCAGGAAATGATTCCTTGTGGTTCTTAAAATCCAGGCGGAAAGCCGCTTGTTGCCCACCACCCTGGCACCCTAAGACAGCCACCGCCCCCTACTGGTAAGGATGGTGAGGAGGCCCTAATGTGGCCCTTGGGGACCACAGGGGGTGGGAGGCAGGCGCTGGGCCCAGCTCCAGCCAGTCCTATGCGCCACCCTGTCGTAAGCCTGGGCCAGCTCCCTCTGCCTCTTGCTTCAGGTGGTTGCCGCTGGCCAGCTCTGTTCCCAGCCTTCTGATCACTCCCTCTCTGCCCACGCCCCCAGTGCCTATGCAGAACTGCCCCATGTGTAAGCCTCCAGTGCTCTCACCAGGGAGTAACAGCAGCTGAGGAAGAGAGGAGGGGAAATTGCCTTAATTTTCCCTCCTGCACCCTAGCAAACGCCACGGTGCTAAGCACTTGACCCAACAACTGCCTCGGCAAGCCAGCAAGCAGCACATACCCTTCTCCCATCTTACAGATAAGGGAACTGAGGCTCAGGGAGATTAAAGAGTTTGGCCCGGTTCCCAGGGCCAGGACAAGCACCAGGCATTCCCGAGGAAGGAGAGAGAAGGGCTGCAGGGCAGGACGTGAAGAACCAGGTACGGAGGAAGCCCAGCTCTGCTCCTCCCAGCTCTGAGGTCCCGGGCCAGTCAGTACACCCCGCGGGGCCCTGGCTTCCTCGGCTGTGGGACTTGCTCCCAGTGGTGTGGGGACAACTGGGTGGAACCATGCATGTCATGGATATAGCACAACACACAGGATGTGCTCCTACAGGTTGCCTGGCAGGCACACAGAGGCTCCTGGGGTGCCAGAAGCCCACTGCAGTCACGGGGCTGCCAATGACCAGACGACAGAGGCCTCCCAGCGAGGCCTGGCTGGACTCCTGGAAACAAGACCCCTCAATGAAAAAGGGACATCGATAAGGTCAGAGAGGCCCCAGGACTCCTTGTGGCACTGGCCCGCCCCAGACTGCCTGAAGCCCCGGCCAGAGGCTGGCTCAGGAGCAGCCGGGCACAGGAGGGAAGGTGGATCTTCGGGGCTATGGTCCCTCCAGTGGCCTTTCTTACAGGACTTCAAAAGCTGGGCCTTAGAGTTACCTGCGTCATCACCCACTCAGGCCCAAACCCTTGACTCCTGGGAACATCCACCATGTCATAATGAGAGTCATCCTTCCTCTCCCCGCCCTTCCTCCATCTCAAACAAGCAATGGCCATATCAGGCCAAGTTATTAATGGGGGTTTTGTGGCAAACAATCCAGAGAAGGTAGATCCCTGTCTCACGGAGCTTGTATTCCAGTGGGAGGGTAGGCAGACCAAATGGAACAGATAAGTTAGATAAACTCCACAAAGTGTTCAGTGTCATTAAGAAAATCAGCCAAGGTGCACTGGCGGAGAACAAAGGGTGGGAGTGAGCCTTAGATCAGATCATCAGGGAAGACTGCACGGAGGAGGTGACACTAGAATGAGGTCCATAGTCTCAGCCAAGGAAATGGACTCCAGGGAGACGAAGAGCAAGTGCAAAGGTCGGACCAGAGAGAGCTAACGGGATGGTGAGCGAGATGAGAGGGCAGAGAGAGATGAGCAGAGGCCAAAGCATGTGAGGCATCTGGCATTTACTTGGAAAGAAATGGGAGCACTGGAAAATGGTGTAACCCAGTTTATGTTTCTTAGTGGGCACTCTGATTGCTTTATGGGGAATGGAATGAAGGGGGTACACGATAAAGCAGGGAGACAGCTAAGGGGCTGCAGCAGGAGCCTGGGGCCAAAGGGGCTGGTGACCTGGACCACAGCGCTAGAGACAGAGAGCTGGACAGGCCTTGGGCACAGCCCATGGGGCTCACCGCGGGACCACATGTGTGAGTAAGGGCAAGGGAGGGAGCAGGGGTGGCCTCCTGGCCTTGTGGCAACTGGGTAGATAACACACCATTTTCTGAGATGGGAAGACCGGCGGGAAGAAAACGTGCCTGCATGTATGGAAGGGGAAAAACAAGAGCTCTGTGGGAAACATGGTAGTTTCAGAGCTGCCTCATGAACTCCAAGTCACTGGAGAGGCCACTGGACAGCCGGAGACATGCCTGCTGTCTCACCCCAACTCCTCCCCATCCCCACAGAGCTCTCTGCTCAGACCCTGCCCCCTTCCTCCATGTCAGGTAGCATCCTAGCACTCAAACCACGTCGGCTTTTGGGCTCTGCTGCCTGCCTGACCCCTGCATACAAATGAGCTTGTCCCCCATTTACCACCCAGTTCTGACACATCACCTGGCTCAGTATCTGCTACGCCTCTGAGACTGGCTGGAAGACCCTGTCCCGGCTGCCCCTGCGGCTGTCCTCCATGGTATCAGCTTCTACCCTGAGCACACCTGAGTCTCCTGCACACTTCATATCTCTGGAGCTCCAAGGGAAATCTTTCAAAGAGCTGCGTCATCTGCCAAAGATGTCTTAGGCCCAGGAAAGGAAGTTAGAAGGCACGGTCTGGAGTCCAGCAGGGCCAGGTCTGAACTGTCCCTGCTACTAGCTCTGGGACCCATGTAGAGCCCCGTGACGTCTCTGAACACAGTGGTCCTCATCCGTCAAGCAGGGTTGATGCTGATGAGATGCTGGTGAAGTCACTGTCCCTGTCGGGCCCCAGTCTCCTCAACAGTAAGTGACAGATGTGAGTGAGAGAAGCTACTTCTGGACTCTTAAGGAGGGGAGGGGTAGATGCTGAGGTTACACTGGGGGCTAAAGGGACCATTCGAATTCTTCATAGTCTCCAAGTCCATGATTTAAAATCTGCCATCATGGATGAACCACTACATGTTCAGATCTCCTTCCCATATGGCAGAAAACTATTAGGCAGGCCGGTGGGTGAGGACATGGAGAGATGAGGCTCATTACAGTATTCCCTCACTTCTCCTGGGTATTACGTTCCAGACCTCCCCATGAAGCAGGAACCTTACATTTATTCTACACTCTTAAACCTACGTAACTTTAACAACATACGCATACAATACCGCAAAATCCCGCAATATAGCGAAAAATCTGCGATAAATAATCAAATATAATATTTTTTAAAATCCCACGATACAATGAGTCCGCAATAAGGGAACCGCGATATAGAGCGGGACTACTGCATACATATTATGTGCCTGTGTGCACGGAGCTTAATGATGCTCACGGAAACTCTACCTCACAAAACAGTTTCCCTCAACCTTCATATCAGCCAACTCCTTTCTGCCGGCTTCTTAAAGGCCGGCGTATACCACAAATGTGAGGGCCGCTAGGGCCAGGGCCAGGAGCCTATAAGTGCTGAGAGGTTCCCTGTGGACCCCCACTCATCCTCACCCTCTCCCCCCCGACCCTGCCCTGTGACAGGAGCCATTCACATTCACGTCACTTCCTGTCCTGGAATCTCTCCTAGGTAAAATTCCTAAATATACAAATAGTCTCATAAATAATATTAACCACTGTGTTATATATAATAACCAACAACTAGAATTAACCCCTACCTGGTAAACTATATCACATACACTCAATCAAATGCTATACAGCCACTTAAAAAAAGAGGGAGCAGCAAAGTATGAAAATACAGGGAAAACATCCTGATTAGCAAATCAAATAAGAGCAAAACATAAAAATAGTTCTCCAGGATGGCTGCCCAATAGAAATATAATTCAAGCCATGTACTTAAATTCTAATTTTTGCATAGCTGCATTTTAAAAAGTAAAAATTAATTTTAAGAACATTTTAACTTCATATATCCAAAACAGTGTCATCAACATATACTAAATATAAAAAGTTATTAAATCTTTTACTTTCTTTTTTCTGTACGAAGTCTTAAGAACTCAGCACACCTTTAAATCATAGCACATCTCAGTGTGGGCTTGCTCCATGCCAGTTATAACAGCCATACTGGCTAGTAACTACTTCACTAGACTGCACAGGTCTAAGCCATTAGAAATTTTTTAAAGATTTAAATAACAGAAAAAAAAAAGTAGAAAGAAATATCAAGATCTTAATAATCATAGACTTTATCTGAGAGGTGAAAATATGAACAGGATTTTTCCTTCCTCTTTCTGTTTTCTAAAGTTGTCTATATACAATGAATTCATATTACTTTTAAAACAATAACAAGAGTCAATCTTTTTAATTTTAGAAGTAAGAGATTTAAGACTTGACTGGGTGAACTGCACCTGCCAAGCACTGATTTATTACCCCCCACAAGAGCTGTCTGTACCCAACACCTGGCACAGGGCACGCCCCCCATGCATACCGGCTGACTGGTTGGTTAGTGGCGGGGTGGGTGGCTTGGCTGGATGGACGGGAAGAAGGAACAAAGGAGGGAGAACAGTCTCTACTACAGCAGTTATAAGAGAAAGTTAAATTCAGACCCTTGTTATTTCCAAATCCCAAGCTATCACTTAATAGCGGTATAAGTTTAAACAAGTAATTTAACCATTCTGTGCCTTAATTTTTTCAGGTACAAAGTCCCTCTCTATATCACGGTTCACTTATCACAGCCTCGCTGTATCGCAGGATTTTTAAAAATATTATATTTATTTATTGCAGATTTTTCGCTATATCATGGGATTTTGCGGTATTATATACGTATGTTGTTAAAGTTACGTAGGTTTAAGAGTGTAGAATATGTTTAAGAACATAAGTAGTGTTTATAAAAGTGTGGAAAAGGTTAATAAGGAAGTGGGAAAGATTAATAAGGGACTGGTAACGGTTTATAAGTGTGTGGGAAGGGTTTATAAAGCCTTAAAATATATATAAATACTAAAACAAATGTAAGGTTCCTACTTCGCGGATTTTCACCTATGGGGGGGGGGCCCTAGAACGTAATACCTGCGATAAGTGAGGGAATACTGTATAAAATGGCAATCATGTTAGTAACTCCTTCACAGGGTGTTGTGAAGATTAATTGAGGTTATCTCTACAAAGCGTTTAATACAATGTCTGTCGCGTGGTCAGTGTTTCCCGAAATGCTGGCTGCTGTCCCTATGGTGAACCAATAAGCCACCAGTGTGGTCAGGCTGTCTGGCTCTGGGACCCGTACTGGAGCCACATTTACGCTGGGCCCCTCCTGCTGCTGCTGACCCCCCACATCCCCTTCCTGAGAGTAGACAGCATTGCCTCTCTGTTGTAGCCACCGTGGAGCTGTCCTTGGATTTGTGTGTGGTCCCTTTGTTTGACCCGCCCCATACACCAGCCCAACCCCAGCCCCCACGGCCGCGTACCTGCACCACCTCTGGCCTCACATTGAAGGTGTACAGCCAGTCACTGAAGCGAGGGTAGCTGTTGAGCTCTGAAGTCCTCTCACCAGGAGCCACGCTCAGCTTGCACTGCAGTTGCTTGCAAATGTACCGGACCAGCTTCGCCTACGAGAAGCCCAGAAAAGAAAAGTTGGTTCATTCAGGGCACAATCATGTGGCCACCTGGAGCACGCTGTAAGGAAGCTCTGGCAAACAGGAGCCTGCTGCACTCCCCTTTGCTGCAGCAGAAAGGAGGGGAGGGAAGAGAGGAGAGGAGTCTGGGAAAGCCAGCAGGAAACCTGGAGAACCACCCATAACCCCCTACTCCCCCCCCCCAAGGATGGCTGACACTGCCTCAGCCCCAGGGACCATGATCCTCAGGGAGTAATGGGTAGCGCTGGTCAGACCAGAGGTGGACTTCCCACTGGAGTGGGGGAGGTTGGACTGGGGGAGCGGGTCAGTAGTTAATGATATGGAAGACATTGGGGTTTGAGGACAATGAGTAACCTTCCACTGAGGGTGCATCCAGTCTAGAGGCAGATGGCCTGGTTTGGGGTCTGGGGACTCAGGCACACCCTAGCCCTGTGACCTTAGACAATTTACTTAACGGCCATTCCCCCAGAAAAGCCTCAGTTTCTTCCTCCAGAAAATGAGGGTAATAATAGAACCTCCATCTCAGGGAAGTTGAGAAAAAATAACACACTCAGTGCGTGCCTGGCCCACGCGTGCTGGCCATGCCTGTGGGCTGTGGCAGTATTAGCAAGGGGCTGCAACTTGGGTCTATACACAGGCTTTCAGGACTCTCACCCTGAAAGGTATGCATATTTCAGACATGTAAGTCTGTGCATTTTCCAGGGGAAGAGTGCCCACAGCTTTCCAGAGGCTAAAATTTCAAATAAAATAAATTTAAATAATCCCAGCCTGAGGACGGTCTCTTTGACAAACACCAGGCTCCATCTGGGTGGCCCACACTGTACTGAGGGAGGCAGGGGGCACAGCCCAGGGCTGATTTAAAAGAAGGGGCAAGAACTCCAATAGATGGACATGAGCGCACAATCGAAGGGGGCCAGAGTCCTGCTCAGCTGCGGTCAAGTGACCCTGGGACCCTGTGAGAGCTACGAGATGCTGACCAGATTCTAATGGCCTCATGTGGGTGACTTTCAAGCTTCCCCAGAAGACAAGCAGCACCTTCAAAGTCTTGTGCAGAAACCTGCCATTTGAGCCACCTCCCAGGCCCTCTACCCCTCAAAGCGGTTTGCCATTGTTAATACCTTCCTGTATCTTTCATCTGTACCTAGCTCAGCGGATTTCTCTAAACAGCACAGTCACAATACTGAAAAAATAATTAATGATAATCATAATTTAAAATTTCAAGTACCTAGGAAGGCCCCCAATTTCCAAAGAGGAGTTCTTGCCCATTTTTGAACCATGGACCCCTTTGGCAGTCTGGGGAGGTCCGTATCTCTAAGAATAATGCTATTAAGTGCATAAAACAAAATGCTTAGGATAATAAAGGAAGTCAATTGCACATAAATACATTCATCAAAATATTACTTTAAATTGTGGTAGGGTACTAAAGCTTCTGTATTAAAGTAGTAAAAGGTGTCCAGCCGTGGGTCTCGGAGCCATCCTAACTCTCGGGTTGAGCTTTCTCAGGCGGCTCCACCGCTGAAACGTGATGGGAAAACAGCTGTGATTTCTACCAGGGGCCGAGTCACACATATTTGCTGAGACAACTGTCACTTGTTGCCTACATTCAAACTGAACAACATACTAAATTTCAGGCAAGGTTAATGAAAATAAGGGTAGCAATTTTCCTTTCCAAATTTATGAACCCCGAAATCCTCTCGACATTCCAGGTCAAGAACTCTGTGGCTGAGGGATGTGAAGAGCAAAGCAAAACCACTGCTCTGCAGTAGTAGCCTCTCTGAAATCTTCCCCAGAAACTTGTCTGGGCCCAGGCTCACGATCTGCTAGACTAGGGACACTGGCCCCCTCATGTGGCCCTGAGCTCTGCAAAGTCCTGCTATCTTCAGAGGTCTTGGTGGCAAGTGAGGACAATTGCTAGAGAGGGAACACTGAGTCAGAACAAAAATAATTCCACTGAGTTGTACAGTTTCTGTGTTTAGTGAAACCCAGACAGAGGCAAGCCCACAGCGCGCCTACATGACATGCCCCTCGGGTACCCAGCACAGACATTACTAATCAGGCATTCCCTATGGAGGCCCGACACCTTGGAGCAGACATCGCTAACGGAACGCTCCCTGCTGAGGCTAGTACCTCCCAGGGTGCCTCATGAGAACTGTATTTGCTGGCCTGTTACGGAACCTAAGACCCTGGGAACGTCTTCAGAGCATGAAGCTCACAAACACGAAGACACAGATGCCTCTTGTATCCTAAAGGGCTAAGCAGAGGCACTCCTGCCCTTCATCCAAGCTCAGGTCACTCTGGTCCATCCCTCCCAGAATGACCAGAGGCCAATTCCAACATCAGAGCCCCATCCTTCTTTCCCAGGATCCTCTCCACTCTGGGCCCTCCAGGTGCACACTCACCTAGGAAATATTCACCAGACAGTCAATATTTCCTACGCTCTCCTACCCCCTGGGCCTCTGCTCACACTGTCTGCTCTAGCCAGAAGTCCCTCCATCCTCCAGCCAGTGTCCTAGGCCTGGGCAAGACTTCCCAGGCCTGATCAGAGCTCCTGTCTTCCCTTCCAAGTGTGCTGTCTGAGTCTCCATGGCAGCCCCATCACAGCCGAGCTTCTGACATGGTTTCCCCCAAAAGACATGAGCTCCCAGGGCAGCAGACACAGAGCAGGCTTTGTAGTTTAACAGAATCTGTGTTCAGATCTAGGTTCTGCCATTGACAAGTTGTGTGACTTCAGGGAAGTTCATTAATTTCTGAGCCTCGCTTCTCTCACCTGTACAACAGGAATGATAATGTCCAGTTCATTCATGGTCTACTGGGGGGATTGAACTGTAATATGAAATCCCTCCAATGACTAGATTAGTATCTCTACAATGATACAACAGGGCAGGGACCATGTCTACCTCGTTGTGGCTGTCCCCACATGCCTACTACTACATAACACATGCTCAAAAATCCTAAGGGCGGGAGGAGGCAAGGAAACACTTTGGCCTTATCCCCACGTTAAAGTGTGTCTCCCAGCCAGTCCTTCCCTCCACTCCAAGCTGCTCTCACACTACAGCTTCAAAGAGCTGACCAAAGGCAGGGCAATAAATCACATAACTGTGCCAAGTCAAAGCCTTTCTTTTCCACATGAACTGAAGAGGTCAGGCTGCTGGCACTAACAGCAGCAGCAGTAAAGGCCATCGTCACTTGCATGAGAGTTTCCAGGGCCATACCCCTGGGAGATGATGAATAACATCGATTCTACAGAAGACTCTGGCGATCAAAGGTCAAGATCAAGATCAGTCCATCAGCCTCAGCAATGAGCCAGCATGGGGGCTTTTGTTAGTTCAGTCCCCTCCAGCACGTCCAGCCCTTTTCAGCCACAAGGCCCTCTGCCAGGAAGCTTCCTCCCAGTGACCCCTCAGTCTCCGCAGCTCAGCTTGGATATCCATTCCTCCAGGAGGCCTTCCCAGACATTTCAACCCTGTTCCTGCACCCCCTGCCCTCTCCTGCATCAGCTACAGGTCTAATATTTACTAGTCTGCTTCCTTCTTTAGACCACCAACTCCATGAGGCCAGGTGCCTGGTCTGTGTTCTCGCTCCTGGGTCGCCAGAAACCAGGCTAGCACCTGGTTTGCTATTGTAAAACCTTTGCTGAATAAATAAATGAACACACAATACATTTTTGTAGCCCGGACAGGCACACACATTGACCAAAATGATAATGGAAAACAAATGCCAAGGGGGCAAGTGATGACTCAGGAGCCTGAGAGTCTCAAAAACCAGAGCAAGTACCCCAGAAGAGGAGCAAGCAGTTTCTTTGTTGAAAGGCTGTGAGGTCCCCTGCTAGGATGCTAGAGCGGGCCTGTGGGTAGGACTGTGTAGAACTTGAAATGATTCCTCACTGCCCCCAGTTAACCTATAAGCCTGGCGGGCAGAGTGCTGTGACCCACTGGCTGGCAGGTCGGGGTCCTGCTGGCTACTCTGTCCCAGAGCTCATGAAGAAGAAACAACACCTGCAGATGTGGGTTCTGCTAAAGGAGCAGAGTTGTTCTCGTTCACAAAGGATGGGGGCGCCAGGGGTACAGGTCACATCTGAGCAAAATAAGGCTGCGCTCACTTTTTGGAAAGTTAGTCACTGTCACAGAAGCACCCAGGGGCTACTTTCCCAGAGAAACCACAGTGGGGCCTGCCAGCTCAGCCCAGGGGCCTGCAAGGGGGCCTTTCATGGGTACAGTCATTTTCTCTTAACCACAAAACCGCAAGCTATAAATTTTCCGGAATAGAAAAGCACCTGGGGTTTCAGCGATGGAACCAGCAGCAGGAGAGGAAACAGTCATTAGCACTCTGGCCACAGAGGAGGACTCTGGACTGGAACTAAGGAGTGTCACCCCATCCCAAAATTCTTTTGCTTCATGAGTGTGTGCCCCACCCCCACCCTGACACTCAGCCTGGTCCACAGAAAGAACAGAGGGGCGTCTAGTCAGCCCACAAACCACGGCGTGTGCTACACAGGGCGCAGCAGGTGCACACTGAGTCTCCCAGGCTAAAAGATCTAGGCTCTGGTCCCAGCTCTGACATTTAGATCAAGGATCTTGGGGAAATCCCCCTTAGTTCAGCTTCAATTTCACCACCTATAAAAAAAGGGTATCATTTTATAGAAGTTGGGGCCAAAGTAACTAATATAAAATGCTTGGAACAAGAAAAAAAAAAATACATACAGGTCCTACTACGTTACTGTTGGTTACCCAGCCATGTCCAAGAGGAAGCACAAATCTGTGAGAAAGAACTCTGGCTCTCGAGACAGACGAATCTGGCCTCAAAGCCCCTCGCCACCACACCACCTCAGCAGGACACTTAACCTTGGCCTCAGTTTCCCCATCTTTAAAAGGGGGTGATCTGCTTCAAAGGGCTGTTGTGGAGATTTACAATGAGGTAATATGGATATAAGATGTGCACCCACTCAGTGGTAGCTGCAGTGGGTGACATCCTCCTTGGGCAATAGGGAAAATGTGGGTGGAGTCATGCCCATTTCAGAGGCGGAGCTAAAGACAACCCCAAAAGCCAGTGTTGGCCTTTAGGACGAGGCTGGTAGAACTCACAGGTTAGGTGCATTAATTTTAAAGTCATGAAAGCCAAGGCCCAATCACTGGTTGACTCCAGGGAACCTGAGTCCTCCCTCTTCTCAATGTGCCCACACCTCCACCTCAGCACCAGAGGCCATGGCAGGAGTGGGGGAGCTGCATCGACTCCAAGAAGGCCACCTGCCAGGATGAGCACCCGCACCCCTCATCTGGCATCCTGATCAACCTCAGATGCACTCTGCCACCTTGAGTTACTCCAGCGTGACTCCCGAACAGGCCTCCCAAACAGGAGGTGAGGCCACTCGGACATCCCTGAAGAGCAGACACCTGCCAGATTTTCCAAAGCACACACCACAGAAAGAGAGAAGCTTCCGCAGGAAAAGGAAGCAGCTCCCTAAACTGCAAAGAACGCGGAAACACGAGAGGCCTTTCACGTCTGCTCTGCTTAAAGCTGCCAAGTGCAGGGGCCGCAGCCTCTCCTGGGGAAGGCTCTCCCCTCACCGTCCTTCCTTTACCTGGGGACTGAGCCCACCGGCCTGTAGCTGGCACCTCCAGATCCCAGATTCACTCTTCAGAGCGCATCACAGCTGCCACAGGAGACCCACAAGCCTGGCAGATCTGGGACACGAGGCTCCTCTGCAGCCCCAGAACTGAAGGCCTTGGAGGCAGCCAGTGTGCTGGAGTGGTAGCTGCCCTACCCCCAGGGGGGAGAGGGCGACACTGGCTGAAATGGTCATCCTAGCAGAAGCCTCTCGCAGGCTCCCCAGGGTGGCTGGACAGGAGCCAGTCATTGTGCCAGAGTGGCCAGGCGGTGCAGTGGTAACAACCAGGCAGACATTCCACCTGGTGCACAGGTGTGCCCATGCCTCCTATTTGCCATCAGCACCTGTTCTGACTGGCTGGGGGCTGTGCCTACCATTAGTTAACTGTTCTACCACCTCGAGTGGAGACACAGGCTTGGCAGCCAGCTGACCTGAGCTCTTCCCCTGGTGCTATCACTTACCAGCTGAGTGGCAGTGACCAGTATACTTTATCTTAGTTTCCTTGTCTGTAAAGTGAAGAAAATAACCTACACTCCATAGCTGAAAGTTTCCTGTGAGATTCATATACGTAAAGCACTTCATCCAATGTCCAGAATACATGAAGTGCTCACTAAACTGGATTTTCTTAGCATTGGTCCTGCTCAGCCCACAAGCATGGCCCTGATGCAGGGAGAGGACTTGCAGCCAGTGCTGTTGGCATCATTGTGTCTCTTCCAGGTTTCTACGCCTTTGCAGAGAACAGGTCTTTCCAGACAACTGACTGCAAACAAAGCCTGCTGCACTCTATAACTGCAGTGCCCGGGATAAGGAGGCTCTTTGTGGGGGTGACCCCCAAATCCATGATCCGGGCTCTGGCAGTGGCCAGATGCCATGACGTCTATCACCTTAACCCTGACTCAGATGTTGGCTGCTGCAGGACCCTAAGCAGATCGTTCCTCTTCTCAGTATCCCAAGTCTTGATGTCTCAAGCAGGGCGGGCAGTTCAGTCTACGGGGACAGTTATGACAGATATTGAAATGAAGATGGGCAACCCAGGCACAGGCAGAGATGCATACTAGATTCTCATGTACAGCAGCAGGACCTTTCAATTATGAAAACCAGGTCCACACTCACTGATCAACCCTAACAGTCATGATGGCCTCGTCCACTTAAGCAGCACCTTCTCATCTTTTCCTGGATTCTCAATGGAGATTCCAGGAGGTGGAAATTACAGTAGATCCCTGACAGCACAAGAGTAACATCCCAACTTCACACCCCCACAAAAGCTGGCCATATCCCTGAGTGTGTCTTTCTCCCCACAAAACAGTTACATGGAACTGAAAACATCATAGACCCTTCCAGACTCTTGATGGGAAGTCCTGCGCACTCAGCATCCAGTGGAGGGAACAGAGCTACGCTGAGATGTAAGTGCTGGGCAGCCTGTCTGGCTCGCTCCCCGGCTAACAGATGCCCGTCCACGCGGCTGACAGTAACACACAGTTCTGAGTACAGCCTCAGCACAACAGCAAGTACAGCTCGTCACTTAAGGTCACTCACAAACAGGCAAACCGCACGTGCTGAGCCCGTGACGCTTACAGGTGTGTCTTATTGTCCCATCTTACAGGTGAGGAAACCGAGGCACCGCGAGCTGTAAGTTTCTCACGTCATGAAGGGACTCATGACTCAACCCAATGCCCTGTGCTGTGGACCATACCATCTCCCCCGGATGACTCCTGCTATTCACCCCTGAGTTCCTCCTCTAACCTGTCCTGACCAGCACAGGCAGGATGGCAGTGGGCAGGGGCTACCCCTCTTGTGGCCCAAAGCCCCAAATCCAGCAACACCCAGACTATTCCAGGCAGTGAATCCTCTGCATGAAGGCTGCAGACTGCCCTACACCCTCCAAAAATGTCCGGTCACTTCGGGGGCCAATGCCTCTGGTCCTTATTTGCAAAAACCTACCCTCTGGGCTATACCCGATCCCTGGCTCCAAACCAGCTCTAAATTCACTAAAACTAGCCACCATCCTGCCTGGTACCTGGGGCGGCCCCTTTCAAGGAGGTCCCACCATGCTTGCAATGACGTGAGGCAGCTAGATGGCCCCTCCCCACTTCCATCCCCTTCCCCTTGGTTTACTCAGTCCTCCAGCCAGCAGGTGCAATTTTTGGAGCGGTCTCCAGGTAACCAACACCTAGGAGACCCTGACTCCCTCCTCTCAGGTGGGCAGCAGTGGACTCTTACAATGATGTGCACAGCAGTCTTTGCTAGTGTCAGGTCCCTGTCTACCCCGTCCCAAACTTTTGGAAGTCCCCAACGCTCTCATGACTTACCCCAACCTTCCCTCGATGTCCCTGAAGCTACCCTAGCCTCAGGACTGTCCCCTACTTCTCCTACGTCCTCCGCAAAGCTAGGCAGCTAGGCAGCCTGGTGTGGCTGCCACAGCCAACCCACTGCAAAATGACTTCTGAGACAGCTAGGAGGCATCTGGAGGGCATGATGTAGCCAACAGCGCCACACACAGGCCCAAACCATGCCCAGCCCTCTGCCCCTGGCACTGCCAAGCCCTGCAGAGGAGGGTGCCAGTGGGGCTGCCATCAGAGGGAAAGGGGCAGAGCAAGTAAGGGCACCCAGGAATGTGGGGCAAGGAGAGGAGAAAGTGACCTCAATCCCCAAGCTGGGCATTTTGCAACCAACCACCCTTCTCCCGTCTGTCTCCGTCCTGCGTCCGGGCTCTCCTGGGGAAGCTGCCAGACATGTGCATTTGTGCAGAGGCGATCTCCCCGCCAAGCCTCCCCTCAGCAACCCTGCCCTGACGTCAAACTTGGAGTCGGGAAACTTCAAACACAAACAAACAAGTCTGCCCCAGACCACAAGTGGAGCCGTGCCCAAGGAGGCTGGGGTGGGAGGGCCACAGCTGGGAACTCAGCCTTCCCGCCCTCCCCTGGCTCCATGGGGGCTGCCGACTCTGAGCCTGACCACAGGCCGCTGCAGATGAGAGGTTCAAACCCAGGTGGAGACAAAAGAGGGTCAGTCAGGGCCTGTCGGGGCCAGCAGAGCAGTGGGTGCAGGAGAGCCTGCCCAAAGCACTGCCCAGTCAGTTAGCTTCCTCCACGCAGCCAGCACGCCGATCAGTTACCTGCACCCGTCCTCACTGCTCTGGTGCTGAGCACGAGAAGGCAGGGCCAGGAGAGACCGACGGGCCTTAGAAGCACGCACGAGGCTTCCCGGGACAGATGGAGCTTGAGCTGGGCCAGGGTGGACAGCCAAGGAATCAAGTTTTTTCAGCCTCACCTGGATCCTATCTCAGGCTCCACTGAGTTCGTGAGGCTCAACAGGAAAGGTTTCAAGAGGAAGGCATTTCCCTGACTGAAATATCCTTAGACAGCTACACCTCGAGAACCAAGGTTGAGTGAAATAAAAGTGCTCTTCAGAAAGCCATCTTGACCTTGAAAAGTCGGTGAATGAACTAACTCAGGGCTGCCTTTCCAGTTGTGTTTCTTGCCTCGATTCAATACTTAAGCCCCTGATACCCCATGTGATTTTTTTAGAACTAGCAGTCATTGGGGCTGCGGGGACAAAGTGGACTACATCATGAGAAAGCAAGACACCCTCTCATCTCCGTCGGCCCTGGGTCTGAAGGGATTGCGCAGGGAAAGGAAGGAGAACCTCTATTAATAAATAATAATAATCATTTATTTAACAGCTGGTTGGTAAACTTCAAACCATGCTGGGCACTGCCAAATGGCCACAAGCAACCTGGTGCATAAGCTTAGGGAACTCACACAAGTGGGGGACAGATGTGTTTGCAGAGAGACTTGACCAGAGGACTATGGGAGGCAAAGACAGGGAGCAGGTATGGCCACCCTCCAAGCATCGCCAACAGCCCCATGCTCAGTGCTCCTGCTGGGAAACTGAGGGACAGCGGGTGTCAGGAGCCACGTGTGTGGTGTCACCCCCAAATCAGATCCTTAAATGACAAAGCCTCTGTCCGAAGTCAAACACTTAACTCCACATGCCCATCTTATGTTCACCAGGCCAACAGAGCACAAGGATGTGTCCACTGGAAGAGCTGGGAAAGAGTTTGCTTTCCCCACAAGACAGACAGTCTCTTCTCTTCGAAGCCCACTGGCCCCCTCCAGCTTCGAAGATTAGAATTGCCAAGAGCTGTCCAGAGAGACCCGCAGAGACGCCAGCCCTGTTCGGCTGCTAAAGCAACATGTGAGTTGCTTAACTCCAAACATCCCATTGCAGGAGAAACACAATGGCTTAGTTGTTGAAGTTACATTTTCTGTTACCTGCAGCGGACAGCAGTCCTCTCTGCTAACATTGATTAAGCCGGCACTGTTTCAAACCTTCTAAACTTTCGAAGGCTAATGTTTCCAAGGCCAAGGGCCTCCAAAGAACCTTCAAAAAGAAAAAGATTGTTCTTGGGGCCATGCGCCATCCAAAAGCATTCCTTCAAGTGTCCTTCCAAATGCCTGAGAGCAGCTACTTTTGTGTGAAGTTCAATTTATCCATTTTTTTCTTTTTTTGCTTTGTGCTTTTTATTTCCTAGCTAAGAAATCTTTGCCAGGCCCACATTCACAAAGATGTTCTCCTATGTTCTAGAAGTTCTATAGTTTTATCTTTTTTTGTTTAGGCCTATGACCCACTTTGAAGTAATTTTTGTATTCCAGGACTGTGTGTACCATAACTGTGTACTGTTTGTTTTTTAATTGGATATTCCTATGTGCCAGGCACCGTGCTGTGTATTTTATGTGCACTGTCTCATGTAATACATTCTCTGATAGGTACTATTACTAATCTCACTGTACAAATGAGGAGACTGAGGCTTAGAGACACATACACCTGAAAAAGGAACCTAGTGTACTCTGCTACATGGGTAATACCCAATGGCCTCTTCACATCCATTATACAGGACCTAAAGCACAGCTGGACATTGAACCTGACTAGGGAGGTGGACAGAATGGGATCCTTGTTGTTCTTACACCTACCTGATGTAGCTGATACTGAGTGCTTGGGAATCCAACCCCAGCTGCAACCCTACTCCTAAGAAGACACACAATGGCCAGTCCCCAGGGCGGCACACAGTGGGGGTAGGGGGAAGCGGGATGTGTAGCATCTCACATTCCTAGAGAAGAAGAACGGGTGCAGAGCCCTGTTCCTGGCAGTGGGTGGTGAGGGCTGCTCTTCCCTAGGTGCCAGTAACAGGATCATTTGAGGCTGTGACACAAGTGTAGGTCCACACAGTGATTAAAGATGGCCAGCAAGCCCTGACTGGTGTGGCTCAGTGGGTTGGACGTCATCCTGAGAACTGCAAGGTTGCTGGTTCAATTCCCAGTCAGGGCACATGCCTGGGTTGTGGGCCAGGCCCCCACCTGGGGGCATGCAAGAGGCAGCCAATTGATGTTTCTCTTGCACACCAAGGTTTCTCTCCCTCTCTTTCTTCCCCCACTTTCCCTCTAAAAATAAAATCTTAGGAAAAAATAAAACGGCCACCAAGAATTTCATACTCCTCAGTGTAAGGCCTAGTTCCTCTCACTTTAAGTCTGGGCTGGACTGTGGCTGCTTTGACCACAGGGCAGTGGAAGATTCTCACGGAGCCCTGACTGCGCTGATGGACAGACCACGGAGAGGAAGAGCAGCCTCGCTGCCTGCCGTCCCAGCCAGGCGTCAGACCTGGGAATGGGGCTCCTCCACCCTCCGGCCCAGAATGGTGATGCCACGTGGAGCCTGCCACCTCAGAGCCTCAACAGGGGTTTGTGTAACTCGCTGTGGGATCCAAGGGGACTGGGTCTAACTGTGGGGTGCGGTGGCTGAGATCCTAGGAAGGCAGCAAAGATGAGGTAATCCCTGAAAGGGGTTTGGTGGGTTGGGGTGAGGTATGGGGTGTGGCACACAGACAGAGGGTGAGAGGCTCCAGGTGGGGGACACAGAGTGATTAATGATCAGTCACAAAAGAACCTTTTTTCCCAGGGTATAAGAACGAGATGGGAGCTAGAGGGAACAGGGAAGATAGAGCAGTCAGTCAGGGGGGAGGGCCAGCTCATGCAGGTCCTGGGAAGTTCTAGAAGGCTTTGGGAGGCCACACTATGGCATCTGCGCTCAATCTTACAAGAATAAGGAGGGAAGCAAAGGAAGAAACATGATCAGATTTGCATTTTTGAACAATCATCATTCTGGAAACCATGTGGAGGACAGATTGAAGTGGGTGTAGAGAATCCAGGGACAGGAAAATCAATTAAGAAGCTGCTGCAATTCAGCAAATGATGAGAACAAAAGGTAATTTACTTAGTGGCAGTGTGGGTGGAAAGGAAGGAGCAGATTCTAGAGATGTTTTATTAGCATTTTTACTATAAAGACAAGACTTCCCTGCTTGCTTGTCCAGGGAATTTCTGACATACCAGCACCCTGGAATGCAGGAAGCTAAGAGCTGGGTTTCTCCTGCAAATGAGCCAACAGGGCAGAGACCATTTGTCTTTACTAAAACTTGATGCTTCATGGCAGAGAGGGTCTGCTGACAAAAGCCCTCAGCTGAAGGTCCAACTGGGCAAAGGCACCTCAGCCCACAGGCAACTAACTAGCTCAGGTGTCTCCCCACTGCTGAGCTCCACCCCTTTTCTTCCCCAGGCAAAGGGGAATCCTGCACCTGCCAAAGCAAAAGCCACGGTTCCAGTAGTTCCATCGTCAGCTCTTCCTAGCAGCCCCCAGAGGTGAGGGCTGGAGAAAGACAGCATTTGCCAGAGTGGTCAGACCCAAGTGAGCCTTCGTCAGTCAGTGTGGGCTGCAGTTCTGTCCAGCCCTCTCCCACCCATATGTACAGGAAACATGCTACCCCAGGCCCAGGCAGAGAGAGAAAGAGAGAGAGAGAGAGAGAGAGAGAGAGAGAGAGAGAGAGAGAGAGAGAGAGCGCTAGCACTCCCTATATCTCAATCAGGAAGATCATGGGAATTAAGAGTCAGAAAGATCCAAGTTTAAATCTCACCCCAATTTCCTACAAGCTAAGGAACTGTGGGCAACTGACAGGATGTCTCTGAGCCTTTATTTCCTCTGTTGTAAATGAGGGGGAAAGATCAGCCTCAGAAGATCACTGTGAACACAGAATGATATAACACATGTCCAGCAGCTGGCGTGCTAGGCGCCCAGCAAATCTTTGCAGCCACCTCCCTTCTCTGTGGCCTTAATCGTGGGAAAGGCCAGGGCGCTGACAGCTGACAGGGAGACACCAAAAGGTGCGTGTCCGAATGCAGATGCTGCTTATTGATCTGTTGACATGTCTGCAGGCTCCCCGTGGAACGAGGACGACAACCAGCTTAGAGAAACAAGCAACTCTGGGTGTGCGCGGTCCTCCTGGTACCCCAGCCCCAGGAGTGGACAGCATAATTCTAAGTCACTAGATTAAAACCCAGCATTCTTGAAACACTGAGTCCCACTGGGGTCATGCCCAGCTGGGGACCCCACTGGGGGGCAGCTGCACAGGACAGCCATGCCTCTTTACGACCCATGACCTGCTTCATTATAAAATCTTGAAAGCTTTTTTTTTTTTTTTTAAGATTTCTTTATTTCTTTACTTTTAGAGAGAGGGGAAGGGAGGTAGAAAGAGGGGGAAAGAAGCAACAATGTGCAAGAGATACATCGATCAGTTGCCTTTCACATGTCTCCAACCTGGGATGCAACCCAGGCGTGTGCCCTGACTGGGAATTGTACCAGTGAGTGACCTTTCTGTTCACAGGCTGGCGCTCAATCCACTGAGCCACACCAGCCAAGGCGAAAGCTCTCTTTTTAAGGGACCATTTTAGCTGGGCAGAGGAAGGGAAGGAAATATGGGGTTAGGAATGAAGTCGCACTGAGTTTGAGGGGACGTCAGCTCTGGGAGAGAAAAGCAGGACCACCCTCTCCAACATGCAAAGGCCAAAAGACTGGAATTTCTCCCCCTAAGTCTGGGGCGCCTCAGTTTATACAGCTATATTGGGCTCACATCATCAAAACTATAATTATGGAGAATGAGAGAGGCTCAGATAACAGAATGTCACTGTTGAACTATTCTAGGAATGCCAGCCAGAGGCGGTAGGGGAAGAGATGGGCCTAGAGCCCAAAAGACTTGGGTTCAAATCCCAGCTCTACTGCTGTCCAAGTTGCCTTTTGGATTAAGTTAACCTTTATATGCCTCAGTGTTCTTATCTGTATATGGGGTTGTGGGGGTGGGGCGAGTACTACCTTCATGGGAGGGAGATGTAAAGTGTTTAGCACTGATTGGCAATCACAGCATTAGCCATCTTTGTCATGAAAATTCCGGTTATCTTGCCATCTTTGAAAGCAGTTAAAATTCTGACTTGTTTATTGCTTTCAGATTCTTTCTGAATGAGACCATGTACATGGCAAATCCCATGCTGTGTTCCCTGAAAAGGGGCAAATGTAGATGAGGCCAGGCAAGAACACACTCACCTCAGAGAATGGCCTTTTTAAACCTTGTTTTATGCCTGGGAGGTCAAGAGCAGGTCAACACACAAAGCCAGACTGTGCAGCAGGAACCCCTGCCAGTGGACTGAGCAAAAGAGGCAAACAAGACAGCTATTAAGATGCATGCAACCTGAGGAAGCAGGCTCAGGAGTCTGCAGGGTTGGGCTCCAGGCCCGGCACACAGGCTGTCACGGGAGCTGTTCCCTAGGCCTGTGACAGGAGTGACACAGCGGAAAGACAGACAGACAGGCAGACAGACACCCAACAAACATGCAAGAATGAGCACACACCTGCCACCCTGGACAAGTTCTGGCTGAACAGAGAGGGGCACCATTTCAAAATAAACAGAACAGGTGCGCTTCTAACCTCCCAAGGAATGAACTCGTCGCAACTTACTGAGGGAAGCAGATAACAGCTCACACTGACAAGGTATTCACTGAGTGTCAGGCACTGCGTTAAGTGTTTTACATATATGAAATCACTTAATCCTCGTAACAAATCTGTGAGAAAGGCCCTAATACTATTTCCATTTTACAGAGAGGTAAACTGAGGACAAGCAGTAGTTCCACATCCCCCAGCTACTTAGTGGCAGCGTGAGGACTGAATGCAGGTGGTTCACCTGCTGAATTCATGCTCCAACCACGGGCTATATTGCCTCCCTGTGTGACTGAGACGGTTGGGACACCCACTGTGATCCAGGCCAGTGCTGGGAATCTTGGTATGGGGACCCTTATTTACAAAGGAGGGCCAAGATGCTTTCAGCAGACAGCACAAGGTCACCTACCTGGCTGGTACATGCCAGAGCCAACTTCAGCCCAGGACGGTCCGACCCACACGGCACCTCCCCACACAAGGCACTAGGCTTGACCGACACCCCACCCCAAACCCACCATTCAGACAAGGACCCGTCCCACTGTGCGAATGAAAACATCGCTGACACAGCACGTAAACCCGTGCGAGGCTCTGCCATCTGCCGGAAGACCTGAGGGACCAGAGGAACGAACCCAGAGGGAACCCACCAGCCTCAGCCTCCTTCCTCGGCACACAGTGCTCTCCTCAGCAGGGGCTGCTGGCCACACTCTACTCCATCCTACCTGTTTGCAGAAAGAACCAGAGCAAGAGCCTACTGCTGGTTCCCTGATCGCATGAGCTCCAAGTACTTAGATTTCTGATATAACAGCTCCAAGCAGAGGTACGTGTAGGCGCTTGCATAAGACCCAGAGAGACCTCAGGGCAAGCGGCGAGTTCTGCGGGCCAGGGCGCACTGTGGCCCATGGAGCAGAGGCGCTGGCTGCCCGCACCTCGGCCCCGCTCCGCAAACAGGAGAGCACACGTCTCACATTCCCAAGGCGCTGGCTCTCCCTCGAACCTAGGTGACCCAGATACTCTAATTCAGCCCCCAGGTGGAGGAGGGCTCACCTGCGCAGAGGCAATCCTGCAAACCCGGAAGGGCTCTGGACTGCTGGCTGCCAGTCTTTGCAGTCAGCCTGACTGAGGACCATGCCAACCAGGCGGGGCTACTGGCAAAACTGGACCCTTCTTGAGATATCAGAAATACCTTTAAGTCACAAAATCCCAGAATGTTCTAAATGAGGAAGGCCTTCAAGGTCATCTCACACATACAATGAATAACCTGCAGAAACAACGGAGGAAGCTAAGGCCCAGGGCGGGGCAGTGCCTTAGTCAAAGTCACAGAGTCAGAAGGCAGTGTCAGGACAGACTCCTAGCTCCTGCCCGGGGCTCTTCCTCTCATGCCGGATGGCAGGAGGCCTGGGTTCAACCTGCTACATGAGCAAGAAACTTAGCTGAGCCTCTGATTCCATTTTTTTTATTTAGCGAATCAGGAACTACTTGAAGTTTAGAAATGCTCACTTGCTCATCAGAAGAGGTAGGTGTTATTATTGTCCCCACGTGGGGATGAAAGTGAGACAGAGATAAAGTAACTGTCAGAGGCAGGATGTGAACCCAGGCAGTGTTGCTCCACAGCACAAGCCCTGGACTGTTGGGCCACGCTGCCTTCGTAACTGCAGTTCTTCAGTGGGGACAGTTAGCTGGAGGAGCTCAGCAGCATGCCCCGACCAGCTCCTTAGAGGAGCGGGGCTGAAGTCGAAGCCAGGACTGTTCCCCACCCAGCAGCCCCCATAGGATGCCCAGGGCACGCAGGGAGCAGATCTGCCTTGCCAGGTCCAAGCCTAGGGCCAGCTAGAAAATGGGCCCAGGTGTTCACTATAAACTCCTATGGGGACTTGGAGAGCGTGAACAGAGCTTACGGTCGAGGAGGGCAGCTTTGCCAGGTCCCAGGACTTGTGGCCTCCTCTCCCCTGCATTCTCTGCAACCCTGGGCGTAAAAGGAGAGGCAGGCCCTGCAGACCCAGGGCCCCCCAAACCCCAGGGGTATGATAATGCACTCTTTGTGTGGCCTCCTTGAGGCTCCAGCACTTGAGTTTTCTTCCTGAAAAAGGAAGCCATTACTCAATATGTTGCTACACACAGATACTGAGAAACACAAACCAAAGACAACTGGGGCACCAGCCTGAGAGGCTGGGGAATGGGGGTGGGGGAAGGGCTGATACGGGTCAGTTGGCCCAGGGCTGCTGCTGAAGAAATGACAAGGAAACACTGTGCACAGTCGGGTCCATCCCAGTTCGTAGGAGGGACACAGTGAAAACAGGCCCAAGACACGACAATAAAATCAGGACTGCCTAGGTTATGGTGAAACCACATAAAATATTATAAATCCATTGAACGAGTTTACAAAAACATGGAGAAATTTTCTGTGTTATTCTATTGTGGGACAAAGGCAGGACAAAAGCACTGCATGCTACTCTGTGGAGGAGAAAACTTGAAATATTTTTGCCTAGAAAATACAACTAAAGGAAAATATGGCAGAAATGTCAGCCACAGTGAGCTGAGTGGGAGTGGGAAAGCTATAGGTCATCATGGTCTTCCTCCTATGTTTCTGTTTTCCAAATGCTCCATAACTACCATGTACTGATTTTATAAGGCGATTAGTAATAATAATACATTTTAAGTTGTCAAGAGGGAAAGGGAGCGTGGAGGGGATTCTCTTCCAGCAAGGGGAGAAAAGTCTGGGTGGGTGGCCAATATGGAAGTCCCATGTGACGTGGAGCCCTGCTGGGGCCACCATGCCCAGCCTTCCCACAAAGCCTGGTGTGGCTGGCAACCCGACCTGCCCCACTGGATCCTGGGCGGAGCAAATCCTCCCTGATTCAGAAAGGAAGAGGAGGCAAGAAAGAAAACTATTTGATAAGATGGCATTAGATTCATTTTGCCGATGATTTTTTTTTTTTACAACTGTCTGTATCCATCCATTCATCCATATACGAAGAGTAAGGACATACTAGTCACCCAGCCTTGTGCCATGCCCTACAGTGAATACAGAAATGAGTAAGTCCTGTTTCCCACCCTAAAGACTAGATTATAGTAGAGGCTATCAAGTTCCAAGGCAAAGGGGTATCTGACAAGCTGCTTTAAGAATTCAGAGGTGAAAATAAAAATAACTTCCAGCTTCAGAGAAACAACAGGTAGCAAGAAAGGGCTCATAGCGAAGAGGAACTTTGAATTGGGTCGTGAAGAATGAGTAAGTGTCCATAAAAGGATCAGGAAAACAGGCCGAGGAAGTACACACACTTATATCAAAGGAAAGCGACAGATGTAAGCAATCATAACAAACCTCCCCTTAATAATGAGCAAGGAAATGCAAAACAAAAACAAATGGGGCTTTGGCGATGCTGGTAAAGCCATTCCAAGTGGTCTCTGCTGTGGCTGCAGGGGTGTGTGTGGGCGGTACAGCCTCTTGGAGGCCAGTGGGGAACTGCGACACCGGGGCCCGCAGCTTTACAAAGTGGCGCCCCTTTGAGCCAAAGATTCCACTTCTAGGAATATTTCCTAAAGAAACAAGCGTGAGCATAATAAGGCTATTCTCGAAAGTGTAACTTAAAATAGCCATCCATGGGGAAGTGGGTAACTAAACGCTGGTGTGTTTATGTAGCAGAAGACTATGCAGCCAGTAAAAAAAGAAATCCCATCTTCACAGAATATTTAATGACATGAGCAATGGCTATAAGAGTATGGCAAGTTAACAACTCAAGGTAACTACGTTTACAGTATAAGCCCAATGTATCCTTCTTTATAAAAGCAGTATTTTTCTTTTTTCAGCTTTACTGAGGTCAATTTATATTTTATAGAAAATAAATAATCAAAATTTAAACACTGAAAATATAGGTTCTTATTTTGATGTTTTTACTTTTTTGTATCTTCTACAAAAGACATGTGTCCTTTATTAAATCACAAAATGTTATTAAAATGAAAGAATAATAGGTGGGATTTCAATGGGAGGAGAAAGGGTCATCACTAACTTAGAAAACAGCAGAAGTTAGAAGTAAAGAAGTACAGGACTGTCTGTGGAGCAGAAAGAGCCAATTAGAATCAGACAGAGCTGGGTTCAAATCCTAGGTCCATTATTTTCTAGCTGTGGGACCTTTAACAAATTACTGAACCATTCTGGAGCTTCCAGTTCCTTCAAAGACTGTGTTAACTTAGACCAGTGGTTCTCAACCTTCCTAATGCTGCAACTCTTTAATACAGTTCCTCATGTTGTGGTGACCCCCAACAATAAAATTATTTTTGTTGCTACTTCATAACTGTAATTTTGCTACTGTTATGAATTGTAATGTAAATATCTGATATGCAGGATGTATTTTCATTGTTACAAATTGAACATAATTAAAGCATAGTGATTAATCACAAAAACAATATGTAATTATATGTGTGTTTTCCGATGGTCTTAGGCGACCCCTATGAAAGGGTCATTCGACCCCCAAAGGGGTTGCAACCACAGGTTGAGAACTGCTGCCTTAGACAATGGCCTGGAGTCCCCATTTGTTCTCTCTTCGACTCTTCAATCTCAATCTCTCTCTCTTCCCCTCCCCCTCTCCCTCTCTCTCTGTCAAGTTTAATAAAGTTAGAGCCCTTTCTCTGAATAAGAAAACCAAATCCATTCTGAATGTACATGAGCGAGGCAGACATACTCATTTAAAAGATAATAATAGTATAATGTAAATAATATAAAAAGAGCATTTTGGGGGAAAAAACAAGTATTATATTAAAGTCAATGTATGGATGGATGCATCTCGATATCAGAAATAATTAAACTGTGAAAAGATATCTGTCCTAAAATCAAGAAAATACAAAAATTTCTTTTCTAAAGATGATGCTGACCAGATGAAGCATTTGGTCATGGCCCAAAATGTTAATGTGGTTCTCATGCTTCTCAGGCCGTCTGATTTGTGTCTGAAATGAGGAAGTGGTTACGAGTCGGGTTCCAGGGCCTAAGCAGACCTGCGTGCTGGGCCGTAGGAATGAGGCCCCACCTCCCACGGAAACAGTCCTGGGTTGAAGAGTGCTGCTCTCATTCTCCCTGGGACCCACTCACACTTCTCCAGCCTGACATGTACAGAGAATTTACGCACAACTCTGAACAAGTCTTACCAGCCTACCTGGGGTGTCCTTGGCCCCAGTCACCCCAATCACCTCTTTCAGATGAAGAAAGCACCAGAAATGCCTGAGTTAGCTGCCTTAAAAATAAGCAGCTGTAACCTGGAAAAGCTTAATATTTGGAAAGAATCCTTTGGAAAGAAGTGTAAGCTCCGTGACCAAACTGTAAGCCGTCGAGAGCCCCAAACCTTCTCAAATGCCAGGCTTTGGTAAACCCAGCCAAGATAAGCCTTCAGATAAAGAGATTCCGCTCACTCCACAAATATATATATAATCTCCACAGCTAATCCTTATTTATGGTGCTTACCATGTGCCAGGCACAGTTCCGAGAACTTTACATGTGGTAACTCACTTGTCCTTGCAACAGAAGAAACGTGCACAGAGAGGTTAAGTAACTTGCCCGAGGTCAGGGCCAGAACTAGTCCACGCCTGCCTTCGTGCAAGTTCTTGGAAGAGGGTGCCCCTTCCTCTGGGGAGCACAGCACTGTCACACACAGGGCACATGCCTGGCAAAGGGGGACAGTCTGGCTTTCAGCATCCTCTCAGCCCCCGTGCAGTGCACAGCCTGCATGACTGTCCGCTGTCCCATCCAAAACCACGCAGCTAATAAGAGGCAGAGCTGAGATTGGAACCCCGCCCACCTGGCTCCCAAGTAACAAGTGAGTATAGTTTAATATTCAGTAAGTGGCCTGCAAATTAATGCAAGCCAAGGTGCAGAGGCACTGGCTTGGCTGACTGAGAGCACCAGTTGTGTGTCTAGGACGCTGAGATCTTCAGCAATGGTGGGAACGTGCTCTGACATTTAAACTGCATGGATCAAGGCTTTTTAGCATTTTCATTATTTTTAATGGGAATACAAGCATGCCTCAGAGATACCGAGGGTTCGATTCCACACCACTGCAACAAAGTGAATCCTCATCTCTTTCGCTGGTGGAGGCTCTTGCCTTCAATTTGTAACAAACGCGACATCTGTGAAGTGCAATAAGATGAGGTACACCTTATGCCTAAAATGTGTTCCATCTTTCTCTGCCATTTAGGACAGTGTGCGCCAAATATAATGTAACCTTGCCTGAACTCCACACCATCACCCCTGCCCCGCACCCAGGGACACCAGCCCCTTGCCTATTCCTGACACCCAGCAGGTGCCTCCTGATCCTGGGTAACTGATCTTTCTCAGCTTCTGTAATGGCTACTGGAGAAAACAGAACGTGAGCTGGTTTGAGGCCATTAAAAGTTTTGGATCTTAACCTTCCTATGGCTTAGCAGTTTTTCCTTGCTCCTACCTGACTGCTTGCTCTTTCCCAGTTCCTGGGTCTCCCTGACTTCATGTTCCACTGACCACCAACCTGAACTCCCTCCACTTGCCTCTCCTCCCTCCCACTGGGAACTCATCACCTCCCATGTTCACCTCCCTCCCTCTGAAGGCAGCTGGGGGTTAGGGCACGAGGTTTAACTGTCCTTCAGCCTCCAAATTCTCATTCAAGTCTTTCCGGCCTTAAGAAAACACTTTCCTGCCACCTCGTTTCTCATTCCCTTCAGGCCCAAAGGTCTGAAACATTCTCTCAGCTGCTCAATTCTTTACTTACCCCTCCATCTGTCTCTGTCTCTCCATGTCACTGAAACTGCTCTTGCAGAAGTCCTGAGACTCAGTCTTCCTGTCTCTACTCACCCTGCTTGACCCCCTGTGGGCAACAACACAGGAGTCTCTCCTCCTGCCACACGTGCCTGCCCCTGGCTTCCCAGCGGTCCTCAGCTGCCTTCTCCCCAGCACCCCCACTGCCACCTGTACATGGATGCCTCCTAAACCACAAACGCTGAACCCCACCCCTCTCACAAGCTCCCGACCCACCTACCTAAACCCCAGATGAATGGCCTGCCTGCCTGGCCCAGAGGTACCGCACACCCAGACGGTCCGAGCCATCCTTATTCTCTCTCAGCTCTCATTGTCTGGTTGTTTCCCACTCCCCAATCTCCGTTCTTCCTAACAGAATGCTGATGTTTCAGAGTCGACCCACTTCCATCCTCCCTTGCAGCTAGGCGTAGCTGTATGCCTGACATCTGGCCAATGACATGGAAGTGGAAGTGTCACGTGGTAACTTCAGAAAGAATATTTAAAGAACACATCCTTCCTTCAGCCTTTCATCCTCTACTGCCTGGATTGATGTGATAGCTGGAGCTATAGCAGCTATCTTAGAACATGAGGCCCAGGCATGGCAGAGGGATTAAACTGGAAGAAATCTTCCATGGGAATCTGTGAACCCACTGCACCAACCCTGGGCTACTTACCTCCAGACTTCTTTCATGTGTAAGAAAAAGAAACTTGTTTGAGTCACTGTTATTTTACTTTGTTGATGTTGTAAATGAAGCCCAACTTAATTTTAATTAATATTTCATCTAAAACAATCTCCTCTTACATTCCTTGTCTTGGTCAATATATAACATTATATCTGGGGCCCCCTGGTTGTTTATTTGCCAATTTTCCCCATTATAAGCAACTAAATAACAGGAACATGTCTCTCATTTTTAAAATAAAATGATCAAACATCCACCAATTATCAAATAACATTTTATAACATTTGCTTCAGACATTTTTAATTTTTAAAAATTGAAACATTATAAATAAGGTTAAAATAACCTAATAATCCTCCCAGAGCCTTTTACTGCCCCCCCCCGCCACGGGCAGCCACTACGGTGAGCTAGCTGGTGGGCAACTTTCCCGTCTAGGATCTTGTACTTTTGCTACACTGGTTTGATTGTTTTAACTTACAGAAACGGTTATCATTACTTAGACATATTCTGCAACTTGACTTTCTACCAATCTTTTTCTTAAATGTAGCCAGGCTAATTCACGTACATTAGATTTAACCTCTGACTAGTTCTACATTACGTAAATATACCATCACTTATTGATATATTTCCCTGCCGATAGGCATTTAGGTTGCTCGCAGCTTTTCATAATAAAAAATGTGACAATGAATGCACATTCCTATCTGCTCCCTCCGCGCCTGTTGGGAAGTTTCCTAGTATAGATAACAGAAATGAAATTTCTGGCTACAGGGCATGTACATCCCTAACTTTACCAGATATGGTCAACTTGTCAGGAGAGTAGCCCTACCAGTTCACACTGCCCCGGGCCCTGTGTGGGGGAGGGGCCCTTCCCCCAGCCAGGCCCTGCTTGTCTCTGAACCACTGTTCCTACCTGACGTGATGATGGCAGGGCATCCTCTCATACATTCTTTCATATTATCTCTCCCATCTTACTCTGAATGAGCTACAGCAGAAACAGAGGAAGACCTCCAGCCTGCGCTTCTCTCCCCAGAGGGCTGCCTGGCTACCACGTGAGGATGGGCCATGCTGCAGAAAGCAATCTAGCTGGGCCACCAACATTCACAGTTGGTCCTCCCCATATCACATCTCCATGAAGACGGACACGAACTCCTTTCTCTCCCACAGTTTTTGAGGAAAAAAAGTCCTCTGCATCCACATTCTAATCCTTCATATCAAGTCCTCCCCAAATACTACCATGAAGACAGCAGGGGACAATTAATCAGTGTCTGTCCCACCACAAGCCCTCTCTCTTTTCCCCAGAGTCCACTGGCTACTGGAAAGAAACATCTCATCTTGGGTGGTGGCTTGTGAATGTCTCCTGATAAAGGAAAGTCCCAGGCAGAGAGAGGGGCCAACTTGTTTATTTCCAAACACAAGCCAGATTCCAGCTGTGACATGCACACTGGAAAGGAGCTGGCGGGGGGGGGGGGGGTGTAGAAGGGGGGGTTGGGTTGCACAGGAGGAGTTGTGGTTGTTTATTTTTAGGTAAGCAAGTCCTCTCAAAATCGAGTACATAGCCCCTTGCCAGTCCTGTTTTCCCTGATACTCTGATTCTGCCTGGCCATGAACTTTTCATCTGGACTTGCCTCAAAGGCAGAGGGTGGCTGCCTTAACCCACTTAACCCAGCGGCTCAGAAGGGCAACAGAATGCTCTTGGACAGGTATCTACCCCCCTACCACACCCCCACTCCCCACACACGAATGTTTACTGAACGCCTGCTCTGTCCAGGCACTAATTCATAACAATGGCTATAACCCAGAACCTGCCCCAGGGAACTCAACCTAGAAAATAAATAATTGTGATGCTGCATGAAAAGATGTAATGGTAAATAATGTGCAAGATAAAGGGAACACGGGGAACAGAAAGTTTAAACACTAACTGGGAGCTTCCGGCAAGTCCTCCCAGATGAAGGGTCGCTAAGCCTGGTCTCCCTACCAGCATGGGTGAGGAGTAGACATTTTGTTACCAACATCATAACCCAAACGCATGCCTTCCTTTCCCTCAGCCAGGAGCATGAGGAATAACAAGGCAGCAGCTGGTGTTAAGGGGGAAACCCCTGAGTTCCACAAGAGGGATCTGGTTTAATCTGATCTGTCCCTACCGGAGTATCATCTGCTGAAACCCGTCATCCCTCTCGTGGGCAAAGGGAAGGGTGGGACGAGCACCACGGAACAGTCCTCCCAGCTCCAGCTTTCTAACCGACGTTCTCGACCCTCACTGTGTGTCAGTCACTGGGAGGGAACACAGGAAGGGGGCGAGGTGCCCAGGCTAAGACCCCCCCCACTGGAGATACCTGCGGGAGGCTATGCCCCCAACAGCAGTGTGTTTTACAAGCACTACAGGCGATTCAAATGTGCACAGTGAGTTAAGAGCCACTGTTGTAAACAATATTCCCAGGGCTTGACGGCCAGGCGTCCATTTCACAGACTGACCCGGAACGTGCCCAAGTCAGGAAGCAGAGGCCACACAGCCCCTAAGTGCCGGTCCTCCTTTCAGGGGGATGGAATGATTTAAGGCCGAATCCTCTGAGAGCCCAGTGAAGACGACAGGCAAGCGGGGAATCACACCGTATCCAAAGCTCTCCCTCTCTACCTGTCTCAGCCAGCTGGGTGCCCCCTCCCAGGGGAGGCTCCCTCTCCTTTCTCCATTAGGAGAAATGGGTACCTACAGGGTGAAGGTAGCACTCCCTCCCGTCACTAACAGGGGGGCACAGGTCACCTTCCCCCCAGAGGATCCTGGGTGCAAAACAGCAGGAGTGGGAGAGAGCCGGGGCCTGGGAAACTTGGGTGGCACAGCCTGGCCTCCTGCCTGTGAGTCAGCCATGGAGAGGCCCCTTTCGGACAAAGGGGCGAGGAACAAAGCTCCATTGTCCACGCTCTGCATGGAAAAGCCGGCTGAGACAAGGCGACTTTAGGGCCAGTGGAGGTGCTATTAGCATTTTACTTATTTATTTATTTACATTCATTTTATCGAACTCTTAGTGGGCACAGCACTTGGTATGTGCCAGGCACAGTCCAAAGCCCTTCCAAAAATGAACTCATTGAGTTTCTGATCACACTGTTGGCCACACATTCAGAGGTTTAAGCTTTCCAAAGTTAATGTTCAGGGATGACGAAAACTTAATTCTCCCCCATCCGTAGGCACAGGAACCATTAAAGGATGGTATGTACCTACTGCATTCGGCTGCTGCCTGCCCTGGAACCGGGTACAGACACCACCTGGATCTAGGAATGCTTCCCAGGGGGTGACATAAATCCCTTCGCTGCAGCTTATGGAAGGCCACCTTTGGTAAAAATGGAAATTTTGCCCTGGTGAGGTGGGAAGAACTTGGGAGTCAAACTTGCTTTGTGAACTTGAGCATGTCCGGTGGCTTCTAGAACCTGATCTGCACGCCTGTAAATGGGAAGAGAGCCCCCTGCCTCGGAGGAGGTGTGAGGGGTGAAATGAAATAATTAGAAAAAAAGAGTTGGGCCATGGGCCTGACGTCAGCTGTTGGGCTCATTCATTCCCTTCTCCCATCAGCAAAGCACCATCGCTGCCATGACAGAGACCTCACTCTGCCTTCTACCTCCCAGCAGCCCAGAGAGATTCAGTGTTTCTATCCCATTTCCGGATGGGGAAAAGCTTCTCCCAAGGTGGTGGAGCCCTGCCTCAAAGCCTGTGCCACAGAAGTCCCCTTGGTCCCGATTCTGAGTCCCTCACCGCTGCCCCAGGCCTCACCCAGTCTACGGGTGAAACAATCAGAAAGCTCAGTAGCCCTCCTGCTTCTGTGTTTAATGAGTTCAGTTTAGCACCACAGGGCAGGAACCTCGGTTCTCACCATAGCCAGGTGTCTCAGGCAAGGCCGTGCAGAAGGAGGTCTCGCTCCGGGGACAGCTGCAGCCCTGTGATTTTCAGTGTGGCACAGACTAAACGTCATCATCCCCGGTACATGCTCTCGCGTCAAACCTGCCTCCACCAGGAAGTCAGAGGGGAAATCGTGCTCACACCACAACAGCCCAATGCCTGGGGTTCAGTGAGCCTCAGTTTCCTCAACTGTAAAATGGGAGTGGGGCACAGTGCTGCTGGACTAAACGTTGAAGGGATTTCCTGCCCTCCTGCCTCTAGAAGCCCTGTGAGAGTAACTGATTTAACCCCAGCACTGCCCAGCACTTGAGCCCTAGGGCAGGCCGGGACCTGCACTTGGACAGTGGGAAACCAGGGCACAGAAAAGGGCCGCAGCTCCCAGACTCCCGCACCTGAGGGGTGTGGAGCTATTGGGGATTATTATGGGGCGGGGGTCTATCTGGGTAATTTACTGCTTTGATTAAACAAAAACCTCTTTCCAAGTCATCAGGGCTGCCCCTCTGCACAGGAACCACAGACAGGAAGGGTTTCCATTTGCTGACCACAAGCCATCATCCGGGGAGGCTTCTAGTCAGGCATCACTCCCCTCCCCCCGCCCCCTACTCCCCAGCAGCTTTCAAGGCCCAGAAGTGAGTTCTGCAGCCCCAGGATTCAGGGTCAAGTAAGCCTGGAGTAAATGCCAACAGCAGCTTTACTTCTGTCATCAGGTAAGTATGGCTCAGCTACTTCCAGACAATGTGACCCGGACAAATCCGCCAACACCTGTGCAATAGCTTCCTGCTCTCACACACGGCACGGGGTGCGTGACACCCGTGTTGTGCACAGTGTCCCGCAGTGCAGGCCCCAGGGAATGTCTGTTCCCTTGAAGGCTCTTTCCAGTCTTCCTGCCACTGCAGCACAACTGGGTGGACCTTTCCCAGCTCTACTATGACCGCCTGGGGGTGGAGGGGAGAGAAGGGGGTCCTCATACACTTCTTCCCTTTGAGCATCACAGTCTTAAGCTTCCCCCACTCTTGCTGACAGAATTCTTGATCCGGCCTGCACTTGCCCACAGAACATCGTTTACTAACGTAATGTCCACCTCCTCGACACATCGTTGAGGGCCCCACCAGAGCTGGGGCCCCAACCTAGTACCGCAGGCACTCAGATGAGGGATAGGTGGATGGACGAGCAGACTGTGAACACCAGACTTACTAGAAACTACTTTTCTGTTGTTCTCGGGGGAGACCTACACTTCCCAGAGAAAGTACAGAAAGAAAACATTCAGGTGCTTTCAAACTAAGTACCTTCGGCCTTTTCTTTTCGCTTGGAGAATAGTGAAGTTCATGCCAAATTTCACAAGTGCAGCTTCCCCGCCCGGTATTAAATGCTTTGAGAGATGAAAAGGTGTAGCTATTGCTTCATCTAGCTGCTCTGCTAACGTAACCCACGCGAGCTGGTTCACAGCTCCAGCGCCCTGCTCACCAGCCTCCTGCGCCAGGAACACCTTCCCCTGGCAAAGCCTTTGGCTTCTAGACAAGCCCCCACCCTCCACCTTCCTGCTCCCTAGGGGAGACTGACACCCCCCTCCTTGGGGCTCCCTTTGGGGAGAGCATCCCTAATGACTTGCTCGCCAACTACTTTTCTAAGTCTTTACCCAGAGACTGTGACTGTGTCTAAGAACAGAAGCTCCTTTAGGTCCCAGGTCCTGTCTTATTTGCTTCTATATCAAGAACATCCAGCCTGATGTGGCGGCACATAGTAGGCCCTTAATAATGACTCAAAGAATAAATAGCTTGAACTATTTGACTGTTTTAGCTTACAGTGGTTCTTCTTCCTTAATTGCACTCCGCCTGTATTTGAAATCATTCCAGGCCCCCAAATCTGCTCATGATCCTAGCTTACAACACCCACAATTATGGAACACAGGGACCCAACTGCAAGGCAGTCAGTCCGTCAGCTGGGCAAAAGCAGGTTTTACAATATGGAAGTGACCAGGGGAGTTTTCCCGATGATGACCTAGGAAAGACAGTCAGTCTTCAATTCTCCAAGGTCTCTTACAACCCCAGGTACAAATCCACTGCATGGAACACTATATAGCTGTACTTAACAAGTGAGGCCACTCGTGACTTACTGTGCCATGAAGGGGAAGCAGTTTATAGCGCAGGACGCACAGGATGGACCCACCTTTTTAAAGTTTGTTCTCCCCCCACCTCTCCCTCCCTGTGTACATATATATACACATATATGTCTATGTTTTTAAGAGTGATTTAAAATTTTATTTTATGCTTTTGTTTCTCAAATTTTCTACAGTAAACATATGTTAGTTTTACAATCAGATGTAAAAATTATTATTAGAAGGAAGGAAGGCAGGAAGGGAGGAGGGAAGGGAGGGAGGGAGGGAGGGAGGAATTCCACTCTGCTCTGTCGTAAGGAAGGGAACAAGGGCAAAGATGCATTAAGACATTTGTTCTTGGTTCTTCAGTATTGTCCCAACAATAGATTTATCTCCGTCATCAGGTAAATATAACTCAGGTGTCTTTCCAAACACTTTCCCAGGGTTTCCCAACTCTATAATGAACACATTGCCATCTATGATAATAATGATAACATTAATAATAATAGTTTTATTGAGCATTTACCATGTGGAAGGCACTATTCCATTTTATAACTCATGCTCATTTATTTCTTATAATGACTCCAAGGCAATTATTATTATCTCCCTTTTACGGATGAGGAAATAGACACAGAGAGATTAGGTAACTATCCCAAAGTCACACAGCTACCTTTTCCTGATTTTCTACTTTGGTTACTGCCTAGATGTGATTGATCTTAATTAGACAAAGCCAGGTTTTATAGCTGTTGTATTTTTAAAATAGGGCTTTACATTCTCAGGGACAGGTGAGGCAAGGAGGGAGTTATTTTGAGTGGTGATAGGAAAATAAGCCTTAAGTCAGCTACCTAAAACCAACTGGTCACTGGGGGACTGGGTGGAAAAGGTGATGGGATTAAGCAGTACAAATTGGTAGTCACACAAGAGTCACAGGGATGTAAATTACAGCATAGGGGACACAGTCAATGGGGTCGTGGTGACTATGTATGGGGCCAGGTGAGTTCTTGAAATGTGGGGGGAACACTCTGTAAAGTACATGATTGTCTAAACACTCTGGTGCACCTGAAACGGATACAGAATAATAGTGAATATAAATTGTAATTAAAAAAAAAAATTGTCCAATATCACCTTGATTGAAGGGTATGATTGGAAACTACTCTTGTGGGGTTGTTTTTTTTTTTTTTTTAAGTGTAATAATTAATTCTCTTATCTAGTAGGCCAGAAGAAATCAAATGCTTCTAAGCTGATAAAACAGACTCCACAGCCTACTTATAAAGGCTCTAACTAACCTCAGTCCATCACGCTCTTGCCCCGCACCTCCTCCCTCCACCCAGGTGCACTATGACATCTGGTTACCTGGTGCCTCCCACTCATAGAAGAGAGAAAGCAGGAAACCTGAAGTGAGAAGAACCATAGTACAGAAGCCCTCACTACCGTTGACAGGTTCTGCAACTTTAAGCAAAAGGATGTGTAACTACACTGATTTTACCACAGGCTAAGTGATACAACAAGAATTAGATCATTCCAATAAATTTAACAGAAAGAGTTAAGTTCCTATGGCATCCGTCAACGTTGTAACAAAACAACTTTGAATTGAATGTTATTTGAGAACCAGCTTCAGCTAGTCCACAAGATGTGACAGCAATAATGGAAGAATTGGAAAAAACTACAAAGCAGACCCAAGATTCAAAAAGTGTACTTTTCCACAGTGGAAAAAAATGGTCTCATTACATCGTTTCAAAGAAAACGCATGTGCCTTCCTGAACCATTTAAAATGATTAAAACACATTTTCATGCTCTCAGAAGTAAGTTTGCTACCAAGGAAATTCACTTTATGTGAAATGACTTGTTCCCTACGCTGTCTAGTAAGTTCTGGTGCCCGCTGTTAGCCGCCTCCCCTGTCCATTCTCCCCTTCTTCCTGAACTTGGGCTGTTCCTAATTTTGTTCTCAGTAACGTGATCAACTCCAAGGCTCCTTTGCAACAATAACCAGTGGTTGCCACGTGACCTAGTCTAGCCAATGAAATGGAAGGGGAAAACTAACATAGTTTCTAAGAAGTTAGTTTCCCTCATTAAAATGGACAAGAGTCAGTTGGGAAAAGCCAGCTTCCCTTGCCTTCTTCCTGCCTGGAATGCAGATGTGAGGGCTAAAGATACAGCAGCCATTTTGAGAGTATGAGGGAAAACGGTCATTCACTGAGGATGACGGAGCAAAACTACAGGAGTCAGCACACAGTCCCAGGGCTGCCCGCCTTGGGATTTCTTCTTTTATGCAGAAATAAGTGCCTTATTTGTTTAACCCAGTGTCATTTGGATTTTCTAAACGTGGAGCCAAATGAGTTCTGACACATTAATATCAGATTATAATTCCTGGGTGATGAAAATGACTCCCAATATCTTAGTGTTACCCTAAATAGTGTTTCCGTGCTTTGGGGTGCTGCAGTAAAACACAGACTGGCCAACCATTATTTAAGAGGAGGCTGCCTAGCTGCTGCCAGTGGCAAATGGCCATTAATTGGTATTGTGTCTTTGCTAAGCTGACTTGCTTTTGCAACTTGGAATTTTGTGAAGAAACAAAAAGCGCTTTATGGCAAGGGCATTAGTGCCACAATGGGACCTTTCTGCTTTGATTATGAAAACACATTAAGAGCTTAGCTGCACCGCAAACAGCACAGCGGCCAGGAGACTTGACTGAAGCCTCAGCCTTGCTGACCATCGTCTACTCAATATGCTCAAAGGGAGACCAAGCTGCTCAGGAGAAAATGTTGCCGGCAGACACCAAAGGTTAAAGGGGCTGAGCAGTCAGGTCCACCTGGAGGGCTGTGACGAGCAGGCTGTGCGTCCACAGGGCCCGGACGCCCTCCTGACCAGCCCGCTATGAAGCACTCACATACGCCCCCTCCAGGCTCACCCATGCGCAAGCTTTAGGGCTCTAATTCCCACTCCTGGAAAGGGGATGTGGTCCCAGTGGACGCTCAGAGACGACCCAAAGGATACAGAGGCAGGACGCTGAGCAAGCTTCCCACAGCTGCTGAGCTAAGTCAACCCGCCCTGCATGCTAACAAGGCCCCCGTGAAGACAGAACGAGATGCCGTGATTCCACCGCCATGTTCCCCAACAGAAAGCATAGGGTCACGTGCACACGCACACACGCAGGCTTACCAAGACACATGTCTAATGGTAATCACAGCAGCATTCTTAACATGCCCAAACTGTAAACAAACCAAATGGCCATCAACAGGAGAATGGACACAAAACTGGGTGCTAATCATTCGATGGAGTTAACGCACAGCAATGGAGGTGAATAAACAGCAACTCTGTGCAACAAAGATGCATGGGTTTCCCAATGTTGAGCAAAAGAAGCCAGACACCTAAGAAAACATGAAGTATGATTCTCCTTACAGAAAGTTCAAAAAACAGGCAAAATAAATTGCAGCGCTTAAGCATGAGCAGTTGCGGTGCGATCATTGTTTTAAGAAGCAAGGAGGTGACTACCGTGAGTCAGGCCAGAGTTACTTTTGGTAGGAAGGGAAGGAGTTATGGCCAGGGCAGCTTCTGGGTGTTGCCAGGGGCCATTTCTAGATTTAGCAAGTGGTTACAAGGGTGTTCACTTCGTGAAAATTCATCAAGCTTTACATTGATATTTTGAGTACTTTTCTGAACCTCTGTTACATTTTTGCAGTGCTACAAACAGTTAAAAATAAAAAAGGAAAAAGGAATGCTGTCTGTAGGACCCAGCCCTCAGGCCTCAGAGGGGGAGGGGTGCTCACGCCTGTGGTCAGAAACTCTCCGCCTGGATGTCTCAAGTATATTCCTCTCTATCTCCCCAAACCATAACTGTAAGATCCTCGAAGGAAGGAAACTGTTCTGGACATACATATTTATTCCATAGATTAGTGATGGATACCCAAGAGAGAAGCTGAGGAAGCACTAGAGAAGGAGACAGACATTTTGCTGCATCATCAGAGCAAAGGCTAGAGCCCAGTCAGTGGCCAGGACCTCAGGAAGGAGGCAGGGGTTGAGTCTGGCCCCCTCCCAGCCCTGAGCGTGGGCCCAAGCGAACTGAACGCACACGAGACGGCTAACACTGAACAAAGCCGCCTTATTATTTTACGGTGAGCAATTGCCATCTCCAGTTCTACTAGCCTAGGAAGTTTGCATTTATCGGTGTATTCTCCCCTGGTAAGCAGGCTTACACTTCCACAGATGTCTCAGGTGAGCTTATCCTTATCTAGCACCTAGTTTGAGAATTGCCATGTTTGGTGGCATCAAGTAAAACAAAAAACAAAAAACAAAAAACGGGATGCTTGCAGCTAACCACAGTGATGGAAGGCACAGGAGTCTAATGGCTAGGTGTCTGCCCCCTCCCCTGGGCGACCTTGCTTGGTTGGGCATGGCCAAAATTTGACTCAGGACCCCTTCCTTCTCCTAAGCTTCCATGGCTGACCAAGCTGTTTTTAAATTGCAACGTCTGCCTACAGAGATACTTTGAGCACAGCCAAAGCCTGCTGGCCCAGGAGCCTCAGGGGTCCTGCAGGAAACTGTGCCCTACCCTCCACAGGCCCCTCATGAAAGGAGTTGGCCAGCTCCAGAGGGCAGGCTGCTGCCCTTCCTTTCTGAGTGCAGTCCCCAAGTGCCCACTGCTGCCCCCCGCCCACTGATGGCTACATAGGCAGTTTGCAGTCCCTGGCACCCCTGAATTCCTACCAGCAGCAAAGCTGTCCCCAGGTGCTCACCTGCCACCTCCCCAGAATCCTCAAGCCCTCGGACTGGGAGAGAAAGAAGAACAGAGCCCGTTCCTGGCTCTGAGTCATCACAATGGTATTGGCACACAACAGGCAGCTCCCCGTAGGCAGCCAGGGGTTTACCAATGGCCGGTTTCCAGCCACAGCCAGCTGTCCCCACCCCATGCTTTAGGTCCACCTCTTCAGAACCAACCGTTCTGCACGAGCAAAATTAACTAAAATATCTGTTGCACCTTTGTCTCTTTTCCTCTAAGAAAGAAGTGACCAGCAAAGAAGCTGTTGGCAAGGCTTTTCAGAGTTTCTAAATTGTTTTCCCAAGGTCTGCTCACCCCCCACCTTCTAATATCCAAGATGGGGATGATGGCTGTCCTACCTGCTCTCAGGACAGACGTGAGTTGCAGGGACATGAAGTGCCGCGAGTTATTACTGGGGCAGACCAGCTGTCAATACTGAGATAACACTGGTCCAGAAGTGTGCAGGGGTGGGGGCGGGTGACGATGGGATGCTCGAAGGAGAATGAAAACTCATTCGCTGCAAAGAATTGAGCCAGGAAATGGTATTTGTACACATTAAAAAGAAGTCAGACAAGCATTCTCTTGACAGCCTTCGCCAAGCAGATTGTACCACTGCCCGAGTGATCAGAAAAAGAGGCAACTGAGCACCTACTGTGCACACGCCAGACACACGCAGCCTGTTCAAATCTTCTCAACAAGCCCATTTTTCAGACAAGGGCACTGAGGCTTGGGAGGTTACGCTGCATAATTACCTTGAGCTAAGGCCATTCAACTCAAGAGTTCTCCAGCTCTTAGATTCCTTCCAATTCCATCTTGTCTGAAAGATTCCACAAAACTACACAAAATGACCCCACACTGGTGCCCTGTGTTTTACCAAAGTTCTTCTCATTGGATCCTTACAACTCTCTAAGGTGTGCTTTAGTGTTACCAACATTCCCCTCTCACAGATGAGGACACTGAGGCCCAGAGTGAAGTAGGACACACGAGGTCACTGAGCCAAGGAGCGCAGTGGCGCGGGGCAACCGTGCCGCCTTCGCAGGCTAGTCAGGAATGGTTCTCCCAGACTGTCGGTTCCGCCACGACTCCCGGAGCTCAGGAGAGAGGATCGGAAGCCCGTGGAAAAAGGGAAACCCCAAAGGTTATGTCAGGTCGGGGTGTAACAAGCAGAAAGGAAGTGTCCCGGGTGGACTGGTGTGGACAGAGGCTACCCTATTCCTTGCGTGCCAAGAGGAAGGGGGCAGGGGGTGCTGGCCTTTGCAGGCCCCATGCTAGGGTTATGTGGGGACCCCATTACCTGAGAGCCAAATCTGCCCACCATTGGGCCCTGGAAAAAGGGATTGAGGCCAAGTCTGGGTTTCACCCCTCCTCCCCCAACACACACCTAACAGAGATTCTGGCCTCTAACCAATATTTATTCAGCGTTTAAAAGGCAGTAGGCCTAGAGAGCAGGGTTATGTCCGAAATGCAGAAACCTGGGCTCTCCCTCGCTCTGCAGGAAACCTGCTGGGGTGTGAGCATGGGCGGGCCACCCTCTGAGCACCTGGGTTCTGTGATGGATCATTTCAAAATTCAGGCCAAAACTTAGTTAACACAGGAAAGAAGTGTCCAGTGGAGACAAGCACATGTGCCCTCTCCCCAGGACAGTCGCCCTGACCCTCAAGCCTGCCTCCTACCCCTGCTCCTCCTTCACCTCCATTGTTTACATCAGGAAACTGAGGGTCAGAGGGAAAAGAGGGACTGGGTCCAGAGGAGTGGGGTGGGGCAAAGAGTGTGATGTGGAGTCAGGTGGGGGGAGGGGGCTCACTGTAAGCTCTGGCACTTACCAAAGGGCAGGACTCCTGGCAAGTATGTTACTACTTTGGCTCTCAGAGCTCCTCATCTGCAAAATGGGCATCATGGCACCTCCCGGCCAGGGGGAGGACTCAGTGGGATGATGAAATGCCCAGCACAAGGCTCGGCACGTCACAGGCACCCAACCAATGGCAGCCACTGTTCTCACTGCCCAGAGCCAGGATTCCAGTCAGGGCTCATGACAGCATGAGAGCCTTGAGCCATGTACCTCATCCCCGCCAAAGCCCACCCAAAGCCAGTCACTCCGCTCCACGAGACAGGACCTGACTTCCTGTCCCCAAGACCCCAGAGGTATTACCATGTACCTGCCACAGTGGCCACTCCGCCCGGGGCACCTGCTCCTTCTTCACTCAGTCGGCAGGCAGGGGAGCAGGAGGCACTGGGGCACATGGGGGGAGGACCAGTGCCCAAGCGCGTTTCACTTCTCTCCTCTCCCAGCCAAGTCAGCCCTCATGGGGGCAAGAGAGCAGCAGCCAGTCCACATTCTAGAACAGTCCTGTCCAACAAAAGTACAATGCAAGCCCCTTAGGAAATTCTATATTTCCTAGTAGCCACATTAATAGAGACAGATGCTACCAATTTCAGTGATATATTTTATTTAACTAAACATATCCAAAATATCCCTTCAGCATGTTATAAAATATACAAAGCCAATATTAAAAACTATTGAGATATTGTACATGGTTTTGTTCATGTTGGCTCCCAAGTCTGCTGCCTGTTTTTAGTTAGAACACATCCCAGTTGGAACTAGCCACGTCTTTAGGGGTCAGCAGCCCTACGCGGCTACCATATGGGAAAGAGCTGAATGAGGGTCTCCATTAAGGTAGAAAGTTCTCAGGCACAGTGCAGCTGCCCTCTTTTCATTAAATCCCGGGAACTTCTGGCCCTGGAAAGTGGGGAATGGCATGGGTGGGGCTCCTTCTTCTGAATTACCAAGGGGGCTGATTTCTCTGACAGCTGGGGATTTGACAGGAAATACCTGTTTGTCTGGCTATGAAGAAGTTTTCCCCTCCTTCTTCCTCAGGCTTGGGCAGGGCTGGGGGCTTTCCACAACACCTGCAGAACCCCAAGCACTGTCCCCCAGGGAGCTGAACCAACACTCAGACCCAGGAAGAGAAGAACCCAGCTTGGGGTCTGTGGTTGCAGCGTGGGGGGCGGGGTCAGACAGAAGATAAAGGCGGACCCTCAGCAGGGCTCCAGGCAGCGTCTTGGCAGGATAAGCCCCTAAGAACACCAAGTTACCAACTGCGAAGGGAAGGTTTGCCTACTGGGGCTCCCAGCTGCCAGTTCCCAGGGCCACTCCCTCCAGAGATGATCAAGAGGGAAAAATAACCAAAACGTCCAGCCCCGCAGACAGGTTGGATAAATCTGGCCACAGCCATACAACTGAGTATCAGGGAGCCATTAAAAACTCTACAATGGCCCTGACTGGTGTCGCTCAGTGGACTGAGCGCCAGCCTGTGAACCAAAGGGCCACCCGTTCAATTCCCAGTCAGGGCAGGTGCCTGGGCTGCAGGTCAGGTCCCCAGTTGGGGGTGTGCAATAGGCAACCACACATGGATGTTTCTCTCCCTGTGTTTCCCCCTCCCTTCCCCTCTATCCAGAAATAAATAAAATCTTAAAACAAACCAAAAAAACTCTACAATGAACATGCATGGCTTTTCTCATAAAAGGTATGATTGTTAAACAACCACACAAAGAGAATTTTTACCTGTACTACTAGTTTTCATTATTGCAGAGTCGTGAGTTAGAACAGTATTAGTCCCTTACCAGAGGGAGAAAGCAAGGCTCCCCTAATCAAATTAACTTGCCTAAGATGGCCCAGCCAGGAAGGGTCAAAGCCACACTGAGTAAAAGCCCACCAGACACCAAATTATTACTATTCTACAGCCTTCTGGTGTGTATTAACATTGTCAAAAAGTGCCTTTGCTCTTTAATCACAATATGTATTATTAGATACCTATCTGCCTGTAGATAGGGACAAGGAAGAAGCATGGAGATTTGAAAATACAGTTTGGGTTAGGTCGTGGCAGTAAGCCAACTCTTTTTTAAACATTATTATACTGTTTATGCAACGCATCAGGTTTTTTTTAAAGATTTTATTTATTTATTTTTACAGAGAGGGGAAGGGAGGGAGAAAGAGAGGGAGAAAAACATTGATGTGCGAGAGAAACATCAATTGGTTGCCTCTCGAATACCCACAACCAGGGACCTGGCCCTCAACCCAGGCATGTGCCCTGACTGGGAACTGAACCGACAACCTTTTGGTTCACAGGCTGCTGCTCCGTCCACTGAGTCACACCAGCCAGGGCACAAGGCATCACTTTTTAAAGGGAGCTATCTTCTGGGAAGAGAGAAAATGAGAGATGACATACTAAGAACACCAGGCATGTACAGAGCTGTCCTGGTCACCCCCAGAGTCCCACATCCCACACAGCAGGTGGGGCTGAGACTTGAACTATGCTTGCATGGTGCTTCCAGTGAGACTGAAAACACATCAAAGAACTGGGTGGAGGCATGGCTGATGGCAACCCTTTGGTGACACCAATACTTGGCACAAAGTGGGACAGACAGCATCAAAAAGATTAACAACTAATATGTTTATGATGTCCTGGCACTGTGGAAAGCATTTTGCTAATACTAAAATACTGGTTCATTTAAACCACACAACAACCCTTTTGAGGTAGGCAATATAATCCCTCCCATTTTACTAATAAGGCAACTGAGTCACGGGCATATTAATAATTTGCTCAAGATCACACAGCTAGGGAATGGAGAGGCTGAGATTCAAACTGGGCAGTCTGGCTCCAAAGCAGAGCTGAGCCTGTCTTCTCACACTAATAACAACAAAACCTGTGCTGCCTGAATCGGTGTGAATCACCCAGCTGAGGTGGAAAGCTGTTGGCACCTTCTTGGATTAAGAAACAATCCCTCCTGGATTAATGAGGGCAGTAGAAGGGGGAGGGGCAGGCTTACAGGAAGCTCACCTGTGCACCTGCAGACTGGCACACACTGTGGGAAAGGCAATGTTGTGGGGTGAGTGGACTGCACTGTGGAGCCCACACAACTCAGGATCAGCCACTGAAAGTAGGAGCACCTAGAACAAGCAAGCCGGGGCTGCAGGAGGCAGAAGGACTGACTCCTCTGGCCAGCGACCAGAGGAGTCTGATGGACAAGCCCACAGGCAAGCCTGCTCCTGGCACTAAATGATCCTTCTTCAGGCCTCCAAGGAGATGGGCATCAGTTAATGAGCCTTCAGAGTGATTCCTGTGCAGTGACACCCCCTCCCAGGGCACGTGCTGCCCCGGTGAGGCAGTGCCCGTTCAGACAGACCTGGGAGACCAGAGGCCCTCTCCAGGGTTGGCTAAAGGAGGACACCCCACCTTACAACACTGCTTCTTCATGGAGACCCTGAGATTGGGGTGCTTCCTGCACATCTGAAACCCAGAGGAGAGAGAGAAATGCCCAGTCACTCCCTCCTCCATGCCTAAGCCCCAATCTGCTTGGCCTCCACCCTGAAAGCAGGCTCTGTCTGGTGTTCCTGCAGGCCACCTCAGGTCACCTTTTCCCTCAAGGCCCTCCAGCTGCACCCCATTATAGCAGCACTGCTCACTATCTAGCCTGTCTGCTGGCTCCAATTCACTCAACAAACATCATTGTGCCAGATGCTGCATGGGGCCCTAGGCAGGTAAAGGTGGACTTTGCTCTTGAAACATTCACAGACCAGTAACTGACTTAAACCCATTCTCAGGGCTGGGTAAGCAGGATCTCCCAGAGCTGCTGTCTGAGTGGGGTTTCTGGATCCTCATGGGGGACTCGCAGATGGCTGGGTAAGTCACTTCATTTCTTCAGATCTCAGAAAGGTCTAGATGAGCCTGACAGACCTTCTAAACTCCGTTCCTTTTCTTCTATGAAGCAATCTGCAAGCACCTTTAAACCTCCCACAAGGCTGAGCACAAAAGCTTCTCTAGAGTAAGCAATCTACACATAAACATTGGATGCTTGAGCTTTTATTGGAAGTATTCAGATGGATACAAGAACACGTACCACGTGCCTAATCCAAATCCTAACTTGTCGTTTTTGTTCTCTTTAGAATACATCCATGAAGATCAGATAGGCTATGCCATGGTAACAAGCAGCCTGAAATCTCAGTGGTTTATATAACAAAGGTTATTTCTTATTCACACTGCAGGCCCTGTGAGTTGACCAGGAGCTCTACCCTGGACTCCCTCACACGGGATCATCCAGAAGCACTGATGGTGATGATCACAGGGAGGCGGAAAGAATGTGGAAAATTGCACCTGAACCCCTGGAGATTTTTACCTCCAGGTGTCACGTTATGTCCTGCTCACAGTTCACTGGCCAGCAAAAGTCACATGTCCACCTAACCTGAAGAAGGTAGGAAAGTGCAATCCTACCATGTGTTCAGTAGTAGAACCAGAAATAGATGATGAACTAGACCAAAGACCCCAAGCAGGGTTTGAGCAGAAATTAGTAGTATCAAATTGGGTGAAAAGTTCAGTATTTTTTCTTATTCTCTTCAGATCAGAGTTTTTCAACCTCTCACTACTGGCACTTGGGATGGATAATTCTTTGTTGCGAGGGGCTGTCCTGTGCCTTGTAGGATACTTAGCCTCTACCCACAAGATGTAGTGAATCCTTCCCCAAATTGACAACCAAAAATGTCTCTAGTGTCCTGGCTGGTGTGGCTCAGTGGATTGAGTGCCGGCCTGCGAACAAAAGATTGCTGGTTTGATTCCCAGTCAGGGCACGTGCATGGGCTGCAGGCCAGGTCCCCAGTTGGGGGTGTGCGAGAGGCAAACAACTGGTATTTCTCTTGCACGTGGATGTCTCTCTCCTCCTCTTTCTCCCTCCCTTCCCTTCTCTGTAAAAATAAATAAATAAAATATTTTAAAAAGTCTCCAGACATTGCCAAATTTTGCCTGGAAGACAAAATGGGCCCCAGCTGAGAACCTCTACTTTAGACTTAAGGAGCATAATATATATTAAAGAGAAAATAACAGCATCCTCCTCCCTCAAGCTATCCTACTCAGAACTACTTTAAGAGACAGTTTTCTCGGTTGCAATATAGAAATAATCACTGTACCCACTTCAAAGGGTTGTTGTAAAGATTAAACCAGCCAATGCTCATAAAGCTCAGCATGGGGCCTGGCACAGGTAGCCTGAAATGAGGTTGCCTATGAGTAGTAAAGACTCGCTCTGTTACTATCGCTCTCAGAGCTGCGTGGGAAAGGACATGGACACAGCACAGATCCCTTCCTGAAAGACCAGCAGAGCCATTCACTGGGCCCAAGGTCATCCCTGCCCCGCCCCCCTGCAGGAGTCCAAGGCTAGGAGGCTGCTGCAGAATTTCTGCCATTGCACTCCAGCCCCTAAAGTCAAACAACATCTGTGTCACTATTTCGCCAGACGGTAGAGGTAGAATGTGGTGATGCTCAAGTGCGGGCAAGCACAGCAAGATGACAAATAAGTGTCTGGCCAGAGAAAGGCTCCTGACCAGTGACACGGTCACCTGCTCGCTACGAGGACCATCTGTGAGGCTGTGGAAAGCTGAGGCCGGCTGCACCCCTCCCAGGAGCCACACCCCAGACTCCTGAGAATGAAGTGCCTTTTCACCCAGGACCAGAGGGAGACAGAAGGGGCAAGAGACTTGATTTTAAATTAGCCAAAGGAAAGGAAGGGAACGTGGAGAAGAAAATGTCAGATATTAAGATGTTAAGTTTTTAAAAGATACCTCACTTGGATCACAGGCCCTGACAGACAGCCACCATGTCCCAAGGGATACTTCCAAGGACAACCCCAGGACGGTCCAGTCCACACTGGAAGGCTCTGAGGAGTGCACAGTTCTCTCTGCCCAGTGCTGGTTAGGAGACCAGCTCCAGAATCAGCAGAGCTAGCTTGGAATGCAGCTCTGCCATTTCCTCACTGAGTGGCTCTGACAAGTTCCTTGGCCTCGCGTATCTCAGGGGCCAACACCCACAACCATGCAGTCTGAGCCTTGCACTGAGGCCTCAGTTCAGGAGGCAGTGTGGTGGCAGGAGTCCAGCCCACACGAGCCTCACCGAACCCGAACCTGGCACCCTGGGACACCTGTTAGTAATTTGCATAAAATGTGCCCTCTAGATCCTCAATTCCTCTACCTTGCAATAGGGATAATAATCCCTATATCTCCATCGAGTTATTATGAAAATTAATGACAATGCAAGCAAAGTGTTTATAAATGCCTGGCACGGAGGAAGTGCTCAGTGATCGTTGTGATGAAAATTACGATAACTCCTGATGATAATGACTTAATTTATAGGCTTAGTCAATGTCCTGCCTCCAAAGCAGCCAGAACAAACCTAAATGATGCCTTGTGGGGCTGCAATGAGGATTAAATGAGATAATGCACAAGAGAAGCTTAACATAATAGAAAGGGCTCGATAAATGTCAGCAACTGTTACTGTCAAAGACTTACACAGACTTTGGTTTGAGTTCTGCACAGTGGAGCTCAGACAAGTGTAAACTTAGCATAATGCCTGACATGTAGGAAGTGTTAAAAAAAATGTCAGCTACTTTTATTACATAACTTGCCACCCCTTGGCTTGAATTTTTCATACTGGACGTCCATATCCCAGTAATGATGAGCCAAGGACTAGGGGTTAACATATGTGAAGGAGCTGTGCCAGCCCTGGCAGGGTTAGAGCCAGGACTTGGCAGCCTCTTTTGAGGAGGCTTTTTCTCCAAGACCTCTAGATGCCTGAAAACAGAGATAGCCACCTGCCCTCCACAGGCCTTCCCTTCCCGTTTGTTACACCTCTGTACCAGAATCACCCCCAAGTTTGTCAACGTCCCTTCCAAAGTCTAGCCGCCAATTTTTCCTCAACTTTCATTTGTTTTTATGCTTCTTTTAGAACTTTAAAATATTCTTTTTAACATATCAGTTTCTAATTTAACCAAATAAGTTAAAAATAAAATATGGTACCCAGAACAGAACATGAACATCCAGGGGAGGCCTGGCTGATCCGGGTGGAAGGAGCCCACATGATGTCTGACACCAAACCTCCACTGACGTGGCCCCATGCCTTTGCTTTGCTGGCGGCCACACCGTCACCAACTACAAGTGACATCCGAGTCTTCTGCACATGGTCAGACCTAGCCTGTTCCATCCATGTGTACTTACACAGCTGCCACTTACTGGCTGGGTGGGCTTGGGAGTGTCACTTCACCTCTCCAGTCGCAACGTGCATCATCTCTAAGATCATCAGGGCCACTTCTGACTCTAATACTTAAAGTGTGGGCTTCGAGGGTGTCACTTCTAGGAGTCTTCTGTCCAAGTGCAAAGCTTTACATCCCTGGTGTTACTGGAAATCTCCCTAGTGCAGTCAGCCCACTGACCCCACACTCCATAAGATCGATGGGCGCCCATCCTGGTCCAGTGCTCCCTGCGTTGGGCCTTCAGGAAACATGTCTTTATCTAAGAACTGCAAAGGTGCAGAATGGGAAAGGCCAAACGTGCACTTCTCCTGACTGACACAAACCCATGAACAGGATGAGGGTCGGGGTCCATGTGGTACAGGCATGGCAATCGCCTTTAGCCCCTCGATCTCTGCCAATCCTCCAGACTACCCTCAATTAACAGGTCACTTAATGAACGGTGTACTTGCCACACCATCAAATCCTCTTTGCCCCACTTCCAAGTAGGAAGGCTCGCCAGACCCCCTTCTGCATCCCATTTCAGGGCTCCCTCTGCTTTAAGGATATCTAATGAAGTCACTCTGAAGCCACCTGGCTGTATCCCACCCAGTCCCTGTCTCTGTATCTTCCCATGAGGATTTTCACAGCCGCACTGAGTGTCCACGGGAGCCAGACCCGGCTGCACCCTGCAGTGCCTGGAGAAGACGTGGCGAGCGCTTCGCCGCAAGGCCTCAGGTGCTCCCTGATTTGGCAGTCAGCTGCCCACCTGAACAGGAAAGCCCAGCTCGGTGCGCCTCATTCTGTAAAAAGACAGTGTGCATCGCCTTGACCCGGACTGGGCTCCAAACCTGCTCACAAAACAGGGGCTTAGGAATGTTTCTAGAAGCTTCCTGGAAATGGAGCCCAAGCTCACCAGACTATGGTTTCTGGAACTCACTTTTTCGTAACTTCTTAAAAGCAGAGACAGCCTCTGCCCCTTCTAGTGTTCAGGAGCCTGGCTCTCTTTCCCTTTGCAGCTCCACAAACTGACCAGCAACGACGGAGTGACCGGTGCCCAGGAAGTCAGTGCTGTGGGCGCGACGGGGGAGCCTCACTTAAGGCACTGGGTGCCCTCTGGCCACCTCAGCCCCACTTACTGTGCTCCTGGTTGGGTTATCCTTGCTGCTCAAGGTCCTAACAGAAACAGAGGCCATGTGAGCTGTCATCCTGCTTCCTTCCTCCTGCCGCGGCTCCCACTACATGGCCTGGGCAGAACCATGTTTATCACCCCTGTTCTTATAGCTCCGAACAAATCCTCAAGAGCCCTCCTGACGCCCTTAGCATTTTTGGAAGCTGTTAACCTACCGACCTGGTTCTAACAAGTTGGTGCCGCTCTCCCACTCACCCCAAGTCACTTGCCTCTTTTTTTTTTTTTTCCGTAGATGTTCTCTAAAACCTAAACTCAGGTCTGTGGGCTTCCTCTGATGCCACATTAACTTCTTTCAATGCCTCATGAGTCCCTTTGCTTATCTGTCCCTTTGCTTATTTATTCAGTGGGTCACCACCAGCCTGCGCAATAGACGCATCTGGGAAGCATTTTAAAAATCCCAATGAGAGCCCTGGCTAGTGTGGCTCAGTTGGTTGGAGCAATGGCCAGTACACCAAAGCATTGGGGATTCAATCCCCAGTCAGGGCACACACTTAGGTTGCAGGTTTAACCCCTGGTAGGGGCGTATATGAGAGGCAACTATCGATATTTCGCTCTCACAGTGATATTTCTCTCTGCCTCTCTTCCTCTCTCTCTAAAACCAATAAATATATTTTTAAATTTATTTAAAAATTAAATTAAAGTTAAAAATAGAAATAAAGATCCCAGTAGCAGGCCCCACCCACACAGACTCTGGTTCAGCTTCCCTGAGTGAGGTCCAGGCCTCAGAATCTACACTAGGTCTCCAGGTGACTCTGGGACCGGTTAGCTAGATCATGAGCTCAGGCACTGGTATCTATCGGGACCAGCTGGGGCACACAGAGGCCCCACGGCGTGGGGTAGGACCTGTCCTGAACCTTTTGTCTCCTGATGATTAAGGTAATGACTAAAGTCTGAGAGCCACTGGCTTGTCTGGAAAGCAGGACATCAGGCACAATTTAAAAAAGGGATTTGGCCCATCAGCTGGGCTGCTTCTCTGTGGTTGAAATGGCCCAAACAGAACTGTCACACCACGCTGGGTGTCAGCAGAGCCAGGTGTCCACAAGGGCAACGTGCTACCCCGGAAGCCCTCCCTTAGCTGTAGTTTGTTACCCCCAGTCAACCTCAGTCCAGAAATATTAAATAAATAACTCATAAATAAAAGGCAGGCTACTCGGAGCAACGTGATGAAACCTCCAACCATCCCTTACATCACTCAGCTCCTCTCATCTCCTCGCGTAGACCCTGCACCAGCTCACAGCACCGCCAGAAGGGTCAGTACAGTAACAATAAGATATTTTGAGAAAGACTACATTCACCTAACGTTTATGACAATACAGGGTGGGGCAAAAGTAGGTTTATAGTTGTTCATGTGGAAAACAAGAGAATCATTAATAAATAATAACATAGGAATAAACTGTGTTTCGCATACTCACAACAGTAAACCTACTTTTGCCCCACCTGTATATTATTATAATTGTTGTTAATCTCTTACTGTGTCTAATCTATGTGTTAAACTTCATCATTTTGATATGAATGTACAGGAAAAAGCATGATATAGGGGGTTTGGCACGGTCCATGGCTTCGGCATCTGCCGGGGGTCTTAGAACATAGCCCCACAGATAAGGGGGGAGCTACTGCACCGCTGAGGAGAAAACAGCACACACACGTGCACATACACACGTGCACACACACGTGCACACACACATAGGCATACTCCCCATCTTTGCAGCAGAACCTGTATGAACACGTCTGCCTGTCCTGGAAAGAAACTGCCACCGTGACAGTCTTACATGCATATGCACATGTCGACTCTGCCAGACCTTCCAGAAAGAGGCATTTCCCTCCGGTCACTTGCTGAGCGTCCCTGGGGCGTACATGTGGCTATCGCCAGGCACAGTTTCTCAAACAGTGGTTGTTCACTTTTGGTATATGCCACCAGTGCTATTATTTAATATTTTTCTTAAAACTTACTCACTTTTTAAAAAAGTAACTTAATATTAGTGCCATTAAGAGGACATCATTATCTGTGCCAAAGAAAAAAGATTTCCATAAAAACAAGCATAATTGAAACAAAGCGTTATTAACTCTAGCAGACCCTGCTGCCTATGGAAGCCTGGGATCCCGAGGCCGGTTTCCTCCTGACCCTGCTCCTTGCTTTCTAAAAAGGAGATGGGATTCAGACCCTCTCCTAGAGGCCACTGAAGGACTGGAAGGGGGTTGTAAGGAGACAGTTCTTCATTATGGGCTTTAAGATCATTAATGCCACACTTGGTCACCTGAAATCGTCTGGGGCACCTACCTGGCACTTCATCCTTAGCTGAGTTTACTAGAAAAGACAGCAATGCTGAGACATGAAAGACACTAAAATTGCTGGGCCCGAGGTGGTAAGAGGACATATCACCCCCACCAGCCAGAGCAGCACAATGCCCAACCTTACTTACACAACCACCGCCCCTGACCCTGCTTCAGCGTCTTTGCGGGGGGGGGGGGGGGACTGATGGTCCTTCCTCCTCATAGAGATGTTAAGGGGTAAATGGGATTATTAATAATGCACACGGCAAGTCACGGATGAATGTCTGCTGTCCCCATACAAAAATGAAGGTGCGGCTGCAAGAACCGAAGACCAAATCAGTATCTGCTCATCTGCTGACCTTATGGGAGGGAAGAAAAGACCACTTACTGCTGTCCCCCTCCAAAATAGTGATCATTTAGGATCTGATGCTTCCTGTTTACATAAAAATGAAAGACAAAAATGGGCTTTTAAAAGTATCTAAAACAAAAGCTGGACTTCAGAGCAGCCTGGGTGGCCTGGTCCCGTGTCCTCGCCCGCTTGCCGAGATGACAGGGCATCTGCAGCTACAAGCAAATCCACCAGCTGCACTGCCAGCCAGGTTCCCAGCCTGCACACGGCTAGCCCTGCTGTAACCCTCGAGGACATTTTCCATCTTCACTCTGTCCCAAAGACTAACAGAGGTAAAAGGCATCCAAGTTCAGCTGTGGGTTGAGTCCTAAGGGCCACTGACTCATTCAAAACGACATGAAGGGCTTAATCATTAACCTGAGGTCTCCCAGGCCTCGCTTGCTGGTTACCATGGCACCCATGAGGTGCCCAGCCCAGATTTTGGTTCTTGGGCCCTTTCAGCCAAAAGGCCCAGCTGCGCAGCACCTGCGCCACGTCATGGCCTCCCCTGTGTCCAGGGAGGTGAGGAAAGAGGACCAGGAATGTGGCTAGGACAGACTTCAAAGACTTAAACTCAGGCAGAATCAGTCGCAAGGCCAGAAGAAAGAGAGAAAAAAGGCAGCAAATTATCCGGGTTTTTCTAACTGACTGATGGGTTTCAGGGCTTCCAATTGCGGGAGGAATTGGTTTCATGAACTAGAATGATCTCTCATATGCATCCTTCTCCCCATGTTATTTATTACACAAAACTGAAGACAAACAAAAGAGCATCTTGGCTCTTTCTGGTCATAGTTAGGTGGTTGGAGAAGAGGCATCCCCTCAGGCAAACATAAAACACAGTCCTGAGCCTCAGTCTCTTACCAGGAACCATATTGCTTCCATCGCCCTGACAGAGGGAGCGGCAGGCCTAGCCTAGGAGCTTGGCTAAGTGTGGATTTGAAATGCCAAGCCTGACCTCTGACCCATGAGGTCTCAACAAGCCAGAGCCTGGAGCTCCTCACAGAGCAGTGCGAAGAGCCCAGAAGTTTCCAGAAACATTTACGATCTGCCCACATAAGACCCAGCCACAAATTAGGCTTACAGGCAATGTTATCCCATCCCTAAGGCGGAGTCCCTAAGGCGGTTTGACGTTGTAGTCAACACCGGCAACTCCTGCGGCGCACCTGAAGCCAAGCTGTATTGACTCCGTCTTTCCCTTGGACCCTTCAGCTGCGAAGAGAGGGGGGGTCTGCTGCATGGGCAACAGCAGACCCTCCATATCACCCTGCCCAGGCTCTGTAGCTTCAGCTTCACTGGAGAGGACACTCCAGCGTCATCGTAAGATGTCGATTCAACACGGGAGGAGACAGATACCGTGTCACTCCCGAGTCGGACTGCACAGCCATTCTCGGCGGTGCAGATAGACTCTTAAGAAGCTACACCATCGTCTCTCGAGATGGACGGCTGCCGCCGACGACGATATCCCATCCCAAAAAAGGATGCATTTTCCAAACTGTTCCCTCTGTGCTCTTCGGGACAACACTGGGAAACAAAAGTTTCCAACCATCATGGGCAAATATGATCCCACCTAAAAAAGGGGGGGGGGGGCGTTGTAGACTTTGAAGAAAATGTCTGTGCCTGATCAGTGACAGACAGTGCTAAGAAAACCGAACCACCTGTAGACTGCTATCAACTCAGATTCCGCCAGGACTGCATGATTGATGAAGCAGTGAACCCTCTGTGAGAACTGGCCCTGTTATGCTGAAATCACAGTGACTAAAATACCCACTTGGCAGTCATGTGTTACCTGGTGAAGACAGTCATACTGGACAACATTGTTAATAAGATTTCAGAGCTGGAAAGGACATTAGAAATGATCGCCAAGCCTCCCCTCTCATTGCCCATCTCCACCCTTGCGGACAGATGCGGGGCTGTGTCCCAGGGAGATGGAGGAACTAGGCCTAAGTCATTATCAGGCCGACACCAGACCCCACATTCTCCAACTCCTGGTCCAGGCTGTCCACTGTGCCCTGCCCGCTCTGTGAGGCGTTCCTTGGTCCCTTCTTAAGGTATAGAAGCACACAGTCACGCAAAGACTTAATCATTAACTTTCATCATTAACCACATATAAACTGCTTTTCTACCAACCAAGACACTGAACAAGGTCAGGGGCCTGAGAGATCTGGGAGGAAGGGAAGGGAAGGGTGTGAGTTCTGCTCAGAGCCAGAGGCTCCTGAATACGCCCTCACCCCCACCCCCTTGGCCTCTAAGGTACACGTTCTTCTCAAAAGCCTACATGCTTCTGCCTTGCAAAGACTAAGCTTCCAACAGACACTGTCTCCAAAACCAAGCTCAACTTTTCCAACTTCTTTCTCTGCCCAATAAATAAAGGCAACAGCCAGAAAGCAACCCCAGCTGGCCTCCCACTCCGAGCAGAACTCACCACACCCACTACGAACACCTGAGGCCACCGCCCCAGGAAGCCCTCCCTGGCTCCCCCCACCCAGCCACCCCACTTACCAGCTGCCCTATCTCATACCTGTGCTGCCCGGAGCCCCTTCCCTCTGTCTCTCCAGCAGGCTGTGGAATAGAGCAGGATCACCTGGGCACCTGCTCATGGGCTGGGCCCAGAGACACTGCCAGGGCCGCCTCCCAGGGGTGGGAGGCACCCAGCAGGCCACACTGAGTCAGCGGCCAGGGTCCAAAATCAGCTTCCTGGAAGACTTGGAATGGGCGCTGCCCAATGGCATTCTCAGAGAAACAGCCTCTATTATGAGGACATCGACTCAGAGAGGGCTGCCTGCCCAATCGGGAAACAGCTCCCTCAAGATTTTTTATCAGGTTGGTTTTTAAATGGTGCAAATGCCAGAAGTCTCCTTCCTGCTCTTTACTGCTTTTAAATGTAAATGAAAAGATCTGTTCATTCCTGTCTCTGGAATCCAAAATGTCAGTCTCCCAAGAACATTAACCCTGTAGAGTCGAGGCAGGCTGGACTGGTGGCAGGGTAGGGACTCCATTCTCAGGTCCAGTGAAGGCACTGCACAGGCAGGTGACCCCAGGCAGGTGAATGCATCCCTTTCACTTGCTTTACCATCTGGGATAAATGCACTCTAGGGAGCCTCCCTCAGAGGTGAGCCTCCCAGTTACTGCCACCTGCTGTTGCCTTTCCTCCTTCCCTTCTGAAGGCCCAACATGCTCACCTGCTAGGCAAGATGCACTTCCTACGTTTCTCATCCCCACACATACCCGCCTCCCCGGGAATTATCCCACATACTTCCTGCGCAAAACCCCATGGCAATTTCACTCTTGAAGTTCACATCTTTTTTAAAGAACCTTGAAAAACATCCCTCTCTTGTTCCGGGAAGCTCTTTGTACTTTTCTCCCTGCTGTCAGAAGGGGAGGGGGAGAAGGAGGCCTGTTTCCAGTTCACAGTGACCCACAAGTGTTTCCGGGCCTCTGTTCCAAACCCTGGCAGACATCAAAGGCCAACACTGGTGGCAGCTGCCTTGCCACCAAACCCCCTCAGGGGCCCCCAGTTTCTCTCTGGCCAGGCAGAGGAAGAGGTGGTGAGGATCGAGCCAATCTGACCACAGAATGGAAACCTCAGGTGCCCCAAATTAAAGGGAATAAACTCAGCAGCCAACCTTCTTGGCTGAAGCAGAGGCTGTTTTGCTTTTAACTTTCTCAGCAACAGCCAGAGTCTTCAACCCTGCTACTGAATATAACCAGTGCCACTTAGAATGCTCTGATGGTCCCATTATTTCCTATTCAGTGCTCCTCCCTCTCTACTATACCCCGTAATTACAGGGAGTTTAGGGTTGGGATTTTTTATGATGCTTCTTTTCAAGCACATGACAACGCAGAAGGAAGGGTTATTTAAATCTGAGTTAGAGGGGGGAAATTAGCGTTGTTAACAAGGCAAATTAAGAACACATTTCCCTGGGTTTTAGGTAATTCAAGGTCACTTGCAATAAACAAGACAAAACTGAATCATCTGGCCCATGTGGGCCGTGGGGCTCCACCACTCACAGGGCCTAACAAACCCTAAACTCTGTATGGAGCTCATTGTTAATGTCTGTGACTTAGAAAATCTACCATAGTCAGGAATTCAAGGGCATGATTTCCTGTCGACTGTCCAGGAGCTGTTTTGGTCCCCTAATGACCCACTCTCTCTCCCTCCCCATTCTGAAAGCACACATAATGGCTAAGGACAAGGACGCTAAGACCTCAAAGATGTAGCTCCATCCCATTTTCATCATTGACTATGTGCCCTTGGGCATGTCACATGACTTCCCAGAGCCTCAATTCCTTAATTTATAAAATGGGGGCAAGAGTCCCTATTACTTTATGGGGTTTTACAAAGATTCAGATCAGAGTCATCATGTGCATCACATATAGTAAATACCCCATGAATGTTACCCATAATCACAATGAGGAAGGAACACACCTGCTTTGGGAAAGGCCAGCGAGTCCCCGGGCCCACACCTTTTATGAAGTGGCATCTACAAAGCAAGATACTGCCCATTTCCCTTTCTACATGGAATATATTTTCCAGCCAAGACAAAGAGCATGGTTGAAAATGTCAAGTATTAAGTGTGATACCCTTTAATAAGCACCTACAATGTCCCAGGAATTTAACTAGATTTCCACAAATCCACATCATCCTGCAAGGCAAGTACCTTTAGCCCCTTTTACAGCTGGGGAACCCAGGCTCAAAATGCATCCCACCTCCTCCCAATTCCAGGCCAGTCTTCATGCAGACGACAGGTCAGGAGGCACATCCAGGTCCGCCAGCCAGCAAGCACGAAGGAATGGAGCCTCTACATCTGAGATTCTGTCTAGCTCATGATCCTCTCCCTCCTAACAGCACATATGGGCATATTACCACAGAATGTTCTAGAACTATGACAGACCACAGGACTGGCCTCATCTGATCCCCAGATTTAGGAGTGTTAGCCCCAGGAAAAGAAAGTGGCTTGTCCAAGGTCACATGAGGGGTCAGAGACAGAGCTGGCATCTGGGTCAGGTCTACTGACTGAAGAACCAATGGTCAGTTGCCCAGCAGTTCCCAGAAGAAGAAGCCACTGGCGGGCGGAAGCAGATGTATTCTGAACAGATTTCAAAGTGATGCAAGGGTGAGCTAAGCAGACCCCACTCTCCCCAGACTGACAGGGAAGAAAAGCCTGCCTACATGTGCCAGGCAGACTGTCTATCTTCAGCTTGGTTCGGCCAGGAACCACAGCCTCGAAATTATTATCAGTGTTTAAAATTACCTTCCTAGATGCTCCATGCTTTTCTGTTTCAAGGCCACCCACTCTTAACTGTTGCAGGCACCCTCCTGGTCCCTTCTCTCCTCCCCACGTACAGCTAATCTGCTTGTCAGTACCGGCTGTCTCCAGCAGCAGAGTTTCATCAGGTGGCTGACCCTTGTAAATAATTAAAGGGTGATCCCGTAGCAATAAGTGAGGCCTATTAAGAGAAGCGTGGCCTGTTAAATTGGATATGGGGGGAGGCACCACTAAGAGCCTACCAACTGCTTCCTCAACAGATGGCGAGCAGAGTGGATCAGGAACGCAGCCCACAGAGCCAGCCTGCAGAGGGGAAAAGCAAGGCAGAGCAGGGGGCCTCCGTTTAGCAGGCTGGCTTTAGGAACATCAGAGCTGCACCCAGAGCCGGCTCCCGCAAGAACCTGGTGGGACCCTGGGCAAGTCCACCACCTGCTGTGGAGCTGTTTTCTTACCTTTAAGATGATCTCCCTCTTTTTAATTTGGGGGAAAACACCAACTAGGAAGCAAACTTACCCAAAGTGCTCCTCTTTTTCGGCCAGGGAAGAACTCCGTAAACTAAGAAAGGCCGGCTTCCCATCCATCCCCCAAAAGTTGTGTCCCGTGAACAGTTTGGTCCATACCTGACAAACTAGCAAGCAATGGGGTGCTCTGTGCATCTGTGTCTATACATGGAGGTATATACACACACGCTCTTTAAAAGTAGGAGTATACCATATATATCATTCACTCTGCATCTGACTTTTTTACACTTAATATACCTTGTCATATAGTATTTTACAGTCATATAGTATTTCATACTTGATTCTCTTTCCCTCACCAGTGAACACTTCTATACACAACGCTACGAGGAACAACCTTGAGCATACACCTATATTTATATAGGCTATGGTTTCTATAGGTGTCAGAGTCCCAGGAGTTGGGTTGCTGAATCCTAAGAAATATATACTTTCAGTTTTAATACGTCCTATCAAAGTAACATCCAAAAAGGCAGTACCAATGTGGACAACTCAATTGTGTCTAAGAGTTGTCAACTGCTGGACTATAGGAAAGAGGCTCAGGGACTCAGCCGAAAGACCCCTGGGCCTCTGCCACTCATGTTCTCCCACACCCACCCCACCCCATCCCATCCCCCCTCCAGCCAGCACTGCTTCAATTTCAGCTCCTCTATATCCTGGCTTTCCATGGAAGATTGTACCAGGGAAGGAGAGGAGGCTTGCTTTGCCTGCAATGTTTGAGAATCACCTAAAGATATTAATAACTGCTAACATTTTATGTGGCATTTGCTATGTGCTTAATTAATACTTTATAAGGATAACCGCATTTAATGCTTCAACAGCCCCCTTTTACAGATGCGGGAACTGAGGCTCAGAAAAGTGATTTTGTAAGGTCTCTCCAATGCTGAAGACGTGGAACCTGGAGAGACGTAACTGACCCAATTCTGGATCCACACACTTGCTCTGCACTTTAGTACCTTCCAGTGAGTGAGCAGACTGAGCACAGAGACCCACACAGACCCACAGAGGTAAAAATGTCTCCAGATCTAGGCCTATCGGCCTCTTTGAACCAACTAACCTTATTAGGCAAGCTTTTGGGTCATCACCTCTCAGATCAACAAACCAAGAGAACACTATCGCTTTGAGAAGGCACCTCTGCTTCTTGAAGACCCTGCCAACTCCCAGTCCCTCGCCTCCCATACCCAATGGCCATGACCCCTATTGCTGACCCTTCACGACCGCCTCCTGGACAGGTCTGCCCTCACCATTTCACACCCTGCAGGAGGAGGAAGTAAAGAGACCAGAGCCTAAAGATATGCTCAACAGAATAAAGAAGAAGCAAAAGGCCCCAATTCACTGACTTCTGACCTCTGTGCCTACCACCCGCAGTTTTTATGCTGGGAATTGTCCCCATTCAGAAATGGGAGAGGAAGGAAAGAACAGCTATGACTTTAGCACGTGTGGATGAAGGAACCAGCCAGCTTTCCAGGAATTTTAATCCAAAAGGGTGGGTGTGGGGATGAAGAAAGAGAAAACAAAAAAAGAACAAATAGGGAGAGAGAGGAAACCAGGAAGAGGCAGATGAAGAGAAAGTGAGGAGGACTGTCTCAAAAACACAAATGGCCTGGGCTTCAACCCCCAAACCAGCCCCCCTGCCTCACTCCTATCTGCAGAAGACCAAGTAAAGCAGAAGAGCAGACCCAGGCCCCTCACAGGGACATTGCATAATCAAAAGAAAAGGAACTTTTCTACTTGGAATGAAGCCTGCACCTGAGTTCCCACCAGCGCACTTCTCCTGCACCCATGGCGGATGCCCAACAGGGGACCCCACACTCTCCCAGAGACCCGGCCCTGGGGGGCTTCCGGGCAAGAGTGGCATCAGACAGACAATGCTGGCTCCAAGAAGGTGCAAGGACAATGGCATGGACATTCCTGTGTCAGCAGACCAGAGCCATACAGAGCTTCCCTGCTGTGTTTCCATGGTGGTCAGGAACTGACGGACAGGTCAGGGAGACTGATGCATTAGAACCTCTTACAGCATATTTTGATTAATGTCAGTTCCTGGCAGCCAGAAAAATTACTGCAGCATTGTTGCTAATGGCCAAAGACTGGAAACACCCTAAATATCCAGCAAGAGGAGATTGGTAGAATAAAATAATGACACATCCACAGAGGAAACAGGACACCGCCATTAAAAAGAACAAGACAGCGTTATACGTACTGATGTGAGCCAAATTCCCAGATACAGTAAGTTTTTTCCTAAAGTATAGAAAAGCATAAGTGCATGGTCATTTGAGTGAATGGGATGATTTCCACCGAAGACACTGAGAATATTCTTTCTCAATCTGAATAGAGGGTACACAGGTGTTCAGTTTATCATTCTTTACACTATACATACATTTCGTACATGCTTGTGGATGTGTGATACATGACAATTTAAAATTTGTAAAAGTGGGGACGTGTGTATACACTTATGAGTGCATGTGCACGGAAAAATCTCTAGAAACTTCAAAGTGAATGCCTCTGAGAAGGGAAACTAGGGGCAGTGGGGTGAGGTATGAAGTAGGTTTACTTTGACTCTATGTATATCCTTTTATAACCTTTCAATATATTTTACCACATGTATGAATTGCCTATCAAAAAAAAAAGAAAAAGAAAAAACACAGTCACTGGCAATTCTCCAGGGTGTTTCAGCATCAGAGGTCGGGAAAGTACCCGGGGGCCAGTTTCCCCATTTTACAGCTGAAGAAGCTTCAGCTCAGAGCATCTAAGTGTCCTGTCCACTGTCACACAGAGAATGAGTGGCAGCCTCAGAAAGAGAAACTAAGTCTCCAGGAGCTGGCCAGTGGCCTCTCACCCCCAATATCCCCACCAGGGGCACCCAGGCTGCTCAAACACAAGGACCACCTACCTGGCCTGGCCAACCCTTCCTGCAGCCTCTACGCCACCTCAGTCACAGACAAAGCAGAGAGAATCCGGGCAAGGGCCCACAAGTCCCACAGTAAGAGCTAGAGGGCACAGTCGACATTGGAGCCCCCAGTTCCGGAGCTTCCCTACCCCTATTGCCCCTGGGCTGCTGCCTCCAGGCTATGGGCACAAAGACGGGCAGGCGGGCAGGCCTCAGGGCTCCCATCTCCCATCCCAACACTCCAGGCACTGTCAGCCCCGGGGCCACTCCTGGGTCCTCAGCAGGCATCTTCCCGAAAAACCACCACGCGGAGAACTGCTGGAGGAGTTCCACATTCTGACCACTTCTCAGTCATAACCACCTCTGGGGGGACAAGCACTGACCCTGATGTCTTCATGCCAGCTTCCAAGTGCCAGACCTACCAGCTCAACAGCCATAGATCCCAGACACATGCCAGCGGGTGGGCACCAGGAGCCAAACCAGACTCTGGCTGTAAAATACCACCCTTGTCAGTGTGTTTACCTTGAAGAAATCCTTATGGGTTGTGCAGAAGAATCATAAAACCTCAGAGCCAGGGGGAGTTAAGAAAACTGGATGTTTTTCCCTGCAGTAAAAATCTACCATGCCTGCTTCATTTACTGGAGGCCAGAAACAACTCAATCCAAATTTTAATACTTCCTTATTTAACAAATGCTAACAAATCTGAGTTCATACAGTGTTTCCAACAAACAGCACACCACTGAGAGCCAGGCACACTGGGAGCATGGAAGGTAATTAGAACAGCTAACATTTGAAGAACGCTTACTGTATAGCATAATATGTACCAGACACGCTGCTAAGCTCTTTGCACACAGTTCCTCATTTAGCCCTCGCAGCAGTCCTGTGGGGAGTCTGTTGTTACCCCATTTTAGAGAGGAGCAAGTCAAGGCATCGAGGTAAGTAATTTGGCCACAGTAAGAGAGCTAGCGAGTGGCAAACTGAGGTATGTCTGGCTCCAAAGCCCATTCCCACCCACTGCGTGGGACACAGTCCATCCACAGGAGCTCTTCCTCTAGCAGGAGGCAGGGCTTCCTCTAAGTCTACTCTGCCTGAAAGGGGCCAGCCAGGCCTGTTGCTTCCCGCTCCCTCCCAGACTCCAAAGAGGGAGCACTTCCCTAGGAGTTCCAAAGAAATCAAGAGCCCAGGACCCATCCATGACATTGCCCTTGGTGCCTCAGCTCCAGACCGAGGGCCTGGTGCCCCACATGCTGACACCAAGTCCAGGTGACAGCCTGGGTGAGCAGGATTCCTGTGAGAGGGGACCAGGCACACGCCCCTCCACTGACAGAGAGCCAGCTCTGCAACGGCCCAAGCCAGTGGTGATCCCTCTCCCCATGCACCCTTTTGGGAAGGACAAGCCAACCCCTCCAGCAGGCAGGCAGGGTGGGCCCAAGGGATAGGGAGGGGGTTCCAACCTAGGCTCTAACCAACCCTCTTTGGGAAACCACCTACACCTCCCTGGGATGTCTCAACATCTCTAAAGGTGGGGGTCAATCCCTAACCCCACCGGTAGGGGAGTATTGTTAAAGGAACTCAAGTCACATCAACTTCTTCAAAGATCTTGAGAAGGCGGAACATGTTTATAGAGGAGAGACACCACTCCGGTACACCGCTGAGGCCGTCAACAGCAGGCAGCTCCCAGAGCCCGCCCTCTGCCTGGAATGTCTTCCATGCTCTTCCAGCTGGCAAGGTTCAAGGGTCAGAGGGAGCACCGTCTCCTCTGTAAGGTGTCCCTGATCCCCACCCCTCACTCACAGATCCCCCACGCTCCTCAGGTACCTCCCCATCGTGCTGGACAGGAATTGTACATCTACTGGTCAATTTCTTCTGGGGGCAGGGCTCCGCGGGGTGATGTCCTCTGTACCCCCAACACCTGCTGCGGTGTCTGGCGTACATTAGGTGCTACAATAAACATCTACCAAGTAAGTGAAAAGCACGAGGATTGTTATTATCACCCTCTGGAATTTGTAAATAGGACAGAACCCTCCTCAGGTGTGGCTCCCTACAGGGACCTCCAACTCTGGGCCTGACCAAGGCCATTAGAATGCCCACACCCCTTGCACTGTCTGCTTCCCAGCAAAGGCTTCTCACCCAAAGACTAACTTCCCTCCAGAAAGCAAAGTCGCCTCATGGGTACCAGGCACTGAGGATGCAAGGGACACACAACCCCCAACACCCCTCAAGGAGTTCTCAGCCTAGGAATTGCGGTCCAGAGGCCCTCAGGGATGCTGTGTGAAGAGAAGGAGAACTTTCCTTATCTCATCCCTTCAAGTGCCTATTTTTGTAGATGTATTATGATAATGGACATGCTGTAACAGCACAGCAGTACGTGGAGATAACTCAGAAGTGAAAATACCCATGTTGGAAACATATGATCAGAATTTCTTTCCTGACAGGCTTGCAAGCCCGAGTCTGGACCCCAGAGGTCTGGCTGCCCATGCAGCGAGGGAAGGCAGGAGAGAAGTTTCCAGCAGTCACAGGACAGGGGGCCACAAAGGAACACAAGCAGGGGAAGTCTCAAAAAATGAGATGCTCAGGGTCGGGGCCCAGCACATTCCTGCTGGGGAAAGATAGGGCAGGAAAGAGAACGGAAACAGATGAGGGGGCCATCCGGTGAGACGGGAGGAATTCCATGCACGCCAGAGGGAGGAGGCTTGAAGGCATGAACAGCGAGGCCACAGGGAGACAGTTCAGTGTGGCTGTGCACGAAGGTTCAAGGGGTGGGGACAGATAGCTGGACAGCAGGCTAGAGAGGCAGGCACAGCGCCAACTGAAAAGGTGGCCCTCCTGTCCCACAGGCATGAGGGGTGGCCCCCCACCAAATGCTAAGGAGCAAGTGTCCGTCTATTTGTCAACGAAAGGCTACTTGATTTGGTAACAATTTTTTTAATCCTCACCCAAGAATATATTTGTTGATTTTTAGAGAGAGGAAGGGGGAGAGAGAGAAACATCAATCAGTTGTCTTCTGTACACTCCCCAACTGGGGATTGAACCTGCAACTTACGTAAGTGCCCTGATCACAATGGAGCCCACACCTTTTGAGATACAGGACTATGCTCCAACCAACTGAGCCACCTCGCCATGGCTTAATTTGGTAACATTTTAAAGAGCTTTGTAGCAGTAAAGCTCAGTGCTTGGACAGATGCACAGAATCCCCAGGAACCCACCTTTAGGTCCAGACCCACAAGCCCTTGAGGGATAGGATTTGTGACAGCAGCCATCACTCAGGCCATGGGAGACAGACCTCTGTAGGGGTTTGGGCAGCTCATCACAGCCCTTTCAGTGCATCTCAGCCTTTTCAAGAAGAGTTCTGTAGAGAACAGACAAAAATGTCGCAGAGGAAAAGCACTCATAACTGAGCTGATAGGATCTAACGTTCTCTTTCCTGGTTTTAGATTATTTTTAAGAACACATAATTTCACTTCAAAGAACCCGTCAATGAGTTACTCTGTGAGTTATCCCTTATCATTCTCAAGCTTCTAGTTCACACATTTTAAAAAATCTATTTTTTGATCTGTAGACTCCAGCCACATCATATGGGCAGATATTCACATTAAGTTGGGGACAAAGTCTGGGTATCCAGGAGGTTAAACCTTTACAGTGAGCAAAAAACAAAACAAAAAAAACCAAAAACAAAACCATGACAAATGTTTGTTATATTTCAAAGTACATAAAAATCCATCCAAAATATTTTTATATTTATCACATGATTTTCCCCCATACATGAGAAATGCATGTTTGCTGAAGAAAAATTGAGAAAGAAAAAAAAAAGCACCAAGAAAAAAATAAGTTATTATCCCACTATTTAGGGATACGCCACCTACGATTAACAAGCACATGCATAGCTTCCTCTTTTTCCTCCATGTATTTCACTCTTAATAATTAATTGGAGTCATACTGTTTAACTCATTTTTTCTGTTAATGGTACATTGTGAACACTTCTTTAAGCAGCAATTCCTCACAGCACGTTTTTGCTGTTTTTTAAAGGCCAATAGATCTAAATGTGCTGTGATCTTCCTTATGCAATAGCCCAAGGTTATAAGTTTAGGATATTGGATATTTCGGTTATTTGCAATTCTTTGTCAGTATAAATAATGTTGCAATTATCATCCTTGGAGCCAAATTCTTTTTAGACCCTGCTTGGTCCTTAATCCAAAACCCAAGAGCCCACACTCAATGTTATTAAACTTGCAGCTTAAGAACCTAAGTAACGGGTTCCTCATGCCTGCAGCATTGAGCGACCAGCCCAGAAGGAAGTGCCCAGCCCACTCTAGGCCACAGCGCCTGAGAGCTGGGCCTTCCTTCTCCTTGCTGGTGTCTGACAGCAGGACCTGCTCCTGCAGTCCCACAGCGGGCTGAAGGGCCAGAGGTACCAAGTGTCTGCCTGCCCCTTAGCCACATATACCTCGAGGCACCACTTACCCAACTGAACACTGGCTTTTCCCAGGTTTCCTTTGAATCCCATCTGACTTGTGATCTGCTTTACAGCCACCTAGCATTAACACAGTGAATTCCAGACCTTTTACAGTCAAAGGTTTGTTTTATAGATTACAGATTTCCCAAGCTTCCATTATCTCTTGTCAGCTTTTGGAAATGATCTTTACCCCAACATGACAATTCCTTAGCATCATCACCATCAACAACATTCATGCTTTTTGCTCAGCAGTTTGCATGCACTGTCACATTTAACCCTCAAAACTATTCTGAGAGTAACTCCTGACTCCTTCTGCTGGGTGAGAAAACTGAGGGTCAGCATAAGGGATTCAGTCAATGCACACAGCTAGCATGCTAGCCCTCGGATCAAACCCAATCAACTCCAAAGTCAGAAGTCATCAGATTCAAAGTTTGGGGATAAAATTGACAGTTTTGATGAAGGCAGGACTCTGAAGCTAAACAGCCACATAGAAGAGTTAGGGTGGGATGACAGGAACCCACTACGCAAGTACTGTGACCTTGGGACATCACACTGTCCAACCAGGGAGCACAGCAGCGGGGTGAAGGCTCCACAGGCCCCTAGCACACCCACAGGAAAGCATAAGGCTGGTCCAGGTTTGCGGGGCCGCAGCACATAACGTATCTTACACACAAAGTGTAGACGCCTTTATTGGCTAAAATAAGGTACATACGTACTATGAACTTAAATTATGAGCTCTGTTAGTTTGGCCCATGAGAGACAGAATTAGAGTTGAAAGGGATCTCAAGAGGTAATCAGCCAGTCCAGGTCCCTCAACTGCACAGATAAGGAAACTGAGGCTCAAGGCCGCTGCGTCACCGAGCCAGTCACATGGAACCAGGTCTCCAGCCCACCAACTCAATGGTCCAAGAGACAACTCACAGCAGTCTGCTTAACACACAACTCATGAGAGGCCCAAAAGGAATTTCTAGTTTAAGAAAAAATGTTTTTTTTAACCAAAAACTGAGTGTCTAATCGAAAGGACTTTGATCAAGGATTCATTCAATTCAATGTCTCTGGTACATTTGACCCCCTCTCCCTGCCTCCAAAAAATAAAAAATAAAAAGGTCAAGAGATGTAAATAAAGACAGCAACAATAGCTAAAGAAGTGATAAGCTGTTTCAGTCCAAGGTTGTTTGGGTTTTGTAAATTGACATCAGAGGGTTATTACAACCTTAACCACAGAAGTCTGGGACACACCCAGCATTATCCTGACAGACAAAAGAAGAAAACACACACACACACACACACACACACTACTAAGAAATGTTTCTTGCCCAGATCCACTGGAGTCTGCACTGGTGTTACAATGGCTTTAATTTTCTACACTTGGAAAATTACTCAATGGGTCTCACTGGGATCAGACAGCCAGACTACACTAGGCGTTGACACTTTCCTTTTATTTTTATTTTTTGGCAGTTTTCTTTATAACTTACTTTCCTCTTTCAATCATTTGAAAGTTACTGAAGAATCTATTCTATTTAGATGTTGAGGATGCATCAGTGACTAAAACAGACAAAAATCCCTCCCCTTCTGGAACTTGCATTGCAGTGAAGGGAGATGGCAATCAACAAGTAAGCCACACAGGGCGAGGCAATGGCAGACAGTGGGGGGGGGGGGGGGATGAAGCTGAGCAGGGGACAGACAGCGGGGGGGGGGGGGGTCCCCTTGCACCTGCAGTAGTCAGAGAAGACCTCACTCAGGCAGGAGTGGGAGCAGGCCCCGGGGACACTTGGGGGAAGAGCATTCGGAGGGAAGAAGGCTCCAAGGCGGGAACATTGGACCTGCCTGGTATGTTCAAAGAACGGGAAGAAGGCCAGTGGGGCCAGGGCAGTGTGAGAACCAGCAGGGGAGAAACCATGGCCTTGACTTTGGCTTTGACACCAAGCGGGCTGGGAGTCACTGGAGGGCTCTCAGCAGAGGGCTGGCATGAGCTGACTTACATCTGTAAAACAACTGTCATCATTTCATCTTCCCTGGAACTTCACCAACATCCTAAACATCCAGAGTTGATGCACGCATGCACACACGTGTGCGTGCACACACAAACACACACAGGCTGAGAGGATCACATGCTCTGGGTTCTTCTCCAGGACACCCACCTCCGCACCCCAACCAAGCACACACACACACATTGCCAACATGGCTGGTATGATACCCATCTCCCCACCTGCCAGCATGGCTGGCATCCTGCAGAGAATGTCCTCTGACCCCAGAGCCCAGCAGCACGAGTCACCACTAATGTCAGCAGTCACCCCAACCATCAGTCCGAGCCTATGCAGTTCAGCTGCACACCTATCGGTCAGGGATTCTCATGCCCAGCTAAGGTTGCGATTCTCTACGCACCTGCTGCTCTCATCCTTCCTCCCTGCAACCAGAACCCACCCCATCCCCCTGGGGACTCAGCAGAAGAAGTCCCCCAGCAGAGATCTAGGGAGACCGCTTTTAATGAGAAGCCTTTGGAAGTGCTTGAGGGCAAGAGGGTGGGGTCTGAGCAAGCGAAGCTGGAGATCTCCAGCATGGCCCAGAGTTGCCCATCTCTGTCACCTGCATCAAGAGAGACACCTTCCTTAGCCCGCAGCACCTGCCTCAGAATGAACAAAAGGAAGAGCAAAGAGAGGGAGGTGCGGGAGGCGAGGTCAGCTCAGCTTCAGGTGCTGCTGCCAGAAAGGGAAGCCAGCCACCCAAGCATCGTCCCTCCCTGATACAGGCTCTGGGGGCCGCCTGTCCATGAGAGCAGCCCCTGCCTTCTAGGATGCGGGAGGAATATCTGCTGAGTGCCTGCGACGCCCTGTGTCTTATGGCATCGATCCCATCCTCCCCAGGAATGACCCCATGAAGTAGCTAGGATTGGCCTCAGAGCCCACGTTAGGAAACGGGCTCCTGAAGGCAAGGGGAGTGTCCAGGGTCACAGAGCGGCAGAGCTAGGTCCCAGGCCTGCCTCTGCCCCCAAACTGTCCAGCTTCCAAATGCACCTGCTCTTCCTGGGAAGATAAGCCCCCACTCTGCGCTACCAACAGAGCTCCGTGACGAGGGTGGAGGAAGGTCAGGGGTGTTGGTGGCATTCAATCTGGACTCTGCAGCCACGGACAGGATAAGACCCCGAACCTGGGAGTTGTGGAGTATCCCTAGAAGTCAAGCTCTACTTACCCTTCTATGTGACAATAACAACAGCAGAAACGACAGCTCACTTCTGTCAAGTGCAAAGCTCTGTTCCGCCAGCTTTGCATGTTTACTCACTGAATCCTCACAGCAGCCCTCACGGGGGCGGTACCAGGATTATGCCCATTTCAGAGAGGAGGACACATGCCCAGGAAAGTAAATTACCCTGACCAAGGTTAGAAACAGTCAACAGCAGAGGCGCGATTTGAACCCAGGCTGTCGATCCCAGAGGCCACCTTCTCCACTCCTGGCCTTTTCCATCCATTCACATGGTTTCTCTAGAAATGTCAAGAGGTTAATTGAGCCCTGATTACAACATGACCTCATTAATTACTCAGCAACTACCGCACGTGCCAAGCGCTGGACTAGGCCCTGAAACTTCTGGGTAAAGGGGTCACGCATAGTAATTGTCCTTAAAGGGACAGGAAATCCTTCCTTTAGAGCTTAAGGGCTCCAGTCGGCATTTGACGTGGCAGGTAGAGGGCCTGCCAAGAGGAGAAGCAATGGCATCCTGGGAGGGAAGCGAGGGGGCCACTGGTACCCTTTGCTCTGTGAGGCCAGATCTGGCACCTGTGACTGAGCACGCTATCACTCAGAAACTGCAAAGGCGTGAGTTCTGTCATCTGCCAGACCCCAAGCTGAGTCTCAGCTCTGTCACCATCACTGTGGCATCGGGAGGCTAACCCGCCTCTCTGGGCCTCAGTTACCTCCTACCCAATGGAGGCGAGAACTATACCCACTTCCCAGGGCAGCTGGAAGGATGGGTGGGGTACGGTACTCTCCAAGCTACCCGAGAGCCCGGAACAGGGAGCACGCAAGAAATGTTTGCTCTCGGGCTGCATATATTCTTTCAAATTAGTGTTCCGGGTTTTTTCAAATGTAATTCCCAGAAGTGGAATTACTGGGTCATAAGGCGGTTCCATTTTAATTTTTTGAGGTACCTCCATACCGTTTTCCATAGTGGCTGCACCAGTCTGCATTCCCACCGACAGTACACTGGGGATTCCCTTTTCTCCACATCCTCGCCAGCACTTGGTGTTTGATGATTTATTGATGATGGCCATTCTGACAGGTGTGAGGTGATATCCCATTGTGGTTTTAATTTGCATCTCTCTGGTAATTAGTGAGGTTGAGCATCTTTTCATGTGTCTACTGGCCATCTGTGTGTCCTCTCTGGAGAAGTGTCTAGTCAGGTTCTTTGCAGCATTAGTTACAATAGCCATGATCTGGAAGCAGCCCAAATGCCCATCAGCAGACGAGTGGATAAAAAAGCTGTGGTACATTTACATGATGGAATACTACTTGACTATAAAAAAGAAGAAAATCTTACTTTTTGCAACAGCATGGATGGACCTGGAGAATATTATGCTTAATGAAATAAGCCAGTCAGAGAAAGACAAGTACCATATGATTTCACTTATATGTGGAATCAAATGAATAAAATAAACTAGCAAATAAATAGAACAGACTCATAGATACAGAGAACAGACTGACAACTGTCAGAGAAGAGGAGGGTTAAGTGGCTGAGTGAAAAAGGTGACGGGATTAAGAAGAAGAAGAAGAAAAAAGTCACAGACATAGACAACAAACAGTATGGTGATTACCAGAGGGCAAGGAGGCTGGGGTTAGGTAGAAGAGGGTAAAGGGGGATAAATGGTAATGGAAGGATTCTTGACTTGGGGTGGTGAACACACAATACGATATACAGATGATGGATTATAGAATTATACCCCTGAAACCTATATAATTTTATTAACCAGTGTCACCCTAATAAATTCAATAACAATTTTTAAAAATTAAAAAAAGACAGAAATGTTTGCTCTAGTCATAAATGTCCTCCTCACCGCCACCACTGCCCAGTACTCACAGGACGTTTATCACAGTACGGGCAGCAAGAGTCGTAAGCGGTTGTCCAACATTTCCCCATGAGTGTTTCTGAGCCAACCCCAGCTTCCTGGGGCAGCGTCACGGGCCATGCTTGCCCTGTGAGTGTTTGGCACCTAGGAGACGGAGCCCAGAGTAGCGGCTCTCCTTTCTGGGACGGCCCCTCATGCAAAGGACCTGGAGGCCAGAAGGACAGGGGTACTCCCTTGGCAGGCTGGCTGGGACCCGACGCACTGACTGGGAGCCCCAGGGTTGCTCAAGTCTGGCAGCCAAGATTTGGGGAACCCTCTGGGTGCCAAACAGGCTCTACTCCCACAGGACTGCTTGCTAGAAATAGTAGTACCCTCAGGAGGGGTCGCGGCTCTGGAAACTTCCCTGCTTCTCAGCCAATTATAACTCTGGCTCAATAAGGCCCGAAAGCTGTGGGTAAAGCTACGGGGCCAAGTCTCATATTCATTCCAGAAGAGCAGAGTTTTGCAACAGACCCCAGTGTGAGCCTTGGATCCTTGAGCGCAGAGAAGGGCCCAGGGCTGAGCAATCAGTGTGGCCTCCGGGGGACAGGGGTCTCTGGTCAGGTCCACACCGGCTCAGGGCCTCCAGTCTGTCAGGCACTTGAGTATTCATTACTTTAATAAATGAATGAATGAAAATAATAACAATAAAGGAATTTTTCCAAAAACTATTCCCAACACACACAGCTCATTTCTCTTCTAGTGTTTTCCATCTGCAGACATATTTTACATATTTACATGCAATTTGCACTTAATATATTTTCACTTTATGTAATATCATAAATATGGGCATGTTTTTACCTGATCTTCACAATGAACAGCTGTGTGCATAACTACCCACCACGTACAATACTAACAACCCATTCTCTCGCCAATGGATGTCGACTGTGTTTCCGTTTTCTTCCTGTGTTACAGATAATGCAAATATCCTCATACATTTTGCTTTACTTTTCTACCAAATGCCTGCCTTAGGATAAGCACCCTGGAAGACTGGACAGAGTCGAAGAGCAGCTCTTGTCCTGGTGTTAGAGATGAGGAACACTAGCAGGGCACAGGCAGGACCCACTCTGGCAGGGGCTCAAGAAACACGCCTGCAGTGAATGAAAGCAGCTTGCCCACATGGCGCCCTCAGTGGGTGGAGAGTCCCAGCTTGTCCCAGCCAGGCTCCGCCGCCCGCCCCTCCAGGGGGTCAGAAACAGGACTCACTCCCAAGTGCACATTCTATAAATCAGCAATGGGGCTTTTAGTAGCAGGTCAGTGGCTGTACCAACCCCCCAAATTCCATGTTTTAATAACAAATGAGGGTTAAGTTTCAAAATCCATTTGGGGCTCTATAGGACGGAGGTTGGGACTGCTGAGGGGCCCCCACAGCCCTCCTGCTTCTCACAGCTTTCTGCTCTCATCACGCTCTCCTCCTCGCTCCAAGGCTTCAGGCTCAGGGGGGTCCTGAGCACGCAGGTGGCATCTGCGGGCTGCGTCTCCTGAAGGGCTTCGCCTGAAGCACCTCTTGGCCTCCCTCAGCCCCTGCACTCCAGCCTCTCAGAGGGTTTCCAACAGCCCAGGTTCACACCCTTAGGCCTCTCTCTGCACTTGCTGGTCCTCAGCTTCCAAAGCTCGCCTCCACCCTTTTGAGGGTCTTGACTCAAATATTACCTTCTCCGCAAAGTTGTCCTGACCCCTCATTTAATATTATACCACTCCTCACTGCTGGTGCTCCCCTGCTCTTATTTTTCCCACAGCACAGTCACTATTAAACAAAATACTTCACCTCTTCGTTTACTGTCTGAATGTCTCCTCCTAACACCAAAACCTAAGTTCCACAAAACTGACGTTTTTGCCCATTTTGTTCACTATTATTTCCCCAATGTTAAAAGATTGCCCAACCCATAGAGAATACCCAACCCATTGTGGCTGCTGATTAAATACTTGTGAAAAAAAAAAACAAATAGTATTAACATATAAAACAATTCTTTCTCTATGTCAGGCATTGTGTTTTACCAGGCTCATCTCATATACTATGAACAATCCTATTAAAATCCCCATTTCACAGATGAGGAAACTGTTACTCAGACAGGTGAAGCCATCTGCCCAAAGACACACAGTTTATCCAGGAAGCGGGGAAAGTGTGCACACCCTCAAGCACCAGAATCTGCACTCTTGCCTACTGCGGGGTCAGGTCTGCTCACCCTCTTGGCCTTCCATCAAAATATAGAAGCAGCCCCTGAACCCACAGAGCTTTCCAAAACAAGGCCAGGGGTCCAACCCGCGATCAAAATGGGGAAGAGGAGGCAGGAGCAGGGAGCCTAGGCAGTGGACCAAGCCTGGAAATCCGCTTCTGTTCCACCTCCCCTGGGGAACAGCAAATTCGACTTTCAGAACACAAGCACGGCCTAGTGTGGCAGCCACAGGGTGACGGGCCAGTCTGCTGTGACAAGTGGAATTGGGGCTTTGACAAGCTGGGTGCTACAAAAGAAATCCTGCCAAACCAGGAAACGGCTTAAACCAAACAGGGCCAGAGAGGAAGTTTAGTTTAAGCTGTCAGATGCGCGAGAGAAGGTCTGGTCACTTGAGGCCACCTAAGTCTTTTTCTAAGAATAGTCCAAAGCCCCTCTGGTTAGGGGCCAGAGGTGGGGGAGGGTGCAGAATGAACGGGTGCAAATGAGCCAGTTTCCATTTGTCACATGGCAAATCAGCCCGCATGGCTGTCTGCACACAGGTATTGTGAGTAACGATGTCTTCGACTTTGGTTTCTTTTGTTCTTTTTTCTTTTTTTTAAAACTACTTCCTAAAACTCACAATTGTCAAAATGCACTTGCAAGACTGGCCCAGCACTTGGTTTCAAATGCTCACCTCTCCTCATAAACCACCAGGCCAACCACACATAAAGTTTCCTGTCCCCCAAAAAGACAAGTTTCCATTCGCTGATGGATTGATTCTTCCTTGCTCTGTTCAGTCCCCTGGGCCAGGCAGGGTGAGTCAGAGCCACCAAGGGGAATCTCCCCAGTGACTTGCCACCTTCTTTCTCCTAAGATTCAACACCAATATTTAAAATACAACCTGGCCTACAAGTTGTCTCCTTCCTAACCAGAGCGCTTTGAAACAGAAGCCAAGTTATTTGAGATGGAATCAGATAAAAGCCTTTGCTGAACTGACAACCCCCTCCCCAGTTCCCCCCCACCCACTAAAGACGCTTCTCTCCCTGTCTTCCTCCTCTGCGATGAGCCGTCCACTGAGCCATCCTCCCACTTCACCTCCTTTCTTCTGCAAATGGTCACCTGCTAGTCTGGATTCCAATCCTTTGGTCACCTCATCCTGCTTACATCTTTGAGGTAACCCCATTCAAGTGGAGTAAAAAGGGGGAGATTTTTCAGACCCTTTTCCACACAGCATTATTTCTGCCAAAATGCCGAGCGTTACCGGATCCTTTCCTGACCTCTCTCTGCCCATAAAAGACCCGAGGTCTTGCGGATCTCTGAGGGGTGCAATGAAATGAACAAAAATGTGAATTTAGATCATTCTGGATTTGAAACCCAGATCCACCGATTACTGTGACTTTGGGACTTATTCCCTCCTCCACAGAGGAGACAATGAAGAAATCTCTTATAAGAGGTTCAATATGTTAGAACTGGGCAGGTCTCTCTCAGGTCAGCCGTAACTGAGGGAGGAGGGCATGGGAGCCCAAGTGATTACAGTTCCTAGAATCTGGTCTTCCCTGCCTAAGAAGTCATTGCCCCAGCTCAACGGCATCAGGACACCCTGGAGCTCATGGGTCACCCAGCCTACTCCAAGCAAAATGGTAGCCAGTGCCTTCCCGGCCCTTTTCCGGAACTGCCTGCCATGGGCCACAGCTCACTAGGTGAACATATCCTAGACTGCCCCAAAGTTGAGTATCTTGAAGCATATGCTCACACCTCAGACCCCCTCTTTGCCTCATCCTAAGAGAAGAAATTGATGAAAAGCACAATGTCCCCAAGTCTCGTTCCCAACAAGAGTCACAGATTAGAGTCCCCATTTAGGAAAGATTAGGGCAGGGTGGAGCAGCTCAGTAAGAAGGGGGTTTCCCATATCTATTTCTCAGTCTTATTTCCCATAAGTGGTGCCTAGACACTCATACCTGGTATCAGCAGCCCCACTTCTGAGCTGGCAACCTCAGTTCCCTGGCAGAGGCCCAGGGTACCCTCGCCGGGCAGGGTGGACTGCCAGGCCTTACAGGAAAGAACTGAGTTGCAGTTAACATGGTGAAAGCTGGCAGCATAGAACACAACTCGGTGCAAATCAAGAAACATTTCCCGAGTTCTCGCCCAACTCAGGGTGTCGAGATGAGTCAGCTGTGCGCCACGATGGGCTCTCATTCACACCTCACCGGCACCTTCTACCGGCTCCCTCACCCACCAACTCCCCCGCAAAGCTGACGTGCTCACCCACCCTTCTCTCCCAGAACAGTGCCTGGCCCAGCACTGGGGGGCAACAGCTACTTGTTGAATTTGTGCTTTAATTCTTTAACATGGTCCAATTTTAGGGAAACAGCCCCTAGTCCCCACCAGCGTCCCTGACCCCATGGCCCACCGCAGTCCTCACGGCCCACCACGTCCTCTTTCCCCTTTCTGGTCCTTGAACACACCAGGTTCGTTCCTGCCTCAGGGCTCTTACACACGCTGGTCCCTCTGCACAGCATCCTCGTCATCTAGGTTTGCACAAGGCTGCTGCCCTCTCTCCCTTTAAGACAGTTCAAATGTCACCTCCTCTGGGAAGGAGGTTTCCTCACCACCCGCTCTAACGAAGCACCCTTCTTCCCACGCCCTCACTCTAACCCACGTGCAGCTTTCTTTTCCTCGGGCCACTTTTCTGTCTGTCGGTTTGTTTTTCATCTTTCTCTTTCCATTACAGGGACCACTCTGTCCTCTTCACTGCTTTTTTTCCAGTGCCCAAAACAGTGCCTGGCACACAGGAGACAATAAATAGTCACTGAAGGAATGGAAGGGGGAGATGAGCAAATAGCAAATTCGAGCTGGGGAATAATTTGCACACTTTGACTATCTTATCATTTTATTTGGCAATTATATCTTAATAAAGCTGTTTAAAAAAAAAAAAAAGATGGGAAATGATTGAACAAGGCCAAAAAAGGGGGTGAGAGATGAAAGGCACAGAGGCCAAAATAGATTGCAAAGAAAATATGAGATAATTGACCCAGGAGTACAATTTTTAAGACAGCTATCATTCAAAAAGTGTGAAATGGAGAGTAGATCAGCAACTACCGTCACAAAAAATACCCATGCTCTTTGACCCAGTAATTTCATCCTGGGGAATTATCCCAAGGAAATGAATTCAGAATAGGAATAAAAATAAAGAGACGGCTGTGCAAAGATGATTCTAGTCACGTTGTTTATAACAGCAGAAATCTGGAAACAACCGAAATGTCCAGTACCAAGGAAATGCTCTGGCAAATTACGGCACACCACGGGACAGAGTACCGTGCAGCAATTAAAATGGTCCAAAGGAAGGTAACAGAGAAACATGGACAAGTGTTTTTAGAATTAACGCTCAGTTAGAGGTTAAAAAACACAGTGAGTTCCCAGGCATTGTCGAGCACATGTTGTGTATCTCAGCAATTCCTCACAAGAGTCTAAAATAAACCATTCTTATCCCTGTTTAACTAACAAGGAAACTGAGGTTCAGAAAGCTGAGACTCTTGCCCAAGGTCACAGAGCTAGCAAGGAACAGACTCAAGACGTGAATGCGACCTTCTCCACCCAGAGCCTGCGCACACCCTGTGGTCCTCACTGCAGCCCTCAACAGCCTACTCAGAGCCCAACACTGTCCTTTCCTGTAATGACATCGTAATTGTGTTTGGGAAGCCAAATTCTGAGATTGGATGCAGCTAGCAAAAAGTGGCACAGCCGCGAGACTGACTTGGAAGAACACAGGAAAAAGCAAAATAAAACAAACAAAAACAACAAAGAAAACTACCTTTGCTGGGGTGAGAGTCCACAGAGAAATGAGGCAGAATGGTCAGCCAGACCAGGCTTCGGGAAGGATGGAGCAGAGCCATGAGAAGAACCACAAAAGGCAAGGAAGCCCCTTAGCGGGTGCTGGGTCCCATTTCAAGGCTGGGACTGCCGAGACGAGGGTCTGCAGGGAGCTCCTGGAGAACAGGGTCTGCCCGTACTCATCGACTCTTCTCCCGGGGCACATACAGTGGCGCTCAGTAAATGGTGGCTGAATTACACTCATCTCATGACATGTGAATAAAGCAACAAGAAAAGGTAGAAGAGATGGTGGAGCCACAGAGAAGAACAGGCTAGAAATCGGGACTGTCAGAGCGTGACTCCGTGGGGTCTGCTGGCCTGCCTCCACCAAAACGGTGCATCAGCCTCAGGCCGGGCTGTGGGAATAAGGAAGGTCATGCACCACTCCTTGACTCTGCCATCCCAGAACAAGTTTCAGGTGCAGCAGGACATTCAGCTTACAGAATGCACAGGCTGTCAGAAGCCCAAGTAAGCTTCAGGGGGAAACTGCAACAGTCATTCATGGGGAAAGGGGTAGACAGTTCCTCACAGTTCCGCCTGGAGGCAGGGGGCGGGACCAGAAGACCTCCCAGGTCACTCTGCCTCCCTGTAACCTTTCTCAAAACCAGGCTTACTCAGAGTAAAAACGCCACAGATGACCCAAGACGGGCCAGAGTTGGTCATTGCTGAAGCTAGGGGGTCAGTACGAAGGGCTCCATGGAACCATTCTCTCTGCTTTTGTACATGATGAAACATTTCTACATTTAAAAATAATAATAATGTAAACTCAGACCTAGGCATCTCACCTAAGAATCACCAGGGCCCAGCCCAGGCTAAGGGTCTGCCTTCTGGAGCCAGACAAAGGCCACCAATCTTAAAAAATTATTCGATGCTAACAGATTTTCCAGCTGGGAGAAGAGTTTGCAAATGCAAGTCAAGCAGGACTGCCTAGGTTCAAGTCACAAGTTAGTCTCCCCTTAACTGTGTGACTCTGGGCAAGTCACTTAACCTCTCTGCTCCTCAGTTTCTCTCACTGTAAAGTGGGGATAACAATGGACCCTTAACACAAGGCTGTTATGAGGAGTAAACACCACACAAACTCCTAACAAGGGGGCCAGGCATGGAGTAAGCTTGCAGTAAAAGCAAAAGTGAGTTATTATGACATATACATTTTGTAATATGCATAACTATTCATTTTGGAAACCACAGGTCCATTTGATCAGTTATCTGGAGAAAATGAAAAGAATTGGGACCAGCATCCTATTTCTGAGACCTCAGGCAGTGACTGGGAGCACACATCCATCTATCCAGGGCACCCAGAGTGGCCCCAGGCAGCCCAGTCCTCCCCAGGCCCAGGGGCTAGAGAGAGCTCCTCCTTTCAAAAACCCAGCACCAGTAACAGGAAGCTGCTTCCTTTCCTTTCCATTCTGAGCCAGCATTTCCTTTTTTGTATTAAAAAGCATTCCTTGTCTGCAGCCCAGCCCTTCCCCTACCCTAGGCAGCCCCAGGCTCAAACACACCCATAGATATCTGCATTTCTCTTGGATGGTTTTCTACCCACCATCAGGGTCATGAGGTTCCTGGCCGACCCTGAGTGAGCATGCCCTTGGCACCAGGCTGACTAGGACACAAGGACCACGGGCACAGAGACGTCTCGGGCACGTACTCCTCACCTTGTTGGAAGGATTACGTGGCATGTGTCTTTACCAGCTAGGGCACACTTGTGCCTCCCTTTGTAAAGTACCTCCCTCAAGGAAACCTTGAACTGATGGGTAAGTGTACGGGGCCACCAGCCTCTTCTCAGCCCACCCAATTCAAACTGGAACCTCAGATGGGACCTCAGAACCACAAAATAACAGTAGCTGAAACTAAGCTTACAATGTCTCGTCTCTTTCCCTCTTCGTGGCTTAATGCGATGTTTTCCCAACTGTGTTCAGGTGGGAAAAGGATCCCTTGGACAAACGGGTCTGGGAACGCTTGCGCAGGACTTCTCAGAGCCTTTAAAACACCAATCTTCACCTTCAGGAATCCCCAGGCGGGAGGTGGCTGGTGTAGCACCTTCTCAGCTCCTCGAAGCCCTCTTTCACAACAGCGTCTTGCTGAGGATGGTACGGGAAAGGCGGCATTAAGCCCTTTCAAGGGTCCCAGTTTGGGGGGCAGGGGATCCTCAGGATAGTGCCTACTGCATGAGAACACTCAGGTTACTTTTTAAAATAGGACACATAACTTTTTTTTTTCTGGCAAGACTGCACCCTGAGTGAAGTTGGTCCTGCTAATCCACATCAAAACCAAACCCAAATTACGTGGCTCCATTGGGGCTCAAAACCACCAGGGGCCTTGCCAAAGAAAGCCCCACCACCCTATAAGCAGCCTGTCTCATCGGCTTTGCATAAAGCAAAACTCCCCTGATCAATGTCGCAGACTCAAGTCTATAATACATGCTGTGTGGAAAGTTCTTTTTCCTAGCCATAGCTGGGCTATTCCACAACCTGCATTATGCTTTCTTTCCCCTTTTCTTTTTTTAGTTTTAAACACAAGTCTTATTTCATTCTTGCCATTATTCTGAAGGTGGAAAAATGAAAGAGGGAAGAAAAACAGCAAACAAACAGGATGACTTCAGCTCCGTGACATTTAAGGGCAATCCACCCAGTTAAAACACACTGCCATCCACCAAGACCAGGACAATAAGTACAGATAAATAAATATAGGTTTTAATTCAAAGTGGCAGCAGTCTGAATTAGGACTTTTTCAATGCAGATGAGAAACAGTCACACCTGGGAATAAATGACAAGGTATTTTTAATCCCAGAGGACACCATGCATCTCCACCTGGTCTCTGGAATAGAGAAGAAAGCCCTGATGAACACAAAGACACCAGTTTAAAAGGCTGTATCTTCTAGAAGCAATAGTGAGCTATTTATAACATTATCTTCACATTAAAACCAACAAAAACGCATCGTGGTACAGAATGCAACACCTGTACAAATTTAAAATAAAACACTGGGTCCTAAAGGAATAAGAGTTCACCCACCCAAGTCCCTGGGATGAGAAGCCCTTGAAAGCGAGGTTTGGTTCAAGGACCCAGAGAGTCCATTCAGGCTCAGCCTGCCCACTGAGCAGACTGACTTTCAATAAAACCCCGCCCGCAAGTCACCCCGCATTGGTCTCCAGTCCACAGGGTCCCTAAGGCGTTGACACGGAGCCAGGTAAGCAAACCTTTTGCTTCCTCTTGCAGGGAACTCCTTGAGGCCAAGGTTCTCCCCCCACAACACAGGAGGGCAGAACAGCGGGTGCTGCTTGTTGCAGGTCTGACTTATGAACCACTGGTCTCTTCTCCACTCTTTGTTGAAGCTATTCCCTGATATGTATGTATTCCGAGTAAGTCGCTTCCCCTTCGGCTTTTAGTTTCCTCACCAGCAGAGAGGGCTGGACCAGATGGAAATCCCAATATCCTTTGCAGCCCTCTTAGGACCCTAGGACTCTTTTAAATCAACCCCTAAGCCAAGGCACCCCAAACAGCTCTCTGATCAATATTTACAGTTGGTGATGAAACCTAGGCTACAGTTCAGTGAGGTGTCTTTCTTGAGCCTCAAGTGATGAAGCCCTCCTCATTTGGCTGTGCATTGCCCAGAGGGGACCAGTCCCTGGACTAAGACGGCCTGACATCTACCCGCCTTTAACCCACCATCTTGGAGCAAGGAAAGGACCTTCTCTTAATTGGTCAACCCAGGGGCCCCCCTTTGCTGCAGGCAGCCACAAAACTAGAACCCACAGTCCTTGATACATAACCCAGCACCTCAGCCACAGGGCCATGTCCTGTCTCCTGTGTACGCTCCTTGACCCAGGGTGGTCACAGATGCAGTGGCAAAAGGGTAAAGGCAGAGAGGCTGTCATTTTATAAATTCTGACATTCCCGATGGGGAGGTGGGAACATCGTAGGCCCTAAAGATTTTAAAGAATAGGACTGATGTTAAATGTGGTCACACACTTTGACCCAGCAAATTCCACTTCTAGGAATGCACTCACTGCAGCACTCGCGACAGTCTGAATGGCTGACAATGGAGAACTGGTTCCAAGAAGTGTGTGGTGTGACTACACAAGGCAGCCATGAACAGTGATGCTGCGATCTAGGCACATTGATGTAGACAGAAGACATGTGTAAGGCAATGTACATGGTAAGCACACACATTTGTATGCAAATGCAGAGGATAAAAACACTGGAAGAATACATACAAAATGTTAGTAAGAATTAACTCTGAAAAACAAAGACATTCCTCTCAGGCCTGACTTTCCAAAGGTGTAGAGATTACCTCCCAGAAACCTAAGACAAAGGTCAGACCTTTTTTGGAGCAAGTTTAAAATCTTTACTGCGTGAGGGTTATACCAGTTGATAATGAAGGACTCCAGATGGCAGAGCCACACATAGGAGTCCCCATCTCTGAGTCTCTGTTTGGGGGACAGCCACTAGGACAGCTGCCTGACCGAAACTGGACTGTGACATGAGAGAGAAAAAAGCCTTTATTTTGGCTTTTTAAACAATGGATTGAGAATGGGAACACCTGGATTAAATTCCCAGACCTACAATGACTGAAGAACTTTATGCTGTTGCATTATGTCAATCAGTCGATAAATATGTCTTCCCATTTAAAATAAAAATTGGAGTAACGATGTGCCCATGATATACATATTTTGCAAACCTAGTTTAATGTTACATAGTTATTTCTCAAGAACATATTAAATATTAGCTATCGTAAAAAAAGATTAACTCAGAGAGGTAGCATTATGGGTGATTTTATTTTCTTTTATTCCTCTGTATTTTCTTTTTCGCAGTGAACACATATCATTATATGTATTTTATAATCGTTTAATAAGAGCAGAAAGTTAAAGAATATACTGTTAACTAGAGGAATTATTCAAAAAGAATAAGGTAGGTATCCATTAAAAAAATTATGAGTAACTTGATCTCCAGGCAGCTTCTCACTTCTCAGAATGAGCCGGACACCGAGGTGATTGCATCACTTTGCTGACAGAGACCCGTCCTGTAGAGAGTGCTGGGCTGCACTTTAGGGAAGCAGCCCCAGGCCTGAGCTCAGAGGCTGCACAGCCTGGGGCAGCCACCAGTAGGTCCTGTCATCTGGAATTCAGCCAAGTGCTCCTGGGCAGGCTCTCTTCATTACTGGCCACATCCTCGGGCTCAGCAGCTATGACCCTGACGAAAATCCCCCACCATCGTTTCTGAAGGTAATTGGGAAGTTTAGGACATGAGGTCTGAAGACCAGGCAACAGCCCAGGTTCAACCACCTACCAACTCAGTCTCTTAAATCCTCTGAGCCACAACATCCTGATCTGCAAAACGGGGATAAAACTTCATAGTCTTCTTATGAGTGTCAGATGGGGCAACATATGCCAAGAGCCTAGTGACCGGGAATGTCTCTTGTCCCTCACCTGCCTTTACTATGCACAAACGTCATTCCCATAACCCCAAAGGCACCTGCGCAGCTTTCCCTCTGAACTGAATGTGAGAAGATTCCAACCAGCCTATTCTGAAAGGATGTCCTTGTTAAAAAGCACTGCTTACAGAGACTTGGCCGTCCCCGCCATGGCAGACACTGCCACCAAGGACCAGGGCCTCTGCAGTCCTTCTCCAGACCACAGCCTGGAGGCAGGGCCAGCATACTTGTGGTAGAGAATACAGCTTTCCCAGATTTTAAGCCAACCCAGAGGAGAAGGAGGCATTCACACTAGCCTGGGATGCAGACGTGATAACACCTCGCTCCAGTACCATCCAGCCCTCCCCAGTTTCAGGGAAATTGCAGGTCCCTCTCCCAGCCACCTCCAAGGTACACTAGTGGCAACTTTCATCAAGGAAAGTGTTGTCAAGGCGAAAGCTGACCCCAGCAGGACAGTACCCCAGTTCTGCATTCCTTCAGGGACTGCAGGAGCTAAAACCTCCAGTAAGCAGTTGGAACTATGGTGATGGAGCAGAAGCAGAGAAAGGCCATACTGGAGGCAGTGGCTGGGTGGGGAAAGCCAGGTTTCATTCTCAGTTCTGCCAGGTACCTGTGACTTGGGACAAGTCACCACCAGGACTGGGAATATTTCCCATAAAACCAAGAGGTCAGACTGGCCAATCATCCATCACTTTTCCACTTCCTAAGCACTCTTAGCAATCCAGGGTACTAGAGTTGCCACTGTTTGCCTACCTGGCTCCCCCATGAGGTTGAAAGTGTCCCCAAAGACATAGAGAGCATCCTCCCTACCTCAGAATCCTTGCCAGGGTGGCTGTTGCCAGGAGCTCAGCAGTTATAACAGAAGGTGTGTCACGTGAATACATTTCCATGACCTCCCCAGCGACCTGATCTGTGAGGGGTGGCACCCCTTTCTCTTCCCAGCAGTTCCGCCACCCAGATGATCCAGGGAGCAGGAGAGGGGGCTACCGGAAGAGCTCAGGTCCCCACACAGCAGGGTTCGGACCTCAGCCACAGTGAGGCTGAGTGAAGGTCAAGCCTCCCTGATATTCCCAGTAGCAGCAGGGCCCCTCAGGTGCCTCCTGGCCACTTGTCCAGGAAGTAGCCAGCTCCCCAATGTCCCCTTCCCAGCAAGGCCCATGGTAGAAGTTCTTCGGGGACCCTTTCTCCAGGTCAGCATTTTTTAGGAGGGATTTTCCTCCAGAAAAGCACAAGGAGGGGAGACTCAGTGTGGCAAGGCCTGTCTCTGGGAAGTACTAGCAGGCTGGCAGGAAAGGGCCAAGTTGCGGTGTCTGCAAACCACGAATCTTTGTGAGGCGCCACCGTCTCCCCAGTGCCCAACAGACTCAGCCTGAACAGGATGAGTACGTGAGGGCATGAACGAGTGTGCGGCTCCAGGCCTCACTGCGAGCCAGCTCGGTGTCCCATGCATGTGCCTCTGGGGAATGAGAGCATTCTATCCTGCCTCAGTGGGTTTCTCAGACGCCCTAGGAGGCTCTGATGGAAATGGGGCACCATGCTGGGGTGAAGCAGTCTGTTTACAGATTCAGACTCTGGGTTCAGATTTTATCTCCTTCCCCTTCCCATGTAGAGAAAAGCTGTGCATGTGATAAACATTGGTGCATTTCCGGGAAATCTCATCAGACTAAGGAGGGTCCAGCACACGGGCTGGCAGGTAGGAGGCAAAAATTAAACCTTGGCTCCTTCCACTCTTTTGGATCCAAACTGGACCACTACGTGGAGCAGGTCGTCAGAGTCAGCCAGACCCGCTGACCCCACACACTGTCACAACCTGCAATTTCAGGCTCTAGTGGCTGGGACGGCATCAGGGGCTTCCAGGGACACCTCACATGCTGGTTCTCCCGCTGAGCACTTATCTAATAAGGGTCGGAGTGAGCTCGGGTTCCTTAAGATTCTGGGAGAAGTCTGGCGTGGTTGCACAAGCCAAGCCCTGTGGTCAATCCTTCAAAAGCCAGCAATCCAGTGTTGCAAGTCCTGTCTCTGGAGGCCCTGCCCTGGAATGTGAGAGGAGACTGCAGAACAGAGCAGATACCATCGCTGTCCCATCTGACCTCACCACATGCTACTGGGATGGTTTCCTCGTCTGTGTCACCCACCTCTCGGAAGTAAGAGGCAGCTATAGAAGCAGCCTCCTCTAAAGGTGACCTGTGGTACGAATGCCATTGGACGCACACTGGGAAAAGTTTACAAGCAGAATCTCTTAGTAGGGAGTTTACAAGCAGAATCTCTTAATAGGGAGAAGGTGAACTTACAGATTCACAACAACACGGCAGGGTTAAGCAGGCTCATCCCCGTTGGGCAGATGGGGAAGCTTGAGATTCAGAAGTCTTGGGAATTGCCCAAGGTCACACAGACAGAACCTGGGTGCAAAATCAAAGCCACGGGTTTTTCCATTTGCTACATTGCCTCCTCATCAGGGTCCTTAGAATAGTAAACTTCCCCCCTATTTTATCAGTTTAGTAAATCTGGACTTTGGAACCATTCTTAAGCAGGGAATAGTTTTTTTTAATTTTTTCTTGTTAGTCTTTTTTAAAAATTAAATTTATTAGGGTAGCATTTATTGGCTAGTACCATAAATTTCAGATGTACAACTTCATAGTACAATATCTGTATATTCTATTATGTGTTCACTACCTGAGTGTCACCCTGAATTTGACCTGCTTTACCCTCTTTGTCCATTCCTTCCTCTCTGGTAACCACCATTCTGTTGTCTGTATCTATGAGTTTGGTCTTTTGTTTATTAAACAGGGATGTTCTTAAACAGGGGTATGTATAACAAACACTGATTCAACCCAACTGGGGCCCCTTCACTAAACCACAGAAGTCCGCAGAGACCCACTCCAGCCTCCCTCTTCAGGTGAGGAGGCTGAGGCCTCTGGCGTGAAGTGATTCAAGCAAACTAGCTCCTGGGGTCTAAATTCCCATCCCCCAAAACAACTGAAGTCCGCCTTTCCATAAAGTAGGGTGGACCTGAATCCACAAGACAATGGAGGGGACAGGGGGCTGGGTACTGGTTCCATTTACCCAGCAAATCCTTTTCAGGCTTTAGGAAGGGTTTCTGGCCGCTTAGTTTGATCATCCAATAAAGAAGCTCAGAGAGATACAAACAGCTAGACGCTCTGTGGTGTCATGATGCCACACCTTGGTTAACTGGAAGTTAACCAGGGGACTCTGGAAGTCAAGGTACCAAGAGGGCAAAGTGCCATTTCCAGAGAACAAACAGCAGATCATTCTCCTGTATCCACTTTGTGAACCAGGAGCACTTCAGAGCAACATGAGGAAAATCTGAAAGAGGCCAACACAGAGAACCGTGTTCTCTCGGCCCAACAACACGGCAGTTCAACCAGACACACGCTGCTGGACAAGGACCCCTCCCCGCCCAGAACTAAGTCACATAGGCCCCCTACTGTGTCGGTTTAAAAACTGAACTTTGCTGGGCAAAAACACACTTGGCTGGCTGTGTTCAAGAAACCAGTACCTCTCGCCACCTGGGAAACAGCAGCGTGTCTGCAGAAGGGGCAGTTGTGCGGGGTATTGTTGGTTGGCTTGTTTTTAAGCAAAGCCCTGGTCAGTACTGCTATAGCAACTGTAACGAAAATAATAATAGCTGACTCTGATTGGATGCTTCCAATGTTCCCGGCTTTACAGCTTTTAAGAAAATAAAACTGAAGGAGAGACGTCCCCCCCAAGCATTTTGGATCAAACAGGGATTCAGGTTTACGGTGTCAGAGAGGATTGGGTCTTGTAATAATTACAACAAATCACCGCTGGCCCTGTGACAGTTGGCAGACGCAATAAGCAATAAGTGGAGGGAGGAGGAGGGGGAGGGGTTGGATGAGAAATTAAGATTCTAATAAAAAACAAAACATCTCCAGATCTGCAGAAGGCCAGATGCGGCACTGCAAGGTGGGGCCCCTTCTTCAAGTCAGAGATAGCAATTAACTTGTCTCTGGATTCCACAGCCTTCCCAGCCTCTGGGCAAAAGCAAGGTGGGAATACACTAGTTTCCCTCTATTGTGTAGGGGGCGGGGGGCACTCCCCGGACTTCTGAGAACCCAGCCCTTTTGGCTTCTTCCAAATCCTTTTAATACTGACTTCCCAGCTATAATTTGAGAGAGGAGGGCAGGTGTATCTTACTTCTCCTTTACACTGGAGGCTGTCTCCATCAGAAGCCCTTAAATAGTGTCATCTTCGCACCAAAGGCTAGTTCCACAGCATAATCCTTCCTAAACCAAAATCCAGTGTTTGAGGGGAGCCGGTGGGCAATTACATTTTGAGCAGTGAAACGCTGTGGCGGTGCCAAAGGAAAGCACCAAATGCCTGAAGAGCAAAAATGCAGTTTCAGCAATCACTTTGAAAAGCGGCAAGAACCTGGAGGAAAGGAAAGGAAGGGACAAGACAGTGTCTGGGGCATGAGGCGAAAGCAGAGAACGATGGGCCTCTTCTCACACTTCAGGGGACCTCCCCCTGCCCCAGTCACCCCGGCCCACGGCTGCTCGGCTCAGTCACACAGGGAAAAGTCCAGCGTGTGACTCAGTGGGAGCATGAGTCCTGCGGCCAGACAAGCTGGAAACGGGGTTGGAGGCGGAGGTGAGGAGGCAGGGGATGTCGGAGAGCAGCCCACCCCGCCCACCGCTCCCGGAGCCTACATCCCAGTTTCCTCTCCTCCCCGCCCCGCAAAGCCCGCCTAACGTGAGGGGCTGGTCGCGGGTCCTCAACCTGCCACATCACTGAACCGAGGAGGGAGAGGAAGCTTCAAACAGGGCGACCCGGGCTCAAGGATGCAACTAAGAAAGGAGTGGACAGGACCATGGAGGGGGGGTATCAGAGGCCGCTCCCCAGGCCGCCTACCCCTGCACCCTCGGGCCCAGCCGGGTTCCCTGACCCTCCGCGCTATGCCGCTTTACCTCCAGGGTCCGGATCTCCTGCTGGGTGAGGTCGTTGGACACCGCGCACTTCGTGCGCAGCCCGCGCAGGCTGCCAATGGAGATATCGATGAGCTTCTGGAGCTGCCCGCACTGCTGCAACGCCCGGCTTGCTGCAGCTCCGGCGCCCCCCTCCGCGGCCGCCGCGGCCCCCCCACCGCTGCCTTCCTTCTCTCCCATCGCCGCCGCACGCCGTGCCGCTCTATCCATGCCTCGGCATCGGTGCCGCGGGGTGGCCAAGGCGGGGAGCCCGGGAGCACGGGCTCGGAAGGGAATTCCCAAGCCGGGAGGGCCGCACGAAGAACGCCCCTCGGTGCTGCTGGAGAGCGGACGCGAGTAGAACTGGCAACCGAACGCGCCGCTCCCGCCCGCCCAGCCGCCGCAGCAAAGCGAAAGCCGCGGCGACCCGACGGCTGCGGCTCCCAGAGCCTTTAAGTGGCAGCAGGGGCCGGGTCAGGGCAGCTGGGCATGCTGGGACTTGTAGTCTGAGTCGCGCACCTGCCTCCTGGCCCTTGTCTTCGGAGCCCTCGCCCGCTCCCTACGCCTAGCGCCCGGCAGTCCTGGCCTTCTCCGCTTCGGTGGATGCAGGCGGTGCGGGAGTGACCGCCGCGGTGTCCCGGGAGTGGCTGCTCCACGCTGACTCCTCCCCCGGCGCCCAGAGCCTGGGAGCCTCGTCTCCCCGCCCATCCCTGTCCCCCATGCCCGCCTCCAGCCTAGGGGCTTCCCGCGACCCCCGGATGGGGCGGAGCAGGGGTCGGGTCCCCTTTGGAACAGAGGAGGGTTTGCATCCTGCCGTTCCTCAGTGGCAGCCAGACCCTCGAAGATGGGGACAGGGGCCGTTCCAGAATTTCTATGTGGGTTTTAGGGGCCGCCATCTAGTGGGAAGGGGCCTAAAGTGCTTGTGCTGTAGCAGGTTCGCAAAGCACTGAACTCCCGATTGTCTGTACCAAAGGAAATAAATGCTCAGGCGTGGATACAGACGGAAGGGCTTTCTTCTGGACCCTTTTCACCCACTAAGTTAAGTGTCCCATCCCTCTGCCACCCAAACAGCCAGCCAGCCCAGACACTTGGGGCGGCACGCTAATTCGTCCTGCACTTGGGAGCACTCTAGAGCCAATGCCTGGTTTCAAATTCAGGCTCTAGTGAGCCTAGCTGTGTGATTATGCGCAAAGTGAGCACATCTCCGAGAGTCTGAGTTTCCCCATCAGTAAAACTGGGGCGATAACAGTTCTTATTTTATAGGGTTCACATGAAGAATGAGTTAAGCCCTGACTGGCATGGTTCCATTGGTTGAACATGGCCTCCCTCGCAAAGCAAGGGGACGCAGGTTGGATTCCCAGTCAGGGCACATGCCTGGGTTGCGGGCCTGGTCCCCGTTGGGGCACGTGGGAAAGGCAACCTATCGATGTTTCTCTCCTTCTCTTTTCTCTCTCCCTTCCCCTCTCTCTAATAATTAATAAAAAAAATTTTAAATTTCTTTTTAAAAAAAGAATGAGTTCATATATGCACAGCACCTAGGTTGACTGCTGCCACAGGCAGTCACTGGATAAATGTTAGCAATTGTTACTGTCCAACCTAGATCTCCTGAACATGGCCCCAGACCTGAGCAGTGGGCATGGGCACAGTACTGCTCCTGGACTAGTAGCCTTTCCTGCCTCCAGCATTCAAACCCTATCCCATCATTAACCCCACCCCTCCCACCTGCCAATTCACATGTGCTCTATTTATCTGGCTGAACTGAAAAGCCAAGACACTGATCAACGCTCCCACACATCCATACTTCCAACATTTGCCAACCAGAGGAAATCTCTCTTCTCTGAATTATTTTCTCTTGTAAGCTCCTTGGCTGCCCAAATGGCTGGCTAAATTATCTTTGTACCCGCCTCAGAGAGCCAAAGACAGTACATGGCACACAGCACAGGGCTCCATAAAGTTGTACAACCATGTCCCAAGTTCTTCAGGCATGCCAAATGTCTGTTTCTCTTGGGCCAGCTTAATAGTTTCTGTCTCTCAGGTTTTTGTTTTGTTTTTTTTTGTGTGTGTTTTTCTTTTCTGAGAATGAGGATCAGACAGGAGGTAGGGTTCCAGCATTATAGTTCCCCCTAAACTATACATATAATCAGTACTGGCAGACAGTTTTTATTACACCTTCATTTGATGTCATTCGAAATGTTAAAATAAATATTAGATCTGAAAAATAAATCCATGATAACTTTAAAATGTGCTTTTGCAAACTAACTCCTCCTCTAGAGCTTTTCTGAAACACAAGGGTCTTCCTCTCCAATTCCTTCCTGACCCTCCCCACTAAGAATCACTAGTCCAATCATCAATTTGTTACTGGACCCTCTGTGCTGTATCTATTAAGCCCCCCAACCCTGACTCTTCCTTATCCCCCACCCCCATGGAGCAGAGTAACAACTGCCCTAAAAGAGGAACTGCTTGACAGTGGTTCTCAGCCTTGACAGTGGATCAAAATCTCCTGGAAGACACCTTAACACACACTGCAGACCCCAACCACAGAACTTCCCATTCAGTAATTGAGGACAAGGCTGGTGAATTTGTGTTCCAAGTTCTCAAGTGACGCTGATGCTGCCGGTCCAGAGGCTGAACTTTAAGAAGCCTTGGCACAGAGGAAGGTCAGGTAGGTAGGTCCATAGTGCAGCCTGCCCGGTGATCAGTAGCCAGAGCTGCCAGGCTTGAGTGACTGACTCATTCTAACTCAATTCACGAGAGAGTTCCTGCTTAAGTGCCTATTTATGCGTTTACATCAAGCTTGTAATTGCTGTAGGGGCCTGGTCAACACATTTTCCCCCAGGGCCACTTGATGTGGGAAGCCATATCCTGAGAGGACAACTGCCAGCCTGTGACATCCACACCTACCATGCCACCATGGCAATGGTATCATGCTGGAAACTGGACAAACCTCAGCTCCTGGGCTGCTCTCCTGCAGTCCTACTTCTGAGTCGTTGAAAGCACTCAGTAAGCCGCAGCTTTCCCTCCTGGTCCGTCTCAGATGCTCAGGCCCTCTTGACTGGGTGTGGGTGTCCTGTCAGCCACACCCCTTTGCAGAACTGCCTCTTAGAGATGCAGAAAGCAAAGGTTTTTAAATAACCGCCTCATTCATCCTTCTGACATTCAGTAAGTATTTATGAAGTGTCTAGTTATGTGGTAGGCCTCTGTGTGCTGGCCTCTGAGAAAGCAGCGGCGAACAAAACCAGGAATGCATACGAGAAGACAGGTAGTGAGTAGAAGGCACAGGATATTGGGTGGTAACAGGTGCTGTGGCAGAGCATAAAGTGGGGAAGGGGGACAGGAAGTGCAGCGCTTGCAACCCTCAGCAGAGCTGTTTCAGGGAGTGGGGTTCTCAGCTCTGTCCCTGAATTGCTGTCTGACCTTGGGCAAGTCTTCTCATCTCATAGTCCCTCTCCTCATTTGCAGGATGGAGATTATATGTCTGAGGATGAACGGAGGTGATTATGCAAAATGACAGTCACAAAGTAAGAGTTCGACACATTTCTTTCTATTTATTTGATAAAAACCTACCATGTGCCAGGCACTGGTCTGAATACTTTACTTAACCCATTTAACTAATATTAGTTACTGTCCTCCTCCCGCCCCTTCCAGAGTGAGTTTCTTCTAGTTAGATGAATTCATCTGTTATGTGCTGATGCTCAGGTTCAACTTCAGCTCCAGGTCCTTGAGGCTTTCTGTGGCTCTCTCAGTACAGAAAGTTTTTCCCTGCCCTCCTTCCCCGCCTCTGGCTCAGATACGTGCAGTGTTGTCACTCTAAGTTTCCCTAGTGTGGACTCTCCTGCATGGATCTCAACACCACAGTAGCCATGCAAGGAAGCATGTTTGTGTTCATGTTTCATGCTTCTCAAACACGAAAAGCATCCCTACTATGTGCCAGACTCTGGGACAGGCCCAGAGTGAAGGAGACCAGGTCTTTATTCATGTGGAACACACAGGAGACTGGAGACACAAAGTGAAGAAGTCAACAAATACCGTACCAAAATAAATTCAGAGAATGGTAAGAGCTATGCAGTGGGGAAAGCACAAAGTAACAGCAAATTCCCTGGAGATAAGGTACTTCATTAAATGAAGTGGTCAGAGAAGTACTCTCTGCCCGATCATTGAACTAAGATCTAAATAAAGAAAAGGAGCAAGCCATGTGGAGCTCCCAAGAAGGGGCATTCTAGGCAACGGGAACACCACGTGCAAGGGCCCTGAGGCAGTAACAACTTGGCAGACTCCAGGAACCAAATCAAAGCCAGCATGGCTTCAGTGTGATGAGAGAGAACAGGGGTTGGAGATAACATGGGATTGCTGGGCAAGGGCCAGATAAAGTAGGACATGGGCAAGAAGTTTGAATTTTTTTGTCTAAGTCCAAGATTACTACGTGTCCTGGAAGCTTGTTAGAAATGCAGCGTCTCTCACCTCATCCCAGATTAACTGAATCTTGGATTTTAGCAAGATCCTCTTATGACTTGAATGTATGTTAACGCTTCAGAAGCATAGCTCTCTAAGTACATGGAAAGAAAGCTACACTCCTTGCCAGGGAAGTGTTTTTAAAAGATCCCTCTGGCCACCATGTGGAGAGTAGATGGTAAAGAGAGATAGGGCAGAAACAGAGGCCTGGGTTTTAAGACTGCTGATGTGGCCAAGGCGAGGAGTAGGAGCAGGAGTAGGGAGGGCAAGGAGGCAATGGAGAAAAGGGGGATGGAAACAGAGTCAACAGGAGAAGCCAATGGGTGAAAAGTGGGAGGAGGGATGAAATGATTTTAGCCATCCTGGCCTTATTGCCTCTGGTCCTCCAAAGATAAAGCAGAGCACTGTGGGAGGAGCCCTACCGGCCATGAGGTGTGGCAATACCCTCAGGTGCTACAGTCACTGTCCCAGCATTCCCAGCTCCACCCCCAGCATCATCTCAGGACTCTGCCGGTTTCTCTCACAACCTAGGACAGTGCAGGGGAAGCTTTGGTTCCTGGGATTTCACCTTCAGTCCACTTGTCCAGGAAATGTGGGGAGTGGCCCTGGAGAGATGCATTCTATTATTACTACATACACCTGTGCTCATTCATTCAGCAAATATTTACTGAGCCCCCATTATGTGCTTAACTGGGTCCCCAATATGTGCTAGACTGAGAATAGAGCAGTAAATGGTACCTCACTTTATAGTTTACAAAAGACTTTGATTTGAGCTCACAGTAACTTGTGTCATCTTCCTAAGACCCTTCTCATGTTGCTCACCAGCTAGAAAACCCCTTGGGTTCCCCGTTGACCCCAGAGTGCTGTGTGAATTCCTGAATGAAGTCTACGAGGTCCTTCATTCCCGGGCCCCGCCAACCTCTCCAAGCTCCTTTGCTACTCAAGGCTTTTATGAGTCCATGTCCCAGTTTAAAACTCTGATGAAAACAAACAGTGCCTCTCCAGAAAAGAAGAATATAGACACTCACAACTGTGATACAACCTCAGGGGGTTTGTGGGCCCCCTTATAGGTATCCATGAACCCCAGGACTATAGACAAGATTAGGAAGCCTGCCTCACTGTTGGTCCCCACTGCCTTTACTCAACTGTCTTGGGTCGCACCGTGGGTATCATGTCACCATACCTTAGCTCAGGCTGTCATTTCCTCCTGCCCTGCTTCCTCTCCGTCTCCTCACACACACTTCTACTCATCCCATAGATCTGGGTCATGTGGCCCCATGCCCCACCCACAACAGAATCAGTCTTTATAGCTTCCACAGCCCCAGAGAACTTGGCACACATCACAGGTGTGTGGTTTTCTCCCTGCCTGTTTCCCTACCTACATAAACTCTGTAAAATCTAGGAAATGTTTTCACCTCTCTGAGATTGAATTTCCTCATCGTTATAGTAATCTCTCCCTCCAGGGTGGCTGAGTGGGATGAAGGAAATAAAACAGGCCTGAACACAACAGAGTTTAACACATATTTCAATAAACAAATGATGGACTGCATTGTACAGGCAAAGAAACCAGGGTCTCTCTCAAAGGATTCTGACCCTTGTGTGGCTTAGCTGTTTGTTCTAGAAGACACATCACCACCACCTGTGCAGTGTGGTCAGAACTAGCTCTGGGTCAGGTTGCAGGAAGGAGCTAAGTTGAAAAATGGCCTTCTTGAGCTAAAATTGAAGACACCCATCTGGTCATGGGATTTTTCAGGTAACCCAGTAGGAGAGAACTTCTCTGGGAGATTCAGGGAGAAATCGATCCAGGGAAGGCCAGGAGGTGATATGGGTACTCTCTCCTCCCAGTTACCTCTTCTAACAATTTATCCCCCACTTTCAAGTCCTTGCCCTTCTGAAGCCATCAGGGTACACCCTGTGCTCCCCCATTTATGGTTTCTTGTACCAATCTCCCAATCACTTCAACTTTTTCGCTGTGGGCTCCATATTCCTCTCCACCCCTATGCTTCTTGGACTCACATAGACTCTATATGATCAGGGAAAAGTTTTCACCTCTCTGAGCTTATATTTCCTCACCTGTAAAAAGGAGTATAAAAATCTTCATCAGAACCTCTCATCTGGAGATCCAAGATGGAGTAGTGGAAGCTACACTAACCTTCTCCCAGGACCAATCTATAATTACAACTTCATTATGGAAAAATCATCTTGAATGACCAACTGAACACTAGCTGGAGAGAAGCCTTATAACCACGAAGAGACAGAAAAGGCTGCTTCATCACAGTGTGACTGGTAGGAAGTGCAGAGACACAGGAGGGCTGGCTGGGCTCCCACGGGGAGGGGGGGGCAGCTGAAGGGATGGAGAAACACCTTAGCAGCTGGGGGTCCCCCTGAGAAGGTGGGGTCTAAACTCCCAGCTGGGCTTCCCAGCCTACAGCAACAGAGCCAAGAGTAAAATAGCATCCAGCTGTGAAAAGCAAAAAGCCACAAGGTGTTTTGCCAGCCTGAGACAGCTGGAGGCACACAGCATTCTTAAAGGGACCACATGTGAAAATACATTGGCACCCATTTACCCTGGGCTCCAGCAGAGGGAGGGCAGATTGGTCTAGAGACGCTTAAGGAGAGTTTGGGGCAGTGGCTTTGAGGAGAGAACTGAGGGAGCAGCTGACCAGATCCCAGTGCTGACTCATCCCCCATACTGCAGGCAGACCACTCCCCTCCAAGTGGCATCAGCCTGAGCAGAAGCAATAGACCCACCTGCAGGAATTAATCTGCCCTGCCCTTGGCTGATCACATATTGAATGGATTAACAACTAAAGGAGACAAAGACAGCAGATCTCTGGGAGTTTCAAACAGGCTGCCTCGGCCCAGACTGGGACACAATCTGACGGTACCAGGGGCAGATCCAGGAAGTAAAGAAAGTGTACATCTACAACAGTATACAAGACATGGTGGGAGGAGTGACTCTCAGTCAGCTAGCTGGAGGGAAGGACCCACCAAAGAGCAACACAACACCACCAAAACCCAAGTATAACCAGACAGCCCAAATAAACAGCATAAAGGGCATCCCAAGAGCATCAGGTTTAGGAGACCAAGGAGACTACACCACTGAATCCCACAGGTCTCCTACCACAGAAGTTCATAACACAAAGAGAGGAAGTCAAAGCAGATCAATCTGAGAAGCAGAAACAAACAAGAAGAGTCACACAAAAAAAACAGGGAGACAAAGACATAACCCCCAATCAAAAAGAAAGGAGGAATCCCCAGAAAGGGTGCTAAATGAAATAGAGGCAAGCAGGCTATCAGACATGAAATTCAAAACAAAACCAGGAACTCGTTCTTTGAAAAGATAAACAAAATCGACAAACCTTTAACCAGACTCATCAAGATAAAAAGAGAGAGGACCTAAATAAATAAAATCAGAAACCAAAGAGGAGAATTCACAACCAATACCACAGAAATACAAAGGATTGTAAGAAATTATTATGAACAACTATATGACAAGAAATTTGACAATCTGGGTAAAATGGACAAATTTCTGGAAACATAATCTTCCCAAACTGAATCAAGAAGAAGCAGAAAGCCTGAATAAATCGATAACAACTAGTGAAATTGAAGAAGTAATCAAAAAATTCTTGGCACACAAAAGCCCTGGACCAGATGGCTTCACAGGCAAATTTTACTGAACATTTAGGCAAGAGCTAACTCTTATCCTTCTCAAACTATTCCAAAAAATCCAAGAAGAGGGAAGACCCCCCAAGTTATTTCTATGAAGCCAGTATTATCCTAATTCCAAAATCAGGTCAAGACACAACAAAGGAAGAAAACTACAGGCCAATATTGCTGATGAACATAAATGCTAAAATCCTCAACAAAATATATTGGCAAACCAGATCCAGAAATACATTAGAAAGATCATACACCACAATCAAGTAGGATTCATCCCAGGGATACAAGGATGGTATAATATATTTAAATCAATAAATGTAATACAGCATATAAGCAAATGAAAGACAAAAACCACATGATCATATCAAGATGCTGAAAAAGCATTTCACATATCAAGACGCTGAAAAAGCATTTCATAAAGTACAACACCCATTTATGATAAAAATACTCAGCAAATTGGGAATAGATGGAGCATACCTCAACATAATAAAGGCCATATACACAGCCAACATCATACTCAATGGAAAAAAACTGAAAGCTTTTCCCCTAAGATCAGGAATAAGACAAGGATGTCCACTCTCTTCACTTCCGTTCAACACAGTTTTGGAAGTTCTAGCCACACGATCAGACAAGAAAGAGAAATAAAAGTCATCCAGATTGGAAAAGAGGAAGTAAAACTGTCATTATTTGCAGCTGACATGATAGCATACATAGAAAACCCTATAGATTCCACAAAAAACTACTTGACCTAATAAGTGAATTTGGCAAAAGAGCAGGGTACAAAGTCAACTTCAGATATTGAAGGCATTTCTGTACACCAACAATGAACTATCAGAGATAGAAACTAGAAAAAATATCCCATTTTTTATAGCAACAAGAAAAGTAAAGTACTTTAGGAATAAACTGAATCAAGGAGGTAAAAGACCTATACTTGGAAAACTACAGAACACTGAAGAAAGAAATTAAGGAAGATACAAATAAATGGAAGCATATAGCATGTTCATGGATGGGAAGAGCTAATATCATTAACTGTGGAAAACAGTATGGAAATTTCTCAAAAAACTAAAAATGGAACTGCCTTTTGATCCAGCGATTCCACTGTTAGGATTATACCTGAAGAACCCCGAAACACCAGTTCAGAAGAAACTATGCACCCTATGTTCGTTGCAGCGCTATTTACAATAGCCAAACACTGGAAACAGCCTAAGTGCCCATCAGTGGATGAGTGGATCAAAAAACTGGTACATTTACAAAATGGAATACTACACAGCAGAAAGAAGGAACTCCTACCGTGTGCGACTACATGGATGAAACTGGAGAGTATTATGCTTAGTGAAATAAGCCAGGTGGTGAAAAAAAACTAATCATATGATCTCAACTAATACAGGAACTTAATGGACAAAACCAACAAACAAGCAAAAATAGAACCAGAGCCATGGAAACAAGGAACAGACTGACAGTGATCAGAGGGGAGTGGGGAAGGGGAGAAGGAGGAAAGAAGAGGAAGGAGTCTAGTCAAGGAACTAGTATAAATGACCCATGGGCATGGACTACAGGGTGGGGATTGACTATGGGAGAGGGGGGATTGACTGTGGGCATGGCAGGGGAGAGCAATGGGGGAAAGATGGGACAACTGTAATAGAAAAACAAAATAAAAAAACAAAACAAAACAAAAAACCTCCCATCCATTGTCATTACCACTTTTTCCACTGTCATGAGCTCAGGGCCTTCCCTTGCTCCTTATCCCGTGTAGATTCCACACTGCACCGCAACCATTACTCCACAGCTAACCCCCTCAATAAACCTGCCCCTTTCCCCATCGTAGGAACCAGGCTGAGGCCCGGCCTTCATAAAACCCAGTCCCTCAGCTTCTCCAGGCCTGCGTCTTAGCAGCTGAATGATGCTGGAGAAAAGCACACAGCCCTGCTGGTGGGTTGTTCTTTAAATTCATGACCACAAACCTCAAATTGGCACTCCTCATGCCTGGCAAGCCTACCAGCCTTTCCTAGAAAGCTCATTTTCCTGTTCTCAAAGATGGCTATTTTATACTTTCTTCCATCTCTACAAACTACCCTGCACTCCTCACCCTTCACTGAGAAACTGGAAGTCATTAGACCAGATCCATCAGCCCTCCTGTTGTATGTCCATGCTTTCTGCCTCTCCTCCTAGAACCCAAGAAGAGGCATTCTGTTTCAGCCTTAGGCCAACCACCTTCTGCTTGGACTCTCCCCTCCAGCAGCCTTGAGGCTTCCACTCAGCTCTGCATCATTATTTTCTCCTTTCTGCCCTATTATTCTCATTTGTACACAAACATGTTCTAGTATTTCCATGAAAGAAAGAAGGAGTGGGGAGGAAGGAGGAAGGAAGGAAGGAAGGCAGGAAGGAACGGAGGGAGGGAGGAAGGGAAGGAGGGAAAAGCACGTTTCTGAATAAGTTAGGGCCCTGGCAGGAAACAGAGGTCACTCAGATGATTCAGCTGACCTCAAAGAAGGGGCTACTTACAAATTAAGGAAACAAACAAGGATGTTGAACACCCAGAGACAAGCTGTGCTGGGTGGGAATAGTAACTCCCAGTGCTGAAAGGGTCAGGGGAAGGAAGAGTGTCCTGAGAGCCACGGAGGAGGGGGCAGCCCAGAAGGACTCGCAGGCGCAGGGGACGCAGCTCCTGCTAGAGAAAAGCATGGAAGCAGCGGCGCAGGAGCGGGAAGAACACCTGACCTCTTTCTTCCAGCCCACAGCGTTGCCTCCCTTTGGCTAAACCCATCTGGGAGCACTGTAGCAGGAGAGTCCAGGCGATGCAGTACAAAAGGCTCCCCCTCCCAGGGCCCCCGAGCGGAACACGAACACAGCTCGGATGGGAGAATGGTCAGCATGCTTTCTCTTAGCCCCAAATGCCCTTTCAGCTTCTACCCCGTTTCCCTGCTAAACTTCATAGCAAACCGTCTTGGAAGAGTGGTCTGTACTCAACCTCTTCACTTCTCATGCTTTCTCCACTCTGCTAGTCTAGCTTTAGTCTTCATCATACAGCTTGACAACCTTGCCATTGAAATTATTTTCAAATTCAGCAGTGGCCTCCATGTTCCCAAATCTGAGAACAGTTGCCACACCGTCCTTCTTGAAACAGCTCTCTTGGCTTCCTTGCCCCTAATTCCTTACTTTTCCTTCTCCTCTCTGACTGCTATTTCTTGGTCTTTCTTGCTGGCCCCTCATCCCCTAAGTGGCTTGCTGCAGAGCTCAGTTAATAGCCTCTTCCCCTTCCCTATGGGGACTGTCACCTCTGTGCCACTCTCTGGTTGACCAGATGCATGGTGCCTTCTTCTCATCCTTCAGCTCTCAGCTCAAATGCCACCTCCCCAGAAAGGGCTTTCCCTAGCCAAACTCTCTAGAGCAGCCCCTTGTCATTATGTCACACTGCCTTATTTGCTTCTTTATCACGATTTGTCAACCTGATTGGCTTATGGGTTTGTTTCCTTGTTTGTTTATCCAGGGATTTGTTCTTCAGCAGTCTTGCCCATTCCTGAATCCCTAGTATGATACATAGTAGGTGTTAAATAGTTGATGAATGCATGGTCGGGAACTTTGCAAATGTCACATTGCAAGATAAAGTCAACAATTTAAGAACACTGTTTTGCTTTTGCAGGATGGAATTTCCTGACAAGCACTTAACTATTCTACTGGGTCTTTTGAAACAAACTGCCTTTCCTATTAAATTTATACTCACATATAATACATGTATATGTAAAAGTAATCTAAGCAGAGAATCTGGCAATACAAATTTGGAAGTAGATGAGGTCCCATATTATTATCATACAATTTTGTAAAGTGAAGATTCAGAATGAGATCATGTCTTTGCCCTCTCTGGTTCTAGCCACAGGACAGCCTGAGGGATAGTCAAGGGCCAGCACTGTGGACTGAGGCAGACCTGGGTTTCATTTCCATTTCTCGCCCTTGTTCACAGCGTAATCTTAACCAAGTCGCTTTATCTCTCTGGGCCTCGAGGTTCTCCTGTATAATTGCTATCATAGGGATGACATGAACAAGGCGTATAAAGCCCTCAGCCTAGGAGCCTGGCACATGTAGCCACACTGTAACAGCACACATCATGTCCATGGCTATGATACAATTTTCCAATTCCCAAAGCTTCCCGATGATCGTCGGCAGCCGTCCGTCTCGAGAGACGATGGTGTAGCTTCTTAAGAGTCTATCTGCACCGCCGAGAATGGCTGTGCAGTCCAACTCGGGAGTGACACAGTATCTGTCTCCTCCTGTGTTGAATCGACATCTTGTGATGACGCTGGAGTGTCCTCTCCAGTGAAGCTGAAGCTACAGAGCCTGGGCAGGGTGATATGGAGGGTCTGCTATTGCCCATGCCCGTCCGTCTCGAGAGACGATGGTGTAGCTTCTTAAGAGTCTATCTGCACCGCCGAGAATGGCTGTGCAGTCCGACTCGGGAGTGACACGGTATCTGTCTCCTCCCACGTTGAATCGACATCTTACGATGACGCTGGAGTGTCCTCTCCAGTGAAGCTGAAGCTACAGAGCCTGGGCAGGGTGATATGGAGGGTCTGCTGTTGCCCATGCAGCAGACCCCCCCTCTCTTCGCAGCTGAAGGGTCCAAGGGAAAGACGGAGTCAATACAGCTTGGCTTCAGGTGCGCCGCAGGAGTTGCCGGTGTTGACTACAACGTCAAACCGCCTTAGGGACTCCGGCTCCGGATTTTCTGTTGGGGTTTACTCCCTTAGCCTTTCCCCTGAAGAGGTATGCCGCAAGGCAGCGGAGGTTTTTTGGAGTCAGAGTTTTCCTTCTCTGATGTGCCCTGACTGGAAGATCGAACCAGCGACACTTAGCTCGCAGGCCGACACTCAATCCACTGAGCCAAACCAGCCAGGGATCACAGCCTGCAAAAGGGAGTGGTGAATGTGGATTAGGGAGTTGAGTTGAGGGCTGGAAGCTGTTTCTGACAAGTCATTTGGAAAAGGATGGAAGTGACTAGAAATTAAAGATATGTAATAACCTTTCCAAGGTCAAAGCATTGAAAAAATTGTAGTGCCCACTCCCACAAATATGAGCCAAAATAAAAAACAATAAAACACAAAATCTGCATGTATGCTAAAATGAAAACAGCTCCTTTCTAGATTTTCTGATTGCATGGTTCTAGGTTAATTCATTGAAGCCGAATTCTTCACTTTCCAATGCCTTTGCTGTGTTGCCTGCCTCTAGGTCATTCAGCACACAACACATCTGATCCCAGGTTCAAAAATTCGTAGGATCTGAGTGCCAAGGGATACTTCCTATACAAGTAACATAATTAATGATAATGAATTGCACTACTGTTGTCCCATCATTTACCTTAACTCCCAAGCCCTTTTACCTCTATTAGCTTGCCCAGACTCCACATCTTCTAGATGTGGTTGGTAGCTCCAGGGGTTTAAAGCCAGAGAAATTAAGTGATGGTCGAGGGTCAGCTCCACTTTCAGGGAATAACCAGAAATGTAGCTTAAATCCTTGGACCTATCAAATCACAAGCCAAATGACCTCCAAATTACCCTTTGCCTGGAAACCACCCACTCATCTTTTACTCACGACATCCAACTCACCGCTCAGGGCTCAGAGGCCCACCTCTTCCTGGAAGCCCTCCCTCACCTCCAGGCTGGTCTAGCTCACTTCTTCCAAGCTGCCATCATCCTCAGTGCTTGCCCCCAGGATCTTAGGACCTCCCTGCCTCAAAACACTTTCTTTTCTCTCTGCCTCTGGAACTGGACTGTGTACAATCCGGGGGACCTTTACTCAGAGCACAGTGCTCCAAAAGGTTTGTGATTCATTGTTGAATTAAACGAGCTGGGTTTAGTATCCTGGGAGGACTTGTTTTATAGAAAATAGAGACAGAACTGACCTATTCCTGGGCAGAAGACATACACTTGGAAGGTTTTCCGTTGGCCGCCTCCACCCACCCAGATAAGTGTGGTCCCTGAAATGCCACCATTTGAGAATAGTTCATTGTCATCTTCTACTGACATTCTTCTTCCCCTAGGTGGGACTAGGGTGTAGTAGGTGGGTGGTTAGGGGCTTAGGCGGAGAGGGAGCTACTGAAGATATTAGTTCTTACAATTATTTACATATCTGCAACTATTGTCCCCATTTCATGGAGGCTGAAATGTAGCAAACCCACATCTGTTCCCTGTGCCCTGGGCATCTAAGAGAGCGTCAAGGCTCACGCATATAAAATGAGGTCACCTTTCTGTTTAATAGCACAATTGCAAGAACTTGAAACGCTCACCCTCTTTAATCACTGTCTTCAGCCAGGCCCTGTCCTTAAGGGTGTCTAGGCCTTCTCTTTGGGTGCCAAGTCTGTTGCACAAACCTGCTGGGTTGGCGATGCACCTCAGCCAGCCCTGGGTGCAAGGCGCCCGGACAGCCTGGCCAAGACGGGCTCCTACCCTCCCCTACAAGCTCTCACCTCCCAGCTAGGACCAGCAGGTAAGGCTTAGCAATTCATTAGAAGGGTCAGAGATAAAGCACTTATCTTTAGCTAACAGACACTGAGCGCTTGCTCTATGCAAGGCACCGTTCTGAGCACTTTTAATGCATAGTCCAGGATCCTCACAACCACCCAATGAGAGAAGTGCTGTTAACCCCTAATCGCTGGTGACGACAGGGAAACTGAACTTTAGGAAGATTAACTGCACCTCACTGGCTACTCCTTCTCGCTTTCCTTGCTGGGTCTCCCTCACTGTCCAATCTCTAACTGCAGAGGCCTGGGGCAGGCCTCAGTCCCAACTTCTCTTTGGGTTCACCCAGCCAGCTCATCTATAAGCTGACCTTGCCCCTGAGCTTCAGGCCCCTCCTGCCTCTCCACAGCTCCATGTGGAGTTCTAACAGACAAACTCAGACTCCGTGTGTCCAGAACGGAGCTCCTGATACCACACGCTCAGCTGGCTGCTCCCACTATTTTCCCCCATCTCACGCCATGGCAACATCATCTTGTCACTTGCTCAGCCAAAAACATTCAAGTCATTCTTGATTCTTCTCTTTCTTCTCCCCACATTCAAGGCATTAGCAAGTCCTGTTAGCTAGACTTAAACACACACACAAGATTTGGCAGGTTCCCATCTCAGCACGAGGGCTGCGGCCTCTGCAAAAAGGGACAGACATTGTCCCTGCCCTCGTGGAGATGACATGCCAGGGGGGCAAGGCAGGCAATAAACAAGGAAACAATAAAAAGCACTCGGCTTTATTATTTAGGACTAAGAGTGAGGAGTGCTTTGGAGAAGAGAATACACAATGATTTGGTGGACTTAGGTGGCATCTGATCTGAGCCTTGGATGATGAAGAGCCACCACATGGGGATGCAGGGGCAGGAGCGTGCAGGCACAGCACACAGACCCGCTGAGCCAGGGACGAACCGGACATGTGGGGACTTCTCAGGAAGCCAGGAGACAGGACACGCAGGAAACTGGCTGTTACTCTGAGGGCCGCGGGTGGCCACAGGAGGAGGGCTGTGGGAGGTTGGAGGAGCTCTCCTACAGCGCGGCCCACAGAGGCCAGCGTGGATTCAGAGGCAAAGCAGAGCCCCGAGAGCAAGAGTAGAAGCAGGGGAGCAGCTGGAAGGCTACAGAAGTGTACCGGGAGGGAGGAGATGGTCGTTTTCAGAGACTGAATATAGTAACAGACCATGGCCAGGCCACCTAGAAAAACAGAGCTCTGACCCACAACCTGCAGCAACCAGCCCAGGCAGCCAAACCACAAGCCCTGCAGCAACTGGTCCCAAACAGGCCAGGACTTGATCAATGACTGACAGCTTCCCTAATGTTTGCCCCTTTTTCCAATTTAGGATCAAGTACTGAAAGCCAAACATGCTCCCCTAACCAATCGCTCTGAACACCTGTGGCCTTGCCGTGATCACTTAGTGTATTTCTAGAAATGGGGTTGTGAGGTCAGAAAAGGGGAATGCTTTTCATTTATTAGATAGTGCCAAACTGCTTTCCAAAGAGCTCATGACAGTTTTTGCTGATAAATGAGAATGAAATTCTTGTTTACCCATACTCCTTTTTTAAATTTTTATTTATTAATTTTAGGGAGAAAGAGAAGAAGGGAGAGGGAGAGACAGAGAATTAGAGAGAAACCTCGATTTGTTGTTCTACTTAGTTATGCATTGATTAGTTGATTCTTGTATGTGCCCTGACCGGGGATCAAACCCACAACCTTGGCGTATAGGGACAATGCTCTAACGAACTGAGCTACCCAGCCAAGGCTATTTACTCACATTCTTGCCAAGACTGGATAATGTCAGTCAATTTAACTTGGTCAATTCTGATAGAAAGATTATACTGTATTATTGTTTTAATTTGCATTTCTTAGAATATAAATAAGGTTTCTTATCGTTCTTTATATTCATTGTCCATTTTTCTGTGCGCTTTTTTTCCTTTTGATTTGTAAACGTTCTTGGTGTATTAGAAGAATTAGCCTCCTGTCTTGTCTAGCTGGTATAAACATCCTTTTTGATTTGTTTTTATCTTTATGTTAGTCTTATAAAGGTTTAGAATTTTATGTGATCGTGTGTAGTAACCTCTTTTTTTTCAAATTTTGTGTATTGTGCTTATAAAGGCCTTCAATATTCCAAAATTATTCTCTAAAACTCACTCATCTTTTTTTCTAGAACATTATTGGTTTTATTTTCTTACATGTAAACATCTTGGGACCATCTGGAATTCGTTTGGTGCTAAGAGATAGGGATCCGGTTTCTCTTAGTAAATATTTATTGAATGAATGAATAAATGAATGAGGCATTCTGCAGTCCTCAGTAAAGCTGATGGCCTCCTAAGGGTTTAGATTTGATGACTAATACAGTAGTCCACTCAACAAATATTTCTAAACCATGTGCTAGTAGGATGGAATGCTTGGGACTCTTACAGTGATCAGAGGAGACAGGCATCAGCCAGATAACACAAATGGAGGTGACACTTATAAAGGAGACTTGTGCTCCTGGAGAGCACATAATCAAGGCACCTACCCTAACCTGGAAGGTCAAGGGCAGCGTCACTGGTTAGAGACGTTTCCTGGGACGCGCTCCCAGGATCAGCACCTGTGGGAGAGTGAAGGCGGCAGGACTGGGCGGAGAGAGAACCCTGCATTGCAGTAGCAGCACAGGTCTCAGCCAAAGTCCACAGCAGGCTCTGGAGTGGAGATGACCCTCAAGAGTCGCTCTGAATGAAGGCCGGGGGGTTGGGCCCCCACTGCCCATGCCTCTTCTCCTCCAAAGCACTCAGCAATGGATGTCGGCTGCCCGCAGGCTTGTTTCCTGGAGAGAGACTCCTCTGTGAGTGTCAGCCACCAGCCCTCCCAGCAGCTCCTGAAGGGCACTGCTGGGGGTGACTCTGCAGCGACCACTCCAGAAGCCTCTAAAGAATGGGGGTGGACTTTGAGTACTGATGGGTGAGCAAGAGTTAACTAGGCACAGGGAATGGGGGCTTTTTCCAGGGGCAACAAGGTATCTCTAGCATGTGCCATGGGAAGCCACAATTCGGTGCAGGGGAGGAAGCGAGGAGGCCACTCAGGAGACTATTCGATGAACAGGTTCACATAATACGTTCAGATCTGCATATCAACATACATACATTAGAAAGGCAGGAAAGGCAAGTCTCCTAATAACCCCGGACCTCAGAGACAACTACTATTAATATTTTAGTGTATTTCTTTTCCATCTTTTTCCTCCACATTTTTATTAAAAGCTAGGGTTTTACTATAGATGTGGTTTGATTTTCCTCTTCTTACTACAGAGTTTTTCCAATGCTTTTACTGTTTCTAATCACAAAAGCAGTAACTGCCAATTACACAGAACTCACAAAGTACAAATTTAGTGAGAAAAGGAAGAATACCTACAATCCCTCCTCCCAGTTTTGTCAATTACTGACATCACCCAGATGCTTTACTCTGCATAACTGTAGCTTGCTTCTTAAAGAATGAGCCTTCAAAAATCACTTATCATTTTCTTTGAGATTCCTGGGCTGTGAGCCAGGAGCCCTGGGCTCCAGACCCAGGTCAGACAGTAATTGTTCTAAGTCTCTCCCTTCCCCTCCCTCCTTGTCCGAGTGCTGAATTGTGCATAGTGACCAAACGCTTCCAGCCTAGATTTAAGAAGGGTGAGAGATCAGCAGGCCCCAGGCTGGAGGAGGGATGTGATGGCTCAGGAAAGCCTGGTGCCTCCATAGGAAGACTTTGCTATCCCTGGCCAGCTAAGCAAAGAGCAAAGCCCCAGAGCTGCTTTCGTTCCCTAGAGTTTTCCATAACACCTTTCAGTTCCCCGATTCTACCAGGCTCTCTGGGGCTCAACCAAGTTATCTGCCTGTGTCCCTTTTCTCCTCCCGACTCAGCCTGGTTAACTCCTACTGATCCTTCGGAACTTAGCTGCAGAGTCGCCTCTTCCTAGGAGTCTTCCCTGCTTCCCCAGGCAGAGTTAGGCTCCTCCTCTGTCCTCTCGTCGTCGTCGTCGTCGGCAGCCGTCCGTCTCGAGAGATGATGGCGTAGCTTCTTGAGAGTCTATCTGCACCGCCGAGAATGGCTGTGCAGTCCGACTCGGGAGTGACAATCCCTGCCACACTTGTTACAGGTGAAGGCAGATGGCCATTGTTGCTGCTGTTGACACTGCTTCCGCCTCGATCTTTTCTGGACCTTTTCTCAGAACCTTATATACCTCACAGCACTGATCATAGGACACTGTAGGCATCTGTTTGGTCATCTCCGACCTTAAGGGCAGGGACCTAGCCTCATTCATCTGGTATCCCAGGTACCTGGTACAGGCCTGGCATGCAGTGAACTCTGTGCCCATAAACAGTCACTGGAAGGAACAGAACCTTCCACACAGGCTGTTTTCCTCAGCAGTGACCGCCTTCAAAGAAATGAGAAGCTCTCTGAGAGAGCAGATGTTCTCTGGATGCTCCCTCAATTCTTCCTCATTGGCAGATCAGCCACCCCTGGGAGGTGCTGCAGATGAGAGGTGCTGAGGCCTGACTCCTTGGCGGAGGCTAGTTATTCTCTCACTCACTGAAGCAGGCAGGAGATGAGCCAGGACCCCAGATCTCTGGGTGCCCCAGCTGTAGGCCTTAGAATAGCACCCCAGTAACTTCTGGGCCATACCTGTCTCTGTTTCCTGGGATGCAGGGCTTCACAGAAGCAGAGAAGGAACTGGGCACATAAATAGAGGCCCATATGTCAAGCTTCTATTTGTTCTGTGACAGTGTATAACCTGCACATTTATTATCAGGGTGGAAACAGCAGACAAACACAAAATCACAAGCAGCATCTCCTGATGAGACCTTCTGCCACTTCATTAGAATGGGCCTGTCTGTGAATTCTGTCCAGGAGGGAGGAGCAGGTGGGCCCCCAAGTATGCACAGACCTGGTCTGGGCCCAGGAGGTGGGACCCGGAAGCCAAGCTGGAGGTCAGGAACCAAAGGCAAGGAGATCAGAGATAGATGAAGGATCTCCTCCATGTCAGGCATTGGGCTGGCTGGTTGGCTTGTTTAAATCCGAAAGTCTGTGAGGAAGGAACTGTTATCCCCATTTTACAGATGAGTAAACTGAGTTTCTGATGGATTAGGAAATTTGATTAGTGTCACACAGTTCTGCACCCATAACTCTGGGGACAGAACTTCAGTTTATACCCAGATCTTGTTGACCCCAACAACCATGCTTCTTTTCTCCCTGCAGCTTCTCTGAACAAGAGGTGCGGGCGCTGTAGTCAGAGCTGTGGGTACAGTACTGGCTTTGGAAGGCAGGGCAATACTTGCTCTTATTTTATTTTTTATTGTCTTGCAGCCCTACCCTTGGTGGCAACACATCCCTCTTTCTCGCAGAAAACTCATTTTGCGAGGTTCTGGTGAGCTCATGCTGCCAAAGGTAGACACACGCCCTGTGAGAGCAGTCATTCCTGCCTCCACGGCTACTAGTTCTGCAACAGGCCTGTGATCAGGCAGGGCCGATCGGAGGCCTTCCCTGGATTTTTGTGCTAAATCTACAGGGAAGGACGGTATTTCCTATGGCGGTGCTAAGTGAATAAGAACCAGAATTGGGGCTGCCATGGGACAGCTTTCTTGCCACATGGAGAAGGTCAGCTGTGGACTCAGACCAACAGAGAAAGAGAAACAGAAAAGAGACACGAGATGAAGAGTGTCCCAAAATCCTTGACTGAGCCTCGGATCCAGCCATGCCTGAATAGCCCTGGGGCACCCCAGAGACACAAGTTAGTCAGTTCTCCTTTTTACCTGAGCAGGTGTAAGCTAGAGAAAGGTAGGCACACCAGGATGGAGACGAGAAGTGCCCTGGGACCTCAGCAGGGCCTGGGACTGTCCAGGAGGATGAAAGGGGACAGGGAGGTGAGGGAAAACAGAGCCTTCCAACTCCATTTGGCAATCCGCTCATCACCCACCCACCACCCTGCCGTGTGACTTGGTGCCTGTGCTGTAGTTCACTGACGAGGCCTGCCATCTGCAGAGGAATGTGCTAATTTGCAGAACCACACCAGAGACTATTTGTTCCTGGGAAACAGTAGAGAAATGGGAAATTTTCCAGTGAAGTCAATACAAAGAGATCTTTCCCATTCTGGAGAGGAAGGGGGGACCCACATTTACCGAGTACCCAGCACATGTCACACCGGGTGCCTTACCTGTGTGAGTGTAGGTTACTAAACTGAAGGTAGAGTGGCAACGCTTGGTACTTAGTGCTTATCACTCACTCAGTAAAGACATAGTTTTGGAATGAATGAAACATTGATCCCAGTGAATCATCACAAAAGTCCAGTGAGAATGGAGTGAGAGATGAGGAAACTGATACTCAGAGAGGGTCAGAAATTCCCTCCAAGCCACCGAGTTGGGAAGAGGCCAAGGCAGGATTCAGGGCACATTTTCAGGCCTGAGAACTTGCACTCTTGCCATTGTCCTGACCGACAGAAGCCATCACCTCTGCAGGACACGCTCACGGCGGGCCCTCTGGGAACCTAGCACAGAGCAAATAGAATGGGTTGAATTTTCTGACTTACATAAATAAGATTGAAAACATCAGATGGTGAAGGATGTATAATTGCTGACATGGAGAAAGCCACACAGAGGGTGGGTGTGTGGCAGCAACCAGATCAGGGCCAATGAGGACTGAGGTGGGGGTGGGAGTAGAATGGAGGTAGAGAGAAGCAGAAAGTGATAGCAGTGGGAGGCTTGGAGTAAAGGCTTTATGTGAAACTCCCGCCTTTGGGGATGCGGTGCTTGCGTAAGGAGAATGGAGCTGAGAGATGCTGTGGTCAGGAGTGCCTGAGATTGCCAGAGGAGTGTGTGTGTCTGCTTGGGGCAAGGGGAACAAAGCAAGAGGGACAGCAAGAGAGACTAAGGGTAGACAAGGGGAAGCTTTCTTCTGGGCAATAGTGAGGGAGCTGTGGGCTGGGTGAGTGAGCTGACATGCAGACTCTGGAGAGCAGTTGTGTGGAAAAGGCTGCTGTTTCGATGCAAGAGCTCCAGCCTCTGGGGTGAGCAAGCTGCCTGTTGGGTCCTGGCTCAGCCTGTCCCTGTACGACCCTAGGTTACCTCGCTCTGAGCCTCCATTGACATTCGAGAATCAGCATAGTCCTTCATTTAGCCTGGCACAGAAGTGGGTATAATAGGAAAACAGCACGCAGAGAATTTGATCTGGAGGGGAGGGTAGTCTCCCCTACTCCCCTGCCTTCCCCCCAAGTGGGGCTGGGCTTGGGGACAACTTTCTTCTTGCAGAGATCCCTAGAAGGGAAAGAGGGGAAGGGGGCCTGAAGCCCAGTAACTTTACCCTTGAGCAGTGTTGAAAACATTTATTTGAGACTTTTGAAACATTTTTTTAGGGAAGAAATAAATACTGACTTCAAAGCTTCCTTTTTCTCTGTGTAGGGAAAGGAAAAGTCTTAAATTAGCCTTTTTGGGGCACAAGCTCCTCTTTTATAGACCTTAGCAGACCAGGGGTTAGACCGGATCTTATTCTGGAGTGGCCCAGGACGGCCAGAAAGGGCTGCCTTGAACATGCACAGATGGGAACTGTGCTCAGTGGTGTTATCTTTAGGGACAAGATCCTAACCCCCACCTTGTCTGGTATATAGATATGGACTGCACTGCTTAGAAAATTATTTGTTCTTGGGAGAAAACTGTGTATGCATGTGTAAGTGTGAGTGTGTGTGTGTGTGTTCAGGGGAGTGATTTTTGCCCAGGGGAGTCCCCGGGGGATCACCCCGTATTCACAGGCAAGATGCAGAAGCCCATCTTCATCTCCTGTTGGTGATGGAAGCCGTCGGGACTAGGGAAGGAGCGCTGAGGCCCCTGGTGTTATTCTAGAAGGAGAAGGAAATCCTCAGGCCTTGCTCATGTATGGTTGAAGACGCCTGAATTCTCCTAGCTTGTCTCGGGAGTGGAGTTTTATTTCTTGAAGTGTCACTGGAAAGGGACTGGCCTTGAAGCGGGTCTGCCTCAGACCGGTAGTATGTGGGTTTTGACTTCGTGCAGGAAAGTCTTCACAGCATCAGTCCAGGTGATTTTGGGAGTGTGTTTATTAAGGCTGGGACAGTGAAACGAGGAAGGTCTTAGGGTAGAAGAAGCAACAGGAGAGCCTAGGTGGGCTGCTTTGGCTCCCTAGAAACCTTATAGGAAAGAAATGAGCCAAGGGGGCGCTGCTGTTAGCTCACTAGAAAGTCAGAGTAAAGAGGCCTTGGAAACAGGTCAGGGGGTCAGCCTGGGGCAGCTGCCCACTACTCCTCTGGTTGCAAGTCTTGTGGGGACCCTTAGAGTTTAGAAGAAAAAAAGTAAAAAGCTCATGCCCAAGAAAAGGCAAGGTCATGCCCACATTGGCTTCCTTTATCTTTTTTATTTTTAATATATATTTTATTTATCATTCTCTGGTCAGCTTCACTGCTTTACTTTTATCTAAAGGTTTTAGGTTTTTTTGTCCCCCTGACTTTATTCGTCCTTGGTTTTTTGGCTGGCACAAATGGCACTAATTGGGTCTTTGTTACCTATCTCTGACCAATATGATTTATAGATTCTCTGGTTAGGGAGGAGAGGTATAGGCCATTTGCTCTCAAGTGTCCTTGGTTAGGGAAGATAAGGTCTTGCAATTCACTAGCTGGCTATAAATTGGTCAAATTGTTAGGCCTTGTTTAATTATCTTGTCTCAGTTCCCCATTCCATCTGCCAAGAAATTTTCCTAGTCTCTTATTATCCTGCCTCATTAGCAACCAGCCAGTCCCTCAACCAGTCATCCTAGAAAAAGGCAAATCTGCGGGCAGAGAATAAAGATGCAAAGCAGAGAGGTTAGAGGTTGCACCTCTCTCTGGGGAAGAGAAAAAGGGCAGATACCCAAGAGTGAAAGAGGCTAACAGTAGGGCTAGGCAGGCACCTGGGCCAGGTTTCCCAGGAGCAGCTATCATTAGCTTCCAAGTTTAAGTTTGTTTCTCCAACAGCACAATTCTCTCCTGCTATTGTCAAGCCTTCAGTAACACTGTGTTCACCACTACAACCTAAATTTTGCTGTGGGACAGTAAAGGGCAACCGGTGCCCATGCTTGGGACAGGCCCACAGAGGAGCTGACGGCCTTCCCCACACTGCCTCCTTCTCAAGGCCACTGCAGCCTCATTTCAGGGGAGACTAGCAGCGAAGTAAGAGAGGTCTGTGTGGAGCAGAAGGAGACTGTAGGGAGCCAGATAATTGCGCCTTAACAGCCTCCAGCACTGATGGATAGGTAACATCTCTCTCCCCCCAGTAATGGAGGGGAACAGGGTTTACAAGCTGGAGCCTAGATCCCATAACATAAAGACACAGATTAGTCACTCATAAGTTAGTTAGTATAGCAAGGGATCTGATTCATATTAACTTTAGACAAAAAAAGAAACATTGACTCATGTACCCAAGAAATTCAAGAAGTTCAAGGATGGCTAGATCTAATAGTGTCATGGGACCCTACGTCTCTCTACTTTTCAAACCCACTCACTTCCACCTGACTTCATTCCCCAACAAGATTTACTCAGGCTTCCAGTAGCTCCAGGTTTACGTAGACTTAGAAGCTGTAATTCAAGAGAGAGACCCTCCATTTCAGAGTTTGATAAAACTTCCAAAAAGATGTAAACTCACGATGTTTAATACAGAGAAATAGAGAGTGTCCCCCAATCCTAGAGAGCACACCTGGGCATGGATCTTGACTTTTCACTCTGCACTAAATGTAAATAGAACTCCATAGGGAAAATGACTGATTCCAAGGCTGATTCTGGAGAAGTAGAAGGTGAACTGAAAACATCTTATTAAATCAAAATGCTAGGAAGATAAGGGGGATAAATGGTGATGGGGAAAAAAAGAAAGGAAGAGAGGAAACACTTAAAGATTTAGAGGGACAGATCAAAAGATACAGAGCTGCATGGAGGAGCTTCCATTAGCCAAGTGTGGGGCAATTTGGACATCAAAATAAATAATGAAAGTAAAGATAATAGCCCACTGCATAAAGTAGGAAGCAATTAGTCCACAGTGATATAAAGAACTAAACAAACAAATTGATTTCTTTTCTTTTCTTTTTTTAAGATTTTATTTATTTATCTTTAGAGAAATGGGAAGGAAGGGAGAGTGGAAGAGAAACATTGATTGGTTGCCTCTCACATGCTCCCAACTGGGGACCTGGCCCACAACCCAGGCATGTGCCCTGACTGGGAATCAAACCAGCAACCTTTGGGTTCGCAGGCTGGCATTCCATCCACTGAGCCACACCAGCCAGGGCCACAAATTGATTTTTGATGAAAAATGAGATATTTACATTGTCTCAAAGTAAATCCCCTCAAAATACCTGTTAATTGCAAACTGGAAGAAAGTAGAACCCTCACAGTGGAGAAGCCTGGCCAACACGATCGCAATCAAGTGACAAAGTGAACATTACCAGTAATGGGACACATCAAAGCTGCATTACCTGATAAGATGGCATGAAAAGCACACAGCTGCACTTCTGCAATCTCCCTGCCAAAGATGCATAACCCGCATCTAATCATAAGGAAACATCGGACAAACCCAAACTGAGGGACATTCTGCAAAACAACTGGCTGGTAATCTTCACAGGGGTCAACGTCATGATAGCTGAGGAAAGATCGAGGACCTGTTCCAGACTGAAGGAGACGAAAGGGTCATGACAAGTAAATGCCATGTGTGATTCTGAGCTGATTCTTTCGCTATAAAGGATATAATTGGGACAGCCGGTGACACTTGAATGGGATCTGAGGATTTGATGGTAGTAACGTATCAGCAATAATTTCCTGATTTTGATAGTTGATGTAGTAGAAAGTCCTTAGTTGTAGGAAATACACAGCGATAGGGCAGCATGTCGTCAACTTATTCTTAAACGGTTCAGGGGAAAAAAGTTCTTTGTATTGTACACTTCTCTTCATATTGCAACTTTTCTGTAAATCTAAAGTCCTTTCTACCCCAAATGTTTTATACACCCCAAAAAGGATTGCGATAGGCCCAGCTTATATCACATATCTACTGTAGACCAATGGCTGCGTCCAAAGGCTTGAGGCTCTCTGGTTGGCCAGTTTGGGTGGTGGGCCCACTCCTGGCGCAGAGAGCCTGTGTAGGCAGCTGGAGTGACAGCCCACCAGGATCAGAAGGGCTGAAAAACAGCAGTTTCCTTAAGGAGAGGACTCAAGACAGACCAAAAAAAGTAACAGCTGTCTACTGCATTTATGTTACACTCTATTATTAGCTTTTAGAAAATAAGTCAATCATTTGAAAGCATATAACCTTTGACTCAGTAATTCCACTTCTTGGTAATCTATTTTAAGAAACTAATCTTAATATGGAAGCTTTATATTCAAAGAGGCTGGTTCCAGTGTTCGCTAGGGTACTGAAATACTGATAGCCACCTCGATCCCTGAGGGAGGCTGGTCTGTGGCCAGATGGCTGACCAGCACTGAGGCCATTTGCACAGTCAGTGGACCTCAGGGTGTCTTAATCATAGGTCTCCACATTTCCTTCTGCTGGTGAGACCATCTCAGTCCTCCCAGCTTGTCCAAGGATCACAATGAGTTACAACTTTATATCCTTTATATATCCAAGTGTTGGGTAGATGGAATACTACCCAACAATAAAAAGTAATGAATTACAGATATATGTGACAACATGGATGAATCTCCAAAGCCCATTAGCTGCAAGAAAGAAGCCTTACACAAGAGTACACACTGTATGATTCCACTTCATTGATAGGACATTCAAGAACAGAGAAAGTTAATCACTAGTGATAGACATCAGTACAATGGCTGCTTCTGGCAACTTTCTAGGGTGATGGACAGGTTCTGTATCTTGATTCGCATGGTGGTTACATTGGATGGTACTTTAAATATCTGTAGTGTTTTACTGTATGGAAAGTATATCTCTGTAGAAAAAAGAATATGATTTAAAAAATATTTTAGACTCCCAAGTTCTGAAAGACAGATGAAGGGAGAGACACAGCTATTGTGCATAGTACTTAACTATTCGCAGTACATTTTTAAAATCAAAGTCCTTAGCTGGGTGTCTACTTTCTCACCAAGTTCTCTCCTAGCTACTGTTCCTCGCCTGGGTCCCTCAGCTCCAGACCCACTGACCACTCGCTATTCCTTAAACAAGCCAGACATGTCCCCATCACAGGGCCTGTGAACCTGCTGTTCTCTCTGTCTGGAATTCCCTTCTCCCAGAATCTGACTGCTCCTTCACGTCCTCAGTTCTCCACTTAAATGTCACCCTATCAGAGAATAGCACACAAGTTGTCCCTCCTTTCTCTCTCTCTCCTCTCTGCTTTATTTTTCATTGCCCTCATCACCCCCTGACTCTGGACACACGTGTTTGCTTATTGTCTGTCTCCTCTACTAGACTGTTAGCTCCACAAGGCAGGGACTTTGTTTTGTTCACTGTATCTCCAGCACCCAGAATAAAGTGTTCACTAGGCATTTGTTGAGTATTTGGTCTTGGTGGGCTCTCACAGCGACCCTGGAAGGTTTTTAGAGATTGTAAACTCTAAAAAGGATAATGATTATAAACAAAAGGCCTGACACAGTAGTCAATAAATGTGAGTTCTTCTTTTTTCCAAACCTTTCCCTAGGATGTGTAGGCATGGATTTAGCAGCGTGCTCATTTTTAAGTTAGGAAAATAAATTTTGAATGGTCTAGCAACTTTCCCAAGCACACCCTGCAAGTGGCAGAGCTCAATGTTGAGTCTGGGTCTTTTGATCCCAAATGGCCCTTACTGCAGGCAGCAGCCATCATTTAAATGCCAGACTACAATGGAAGGCAGAGGTATTAGCACAGGGACTAATTTGCTGACCACTAATGGATACCAGCCAGGTAGACTCCCCTCCCCCAATCTCACAATGAGATTAGGGGCAGGGAGGAAGTCAGTTGACTGAAGCCAGCCAACAGAACAAACATGCCATATAAGTCTAACACACAAATTTTCCAGGATGGAAGATGGCATATCACTGCAAGAAGAATAAAAGAAGGTGAGTACTAATACTGGACCCATCTCTGTGTCTGATTTAACTTGTAGTTCACGCCAGCTGGCCTCTGACTCCCGGTTCACACTGAATCCCTCTCCCTCAGGCATCTGACCTGCTCCTCAAGTGCCTCTGATAAGTACCCTCTGGATCAAATGCTCCAGACCCCTCTCTCTCCGCCTCCCCTGGATCTGGGAGGATCCTCTCAGAAGTGCTGTTTCAGCAAGTCCGACCTGATCCAGGTTCTGGGGGGTTTCATTCCCAGTTCAGATCCTGAGAGGTCCTCTAATATCTAATCATGGAAACCCCAAAACTGGGAGGACTCTGCCATGCAAGTGCAAGGTAGTCATCTTTCGCTAAATCTGAGCTTTGTCACTTATAGCATGGGTCACACACCCCTCTGGCAACCTGAGAAAAGCTGTGGATCTCTTCCCCAAGGAGAAGCACATTCACACAAAACTTTAGGAGGGTCCTGCATTTCTTGAAGCCCACTCACAGAAGCTGAGTTAAGGACATTTGCTGTAAGAATACGAGCACCCTGTTTTTCAGAGCCTTTGTTATATTCCTTAAAACATTCAAATTCTCTGAAGTTTTCCAACCTTTAGATGATCGGGGGTGTTTCTCCCTTAATTACAGACAAGTTTGTGTTGGAAGAAGACAGGTCTAGTGGTAAATGAAGCTTAGGAGTTGTCTGGGAGAATAAAGATAAAAAGAATAGCTCAAGCCTTATATTTTGCCAGAAAGAAAAGGAACACAGCGTCCTCCTGCTCAAGGCTTGTTCTAAACTTAGCCAGCTCCCATGGTTCCAAAGTTGGCAAAATGAGCTCTGCCATCCTAATAAACATGCCGTGGCGCCATGACTCACCGCGACAGAGCCGTATGCGGGATGTGGCTCCTTTAGCCAGCCAGACAAGGCACGGTGGTGGGCTGAGACTCCCAACACAGCAGAGACATCCCATGCAAGGGTGAGGATGGCCCGGGCGTCTGGCTGCCCTAAAGACCCAGAGAAGCTCGTTAGTGGCAGGACCTAACCTGTCTTCGCACAGAAAAGGAAAAAAAAAAGGGCCTGGGAAAGAGGGCAGGGCACTGCAGAGCAAGGGGGAGGACTTGTGAGGTCACAACTCTCAGGGCACACAACGAGGGAGCCAGAGGTGCTACGAGGGTACCCCAACCCACCTGAGGAGGGTGGCATTCCTAGATGGCTTTCCCTCTCTGTGACCTTACACATTTGGGCATTAACACAGGGTGGCTTCTTAGAAGGAGAGACAAGTAATCCCCTCTTGCCTGCCTGGCCCTGGTCAGGCTGTGCTGAAAACCTGTGGTCATATCAAGGCATCACACTCCTGGAGAGGTGGGCTATTTGAAGGGGGTGATAGACTTGGGGTTTGCCCTGAAGGGGAACACTGAGACAGGTGGGCAAAGTTATTATCTCCAAAGAGTTGGTGGGCTCTGCAGTTTGTCAGAGCCCCTCTGCCAAGGCTGGACCGATTCCTCAGGACAGCCAGCCACAGCTCAGTGGGGTGGGGCAGGGCCTCCTGAGCCCAGGTGGGTGCTGGGGGTTCCTTGCAAAGGTCAGGAAGAGTATTCCTCTGAGCAGCAAGTAGAAGTTGCAGCTGGGAGAGCGAGCAGCCCGGGCATCATACAGAAGCAGGTCTAAGAAGTGAAGGGAGTCTGGGACAGATGGCCCAGGCCAGGTGGGTAAGGCACAGGAATGGTGCAGAACCTTGGCCCTGAACAAGGCAGGAACATGCAACCTTGCTCTGAGTGGGGTGTGGCCTCCTGGCACCTAGGGAGGGCCCAATGAGGGGGGCTCTGCTGGGCATCATAGTAGAGGCATTAGTCACGTTCCATGATGCCCTCAGGAGAGAACTAAGACTAAGGGAAAGACTTGCAGAAGTCAATTCAATATAAGGAAGGGCTTCTCACAGCCACACCCACAGCTGTTGAGCAATGAAGTGTAAGGTAGTGAGCTCCCTGGCAGTAGAAGTCTTCAAGCAGTTCTGCTTGGTGGGGAGAGTAGAGAGCAGATTCAGGCACAAAGTCTCTTCCAACTTTAACTGTCTTTGTCACGGCTTCCTTCAGAAGCCTTACTGAGACCGAAGAGCAGAAATTCATTTCTTCTTTTCCAAAGTAGGAAAGCCGAGGCCCAGAGAGAACTCTGCACCCAAGGTTACAGAGAAAGGCAGCAGAACTGGGAACAAAACCCACATCTGCTCCTTCCCAAGCCCCAGACTTTCCCATCTGCTTTCCCAACTGGTGTCCCGACTTGCGCTATTTTGGGCCTGCTCCCTTACCAGTACAGAGGGCGTCTATGGGACAGGCATGGCACTGCCTGCTGGCTCCCAGGTGAGGCTGGTGCGAGCACCAAGGGGCCTGTCCTCTGCCCAGATTATAAAGGGGTAGAAAACCCTGCTACGCACCTGCCCAGCTCCGGCTCTGTCTCTGTGCCCTCAGGAGGAAATGTAAGTGTACAGGCCGTTCACTGACTCTGGCTCTCGCTCTCTTAGCAAAGAAAACCATGCCGACCGACCACACTTGGGGAAAGTTCAGGATCTACAGGTGACCTTTATCCTCCAGGCCCCCAGGGAGACCCAGCTGACCTGGCTTAGATCTTTATTTCCCAAGTTCTTCAGAACACCTGCCCTTCAAAAAGCGCCTTGAAGAAAGGCATGTGTGTGTGTGTGTGTGTGTGTGTGTGTGTGTGTTGTAACAGCTTTATTGAGATATAATTCACATACCACACAATCCACACATTTAACATGTATGATTCAATGGTTTTTAGTATGTTCACAGAATTGTGCAACTATCACAGCCTATTTTAGACAATTTTTATCATTTCTAAAAGAAACTGTTCCCTTCAGCTATCACCCTCTAATGCCCCATCTCCCCAGCCCTAGGCAACAACTATTCTACTTTCTGTCCCCATGGATTTGCCTATTCTAGATGTGTCATATGTTGAATAAATGGAATCATACAATGTGTGGTACTTCTTGTTTGGCTTCTTTCACTTAGCCTACACTTTGCAAACTGTATTCTCCAGTAGCATGTGTCAGTACTTCGTTCCTTTTTATGGCCAAATAATATTCCATTATTTGGATATACCACATTTTGATGTGTATCAGTTGATGGACAATTGAGTTATATCCACCTCCTGGCTATTACAATTAAGGAAAGGTTTTGTGTTCAAATAAATTTAGGAAGCACTGCCAGCTTTATCTCCCTCTTGGAGATTCACAATGTCCCTTAGCACATTAAAGCTCTGAGGGGTCCTATCACAAAGTCAAGTGTTTTATCTTTTCTCAATCTAGAATTCCCTCCCAATCCCTCACACAGAGAATCCCAGGAATTTGTGTGTCAAGGTGCACACGTAGAAAAACAGGGTTGTGGTTGAAGAAAAACTTCCAACATGGGGTCTCAAGTGAAAGGAAGTGGTCTATAAAAGGGGTTCCAGCCCCCTCCTGCTGCCCCCGGAGGGACTGTTGGATGAGCTGGAAATGACGCAAATCCTGAGAAATCTAGCAGATTGGGAGAACTTGCCAAGCCTCAGCCAGTCTATTCATTTGCTTCTTTAGTCATTAAACACACATAATTTGAGCACCTATGAGGCTGGAGCGGAGGCTTTCAAACACTATGACTGTGGGAAGTAATACATCTTGATTCATGACTCAGTGTTACACACACACAACTGAAAGTGTGTGAAGCAATGCTTAGCTTCACAGTGTGCAATGTCTCCTATAACAGATTCTTCTAGTCTACTTTGCTCAAAATATATATATATATTGGTACTGATCCATTAAACTCATTTCATAACCCATTAATGAGTCATAATCCGAAGTTTAAAAACAACTAAGCTTACAGACTGGGGGAAAAGTGTTTGCAAGACATATCTGACAAAGAGCTGTATTCACCATATTAAAAAAAAACTGTTAGAATTTTTTAAATGAAAAAAAGTAGAACAAGAAGAATTCAAAGAAATGGGCAAAAAATGTTAACAGGCACTCACAAAAGAAGATACATTAATGGCCAATAAGCATATGAAAAGGCACCTAAGTAACATCAGTAGTCGTCAGGAAATGAAATACTACTGCAACCCATTAGAATGGCTGAAGTGTAAACAACTGACAATACTAAAAGTTCGAGAGGATGTAGAGCAACTGGAGCATTCCTATGTTGTTAATGGGAATGCAAAATACCGTAGCCACTTTGGAAAACAGTGTAACAACAGTATTTTGTAAAGTTAAACACACACTCACCATATGATCCAGCAATTACACTCCTAGGTATTTACCCAAGAGAAATTCAAACATACGTCATACAAAAACTAACACAGTAATGGTCAGAGCATCATTATCCATATTAGCCAGAAACTGTAAACAACTCAGATGTCCACCAATAAGTGAATAAACAATTGTAATATATTCACAGAAAGGAATCCTACTCAGCAATGAAAAGAATAAAATGTACGAATATGTACTGTTGTACAAATATACGACAATATGTACGAATTTCATTATACTCAGTGAAATAAGTCAGACCCGAAAGGCTACAAACTGTATGATTCTGTTTCTATGCAGCTCTGGGACAGACAAAGTGGTAGTAACACAATTCCAATGAGTGGTGGCCGGAGGCTGGGAGAGTGACAGCCAAGGGGATCCAGGAAACATCTAGGATGATGACAATGGCACTAGATCCATATGCAATTACCAAAACTTGCCAAACTGATACCTAAAATGGGTGAATTTGATTATATATAAATTATACCTCCATGAAACTATTTTTTAAAACTTTGAAGATAGACTAGGTGGGAAAGAGTAAGCCAGGCTGAGGAGTTTGCACGGTGCCATGCCCGTGCCCGAGAGCCGTGGGGAGCCATGGGGAGCCAAGGGGAGCCATGGGGATTTGGAGCAGGGGAGTGTCATGATCCGTTTGTGCTGAGAGGAGTCACTCAGGCCGCTGCGTGGAGAAAGGATCTGGCGAGAGGAAATACGGGCCTGAACTGAGGAGGTAACGAGGAGCTGGAGCAGAGGGCTATTTATGCAGTAGAAGAGGCTTGGAAGACAGATGAGAATGGAGTGGATGAGGGGGCTGGGAAGCCAGGGGCGCACAGAGAAAGGAGCTAATGCATCTCACGATTCTGCCTTAGCAAGCAGGTGGATGGCCATGTCTTCAGAAAGCAATCAGGTTTGGTGGGGAAGAGGATGAGTTCAGGCTGTGACATCCTGAGTCTGAGGGCCTGTGGGCCACCCTGAAAAAAATGCAGGGAATGGGAGTCTTTATTGTTCCAGGGTTCAGAAGAGAGATCTGGGCCGAATGCAGAGCCTCAGGAGTCATAGTGAAGACGTGGCAGAGAATGAGAGCCTTGGGGATGGTGGGATGAGCAGGGAAGGAAAGTTTACAACACGATCTTGGAGAACACTTGTATATAAGAGTGAGTTCAGGGGAAGGAATGGAGAGAATGTGGCCAGTGAGATCAGAGGAAGACAAGAGGGCGGGCTTTTACAATAATGGCGTGGTCAGAAGGGTGACGTCACAGAGCTGGCATAGGGGAGGAAACCTGAGAAAGGGGACAGGAGAGCAGGGGCAGAGACTCTACTGCAAGAGGTGAAGGGGTAAATGATGAGGAAGAGAAAGCAGGGCATGTAGACATTCTGTGGAAAAGTTAAAGAAAAGAGCAAGAGGGGTCTGTTCCTTGAGGGAAGTCAGATCACAGGATGAAGATGTGGGACAGGAGCAAGAGTGGCAGCAGAGGGTCAGGAGTCCTGTCTCTGGTCTCAGTGCTGGCTCCCTTCACTCGGTGCAGACGCAACCTCTTTTGGCAACTGGTTTGCCCTTACTCATGCTTGGATTAACAGCAAATCCTCATTTCCTTGCCGACTCATTTCCCCCACTTCAGGGAACCTGGAAGGAGGCCCCAATGCCTTCACTGGGCCCTCCCCTTCCAAGCAAGAGGTGGGGTTGGTGGTGAGGGTCAACTGCAGATGGTTCCCAGCAGGACCATCTAGGACAAGCCCAGGAAGCAGAGCGAGACCCAGAAGGCCACCCTGCCAAGTTCCCCCATTTGGGGATGAATTAAAACCAAAACCTGGAGAAGGGCCTTTTGTTTGCCCAAGGCCACAAAGCTGGCTGTGCCCACACCACAGCACAGACCCTCAATGGCAGATTTCCCAGAAGGCTTGGGTGGGGAGGTGATGCCCAGCCAGTTTTCAGAATCCAGGGGACACCACCCACCCAGCAGGCACTCCAGCTGGAAAGACCTCAAGAAAAGGGAGAGATAATAACATGACTCTCCCGTGACTGGCTGGCCAGTCGCCCTGGTTGCTGGCTTGGGGGAGGGGCAGGGCCCAGGCCTGGGCTTCTCGCCAGGCTCCCTGAAGGGTAGGAAATGAGGCGGCCTGGAAATCAGAATCCACTGTTATCCTAGGTGTGAGTAAGGGCAAAACGGTGGCCAAAAAGAAGCTGCTTCTGCTCCAAGTAGCAAGAAGGTTTGTGAGGGAAGCTGGCAGTGAGACCAGAACCAGGACTCCTTACTACTTTGCTGCTGTCTGGCTCTGTGACCTTGAACAACCTATTTAACCTCTCAGGGCTTGGAAATCCCACTCATCACCTTCTACAAACACATGTTCCTTGGCTAATTCATTCATTCATGCTTTCATCCAAGAAGCATTTTTCAGCATCTGCTCATCTGGAAAGAATGTGCAGTGGGAAGACCTAAGGCTTTGAAGTCAGAGACCTGAATTCAAATCTCCATCTGGCAGTTACAAACTATGTGACTTTGGGCAAGTCATTTATTCTCTGTGTGCTTCAGTCTCCTCATCCGCAAAATGTGAATAAGAATACTTACCTCGCAAGGTAAACGTAAGGATTGAGTTCAACTGGACAAATGCTGAACACGGCAGCTGGAAGGGGTCAAGAGCGACAGCCGGCTGGTGCTGATGGTTATCTGTGATCATAAAAGGGGCTCAAGAAATTGCAGTTACTGTTGTCATGTTAGTTGACATCAATCAGAACACAGTAATGCGTAAAGTGCTTAACACGCTTCCTGGTGTAGCATCTACTCAAGAAGTGGTTGCTATTAATGCATTTATTTCAGTGATGGCATCATGATATGCAGGTGCTCAATGCATATGAGTTTTCTCCCCATCAGCACAGACCTCAGAGCATCCTGAACCTAGCGAAGTGTTCGTGGTCATGTAGGATAGAGTTAAACACCTTTGGTTCCCAGGGCAGGGTGCCTATAAATCCCAGGGCCCTGTGGAGGCCTCCACCCTAGGGCAACTCAGGACCCAGATTGGTCCCATGGCTGCTGCTGGAAGAAACAGATCTTTCTTTCAAACCGCAAGTCTTATTCCAGACCAGCCACTGTCCCCTCACAACCCTCCACCCCACTCCATGTTTCTTGGCCCAAGAGCAAGCTGGACTCTGCTCTTTCTGCCCAGCATTTATATTCCCAGCTATTTATAACCCAGGCTTAGAGCCGCCAGGGCTGGGCTGAATGGGCAGTGCGAAATCTGGCTTCCCATCACGTGAGCAGCCCCAGAGGTCCCTGGCGCCCATCAGAGCATTTTATTTTTCAAACTGTCTTCTTTGGCTTTCCTTCTCTTCCCCTGGCTCCCTTTGGTCACCACCCAGCATCTCCGTAGCTTGGACAACATGGTTCAATGAGAGATCATTTCATTTATCCCAATAAATCTGTTTTGGCGTCAGGCGGGCTCTGGGATCCTGGCCTGTTTGTGGCCCTGAGGTGCTGTGCTTCTCTTTTCATTAAGAGAGGAGGTGACCCTGACTGCCTGCTGGGAAGTGGAGGAGCAACATCCAATAGCTTGGGGGGATATAGTGATGGAAGGGCGAGGAAGGGCACACAGGCACTGTGCTGTCTGCAGTGCCAGAGAGGGGAGTGGAAGGACCACAGCCATGTAGTGAAAAGGCAGGAGCACAGATGCTGGGATCCCAGATCTGCTGCTGCCTGGCTGTGTGCCCTTGGACAAGTTACTTAACCTCTCTGAGCCTCTGTTTCGTACCCTATAACATATGGAAGATAGTCCCACTGCCAGGGTCACTATCAGGACTGAGAAAGAGTTTGAGGAGCTCCCGCAGCACAGTGCCTGGCATACACGCAAGTGCTAGGTCCATATTCCTTTCACCTTCCCCCAAACACCCATCCCCGGACCACCCAAAGCCAAAGATCTGAATCCATTGCTCCACAGGCTTTTTCCAGCATTTGCTATTAAAAATGGGATCAACTTGAGGAAGAGAGCCTTGCTGGGGACTCCCAACCTAAAGTGTCTCATTTGAAGCTTGTCTATTAAGCACGGGCACCAGCAGCCCCAGTCTGCGCCTGAGTGACCACAGAAACTCAGCCCATGGGGAGGGCAGCTGGACCGGGGAGAGTGAATTTATGTGAGGAACTCTGCAGACTCAGAGGAGAAAACTGAGAGCTGAGGGCCAGCTTTGGAGAGACACGAGTTCGAAGTGGCTTAGACGTGGCAGATAGGTCATTCCCACAGGGCTGGAGTAGGAGGGGAGAAAATGGTGACACAAGAGGCCAGCATGAAGCTCAGTTGGAGAGCCTGGAAACCCATGAAGGTCCTGCTGAACAGAGCTGGGTGACTGCCATCACTAGTGGGGCTAGAGAGACAGCCTGAGAACTCCTGCCCCCCCCCCCCTTACAGCGTCCGTCCCCTTGTGGCTGGGTGGTCTGGGAGAGATGCTTGGCCCAGGCTAAGGGCTAAATAAAGTAGGTTATGTTATTCATTACAATCAAAGGACAGGTGGAGTGTGTGTGTGTGTGTGTGTGTGTGTGTGTGTGTGTGTGTAAAACTTGAGGGTGGGGGAACTGGATTTAAAATTTACTCCAAATCATTCTGAGTCTCCTTGGTGACTCCACTAGCCTGTGAGCTCTGGCAGGGAAGGACTCTGTCTAGCTTGTTCAGTGTAGTCTCCCTAGGGTCTAACACACAGCTTAGAATGCTCAGGAGGGAATGGATAGATGAATCAGTGCTGAGAGAGGATGGCCTTCAGGGAGAGTCGGCCAGGTGTGGGCAGAGGAACATGAGTGAGAAGGCCCTGGTCTGCCGTCCCCATCCATTTTCACCCCTGGCCAAGCCTCCGCTTGGGATGCTAGAGGCAGCTGGTTGGCGTAGGGAATGGAGCATCCCAGCGCTGCTACCTACAAGCTGGGTGGCCGCAGGCTTCTCATTTAACCTCTTTATGCCTCTTGCTCCCCATCTATAAAAAAGACACCCTAACGCAGCCTAGGCAGTTTTCTGAAAGTTAAACAAGTTTGATGGGTAAAAGGGCACAACATGGTCAGAGCTGTATGCATGGACATGTCCTTGGCAAGGTAAGGTGGGTTGGGCAGGGACTCACCCTCCCAGCCCACACATTTCTCTGCTTTCTCTTCCTGTCGCAATGCGGGAATGCGGGAATGCGGGGATGCAGTGCCAGCTCCCCAGGAGGGGCTGGCTGCTGCTGCCTGCTGGCCTGCGTCCAGGCCCAAGCCAGACCCGTTCCGCCTCCGTCCAGGCAGCAGCCACTCATTTCTTCCTCCCTCCCCACTCCCACTCACCAGCCTCCATTCCCACCCTCCACTCCTCTCCTTCTTTCTTCAGTGACTTCCCTGCCTCTCTTTGTGTTTCTTCCAGTCACTGTTCCAGCCCGCTGGAGAAGAATAAAACAGAAGCCTCTTTCTCGGCCCTTTCTTTTGTGGCAGTGCTCACATCCCCTCTGCGTGGGCCCCCTGGACTCCCACTGGCTGAGAGCGTCACCTGCACCCCTGCTCACCAGGCTCAGCCTGTGAGGGGACTGGGGATGGAGGAAGAGATGTCACAATACCACTGATTTAGGAAGCAGAGCTGGGGAGCTGGCCTGATCTCCCAACTCTGCTGTGGACCTCAGGTGGGAGCTGAATCCCTCTGGACTTTCTGTATTTTCCCACAAACATGGACCCACGCACCCGACTCTAGGCTCTTACACCATTCAGGCTGAAATGACAGAAGCCCTCCCAACCAGGGATATCAGCAGTGTCCTGGGCTCAGGCCCCTGTGTACCATCTTTCTAAGGAGAAATACCTCGTGGAGCATCCCACAGTGGCCACCCTTACCTCAGGGTAAGAAAAACCCCAGCCAGTCTCATTTAGGAGAGCTTCCTGTACTTCGGGCACTGTGCTTTGACCTTTACATGAGGTGTGTCATTTAAACCTCACCAAAACCTTTTGAGATCAATACCCATTGTTTCCCCACCTTTTATGGATGAGGAAACTGAAATGACTTGTGGAGGTTGTAACATGTCAGAGGCAAGATTAGGACACAGATATCTCTAACTTCAAAGCTGATGCACTTTGATACCATTCTGTCTCAGGACAAAAAATTGTAGAGACCAAAAAAAAAAAAAAAAGGCAATAAAAAAATCCCTTTGTAAATTTGGGCGGGTTTTATGCAAAGGGAAGATTCTGGAAGGCCCCACCTAAACAATAAGAAGTTCTGAGAGTCTTGGTTAGTAAATAGGGGTGGAAGACAGATCAATGTAATAAAAAGCACATGCAGGGGCTGCAGCTGGTTAGGCCTGGGTTTGAACACCAAGTCTTCAGTTTGCTAGCTGGGTGGGCATGCACTGGGCATGTTACTTCTCTATGCCTTGTTTTGGGGGGTTTCTCCTCCAGTATTACCAAATGATTCTACTGAAGTTACCATAGACAAAACACACACACACACACACACACCCACCCCTTAAGGCAATGGAGAGTGAACGAAGGCAAGTAGACTCTGGATGAGGGGCAGCACTTGGAAAAAAGGGAACAGCATGGGGGAAGTGACCTATTTTTTATGGCTTCGATCTTGAGAGCAAGCCACAGTCAGCACAGCACAGATAGGAGAGCTGCGGTCTTTCTGGCTGAAGAAGCAGAGGACAAAATTCATATCAACCACATCAACAGGAAAGGGTGGCAAGGGGGCAGAAAGGAGAGACAGGGCAGGGGGAGCCCCAGACCCTATATGGAGACTCCTTTCCAATCTCTGACTGATCCCTGAACTCACATGCATGGAAACGACTTCAGCTAAAAGCACATAAAACAAACAACAACAGAAAAAAAAACAGAACTGAGATTTGGGCTGCCATCCAAGAGCAGAGTTTAAGATAATTGCCTAATAAAACAAAAAAATGAACACAGTTTGAGACTCTAACAGAATCCAGCGCCCTCACAACATAAAATGCACAATGTCAGGCTATAATCCTGTCCCTCTAGAGGTATGTTTTCAGACCACACTGAAATTAAAGTAGAAGTCAATAACAGAGAGATGAAAAATTCCAAAGCATTTGGAGATTAAGCAACATACTTCTAAATAACACATAGGTCAAAGAAATCTCAGGAGAAAATTTAAAATATTTTGAATAATATGAAAATGAAAATACAAATTATCAAAATTTGTTGGGGGGAGGGGGGCATAAGGGGACTAATTGGTAATGGAAAAAATACAATAAAGATTACATTTTAAAAATGGAAAAAAAATTGTTAGATGCAGCAATAGTAATGCTTGGAAGGAAATTTATAGTATTGAATGACTATATTAACAAAAAAGAAAGATCTAAAATCAGTTATTTAAGTTTCCACCTAAGCAAACTAGGGAAAGAAGAGCAATATAAGCCTAGAGTAAGCTGAAGAAAAGAAATAATAGAAATTAGAGCAGAAAAACGATGAAACTGAAACCAGGAAATAAATAGAAAAAAATAAATGAAACCCAAAGCTTGTTCTTTGAAAACATCAATAAAAGTGATAAAACTCTAGCCAGGCTAACAAAGAAAAAAAGAGTTCTCATAAGAGTACTAATATCAGAAATGAAAAAGGAGTCATCGATACTGACCACATGGACATTAAAAGGATAATAAAAGAATATAACAAAAACCCGCTACACACACACAGCACCAAGTGTTTGACTGACTGCTGAATCCAAAACTGGGCGATCAGAAGACAATGGAACCACATCTTTAAAGTGATGAACAAATTCTGTGTGGAATTCTATATCCAGTGAAAATATCCTTCAAGAACGAAGGTGAAATAAAGACATTATCAGAAACAGAAAACGTAAAGAATTCATCACCTGCAGACCTGTATATAAGACATGCCAAAGGAAGTCCTTCAGGCTGAAGGGAAACAGCAAGGTGACAATCTGAATCTTCAGAAGGAACAAAGAATGTTAGAAATGGTAAACACTTGGGTACTGTATGAGATAATTTTTCCTCTTTATTTATTTAAATAGATATGCAGATGTAATATATACACACGACAATTCCAGCATGAAGGACAGGAGGGTGGCAAATGATGATGATGGTAAATAGCCGCCAGTGTGAAATGCTGCAGCGTTAACTCTAAGCAAATTGTGAAAAAGTAAGGATATGGGCTTAGTCCTTTTTGGCTGCTGCAACAAAATACAAGACTGGGCAGCTTATAAACAACATAAGTGGATTTCTCACAGTTCTGGAGGCTGGAAGCCCAAGATCAAGGTGTTGGCAGGTTGAGTGTCAGTGAGGACCTGCTTTCTGGTTCATAGGTGGTGCCTTCTATCTGCAATCTCATGTGGGAGAAGGGACTAGGGATCCCTCTGGAGGCTCTTTTATAAGGGCACCAATCCCATTCATGACCCAATCACCTCCTAAAGGCCCCATCTCCTAATACCTTCACCTTCGGGGCTTAGGGTTTCAACATATAAATTGGGGGGCGCGGGGAGGACACAAACATTCAGTCCATAGGAAATATATATTGTAATCTCTGGAGAGACCACTAAAATTCCAGCAGAAGTGGAATTCTAAAAAATATTTGAATAAATTCCAAGAAAGCAGGGAAGGAGGCTTCCTCATCTGTACATGAGGATGACGCAGCCATGCCCCAGAGAGCTCTAGTGTGATGGAGATACTGAGGTGGCTGCTGGACCCTTGAACAAGGCTGTGGAAGAGGAGGCAGTGCAGCTTCACACTCAGTCCAGGGGGAGTGGGCTGATATTGGCCAGTCAGAATGGAGGACATTCTATCCATTCAAATGACGTCTGGGGTGCAGTCTAGCTCTTCCTATAATGTAGGAGGTCCCTTCTCACTTTCAGATCCTTCTGCCTTTCCTCTTTTCCAGCCTGCCCCATCCTCTTAGCCTAATCAGCCTCCCAGAAAGGGCAGATTCTTTACAAGGAGTTGGTTTTGATATACAACACCAGCCAAGTCCTCAGTCTCCTTCCGTGCTTCCAGCCAGGCAGCCTGAAGCAGCCTCCCTCCCACACATCAGCTCTAGACACCACCCCATGTTAGCTGACCAGGCTCAGGTCTTCAAGGGACAAGAACAGCAGTGCTAAGAGAGGAGGGCACTAAACTGGAGAGTCCCGGAGCCTCGTCCTCACTCCCAGGCCCTAAAGCAAGGCTCTATGGGTCCCTGTGTCTCATAGAGTCAGTGGGAAAAGTGGTTCCTTTGGCTTCTGCCTGCAGACCCAGCTGGGGACCCTGCAGTAGGCTCATCACCAAGTAGGGTGACCAGCTTGGCCCAGTGTGCCAAGGACTCTCCTGGTTTCAGCCTAGTAAACCCCTCAGTCCCTAGCAAACTGGGATAGTTGGTAACCTTATGACAGAGGACACAGGAAGGGGAGTAGGTGGGGCATATTGGTGGTTCTGCCACTCTGATGGCCCCCACCCAGGGAGTCCCCAAGGGTTTAGAGCTGGGGCAGCTGGGGCTTTGATTCAAGCCTCTAATGGGCTATGAGTTTCCAAGAGAGGCCAGAAAAGCCCGATACAGACTTTTTCTTTAGGGAACTTTGTCTGGATTCCAAATAACTAACTTTCCCCTGACCTGTGGAAAAAGACTAGAGGGTGCTAAACCATGAGAAAAACAAAAAACAAAAAACTTCAGAGCTAGAAAGTACCTCAAACATTGCATTTTCACTATGTCTCCACCCATTTAACAGCTAAGAAAGCTGAGACTCATCGTTAAGAGAATGGGCTTCGAAGTCAGCAGCTTAGGGTTAGATCCTGGCTGTCACAGAAAGGGTTACTCTACATGTGGACTCTAATGAACAAAATAAACTAACAAACAAAATAGAAACAGAATCACAGAAACAGAGAACAGACTGACAGCTGTCAGAGGGGAGGCAGAAGGGGGCTGAGTGAAAAAGGTGAAGAAATTAAGCAAAAAAACCCCCAAACAACCATTAGACAGACAACAGCATGGTGATCACCAGAGGGAAAGGGGGCAGGAGGAGGTAGGAGAAGTTAAAGGGGGAAAAAATGGTGATGGAAAGACTTGATGTGGGGTGGTGAACACACAATACAATATATATATGATGTATTATAGAACTGTACCCCTGAAACCTATTTAATTTTATGAACCAACGCCACCCCAATAAATTTAATTTAAAAATAAAATTTTAAATAATAAATAAATTTGAGATGGGGAAGAAATGAGTTACTCTGGGCGATGGGTGACTTTCTCAGTCAGTTCTTCAGCCTCTTCATGGTCTCCTCTAGTCGCAGGGAGCTCATTCCCTCTACCAGCAACCCCTGCTGCTACTGGGCAGGTCTCCTTGACAGAAATTTCTTTCCTGATTCAGGCCTGTTCTTCCTGTTTCACTTCATCCTGAGGCTCTTGTCACACAAAATAGAGTATTTTGTCCTCTAACAGCCTTCAAGTGTTTAAAGATGATATTCCTCTTCCCTGGCCCTAACCCCCCAGCCCAGTCTTCTCTTCTTCTGGCCAAGGACCCTAGCACTTCCTAAAATTTACAGACAACCATTATATAGAAATCAAGGTACAGACTTTGGCAAAGATGGAGGCCTAGACAGACATGCTGGGTCTCCCTCCACAACTAAGAAGGAATACAACTACCTCAGAACTAGAGACAACCAGAAGTTCCAGAAAATCGAGCTGCATGGAAGTTCAGCAAACAAAGGTATAAAGAAGAAATACTCATCCAGACAGGTAGGAGAGGCAGAGCCAGGGTGGAGAGGACGTGGTGTGGTGGTGGCAGCAGCAGGCCTGCAGAAAGCCCAGCCACATGTTTTAAAAAGTAGGGAGGGACACCTGGGGAGCGCTCCCAGCACCAGACCAGACCACAAAGCTCATGATCCCAGTGCCGGGGAAAATAAAGCCTCATTGCTTCTGACTGTGAAAACCAGTGGGGGTTGGGGTGGAGGAAGAAACTGCCTGTCTCTCAGCAGAGTCCGCTTCTTTAAGAGGCCCCCACGGTCCTAGAACGTCCGCAGACCCACCCACACACTGTGGGAACAATGGCCAGGGCAACAGCTAGAGAGGTGCCAGTCCTATACGGAAGTGGGAGAAGTGCCTGAAAAAAAGGCAAGTGCTGAGCAAGCAGCATTGTACCTCTCAGACCCCTCTCCCACATACAGCGCCACAACGTGATGAAACAGGTCGCCCTGTATTGACGAATACCTAAGCCTCCACCCCTTACAACATAACAGAAGTGACAGCTCTATCTAAGACACAAAAGCAAATAAACACAGAAGCCAATCAAGATGAGGAGACAGAGAAGTATGGCCCAAAAGGGGGAACGGATCAAGGATCCAGTTGGAGAACTAAGCGACAAGGAGATAGCCAACCTAACATATGTAGAGTTCAAAACACTGGTGATAAAGATGTGCACAGGCTTGATAGATATGCTTGAGTATGGCAGATGCATAAGGGAAGAAGTGAAGGCTATGCTAAGTGAAACAAAGGAAAATCTACACAAAACCAATGGTGAAGGGAAGGAAACCGGGGTTCAAATCAATGATTTGGAACATAAAGAAGAAATAAACAGTCAACCAGTACAGAATGAGGAAACAAGAATTGAGAAAAATGAGGAGAGGCTTAGGAACCTCTGGGACAACTTTAAACGTGCCAACATCTGAATCATAGGGGTGCCAGAAGGAGAAGAGGAAGAGCAAGAAATTGAAAGCTTATGTGAAAAAATAATGAAGGAAAACTTCCCAAAGTTGGGGGAGAAAATAGACATATAAGTCCAGGAAGCACAGAGAGTCCCAAAGAAGCTAGACCCAAAGAGGAACACATCAAGACGCATCATAATTAAAATGCTAAAGGTTCAAGGTAAAGAGAGAATCTTAAAAGCAGCAAGAGAAAAGCAGAGAGTTACCTACAAAAGGGTGCCTATAAGACTATCAGTTGATTTCTCAAAAGAAACTTTGTAGGCAAAAAGGGACTGGCAAGAAGTATTCAAAGTGATGAAAAGCAAGGACCTACAATCAAGACTACTCTATCCAGCAAAGCTATCATTTAGAATGGAAGGGCAGATAAAATGCTTCCCAGACAAGGTGAAGCTAAAAGAGTTCATCATCACCAAGCCATTATTATATGAAATGTTAAATTGACTTATTTAAGAAAAAGAAGATCAAAACTATGAACATTAAAGTGACAACAAACTCACAACTATCAACAACTGAATCTAAAACATAAAAACAAAGTCCAACTAAGCAAACCAGAATAGGAACAGAATCATAGGTATGGAGATCATTTGGAGGGTTATCAGCTGGGAGGGGGAAGGGGGCGAAATGGGGAAATGGTGCAGAGATTAAGAAGCATAATTGGTTGGTACAAAATAGACAGGGGGAAGTTAAGAATAATATAGGAAAGGTTGAAGCCAAAGTACTTATGTGCATGACCCTTGGACATTAACTAAAGGGGGTGGGATTACTGGGGGAAGGGAAGTGCTGGGCAGAGGGGAGCAAAGGGGAAAAAAGTTGGAACTACTGTAACAACATAATCAATAAAATATACTTAAAAAAAAAAAGAAATCAAGGTACAGAGAGGTTTAATAACCTACCCAAGTTCACACAGCAAAGTGGACAACCACGTATCTGAACCTGTGATTGTCTAGGTCTTTCTGAGGTTCCATTCTACCAGACCCCTTTGTTAACTTTCTCTCTCTACCCTTATATTATTTCCTAAGGCTATATAACAAATTACAAGAAACTGGGTGGTTTAAAATAACAGAAATTTATTCTCTTAAGAGTCCCAGAGGCTAGAAGTCTAAAATGAGGGTGTTGTCAGGGCCCTGCTCTCTCTGAAAGCCCTGGAGGAAGATCCCTCCTTGCCTCTTCTTAGTTTCTGGTGGTTGTTGGCAATCCTTTGCATTCCTTGGCTTATGGATGCATCTCTCCAACCTCTGCCACCATCTTCATTTGGCCTTCTCCTTATGTGTCTGTGTCTCTACAACTAAAATTCCTTCTTCTCTCAAGAATACCAGTCTCTGGATTTAAGATCCAACCTAATCAGCAAAATCTCATCTTAACTTGATTATATTAGTAAATATCTTATTTTCAAATAAAGTCACATTCACAGGTACCAGGGGTTAGGATTTGGACATATCTCTTTGGGAGATACAATTTAACGACCCCCCCCCCACACACACACACACACATACACACACCAGCATCAAAAGTGGTAGAAATTAATTCAGCAGGAAGAAACTGAATAAGAATGGTATGGTACACAGGTAATGGACTGTTCATGCTCGGGGTATGGTGGAGGCCCAGGCAGGTCCCCATGGAGAAGGCCTGGCTGTCCCAGGCACAGGGACAGAGCTCCAGACAGGAGCCTGGATTATGCTCAGTCACCAGACAGTCTTGTGCTTTCCTGGCTGTACCATCTGCCCTCCAGCTGGCAGGAGGGCTGGCAATGCAGGCAGAGAAGGGATCCCAGGCGGAGAGGCCAGTAGCTTTGGGGCCTACTCAGAGCATTTGCAGTGAAGCCTGGGTGGGTCACAGCACTGCCCTGCAAGACAGTCTGGATCCCAGCTGCCTCCCTATTGACCTCATCTGTAACGCAGCGACTCAGTCAGGAGCTGAAGGATCCTTGGCAAGGGCTGGAATGGCTGGCAGAGAGACAAATTCTTCTTAGAAGAAAAATGATAGAGGAAGACTCCCAGGGCAGAGAATGCAACACTTTCCTTTTCCTGAGCCACCGACCAAACCCCAGTTCCCAGAAAGGACAGCTCAACACTTTGTCATTTAAAAGAAGGCCTCTGAGTGGGGATTCCAGGCTCCTTCCTGGGCCTAAGGCTATCCCCGGGGCAGGAGGGTCTTGTGAAAAGTGCTGCTTGATGTCAGGCAGACTGGGATTCAAGTCAGCTCTGCCAGGCGCCAGCAGTGTGGCCTTGGGTGTCACTTAACCTTTCCCTCTATGTGCCTTATGTCCCTATCTCTAAAGCAGACAGACTGGAAACTTTGTTGTCTGCTCCTCTGGCTTCTACTCCCCCTTCTTACAACACCCTTGATTTTTACTGAGATGGTCCGCCCTTCCCCCACTCTCAATCCATGAGATCTGGGAAGGCCCCACACCCCACTTAGGTGGCATATTTGGATGGAACATGGATCATTTGGTGGGATCTTCAACACTGGGACATTGTTCTCCTTTGATAGAGTAAGAGGCTCAGGGATAGCTCAGTGACCAGAGCTAGTCATCAGGGCAGACAGCTGGGCTTTTGCAGGAGCTCTCAGAAAAGATGTTTTTGCTCTCCCACTGGCCTCAACGCTATAAGGATGTGAACCCGCAGCCACATGGAACTCGGCGAGGAGGACCTAGGGCTGCTGGGGAGACAGCACAGTGCCAACGCCAAGGAGAAAGAACCAAGAGGCAGGGCAGTCTGGTCTGGGAGACATTGTTGAATCTAGAACCCAGTCATGCCTAAAGCCAGATCCACCCTGTTGACGTTTCCGCCCTTTTTTTGCTCAAGCCTGTGTGAGTTGAGTCCTGTGTCATTTGAAACAAAAATGTCCTAATCAACCCAGATTAGTAAACCTACTTCAGCAGGTTACTGTAGGACTCAACAAAATATGATCTTTATATTATGAGCTTTTTGAGGATAAGCACTGTCTTATCCACAAGTGTGTTCTTACTAACCGACCCACAGCAGATGCTTGAAGGTTTGTGGAATGAATGAATGTGTTTAAATGCCCCTAAAGGTTGTAAGAGTTCCAATAAGTGTTAGCTCATATTATCCCAGCAAAGTTAATCCTATCATCTATTCTTGTTCCATATTGCCCTTCTCCTAAAGTTAGACAATGAGTCAATAATCCCCTCCCTGGCTCCCCCAAATAACAAAATAATTAAGTTAGCAATATCTATTGACCGCCTAGTATGTTCCAGTGTGGGACGGTAGAAGTCTAGTGATGAACACAGTGACACATGGAAACTGCCCTCCTGGAGTCTCAGCAATTATAGGTCATGTATGGTAAGGTTCCCAATGAGATGAATGTGGGAGCTGTGGGGACAGAACAGGAGCAACTGACCCTGACTTAGGGGACATGACACAGCTTCTCCAAGGAAGTGTCAGCTGGGGGCTGGGGTGGGAGAGTGCTCAAGGAGGAGGAAACAGCCTTGGCCAAAGCAAGGAGATATTTGAGGAACATAGGCCAGCCTGGCTCGAAGGATGGGGGACGAGGCTTTCACAATTCATGCTGAAGACTCTGGATACAGGTTTCGAGCAGAGGGAAGGCACCGCAGGGCTGCAAGCTGGGGCACAGCATGCAGACTTGCACTGCTGGAACACTCTCCTTGGCAGAAGTGTAAAGAACAGCGTTATAGATCAAATATTTGTGTTCCATCCTGAAGTCATATGTTGAAATCCTAACTCCGGTATGATGGTATTAGGAGGTGAGGCCTTTAGGAGGTGATTAGGCCATGAGGGTGCAGCCCTCATGAATGGGATTAGTGGCCTTCTACAAGAAACTCCAGAAAACTGCCTGGACCTTTTCACCACGTGAGGACACAGCAAGAAGGTGCCTTCTATGAACCAGGAAGTGGGCCTCACCAGACACTGAATTGGCCAGCACCTTGATTTTGGACTTCCTTGGCTATAGAACTAGGAGAAATAAATGTCTGTTATTTAAGCCATCCAGTCTATGGTATTTTTGTTACATCAGCTCTAATGGACTGAGACCGATAGGTTGGGGGGGCTGTACACAAAAGGTGTGGCAGTGGTCCAAGGAGAGATCCTAGTGGCCTGAACCCAAGAAGAAGCAGAGGGATGGAGAGAGGTAGGCTGTTTCCAGGGTTGCTTGGAAACAACACAAAAAAGAAAATAGGGAAAATTGTGATAGGAAGGATGTTGGGAAAGAGGAAAAGGGAAGAGTTAAGGGCAGCTGGGAGAACCATGTGGCTATTTCCTAAGAATAATGTAGACAGGGAAAGCAAGGATGGCCACTCGTGGTCTTCTCCTCCTTTCACTGCTGATAAAAGCTCTGGCTTGGCCCATATAACTCATGGGTTTTAGGGTTAAGCAGGAGAGCTGGGCCTCCATGGAGGGTGCTGGAAGGTAAGGAGGAAGGAAGAAGGAGTAAAATAGAAGGAGCAGGGGAGTTGGGAGGCATGTTTCAGTATTTCATGTGGACAAATAATATTCCATTTATGGATATACTTCATTTTGCTTTTCTTCTCATCAGTCAATGGATATTTGAGATGTCTCCAGCTTTTGGCTCTTCTGAATAATGATGCTGGGAACATTCATGTTCAAGTTTCTGTATGAACATATGCTTCCATTTCTCTTGAGTCTAAACCTAGGTGTGGAATTGCTGGATCAAATGGCAACTCTGTGTTTAACTTTTTGAGAAACTGTTTCCCAAAGTGGTAGCACCGTTTTACAACCCATTAGCAGTATACAAGTGTTCCAATTCCTTCACGTCCTTATCAACACTTATGATTATCTGTCTTTGCCATTGTAGCCATCCTAGTGGGTGTGAAGGGGTAGCTCATTGTGGTTTTGATTTGCATTTCCCTAATGACTAATGGTGTTGAGAATCTTTTTATGTACTTTTTGGCTATTTGGAGAAATGTCTATGCAGATTTATTTCCCATTTTGGGGCTATTTGTCTTTTTATTATTGAGTTCTAAGGGCTTTTTAAAAAATATATTATGGATACAAGACTCTTATCAAGTAAATTATTTACAGATATTTTCTCCCATTCTGTGAGTTGTCTTTCCACTCCCTTGATAATATTCTTTGAAGCACAAAAGTTTTTGGTTTTGATGAAGTCTAGTTTATCTATTTTTTTTTCTTTGATTGCTTGTGTTTTTGGTGTCATGTCTAATAATGGCCAAATCCAAGGTCATGAAGATTTATCCCATGTTTTCTTCTAAGAGTTTTATAGTTGTAACTCTTACATTTAATTAACTGTTATACTTATTCATTGTTTTGAGTATGATAACACTTGGAAAGGGTCCACAGGGGGCCAACGAAGTAAGCTGCGGTCATGGGACGAGCCTGTGCAGGCTTTGAAGAAAAGCTTCCAGCCCCGATCAGAGTGGCTTAGTTGGTTGGGCATCGTCCTGCCAAGGGAAGGGTTGAGAGTTCAATTCCTGGTCAGGGCACATGCCTGGGTTGTGGGTTTGGTCCCAGACTGGGGTGCATATGAGAGGCAAATGATTGACATTCCTTTCTCACATCAATGTTTCTGTCTCTCTTTCTGTCTCCCTTCCCCTCTCTCTAGAAATAAATAAAATCTTTGAAAAAAGAAAACTTCCATAGGCCTCTTCTTCCCATCCTCATCCTTAGTGGTTTACAATTTGTGGGGTGCTTTCATCTGATGGTGAAGCACCCCTCATGGAAGGGAGTTGTTGACCACAGCTAAGGGGCCTCTTATAGATCTGCAGGAGTAGAAATGAGCTGTAGATTAAACTACAAAGCAAGAGTCGAGGACCAGAGAAGCTGGTTCTCCAGAATACACCTGCATGGAGGGAGCTCGAGCAAACTGCCAATGATGTGGAATATAAGATCAAAACGAAAAAACCCACCCACCAAAATATCTGGATGAAGAAAGATAACGCTAAGCATTGGTGAGAATGTGGAGCAACTGAAATTCTCATACCCTGCATGCTGATGGGAGTGAAAATTATCACAGTCGCTTTGGGAAAAGGCAAGTCTTTACTAAAACAGAGCATACACTTTGCCTATGACCTAGCTATTTTATACCCAGGTAGTACCCAGCATGAAGGTGCACACGTGCTCCCCAAGATGTGTGCAAGAACGCTCGTGATAGCAAGCACTAGTCTGAATAGCCCCAAACTGGAAACAACCCAAATGTCCATCAATAGCAGAAGGAATATATTAATTGTGGCATATTTGTACCATGAAATGTTATACAGCAATGAGGGTGCATAAACATGGTATTAAGTAAAAGAAGCCAGACTCAGAAGAGTATATTGTCATAATTATACAAAGTAGGAGCCAGAATAATGGTCACCCTTGGGGGAAGTAGTGACTGGAAGAGACCACAAGGGACACTGTTGACATTCTCTTTCTTGATCTGGTACTTACATGGGTGTGTTGAAAAGCCACCCAACTGTGCACTGATTATTTGCATTTTTTGCCATGTATGTTATATCATAAAATTTACAACAGCAGCAGCAGCAGCAACTGGGTATGATGCTGCAGTCACGGGTCAGGTGAGATGAGTGTCACACACAGCCGGTCCAGGCCCAGGGCTCCTCTTTGGGAGGGGTGACCCCTCCCAGCAGACAGCAGTGGGCACTTACAATGGCAGGACCCTGACAGGCGAATGTGTGGAAGACAAAGAGCAAATTAATTACCGAATCTCTTCCTTCCTTTTTTCTCTCCTTCCTCCTTTCCTTTATTCATTCATGCTTCTATTACACTTACAAGACTCATTCATGGAGTGCCCACATCAGCCAGGCCCTAGGGACACAAAACTAAGGAATGTGCAGCCCCGGCCTCAAGAAGCGCACAGGCCAGTGCGGGAAGCAGATCCACAAAGCAGTCAGTGCAATCTAGAGGGCAAGGAGCCTTGACAGGCATCCGTCCAGGCAACAACATGGCCAATCAGCCTGACTGGGGACCAGGGAAGGGCAGTCGGGGCAGGCTTCTCAAGGGAGGTGATGCAAGACCAGGGGCCTTAAGCAGGAGCTGATGAGGCAGGCTGGGGAGAGAGAATGTTCTTGACAGGGGGAACAGCCAGGCTGGCTCCCCCCCACCTTACAGCTAAAAGGACATGATTAGGGGGTGAACTACACTGGCCGGGTAGCTCAGTTGGTTAGAGCATTGTTCCAATATGCCATTCAATCCCTGTCAGGGCACATATAAGAATCAACCAATGAGGCCCTGGCTGCTGTGGCTCAGTGGATTGAGTGTCGGCCAGCGAGCCAAGTGTCACTGGTTCAATTCCCAGTCAGGGCACATGACTAGGTTGCACGTCAGGTCCCCAGTTGGGGGCACGAGTGAGAGGCAACTACACAGTGATGTTTCTCTCCCTCTTTCTCCTTTCCCCTCTCTCTAAAAATAGAATAAACAAACAAACAAATAAATGATTAAAAAATAAAAAAGATTAAAAATTGTGGTAAAATACATATAGCATAGTAGTTACCATTAAAAAAAAAAAAGAATCAACCAATGAATGCATAAATAAGTGGAACAACAAATTAATATTTCTCTCTCTTTGTCTCTCACTCTCTCTTTTTCTCTCTCTCTCCCTTTCTCTCTCTTGCTAAAATTAATAAATAAAAAAATATTTAAACTTATTTAAAAAATAAGGGGATAGATCAAGAACCACAGCAAAGGGGTCTAGGGATGACTCCATGTTTTTAGATGACACAGGCTATTGTGTTTTTAACTGCTGGCGAGTTGGAAATCCCAAATGATCCTGGTAGCAGCAGACAAATGACTTCCCAAGGAGTCAGCTTCGCCCAGAGTACCACCTGCGAAGCACACAGATGGCCCACTCAGGGGTCCAGGCAAACAGGGCAGATATTCGAATCTGGCTGGGTGCAGGGCAGTAGGGAGTGGCGGGCTCTGTGGGCCTTGACTTCCCCAAACTGTTCACAGGCATTCAGATTCGGCTTTCAAAACGTGCTGTGGGCCAAACAGGACTATCCGGTCCCTGAGTTCCATCCACTGTTTGGCTGACAGTTTGCAGCCTCCAGACAAGCTTATCTCCAAGGTGTCTCTAGATAGAAAGAATGATTTCTGTAATTCACTGTGTGGGTGACAAGGTTGTCGCTCAAGGGCTGCAGTCACACAAGGTGAAGGGTCCTCCGAGTTCCTTCCTCTCTTGACAGAGTGACCCCAGCTTCCCCTGACTCTCAGGGGCAGAACTCAGAGGCACTGGTTTTTCAGTGTGGAAAACTACCAGCAGACAAAACAGATCCTGATCCAGGTTCCGGAAAATCCCAGAAGCCAAGGGCTTAGGATGCACAGTTGTCCCTTGACCAGGACAGAAAGACTTGAAGCATTCAGGACAAGGCACTTTCCTCTCTGGGAAGACTGGTGGCCTGTCCAAGGCCTCACATGGCAAGTGGCAGAGCCACCGAGCTAGGACCACAAATAGCACGAGCCTGGTCTAACAACTGTATCCTTGAGGATGCCTAGTCATGTAGAACCTAGGCTTAGAGAGGAGAGGTGACTCATTTAATGCCACACAGCTGCTAAGTATACATTATCCATCATCACCCTTTATTTATTCTTTCAAAAACTGCTTTTGAGGATCTGCTAGTCATTCAAGGAGAATTTCTGAGTATTGCCAGCCACCACTCTAGGCTCTGGGGACACAGGAGTGAACAAAACAGTCAACAACCCCAGCTCTCGTTGAGTTTACATTCCAGAGGGGGAAACAGTGAACAAATAAACTAGTAAGTCATGTTCTCGATGGGAAATGGGAAATGCAATAGAAGATAAGCCAGGGTGTGCAGGAGGTGTGAGAGTTGCCGAGTTTAGTAAGGAGGTGAGAAGGTGATGTTTGCGATAAAGCCTAAAGATGTGAGGTAGTAAGTCCTAGATGTTTTTGAGAGAAGAGGCTCCAGAGGGAGGGGACAGCAGAAGTGATATAGGTGGAGCGAGCCTGGAGTGTGGAGGAGGGCTGGTGGGTGAGGGGCAGAGGGAAAGAATTAGGTCACTGAGGGCATGAGGGTGGGGGAGCTGGGGGCCAGATGGTACAGGGCCTCGCAGGCCACTGTGGAGACTGGCTTTTTCTTGGAGTCAGTGGGAGCCATTGTAAGGGTTTAAGCAGAGGTGTTGCCTGCTTTTAACAAGATATCTCTGGCTTTTAACAGAATCTCTCTGGCTGCCAGGTGGGAACAGACTCTGCAGGGCAGGAGCAGGATGGGGACCCAGCAGGACGCAATCATGGGGACCCAGGCAGAGAAAATGGGGCTCAGACCAGGGTGCAGCAGCAGAGGTGGTGAGAAGCAGGTGGGTCTCAGATACATACCAGGATTTGCTGATGGATCTGACAGAGCAGCTGAGATGAAGAGAAGAGCAATGATGGTATCAAAGTTTGGGGCCGAGGAACTGGAAGGATGGAGCTGCCACTTCTGAGATGGAAAACTGTTTGAGAGGAGAAAGTCCGGGGGAAATTCAGAAGTGCAGTGCTGGGCGTGTTAGTTTGAGATGCCTCTTGGATTTCCGTGAAGACGCTGAGTCAGTATGGAGCTGGGGACTATGGGAAAAAGTCAGGATGTGAGAATCTGTCCCTGAATCTGAAGAGCTCTCAGCTAGTTGGGAAGGCAGGACACCCTGATAAAGCTCCCTGGAGCCCCTTAATCCCAGCAGCAACCTGATATCCCTCATGGTAGCCAGCATCCAGATGTCCCCAATGATCCTCACTTCCGGGGATTCACACAGAGATGAACTATGTAACAAAAAAGGGATTGCAGAAATAGGGTTTGTGATCATCAAACCATGGCCTCTTCCTTGCCTTCTTTTGAACCACTTGCTCTGGGAGAAATCAGTTGACATGCCATGGGGATGCTCAAGCAGCCCAGTGGGGAGGTTCACGTGGCAAGGAATTGAGGCCTCCTTTCAATAGCCATGTGAATGTGACCCATCTTAGAATTAGGTCCTCCAGCCTGTCAAGCCCTCAATTGATGGCAGGCCTGGCTGACACCTTGACTACAACCTCATGACAGACCATGAGCCACGACCACCCAGCTAGGCTCTACCAGATTCCTGACCCACAGAAACTGTGTGAGCTAATAAATGAAACCTACTAGGTTTGGGCATAATTTGTCACCCGGAAATAGATAACTGAGCATTTTTAATGCTCAGAAGGGTGGGGAAGGCACTCAGGGGCTTTGGTGTCCTCAGACCTGCATCTGGAATCCCCATTTGGCAGTTACTGGCCATGTGGCCTTGAGTCACTTCACTTCCAGTCATTGACCTCAGTTTTCTGCTGTAAAATGGGAATTCAGTGCTAACTTAATGTGATCACTGATGCGAGATAAGATGCATGAGCCCGGGGCACACAAGGACAATCCAGTAAATAGTGGTGGTTACTGTGATGTGACCTCATGGCTCAAGACCAGCTGAGTGGGGCTCGGACAGGGAAGGCCCAGCACTTTCCCTGTCCTTCCAGTTCCCTTTGTGAAATCAAGTGGCTAATTTTTATCCCTGCCACCTCTTCCGGGGCTGTTGGCAGAATACAAATAAGAGTTTATGTGACTAAGACTCTTAAAAGAAGTTATCACAAAGGAGGTGTCTCCAGTGATAATAGTTGGGTGGGCAGTTTGAGTTAGAACAAAATTCAGAGGTCATCTCTTTCAATATCTTCAACTTCTCTGTGCATAAGAGCCATCTTTTATAGCCCTCAAACCTTGACTTCACTGTCATGGCCAGAGGAAGTTAGGACCAGAACCGAGAGGCAGAGGCAGGCCAAAGAGTTTTCAGGGGAAGGCTGGGAGGTGTAGGAAGGAAGGAGCTCACTCTAGCTGCTTTCTCTATATCTATTTATGCATCTATGTCCATATGTTTGTTTTAATCTATCTACATTTATAGTTACTTACTAAACATTTATGTAGCACTTCCTATGTGCCAGGCATCCCTCTAAGCACTTGAAAAATATTAACGACCGTTTATTAAGCACCTACTGTGTAAACGCAAACACCTTGCATATAAGTGGACCTACAGAGTGGCTTAGCAAACTGTGACTCAGAGACTTGCCCAATGACACAAAGCAAGCATGAGGGAGCTGGGGTTCTGAGTTTCACAAGATTCCATAACCCGCATCCTCCCACTGCTGCTGGCATGCTAGAAATCCAGGCGGGGCCAAGCTGCAAGGGATGGAAAGACTCAATTAGTTTGGAGAGCTAATGTGAAGATGTGACCTCCGGCATTCCTGGTTTATAAAGTTCTTCCACATCTAGGAAAGTCTACAGGACCTGCAGGCAGGTACTTGAGGATCCCTTCCCCCCTTTCTTTATATTAAAGGTGAATTAACCGGGACTGGAGAATTTAGGGGAGTCGCATAAGATGCCACCTAACCATTTCAACATTCAAATTCCTTTCATGAATGCTCATGTCTCTCCTCAGCCTGACCCCCGGGGCTGAAGCAAGTCAGAGAGAATGGATGTTAAGCTCCTATTCTGTGCCAGCTATAATATACATGTCCTCTTGCAACAATTCTGAAAAGTAGATATTTTCATTCTCATTTTATAGCTGAAGAAGTTCAGGTTCAGAGGAGTAAGAGGATTTGCTGAGTGAGGAAGTATTGGAGGTGGCATTTGAACCCACAGCTGCTTGACTCTAGAACCTACGAGGTTCCTTCCACTACAATTCACTGTACCATCAAGGGGCAGCTAGGCCACCAGGTGGGAGGGCGGGGTTAGATCAAAGCTATCATGCCCCTCAAAAGGAAGTGCAGAGAAGCCAGAAACAAGTCTCCAGAATGCTCAGAAACAAGCTCCACTTCCCATGAGCCTCTGCTCCCAGGGCATTATGGAAGCAGGGCCAGGAATGGGTGGTCTCAGAGATGCCCTGTGTCTTGTTATTTCTGCTTCAGAGCAGCAACCTTGAGACCCATCTAACCCACCCTTTGGTGAACTCCCATTATGGTACTTCCCCAGATTGGTAATCCAGCCCCTGTTTGGTACTTTCAGGGACAGCAAACGCACTCCCCACTAAGGCAGCCATGACACCCTCCCCAGCTGTGTCACCCAAGCCCTTCAGGTGCACACCAGTGCATTGATAGAAACAGGGCCACACATAACAGCAACCAGCTTTTTCTGGCTTTGTCCCAGCAGTGTGTGTAGACTTTCCATGGAGTGCCGGCAGGCATGTCGCAGGTGCTCTGCCTTCGGGGGTGTGCTTCCCAGGACTCAACCACTCCCATTAAAAATGCTGATCAAAACATCCCCCACCAAATCCGCAGTGTCCTTAACAGGTGTGAAGCCACTGCATTGCCATAAAGCCACCACCGATCAACTGCAATGCCCCTTCTTGGCACATTCATGAAATTGTCCACTCCTTTTGTGCAGTGTTCCTGGGACTCAAGTGTGAGCACCAAAGACACTCTATGCAGACCCACTCTCTTCTCCTCGCCCTGTTTTTCAACTCTCCTTCCTTACCATAAATCCCTCCCAGGAAGCCCTCTATCACTTGTACAAATAGACCCTCAAGAATCTTCCCCTTCAGCCCTGGCTGGTGTGGTTCAGTGGATTGAGCACCAGCCTGCAAACCAAAGGGATCACTGGTTCAATTCCCAGTCAGGGCACATGCCTAGAGTGCAGGCCAGGTCCCCAGTTGGGGGTATGTGAGAGGCAACCACCCATTGATGTTTCTCTCCCTCTCTTTCTCTCTTCCTCCCTTCCCCTCTCTCTAAAAATAAATAATTTTTTTTTTTTTAAAAAGGAATCTTCCCTTTCATCCTCCAGGTCTGCTCTGACAGGCCTAAATTCTACAGTAAAGTCAGCCTAGGCGACAATAATAGCTACCATTTATTCATTTCAACAAGTATGTATTGGGCTCCTACTTTATACCAGACAGTGTTCTCAGCACGGGACATACCTTAGTGCACAAGGAAAGACGGTGGACAGGATCCCTGCCTTCATGGAGCCCAGGTCCTAGAAGGCTATTGGGTGTTTATCATCCGTATCTTCCATGTATGAGCTCACTTACGCCTCACAATAACTCTCTGAGGTATGCTATAACTACACCCAAGCTACAAATGAGGAAACTGAGGCACCCATAGCTTAAGTAACATGCTGAGTAATAATAATAACCACCATTTATTGAGTCCGTTCAATATGTCAGACGCTGGGCAGAGCACCTTGCCTTCATTATGTGGGCAGTGTAGGAAGCAATGAATCGGTCCGAGGTAGGGCAGGGGGGTCTGAGCCCCAGCTCACAGCGTGGCCTTCACGTTACTCCTCCTCTGTGTCTAAAGGAACGCCCCCTTACACGGCTCTGGGTCTTGGGAACATCCGAAATGCCTGGACTGGAGTGAGTTTTCCTGCCTCCCTGAGACCTAGAGGGAAGCAAAGAGTTGAGGGCTGGGTCCAGAGGTGCCGGCACTGTATGCAGAGGAGCCAGGGAGTGCAGGTCGGGGTGAAGGGCACCTCTGACACAGCCAGTCAGCTCCGGGCTGGGGAAGGGGGGCAGCGCTGGGAACCGGAGGGCCTCCCAAGCCCTGCACACCCCACTTGCTTCCCAGGGGGGAGCCAGAGCTGCCCTCGGCTCCTGCTGATTCCAGAGGTCACCACTTTTCAGAGCCCACCAAGGATCAAAACCTGCGGCACCTTGTCTGCTGACTTTGGACCGGAAATGCTCAGATGGGGGTGGGGCGGCGAGGAGAATACAATCAACACCTGTGGGTCTGTGGGAAAACCACCGGCCTGGGGGTGGAGTGGAGGCAAGAAGGCTGCATTCCTGTCCCCTCACTTCCCAGGGCGGACTGCGCTGCCTTGGTCAAGGCACACCCCTCCACTCCCCTGGTCTCCAGTTTCCCCACCCCTGAGCGGCAGGGGTCTGACTCCAGGCGAGGCAGGCAGAGGGTGGGGAAGAGCAGGCTCACAGGCCGTCCTCTGCCCCCCTCTATGCTCGCCCGGCCCCACCCTGAGGACCTGGGTCCGGCCCGCAGAGGGAATCCGGCTCCGGGGCTCCCGCGGAGGTCCTGCGGGCTCTAGCGCCTCCTGCGGGCGGAAAGGCGCGGCGCCGCGCCCGCGTCTCGAGCCGGCCGCTGCTCGGGCCTGGCCCTGCGGGGCGCAGGATTATGTCACCCGGGAGAAAGGAAATGAGTCAGCTCCCTAGGGCCGTGGGGCGGCCCGGGGCGAGTGCTGAGACGCGGCCACAGGAACCTGGGACAATGGCGGGAAGTGAGAGGAATGTAGGCCAGGCTGCAGCCCCACTGCCCTCCGTGGCCCCTGATCCGGGACCCTACAGAGGGGAGCGGGCTGGTCTTTGGCTAGGCTGGCAAGGGGGTGTCAGACAGGGGCGGCATGTGGAGCGGACATTGGGTGGGTGGAGGAGGGTGGGGGCGGGGCCAAGCCCGGGGTGCCCCAGCCTGAAGGCTAGCCCAGGTCATCTTTCCAGCCTAACCAGACCCCACAGTGGACCTATTGCCCTTCCGCGCAATGCTCAAACTAGACTGAACGTCAGAATCATTCCCGAGGCTTGTTAAAACCCAGGTCACCTGACCCCATCCCAGAGGTAGGTCAGAGCTGCAGCACGATAATTGTGCATTTTTAACAAACCCCTAGTAGGCGATGCTAAGGCAATGGTCCTGGCAAGACATTTTAAAGTAGCACCACCTTAGAGTGAGGTACAAGCTGCTTAGCTGGCTTATTGCTGCTGATTCCTCCAGCTCCACCTCTCCCCACTTTCTAATTCTTCCACACATGAATTGTTTATTTCTGGAATTTAACACTTAATTTTTTCAGACCACAGTCAATCATGGGTAAATGAAACCGTGGAAATCGCAACTGTGGGTAGAGGGAAACTACTGCATGTACATACAATGGGATATTACTCAGCCTTAAAAAAGAAAGGAAATCTGACACATGTCACAACATGGATGAACCTTGAGGACACTATGCTAAGTGAAATAAACCAGTGACAAAAGGACAACTACTGTATGATTCCACTTGCATGAGGTACCTCGAGTGGCCATTCATAGAGAGAGAATTGTGGTTGCCAGGGTTGGAGTGGAAAAGGGGGAAACGGGAAGGTCTTATGTTATGGGTATAGTTTCAGTTTCACAAGGTGATAGAGTTCTGTGGGTGGTGGTGGTGGTGGTCGAATGACAGTGTGAATGTGCTTAATGCCACTGAGCTGCACACTTAACAATGGGCAAGATGGTATATTTTAGGTTAGTGTATTTTACCACAATTAAAAACATCAAAAAAACCCTTCCCTGACAGTCTGATTGCCTGCTGCCCCTCTCCCTTCAGAACAGATTGTGCCTCCTTATTTGCTCCTGCTGCACCTGAAACCTCTAGGAAAACATCCCCTATGCTGCAGAGTTTTTGGCATTTATTTCAACTCACGTATTTATTTTGCTAATACAGTGGGCTCTTTGGGGCACAAAAACAAATGGGATGAGCACTCTAAAGGTTTGGCCCACAAATGGATAGGGGATGAGGCTCAAAGAGAGGATGAGTGAATGTGTAGGTGGAGGGAAGCACTGGGTGGCCGGGTGAATTGACAGATGTGTGAGTGAATGAATGGTCTGTGGATGGATGTCCCTAGAGTGTAAAAGGGCCCCTGCAGTAACCTGGGCTTTTTGCAATGAAATGGGAACTGTCCCAAGATGCTACGTGATAGGGTGAACAGCTCTGCACAGTTTTCCAAATCTGGACACAAGTTTTTAGTGTGAGTCTCAGGCCAGGGATACCCCACATACCCTTAGACAAATGTCATAATGAAACAATGAGTCCGGAGACCTGCATTCTTAGCCCAGCTCTGCACTTACTCCGTGACTTTGGATAAATGGCTTGATATCCCTGGGCCTAGTTCCCCATTTGTAGAGTGGAGATGGGCAAGGTGCTAAGGTTTTGGCCTGGCTCTAAATCTCAGTATTTTTTTTTTATGAACTAATTTTTTTAAGTTAATTTAAAACTATTTTCAATAAAATGTTACAAAAAATACTATGACAGACACCCATGTACTTGCCCACACAGATTTAATAAATGTTAACATTTTGCCATATTCTCTTCATATTTCTCTTTCTTTAAAAAGAAAAAACTCTGATGAATCTGAAGCCCTTCCATTTCTCCCCGTATAGATAACAACTATTCTCAAGTAATATAGATCCTTCTTGTCTACCTATACATGTTTTAATATATAGCTTTATATTAATATAAACAATCTTATGTTAAGAATATATTGAATGAATACTACATGTATGTAACATAACATAAATAATACATATATTAACAATATGTGTTCGAAGTCGTATAATACTGTATAAATCCCTTTGAAACTTGTTTTTTGATTCATCTATATGTTTTTGAGATTTACTCATGTTATATATGTACTTCTGATTCATTCTTTTTAAATGCTATATGTGTAGTTTTCCAGTGTATGAATACACCTTAATTTCTTTACCCATTTTCTTTTTTTAAGTATATTTTATTGATTATGTTGTTACAGTAGTTCCAATTTTTTCCCCTTTGCTCCCCTATGCCCAGTACCCCCCTTCCCTCCAGCAATCCCACCCCACTTAGTTCATGTCCATGGGTCATGCATATAAGTTCTTTGGCTTCGCCCTTTCCTATATTATTGTTAACATCCCCCTGTCTATTTTGTACCAACTGATTATGCTTCTTAGTCCCTGCACCATTTCCCCATTTCTCCCCCTCCCCCATCTCAGCTGATAACCCTCCAAATAATCCCCATACCTATGATTCTGTTCCTATTCTGGTTTGCTTAGTTGGATTTTGTTTTTATGTTTTAGATTCGGTAGTGATAGTTGTGAGTTGGTTGTCATTTTAGTGTTCATAGTTTTGATCTTTTTCTTAAGTAAGTCCCTTTGGCATTTCATATAATAACGGCTTGGTGATGATGAACTCTTTTAGCTTCACCTTGTCTGGGAAGCATTCATCTGCCCTTCCATTCTAAATGATAGCTTTGCTGGATAGAGTATTCTCGGTTGTAGGTTGCTTTTCATCACATTGAATACTGCTTGCCAGTCCCTTCCTACCTGCAAAGAGTCCTCTGAGAAATCAGCTGATAGTCCTATAGGCACCCCTTGTAGGCAACTCTCCTCCTCTCTCTTGCTGCCTCCAGGACTCTGTCTTTATCTTTCACCTTTGGCATCTCAATCATGATGCGTCCCGGTGTGGTCCCCTCTGGGTTCAGCTTGCCTGGGACCCTCCATGCTTCCCGGACCTGTATGTCCATTTCCTTCTCAAAATTTAAGAAGTTTTCCTTGTTTTTCTCAATTCTTGCTTTCTCATTCTGCAATGGTTGACTGTTTTTTTCTTCTTTATGTTCCAAATCATTGATTTGAACCCTGGTTTCCTTCCCTTTACCATTGGTTTTGTGTGGATTTTCCTTCGTTTCACTAAGCATAGCCTTCACTTCTTCTCTTATGTGTTTGCCATACTCAAGTATATCTGTCAAGCCTGTGAGCATCTTTATCACCAGTGTTTTGAATTCTGCATCTGTTAGGTTGTCTATCTCTTCATCTGTTAGGTTGGCTATCTCCTCGTCACTTAGTTCTCCCACTGGAACCTTGATTCGTTTCCCCTTTTGGGCCATACTTCTCTGTCTCCTCATTCTGACAGACTCCTGTGTTTGTTTGCCCACGTGTCCCAGGTAGAGCTGTTGCCCCTGTTATGTTGTAAGGGGCGGAGCCTTAGGGATTCATCAGTACAGGGCGACCTGTTTCACCACGTTGTGGCGCTGTATGCGGGGGAGGGGTCCGAGAAGGAAGAATGTCACCTGTCCAGCACTCGCCCCTTTTCCAAGCACCTCTCCCACTTCCACACCGAACTGGCGCCCCTCTAGCTGCCACCCTGGCTGTCGTTCCCAGAGTGGGTGGGCCTGCGGATGTTCTAGGACCATGGGGGCCCTTTAAACAAGAGGACTCTGCTGAGAGACTGGCAGTTTCTGCTTCCGCCCCAACCCCCACTGGTCTGCTCAGTCAGAAGCAATGAGGCTGCATTTTCCCCAGTGCTCAGACTGTGAGCTGCGAGGTCTGGTGAGGAGCTAGTAATGACCCCCAGGTGTCCCTCCTGACTTTTTAAAAACGTGTGACTGCGCTTTCAGCTGGCCTGCTGCTGCTGCCACTGCTGCCGCCACCACACCGCGTCCTTTCTGCCCCGGCTCCGCCCCTCCTACCTGTCTGGATGAGTATTTCTTCTTTATATCTTTGTTTGCTGGACTTCCATGCAGTTTGATTTTCTGGAACTTCTGGTTGTTTCTAGTTTTGAGGCAGTTTTATTCCTACTCAGTTGTGAAGGGAGATGCAGCGTGTCTCACCCATCGTCTTACTTATAGACTGTTGTTTCCATTTTTGTTATTATGCACAGCTGTGCAGTGGAGAATCTTCTGTGTGTCCTTTGTGTGAACATGTGGGGGGGCTTTTTTGTCATATAGCCATGGGATCTTAGCATATGCAGAGCTTGACTTTTACTAGATGTTGCCAAATTCCTCTCCAAAGTTTCTCTGAAACACTTGGGGCTGTATTATTTCGAATTTTATAATGGTTCTGGTCTTAAAAATGTAGTATGCTGAATGATTCCATTTCTCCTTGGAAAGACAAAACTATGGTAGATAGAAAACAAATCAGTGGCTCCTGTGGAAGGGTGATAGGGTGTGGGGCAGGGAGAGTGTGATTATAAAGGGAGAGAACAAGGGAGTGTTTGGGGTGGTTCTGTATCTTGATTGTGGTGGTAGTTATGCAAATATATGTGTTAAAATTCTTAGAACTATACAAAAAGGAAAGAAGAATCAATTTTACTGTATGACAATTTAAAAAATAAAAATGTTTAAATGTATTATGACAAATATACCCCATAATATCTAAACCCCCAGTGGGGTTTAAGGTAGCACTCCCAAATCAAAAAGTGATATTTCTTCAGCAAAATACATGAACAGCTACATTAAGTGAGATACATTTAAAATGGTAAGTAACCTCATATAAGTTCAAGTTGGGTTTTTCCTTTTTCCTTGTGGTAAATTACACATATTCTCTTGTAGATTTTTTTTTTAAGTTTTAAAATTTGATTTGTTATACTTAGTTTAAAAAATATATCTGGGATCTATCTTTGAGTATGGTGTGAGGAAGAGATCTAATTTTATATTTTGCCTGTTAGCCAGCTGTTTGGTATTGTGATCTGACGATCTCTTCTTTTCCCACTGAGTTGTAGAACAGCACGTTGTTGCAGTCCAGGTCCCATCTGTGTGATCCGCCTCTGAGGCCTCTATTCATTTCCATGATCTCTTTGGGAGCCTTGCTAATAATAAATCTTTATACATGGCAGGACAACCTCCCTCCCTCTTAATTCTTTAACAGTGTTTAGACTATTCTTGGTCCTTCAGTCCTTTACTTTTATACACGAATTAAAGGAAAATGTGTTCATTTCCATAGAAAAAAAGTTTATTTATTTATTTATTTGTTTGTTTGTTTATTTATTTATTTATTTATTTATTTATTTATTTTTGCCCCTATTTCCATTTTGCTATGACCAGTGCTCCCTTCCCAGGGGCTCTTCTCAGCCACTTGCAGTCTCCCTGAACTCAACCCTTAGGAATTGAGACAAATTTCCTGTCCTTGGAGCTCACCCATTACTTGAGGTTTTATGATCCCTTCAACCCACTTACTTGGGAGTTTCAACCCAGTCAAGTAGGAAGAATGTCAGCCTCCTCAAGAGCCTGTGACAGTTGCTCACCTCTACTCTGCTCATTAAATCCTCTCAAATATCGCCCCACCCTCACCCCATCTCCGAAGGAGATGAGTTTCTATCACCCTCTGCACAGGAGAAAACCTGATCTTACATCATCACCTACCTCCCACTGACACACACTCAGTAGTCTGAGTCTTCTAGATCTGGTTTTACAACCTCTCCCCCTCATTTTTAATAGAAAAAGTAGAGTGGAAAGCAGAAAGAATAGTAAAATGAAAATCTGCTTATCCTCCACCTCGCTTCAACACCTGTTAACATTTTGCGATCTCTCTCCTCACACCTTCTTTAGTCTCCCGCCACCGCTAAGAAGGAATACAACTACCTCAAAACTGGAGACAACCAGGAGTTCCAGACAACCGAGCTGCACGGAAGTCCAACCAAAAACAGTTGGATTTTGATATGCACTGTCATAGGCCACAATTTCCCTGTCATGAAGGAGAGAGAAGGACACATTTTCTTTTTTCTTTTTTCAATAGAGAGGTTACTTTACAGCAACCCTCTAATGTGTAGAAAAGAGAAGATAAGAAAAGGTAACGACGGACTTTGAGAGACTGTAGGAGCCTGAGAGCTTATGCTCTGAACCACACACGCTGTTTTCCCAGGAGAGTTTCTCAGGCCTCCTTCCGAACACGCCTACTTTTACTCTAGTTACTATTCTAAGAAACTTGATTATCTGGTTTCCTAGCCTACAGCAAACTAAAAGCTGCCACTCAGAAGAGGAGATGCGGAGAGGAAAGCTTGCTGATCACCAAGTCTGACAGAGAGGAATGTAAGAGCTCCGCAGAACGGGGCCGCTTGCTTCTACAACCTGGGAGGCGCAGCTCAGCATTTAGAAATGAGGCAGCTCTGCTCCACGTGGTCACTCAGGAGCCACCTTCACCTTGGGGCTCCCGGCCTGCTCTGACTGTGGCCCTTCTGATCAAAGATAAAAAGGAAAAGTGAAGGAATTCAAATCCAGCACTTCCTTTTAGGCAAGTGAGGCGGGAAGGCACACGTACCACCAGCAATGTTGTATGATTGGAGAGAGGTTAGCCCTGGACTCCACGCAGCTGCACAGGGGCTGGGCGACAGTTCCTGTGCTGGGTCATAGGGGGCCTGGAGACCATCGTAGGACTTTGGTTTTCACTCTGAATGAGACAGGAAGCCATTGGAGGATTTTGAACCCAATAGTGACTTGATCTGATTTGTAAAAGATCTCTCCAGCTGCTGTGCTAAGAATGCTGAGGTGGTGGGGGTGGGAGGCAATGACCAGAGCAAGAATTCAGTTTGTTTGACCTGCTCCGTGCAGCTTTCCGGCCTCCTCCTGCCCTCAGGCAGAACTGGCCCCTTCCTCCCCTTCGCTTGTCGATCTTCCTCTAGGTCAATGTATCCCCAACACCTGGCCCAGAACAGGTGCTCACAGCGTATGTTTTAAGCAGGTTGAAAGCAACTGAAATAACAGCTGGAACCTGATATACCAGCTCGTGTTCTCCAAGTGCAAGCAACCGAAACCGATGCTGGCTGTCTTAAAGAAAACCTAGGAGATGCCCAGAATCCACAAGAAGGCTGGAGAACTCGGCTTGGAAGAAGTACAGGGAGCAGAAAAGACCTTCCTTGGCAGCCAGGTTATGCTGCTGGGGTGAACAAGCCAACTGCCTCTCCCCACCTTGTTTCCAAGTCCCTGGACAGGCTCTGACTGGAAGCACTTAGGTTGCCTGTCCAGGCTTTGGTCTCACTGGCGCAGAGAGAGGGGGAACTGGGGCTGACAAAACCCCCAGACACCCTTTTAACTTCTACAAGAGTCCCTGAGTCATTGTCTCAGCAAGGCTGCGCTTGTTGGGGGCAGGTCATGGGAAAGGAAACCCTAGAGCTGTTAGGGGAAATGAATGCCGAGTGGCCAAGAGCCAGCAAATGTCCGCTTCATTTCCCCAGGGCTAGGAAAGCACAGAGGCATGAACTGTGGGCCGTGGACTGTGAAGGAGACCCGTCTTCCTGTCTCTGCACCCTGGGGCTTAGCGCCGTACCTGGCGCTCTGTAGGTGCTCACTCAGTGTTTATCCAGTGAGTGCATGGATGCAGTAACCAGCCACAGAAGCACGAGGGCTATTAGTGTCTCTTGAAACAATAATTGTATGAATAAGAAGGGATGAGAGAGCAGCATTCTCTATGAAGAGATTTGCCAAAAAGAAAAAAAAAACAGTCTCAGGAGACAAATCATAACCCTCTTTTTTCTGGACCTTCCCAAAGGCCTTGTCAACTAGCTCTGAGTAGGATTAGCATTTATTTAAAGCAATTGGCCCCCTGCAGCCCTGGCTGACTGTGCTGGGTGCATTGAAGAGATTGGGCAGCAGGGGGTCGGCAGGCCTCCAATCCCTCTCAGAAGCCAGGGCTCGGCCCTGACGTGGCGCCCTGCAGCCTCAAGGAAAGAACCAAACAGGAAGTTTTGATCACGTGTGCCATGAAGCCAGTGTCTTCCAAGGAAAGCCACTGGGCCAGTGACCAAGAAGTGTCATAATCCAGGTCTCAAGGGTTGGCTGTAGAGCCAGCCAGCCTGGAACCCATACTGTGCAGAGGTCTCCAAACATGTTCCCGGGGCCTAGGACATCACAGACGTGGCCCTGGTGCATACCTAGGGGTGAGGGGCTACACTCTGGGCCCCCAGCCCAGTAACCTCCCAGCAGAGCAGGAACACACTTTCAGGTTTTCCGAGGAAGGTTCTATGTGAATGAAGAGTTCATCTCTGTAACAACAACAAAAACTTTGGGATCTAGTTCCCTGACCTAGCGCACACCTGTGTTACAAAACGTTTTTGGGTGTGTATGTGGAAGGGACACTTATCAATATGTGACCTTATTGGGCTTTAGTTTCCTCATCTATAAAATGAGGGTAACGTCAGAGGACTGTGGTGAGATTAAATGGGACAACGTCTGTGGCTAGACATGATCTTGAGACACTCATCAATGTTCATTTTTCTCCCTGTATTTTTCCATTTCCTTCCCCCCGTCTGAGCAGTTTTGAGGGTTTTAGCAAAGTGGAGAGGGAGAGGAAGAGAAGCAGAAGGAACCTAAAAAAAATGTAAGAGTCTAAGCTCTTAGGAGAACTGAGTTGGTTTCTAAAGGTGATAAAAGGGGGGAAGAGGATTCATGTAAGTGTCCAAGACACCTTGACCAGAAGCAGTGGGGACAGGAGAAGGGTCCCTAGAGCAGCACTCAGGGAGGCAGTGGGAGCCTGGGGCAAATGGTTTGGGGATGTATCTAAGCTGGGACCGGGCCGTGATGAACTCACAGGGAACCATCGGACCCAAAGGGGTCCTGCAGACCGTGCGTGGGCAGCCTCAGCAGTGACTTAGGGATTGTTTCCTGAAGATCAAAATGCCATCCTCCTACCGCGGGGCTTTGCAGTAAGACCTCAGAACTGTGGCTGACTCCTGGAAGAAGTTACATATTTTTCCCAAACAGCCTGGTGGAAAGGGACTCAGAGCCAGAAACGAGGCACAGTTTTACAGAACAAAGTTCTATTGCTCTCCCCCTGAATGTCTGGACACTGAGAAGAGACCCCCACCAGTGGATCTGAGGCCTGGAGCCGGAGGAGCCGCACCTGCCCTCTCTGCCCTCCTCCAGCTGGCTTTGAGCCTCTGTACTTAATGCTGCCTGCTCCCCAGACCCGTCTGTTCTGCGGTTACCTCCCAACTTTGGCTTCCTCTGGAGGGTGGAGCCACATTTTCTGACCCCTGTAAAACATCATGGGGCTGTTTCCTTCTTTCTGTGGGTTAGATTCTTCTGGGAGCTGGGAAAAGGATGGGGCAAGCTGATCTTTTGAGGCTCTCCCTATCCCCCAATCCAGGCCTCAACAGGGAGAGGGGGGCCCCCACCCCAGCTCTTGGCAAGACAGCCACAGATACTTGCAAAGTGACAAAAGAAGAGGAGGGGCCGAAGAAGAGAACTGCTTCACACATGAAAAAGCTTGGGAATGTTTTCCAGACACATTATTCCCTCTGGTGGTTTGTGAGGCCAACAGGGCCTGTGGCATGAAGCTCCTGGAGGAGACTCAACGTGGCCCAGCCCATACCAGATGCTTCCTCTCTGCGTTGTGTGTGTGTGTGTACATATGTATGCGTGAATATGTGTGTACATTGCATATGTGTGACTCTTCCTAGATCTTTAGAGCCTGTCAGGCATTTAGAAACCTAAATTTAACCACTTCTTCTCAGAGCTGTGGAAACTAAGGCCTAAGGGACATGGCCTGCCTGCCATCACACCACTCTCCAGAGAGAGAGGAAGTGACCGGGGACTTTGAAACGGTCTTGCCTGTCTAGATGGCACAGCCACTTAGTGAGGAGAACACAGCTGGTGTGCCCAGCGCTGGTCCTGACCTTGGGCCAGGCTCTGTGCTGTATTGTTTATGTGGCTTCTGCCATTCCAGTTACTCTTCACCAGCACCTTCCAAAAGAGACATTTTAATCTACCTTTCAGACGAGGAAACAGAAGCCAGGTGTCTTTTATTTCCCACAGTCCACACTCATTCTATTTATGTAATTGCAATTGACATTTTCGAGCACATGGGATGTACCACGCCCTGTTCTAAGAACGTCACATGTATTAGCTCATTTTGTCCTCACTGCAGCAGGTTCTGTGACTATCCCTTTGTTATAAACAAGGTCCCTAAGGCACAGAGCTTAAGTAATTTGCTCAAGAAAAAAGAAATAGCAAGGGGAAAAGTGAGAAATCCAACAAATGGTGAGGGAGGGGAGACATAAGACAGGGTTAATAAGCAAGTTACCACTGTGGGCAACTGGGGCTCACTCGCACCAGGGATGCTGAGAGGCTATGGGGTCAGGAGGCTCCTCATGGGTAGAGGGTCACACTTGGGCTGCTAGAAATTCCTTGGCACTTATGAGCTGTCCCTGCGTGGGTTCCTCACTCGGGGACTATCCTGAGGCAGAAATGCAAGAAGCTACCTTCATAGGGTACTGACAGGTGACTCCAGGTGGCCCAGGAGAACAGACAGAACAGCAACCGCTACAGAGAATTAGGCCTGACACATGGGTGCTCAACAAATGCTCATCTTCTTCTCTTCTCTCTGCCAGGTGTTTTTTTTTTTTTTTAAGACTTTATTTATTTATTTTTATAGAGAGGGGAAGGGAGGGAGAAAGAGGCAGAGAGAAACATAAATGTGTGGTTGCCTCTCACGCACCCCCAACCGGGGTCCTGGCCCGCAACCCAGGCATGTGCCCTGACTGGGAATCAAACCGGCAACCCTTTGGTTCGCGGGTGGCACTCCATCCACTGAGCCACACCAGCCAGGGTGGTTTTGTTTTGTTTTTTCCCCCAGACATTCCTGGACATCAATAAAATTGATTTCATTAAGTACTCTTCAAAATATGATTTGATTTTATAACACCATGAAATTTTCATATTAAAAATCTCACATATTAGAAAACTTGCTTTGTCAGATTATTACTCAATTATTCATAAAAATTCTAGTTTCTATGAATGTTCATAGCAGCTCTATTTGCAATAGCCAGAAGGTGGAAGCAAGCCAAGGGTCCATCAATGAATGAATACATAAACAAAAATGTGGTATATACATACCATAGAATATTATTTGACCATATAAAAGAATGATGTATTGATACATGCTACAACATGGATCAATTTCAAAAATATGCTAAGAAGCCAGACACAAAGGGCACCATAATGTATGAAGAGTGACTATCCAAAGGGTACAGGGTCTCCTTCGGGGGTGATGAAAATGCTTTGAAGCTAGGTAAAGCGAACAGTTCATTAAAATTTAGTATATTCACAATGTTGTGCAATCATCACCCCTATCTAGTTTCAAAGCATTTTCCTGTTTACCAGTGTGGATAATGAGCCCGGGGGAAGCTGACCTTCCAATCCCACAGCCAGCTTGCTCCGAGGTGGGCCGCCTCCTGAGCCAGGGCGCTGCGGCCACCGGGGGGCGGTGCTGCCCAGGGGACACGCCAGTCTCGGGTAGGGCGGTGATGCCAGCGCGGGGAGACCACAAGGCCCCTTTCTTCTCCCCCTCTCAGGGAGATGAGTCACAGCCCAGGCAAATGTCAGAAACGGTGGCGATCCGAAGCGCCGGCAGAGAGGCGGGGAAACGGGGACGCAGGGCCGGTGCCTCTGAATCACCGTGGACTCGTGCTCCGGGGCATCCGCTGCTTCCTGGGCTTGGCCGGCTGGCGGTGCAGGGAAACTGGGTCAGGCCAGTGGCCTAGTCTGCTGTTTAGCAGCAACGGCCAATGGCAGGAGGTTAGTGGGAAGGGCAGCTGGCCCATTCATGTGACAAATATCTGAGGAGTTCCTACTAAGTGCCAGGCAGGTCAGAAGGCACTTTGGCAGGCAGTTTCTAAAGCCCCAGCCACATGGGTTGGTGAACATACAATACAATATAGAGATGATATACTGTGTAATTGTATAGCTGAAACCTATATAACTTCATTAACCAATGTCATCCCCAATAAACTCAATAAAATAAAATAAAGCTAGAACTGTTACGGCTACATAGGCGAGATTGAACACTCTGAAGCGGTGTATAAAGTTAAGCAAAGGATTTTTAATATTGGCCAGGAGTTGGGCAGACCCTGAGCAGGTCTCTAACATGCTCCAACCTACAATGGAGTCTAAACGCTGGGCTTTTATACTGGTGCAGTCTCTTTGTTTCTTCTTTGGTGGGAAACAGCCTTAGGAAGAGGGGGCTGGGCAGGACTGCAGGAATGTCTTGGCAGTAACAGGAACAGAAATTCGCAAGGCTAAAGGTTATCTTCGATGGCAGCATAGCTCTTCAGCCAGGGACGAACTCCCTGTGAGGCAATTTATTTTCAAAGGGCTAGACATTCTGCAAAGCACAACCTTCACAAATGTTATAAACCAGACACAAGCAAGCAAATGGGAGGTGATAGAGGCTGAAGTCTTTTTAGCTTGTAAATCACTAATTGCTATAACACACCTTCTTACATTCCTTTTTCCAAGGCCTTTTAGCAAGTCCTTGCTACTTCTTACAAAGAACATTTAAAGCCCTTACATACTTACATATTGAAACTTTTTACAGGGAATATTTGGTGCCCCTACAGAACCACATGAGTTCAGAATGTGTAATCTCAGGGAGAGGCTGGGCTTGACTGGGCAGGTGCCCAAATCACTAGTCTCCCTCTCATTTCAAGTTCAGCTGCTTAAATTGGAATGCCTCATCCTGGCATTGGATTCCTTGGGATCTAACCCTGCCCCTCTTCTCTGATTGGTTCTGCCAGGTGGTCCAAATTCTGACTGCTACCCATCCCCTCCACCCCAGTCATTTCCTGCTCATTTTGGCCTAGGGCTGGCGTTTGTGTCCCAGCTGGCAATGGCTGCCTGCCTCCCAAGCCTACCCCGTCTTCTCTCTGCTTCTGACTCTGCCCTGGGATGTCTGAGAACTATTTTCTTTTTCTCTCCCAAATCCTCACTTCTTTGCTAATTAAAGGGCACTTTTGTCACCTGGCCCAACGGTGTGAGCTGTTGGACCTCAATGAAGCTAGAAGCAGCCTGTACAAGTCCATACCCTAGGAAGCTGGACGGGGGGCGGCTGGAGAGGGCCGGGAGACCCAGGAAAGAAGGGCCTTTCCAGAGAAGGAGGGGCAGCTGTCAGGGAAGGAAGCTGCAGCCCAAGTGGATACAGACCTTGGCCAGGAGGAAGGTCAGCAAGAGTCAGATGGAGGAGGGACTGAGTCCAGAAGAAGCTAGTTAGTTTCTTCCCCTTCTCTGGTTCCTTCCTCTCCCCCTCCCCCCCACCTCTTGAAGTTGGGTCTGACACTGAACCCACATGATGGTGGCTGTGGGTTGGGCTGCTGCAGGGCCTCTCTAAGGCTGAGTTTTGCTAACACAGTGCCATCTTATCCACCCACCCCCCACCCCACTTCATAGTAACTCCTGAGCATCAGATATGTCCCACCTGCCTTACAGGGGGGCACACCGAGGCTCCAAGGGCTAAATGACTTTTCAGGAAACACAGCAGAGAGGCAGAGGGAACTAACTCCCGGGCCTCCTCACACTCCACACTTGAGAGGATGTGGCCTGAATGAACGGGAAAGCAGGTGCATTGTGCCTTTGCTGATCGACTTGTTCACAGAGTTGAAGGTGTCAGTTTGTCTTCAGCATTATTTTTTTAAATTTAAATGTTTGCTGTAGAGTGCCCAAACAATACAGCAGTGTATAAAATAGAATCCAGATCGGCAGCCGTCCGTCTCGAGAGACGATGGTGTAGCTTCTTAAGAGTCTATCTGCACCGCCGAGAATGGCTGTGCAGTCCGACTCGGGAGTGACACGGTATCTGTCTCCTCCCATGTTGAATCGACATCTTGCAATGACGCTGGAGTGTCCTCTCCAGTGAAGCTGAAGCTACAGAGCCTAGGCAGGGTGATATGGAGGGTCTGCTGTTGCCCATGCAGCAGACCCTCCCTCTCTTCGCAGCTGAAGGGTCCAAGGGAAAGACGGAGTCAATACAGCTTGGCTTCAGGTGCACCGCAGGAGTTGCCGGTGTTGACTACGTCAAACCGCCTTAGGGACTCCGGCTCCAGATTTTCTGTCGGGGTTTACTCCCTTAGCCTTTCCCCTGAAGAGGTATGCCGCAAGGCAGCGGAGGTTTTTTGGAGTCAGAGTTTTCCTTCTCTGATGTGCCCTGACTGGAAGATCGAACCAGCGACACTTAGCTCGCAGGCCGACGCTCAATCCACTGAGCCAAACCAGCCAGGAATAGAATCCAGATAGAAGTGCAATTCTCCCCGCCCCAACTCACACCCTCACTTCTCACTGGTAACAGCTTGGTGTAAATCTTTCCCAGCTCTTTCAACTCTCTCTATACCTTTGAGCATACCATTCTAGAACTTGCTCTGTTCTTTCCTGACAGTTTTATTTTTCTTATAAAGGCTCCTAAAGTCCCATCATATGGTTAACCTGGCCCTCTCTGACGGACATTGAGGAAGTTTCCTGGTTTTACCTTTATAGGTACATGTCCTTGATGCGCTGTGGCCCATCTCTAGGGATAACTTTCTGCAAGTGAGATTGTGAGAGCAAAGGAAATGCATCTGTTCGTCTCATTTCTCTCTCACTTTTGAAATTAAATTTATTGGGTGACATTGGTTAATAGGGTCATGTAGGATTCAAGCGAACATTTCTATAACGCACGTGTTCATCTCTTTTAAGGCTTGTCATTGCAGGGGCTGGCAGGCGCAGGACAGGCTGCATCGAGCCATCACACAGAGCAGTTCCAAACGTCGGTCTCCGATGATCCCTCCTGGCCACCTGCTCCCTGCTCCCTGGCCTGCCCCTCACCTCCCAGCAAGGATGTAGCCCAGTCTGAAGCTCCTGCCTCTGTGCAGTCTCTGGGGTCCTTCTGGCACCCCTGACACACACACGCCACCACCTCCTTATATGCTATCAAATACCTCCATTACCCTCAGGTTATCAGAACCGACAACTGTCCCACATAGCAAACCACCCATTCAGCCATGGACTTGCAGGGTCTCCCTCTTGCAGCTTAGCAGCTCAGCCCACTAGCTTTGGTAACAAGCCCTCTTTTCCCTCCTTTTAAGGCAGTGACAAAGTGGAGGAATGGTTTGTCTCCAAATGCAAATTAGGTCATCTCCACTGCCCGGGAGCGGGGCCTAGCTCTGCTTGGAGTGTGACTGCTTATTGTTTGTTTACTTTTTATTTATTGATTTTGAGAGATAGAGAGAGAGAAACATTGATTTGGTGTTCCACTTATTTATGCATTCCTTGGTTGCTTCTTGTATGTGCTCTGACTAGGGATTGAACCCACAACTTTGGCGTATCAGGACGACGCTCTGACCAACTGAGCTACAAAACCAGGCCTGCAACTGTTTATTGTTTGATGCAGGATCTGGGGTCCTCCAGGGGGCAGCATCGCATGAGTGGTATGGGCCAGCCAAGCAGTAGGCTTTCACGAAACCTGTGTACGCTCAGCCCCAAGCCAGGCACTGGGGGTAAGAGAAATAGGACATGCACCCTAATCCTCTCCCCCTCAGTACAGTGTGCACAGATGCTCCTAACTTGGACCTCTGTCGTATCCCATCATGGCTTTAAAGAGCTTTGTCTCCCTCCTGCCCAACCCCACCCCCTGCCAAAAATGAGTTCATTTGATTCTTCTTCCACAGAATTCCTCTGCAACCCAAGCATCAGTAGCCAGTGTTGTATATTCGTGGGAGATGCTCAGGCTGGGTCAATGAGAATTCTCAGAGAGCTTCTGTGGTCCACTGAGCCATGCACTCTGTGTTACTGTCTACCCTGGGAAATTAGACAGAAAAATGTCACTACCTTAGGTCTAGCCTCACAACCTGGCTACCAAGACAGATAAGGAAGCAATTACAGCATAATGAAATACATACAAGAGGAAAGGTAGGTAGGAGGAGGGAGAGAGGTGACATTAAATGATGGTGTGGATTATTGATTGTCTGTGACGTATTCAGGGGGAATGTGACATATGCCCAGTTCACCTTCTTTTTCACTTGCACATTTTTACCAGTTTAACTTGAGGCTGTATGTTTTCTGCCTATACCTGTGGTTCTTGAAATCCCACCTTCTCAGGAAGCATTTTTAGTTTAGCCAAAGAAAAGATAGTAACCTTCCCAACCTAAATGCAACCCCCCATGACTCTGGCCCACTTCCCAGGCCTGCATGAATCCTCTGTCCTCTCTGTGACCTAATATTTCATTTACCTTTCAAGAGCTCTTCCCTTCATTCATGGACTGGGTTGAGGATACGAATCCCAACGAGGAAAAAGCTGCCTGTTGAACAAGCTGGGTACCAAACCTTTTTTGGCCAAGATAACACCCCATTACTGGTGAGGTTGTGGTGATATGGTCACACACCACGAATAGTGCTGCTTATGATTTAAATGGACTCTACACTTTTGAAAAGCAATCTGGCAACATGCATAAAAGTGGCAAAGTATAACTTTTGACCCACTAATCCATCTTTGGGATTACAAAAGCTTTGTTCCTTGGGGAGCTAGTTTTATAGTAGGAAAGAGAGAAAACCCTAAATGGCTCACCAGAGGGAACTTGTTCATTAGGCTGATAGCTCCTTTGATACAGGGACTTTTTCCTACGCATGAAGCCTAGCATGGGCTGTGGCACATAGTGGGCCCTCAGTAAACACTTGGGAGGCAGCAGGACCGAGAGACGCAGTGTGATCATTGGAGGGACAGCTCCGGGAGCCAGCCTGCCTGATTCAAGTCTCAGCTCTGCCCCTACCTAGGCTGTGTGACCTGGAGAAAGGTCTGTCACCTCTCTGTGCCTCAGTTCTCTCTTCTGTAAAATGAAGGTGATGATTTAGAGTAAGACCAATGTCATGGGATTATTATGACTTAAAGAAGGTAAAATATTCATGAAGTGTAAGACAGTGTACATATTAACTATTATAATTAGCACTGAATAAACCAAAACATTCTGAAATGTCATGTGGTGATTGTAAATAATAATATGTAGCAAAGTGGGAAAAATATTAATGATGTCATAGTCTCCGTCCATTCTCCCTGCCTTTGCTTCGCCCTCTCTGGAACATTCTTTCTTAGCTGTCACATAGCAAGACACGGAAAACTCACCCTGTAACTGCCCTGCTGAGCTTTTACTGCTTCGGATCCTCTAAGATCCCCTAAAATGCCTAGGAGATTCTTCACACCTCTGCGCCTTTACGCCCCCCCCCCCCCCCCCCCCGCCTGACAGACTACGCATCCTCCAAAGTTAGCATTGCACCTAGAGCCTGCCTTCCTTCCTGTGCCTGAGCAGTGCTGCTCACTCTTTCTGAATCAGAACTATCGGATCAAGAGACAAACAATCTACTGGCCAGGAGGCCTTGCCCTGCCCAAGGGCAGGCATGGTGCTACCTAAGGAATGAGCACAGACTGCAGAAGAGGGCTGGCTACAGAGTGTGCTTTGAACTGTAAGAGCACCCAAGTAGTGAGCCCATCAAGTAGGGAGGCCAAGAAGGAAGGGTAGCACCACCACCCCACGTGGAGTTTCCCAGCATCCTCCCTGGTGTCTACTGTTCTCCCCGCAACGGCGCCCTTCTTTTGAGGGTCCCATTTGCTGTGGGAACTGCTGGGGCAGTGTTTCCAACCATAGGAGTGAAAAGAAACGGCACCTTAGTCTCCCAGCCCAGGCTCTGCTATGAAGTTCACCTGTTCTTGATCACACGGATTGACTTCAGTAAAATTAAGGAGTTTGAATCAGATCAGTGGTTTTCAGTGTGACATGGGTTGTGGTCCAGACTCAGGTCTCCAGGAAAGGGACTTGGCAGGTAGGTTTTCAGAAATTCCAACAAGTAGCTCATGGTCAACACTGGCCTTAGCGCATCTCTGGAGCCCCTTGTTGCCCCCCCATTCCCTGGTGAGGGCCATGCGGTCCAACTCCTGTGAGCTTGGCATGGGGTGGGCATTGAACCCCAGTGCTATACCAAGTGTTAACCAAGAACTTGCCGTGTAGTAAAGAAAAACGACTTAACTTACATTGTGCTATATGCCAGGCCCTATTCCAGTCTTGTAACTATTAAGTCCTTTAACCCTTATAACAATCCTATAAGGATGCTAATTATTATCCTCATTTTACAGCCAAGGAAACAGGCACAGAGAAGCTCAGTCCCTGCCTGAGTTCCCACAGCTAGGAAGTAGAGAGCTGGGGTGCCGGCCCTGGCAGTTTGGCTGCAGACGCTGCTGTCACCCAACTCAGCCGCTCATTGTAATAAGCCCAGCAAATAACAGCGAGGCAGTAATCCTGCCTGTGGCTCATGGTAGCAATGATGAGGTTGTTTTTCCTTCGCTGTTTAGTGGCTTGCAGGTCTGTTTTCACTTGCCCCCTAGAAGGAGAAGGGACTTCTTGAGAGCAGTAACTATGTCTTCCAGCCCCCAGCAGAGTCTGGCGTATAGCAAGTCCTCAAGTGCTGTTGGGGGCACGGACAAACACACGAATGAAGGAAAAAGAGCAGGAGGGCGCACGTGCATGACCGTGAGAGCCTGGCCCGCAGGAGGCACAGGGTGCGGAGGAAGCCAGGGAAGGGCAGCCACTGCCTGGGCAGAGGACAGAATCTGGCCCAAGGGGTGGTTCTGTGCCCTGGCAGGTGCCTGAGGAGCAGCTAAACGTGTCCCCTGGACAGTCTCTGCACACGGCCCTCCTCTGGGGGCGGGGTGGGGGAGGGGTTGGCTCTAGTACTTGTTCCAGCACAAACCTGGGCTTGAAGCAGCAGCCTCCCGCCTTGGCCCTCGGGCGCCCTGCCTGCCCCTCCAGCAGAAGGAGGCTCCTCCCTGGCTTCCAGGGCTTGTGTCTGGGGGACAGGAAGCCAAGCTGGTTTCCATCCACTTATGCATCTCTCCTCCCATCCCTCCCTGGTCATCTGACTGCTCACATGAGGCCCAGAGTGGAGTGTGGCTGTTTTATTTCAGGGAGAAAATAAACTTTAACAAAATAACTGCTTAATACACTAAAAAATACTCTGACTTGCCTCACATTTGTATGGGGAAGGGGTAATCATAAAACACCCAAGACAGTGGAGATGTGATTTTTTTTTAGAGAAAGAGGAGAGGAACATTGATTCGTTGTTCCACTTATTTATGTATTCATTGGTTGATTCTTGTATATGCCCTGACCACGGGATCAAACCCACAATCTTGGGGGTATCAGGAGGACTCTAACCAACTGAACTACTGAGCCAGGGCTGGAGGTGTGATCTTTAAGATATAATAACAGTTCCCTACCTTAGGTTAGGCCCTATGCTAAGTACTTTCAGGGCTTGATTTCATTTAAATCTGATAACCTGTGATAATGCCTATTTCACAGGTAAGAAGGAGCTTCGGAAGTTAAAGGACTTGCCCAAGGTCATGCAGCTACAAAGTAATTACAGCAAGATTTTAAACCAAGTATTCCTTGATTCTGAAACTGATGGCCTCATAGGTATGTATAATCAGACTCTGTCTTGCCCTCCTCTGAGAATGCATCAGTGGCTTCTATTTCAGTGTCTAGAAAACAGGCAAAAGTGACTGACACACTTCGCACAGAAAAGCTACAGATGAGTACTCTCTCTTCCTCCTTACCTGTCCCCACCCCTCCTTCTCTCTCTCTCATTTGCAAAGTGAGATACCAGGGATGGGATCTTCCATGCTGTTTCTGGGAGGACTAGTGCGTGTGTGTTTTTGTCATCTTTGTACTTTTCCATATAGCCTGACATTACAAAGTCGTGAACATTTATCTTAAAAAACAATGAAGTCATGAAAAACATTACTTTAAAACTATATACGGAAGCCCTGGCTGGGTAGCTCAGTTGGTTAGAGTGTCATCCTGATAAGACAAGGTCGTGGGCTCAGTCCTCGGTCAGGGCACATAAAAGAATCAACAAATGAATGTTTAAGTGGAACAAGAAATCTCTGTCTCTCCCTCTCTTACTTTCTCCCCCTTCCTCTCTTAAATCAATAAATACAAACTTTAGAAAATACATGTGGAGATTTATATTTTTTGAGAATGTATTTACTTTTAGATCCTATTTTGCTCTGCCTGCCAGGAAGCTCCAAGTTGAACTTTGTGCTCAGTCACACACTGAGTGTTTTACAATCTTTATTCCAGGACCTGGAGTCAGAAAACCTGGATTTGAGTCCTGACTTCACATTAGCAAGTGGTTTTTTGGCAAGTTAGTTAACTGCTCTATGCCTCAGTTTCCTCATTTGTAAAATGGGATAAAGATGTTTCATGAGGGCTGTTGTGAGGATTAAATTATACAGGTTAAGCATGTAGAACAGTGCCTACGTCATAGTAAATGTTCATAAGTATTAGCTATTGTTTTAATAGATGTATGTTGGCAGGATTTCATCATCAAGCCATTTTTCAGGAAGAGCTCACAGGTGTTATAACCCTTTGTTTGCCTCATCTTACCTCACACTACCTGTTTCTGGTGTCTTCTGACATTATCTATAACATCCCACTGACCTATTAATTATATATAAATTTTATTGACTTTGTATTTCATCAAATCCTAGATGCCGCTGATTATAATCTGTATAATGTGAGCCACATAAGAGGACTTAAAAGACACCATCAATTCTAAAATACATAAATAAATCCCAAGTTCAGAGATGTTCAAATGTATAGGAAAAGTGTAAGTTTTAATTCATGAAAATGGTAAGAATGATCTTACCCTTTATTCCTGACTTCGGCCCTTCCTGGCCAGGAACTGTCCCTGCTCTTTCCATGCCTCAGTTGACCTGGAAAACCAAACCAACTCTTCCACCCAATCCAGTCTGCCCTCCAGGACTCTGGCCCAGTGCCACCCTGGTGGCTGCTACTCCTGCTGGGTCAGCTCCAGACAAGTTTAACTTGTCCACACGGGTGCAAGGGGCTCAGGCATCCCCTGGATATGGCAGCTTGGAACCTGAACTAGTGTTGATCTTTAAAGCCAGTGGCTGCAAGGTCACCTGACTTTCTCGCCTCCAGTGACAGTTTTGCTGCTTCCTGCAGTTAGATTGTTCAAATGGGCATTAAAAATAATTTGAGGGGGAAGGGGGGGTGCTGGGCAGAGGGGAGCAAAGGGAAAAAATTGGAACTATTGTAACAATATAATCAATAAAATATACTTAAAAAATAATAATTTGAGATAAGTTCCCAAGGAGAGCAGTGTGGAAGAAAATCTAACCAATGTCTAATGTAATTTTCCCAGGCAGTGGGCAAAGGGCAGAGCTCAATAGTCATTTTCTTGTCTCTGTGGGTTTTGATTGCCAAGTTACATTTGGCATTATCCCCGCCCCATTCAGTGAAAGGTGGAGTGTGTTGTGGAAGGTTAAGACTGACGTCATACATGACCCTGGGGGATTGGCAAAGACGCAGGCAGGGACTAATTTAGGAGTCTGATGTTGACTGAGTGCCTTTCCTAAATTATAGTGCTTATCCACGGCCATATGGAGAGAAACAGATTACATCCTTTATGTCATTTCTTAGCTCTATGACCTAGGGGTGTGAGCTGGTCTCTCTGAACCTCCAACAGTTATAAAATGGGGATAATAATACTTCATAGAGTTGCTGGGAAGCACCAGGAATAGTAATGAGCACACAGCCTGTGCTCAACAAATGGTGGTGTTACAGAACCCCTGGGCTGCTCCAATTGAAAACAAACCCACGGGCTCTTTAGTTAGGGGTCCGAGTGCCCGCCGCCAAAATTACAACTCTGAATATTATATTTGAGTGAAAAGAAAAATTGTTTATTTAACAGTTACACATATCCTTGCCTCCCCCCTACCAAACCTAACCAGTTTTAGGGGGGTCAGAAACACCATTTCCCTACTTCCCAAACACAGTTCAGCTTTACCAGTAGCTGCCAATCACTCAATCTGATTGGCGTGGTCCTTTCTGTGCTGTGGTGCCCTCCAGCTCTCAATGCAGGACCGCCTGGATTCTCAGCCTCCTTGCAACTGTCTTCTTTCTGTAAACTGCGTGGATCTCCTCCCCTTCTCCAGAGCACCCCTGCGAACACCTGCCAGCGACGCAGACAGCCCCAGAGCGTGCTCGCCCCCCCCCAAAGTGTTTGCAGCTGCCTATATATCCCTGTGTCCTCTGACGCAGTGGGTGTTGCCAATAGTTCTGACCATTCACAGAACCCCACGTAGGCTCCGTGTGCTTTCCATACCATCACCTGGCTCAAGACTCCTCCCATCCACCTGAGGCTTATTAAAGCAATTTACATAATGAAAGACACCGGCCATCAGCCTCAGGCATGTGGAGGCATTCTGAAAGCTGTTTCCTTCTCCCCATCCCCCAGCCACAAACTCCGGGGATTTTTGGACTCTCCTGTTTCTGTAACAATAGTAGTAACAAATGCGGAATGCTTGTGCAGATATGATATTAAAAGCTAAATAAACACTGTTTATGTAGGGGAGGCACTATTACATTACAGCATTTATTATAGCAAATCTCCCAAAGTTACAAGCTGTTAAGCAGCCAAGCCAGCAATCACCCGAAGTCTTTCTTGGGACTCTAGCCTCAGCCAACAACTTCTGCAAAGTCCTCAGGGCAGCAGGCCCTGTGATGAGAAACTGGGCCAACCTGCTATAGAACATCCTCCTGATCCGAGGCCAGATGGGGCCAAGCCTAGAAGGCTGGGTCTTTGCCAGCTGTTGTCTGAGAGAGCAGCCTGCTCTGCCCAGCACAAGCTGGACGGGCTGGCACTGGCCTCTCATCCAAACTCAACCAACCCAGGGTTACTACCTTGTCTGCTGACCATGGCTCGGACAACCAGTCACTGTGACCCAAACGCCAGCTGAGCTCCGAGAGAGAAGGCTGAGAGAACCAACCCCCACCCTCCCACCCAGGTGTGACAAGTTTGCCTTCCAAGTGAGCCTCAATCCCTAAGAAAAGTAACTAGCAACAGAGCATATTTAAAGGCCAAGTGGCATGGAAATGAACTAAGGCCGAAGGAATTTAAGAAAGGGGTAAGACCACTTTAGGCTGAGGCAGTGTATCTGTTACCACCAGAAAGGCCAGCTAGGTCATAAACTCAAATTATCTACACGATTTTGGAATGCCAGGGAATGGAGTAAAACAAGTGAAGTAGGCTTGTGTTACAAAATAGGGGATAGGGACAACCTTTGACTTTGGGGCTGCAGACCCTTGCAACATAGCTGGCCCACAGGAGTGTTTGCTGCTTCTCTTCATCCTAGAGAGAACTGGAAACTTGTGTAACTCCTACCAAATCATCCTAGGGGGCCTGGAGGTAGGGAGTCGTTGATGAATACAAAAAAGTGGTGCCCTCTGGTGTGGCTCAGTTGGCTGGGCATCATCTGTCAGGGGAGTACAAGAGGCAGCCTTTTGATGTTTCTCTCCCTCTTTCTCCCTCCTTTCCCGTCTCTAAAAGTAAATCAAATCTTTTTTTTTTAATTGGCTATCTGTATGATCTGGGAGAGGTTCCATCTATTTTAAAAATTTTCAGGAAGGACTCCTGCTGGTCCTATAGTAAACTTTAACTGTTATTTTCCTCACAACTGCTATGACACAGGCACTGTGAGTCACATAACTTACTGAATGGGCTTCCCATTTTGCCTTAATTTAGAGCCAAACATTTGGCTCACTTAGTGCAAATATGTCTTTATGGTTCCCATTTTAGCCTCCTTCTCAGGTATCTTAATATACATCATGCTTTTGTTTCTGAGAACATTTCATTAATATACATAAAACAACTTACTAGAGTTGCCATTTCATCTGTCCTCGCTGCAAATCATTTCATCTCATTTCCTAATCTAACATTAGATACTTTCTATTTCACACAATTTTTTGGAGAATAATTTTTAAAAAGAGCCATTACTGTTTCAGACTGATTTAAAACAAAAGACCTATCACCATCGTCTCTGTATTCTAGTTTTCCCTTAAAGTCTGGGGTTTTCTTTCACAGGTGCAAAAAGTTCCTGGATTTCTATCATTACCTCTAAAAGAGCCCTGGCTAGGTTGCTCAGTCGGATGGAACATCATCCTATACAAGAAAAGGCTGCGAGTTCGACCCCCCAGTCAGGGCACATCCGTAACAAGAGAGTCTGATTCCCCAGTAGGGGCGCGTATGGGAGGCTACCAATTGATGTTTCTTTCTCTCCCCCTGCCTCTCTCTCTAAAATTAATACACATATCTTTGAATAAGGATTTTAAAAAATAAAGTAAAAAAATAAAAGAGAAATCACAAAGATAATCATATTTGTTAGTCTCTAATAGGGAAAATAATGCTGGGAGTTAATTTAAATGAAATTGAATTGTTTTTCCTTCCCAATCCCAGTGTCATTCAAGCTTTTTTCTTCAACTATATAAATACCAAGTCACAACCACACAAAGCTACCCAACCACCTGTAATAAAACAGGTCACTGTCACTTTATAACCAATTCAGACCCAATGTTTTGCATGTAAAAGCAAGCTCTACAGAGCAAAGGGCAGGCTAAGATTGCCCGTTAATCTTCATTCCTCCCACACATTTTACCATAAACATGAACCAAGGTTACGATGACCTTTTCTCCAGGTGGCACTTGTATGCTACCAAAACCTTACTTCTAAGGAGAAAGGATTTAAAAAACGACCAGTATACATCAATTGATGCTTTAGCTATATTTTGTGACATATAAGAGTAAGACCATCTATAATTCTATATTTATCTTTTAACCTATAAATTCTGTAATTGAAATGCACTGTCGCAGGTCAGGACCTGATCAGAATTACTTGGACAAAATGTTAATCTGGAAGTTGGATTCACTGTCTCAATGTTTTCCGGTTTGTGAGACAATGTTTCACTTCTCATACTTTGCACACACTTTGCACTTTCTTATCCTTGTGCTGGCTGGTGGACCGCCAGGTTCTCTGCATCCCTCAGCCTCTGCCTCGGCCCATAAGCCTGCTCCAGCGTAGTCCAGCCTTTTTTGGTCTTGCAGCCACGAGGGCAGTGCAAACCAGTTGAATCCAACTTTGTCTAGATCTCAAGTAGGCAAGGAATTTCAGGGCTCATAAATTTAACATTTGCCAACCTAGTATCAAGTTACAGGACTTAGTCATTTGAGATCACTTTAAATCATTTGAAATTGTGAAAAGATAGCTTGGCTGCTGACCAGGAGAGGCATTTTCCTGTATTTGCACACACCCCTATGGGTTACTAAACTAGGAAATCAAATCTGAACAAATAACATGCTTGTGGCAAAGACTAGAAGAGAGAAAGCAACAGTATTATTTTTCAATCATGCAGCTAGAATCTGACCCATGTTAAGAATCCAAACTCTTTCCAATTCACTCAGTCTAATACCTCACTGGATACATTAAAGTATTACCATCCTGTCATTACCTTCTTCCCAACAAATGGAAAATATAAGTATGTTTCTTGTACTTGACTCATATTCTGCAGTCTTCCTTTCATCTTGCACTATGGTTTTCATGGGAAAAGCAAGCAAGAAATTCTAGCCTTTTTAATGATGCATCCAATAGTGCTATTTTTACTTGGTCAAATAAATTGGTTGGAGAATAAATAATGTAATGGTGTGAAAATAAATATCTTACTTTAAAATTATAAAAGATATATTACAAAATAAAATGCAAAAAAAAAAAAAAAAAATCACAAGTTTAAAGAGGCTTTTATGCTTCTTTTTGTAAAATATAGGTGGGCCCTGACCAGTGTGGCTCAGTTGGTTGGAGTGTTGTTCTACAAAGCAAAAGGTCTCCAGCTGATTCCCCAGGGCACGAGAATCAGTACCCGGTCACGGTTCAATAGATGTTTCTCTTCCCCTCTTCCTCCCTCCCTTCTCCTCTCTTTAAAAATAAATCAATCAAATCTTAAATAAGTAAATAAATTAATGGTGATTCTCAAGTTAACTTCAGCAAATTTTCTGTTGGCTTTAAAATTTATAACCTATACCCACATACAACCTCAACAGAGCCAACTGTAAGAATTGCCAAATAATGTCTTAGTGGAAACAATCAAGTGTTCAAGAGCACACATAGCTAAGAAAAGGTTTTTCTTTATTTTTTAAAAGATTTTATTTATTTATTTTTAGAGAGAAGGGAAGGAAGGGAGAAAGAGAAGGAGAGAAACATCAATGTGTGGCTGCCTCTCATGCACCCCCAACTGGGGACCTGGCCCGCAACCCAGGCATGTGCCCTGACTGGGAATCGAACCAGAGACCCTTTGGTTCACAAGCCAGCACTCAATTTACTGAGCCACATCAGCCAGGGCTGCTTTTTCTTTTTTTGCCTCCTCAAAGGGCCCACACATCACTAGATTTTTCTTATGGCTATTTTAATCAGGTAGGTTTACTATAAACCTGAACCCTAAAAAGCCCTGTTTTTTCTTTTGCTGAGTATTTATTTTCCTTTGTTCTAGAGTTCTAAAATAAGCATTACTGCAACAGTTCTCCTAAAAGAAACCAATGTAAAAGTTAAATTCATGAAGCATTAACTATAGCCCTGCACTTGTGCTACTTCTTCACTACCTTTCTTGCTTGTGGTGCGCCATCAATCTTACAATGGTGACAGACAAAAAGCATTAAACTTTCCAATATATTTAAGAATTTGCAGAAGATGGTGATTTTTTATGTCTTTAATTAAAAAAAAAACTCAACAAAAATATATAATCAAGCATTTTACATAATACATACATTCTTAATATCTGCAGGTGAGATAAATAACAGAAGGCAAAAGCAGGTATACTGGATTGCTTCTCTTTGGTAGGTCACCAATATTATCCCCCGCAGAAACATAGGATATGTGAAAAACAAACAAACAAAAAACCATGGTCTTAAAATAACTGTCCCTTAATACAAACAACAAAATATTTATCAATAAAATAATACAGTAGCTGGGTTTTCAAATTGGCTGAAATTTATAATACTTTATACCACAGGGGTTAAAGTAACAAGCTGCTTTCCAAAATTAAAGTCTGGGGCAGTAGTTTGGGGGGTGGGGTGAGACACCCTTTTTCTAGTTCTATCCTAGTTCTATCCTGGTTGTTTTTAATTGAATAATGTCACATTCACTCTTAGCTCTCAGATGCCATTGTAAGGAAAACAAAATCCTTCCCCTATACAAAAACTCTGTATTACTTGCAAGTCTGTTTTCTGATTCCTCCCACCAAATACACATTTTATGAGGCAAATGAGCTTTCTTAGGTCAATATTTACCATCTAAACTGTGTCCCAGAATAAAAAAAAATTCCTTTCACTTTACAGCAAACATACATAGTGTGGCTTTACTAAAGCAATATATACATGTCAGAACTAAAGATGAGAAAAGCAGAAGAGTCCATTCAACACATAGCAGCTTATATCTAAATATGTACATGTATGTATGTTTCACAGTTAAATTTTAGAGAAAAGCTGCATGTTCTATGTTCAGAAATATTTCTCCTATAGTCTATAAATAATATTTTAAAAATGGATCAAAATCCAGTACAAGAACATATCAAATTAAATAAATTTTCTAAACCTTGAAAATCAGATACTTGAAGTCAGTAAAGCTTGAGGTTTGTGTAAAGTGTGCTGCCAGTCCCTACTGGTAGGGGAGGCAGAGTCCTCTAAATACGATAGGAGAGAAACTCCAACACTTTGGAAGGAATCGGCAGCTCCTGGACTTGTTGGGTGGGCATCACTCTCCGGATTGACATACGACATAAATGCTGAAGACTAGGGATTTGCCTTGGAGTGGCCCAAAAATACACACTTCCATCGTGTGTCCTAAACAGAAACAGAAAAATCACAAGCTCAGTCATCCAAGTACATGCATTTCAACACCCTACAGCTCAGACAACTATCATCCAAAGCTGTGTATTGGAGTCACCAATCATCATGATCTCCTTTATGACAAAGCAATATTATTATAAAGAGCCATTATAGAAAACTTACAATAATGGCCAGCCACTTTGACTAAAAACCACCTGAAATTGTCTCTTAAAAACAAACAAGCAAACAATAGAGAAATGGACTTACCCAGCAGCTAAAACACTGCCATCAGTAGAAAAGGCACAGCAAAGCCCATTGCTCAAAGGTGCAACTTGTACTGGATAATCCTCATCAATTCTCCAGAACCTCACCATTCTGAAAAGGAAGTAAGTTGTCCAGTAAGTATCTAGTAGGAAATTTAAGGTAAAAGCAACTTCTGTATTTGAGAAAGAAATGCCACTATGTTCTGAGTCACAACATAGTACTCTCACACATACATTACTGCAGCAAACAATCTGTAACTTGCTTTATAGAGTATTTTATAGTCTATATATTGGTAAATTGGATCAACCCACACTTAAAAGAGACTATAATGTCTGTCTGTCTTCTCTTCCTAGTTCAGATCCATAATGCTCACAGCCAAAAGCTTTCTCCTTTTTCTTACACTTAAAACCCAGTCTCATTCCAAGACATTTATAGAGCCTTTTCACCTAGGTGGAGTATGTCTAGGAATGACAGAGAACTTGCCATTCAGAATTTATCTAAGTAAATAGGAAAGCAATGATTACTGGCAAATAAAGAAAACTGTGAGCAAGGCTAAAAGCTAATTAAAAATCTACCCAGTTTGCTTGAACTAGCTAATAAGGAGCACAGAGAAAGGCATGCATTATCTTTAGTTTATATGCATATTACTCAGGTCAAACATTTTTTTAAAAAAATCCTCACCAGAGCTTTATTGACTTTAGAGCAAGGGGTAGGGGGAGAGAGAGAAGGGGGGAAGCGGGAAGGAAAGAAACATTGATGTGAAAGACAAACACTGATTGGTTGCCTCCTGTATATGCCCCAACTGGGGATTGAACTGGCAACCTAAGTATGTGCTCTGACTGGGAATTGAACCCGCAACCTTTGGGTGCATGGGATGATGCTCCAACAAACTGAACTCCCTGACCAGGGCCAGGTCAACATTCTTTAAGACGTATTAACATCTTTCAAGACCTTGTCTAGAGAAGGAGACACTAAAACCCAAACAGCAGGAAAGCTTTCTTTTCTTTCTTTAGGCTTAAGAATGTTCTTATTAAGTAGAAAGATGAAAAGAAATCTTTAAAAGACAATAATAAATAGGTCAAGCTGTAATTCACACACTTACTTATCATCAGCAAGGCTTGCAATATGTAGTCCATCGTGACTAAAAGACACAGATCGTACCCATCTGTCATTTGCTCCTCCAGCAAATATCGGAGTAGGCGGGGGAAACATGTGTCTGAAGTCAAAATACATGTTTTCAGTGGAAATGAGAGTTGCTTCACGAAACAAAATAACCAGGTGCAAAATACAACTGTCTTTGAGTAATGTTTAAAGTCGTTTAAAGAACACAACTAAGACTTGAAAAGAGCCGATATATCCAAATTAAATAAAGGGACCTGAAAAGAATTACTAATCTCCTTTTAAGATTGTGGTTTAAGGCACTAAGATTAAGTTCAACATTAAACTATTTTTCCAACATGAAATTTTATACGTAATTACCACTTCTACAGAGTCGGGTCCTGCTAAATAACAAGATCTGTATTAAGCCAGCCAAGTTTTTATTTTTAGAATTTATATTTAAAGCTTTGTATTATCCAAGGACTTGAATCATAACAAAATTTTAAATTTCGATAGACTTGTGATTTTACGTTTCACGTGTCAGTGATTGTAATCATTCATGCAATTTCTTAAAAGTTATATATATACTGAAAACCAGAGATGAATTACAGACTAAAATAATTCAAGCTGTACCCACCCAAATTCCATCAGAATGTCTCCGGTATGTGGATCCCAGATATATACTCGAGTATCGTAAGATGCAGTAGCCAGTAATGCTCCGTCAGGAGAAAAGTCACAAGCTACAACATCATGGTGATGTCCTTCTAGTTTCCGTATCATGGTATATTTATCCATATTCCAAAGGAAAACCTGCAATAAAAAGGAAAATATTATAGCTTCATTCAGACACACAGAGGCCAAAATGGCACATCTTAAACTAAAACTGCTAAATTTAACTCAGATTAAACATTATAAATTATGGATAATTAAAAGAATATGCTCAGTGTCATAGATTAAAAACTCAGTCTTTAAGTTAATTAAAGTAGACATGCAAATTCTATTTTAAATGTTTCTGTTAAATGTTAATTTTAAAATAAGCCTAAACATAAAAGGCAGTAACCACAAAGTTATACTGAAATCCATTTATTTCAAAAACTAATTAACTAAAATATACAGAAATAAATAGGGTTAAGTACTACAAACCCTCTTCTTTTTCTTCCAGAAACTACCAAATTTAAAATATATATACAGACAGAAAATATAAGGTTAACAAATTGTTACTCCATTGGCATCTCCCTTTGAGATAATCACTTGTTTACAAAAGGCTTGGATCACCAACGTGAGCCTAGGAAGAGAAACAGATACTGCAAGCAAAGAGAATTTTCACAGCCAAATGAAATTTCTTTGGCAAACAAGGACGTTAAACCACATTACAAAATGAAAATGCTAATTTACAAAAATAATACAATTAACATTTCTGTGAATCAAGATTTACTAATCTTATTTCTCCCAAACTGACCACACAATTGTTAGTTATTTTAAGTATAAAACATTTAAGTTACTTTAATTTTAATACAAGTTCACATACAGATTTAGATTCTAAAATCAGTAGTTATGACTGTGCAGAATAGCTCTAAATAGAATTCTAATGTTTACTGCAGTCTGTTGTACTAAATGGAGGTTTAACAACCCCCATAAAACAATCTCTCCTCCTCTTGGGATAAAGCAATCCTTTGCTACATTTTTTTCTGCACAGACACAATATATTACTTCCAAAGAAAAAAACCCACAAGTTTTAAATAGTATCAGACGTAAGGTATCTCTACCATCTCAAAGAATTCCAAAAAACAGTACAGAGAAACCACCTGAAAGCCAATTACATTACATTAAATTGGTTTCCCATATCAGACTCCCAATTCCATCAAACTGGAAGATCAATTTACTTGGAGGAGTCAGTGGGTTTCACTGGGGGAAATTATTTTTAAAAAGAAAAAAAGAAAGAAAGAAAAGCAGAAAGTGGACATCGACCAGCACCTGTGTTACGTACAGTACACCTTGCAGCCGAATGCAAGGTTACTTCATCCTATGGTAAAGGTCGCCCCCAGCCCGGTAGCCAGAGATGCCACTCTTTCTGCCCAGCTAACACCATTGTGCGCCTGTGTGCGAGTGGTGCCAGCATAACCTCAATCACACCAATATTGCTGCCACCACCTGTGACAGGGAAAGCAAGAAGCATATGGAAAACACACAGCCTAAAATAGCAATGTCAACATCTAGCTTTGTCCTTCTTATGATTTTTAAAGAACTATTTTTTCTAAACTTCCAACATTTGCAACTATCATTTTAACATACTTCTTGGCTAAATAAAATGCATTTTAATCAGCCTCCCACCCCCCCATTATTTCAAAGTGTATTGTGATCATCACACGTATTTGGACTTCAACCCTTGTCATAAATATCTAAAGCTGAAAGATCTTTTTACGATAACTCAGAAGCTGGTAGACAGCTAGAGTTCATCAAAAGGCATAAACCCTCCTAAGAGTCACTTTATACTTAATCTGCCTATAGGTGTGCTATGCAAGTTAGCATAAGACAGACCATATCAAATTTCTTCTATAATTCACTCTAAGACATACATGAGTCCTATTTTCATTTTTATTAAATTTTTAAGTTACTTTTTTTTCAGTTAAATGTCCAGGACCAGCTGGGACTCAAACTTTTTAAAACAGCAAACTGGACAAAAAAAATAGAACAACAGAGAAGAAAATTATTAGCAAGGGAATGTCAACACTTGTACTCTACCTCTTCTACAGCACATAAACTTTCCTAGATCTTAAGACAAAATAAATTTGACAAACCCCTTAGTTTATGAATAGTACTTCTAACTAAAAGCAATCCAATTTCTCACTTCACAATCAATAACTATATTTAATTTCCCTCATGCAAACTCTCCCCATCACAAAATAAAAATTTAAGATATTCATGACACCGAGCACAGACTTAATATGTTACTTAGATTTAAAATGATTATGCACAATTATTATAATCCAGTTCACAATAAATGTATAGGAACTTTGATACATACTGCTTTACCGGCTCCCACTGAGCACAGCATGGAAGAGTCAGGTGAGAATGCACAGCTGTACACCCAGTTCTGATGGCCCCTCAATACTTTCATCATGTTTCCTGAACAAGAGGAAATACCCGCGTTAACCCTAGAATCCACTTCAAATGACTATCATTCAAAAATGGCAGAATCATAGAATCACAAACTTCTACAGTAGTGTGATTTATCTAAGGGGTTTGCCAATGTACACACTACTCATTTTTGTAACTGAAGTTTTATTGGAATTAAATTATGCCATATTTGTTTGTGTTGTACTCCAGTGGCAGAATAGAGCAACTATGGCAGAGTTAGAGCACAGTCCACAAGCCTAACATATTTGACATCTGGCCCTTTAAGAAAAAGTCCGCTGACCATTTATAGAAGATAAGACTTCTCTTGGTCTAATCCCTTTACTCCATAAATGAAAGAACTGAAACACAGCAAGGTTGAGACTTAATAAAAACACATTCAAAATGCCTTTTTACCCTTCTTTCTGATAACCTACATTCTACTCCAAATCTCCTGTACCTTACACCTGAAGGACAAAATTACGGCTAAGTATATTTTTTTATCTTAGTTTCACAAATATATACTGAATACCTACGACATGCCAGGCAGTGAAGACACAACTGTGAATAAGACGAAGTCTTTACTCTCTTAGAGTTTACATTTTACTGAGTCTCCATTCTTAAAACATATGCACACGATTGAAAAATATTTTGAGAAGGCAAGTACTATTTGATATGCAAAAGAATATAAAAATTTAATTATGGAACTGTTTGAACTGTTGGGATCCATTAACCCTTCAACAGCTGAGCAGTCAGAGAACTGATAAAATGCAGAGGAGGCACCTCATGGTAATAGTAATGTTATTATTTTATTGGGCAATGGCTCCTACCCATCAGCTGGAACAAGTCTCCTAATCTGAGGGCTTGCTTTCTACTACATTCAGACTAAGCTACCTAAGCAAGCCTGTCAACTTCCATCTTGAGGCTGTTAAGAGAATTAGCAGATCTTATTTATTTTTAAAAATTTATTTATTTATTTTTAGAGAGAGGGGAAGGGAGAAAGAGGGAGAGAAACACTGATGTTCGAGAGAAATACTGATCAGTTAGTTGCCTATCGCACACCTCCTACTGGGGACCTGGCCCGCAACCCAGGCATGTGCCCAGACTGGGACTTGAACCTGAGACCCTTTGGTTCAAAGGCCGGCGCTCTGTCCACTAAGCCACACCAGCCAGGGCTAGCAGATCTTATTTAAATACAACCTTTTAATTAAAACTGTAAACTCTTTCATTACAGGCTAAGAAGAGGGAAGAAATACTCTCTATGGTCCTCTCAAACAAGGCAGATTCTCCAAAACCTTATTAGTAAGCATCACAATTATCAAGGTTTCAGAAAAATCTAGAGTACTTGACACTGACATACCTTTTATTATATTGAAGGGCAAATCTTTTACTTAAGATAATTTCTTACTTAACCTATCCAATGTAATATGCTTATTAGTGTTTACATGTTATAAATTCTAGTGTACAAGTCATGTTTTAATCTAAATTTTATTAGAACACTAAGTTATATCTTTTTTACTCAAGGTCAACTTAAATTTTTACTAAGCAAATGAAGGAAGTTAATAACCCTACTTAAGATAAAGAAAAAACTAACAGACCAGTTCATATAAAACCCTAAAACTGATCTAGATTTTGTCCTCAGTTGATACAGATGTATGTGGTTAGTTTCTGAATAATATCAGATTGTTTACTTAAGAGTAACTGCTGACTCCTATTCTGTTCGTTTGATCTATACAAAGAAAGGGACCAAAGGACTAGAGCCACTTTTAAAGTCAAATGCCCCAGATGAACCCAATACCTCTCAGTTGTAATATCAAAAAATTAATTCTTTTTCACAACCTGGAAAAAAAAACATACCATCATCTTTCAGGTCCCACACTCTCAGAGTTTTGTCTCTTGAAGCTGACACTAAGATCAAGCTCCCATCTGGAGCAAAAGTTAAATCTCTGACCACTTCAGTATGATCTACCAAGTTAAGGAGGAGTTTTCCTAAATGAAATGGAAGGGGAAAATAAGAGAATGTTAAAATTCTTTCTTATCAGCTTCTGTTTTATAAAGTAGTGTTCCTCACCATTGAAAAAATACTCGGGCACCTCTAGCTCAGCAAGTATAAAATGACTTATTAGTTCTTTTACTATTTATTACCTTTAAAGATTCACTATTTACACTGTTCTAAAATAAATTATTTCCAGCATAGCAAAGCCTCTATTTATTAGAAAAATTAAAAGGGAATTCCTGAAATATACACAAACTCCTGGATCCAGTTAACTTAGTATCAAGAAAACCTGCATTATTATCATTTCTAAATCTTTGCATAATATGATTTTAACATACAAATCAAAATTTTCCTTGGCCTTGGATTACTAATGGACTGTCAAACTCCCCAAAAGATGCATGTTATCCCACAAAAACGTAAATTTTCAAACATAATCTCATTGAAAAAATGTTATTCATAAATTGTTGTTTTCTACAAAAATTTATGTGCTTAAATTTTTTTGAGAATCCAAATTTTATTACTTATCACCCCTCAAAGCTCACATCACTTGCTGTATTCTAATGTACAATTTTAAATGCTCATTTAAAATCTTTCAAATTTTTGAGTGCATACTATCAGCTAGAAACTGTTTTAGGTAGTGAATAACAAATTTACTTTTAATTGCCTAAAGAATATAATTTCTAATCCTATCTAGTTCAACTTTAAATAAAATGTCATTAAAATCTTACAAAGGGTTACATAATTGTTAAAAATCAGGTTTGCCTCAAAACCTGTACACTATCAATCACTGAAAACTATGTAAGAAAACAACTGCTATTTGAGTCTAACTAAAGTATTAGTTAATAAAACATTCCTCAGACATGCCCTCTGTGTTGTAATATGCTGTAATATCCTCTAAAGAGTGATCAAGCAGTGTGAACTCTATTATCCTAAATTAAAACCAAGCTGAAGATGCTATTCAAGCCAATTATAAAGACATATTGCACCAATTCTTATTTTTCAGTAAGTGAAAATCCTCAAATCATATATTCCAATGCCTATGAACAATGTCCTGCACATCATAAAATAATCAAGTTTGTTTTTGAAATTATGACTCCATACCTGTATATACATCCCATATTTTGATACGCCCATTGTTTAACCCTGTGGCAAGGAGTAGCTGATCTTGTCCAAATTTGAATCGATGCCATTCTATATTCACACAACGACTCTGTTTTTCTGGAACTGAAGATCCAAAAGCAAGACTCCAGACTATATCACCACAGTCTATAATATGTTCACAAGGCTTATTTTTCTGACCACCATCACTATTTTGTCTTGACAATCTCAAACTGCTTGAATTAGCGATATTCTTGGTGCCATGCAAGAGACTGGGGGGGGGAAAGGATCAGATCAAAATCTAGTTATTATTTACTCTGGACTCCTGTGGATATGAATGATGTTTGTTAAAACCTCAATATTATTATCGTGATACTACTTAACAATAGAATCCTATAAGTGGGAAGGGGAAAAGTTGCTGTTAGCTACGAGGGCAGGACCAAATCAATTCTCAGAGGGCTGAAAAAGAGAGGAAACTCAACAACAAAGTAACTTGTACTTTGTTTCAAAACTTTCTTCAAAACCACTATATCAATTAAGAGTCCTGCAATTAACCTAAAGCAAGTATAAACAAGGGGGAAAAAAACCAAAAAACTTGAGAAGATACTGTGACACTAACACCAGAAAATTTCCTTAAAAAAAAAAAAAAGTAATAAATCAGTAGTTTCCCATAGTTTCTACACCTAAAGTAATATGTAACAAGGACATTAATAAATATAACCATGATTAACGGGGGGGGCGGAGGGGGCGGGGGGCGGGGAAAAGGATGACTGTAAAATAACAACAATTTAAAAAAGGGCAAAAAAACAAAAAGTAAATAGACACAAAACAGGGAAAGATTAAATTTCGTATATGATACATTTCAGAAAAACCTTCAACAAATATCCACACTCAATTAAATCCAAGCAGAGGCTAAGTACATAAAAAGTACTTACATAATCTATGCACCTCTGTTATCTAATAAAATGTTGTGAAATCAAAAAGCATCACATAACAAAGGTCACGTGACCTGGCACACATAATACATACACTACACCAAGGCACAATTAATCTCCCTTTTAATACACAGGAACGTTTACTAAAAATACAAAGGATCTGAGAAATTGTTCTATAGTACATAATAATTCTTTCCACAAATTATCCAATATTCAGCTTATGATAAAACATATTTACAACAGTCCGCAAAAAAGAAAAACTTGAATATCAAAATCTTTTTATTACTCCACACAGAGAAAACAGGAAATTCTACAAACAGATACATAATACAAGAAAGAAAAGTGTCTTACAAGTTCTTCAGGCACTGGGACCACGGAATAAGCCTCACTGTGCAGTGTCCTTGGGACCAAGCAAAGTAGGAAGCATCTGGAGCAAAAGCAACAGTCCAATTTTCACGGCCACATTTCTTGTCAAAAGGAGCTGCTAGAGCTAAAAGTTCACCTATAGTACGTGATCTCACTAAAAAGAGAAAAAGAAAAACACAGCACATTATATATAACCAACAATAAGTTTAAGACTGCCTCCATGTTGCTTTGGGACTCACTCAACTCCATTGGGCATTTTTTCCCTTTTCTAGATTATCAACATAATGAGTTCTGCTTTCCACCCTTTGAGGTGACAGTTATGGTGTGAAGACCCCTTAATGATAACATCTTCAAGTCTGGGTGAAGTGAGCTTCCTAAAGATTTTCAAAGAAAGCTTTTTAAGAAGTTTCAATTAAAAAAAAAAAAAGCCGATCAAGTAATAATACTGTAATGATCAATCAAGGCTAGCAATTACTGAAGTCCTGATTTTTGCATTGCCTTATGTTTTCATCAAATTACTAACACTTAAAATGCAAGAGACTAAAGATGCTTTGTAAGAAGTTTCTTCCAAAATATCTGTAACTTTCAAAAACCATAAACCACTATAAAATATTACTCAAAGAAAAGGACCATAAAATGGACTATTCAAACATGAATATTCTTTTTTTTTAATTTTAATTTTTTTAAATTTTATTTTTAGAGAGAGAAGGGAGGGAGAAAGAGAGGGAGAGAAACATCAATGTGTGGATGCGTCTTGTGCACCCCCAACTGGGGAACCTGGACCACAACCCAGGCATGTGCCTACTGGGAATTGAACCAGCAACATTTTGGTTCACAGGTCGGCACTCAATCCACAAAGATACGCCAGCCAAGGCCAAACGTGAATGTATTATCTTTTTCAGGCCCAGGTCACAAAAATCACAAAACCCTCAGAACTAAAAGGGACTTTAAAAAGATTATTCAGTCCAACCTCTCAATCAGTGCTTTAAGTGCGCACCACTCATGATTCTTCAACAGTGGTCCTCAAGCATCTTTCTAATGGGCTACAAACTGACCCCAAAATGGAAATGATTATTTTGGTTTTTGAAGGGCAAAAACAGACAATCCCATACATTTTTCATTTAATTAGGAGTACTTAAATTTAGCATTCATAATAAAAACTGGCATATTAACAGAGCATAGAGATTTTTATTCTGCATTTAACAAGCATCATCAAGTTCCTACTGCATATATGTGCATGCAAACTCAGCTGGAATTTCCTCAATTTTGGGAAAAGATCTTCTTTATCAGTGTATCACCAATGCTGTCTTGAGTTGGTCTTACTTTCAAATTTTGCTATTCTTCCTTCTTAGTTGTAAATTATTGTCAAGTTTAGTTTCCCTGTTATCTATTTTGTGGTCAGTTGTCTGGTCATCACTGGGGTGCATTTTTATATATTTGGCTTAAACATTCCAACAACTAAACGTCAATATATTCTATGTACATACTGCAGTTCAAATAAGAACCACTTTTACTCCTGTTGTTGGGGCAGATATATAAACCCCAAAATATGCTCGTTCAGTGACACTCCCAGTCTCAATGTGTGCTCCATCACAGCTAGTGTAGCACCTGTCATGACAGGTGCTCAGTAAATATTTATTGAATTAATATGAAAGCACGTGTATAAGCTCTCATTCTTAAGTGATTTAAATATTACATTGCCCAATTCTTTGATATATTAACAAATAAGCTATGGTTTAAAAAGTAAACAAACAAAACTGAGACCTATTTTTCTATGATATTCATAAAATGAGTAGCTAGTAAGGCTCATTCTAATTTGGTGCAGCTGAGATTATCAGAAATGTTCCTTCTGGTGACTCAAAATCTTCCTCCTTGCAACTCCAACCACTCCGTCCAGATTCTGACCTAAGAGAATAAGCCTAATCCTGCTCCTACATGACATTCATATGTTGAAGACAGTTATGACATCATTGACTAAATCTACTCACCAGCCTACAATCTCCACAGTCCTTTCAATCATTCCTTAGATTACATGGATTCAAATCCATTCCCCATCTTTCCCTTTAGCATATTTTTCTGGATAAACTCATTAGTAATTGCCCTCCTAAAAGTGGCACCCAAAACTAAATACAATATTTCAGATGTGGCTTAATCTAAGCAGCAGGACCCCCCACCTATCTCCACTTCACCTGTAACAATCCAGTGCAAGGTGACATTAACTTCACTAATAACATGACTTTCTTAATACAAAATTTACAAACCAGTGACCCTCATAGGCCTGCAAAATGCTTTATTTTAAATAAAGAAAAGATTTTTGAAAGGACTTGCTGCTCCATGTTTCCTTATATTCCTCCAAGCCCACCGTCTTACATAGTCATTTTATTAGGGTACTTTATGTGCCTGGCCTCTGAATTTGCAACCCCTGCCAAAATCTATTTTTTTTTTTTAACTTAGGTTTCTGTTTAACCACATCTACCTTTTAAATTCATAAATTTTAGGAGAAAGAAATGAAGTTCAAAAAATAAGGGAAAAATTTTTAAAATTCAACTGAAAAATGCAAGCATTAACTAGAGTTTTTTTCCTAAAGATTTTATTTATCCTTAGAGAAAAGCGAAGAAGGGAGAGAAACATTGATGTGTCGAAAAAACATCAATCGGCTGCCTCTAACAGACTGACCAGAATCTCAAAGGTGATTTTTCTGTTTGTGGGATGACACCCAATCTATTGAGCCACACCTGTCAGGTCTGCAGGCATTATACTAAATAGGAAAAGCCCCCTGATTAAACTAGATGAGGATACCTATGTAATTTCTATCTCAAAAAAGAGGGCTAGCCCTTGTATTCAATTTCAGAAACACCTGGTAAATTAGACTAGCACTCACCTCTCCTTTAATAAACATATAAACAAGACTAACTTTCCCACAGAAAACTCATTTTTTGGTCTATATTTCAGTATCACTCTGTATTTTCTTTCACAATCCAAAATCTTTTAAATAACAAGGCAGGGCATTTTTCCTTCTTTCACCTTGGCCACAATCACAAAATTCCTCTTATATAAAGGGTGGTTATAAATTAACTAAAAAACTGGCTCAAGTAAAACAAAGACCACAAAATAATAATCTAATTTATTCTTAAATATAAATTCAAGAAACAGGGCCACAATAAAAAAATAGAAAAAAAAGCTGCCAAATAAATGTTGTTACAGGTATTGCATTAGTAACTACCTTATTTATTTATTTATTTTTGCTTGTTAACAGGTATATCAAATGCTCTTTTCAGTTTAATCAAATTACAGTAATTTAAGTACTCATTTAAATACTTACTGGTACATTATTATAAACTAGCATAAGGTTTATAATAGAGTGCTTTAAAAACAACTTTTATAAGTTAAACCTTTATTACACTACTTCCAAGTGTTTAATGTTGGTATCCTAAGAAATGTACAGTTTAATGGCCTTGGATAGGGGAAAAGCTGCATGCCACAGGAGCTCGGCTATACGATACAACTCTACATTATTAGTACTATATGTACAGTAGGGACACATCATCTCAGTCCCGCTGAACCAAGCAAACTAGATTTAGCTCCTTCTTCACATTCCTCCCTGCAATTTCATAACCAGAAAGTGGAATCTGTGATAGTGCCTTGTGAAAGAGGGCAATAACTCCCTGTCACATAGACTTCTTTAATCATTCATGGAATCTCATATCTCCTTTCAGTAGTACTAGAGAACCCAAATAGGTATAATTAATATCCAAGAAAGCAGGGAAAAAGTATATATATATATATATATTAAACACACACACACACACACACACACACACAAAACTACACAGAGATACTAGTGTTTAACCTTGTATGCAAATGATACTTCCCCTAAAAAAGGTTAGAAAAGGCCCACTTAGCTAGTATGGTAACTTTACATTATATTCAGGAAATAACAATGAGACCTAAATATGCAAAAAAAAAAAAAAAAAAAATTAAAAAGGCTACTCCGTAAATGATTCTACCATATACAGGTATGCTAAGAGGCTCTATCCCTCAGAAGAGAGACTGAAAAGTTTTCAAAATGGTTCAAGGTGAAATAAAAAAACAGAGTCAAGAAAGGCAGATCGTTCATCTGTGATATTATGGGTAGGGGGGTAAAAAACCAAACCACTGGACTAAGAACCTTTGAGTTCTACGTCCCAAACAGGACATAATGGTCCTAAAGTCCAGTTAAAATAAAAACTGGACATGAATCTTATTTTCTCTCCATTTAAGTTACTAAAATCAGGGTGCAAGTCCCCTCCTAACCTGTCATTCAAACTTATCCTTAAGAAAATTAAAGTCCAGCCCTGGCTGGTGTGGACTGAGCGCCAGCCTGTGAACCAAGAGGTCGTTGGTTCAATTCCGCGTCAGGGCACATGCCTGCGGTATGGGGCAGATCCCCTGCTGGGGTCATGCCAGAGGTAACCTGTCAATGTTTCTCTCACACATTACTCTTTCTCTCCCTCCCTTCCTCCTAATAAATAAAATCCTTTAAACCAAGCTCCTGGACACACAAACCCAGCTGCACCCTCTTTGCTCTTCCCTTCAGCAAAAAAAAAAAAAAAAAAGGAAGAAAGAAAGAAAACTAAAGCCCGAAATTCTAAGCTGTCTCTAAATATAAAAGATTTACCCACATACAGGATAGAAGGCTTTTTGGCTGCTTCAGCTTCTCCCTTTCTGTACAAATACCTCTTTCATGTATGTAGTAAAGGCACATATTTAGTTGGGAAATTCAAAGGCTCTCTACAATAGCCACCTTCGATTTTCATTTAATTAACACAGAAAGTTCAGAGTTGGGTTTTTGTTTTTGTTTTCTGTTTTTTTTGAGGGGGTAAGGCTAAATGTTTTCACTTTTAAAATAAAAATTGTATATATTTAGGTGTATAACATGATGACTTGATAAGTCCATGTTTTACTAAGTATATCTATTGATCGCGGCGCACAGGGACCAGTACCCACTGTACGTTCGCCCCCTGTACCCCACCAGACATTTGTGCTCATCGTGCTCCGCCCAGAAGGAGAAGTTGAGTGTGTCTGCAACGAAAACCCAGTTGACTGCGGCTTCGTCAGCAGTCCTGGGGTTCAGCTCGTGGAGGGCCTTCCAGCCCCCCAGGCATAGCTCCGGCCCCGAGACCTTGGTGAGCAGCAGCTCTGCCACTCTTCGCACGCCTCCGCCATCAATGAACACATCCCGACTGTTTTCCGCAATGAATTTTGCGGACTCCCTGGGAGTTAGGAGACCGTCCATATTGGATCTAGGGAACGAAGCCTTCACTGGCAGGCTAGCCAAACTTCCTTCCCTCCCTTCCCTCAGCGATCAACAGAGCTCTCGACGAAGGGATACCAATAACTAGTGCTTCGTACTATGCCACAGTGACCCTGGATCAGGTTCAGCATATACTCCGTTCTGACACGGATGTTCCCATGCCTTTGGTAGAAGAGAGACATCGGATTCTCAATGAAACCGGGAAAATTCTGCTTGAGAAGTTTGATGGCTCTTTTCTTAATTGTATCCGAAAAAGTGAAAAAAGTGCACAGAAGTTATTGCATCTGGTAGTTGAAAGCTTTCCCTCTTACAGAGATGTGACTGAGTTTGAGGGAAAAAGAATTTCTTTTTACAAACGGGCCCAAATCCTTGTGGCAGATACGTGGAGTGTGTTAGAGGGAGAAGGAGATGGCTGCTTTAAGGACATCTCCAGTATTACTATGTTTGCTGACTATCGATTACCTCAGGTTCTTGTTCACCTGGGAGCCCTGAGATACTCTGATGAACTACTGGAGAAACTTCTCAAAGGACAAATGCTCTCGAATGGGAACAGGCAAGAGGTGGAAATCAGAGGGTGCTCACTTTGGTGCGTTGAGTTGATCCGAGATTGTCTTCTGGAACTTATTGAAAAAAAGGGTGAAAAAACTAGTGGAGAGATCAATTCCATTCTTCTGGATTATTTCTTATGGGACTATGCCCGTGATCACAGGGAGGATATGAAAGGAATTCCATTTCATCGAACACGTTGTATATATTATTGACCCAAAATGTAAACTGATCCAAAGAAAACTTGCATTTTTATATCACATAATCATTGATACAATTTCACTCTGATATTAAGAGAAGATGGTGGGGTTAATTTCTCCTGATACATCACTGAGTATTCCCAAATTTATCCTTTATCTGCTTGTTTAGTTTTAACTCTGTTTTTCCTTTTTGTGGACACATGACAAATAGTGATGGAACTTTAATGCTTTCTTTAAATCTCAGATTTCTTAATCATGTCATAATGTGATTAACCTTCAGTGACAATATTTCATCTATTCAATTGGTATCTTTTCTCAAGGTGTACCTTAATCATTGCTTCCAGTCAGGGCACATCAGAGAAGGAAAACTCTGACTCCAAAAAACCTCCGCTGCCTTGCGGCATACCTCTTCAGGGGAAAGGCTAAGGGAGTAAACCCCGACAGAAAATCCGGAGCCGGAGTCCCTAAGGCGGTTTGATGTTGTAGTCAACACCGGCAACTCCTGCGGCGCACCTGAAGCCAAGCTGTATTGACTCCGTCTTTCCCTTGGATCCTTCAGCTGCGAAGAGAGGGGGGGTCTGCTGCATGGGCAACAGCAGACCCTCCATATCACCCTGCCCAGGCTCTGTAGCTTCAGCTCCACTGGAGAGGACACTCCAGCATCATCGCAAGATGTCGATTCAACACGGGAGGAGACAGATACCGTGTCACTCCCGAGTCGGACTGCACAGTCATTCTTGGCGGTGCAGATAGACTCTTAAGAAGCTACACCATCGTCTCTCGAGACGGACGGCTGCCGACGACGACGACTAAGTATATCTATCAATGTACTCCCAACAACCGCAAAAGCTGTTCCAGTTATTTTACTTTAAGAGAGGACTTAAATGATGTGAGGTGCTTTTAACTGAGCCACTGAGGTCTCAGCGCACAACGTTCGAAGCCGACTGCCCTGCCTTCAGCGTGGCCGAATCAGGCAGCACACGCACACCGGGTCCGCGGCGGCCTTCTCAGAGTCCGCTCTCCGGTGCGGCGGCTTTCCTTCCGTCACTCCGCCCAGACGCTTGCTCCTCCCCGCTCCAGTGCGGATGAAAGATAATACTGAGTTGTCCGGTCCTGAACCTGAACCACTCCCTTTCTTCACGCCAAACCATTTTTTAAAACACTGCTTTCCCCAGGCTGATGGCACCTCTCTGGTCGCATTTCTCCTTAAAAAGTGGGTGGATATCCACGAGGACCCCACCTTTCATTATAGCCCAGAACGCACAAGTATCCTATCTCGCATCGTCAATTTAAGAGCCCCCGAGCCTTGCCCAGCACTCCGCAGTGCACTCCACGCCCCAGCCGCTAAACCCAGAAGAACCCTAGGATAAAGATCCCGTTCGCACCTCTCATTAGGAAAGCGGGGTCCCCAGGGCTGTGCCCGGCCCGGGCCACGCAGTCAGTGGGGCCCTCGCTACTCTATCCTAGAGCTGCTCTCTGCCCCTCCTCCGGGCCAGGCGCAGGGTAGGCGCTGCATCAATGATGATCCCATTTACCTCGCGACCCCCACCCCACCCGCGCGGCCGCTTCCTTCCAGTTCGCTCCAGGGCTTGGCTCCGGCTCATCCTAATTCAGATTACGAAAGGTTTCCTTTCGAGCCCCTCCGAGGAGTCCCTGCCTCTCCGGAGCCCCCGCGCGCTCACCAGCACCCCTCGCCCGCCGTCCCGTTCCTCACCGATCTCTTTCTCGTTGACCCTCGGGGGAAAGCTGGCCATCTATGGGGCACCGTCTGATTCCGGGGGCGCGATGCGGACGCAGCGACAGAAAAGGGAGCGGCGAGCGCTGAGGGGCGTGACGCGGACTCGGTCCCTCCCGGTCCCGGGGACGCAGGGGAGGGGCGGGGGCGGTCGCGGCGGCCGCTGCCGACTGCCCCAGGAGCGCTCCGAAGGCCTCGGACCAAACTACAGCGTCAAACACAGACAATAGACTCTGGTCCCCGCCTCACGCTTCCAGACCAAGACACTTCCTTCCACGCTGTCGACAGCAAACGAGACACTGGAGACAAAATGGCGGGCGGCGCGGGTGATATCATGGGTGTGGGGGCGGGGTTTCATGACATCACAGCCATTGGCCCCGCCTCCTGACGCTTGGGACGTGACGGCCTCCTGCTAGGGCCCCGCCCTCCCGCAGGTTGCGCGAGTGCGTTGTCAGACGGGATCGGTTCCCTGCAAGCAGGAAGAGCGGGGGAGGCGTGGGCGGAGTTGCAGCTGCAGACCCTGCCTGGCCGAGGCCGGAACTCTGAGTAGGAGCCGACTGGGTGGGCGTTTAAGTCGGGTTTTCCCAGCGGGGGCCCCTTAGCATGGTATTCATAAGTTGAAGTGCCTTTGAAAAGCAAACCGTGAATTGTATAATACAGGTTAGCTCACATCTTAAAGAGTGCATGGAATTTAAACTAGCTGAACTGTAAAAGACGCTTCAGATTTTTATTCTAATTTGGCCACCTCCCCAGCCCCATGTGCTGGGGAACTGGAGGTTTGTTACACTGATGAAAAGAATAAGGTTAGAATGAACAGCGCTATGCACCCACTCGTCAGGCCACGATGGTTCTGACTAGAGCCAGCGGGTTCTAGGAAGGACCGAGACTGACGGGTCGTGAAAAACAGGGAAGCCCGGGCAAGACGGCATCCCGCCGCACCACCGGACCTCCCTGGGCTGCCTTTGTCCTGGCTGGTCCCTGCAGCGGGGCTGCAGCAAGACTGGTGATCCGCGGTGCTCCGGCCTCAGGCCAAGGCTGACCCCACCTTGTCAGCTCAGAAGCGGCCCTTCCCTGAGCCCGGGGTCTGGGCCTCCGGGAGACAGCTGTTTACACAGCAGGGCTGCTAAATGTGCCTTGTCTGTCAGAAGCCAGCTTGGTTCCCATTTACGAAGAACATATCTGCATTTTAATGGGCCCTTGGGAGTACTGGAAACTTGGTACTAAAGGAGGCCATCTAAGGCTGGGAATTTCAAAAATGCGGGTGATACGGCTGGGAGAAGTGCATGGCCAAACTCGAGATTTCAAATGACAACACGTATGGTGTCTATTTCTTTTTCATTGCATGAGTGATAATTTCAATAGTGAAATGTCTAATAGCAGATACAAAAAAGTTATCTCCCCTCCTTTTTTTAACTAATCACTTTGCTGCATTCAGTCAACATATTTAACTGCTTACTCTATGCCAGACACTGGGGCTACTTGTTAAATATTTAGAGTAGAACAAAAATTATTTTAATTTAGTCTTGTGGCTCATAAACCAGCATTTCTAATTCTTTTAACTAACTGCTATTACCTCTGTTTACTTTTACTATATCATACAAGTTCATGGAAAAATACTGGTTCTTGAACGTCTGCGAATTATTTTGGTGGAGTTTTCATACAATTGTTAAATGCCACTGTAGTCTAGTTATTTCTGCTAACCAGCGGACTTCCTGATCATTTTCTCAACTGGCAAAACACGTGGAATGAAAAATAATTTTATGATTTGTGTACTCAGTGATATATAGAATATTTATTGAATCCATCCTACATGCTAGACACTGTGCCATATAAATGCTTTTGTGGATTAACTCATTTAATACCCACAATACTATAAGTAGTGTATTAATTATTCACATTTTTACAGATGGTAACTTAACAGTAGTCAGAGCTATTAAGTGGCAAAGTGCCAGATTTGCACCCAAACTCCTCTGATGCCCTGTCCTACCTGCTTCGATGCTACCTTTTCTCTCATAAACGAGACCTAGCTTGAAAAACAAATAAATGTCCTGCATTTCATATTTATTTTTTTAATCTTAACGTTAAATTGGAATAGCTGTCCTATCTCTTGCATATCACATGAAGTTGAAATTCTCCAAAGATTAATCCTTGGCCCACAGCTTTTTTCCTGCTTCCATGCTCTTCCTGGCTTATGGCAACCTCTCTTTTGGGTTTAAGTACAAGCTGTGTGTGAAGATCTCACTTCTTTTTTGAGCTTAAAATTCACATATTTAAATACTTCACAGTAAAGCTCAACAGGTCAAAACTGGGCACATACTCTTCTCTAGAAGAGTTACTCCAGTCTTCCATATTCCCTACTTTAGTGATCACGCCCACCCAGTCAGTCCCCCAAGCCAGAGGCGGGAGTATTCTTCGCCTCCTCTCCCTCCCTCCCAACCCCACATGGAATCAGTCAATCCACAAACTCTGCCAGTATTTTCTTTTTTTTAAGTATATTTTATTGATTATGCTGTTACAGTTGTCCCAATTTTTACCCCTTTGCTTCCCTCTGCCCGGTAACCCCCTTCCCACCAGCAATCCCCCCTATCCCCACCTTAGTTCATGTCCATGACTGTGCATGTAAATTCTCTGGCTTCTCCCTTTCCTATACTATTCTTAACTTACCCTATTTTGTACCTGCCAATTTTGCATCTTAATCCTTGTACCTTTCCCCCTTTATCCTCCTTCCCACACCCCAGTAATGACCCTCCAAATGATCTCCATACCTATGATTCTGTTCCTGTTCTGGTTGTTTGCTTAGTTTTTGTTTTTTAGATTCGATTGTTGATAGTTGTGAGTTTTGTGTTATTCTGATGTTCATACTGTTGATCTTCTTTTCCTTAAATAAGTCTCTTTAACATTTCATGTAATAATGGATTGCTGATGATGAATTCCTTTAGCTTTACCTTGTCTGGGAAGCACTTTTTCTGACCTTCCATTTTAAATGATAGATTTGCTGAATAGAGTAATCTGGGTTGTAGGTCCTTGCTTTTCATCACTTTGAATAGTACTTCTTGCCAGTCCCTTCTGGCCTGCAAAGTTTCTTTTGATAAATCAGTTGACAGTTTATGGAACTCCTTTGTAGGTAAGTCTCTTCTTTTCTCTTGCTGCTTTTAAGATTCTTTCTTTATCTTTAACCTTTGGCATTTTAATTATGTGTCATGGTATGGTCCTCTTTGGGTCCAATTTTTTTGGAACTATCTGTGCTTCCTGGACTTGCATGTCTGTTTCCTTCACCAAGTTAGGGAAGTTTTCTTTCATTTTTTCAAATAAGTTTTCAATTTCTTGCTCTCCCTGTTCTGACACCCCTATGCTTTGGATGTTAGTACGTTAAAAGTTGTCACAGAGGTTCCTAAGCCTCTCCTCATTTATATTTTTTTTCATTCTTATTTATTCTTTCTATTCTGGTTGAATGTTATTTCTTATTTTTGTTCCAAATTGTTTATTTGAATCCTAGCTTCCTTCCCTTCACTGTTGGATTCCTGTATATTTTACTTTATTTCACTTTGTGTAACCTTCATTCCTTTTTTTTTTTTTTTTTTTTGCCATATTCAATGAGTTCTCTGAGCATTCTTATCACCAGTGTTTTGAACTCTGCATCTGATAGGTTGGCTATCTCCGTTTTGTTGATTTATTTTTCTTTTGTTTATTTCTATTTCTTTTGTTTATTTCTTGTTCTAGTCTTTCATTTGGTCCATATTTCTTTGCCTCCCTGATTTGGCAGCCTCCCTGTGTTTGTTTCTGTGTATTAGGTAGAGCTGCTTTGACTCCCTGTCTCAGTAGGGTGGCATTTGTAGTAAAGACACCAGTAAATTGTGTGGGGTGGGGTGTTAGGTAATTTCCAGGGCAGGGCCACCCACTTCACTGCTTTGTGGCTCTGTTTGTGGTGGTGGGGCTCAGATAGGGGACAATGCCACTGCCTAGCTTCTGGCAATTTGCCCAGCTCTCACCCCACTTCCAGTCACTTCACCCACTTCCCATATGCAACCGGCACCCTTCCAGCTTCTGTCCTAGGGTTTGAGTACATTCTAAGACCATGCAGGCCCTTTAAATTACAAAAATCCAGCAGTTTCTTCTGCCTCCCCAAACCCCACTGGTTTTCACAGCCAAGGGTAATGGGGGTTTATCTTCCTCATGCTGGAACCCTGGGCTGTGCTGTCTGGCCCAGGGCTGGGATTGCTCGCTCCCAGGGTGAGGCTGAGCTGCCTCAATGCCCTGGTTCAGTTGGAAACTACTTTGTTCAGCAGAGGTTTCACGACCACGGCACTTGGATTACATTTGACAATAACAGATTACAAGTACCAATATAGAGGGCACAGTGACCAGTCTGTGTCAGGGTCTATTAAACATCTTGACACCACACTGGTATTAGGTGCAAGGTTTCATACATTCCTTGCTAGAGATTGTTTATACTTAACTAAGAGATAAGAAAAGCAGAGCAAGTTCTAAAGCATAATAAGCATTCTTTAAATCCAATTCCCATGGAAACCCTCTGAATGGTTTTCAGTCATGTCTCCCACACAGCCTTCTGTTGAGACTTAAAGACAAGCCAGGGGGGGTGGGGGAGGCAGTCAGGCTCACGGCTGGGGTTACAATTCCTGAAACCACAAGGAGTGGTTCCCTACACCAGGGTATCCCTCCCAATTTTTATCCTCCACATGTGAATGTGGAACTGTCCATTCTGCTGCTGCTGCCACTTGTCCGAGCCACACTGCCTCTCTGTTCCATCTCTGTGACACTGCCCTTCCTACCCATCTGGATGAATGTGGCTTCTTTAAATCCTCAGTTATCAGACTTCCATATAGCTCGATTTTCTGACAGTTCTGGTTGTTATTTGTTTTGAAGATATAATTGTAATTCATTCTGTGGTTGCACAAGGAGGCGAAGTGTGTCTACCTATGCCTCCATCTTGACCAGAAGTCTGCCAATATTTTCACTTAAACTGTTCTGGAGTCTGTCCTCTCTTTTCCAGCTGAGCTGCCACTGTCCTTAGTTCAAGGTGTTATCATGTCATCTTTCTTTACAATCCTTTATAAACCCATACCTTGAGAAAAACCACTTTCGTGTATTTCTTTCTAGTCTTTTTAAAATTTACTAGCCGTGTGTCCTTGAGCAAATTATTTAGCTACCTATGCTTCAGTCTTCTCATCTATAAAACAGGAATAGTAATAATACCTACTTCCTGGTTTTAAGGATTGAGTTAATATAGAAAAAACATTTAGAACAGGGTCTGACACAATGTCAGACACTAAGTGTCAGCTATATGTTAGATATTATTTTTATATGTAGCAGTCACAGATAACCATAAAATTGAAAGATCAACTTCTCATAAAAAAATAAGGAATTGACAAAGAGCCATAAAAATAGCATTAAATATAGGTATAATCAAAATAATAAATAAAAGCATTCATTTTCAAAACAAAGCTGACCCTATGACTAAAAAAGTTGTTCATTTGAATTTCATTTTCGGCTTATTCAGAAAACATTGCTGCTGTGTAGTTATCTAAGACTGATTTACTCATAATTTTTATGTAGATATTTATTTGAAAATTTTGAACCAACATTTGCTATCTTGACATACAATTTTTTTAAAATTTGCACCCTCCCTTATATTCTGTTTTCTCACATCTCAACAAAATGTTGTATTAACAGTCTGGCATTTCATGTAGTTATACCTCTTAACGGTGTTTGTTTTTTCTTTTCTATACCATTTTCTTATACTGGCAGGGAGGTACTTAAGCATAAGAGAAGGAGCGTAATAATGATTAAAATGTCCTGGCTGGTGTGGCTCAGTGGATAGAGCACCAGCCCGTGAACCAAAGAGTCACCAGTTCAATTCCCACTCAGAGCACATGCTTGGGTTACAGGCTAGGTTCCTAGTTGGGGGTGCGCAAGAGGCAACCACACATTGATGTTTCTCTCCCTCTCTTTCTCTCTCCCTTCCCTTCTCTCTAAAAAGAAATAAAATCTTTAAAATAAAATAAAATCTTTTGTTCAAGGAAAGTATAACCAAGTATATGTAAATAATTAGCATTTGGGAGTATAGTATAATAAAAATTTGTCTTGCCTTTTTTCTTTAATATTATAAAATAATATTTTCCTATATTGATTTTAAAAAAACTCTTTCACCACATTATTCTAGATAACCTTAACTTCATTTGAAAGTGAACTTCCTTTCCTCCCCCAGAATTCATAATAATAGCACAGAATGGTGGACTTCTCCTATAATTAACTTTTCATTACTCATATGGACATCCATTCAGTTCACAGACATGACCCTTTTTTTGGGAGAATCAATATTCACCAGAGGTTAGAGCAATTCAAGTGGATTGCTGTTAAGATATGCATCAATACAGGTCTCTGAAGTTACAAACAAATCTCTAAATAGGAATTCCTGCAGGATCTTATTTCTAAATCTTTGTCTTGGTGAGAGCATAATGCGCCTCCTTCCTATAACTAAAGGGAAGCAATATTTACTTAAAACAATGACCAAACATGACTAAGATTTTTTTTTTTAAACTAATAAATTTTGCAACAGGGGTTTGAAGCCAGCACCACCATCAGGAAAAGAAAAAAAAAAAAAAAGCCACAACATTCCAGAATGCCAAATATTTTATTGTTCCCTAATGTGGTTAAATTTCAAAGATGAAAAAGATTGCCATAGTTTTTTTCACTCTGTATCCACCAAGACCAGACACAAAAGTTAGGAACAGCCTGGAAAGCCTGCATGGCTTAAGCAATAGGAAGGAGAGTGGCTTGTTTGATATTTGTTTTTACTTTTTGGACCTCTCTGCTATTGTTATTGTTACTACATCTTCCCCCCAGGCTAAGTCTTAGGCGAAGCCTAAAACTTCATCAGAAATTATTCAGGGCTTAGGTACAAAGGCTGGAGTTTCTAATCATGGATTTGTGGAGTTAAGTCTGGGATTCTAGATTGAATAGTATGGAATTTGCTCAGGATTTAGCAGGACAGGCATCATTTAGACACATAAACATGTTCATAAGTAAACAGTAATAGAGCCCCAGCTGGTGTGGCTCAGTTGGTTGGGTGCTCTCCTGCAAAACGAAAGATCGCTGGTTCAATTCCCAGTCAGGGCACATGCCAGGGTAGTGGGTTTGGCCCCAGTTGGGGTGCATATGAGAGGTACACTGATTGATGTTTCTCTCACATCGATATTTCTCTCCCTCTTTCTCCGTCCCTTCCCCTTCCTCTTATAAAGCAAATAAATACATACTCTTTAAAAATATTGAAAATAATTAAAAATAAACAGTAATAGATACCTTTATAATTCTGGAACATGCTGAAAAATAATAGGTCCCAGAGAAAAATTCCGGTACCCACCTCTTTTGTCTGTGGTAGTCTCGCTGGGGATGAAACGTCTACTTATATCATGCTCTTATTTTTCACTTCTCTTCCTGATTTCACGTATTTTATGGGGTGTTTTAAGAGTGTGGTATGAGCAGAATGTTAGCACTGGGTTTTCAAAGATGTATAATTTGATCCTAGTTTACAACTATACCTGAAATTGCTCAAAAGTATGGAAAATGGTGCAGCCAGTCTAGATGTTTCTGCATCTATGTCTGAGTCAGAATGCCCCTGACAGCTCGTAGGAATTTATTATATCTCAAAGAGTAAGCAGGAGACCACTGCAGGATTGCTCTGTAGTGTTACAGAGCAGGGTGCCCCTGAAACCCCCAGAGCTTGTGGGTTGAGGGATGGGGGGAAGGGGGCAGCTTTCAAGATGCCTTTGCATATCTATGACTGGTAGCTAGTGTCTTAGTTATGCAAATGGTTTGATTCTCCTAAGTCCCCAAGGAAATGGGAGGGGTTTTGACCATGGAATGGTGAGGAAAGAGCGTATAGGGCCTACGCAAGGTTCTGTGAATGGTCAGAATGGGTTACCACGCCCACTGCATCACAGGCCAGGGTCAGGGATTTAAAAATAAGGCGGCAGCCACTTTTGGAGAGGGAATTCCATGCAGTTTGCAAGGAGGTAGAAAGAGAGCACCATGTGGTTTTAGAGAGAGAACCAATGGGTGATCCAGTGCAACATGCACATGTTTCCCTGGACTATTATACGGATGCTGATGATATCGCACCCCAGATCCTGAAAGAGACAGCTTACAGATAAGGGATGGGGAACTTCTGGGCATGGTTTTGGCTTCTAGCCTTTTGGGGAGCAAGGGAAGTGCTTGGTCCCGTGGGAGAAAAGGGCTCTGAGCTGAAGTGCTCACTGCCCTCCCCAGGTAGGAATATTGTAAATAAAGACCTGTTTTCCTCAACACTAGTTGTTGGGTTTTACACCAAGGCGCCATGTGAAAGAACCCCCTTTCACTCTGTAACAGTAGGATTGCTTCCCTGTGCTTATTGTTGTGCTAACCCAGCTCCATCCCCTTCCTCTCCTTACCCCTAAACTCAGGGCAGTCACGTGCTGGCTGTTTCCTTTAGCTCAGTCCTTGACCTTCTGGAGAAATCTGTACAAAATGGAATATTCCACACTATAATGGGGATTTTCCTCCTATCAATCATTTTTTACAGCTTTGAATTTTCATTTTTCTGAATTTTTTTTTTTATCTGTGACCATTATATAGATGATGAGGGGAAAGAAAATTATTCTTCAGGTGCTACACAAAATGCAGAGATTTCTCTTACTTGGCCTCCCCCTCTATTATTTTGTTTCTTGTTTGTGAACTGCTTCCTGCTGCTTGGCTTTTTGATCAGCTCTTTCTACCTTCTTGGGGGTGGGGGAGGGGGAGCGGGACGGGGAGGGGCAACCACATTAGCTGGAATTTGAATCTTTTTCCAGGGGGCCCAGAGACTCCAGGGTACAGGTCACAGGCTAACTCCACCCCTCTCGAACTTCTGGCTCCCACTAAGCCCATCTTGTCCTTCTGTACAGAATGGGCTTGAATGTGAGATCTTCCTGTTGATGCCTTTACTTGCTAGTTTATAGGTCAGTTTTTTTAGGCTGAGGAATTTCTGACTGATTTCCAACACTCCTCCACATTATTTCTTTTATATCTTGCTTATTGTTTTGCTTTCTGAATTTGTATTTTTCCTTTCTATGAAGTAAATACCCTCAATATAATGGAAATGTTTCCTTTTCTCTATTTAGTTGTAGGTTCCTAAGGGCCATGACCTTACTTTATCTTGGAATCATTTTTAGGGCTTTGCGCATAACTGATGTTCAATAGATGTGTGTTGAGTGGAATTGAATTGTATCTTTCATTTAACTTACTAATAGGGTATTTGAGGTTAATTTAGAAAGCAACTGTTTCTATAATTGTTACAGAGTGGGGATGTCCAAAAATCCCCAGAGCCTTCAGTTGGGGGATGGAGAAAAGGGAACAGCTTTTAAGATGCCTTTGCATGACTATGGCTAGTAGCTAGTGTCTCAGTCATGCAAATGGCTTTGGTTCTTCCAAGGCCCCAGGAAGGTGGGAGGGGTTTTGACCATGGAATGGTACAGAAAGCACACAGAGCCTGTGCAAGGTTCTGTGAATGGTCAGAACTGGTTACCATGCCCACTGCATCAGAGGACGCAGTCAGGGATGTAAAATAGGCGGCAACCATTTTTGAAAGGAGAGAAGAGATCCACAGGGTTTGCAGGAAGGAGAAGATCTCCATGCGGTTTTGAGAAGAGGAGAGGACATCCACGTGGCTTGCAGGAAGATCTTCATGTGGTTTTGAGAAGAGGAGATCCACGCAGTTTGCAAGGAGGGCAGAGAAGGAACTCAATGCTGCTTTGAAAGGGAGAAAGGAACTCCGTGCAGCTTTGAAAGGGCAAAGCACATGTTTTCCTGGACTGTTATATGGAGGCTGATGACATCGTACCCCAGACCCTGAAGGAGACAGCTGACAGATAAGGGATGGGGAACTTCTGGGCGTGGTTTTGGCTTCTACCCTCTTGGGGAGCAAGGAAAATGCTGGGTCCCATTGTTACAGAAACAAGGGAGTCCAAAAATCCCCAGAGCTTGCAGCTGGGGGATGGGGAGAAGGAAGCAGCTTTTAGAATGCCTCCACATGACTGAGGCTGGTGGCTAGTGTCTTTCTTATATGCAAATGGATTTAATGCATCCAAAGCCTCAGGCAGATGGGAGGAGTCTTGAACCAGGGGACGGTATGAAAAGCACACAGAGCCTACGTAAGGGTCTGTGAATGGTCAGAACTGTTTGCAACACCCACTGCGTCAGACGCAGTCAGGGATATATAAGCAGCTGCAGACAATTTAGCTCAGACTCTCCCTCTCAGACTCTCTCTGGCTCTCGCTTGTGCTCTCACTCTGGGACTCTCGCTCTCTGGCTCGTGCTCTGGCTCTGGCTCTGGCGCTCTGACTCTCTCTGGCACACTCGCGCGCTCGCTCTCGCTCTCTCGTGTGCTCCCTCCACATGGCTTGGTGAAGGGGCCTTCTCCATGTGGCTTGGAGAAGGGGTCTCCAGGCTGCTTTAAGAGGCTCTCGCCATGCGGTTTTGAGAAGGAGAAGAGATCCACGCGGTTTGCAGGAAGAAGGCAGTTTACAAGGAGGCTGAGAATCCAGGCGGTCCTGCATTGAGAGCTGGAGGGCGCCACAGCACAGAAAGGACCTCCCCAATCAGGATTGAATGATTGGCAGCTGCTGGTAAAGCTGAACTGTGTTTGGAAAGTAGGGAAACTGTGTTTCTGACCTTCCTAAAAACTGGCTCGGTTTGGTAGGGGGGAGGCAAGGATATGTGTTTGTGGGTATTTTAAAGAGCGTAAGACTTAACAGAAATCCGCAAATAACTAAATCTATATAACTTAAATAAACAATTCTTTTTCTTTTCGCTAAACTCTGGTATTGAGAGTTATAATTTTGGCGGCGGGCAATCGGGCCCCTAACTAAAGAACCCGTGGGTTTGTTTTCAACTGGAGCAGCCCAGGGGTTCTGTAACACCATGGGAGAACAGGGCTCTGAGCTGAAGTGCTCACTGTCCTCCCCAGGTTGGAATATTGTAAATAAAGACCTGTTTTCTTCAACAATAGTTGTTGGGTTTTACACCAAGGCGCCACGTGAAAGAACCCCCTTTTGCTCTGTAACATAACTACCTATACAAAAATAAAGAGAAATCAAATTAGAAAGTTTACTAATAGGAGGAGAATTCAAACATTGAGGCAATTGTAGATTGAAGCCAATAAAAAACTTATTAGTGACTTTCATTATTAGCTTTACATGGAAAAATATGTGTACTGAAAAGATTACCTTCAATATATATAAGACTAAGTATTTAAACTAATTTCTCAGAGGTGTAGAATCATTTTCAGACTCATAGCTGAAAGGAACCTTGGAGAACATCCAGTGTAAACTTACTTCACAGGTGATGAAACTGATCTTCAATTGTACAAGTGACTTTGTCACATTCATACAGCTAGGTAGTGGAAGAATTAGAAGGAGGCACAGTTCTGCTCATCGGAAGCTCAGCATTGTTCCTATTGCACTCTGGTTCTTTTAGTCGTACATGTCGGCAGCCGTCTGTCTTGAGAGACGATGGTGTAGCTTCTTAAGAGTCTATCTGCACCGCCGAGAATGGCTGTGCAGTCCGACTCGGGAGTGACACGGTATCTGTCTCCTCCCGTGTTGAATCGACATCTTGCGATGACGCTGGAGTGTCCTCTCCAGAGAAGCTGAAGCTACAGAGCCTGGGCAGGGTGATATGGAGGGTCTGCTGTTGCCCATGCAGCAGACCCCCCCTCTCTTCACAGCTGAAGGATCCAAGGGAAAGACGGAGTCAATACAGCTTGGCTTCAGGTGCGCCGCAGGAGTTGCCGGTGTTGACTGCAACGTCAAACCGCCTTAGGGACTCCGGCTCCGGATTTTCTGTTGGGGTTTACTCCCTTAGCCTTTCCCCTGAAGAGGTATGCCGCAAGGCAGCGGAGGTTTTTTGGAATCAGAGTTTTCCTTCTCTGATGTGCCCTGACTGGAAGATCGAACCAGCGACACTTAGCTCGCAGGCCGACGCTCAATCCACTGAGCCAAACCAGCCAGGGTTCTTTTAGTATAATGTAGTTATTTGTTTATGTGTCATCTCCCCCGAAGGGCCATAAGCTAATGGAAGACAGAGGTCATGTCTTTTTTTCTTTACTTCTATTGTTTACACTATTCAACTTGTCCCCACTTTTCCCACCTCCACCAGCTTCTTCCCACCTCCAGGCCCCTGTCCATGGGTCTTGCATATATGTTCTTTGGCTAATCCCTTCATCTTCTTTCTTCCAGTCCCCACCTCCCCACTCCTACAGCTATCAGTCTGTTCCATGTATCTATGCCTCTGTCTCTGTGTTGTGCATTAGTTTTTGTTCATTAGATTCCATATATAAGTGACATCATATGGTAGTTGTCTTTCACTGACTGGAGTATTTCACTTAGCATAATGCTCTCCAGGCCCATCCATGCTGTTGCAAAAGGTTTTATGTTGTTCTTTACGGAAAATAAAAAAGTATGCCTGGCAAAGATAGTGGCCAAATACTAGGTGCTCAATTAACTCCCTGTGAACTAATTTCTTACCCAACAAAATGTGATTCTTCTCAGCCTCTTGTTCATGAGAAGCCACTCTTCATTTATTCATTAAATATCTATTAATTACGTACCATTTCCCAAATGCCATGCTGCTATCAAAATGAGGGTTTAAATGAAGAGCTCCTTTCAATTTGGAGCTGATATTACTGTGTGATGGTAACTACCTCAATTAGAAAGGAAAAGAGGTGAACTCTCAGCTGATTTATTTCCTTTTTATTGGCTCATTTGCATTTCATAGAATTTTAGTACTAAAGGGAATTTAAGGTTACCTAAGATCACATTGTCAGTAAATGGCAAAGCTCGGGCCAAAATGAATGTCATTTCCCTCAAAATCCAGTATTCTTTCTATTACAAAGATTCCTTCCCTCATTTTGCATTTTGGGAATAACGTATGTGCTAGTCAAATTTATAAATATTAATAGAAAGGAGATCCATATTTCTTCCGGATTAAATATCAAAATGCCCGAAGGGGGTGGGTATGGAGAGAATATAGGGTAGAAAGACAGAGCCATTGATTCTTAGCCAAAGGAACAGAAAAGGCCCTAATCATCTGCTTCAAATTATAGGCTATTAGAACCAGAAGGATCCCTGGAGACCACCTAAGCAAACCCTGCTAGTTTCCAGATGAAGATGCTGAAACCTAGAGAGGTTCAAGTAACTTCAGCAAAGTCACACAGTAAGTTACTACCAGAGACATGACTAGAAGCCAGGTATTCCGACTCCCCACCCGCAAGGCCACTATTTCCTGAACTTCAGTTATTTGCAAACTGTCTTTTCAATTTGCCTGAATCCACATTGTATTAGTACGTACTTAATATTTTTATTTAACTCATTTTTTAATTAAAAATTTTAATATGTAATGTATTTAAAACTTTAATTCATTCTAAGAAGAAAAATTTTTGCCAATTTCATAAATGGAAAATCAATATTGTTTGATATCATAAGAAGATAAACATCAAAATTAAAACTTGGGAAATATTTCTAAATTCCACTTAATTATTTCTCTTCTGAAGGCATGGAGCCTGAAGCTTACTGTCTTTAAAGAGAGAAATAAGCATGTGTCAGAGACCCAAAATGAGAATTACGTCTTCGTGTAGTCAAAGACTTGAAAAGGGGATAACTTTTTGTGTATTTTAAGCCATTTTATGCTGCAGCAATGCACACCCCACGTTTTGGAAAACACTGCCCTATCCAATAATGGCATTTACTGAAAATGTGTTTTGACTCCACATTTTTATCCTTGGGTAACATTGTATTTTATAAATGTAAATTGTCTCTTATCTATTTCTTAAGAGCATAGATTCTTATTGCCTTATGCCACTGAGGAATGAACTGAGTTCCAGAGAGGTTTTAAGAATTATACCAGCAGTGATAAGATGACTGAGCCCAGAGGGAAATAAACTAGGAGTTTAAATTCCTGATATATTTGACTACTTTTCTCCCTTCCTTGATGTGATCTGGGAATTAGGGAATTGTGCAATCCAGGTTTGCTCCAACTGTCAAGCAAAGGGCTAAAGAGGGTGGGGGAGAAGGCTAACCTTCATTAAACTCTGTCTGGCCCTTGTCAGGTTAGCTCATTTAATTCTCCCAGCAAATGTAGCCCCACTTTTGCAAAATCACACACGGTAAGAAGAAGGAGAACCAGGATTCAAACTTCTCTCCCTGATTTCTTAAGCTTAAGTGTATCATTGACACCATGAAATTATTAATTTGAAGACCTGGGTGTGAGGGTGATTTTCCCACCAAATTGAAATGTAGTACTGATCTAAAGATCAAAGGATCTTGTGTCATAATCTTTGCCCCTTTTTGCCCATTCAGAGGTCTCCTTAAGTTTCTTACCGCCTCACACAGGGCCCCAGTGGATTCATCCCTGGTACAAGTACCTGCATAAGTATCATCTGGTCCTTACTTTATATTGCATCATACTGTGACATTATTAGAGCAGTGACAACATTTAAGTAATTGGTTTTAAAAATTGAAGTTACAAAATTAATGCTGTTAAGAATCAATATGAACTAGACTAATTTTTTTTCATATATAGAAATAATCCATGCTGAGAGATAATTGATAATTCATTTGACTTGGCTATCTCCTAAATCTTATTAGTAAGGCTTTTGGTGGTCAGGGCAGGGGATTCTGAGGGCGAACTGCTTGAAGGAAGCTCATTAAAAAGAGCCTGAAAGAGTCAAAACACAAGAGGAGGGGAGGGATCTTAATAACCACGAATTCAGGGGGACTTGGGATGGGGGTGGGGATAGAGAAAGGGAGGGTGAGGAGTGAGGGGACAGGAGATGACAAAGGAAGAACAGAGACACTTTTCTCCTCCCTTCAGCTCCCTAGCCTGGCTGCTCTGCCAGCAGCAGACCTTGCGTATAGCACAGGGCCTTTTCACATCCCTTGAGCTGAGCACAGTGCCCTTTAACCAGGTAGAAAACCGAGCCTCATTGCTCCATTTTGCTCGTGTTGAACAATAGCCCCTCTGGCAGCCTGATGCTCTGGAGAACATGGTCATCTTCTCACATTTCAGTATGTTGTTCATGGCCATGGCCTTATGCAACCTCCATAGATGCCCCTGCCCACTGTTCTCATGTTGCTAATGCCATGACACTGCTGTCTGCGTGACCCACTGAATCGTATATTTTAATGCAAAAGTTTTGTAGAACATCTGGGGAATACTTCCGAATGTGGAAACAAGGCTTCTGTCTTTCATTTAGTTTACTGAACTATAGTGCAAAATTAACCCTTTGAATATCATGCATAATTCGATATTTGGATCAACATGAGAAAAAATTATATCAATATATAACCTGAGGTACAAAAAAGAGAACAAAACAAAATATGAATTGTTCCCTGGTTATTTACATTTATAGCCACCAAAAAAAGTGTAACTGTGAGTGACCCTGGCACTTTTGGGAAAATTTGTCAGCATCGCTCACAGCGATGTTGGCACTCAAAGGGTTAATGGACCCACATCACATGAGGAGCCAGCAAGTAACATATCCTCTTATTTCTTAATGGCTTGTCTGATGCAATCATTGATTTTGGATAATCTGTCCAGCACTCATTTCACCTTCAACATACCCTAGTCCAAACACACACACACACACACACACACACACACTTTCAAAAAGCTAGGACTGAAACCGGTAAGGCTGGTGTCAGTGCTGCCTGTCACCTACCAGACCCAATAAACAGAGACAGTGATTGAATATTTCTGGGCACTTTATTCAGATGGTCGGAGATCTGAGAAGACAGTGGGTTTGTACCCTCACAGACCATCTTAAATTCCAGTATAAATGGGCCCTTTTATAAGGAGAAGAGTAGGTAAGGGGGTTGGAATTCAGATAAAAGGTTAATGGGATCATTAGATAAAAGCTGCAGCATTCTTTATCTGTGTCCTGGGCGGTGGTCACCCTGGAGTCCAATGGCTCAGATACCGTCCTGATTGTCTGCAGTCCTCCTGAGGCACAAAGGTGGACCTGCTGATGGTCTCCTGGGGTCAAGGTGGGTCAGACCTTCATTCCTGAAACAATAGCTTTTTACACACATCGATTGCTGAACACATTAGCTGTTACCTGAAACTAAAATATTCATGTTTGAGTCTCCCATCAGGACTTGTTCTCATATCAATGTCTTGTAATATTTTAAAACCAGTAGTTATTCTGCCATTGGAGAGATCCCAGCTTTATTGACATGTAATTTGAAAGTACAAAGAAATTATTTCAGAGTTGATGGGGTACTCCAGGGTGAGCGCTGCCCAGGACACCAAGACCACAGCCCAGGGATCACCACCCAGGACTCAGATGAAAGGACACTGCAGCTTTTATCCAATTGTCCTTTTCCCCTAAATTCCAACCCCCTTACCTACTCTTCTCCTTATAAAAGGGCCCATTTTATACTGGAATTTAAGACACTCTATTAGGGTACAAACCCACTGTCGTCTCAGATCGCCAACCATCTGAATGAAGCGCCCATAAAGATTCAATCCCTGTCTGCTTATTGGGTCTGGGAGATGAGAGGCAGCACGAGCACCTGCTCTTCCGGTTTCATATTCACAGGGCAAGGCGAGGTGGTATCCTTGAGTCAGCAACAAAGACAACCGTCGAAACCTTTCATTGTGTGCCAACCTCTTGACTTGCTGTCTTGGAAAAAGTGATTTCAAACCAAGGGGATTTTAAACAAATACCTCTAGGAGGGAATTAAACTGCAAGGTAGGTGAGAAGGCATTAAGAGAATACACAGTCCCATAAATGAGCTTGTCTTCAGGTCCAAGGTTCTAGAACAGTGGTTCTCAACCTTCCTAATGCCACAACCCTTTAATACAGTTCCTCATGTTGTGGTGACTCCTGTTAGGGATAAAGAAGCAAGCCAGTGACTCTCAAACCAGTAGGAGATAATTAACAGATGAATCATGGAAAAGGGGGGAGGAAATGACATTCTGCAGCTCCTCACACATATCTCTGGGATCAAAAGGAGGAATATTGTTACCAAACAGAGAAATGGGAAGATGTAGCTAGATAACTTTGCAAATAAGTTGGAGATAGACCTATAACTAGATTACTCTTAGTTAATCACATCCTGAACCCTGGCTGGTTTGGCTCAGTGGATTGAGCGTCGGCCTGCAAGCTAAGTGTCGCTGGTTCGATCTTCCAGTCAGGGCACATCAGAGAAGGAAAACTCTGACTCCAAAAAACCTCCGCTGCCTTGCGGCATACCTCTTCAGGGGAAAGGCTAAGGGAGTAAACCCCAACAGAAAATCCGGAGCCGGAGTCCCTAAGGCGGTTTGACGTTGCAGTCAACACCGGCAACTCCTGCGGCGCACCTGAAGCCAAGCTGTATTGACTCCGTCTTTCCCTTGGATCCTTCAGCTGCGAAGAGAGGGGGGTCTGCTGCATGGGCAACAGCAGACCCTCCATATCACCCTGTCCAGGCTCTGTAGCTTCAGCTTCTCTGGAGAGGACACTCCAGCGTCATCGCAAGATGTCGATTCAACACGGGAGGAGACAGATACCGTGTCACTCCCGAGTCGGACTGCACAGCCATTCTCGGCGGTGCAGATAGACTCTTAAGAAGCTACACCATCGTCTCTCGAGACGGATGGCTGCCGACGACGAATCACATCCTGAGTTAAGTAGTTAATCATGTTAGATTGTGAACCCGGATTAACCAGTAATGGAGAAACAGGGGAGAAGGAGAAGGAAGGGGGAGCTAACTGCGTTAGGGAGGGGAGCTAATAGCATTAGTATAAAACCAGTTTCCTTTGTCTACTTGGCGCGCACATTCTCCTGGCTGAGGGTGCGCCCGACTCTGCAGACGCGTGAATAAACGCCTCACTTTGCTGCCCTAGTCCTGTGTCCCGGTTTTTATAGTGAGCATTTCTCACACCCCCAACCATAACTAAAGAATAGTGATTAATTGCAAAAACAATATGTAATTATATAAGTGTTTTCCGATGGTCTTAGGCGACCCTGTGAAAGGTTTGTTCCACCCCCAAAGGGGTCGCGACCCACAGGTGGAGAACTGCTATTCTAGAAGAACCTGCAAACATGATCATGAAGCCAAGGTAGCAACCCTTTGATGAGAAGCCAGGAAGAAAGTGTTAAATGAATTTGTAACTCGTTGAGGAATTTGTTGAGGAATTGTACCCAAAGGGATTGATGAACCTATCGAACCCAACCTAGGGAAAGCCCTCCAAGAGAGATTCCTTGGTGAATTAGGAAACAGGAAGAACAATCATCAGTCAGGAGGCACCACAATCTGGAAAGTACATCACTGGGTCTAGAGAGAAGAGGTGGTAGAGTTCAGCGGAAAAAGTCCAGAACTTGAAGTCTGGAACTTGGTCTCTCTTCCTGACAATTCAGATGACTCAGGGTACACAGCCTTCCACTGCAGTCATAGAAATGCTTGGTGAGTAAAAGAGGAAGTATGACAGGCTTTATATCTCTAGAAGGAAAAAATAGGTATGAAGGCATTAGAATACTTTTCATTTAGATTTCGGGCTGCACTGGACTCCTTAGAAGTTAATGTGGCTGGAATTACCAAATGATTTGAAGAATAAGCTGCATATTATGGAAAAGCAGGCAGTTCTAAAATGAATATCAGTGAATTAGTAAGATAGTACCTGTTTTATTGATAGTAAATATAGGATTAGTAAAGCTGCTGAAATACAATTTGTTTTTCTTCTGCCAGTGTAGAACCACTTCCCCAGAACTCACCCTTACGTCTTTTTTGTTGTTTTCCTCCCCACCTTATCGTTTTTCTCTTTTTAAAAACTTTCCATCCATCTACTTTGGGTGTGAGGGGTGCTGCTGAAGAATTAACTACCTAGCTTTTCTCACCATTGCCTTGAATTAAAGTAGTCTTGATATTCTCAAACATTTTCTGTATATGAACTTGGGTGAAAAATATTAATGCTGAGAGGAAGGTCAAATTGGGGATGTAGACGCATTGGCAAGGAATTGAAATCCAAACGCTTGAGTCATGAAAAGGAAACGAAAGAGGCTAAAATGTGATCAAGCCATGTGATGAGTCGGTTTTTTCTTCAGTGAAAATTATTGTTTAAGGCCTTTACAATACCAGAAGAGAATTCAAGACTCCTCAAGTCTGTGAAACTTAGCTCTGAAAGGAGCTGCTTCACTGTGTTACCTTGTTTCAATAACTTCTTAGGTTTGGATTCATTTAGTACACTAGCTATAGATAAAAGAAGCCAGAGAGGTGGGGAGGAAAGAGAAGCCTGAGAATATGTTGCCAAGGTTTTCTTTTTGTAGCAAATGACTCTTAAAGAAGGAAGAGCTCATTCTCTTATCCCTTTAAATCTTACTGTTTCATATTCTTCCCCAAACTTGACCTTCCTGTCAACCTGTAGTGTAATCTCCAGAACGAAATTCTATTGTCTAACTCAAAGGATAATTTTTCCAATTTCTTGCTTATCACCTGCCCTATTACAAATAGGTGGCATGGGCTTGCTTTTTATTAAAACTTTCTTGTAACCAATGTTTATTTTTATTAAAATATTCCATGCAACCAATTTAGGAATTCAAGTAACGCTTTAAAAAAAGACTTACACCAAAAGCAAAGTCTCCTGATGCCCTCAACCCCCATTTCATCTTTATTTCCTGCCACTGAGAGGCAACTACTCAACTGGTTAAATTGATCTCTCCTGACACTTACCTCCATATTTCTAAGAAGGATGCATGTATTATCTTTTTTTACTTTGTCACATAGCAATTTCATAAGTTAGGCAATTGTGAAAAGCTTAAAGATGTGGACAAGCTATTGATCTGGTCAAGATTACTGTTCTTCCAAATTCAGATATTGAGTTTGACTTAGTCTTCAAAGTACAGAATTAACACAACCAACCTACAATGTATCATTCTGAATGATAGTTTTATAAATGCAAGCCCAAAGAAGATACTATATTTACCCAACTATAAAATCAATATAGTCAGTCAGGATTCAATTACAGAAGCAGAACCCACTAGGAACTGTGTGTATGTGTATGTGTATCATATATACTGTATACCATACCTAGCCTTACACAACTGTGGGAACTGTTTAAGAAGTCACTGTAAAGCTGTTGTCTTCACACCTAATCCTGGAGCTTGAAGACTTCAGAGAAAGCATCCTAGAAGGGAAGATAGATGTAAAGTAGGGAGAAGCAAGCATCAGCTGGAAACTCCAAGCATGAGTTAGAACCCACGTGCACAGAGTGAAACCATGTCAGTTCTCACTGCCTCTGACTTGATGGTGTAAGGTACCCTGCCCGAGAAGTTGTCCCCTTTTATCATTTTTCTAGCCCAGGAGTTGCAAGAGCTGGAGGAGGATTCAGGGGAAAGTGGTGCACTTGTAGGCCCAGCCGCTGTCCCATGGCAGCAGGGTAAGCAATAATGTGAACCACAGAACAACTGCTTTTTGACTTCCAAGATCCAACCTGTAAGAATGTCTCTGGTAGTCCAGCCTAGCCAGAAACATACGGAGAGGGAATACTGGAAAATGTAGTTAAGCCTGGCCAAGCTGGTGTGTCACAAAGCCACCCCAGTACACCCCTTTTCAGTTTGGCACCCATATGTATTTATTATTATTATAAATAAATAGTTCAGGATTCGCCCTGGCTGGTTTGGCTCAGTGGATTGAGCGTCGGCCTGCGAGCTAAGTGTCGCTGGTTCGATCTTCCAGTCAGGGCACATCAGAGAAGGAAAACTCTGACTCCAAAAAACCTCCGCTGCCTTGTGGCATACCTCTTCAGGGGAAAGGCTAAGGGAGTAAACCCCGACAGAAAATCCGGAGCCGGAGTCCCTAAGGCGGTTTGACGTTGTAGTCAACACCGGCAACTCCTGCGGCGCACCTGAAGCCAAGCTGTATTGACTCCGTCTTTCCCTTGGACCCTTCAGCTGCGAAGAGAGGGGGGGATCTGCTGCATGGGCAACAGCAGACCCTCCATATCACCCTGCCCAGGCTCTGTAGCTTCAGCTTCACTGGAGAGGACACTCCAGCGTCATCATAAGATGTCGATTCAACACGGGAGGAGACAGATACCGTGTCACTTCCGAGTTGGACTGCACAGCCATTCTCGGCGGTGCAGATAGACTCTTAAGAAGCTACACCATCGTCTCTCGAGACGGACGGCTGCCGACGAGTTCAGGATTCAAATGTCCAGCATGGCTTTTTACCAAGAGAATAATGGAAAAGGGGAGCATTTGAGATCTTGCTTCTTGACATGTCATCAGTTTGGCTCAAGTAAAATCTTATGAGAGAGGGAGGGGAAGAGAGAGAGAGAAAGAAAGAGAGAGATAGGAAAGTCATCTCACATTCCTGGGACCATGTGGGAAAAATTGTTTGTAAGAGAAAAAAATAACAATAGTTGTATCTAATCTCCAGAAACTACCGAAAAGTTCATCATCAGGGATGTTTGCCCAGCTCCTTTTTCTTTATAAAGAAAGGTAGGTGCTGAATAAGCTAACGTTTCTGAAATTGTATTACCAGTAAAATGTAGCAGGGATAGGCTTCTAATTCAGAGCCCTTTTATTTCCGTCAGCATCTTATTTAAAAGTGAACAAACCAAAAGCTTCCAAATAAATCGTCTATGTAGCAGTCTGCATTTATTTTACCTCTTGGCATTTAAGTAAAAAAAATTTTTAAGTAGATATGCTTAAGTTTCTCTCTCATTATTTCTCTCTCACAGTGAAATCTAAAAATTGCTGTTTATATTATTTAATAAGCAAAAACAATGCATACTGTTCAGTAGACAGTAGGTGAAGCTGGACACATATTAAAATTTGACTATTAAAAACAGTGCTTGATGGAGCTAAATAATTTAATGTTTTAGATGAGCAGACTGTTTCCACTTAGTGTAACTTTTTTTTTTTCAGAGAAAGGTACTATATAAAAAAATGCTATACCTTAATTTTTATTAAAAATTAAGTGTAGGTCTCCTTTTTTACTCCTAAGCTATTCATAAGTGAAATTTATTCATTTTTTTCACTGTATGACATGTTATGTAAGCAATAGACCTGAATTATTTTTTTAAAGCATTGCATCTGTTTCTCCCCAGCCTTCTCCATGTGACAGTCATTAAAATCTCCACTGAAGGAAAACCCTTCAGAAATAAACTGTCTTAAAAAAATGAACTTAGCAAAAGTGGTTCATATCAAACACAAAAAGCAACCAAAGCCATAAACTGTATAAAGGCAATCAATCTAACTTATAAAGTGGTACTCTCCCAGGTCACTACTTAGTATAAAAATTGGATAATAAAGAATTACAATAATTGTGTCATGAAGATGGAGATAGGATGTTTAGATGACAAGAAGTTTTAAAAATAGTTTAAAATATTTCTGCTATTGAAAAAGAGGAAGTATCAAACTCCTTTCACAGACCCTTTTCTCTGGATTCTAAGATATGCCCCATTTTTCTTGCCTTCTGGCTGTTTGGGGGGGGCGGTGTTCTGGCAGCGCTCTGCTGCGTGGCTCGGGCTCCCAGTGAGTTCATCTTCCCATCTTATAGATATTGCTTCATTTATTCTGTGAGACCTCCTGTATCTGCAGACCCCACATCTTTGAGATTGTCTCTACTTTTTACAGTGAATACCATAAGGGATTCGCCGGTGTTTGGTTAGGGACTGGTGGTGGGGATTCCCTCCCCCATTTCTTTACTGTACAGGTTTTCTAGATTCAGCAAGATCTTCCATAAGAACCAATGTCTTCATTTATCCATATACTGTACACTTTGGAGTATGAGGAGTATTAACTGCAAAGACTTTTACTAGACTTTGAGATTTAACAAGCTTACCTTCCAAAGGCATTACATTTACCCTTATTTATGTCAAAAGCAGTTGGAAATGAGAAGTGTTTTAATGATATTTTTCAATTTGCAGTGCCTATAAGAATGCATATGAATAAAAGGGCCAAATTTAATAGGCAGGTTTGTTTTATGATGAAATAGCAAAGATAGCTGTAATTTCACTGTGAACTAGAAAACATTACCAATGAAATTTCTGAGTATCCCCAAATGTTGATATATAATCTTTAAAATATTCTACAGAAGTTTAGCATGTCTCAATGACAGCTAAGCTCTCAAAGGTCAGAAAAGTTCAGGAACGATTTCAGTAGGAAGATATCAAGATCACCTTTGGTATTAACACCCAGAGCTGATCTCCTAGGCTAGCTGGCCTGCCCTGCTTTCTTTAGACAAGAAGAGCCAAATGATAGTCTCATTTCATCGGGGGTGAGCAGAGGAAGAACAGGCAATCACTCAGAGAAAACCTACAAATTCTTCCATGGCCACAATAGCAAACACTTTCTCCATTATGTTTCTCCAATTGTTTTTTGTGTTCACTAAAACCAGTTCTCTTTAAAATTCTTACCCAAGATATGATGAATCAGCAGATTGCTTTCTTGCTAATTTGTGGTTGCTTCTGCATAAGTGTTACAGAACCCCTGGGCTGCTCCAATTGAAAACAAACCCACGGGCTCTTTAGTTAGGGGCCCGATTGCCCGCCGCCAAAATTATAACTCTCAATACCAGAGTTTGGTGAAAAGAAAACGAATTGTTTATTTAACAGTTATATAGATTTAGTTATTTGCGGATTTCCGTTGTTAAGTCTTATGCTCTTTAAAACACCCACAAACACATATCCTTGCCTCCCCCCCTTCCAAACCAGGCTAGTTTTCGGAAAGTCAGAGAAACTGTTTCCCTACTTTCCAAACACACTTCAGCTTTACCAGCAGCTGCCAATCATTCAATCCTGATTGGGGAGGTCCTTTCTGTGCTGTGGTGCCCTCCAGCTCTCAATGCAGGATCGCCTGGATTCTCAGCCTCCTTGCAAACTGCCTTCTTCCTGCAAACCGCGCAGATCTCCTCTCCTCCTCAAAACCGCATGGCGAGAGCCTCTTAAAGCAGCCCGGAGACCCCTTCTCCAAGCCACATGGAGAAGGCCCCTTCACCAAGCCACGTGGAGGGAGCACACGGGAGAGCGAGAGAGCGAGAGCCTGAGAGCGCGAGCGCGAGTGAGAGCCCGAGTCAGAGCGCCAGAGCGAGAGTGCGAGCCAGAGAGCGAGAGTCCCAGAGTGAGAGCCAGAGAGAGTCTGAGTCAGAGCGCCAGAGCGAGAGCCAGAGTGTCAGAGTGAGAGCACGAGCGAGAGCCAGAGAGAGTCCAAGTCAGAGCCAGAGCGCGAGTGAGAACCCGAGTCAGAGAGCCAGAGTGTCCGAGCGCCAGTGAGAGCCAGAGCCCGAACGAGAGCTTGAGAGAGTCTCAGAGGGTCTCTGAGTGAGAGCCCGAGACTGCCAGAGAGAGAGTCTGAGCTAAAATGTCCGCAGCTGCTTATATATCCCTGACTGCGTCATCTGACGCAGTGGGCGTTGCAAACAGTTCTGACCATTCACAGAACCTTACGTAGGCTCTGTGTGCTTTCCGTACCGTCCCCTGGTTCAAGACTCCTCCCATCTGCCTGAGGCTTTGGATGCATTAAAGCCATTTGCATAAGAAAGACAGTAGCCACCAGCCTCAGGCATGTGGAAGCATTTGAAAAGCTGCTTACTTCTCCCCATCCCCCAGCAGCAAACTCTGGGGATTTTTGGACTCCCCTGTTTCTGTAACATAAGCAGGACATTATGACTGCTATGTTTCACCATGACATAAACAACATCTTTCTTTGCTCTGAAGCTTTAGATTTACTAAGCTGGCTTTTCTTTTCAAGTGCAAGCTGTGCTTCTGAAGGAGAGCCTGTGATTATGTTTAAATATTTACACTGGTGCTTTGTTGGTGGAGACTTGGAAAACCAAGGTAGCAACACAATTGTTCTCACTCACTAGTGTCCTCCTGTTGTGATGAACAAAAGTTTCAGAGGAGTAGACCCATAGGTGAGCACACTTGGATGTCAATTTTAAGTAAATTATTTGGTTTTAGGTAATTGTAATAGAAAAACCCTTTCTCTCTTCATTATTGCATAATTTTCCAAGCAGCTGAGTTGCCAAGCCAAGAAACTGCTGGCTAGAGATGGCCTCTGTTGACACCATCTTCCCAGAAGACACTGTTAGGAGCTAAGAACGAAGCTTAGGAAAATCTTGTACGTTCTCTGCTGTCCTGGCATGGCCTTAAAATGGTGTGTATGGTCTTTTCAACAACATTCCACATAGAGACAAAAAGTAACCCTGGGCTCATTTCTTACTCCCGCCTACCGCCTTAAAAAGTTACTAAAGGATGTAATTAAAGAAATAAAAAAGAACGAAGCTACTAACAGGAGTCACACATCACCTCTCCCTGAACCAACAGCAGTTTAACCAGGAAGAGGCTATTACTTTGCAAAGTTGTCTGTTAGACAAGTGGGAATAGAAATATCAGATCCCTCTTAGTTATTTCTGAATGAGGAAATAATTATCCTTTTATTCATTCATGGCCCTAGTGAATTCGCAAGGTATAGCCTAAGAGTTAAAGGCAGATAGGGCTAAAAGAAATACTTCTAAAAACTGTCCCACAGGAGGTTGCCCCAGCTCAGCTGCATTTTGTGGGACATCTTCCCCATAATCTTAACTAGACTATCAAGAATCTTTCTGTCCAGCAGGCTCTCTTCTGGGTGTTTGTTTAGCTTCTTCTCTACTTTGTGGTTTGAGCTTTAGCAGAATTCAAATGGCTGATGGTAAGGCAGGAAAGAACTCTAGAAAGGTCAAGACAAAGGTGGATCCTTGTTATAGAAAGCTGGCTGGCAGTTTCCAGTCCATTATGTTCATCCACATCTGGAACTCCATGACAACCAGCAGTAGATGTATAGGAACACCTGCTGTCAAGCCATCCAGGAGTCCCTCAGCATAGAGGCCCTTGAAGGGCAGGAAACACATACCAAAACACTTAAAGTGAAAAAAATTTGCCATGAACTGAGACTCGGGGTTCTCTCAGAGGCTGTAATTGTCAATGATGGTGTCCTTTTGCTACAGAGTGAAAGGGGGTTCTTTCACGTGGCGCCTTGGTGTAAAACCCAACAACTAGTGTTGAGGAAGACAGATCTTTATTTACAATATTCCTACCTGGGGAGGGCAGTGAGCACTTCAGCTCAGAGCCCTGTTCTCCCACAGGACCCAGCACTTCCCTTGCTCCCCAGAAAGCTAGAAGCCAAAACCATGCCCAGAAGTTCCCCATCCCTTATCTGTCAGCTGTCTCCTTCAGGATCTGGGGTACGATGTTATCGGCCTCTGTATAATAGTCCAGGAAAACACGTGCCATGTTGCACTGGATCACGCATGGTTCTCCCTTTGCCCTTTTAAAGCCGCATGGAGTTCTCCTCTGCCCTTCTTGCAAATCGTGTTATCTCCTTTCTTCCTCTCAAAACTGCAGGGAGAACTCCTCTGCCCTCCTTGCAAACTTCATGGAGAACCTTGCTAAAATGTCTGCCGCCTATTTTTAAACCCCTGACTGCATCCTCTGATCCTCTGACACAGTGGGCGCGGTAACCAGTTCTGACCATTCACAGAACCTCATACAGGCTCTGTGTGCTTTCTGTACCATTCCATTGTCCAAAACCCCTCCCATCTTCCTGGGGCCTTGGAAGTATCAAAGCCATTTATGTAACAAAGACACTAGCCACTAGCCACAGGCATGTGAAGGCATCTTAAAAGCTGTTTCCTGGGTGGGGGAGAGAAATTAGGGGAAAAGGGGACAACTGTAATTGAAAAACCAAAATAAAAAAAATTAAAAAAAAAAAGAACTTATACTACTCAATACCAAAAAATAAATAAATAAACAAGACAATTAAAGAATTGACAGAAGATCTGAATAAACATTATTACAAAGAAAAAAAAAAAAAGCTGTTTCCTTTTCCCCATCCCCCAACCTGCAGGCTCTGGGGATTTTTGGACACCCCCCACTCTGTAACACTTTGACACAAATCTCTAACTAGGAAGAAACTGTCTAAAAGATGTCTAGATTCCTTGTTAGCTCATGGTCAAGATGGTTACTTGACTCACAGGTCTAGTACCTGGGCTGGGATGGCTGAAACAGCTAGGGGCTGGGCAACATCAACATTTCTCTCCATGCCTAGCTTGTGCTTCCTCACAACATGGCTGTCTCAGGGCAGTCACATTTCTTACTTGGTGGCTGACTTCCCCCAGAGCGAGCATTTTAAGAAGCCCAGGTAAAAGTGCAAAGCTTCCTATGACCTGTCCTTGAAAGTCCCAGAACTTCACTTCTGCAAATTCTATTGTTCAAGACGTCATGAAGGCAGCCCAGATTTAAGGGGAGGGGATTTTGACAGTACCTCCTGCACAGGCAGGGGCATAGTCACATTACAGAAGAGCATGTGAGTTTGGCAGATATCATGTAGCCATCTTTTTTTTTTAACTTAAAAAAAATCTTTATTGTATTTTTTTTCGATTACCATTTAGTCCCTTTATACCTCTGTCCTCCCGTGTAGCCATCTTTGAAAAATACAATCTGCTGTTCCTTTTGGCTTTGAATTTTCTAACAACTCTCTAGTATTGGTAATTCTAGTGTCCTATATTTCTATGGGAATAAAAAAACAAACTAAATTTTGCCCTTGGAAATTCTATTTGAGGAAGCTGAAAATGTAATTAAGCTTTCTGACCAACCAAATTTCTGCATTTGAATTTTAACCATATTAAGTGTTACTGTCATGTCAAAGAAGTTATTAATTCTGAAATAGTAAGTTTTGATTGAATTGACTTTTTAAAAAAAATTTATTCTTTGGTAAAAAATACCAAATACAGTTTGGATGTTAAATGTGATATAGATGTTATAGTAATAAACCATTGATTTTCTGCTAATTATTTCTATTCTAAAGGATAAAGTCAATGAATGTAATAGTCAAAACTTCAAAAAGAAATGAGGACAAGGTAAGTCCAGATAAAGCAGCACCCAGAAAATCCTTTTGTAAGACTAACTCGAGACAACTTCATTGAGACTTAATCACTCAGTGGGTTTAACCTTCACTGTTGAAGGAATGATTCCTCCACTTGGAGAAGTAAGTCCATGTGAAACCTAAGTCATTACAGCCAGTCTCATTCCTCTCATTTTTTAGGACCCAGTCAGCAGAGTGGGACTTGCATCTAGAAATAAACCCAGTCACCAGCACAGAACAAAGACTGAGTAGGGGCAGATGGGTGGGTGAGAGGGGGATTATAAACACAGAAGGTTCAGTCTGGAGAGCAGTCATCAAATTAGCAGAGTCAGCCAGGAGACACGCAATGCAAAAACAATAGCACCCCTGAGCAAGACAAAACAGAATAGACATTAAGGAGTCCCCAGACATCAAGGACACCATGAAGGCCCAAGATTCAAGGGCAGTGCTCAGATTCCCAGAGAGACAAAGCTAAACATGCAAAAGCAAAGGATACACCGTTATCTGAAACAAAACAGGACTAATACTGATTAAATATCAGTATGTTCTCTTCCTACCATTGTGACGTCCTGAGAGCAGAGGTGGAGATGAGCTGATTAGAGGTGGGGGTCCTACGAGGCCTATTCAGGGCAGGAACTGGGCCTTATTTGGTCACAAACAAACACACTGACTCTCAAAGATTAGTGTGTACCAGAATCACCTCGCTGGGTTGTTTAAAGGTCATATTCTGAACTCCACCCCCCAGAGACTCTGGGCCAGTTTATCTGGGGTGCAGCTCAGGAATCTGTTTTTTTTACAACCTCACCAATCTCATTCCCACATTCTTCTCACTTACATTTTGAGGATGATGGGAAGTACAATCTTTTTCACTTGATTGCAGGCTCAAGTATGAGGAGGACAGTTGAATCAAGGTTTCAGCCCACGAATAGAACAGTTAGAATTTGTGAGAACTTAAGACAGCCTTCAACATAACTGGGCTTGGTGAGTCATCACTCAGAAATGAGCCCATTTCACAAGTTTGCATTTTTAACAACTGCAGCAGAACAGTAACTGCCACATAAGAGCCTTGAAATATAACTAGGAGCATTTCACATCATTTAAAAATGTCCAGCATTTGAGAAGTTTCCCAGTCTGATTTTAAAAGCGGCACATTTGAAAATAAAAATACTTTTCTTCTTAAAGTAAAAATAACCCTTGTGGATGATAGAAAATTAAAAATTTAGATAAGCAAAAATAATATTTTTAAACATCCATTATCCCACCACCCAGAGATAACCACCATTAACCTGTTGGTGTGTATCTTTCCAGCCTTTGTCTAGACTAATATATTCATACAAGGGCTTGTTTTTCTCCCTTTGTTTTGATAAATGGGATGGTACTGTACAAGTCTGGATAGTGGTGATTGTTTTTAAAGCTTTTGTTTTAGAACCAGGCTCTGAGGTCACTCTATCCCTCCTAGACTCTGTGGCCTTCCATCTCTACTTCCCTTGGCTTATTGGCTCATTCTCCTCTATTGATTGGCTGTTACTTCATGACCCAAACTAGATGTTCTACAAATTATTGGTAGATGCAACAACATGCATAAATTTCACAGACATTGTGCCAACTGATAGAAGCCAGACACAGGAATACATGTTGTCTGATTCCATGTAAACAAAATTCTAGGAAAGGCCCAATTCATCTATGGTGGCAGGAACTAGATGCATGATTGCCTGGGTATGTGGGGAAGGAGTTTAGTACTGCAAAGGGAACCTTTGGGGGTAATTAAAATATTCTATACCTTAATTATGGTGGTAATTTCATGGGTGCATATGTTTGTCAAAATTCATTGAACCTAAGATGGGTGTGCTTTATTGTATGTAAATTATGCTTCAACAGAGTTGATTTGCTCTGCATTCATTCACTATTTAAAATTTTGAGAGAAGAATTCTTACTGGTTCAGTCTGAGTCAGATATCCACCCTGAGTCCCATCACCTAAGGCTGGAAGCTACTGTAGAAGACAGATTGGGGAAGATTCCCAGCTCACAATAACCCTCCCTTCTGCAGGAATAGCCCTGGGACTCGGGAGGGGCCCCAGTGTGCATGCCTGAGTTGTGGGACTCAGTCCACCTGCCACAGCTGGCTGGTGCCGGGTGAACGCCTGACACAAGCCAGGTGAGTCTTTCCCCAGGAGTTTTCAAATGGGGCCTTAGGAAGGAGAATCAGCATCTTTCTGGTGATGGCCCCCTGGATGTGAGGTCCAGGTGCTTCCAGTAAGCAGGTCTGTGCTGTTGGAGAATAAAGCCAATGTGCAGAGAGCAGTAGGCAGAGCAAAGTGCTCACAGGAAGTGCTCTGCAGAGTCAAGTGGACGTGGAATGGGAATCGATAGTTTCAATCACTGAAGTCTAAATGCATAAAGTCAGCCATCCACTAGCTTTCCTCTTTCAGAGCTAGAGGAAATTCTGAGGATGAGGCTTGTTCTGAGTAGTTTATCAGACTTGCCAGAAACAGGTGTAAGTGAAGAGCAGAGCCTCCATAGCCAGGGAAGCAAATGCAGGCATGCCGTCTAAGCAGCCAGTGGGAGATCAGACATGGGAGGCAGTTCACTTTTTCCTGCTTTTGATGCGTATTTATTGAGCACCTACTGTGTCTCCAAAACTGTTCGAGGTGCTAGCAATACAGCAGTGAAGTAGGCAGATGAGGTCTTTGGCGCAGTGAAACTTCCATTGTATTGGAGGGAGATAGCCAATAACTAAACAAACAAGAAACGGAAACATGGAAATTCTATATAGAAATACATTCGATGAAAAAATAAAACACAGTCATATGATAGTGGCTTCAGCAAAGAGCAGAACACTTTAAACAGAGAGATCAGGAAAGGCTTAGCAATACAGGTAGCATTTGAGTTGACATAAGAAGGAGCCCAGGCAGTCAGACCAGTTTTCACAAAGGCTCAAAGCTGGGAAGGAGCTTGAGTTGATTGAGAAAGATAGAGAATCCATGTGAATGAAGTGAGAACAGAAAGTAGAGCGAAACCAGACGGGAGAGAGATCAGCAAGGGCCAGAACACATGGGGTTTGTAGACGAGGGATGCGGGGTTTGGTTTGTGCTTTGGATGATGGGAAGACGTTGGAATATAAAGAGGAGGTTTCCATTTTTAAAGTTCCCACAAGCTCTTATGCTGAAAACAGAGTGTAGGGCAACAGTGGAAGCCAGGAGACTTGATAAGAGATCACAGTAGTAAAGTCCTGTGGGAGATCAGACGACAAGCCAAGATTGGGCTCTGCATGATATCAGGAGCTGAAAAAATTAAAAACAGGTGTTGTCAGAGTTTACATGTGTAGGCTATGAACAAAGCAAGGTCACACAACACAAGAGGCTAGAAAGCCAGGTTGACACAAAATGTAGACAGCCCACGAGGCTTTGGATGCTGAGTCATGCTGATGCGCTCAGTGCCCAGAAGTCCACTGCTGAAGAGGGGAAGCCATCCTCCATTCTTGTCACATTTTGATGTCACCTGGGCATCAAAACCATGTCTCTGTGCCCTGATGTTTTAGATTTTTTAGGGATAACACTCTTTTAGCAACTTTGGAAGCCCCTTTCTCCCTAGCGCTCAGATAAACACTCCTCTCCCAAGACCCTGTTCTCTTGTATGATCATGCTCCTGCTTCAACAAATCACATAAACAATTTCAAGGTCTGACTCCTTTGGAGTCCCTACTGTACCACAAAAGCCCTCATGGCCGCAAGACATGTCTACATAGCCCTGTGATGGACACAGTTAGGTTCAAACCAAGACAGCTTTTGCTGTATTATTTTAAGTCTCCCTAATTAAGCATCCAAATTTAAAATATTAAGACCCTATTAGCAAGTCAGCAGAAACAGTGCAGGCAGGCAATTCAGAGCAGGTATCTCACTGAAGTTCAGTTTTCTTAGAGGACCCAGTGTAGGAACGGCTGTTTGTTCAATTTGAGCAGTTAGCCACTGGAGGCTCTTTTTAGCTGGTATGTTTTCTCAGGTTCATAGTTCTGAAGGTAACTTACTAAGGATCACACAATACCTCCCCAGGAGAATGTTTGGGGGGTGGAGTCTGGTGGTAAATTTAAAGAAAAATTTGAATGTGAATGTTTTCAGTATCTAGGAACTCTCCACTAGTCACACAATTTTCTGTTGTTTTAAAACTCTTCAACCTTTTGTTCAATGTTGCTGTCTCAGGAAGGCTCTTATATTTGGGACCCCTAAAAGGGAAGTAAGACTGAGTAGGAAATAGAATAAAGCAGCTTAAAAGGCCGCTCTGCTTGGTTAACGCCCTGTCATTTTACAGTGGAGGAGGGATGCATTTGCTTTTCTGATCGGAATTGCTCATCCAAGCTTATTCTGGTTAGAGGGAACTGAACTGTGGTCGTATTCAAAGAACTACAAATCCCAACAGGCCCTGACGCAACTGCGTATGGCGCGCTCCTTCCTTTTCCTGACTTGTCCCAGAAAGACCCACCCACGCTGAAAGCAAGTGGGAGAAGATGGCGCTCACCAGCTTTTTACCTGCACCTACTCAGCTATCTCAAGACCAGCTTGAGGCTGAAGAAAAGGCAAGATTTCAGAGATCATGACGGACCTCACTGGTCTCCTCCCGAAGAGAACCTTCCCCATATGGGTACCGAAAAGTCTGGATACCTCAGTTATTAGAGGATTTTGGAGATGGAGGTGCTTTTCCAGAGATCCATGTGGCCCAGTATCCACTGGATATGGGACGAAAGAAAAAAATGTAAAATGCACTGGCCATTCAGGTGGATGCTGAAGGAAAAATTAAATATGATGCAATTGCTCAACAGGGACAGTCAAAAGACAAGGTCATTTATAGCAAGTGCACTGACCTGGTTCCCAAGGAAGTCATGAATGCAGATGATCCAGACCTGCAAAGACCTGATGAAGAATCTATTAAAGAGATCACAGAAAAGACAAGGGTAGCCTTAGAAAAATCCGTGTCACAGAAGGTTGCTATGGCCATGCCAGTTCAAGCAGCTGATAAACTGGCTCCTGCTCAGTATATCACATACACACCATCTCAGCAAGGAGTGGCTTTTAACTCTGGAGCAAAACACAGGGTTATTCGAATGGTGGAAATGCAGAAAGATCCAATGGAGCCTCCAAGGTTCAAGATTAATAAGAAAATTCCCTGAGGACCACATTCTCCTCCTGCACCTGTCATGCATTCTCCTAGCCGCAAGATGACTGTGAAGGAACAACAAGAGTGGAAGATTCCTCCGTGTATTTCAAACTGGAAGAATGCAAAGGGTTATACAATTCCATTAGACAAATGTCTGGCCGCTGATGGAAGAGGACTGCAGACAGTGCACATCAATGAAAATTTTGCCAAACTGGCTGTAGCCCTCTACATTGCTGATCGGAAGGCTCGTGAAGCTGTGGAAATGCGTGCTCAAGTAGAGAGAAAGATGGCTCAAAAAGAAAAAGAGAAGCATGAAGAGAAACTTAGAGAAATGGCCCAGAAAGCCAGAGAGAGAAGAGGCTGGAATCAAAACCCATGTGGAAAAAGAGGATGGGGAGGCACGTGAGAGGAATGAAATTAGACATGACAGCGGAAAGAGAGACAGCATAACCAGAATCTTTCCAGGGCAGCTCCTGACAAGATGTCTAAACTGCAGAGAAATGAAAACCGAGATATCAGTGAGGTCATAGCGCTTGGTGTGCCCAATTCTCCGACTTCCAATGAAGTTCAGTATGACCAAAGGCTGTTCAACCAATCCAAGGGTATGGACAGTGGTTTTGCAGGTGGAGAAGATGAAATTTACAATGTTTATGATCAAGCTTGGAGAGGTGGTAAAGATATGGCCCAGAATATTTACAGGCCCAGTAAAAATCTGGATAAGGACATGTATGGTGATGATCTAGAAGCCAGAATAAAGGCCAACAGATTTGTTCCCGATAAGGAGTTTTCTGGTTCAGACTGTAGTAGGCAAAGAGGTCGAGAAGGACCAGTTCAGTTTGAGGAGGATCCTTTTGGTTTGGACAAGTTCTTGAAAGAAGCCAAGCAGCATGGTGGCTCTAAAAGACCCTCAGATAGCAGCCGCCCCAAGGAACATGAGCATGAAGGCAAGAAGAGGAGGAAGAAGTAGGTGCACCTCTTCACAGTGAATGGACTGTTATCCAAAACCCTAATGATCTAGTCATATGGGGGAACGCTTTGTAAATGGCCCAGATAAAAACCAAATCTTGGTATCATACCCCAGCACTACTTTTTATTACAGGAGAAGGGGGAGGGATGGAAAATTCTACTTTGAACTTTTTAGTTTTTTTAAGAGTGGGTTGTGTTTGTGCTTCTCCTACTTTTTGGCATTTATAGAACATACTGCCCCACACATGAAATTAAGACCACTTCTTTTTGTTTGATGTTAGCACTCTGGGGGTAATACTTCGTGTAAGAATGACTGCTTATGGGTAAAGTTACCCAAACCACAGTAAGTGGAAGGATGTTCACATATTGGAGCTGCCCTGCCAAACGATGTTTGCCCCTATTGTGCTCTTTTAATCTGGAGTGGGAAAGAATAAGCGCTTGCTTGGTGCACCTATTTGTTTCAAATAAAAACATCTAGAGAAAAAACAAAAAACCTATTAGCAAACTTAATTTGGATAATCTAAACTTGAAATAAATACTTAACCAGTAATACTCCTAATCTTAGCTTTCTGTTGGACTTTTGAACATTTTTGTTCAATTTGAGAAAACAGACAAATCAAATAATACGAAATAAGACATGCTATTATAATACTAAACTGAGTGCCCAAACAGCAAGATGTCAGTCCTCAATTCTCCCCACTAAAATTCACTCTTCCCACCCTTCCCAATTTGAGTCAATATTAATAGAAGGATTATAAATTAGTATTCTTTGATTATTCAGGATTAGATTATTGGGAATTAATTTACTTACTCTTCTAGTCAAGGGTCTGTTGGTTGCTAGAATCAAAGGCTCATACCCAGAAAACATTAAACGTGGGTTCGAAGAATAGTAGAGACTGAGGCCCTCTCTAGTCTCTTTCTCAGCCCCACCCCCTTGTGTGTGTTATCTACTCCATTCCTCTCTCACTCTCTTCTGGGTGCCTTCCTCTGCTTACTCTTTGTCTCCATTGCCTCATATCTTAGGCATGTACTTGACCCATTAGGTCTAACCAATCTTAACTCTTTATAACTTCCCAGGACCTCAACCTCTACCACCTCCACCCACCATTCTAAAAGACCCAAAGAGGAATCTAATGACCCAGCTCATATTTTCCAGCCAGATCAGAGGTCACTGATTAGGCCAAGAATTAGGTGCCTTTGGGCCTGAGGTCTGTCTTTGATTATCTGGGTTGTGGCCAGGGGCTCAGGGTCACATAGTACTTGACGTGATCATTCAGGGGTGGCTGGCTCTAGGCACAGGAGTTCCCTAGAAGAGGGAGTAGATAGACAGACACCCTAAAATATCTTTTAGTACATCTTTTCCATTCCAGGACCCAGTGGCCTAGTCTTAACTGTTGGGTTCCTATGTTGCTTCCTAAGTCTCCTTGCTAGCAATAAAACCCAGGACTCGGCACTTTTGTGGGTGTCCCTCCCAAGGCATCTAGCTAACCCTGAGTTGCCATTCTCCCTCTCATTCTCACCTTTATCCCTTTAATCGCTTCAGTCCAGAGTTATAGACATCTTTGCACTTTTCTTAAAATGCATATACTTATTCCATCTGGCTGCAGTGAGACCTTATACTTTGCATTTCTAACAAGCTTCCAGGTTGTGCCAATGCTTCTGCATCAAAGACCTCACTTGGACTCAGTCTGTTTCTAGCTCTTTAGTTCTGAGGGTTTTTTTTTTTTTTTTCATTTTCACAAATAACTTTATTGATTTGGATATTTGGAGTATGCCGTCTATCTCCTGCTATTGGTTTCTAGTGCGTAGAGGCCAGAGGTGCTGCTAAACATCTTCTAATGCATAAGACAGCCTCACAGCAAATAATTATTTGGCCAGAATGTCCATAATACCAAGAAACTTCACAAGCCACTTTTGACACATTCAATCAGTCACAGCACCTTCTCCATATACTGCACAAATACTTTTTTGTGTTTAAGTTCACTTTCACCTTTCTGGAAATAATATGAAAATCTTGTGTATTTCTTCCATCTTCAATATTAAAATGGCTGCATAAAAATTTGCCAATTTTGGTAATTTATTTTTATTTTTTTAATATGCTTTATTGATTATGCTGTCACAGTTGTCCCAATTTCTTTTCCCTTTGTTCCCCTCCATCCAGTGACCCCCTTCCCTCCAGTTGTCCCCTGCCCTCTTAGTCCATGCCCATTGGTTGTGCATATAGTTCTTCTCAACATCTTCCTATCTACTCCACTCCCTCCTATTATGCTTCTTAATTCCTGTACCATCTCCCACCTCCCTCCCTTTTATCCTTCCCCCTCCCTCCTGACTTCCCCCCAATATGTTCCCCATACCTATAATTCTTTTCCCACTCTTGTTGCCTACTTAGTTTGCCTTTGTTTCAATTCCCTAGCTTCTGTTGTTGGTTGTTGTGATACAGTTTTCATTTTAATGTTCACAGTTTTGATCCTCTTTCTCCTAAACAAGTCCCTTTAACATTTCCTATAACAGTGGTTTGGATATGATGAACTCCTTCAATTTTACTTTGTCCTGGAAGCACTTTCTCTGCCCTTCTATTCTGAATGACAGCTTCACTGGCTAGAGTAATCGTGGTTGTAGGTTTTTGCTTTTCATTATTTTGAATATTTCTTGCCAGTCCCTCTTGCCTGCAGAGTTTCTTTTGAGAAATCAGCTGGTAGTCTTATTGGGACCCTTTTGTATGTAATTCTCTTCTTCTCTCTTGCTACTTTTAAGATTCTCTCTTTATCCTTAATTTTTGACATTTTGATTATAATGTGTCTTGGTGTGGTTCTCCCTGAGTCCAGTATTTTTGGAACTCTCTGTGCTTCCTGGACCTATAAATCTGTTTCCTTCCCCAAGTAAGAGAAGTTCTGCTTCGTTATTTTTTCATATAATTTTTCAATTTCTGGTTCTTTTTCTTCACCTTCTGGCAGCTTTATGATTTGGATGTTGGCCCGCTTATAGCTCTCCCATAGGTTTCTGAGCCTCTCCTCATTTTCCTCACTTTTCATTTCCTTGTTCTGCACTGGTTGACTGTTTGTTCCTTCCCTATGTTCTGATTTGTTGATTTGATCCATGGTTTTCTTTTCCTCACCACTAGTTTTGTATGTGTTTTCATTCATTTCAGCAGGGCTAGCCTTCATTCCTTCCCTGTCTTGTTTAAGATCTGTTGTTAGGTCTGTAAGCATTCATATAACCAAAGCTCTGAACTGAGCCTCAGAAAGATTTCCTATCTGCTGAGCCGTTAGATTAGATATTTGCTCTCTGGTCAGCTGTATGATTGGGATCTCTATCATGATCTGTGCCATTCTGACAGTTTTGTGTTTACCTTTGCTTCCTGGGCGGGACTGTCACACCTCTTATGCTATGGGGGTGGGGGTGCCCTGTGCACCCATCACAACTGGGCAACCCTTCTCACCATGCTGTGGTGCTTTGTGTGGGGGCGGGGGTCCAAGATGGATTCCTGCCGTTCACTCTCCGCTGAGAGACTGGGAGCCTCCTCCTCTGTCCCCACGCCCTCTGGCCCTCACAGTCAGAGGCAATGGGGATCTGTCTTCCCTGGCGTTGGAATTGCAAGCTGATGGGTTTGGTCTGAAGCCAGGGGTTCTCTGCAGGTGCTTCTTGCATCCCCTTAAATACGGGTGTCTGCTTACCACCATCCCGCCGCCGTCACCGCAGCCGCTGCTGCCAGCACAGCTTAACCTCTCCGCCCCCGCTTCAACCCTCCTACCCATCTGGATGAGCACCGCTTCTTTATAACGTCATATGTTGAACTTCCATGTAGCTTTATTTTCTGGTACTTCTGGTTATTTCTGGTTTTGTGGTAGTTGTATTCCTTCTTAGTTGTGGAGGGAGACAAAGCGTGTCAGTCTAGGCCTCCATCTTGGCTGGAAGTTGTGCCTGAGTTTTGTTCTTAAGTAATTTGTTGTTTTTCAGGCCCTAGCCCTGGCACAGTAGGAGAATGTCAAGCTGTACACACAGATTGTGCAAAAGCTAGAACCTGATGGCAAGAGACTTGAAATAAACTGTCCTTTATGTGCAAGGCAATGGAGATTTTATTTTTTAGAATTCCAGAAGAGCTTCTTCCCAAGAGCAAGGCTGACTGGACCACACTCTGGGAAGCTCCTATTAAGACCATCCCTAACATTTGCTGGCCCTGGGACGAAAGACCAGGTGGAGGTCCACAGGCTGTTCCATCCTCCTACCTTGACAAAAATATCTTCAAGGTGACAATATTTAAAAATACATGTAAAGCTATAGTTTTATATGGCCAAATTGGTAAGTTCCAAAGATGATGCTATTTAATTATTAATAATGTTCTAAACTGGCAAAACAAAGTATTATTGTTTATTCAACGGGTTGGGGGAAGCACAAAGACCTCCAGGGACTTTTTATTGGACCTATTTAGGCCAGCATGCCATTAACCACAGAGTGACACACTTCCCTTCTTGCTGGAGGTAGCTTGGACCTTTTGTTGTCTGACCCACACATACACACCTCCACACCTCTTGTACCCTCAATTGTCCAAATTGAGCAGAAATGACCACAGCTCAAAATTCTAAGTAAGTTTAGCTTAGCAAACTCATGTAAGAAAGTAAGAAAAAGTGTGCTGTAGATAATATTGTCAGACAGGTGGGACCAATCAAGGAATTGAGGCATGTAAAGTCAGGTGACACTCTTGGCAAGGACCTTCCAGGGAAATACTAAGAAAGCTTCTTTCAGTGAACTCCCAACACTCTGATGTCTGTGGCAGTGCAGAATTCTGAAACTCCTCTTGAGACTTCATTACATGGGCCACTCCATTGTGGACTTTGCCTTATTTGTGGTACCTTGCTTACCGAACAGACCCTCTTCTCATCTATATCTTTCTACCAGTGCCACTTAATTTGGGTTCACCAGGAGGTTTTTTTCTCCCTTGATTTTTGAGTCCCAAACAGATGGAACTTTTCCAATTTGAAAACAGCAACTAGGTGCAGAGCTGACCCAAGGTCAATGTTCTGACTGTGGTGCATCCTATCTAAGAGATGCCTGCTGTTTCTTCCACTCCTTAGATTATTTTGCTTATTAGAGTCTGACATTCCCAGGGGATCTGAGGGCTGGTGAGAACAAAAGCAAACTAGATACCTTTAAAAACATTCCCTGTTCTTTTGACCTTTAAGAGATGTGCTAGGAAATGGAAAGGCTTCCTGAGAAAATTATCGTAAAAGGAATTTTCAGCTGAATGTTATGTTTGGGAAGTGTTCAAATTTCTCTAAGTTGATTTATTTCTAACCGGAGTAAAGAAATCCAAAGATTATCTTAACAAAAATAGACGCAATGCTACTCTGTCTCTCTGTGTGCAGTTAAATTATGATTATATACATATATGTTTTTTAATAAGCCTTTTTCTCCTGACATATTCAAAACTGAAAAAATCTTAGGAATATCTGATTTAAACCTAAAAAACTTGCCATAAATTAGAAAAGAAAAAAAGTAAGAGTTTATTAGTACTTTTGGATAAGATGGTGACTTTGAGTGCTAAAACCTAATTCCATTCTACTTGGCACCCCCAGTTCCTGAAAGGAATAAAACAGTGAAAGAGCATTAATGCTACAAGTAGAAAAGGATATCATCTACATTTTAGAAATGTGAGGAATTTCTACTGGACTATAGTAGATAATCTTGTATTGAAGGAAGAATTTAGGGCATCCTGACCTGACCCTCCTTTCCCCCAGGAGGCAGAATCCTAGAATAATCACAGGAATCTGGATGCCAGTAATATCTCCTAATGAGGAAGAACAGGAATGAAAAATAAAAATAGGCCCTGAGTCAATCACTCCTTTAAAAAGCAGTTGTGCGGGAGACCCAGAGTTACAAGTGTCTACCAGTTTGAGAAGAGGAAGCTGCTTCCTGAGTTGGTGGGCACAATAGGCTAGGCTACACCTGGGACCTGGGGCCCCCAGACTAATCATATGGCCCGCGGAGAAGGTTGACGAGGTGCATCATCATATACCTAGACTCAGTCTCTGCCATCAGCTTCTAGCCCTGGAGGCCTTCCTTCTTTGCTTAGTTGAGGATCATAGAGTTAAAATTAAAGAAGAGCATCATGTGGGAGGGGTGGTGGAGGAGGAACCTTAATGGGATCCCAAGAGAATCATTTACCCTGTTTCAGGGTCTTATAGGGCATTTAGATAAATTGCTCAATTTTCAAAGGTGGAAAGGCAGGAAACCAGCCAATACGGGAACCATGAAAAGATTATGTATAATAAAGGGAAGAGAATATAGGACTCAAGAAAAAAACCACACTGTTAAATAAGGTGAAATATAATGTACTGGGCAGAAAAAAGTATTATTTATGAGCTGAATACATAATTGATTAAGATGTCTTTGTTTAAGAACATATCTTGCTCTGGTGGGTAGCTCAGTTGGTTAGTGTCATCCCGATACATGGTTGCCAGTTTGATTCAGTCAAGGCACATACAAGAATCAACCAGTGAATGCATAAATAAGTGGAACAACAAAGCTCTCTCCCTTCCTCTCTCTCTCTCTAAAAAATAAATAAATAAAATTTAAAGAACATATCTTGCAGGGCATGACTTGCTTTGAAGATAAAGCCTTCTAGGCATAGCCAAGATGCTCTGGTAAGCAAAAAGATCAAGAGATTAAAAAATAAAGAAGCCAGAATTGGGAGGGGTTGGAGCAGATCAAAGGGGCCACGATGTGGGGAGAGTATGTGGAGAAGAAGAGCTAGAAGTTCAACAGCCTCGAGGAAAACGTAGGCTCTGAGTAGAGAAGAGAACAAGCCTGACACAGGAACAGGAAACTGGAGCAAATAGTGACCACAAGGAATCTGTAGAAATCTTGTGTGAGTAATTGGACTGCCCACCCCCAGGATCTACAGTGGTAGGTGGCCCCAGGTCATCTGGATCTCAGGGTTGATTCCAGCTGACATCAGAATTACAGCAGGAACTGGGAGTAAAGTTTAGATGATAAATTTCACTGTGACCCTAACAAAATGAAAACATGGACTCTGTAAAACAGTAGCTGAAAAATGTTCTCCAACAGTAGACTGACATGAAAAGATGACTAAGTGAGAGGTCGAGGCTGGTACAATATTTTTCAAAACAGGAACTGGAAAATAAAATAATATAAACACAGGGTGGGGCAAAAGTAGGTTTACAGTTGTGAGTACACAAAACACATTTTATTCTTGTTTTATTATAATTAATCATTATATTATTTTCCATACAAACAACTGTAAACCTACTTTTGTCCCATCCTGTATACTAAAACAATAGAATTTGAAAATACAGAGAAGCAGTAAAGTCTCTAGACTTCAACAACATAGAAAACTGAATCCATAAAACAGAGGCCAAAAGTCTTCCTAAAATGTAGAGAAAAAGGATAAAAGTTCAAAGTAATGAGAGAAGGTATGGTAAATGTAGAAAACAGAGAGGGAAGATAAAAATTAAGAGTGAAAGATGTTGCTGAGGACAACACAATAACATTAAAACAGACCTAATAATCAAGGATATAATTAAACTCCTGAATTGGTCAGGGGGCTCTCTCTCTATATATATATCTACAGGGCATTCCAAGCAAAATCAATAGAAAGATGCCAGTATTTAAACCCGTTCTGACAGTCATTCCTAATTTGAAAACAAACAAACTCTATGATAATAAGAATTAGAACACTGGCCAGCTGGCTTGGTTGGCTGGAGTATTGTCCTGTACATCAAAAAGCTGCAGGTTCGAATCCCAGTCAGGGCACATACAAAAGGATGATAAAGTTTTTTGTTTACTAGTTTGGAACAATTTCCAAGATATATTGTTAGAATTTAAAAAGTGGATGGAATAGGGGAAAACATGTAATGTTTATATGTGGAGAGAACATTTCTGGAAGAGGAGGGAAATGGGGCGAGCTGCTGGGGGTGAGGTGTGGGAAGGAGACTTTAAATGTCTTAACTGAATGTACCATTAGACTAACTAAATGTCCTATGGTATTATTGGGATGTTGTATCATGTGGACCAATTTTCTGTTAAAAAATGTATTAACAGAAAAGAAAAAACAGATTTCAAAAGGACTCCCTCACTTTAAGTCCTTTTTTCAGTTTTTGTTAACCAATGAATATGAATATGTAATTAGAAAAACAGCATTTGTGTCTAGTAACATCACAGACTAAGTAATCCTACCAACTGTCCCACTGAAAACTGCTAATTATGACAGATGAAATATAAAATTTTTCTTCTCGAATATATCTATGAGCTGGTGAGAAAGTAAAGACTTCAGATAATTGCAGAGAAAGGCACTGAGGGCAGCTTTTGCCCTGAGGGTTCTGCCAGACGTGGTGAACTTGACTGATTTCATGATGTGGCAAAGTTCTGGGGCCTGCAGAGTCTGAGGATTTTCGTTGGAGATCCCCTCACAAATATGGGGTCCCAAAGGTCCCCACCGTCAGGGTACAGCTGAATTAAAAATGCCACCCCCACTCCCAGCAGTCTACGAGGAAGATGACGTATAATAAACCTTACCACTGAGAACAGTGTAGACTTTTTTCCCTAAGCTCACCCCCAAGAAATCTTAAACCCAAGCTGGTTCTTACACAGGGTTGCAGCCTAAATTTCAAAGCCTCGAGCTGAGGATGTCCAGTGGTTCCTGGCAGAGAGCGTTCTCCATTGCCTGACAGAACCAGCACAAATTCTTTCCAAAAGAGTCCACTTTTATCCTGGGACTCAAAGAATGTCTACAGATAAATTAAAAGAAAATTGAGAAATAAAACACAAAGAAATTAGACATCACCAGTGGGAGCCCACAGAACACACATGCAGAATCAGACATGCAGGCACCTAGTAGTGAGATTATCAGAGCTAAAACATTTTGAGAAATAGAAAAGGCACTTAAAATTCTGAGCAAAGAGCAAGGATTGTTGAAGAACTCAGTAGAACTCATAGAAGTAAAGAGGTTTACTTTATGCACATATAAATGCCAGTGGGAGAGTTTGTCCTCCAACAGCCTGTGAAGCATGCGCAATGCCCATGTGTGTAGCAATTATCGGCCTGCCTAACAGACCCCGGCTTTAGTTGGGCATCAGGTGATCATAGCTTCAAGGGATCCTGGCCTCCTCTCCAGACCGGAGGCTGAATCCTAATTGGTTAAACTCTAAGCCAATCATGATTATCTGGTCCCTCTGCCTGTGGTTGACAGGCGAGGGGATGTGAAGCCATTCTAGATGTGGGGAAAAGTCTGCTGGGGGCTTTTGGGAAAGTCTTTCTTGCTCCTGAAAAAATGGTGAATGGCAAGAAACAGCCCTTTTCTAATTCTGGTCATTGCTGACTGCAATGAGAGCAATGAGAAGCACGGAGCTGCAGCAGCCATTTTAGGACCATGAGTGGAGCTGGCCTAAGAGGACATGCTGGCACACTGAAGATGAGATGACAAGAACCTGAGTCCTTGATGACCCAGTTTTGCTAGTACATTGACCGACTCTGAAATTGCCTGACCTCCAGAATTCTTGCTATGTGAGATAAACCTCTTATTACTGTTTTAAGCCATTTGAGTAGAATGACTTGCATCAGGAAGCTTCTTGAGTGACACACCATGCTGTCCACTGCAACACAAATTGAGGGACCTGGTCAAACCCAGACAGGGCAACTGGGGCTAAATTCACAACCAACTGGCAGCTCTCCTGTAACTTCTAGGAAAACTGTGACTTGTCTCCTACCAGCTTCCAGAGGGCAAGGGTCCAAGGGGCAATAGGATGTGTTTTGAAACCTAGGGACTGAAGAAGAGTACCTGTTTTACACCAAGAGCTCAGTTTTTGACGTCATTCATTGAGTTACTCATTACAAGTTTGTAGACACTAGGTAAGATGTACGGACAAACAGAGGCATAGAACAAAAACAGTGCGTCTTCTGGGTCCCCCTCCCTCTCACTCTCACCAATCCCCTTTTTGGTGCCATACCCAGCCCTCTCCACAGTTCCAGTCCCTCTCACTGACTCCTCCACAGGACATAGAATTATACATCTTCTGCCAGTTGGTGTATAGGCTGGATCAGGCTGTGTGAACCTTGACAACTAAGGAATCAGACTGAACTTTCAGACAGCTTCAATTGCTTTGGAGTGAACTCTATTTCCTACTCTGTCCTTCTGCCCAACACACCCGCTCTGAACCCAGAAGTGAGTTGGAATCAGACTGCTCTACAGGAATCAACTGATTCACTCAAAGCCATTCATTACAAAGGCACAAGAGGGCCTCGCCATGCTGTTTAAACCCCTGTGCCGTTTACTCTCCTTGTTTACCTGACAAGCTCATACCCACTCTTTAAGACTGGCTTAAATATGATCTCCTTCATGAAACTCCCATAATTCCAATCTCTTTTCTCACCATTACACCTTCTTGACAGAAGAGATTGATTTTTTTCCTCCACACTCCTAGCATGCTTTGGACACATCTCTGTTCACGTGGTATTGAAGATCTTTTGTTTGTGTGTCTGTTTCTCCCCCCACAACTTACCTTTGTGTCTCTACATTTAATGAGTGTGACATAAAGAAACCCTCATTAAGTGTTTATTAAAGCAAAATAAGAAGAAATAAAATAATGAACCACCATCTGGGGCCATGGTGTCCACCACACCATAGGATGTGCCTTGACCTCTACTCTGCTGTTGCCTGAAGATTCACTTTTTCTGGAGTTGTGGATTTGAGATAGTAGAACAGCTGTTTCCTCCATCTAAGGAAACCACAGAAATAAGCCATATCTTTCCTGAGATTGAACTGATTCTTTTAAAGTTGCTAGTTGGATCTGAATAGACATATCTCCAAAGGAGATATGCAAATGGCCAAAAAGCACATGAAAAGATACTCAGTATCATTAGTTGTCAGGGAGCTGCAAATCAAACCCATGAGATACCCCTTCACACGCACTACAATGGCTGCAGTAGAAAAGATGGATGCTAACAAGTGTTGGTGAGGATGTGAAGAAATCGGAGCCCTCACATACTGCTGGGGGGAATGTAAAATAGTGTAGTCCCTCTGGAAAACAGTCTGGCATTCCTCCAAAGGTTAAACATAGAGTTACCATATGAATTAACAGAAAGGACAACACCTGTCTGCACAGATACTTGTACATGAATGTTCATAGCAGCATTACTCATAATAGCCAAAAAGCAAAAACAGCTCAAATGTCCATCGACTGCTGAATGAATAGACTAAATGTGGCATAACCATACAATGGAACATTATTTGGCAATAACGAGATATGAAATACTGATTCATACTATAGTGGATAAACCTTGAAAATATTACGCTTAAGTAAAAGAAGCCAGTCACATGAAACTGCATATTATAGCATTCCATTTATATGAAATATTCAGAATAGGCAAATCCATAGAGACAGAAAGTGGATTAGTGGTTGCCTAGAACTGAAGGGGAGGGGGTGGAAATGGGCAGAGTGTTTCGTTTTGGGGTGTCAAAAAAGTTCCAAAATGGATGATGTTGATGGTTGTACAATTCTTGCATATAGTAAAAACTATTGACATGTACACTTTAAATGGGTGAATTTCATGACATATGAATATGTCGATAAAGCTGTTGCTGTATTAAATAAATAAATAAATAAATCCCCCAAACAGAGCCAGCGCCAGCCTTCTTCCTGTTTCCATGGCAGGGATTTCTCTCCTGTTTTTTTCAACATTTGTCTTCCTGTTGAAAAAATCCACCCAGCCAGCAAACTCGGGTATGCTCAATGCGAACATCCCAGGGATACACCAGGCCCTGGGGCCTGGCATTTCTCTGCAGTCCTCACCAATTAGGTCGGCGTCAGGCAAGGCAAATAGCCCAGCTGGCTCTGTGGCTAATGCAGAGTGTGACAATGGGAGCGTGTGAGCAGCAGTCAGAGAGAGCCCCTCCACAGGCTCCCTTGGATAGGACACTGGAATCCTGGTTGAAGCCTCTCATCGCTGAACCAGGAGGTGAAGCCGGATAACAGTGTGCGGGTCTGGAAGTAGCAAAGTGCTTCCTCAGGGAAGGGACTGGCTCTTGGAGTCATGACAGAGGGACAGACACTGAGCAAGGGGTTTGGTGAAGACTTTGTGCTGTTGCTTTACATACTAACCTCATTTAATCCTCCCAATGACTGTGAGGTATGAGAGAAGGACTTTTTATATTGCTATTTTACAAGGGATGAAGCTCAAGTTCAAAGAGGTTAAGTAACTTGCCTAAAGTTGCATGGCTAGAATTGTGTGAACCTGATTCCACTCTTTAAAAAGATTCAAAGAACCTTATACACCCTACAATAGTGGACTGGTTAAATTAATTATGCTTCATTCATACAGTGGCATGCTATGAAGATGGTAAGAAGAATTAGGCATGCATTAAATACTGATGGAATGATCATTAAGATGAAAAAAACAAGGTGCAGAACGCCATGTAAAGTAGGCTACCATTTGTCTAAAAGAGGGTAGCAAAGAATACATATATTTGTAATTGCTTGTTTCTGAATAAAATATCTCCAGAAAGCACACAGAGACTTCTGGGGAAGGCATATTTGTCAAGCTCCGAGACCCCCAAGATTCTAGCTTCCTGAGGTGCCTGTGACGTTTGACTGCAGCTTCATGAGAGACCCAGAGAAAAACCACCCAGCTAAGATGTGCCCAAATTTCTGACCGACTGAGAGCGGATGAACTGATAAATATTGATCATTTCCTTAAGCTGCTAACTTTTCAGTTAATTTGTTAGGCAGCAATAGATAAATACAGATATTGGGTGTGGGGGTTGCTGCTAGAACAAATATCTAAAAATGTGGAGGTGGCTTTGGAGCAGGTCAGTGGGCAAAAGCTGGAAGGACTTTGAGGGGCATGTTTGTGAAAACTCGAGGTGCCTGAACACATTCTGAAGACAAGCCTGATGGCATTTAGAGAGAATTAGGGAAATGTTACAGGAAACTGAGGAAAAAGGATCTAGTTAGGGGCCTGAGGGGCTAGGAGGTGGGGGTGGGAAGGAGACTTTGAACCTTTTGAATATTCCATGTAATACCCATATGAAAGGATAAGTTGAGAATATTTAAATAATAATTTTTTAAATGAGGCGGAGAGTGTGATTTCTGTAATTCCAGACTGGCTGAGTAAAATATTTCTGAGTTCAACAGCAATTAGGTCAAGTATTTAATCTGGATTTGGTATTATGGGTTTTAGCACAGGTGATGCCATTTGGAGCCTATGGTTTTCTCTTTAACAAAACTAATAGTTGTTTGTTTGTTTTTTTTAATTTAATTTTTATTGTATTTTTTCCACTACCATTTGGTCCCCTTGTACCCCCCTGCCCCAGCAATCACCACACTGCTGTCCATGTCCATGAGTCCTTTTTCCTTTTTGCTCAGTCCCCCCGCCCCCACCCCCACTACTATCACTGCAGCTCCTCTCCCTACCACTGTAGTACACAGACCACCACTCCCAATGCTTTGAATGGTTTCATTTTCAGGAGGACGAGAAAGGTCCATGTGTCCTTGCTCCCTAAAGGCTATGGCCAGGGTTCTCCTGGTACACTTCAGGGACCAGAGGGAGCTTTGGGATACTTGGATTCGTCCCTTAAATGTCTTTCCTTTTTCTCATCTCTTTTTCTTTTTGTTCTGCTTTCTGGAAGGTTTTCTGGATTTTATTTCTAATTATCTTTGAACTGTTTTATTTCTTCCACCACAGGTGTAATCTTTAAGAACTTGTTCTCTGATTGCTCCTTAAAAAAAAAAAGATTTTTTAAATTTAATTTTAGAAAGAGGAGAAGACAGGGAGAAAGAGAAGGAGGGAAACATCAATGTGTGGCTGCCTCTCACACGCCCCCAACTGGGGACCTGGCCCGCAACCCAGGCATGGGCCCTGACTGGGAATTGAACCCGCGACCCTTTTTTGAGCATCCTAATTTTATTTTATGAATGCAAGATCTTTCTTTATCTAGTTGAATTATTAGTTAATTTAAAAAATGGTTTCCCTCTTTTCCATGTTGTCTCTGTGTTCTGAGTTCCTTTTCTTTTTCACTTGGTTTGCCTTTTTCCTTCTTTCTGCTGCAGGTGTCTCACAAATGTCTGGTGTGCACCGGTCCCCTGCTTATATTCAAGAATGAGGTGTTAAAGGGCTCCCTGGAGACTGTGTGTGGGGTCAGCCTTGTTCCCTAAAGTGTCTCCTTAGCCTGGCTGAGGAGGAGCTGATCTTTTCTTGCCAAGCTCCCTAATGTCACGCACTAAGGGTTTCCTCTCCTCAACACCCTCTTTTCAGAAAATCCCGAATATACTACCTGAGATGTGTAACCACCTGGCTCTGGGGTTTCTGGAAGCAGACAAGATTGGGGAGAAAGAGAAAGCCAAGGGTCCAACCATTTGTCAAGCATTCAATCCCTGTTTTTGGTTCTATGCTTCTGTCGTTGCCCTCTACTGTTTTTGAAGCCCTTATAATTAATTTAGTCTAAATTCTGGGGGTGGGGTGGTCTTACAGACTTTCCATTAGTTCTCCTGTTTTCATTCTTAGTCATACCGGCCCTGTACTCTCCCTTTGTAGCCTTGTCCCCTCAGGGATTCAGAGGGGAAAATCACCTAATTCTCACCAATATCCCCTTCTGCCCTGCTAGACCAGTTTTTACTCCTCTACCTTCCCAAAAACATTTTGAAATTTCTCTTCTGATTGTCGTCTTTCCTGTTCTCTTTGTCCTAAAGTGTTTTTTTTTGTTTTGTTTTTTAAAAAATTCCTTTAAGTAAAAAACATCCCTTTACTAACATTTTAGTCATCTCTCTGTAAGTTCAGATCATCTCTTGTAATAAATCAGCCTCAACCAAACACACCTGTGGGCAGGATTCAGGCCATCAGTCACCAGTTTTAACCAAGATACTGCCAGGGTGGGCTCCAGTAAGGGGGTCAAAGCTAGCTGCCCACCAGACAAAAAGCCTGCCTGGAGGTGCGATGCAGAGCCTGGAGATTTAGGGAAACCAGAGGTGAAGGATTAACACTTGAATATTAACTTCAAATAAATTTATGTGGCAGCTGTAATCCAATTAGGATTATCTGGTATCTAATACTGATCTGGACTGCCTGTTTTTTTAAGCTTCTTGTCTAATTAGACAAATATTTAACCTGGCATGTAGATATCTTTTAATCATTAAGAATTCTTTTTTAAAATTTATTTTATTGTTTGTAGAGTGAGAGAGGAAGGGAGAAAAGAGAGAAACATCAATTTGTTGCTCCACTAATTTGTGCATTGGTTGATTTTTTTTTTTTTTTTAGAGAGAGAGAGGGGAAAGGAGGGAGAAAGACAGGGAGAGAAACATCATTGTGTGGTTGCCTCTTGTGCATCCCCTACTGGGGACCCAGCCAACAACCCAGGCATGTGCTCTGACAGAATCAAACTGGCGACCCTTTTGTTCACAGGTCGGCACTCAATCCACTGAGCCACACCAGCCAGGGCCATTGGTTGATTCTTACATGTGCCCTGACCAGAGATCGAACCCCCAACATTGGAATATTGGGACAATGCTTTAATCAACTGAACTATCCAGCCAAGGCAATAAAAATAATCCTTGACTGGGAAAATATCTGGTATGATTTATGTGTAGGTAAGCAGTTTCCCTTATATTACGCACAGGTAGATGGGAATGCCCAGGAATATTACAGCATTCACAAGGCATACTATATGAATATTGAACTTATTTCCATATCATCTAGTGATTCCAGTCTCCAGCAAAGGCCCAAAAATCCAACCAGGCAAGCCCTGCCCCTACTTGCCCACCTCTACCTCCCAGGAACAGCTTTTGAGAGAAGAGAGGCCAAGAGAGTGTGACAAGTGGAAAGGAGTCTTTCCTTGACCTCTCAGCTTACTAAGACTGTACCTTCCCTTTGCTCCAGGTGGCTCCTCTCCCCACACTAAAGAAGATGATGTCAGCCAGCCTGGTGCCTGCCTGGCATTCAAAGATAGTAAATGCTAAATATGAGTTGGCCTCTTTTCCTCCTCCTCCCTACTCAAATTATCTCTCTACCAACATAGGGAGAAATGAGCTTTCCTTCTGGAACATATTTAGACTTCATTTCTCCTTGAGATTGCTCAATTTCCCTTCCTGTGTTTGCAATGTTACCTAGCATGTGATTTGCATTTGGCAACTTTTGCTCTGCGGCTGTGAGGACAGTGGAGTTACGCCCCACACACCACATACCTGCACCACAAAGTAAAACTGCATGTATTAACTAGACTTCTGTGCCCCCTATCCCTGCGGGGGGCTCTCCTCTCCCTAGCCAGTGGTAGGACCCAGTAGGTGGAAGACATCTCTCTCTCTCTCTCTAATTCGAAAGAACATAAGCACCCCTATGTTCATTGCAGCGTTATTTACAATCACCAAAATATGGAAGCAGCCCAAGTGTCCATCGATAGATGGGTGGATAAGACAACTATGAAACATTTACACAATGGAATTCTATTTGGCCATAAAAAAGAAAATTTTACCATTTGTGACAGTATGAATGGACCTGAAGAACATTATGCAAAGTGAAGTAAGCCAGTCAGAGAAAGACAAATACCATATGATTTCACTCATATGTGGAATCTAACGAACAAACTGAACTAACAAGAAAAATAGGGACAGACTCATAGATGGAGAGCAGGATGACGGCTAGTGGGGGGTGGGGTGGAGGTGAGGGGGTGGGGGGATTGAGCAAAAAGGAAAAAGAACTCACGGACATGGACAACAGTGTGGTGATTGCTGGGGGGAGTGGGGTGTAAGGGGACTAAATGGTAGTGGAAAAAATACAATAAAGATTAAATTTTAAAAAACCCAACTATTAGTTTTGTTAAAGAGAAAACCAATAGCCCCCAAATGGCATCACCTGTGCTAAAACCCATAATACCAAATCTAGACTTAATACTTGACTTAATTGCTGTTTAACCCAGAAATATAATTTTAATCAATTAGTCTGGAATTTCCTGGTCAACACCAATGCAATGTCACCTGGGCCATCTCCAACTCCTATTGAAAGAAGAGGTAATCTGTACCTGACCAGTGTGACTCAGTTGGTTGGAGTGTAATCCTGTAAGCCAAAAGTTCATGGGTTTGATTCCAGGTCAGAGCACATGCCTAGGTTCAGTCCTAGGTTGGGGTGCATATGAGAGGCAACTATTGATGTTTCTCTCCCTCTCCCCTTCCTTTGTCTCTAAACTCAATAAGCATGTCCTGGGGTGAGGATAAAATAAAAATAAAAATAAGAATAAAATAAAGGAGAGGTAATCTGCATGGTAAAGACCCTTGCCATTCCTTTCCCCTCAAAGATGTCCTGGTCTAAAAATAATTTCTTCCTTTCGTTTGTTAATAGGTCCCTTGCCCCACTTTTCTTTCTATAAAAAACTTCTGTTTTGTAGTAAATCCTCAGAGATCCCTTCTAGTTGCTAGATGAGATGCTGCCTGATTCGTGAATCCTTTAATAAAGCCAATTAGATGTTCAAATTTACTCAGTTGAATTTCTTTTTTACCAGTTTATTCATAAATAAGAGTTGGTTCTTACTGCCAACCCCACACCTGTAAGCAGTCTGAAAGTGGGTCAGTGGCCCTGCTGGTCCAGGATGCCTTGATGGGGGCTCCAATGTCCTTTTTAGCAACAAAACAGCACCAGAATGTTTTTGATGATTAGGCCTCAGTTCAGCAACCTCAGAACTTGAGTTCTGGCTGAGAAAAAACTCAGAGCCAAGGCTCAAATACAAGCAAAAGTTTCTTTAGAAAGTCACAGAGGTAGAAGAAATGGGTTGTGGAGTAAGTGAGCCAGCTGGGCTGTGTGGGCTCAGAAAACAAGTTACAGCAGCAAAAGAAGGGCCCTTGGAGCTTAGGAGTATGAAGGGCAAAGAAAATGTACCTAGGGGAAGAAGACGGGGGAAAGGCAAGGACATGCTCCAGAGAGAAAAAGCAGGCCCTAGCAATTAAGGGGGTGGGGGGGTAGTGGTGGGGAAAGTCTCCAGGTGTGCTCAAGAGAGAGAATGAGCACTCTGGCTTTTAAAAGCAGGATTTTAGGGGAGGTTCCGGGGACAATTTCAATAGAATATTCGTCAGCTTTCCAGGTGTGTCCTTTCAGGGTCGTGGTCTCCACTGATTGGTCAGCACTAAGGTAGGGGTCCTGATGTTAGCAGAGGCCATGCCACCCTGCCTGGCCTTGTTGCTTTTCTGGGCCTGGAGCTGAAACACAACTGAGGCCTAGATGCTGTCTCTAAATTTGACCAAACTCTGTCTCCATGGTCATGGTCAACAAACGCAAGGTTTTCTTTCTAAGATTATCTGATGTGGGTCAGAATCTCATTTTCCTGGGGACTTAACGCTTGAGGAAGTGGTCACGAAGGGCTTGTATGGGAGTCTTATTTATAGGAGAACTCAAGAGTTAACGATTTTAACCTTAGTTCATAGGCTTAGGTGATTAATGCATGTGGAAAGCTGTTATTCCAGGGACTGGAATGCATGACTCCAGGAGGTTGACAAGCAATTAAGCCTTTGTGCCCCAGGGGTTCAGCAAGTGATAGAGATGGTATCTGAGCCATTGTGTTCCAGGGAGGGATAGCAGTGATGCAGATAAAGAATTGATTAACAAATAAAGAAGTATTAGGAAAATTGCAGCAACTCTTATCTAATTAAGCTTTTTCAAAACGCCTTACCTACCCTTTCTTCTCCCTATAAAAATGTCAGCTTGAAATGAGATGTTCAGATGGTTTTTGAGGGGACATAACTCACTGTCTTCTCAGATCACTGGCCACCTGAATAAAGCACTCATAAACATTCAGTCCTTGCCTTTATTTTTTGGTTCCGGCAGTGACAGGCAGCAGGAACGCTGACATTTCCGGTTTCATTATCAGGCTATTCTCCGGCCCCCTGGTTCCCCCTCTAAGGGGCTGTACCATATGACTAGCAACATACTAGGGGAGGAAAGGTCAGGGGAGAGTCCAAACTTCATGACCAGCAATATGAAAGGTCAGGGGGATCTAAGTCACATGATTAGCTCTATGCTAGGGGAGAAAAGGTCACTCTGGGGGGGAGGTCCCACCCCACAATTGTCCACTGCTAGGCACCCGGGGTGTTCTGCCCTGGTGAGCTTCTGCACCTGGCCCACTGTCCTTGCCCTGCTCGTGCCTATTATACTTTGGCCTGTCCCTCTGAGTGCCAAGATGGCAGATCCAGCCATTTTTAACCAGGCAGGAAGGAGAAAAGGGGCAGCCCCAGCATTGAGCAAGCTAAGGCTTTCCAGGAACCCTCAGTGGGTTTGTGCTTATTCAACATTATCCAGAAGTACTCCCTGTAACCCCTGGCTGCAAGGGAGGTGAGTGGGCATTTTCAGTGGAGGAAGACAACACAGGAAGAGAGGCTCGGAAGGGAATTGGGTTCAACGGACAGAGCCTCAGCCACAGGCTCCAAGAGGGAAACAGGCAGAACTGTGGGAGCAGAAGACACGCCTGACTCCATCAGAGTGGTACGAGTGATGGACAGGGGCTTCCCAGACTAGAAACCCAATCTCAGCTGACTTGATTGTAAAAAAATAATATAAATGGAGCCACTTAAAAACAGAGTTGGAGCTGCCATCCCATAGGAACTACCTTGTCCATCTTACCCCTCAAGCCTGTAGAATGTTAAGACAGGGCACAGTGAATAACTTCTGGACTGCGCCTAGCAACACTATGTCCTAAAGAACTGTTTGCACAGATAGTGGGAAAGATTATGACTACCAGACTGAAAATTAAAGACATTCTTTAGAATTAGCATCACTATGGTAGTTTATCTGTACTTGTAGATGTTCCACCCATAGGAATTCCTTCCTTCTGTTGTGTAATTATTCCCCTTCTCTTTCTCAGATTCACCTTCCCTTCACCTTCTAATCAGAACACTATTTGCGTTTGTGCCTGAATACTCTTTTGGGTCTCAAATAAATGTCTGTTGCCTCTTACTTTGGCCTTTTATTTTTAGGTTAACATGACAGATGGAGAGTTCCCCAGACAGCCGAGCATGGGGAAGGGGGGAAGAGGGAAGGGTTGTTCTGGGCAGAGCTAACCATAGGAAGCGCAGGAGGCATGCTCAGGAAATTAGGCCGAACAGATAGGAAGGGGTCAGCTGCTCTTGAGTTCGGTTTTCATTAGCTATTTGATAAATCACCTGGGGAGCTTCTGTAATAGATTTCAGAGCATCCCCAGATCTATCTAATCAGGACCTTCAGGTGACACCTGCAAATTTGGGGAAGTTGGCTCTAGTCTGGGGCAGGGGTTCTCAAAGTGTATGCGCTGGCTAAAGCCGCCTATGGTACAGGAGGGGCACCAGACCACAGAACCAGGTGGAAGCCAACAAGTGAGGGAGCTGCTTCATGAAGGTATGTACAGTCACTGGGTCACTCTGTCACTGCAGACGTGTCAGTTTGGTGGAGTGGAAATGAAATGGACCAGTTCCACAGGTGAGGTGAACACAAAATCTGGAAAACAGCAACAGCGTTATCAAAATTCTGGGTGTGGTGGGAGCTGAACCTTCTCAGCCTTTTGGCCATTCCCGAAGCATCCCAGCAAGGGTCCTGTCCTTCCCAGGGGGCCAGAGGGAACTGGAAGAAAGGTGGGGTGCTCTCCCACCCTCAGGGCTTCTTCCCCTACTGTTCATCCTTCCCCCGCCCCTCCCTCTATAAACTATCTTCCTGCCTCCCCCAGGAGGAGGTAGCTGGAAGAAGAAGGTGCCAAGTTGGAGGGAAGGAAGGAAATAGGACCCCATGGTGCTGCTGTCTGTACCCTCCGGGCTGGTTAGGGACTAATGCAGGCAGTAACCAGTGTTACTAATGTAATAACACTGGTTTTGCAGGGCAAAGCATCTTTGTTTGAGTCAGACACTATCTTAAATAAAACCTGGTGCCCTGGCTGGTCTGGCTCTGGAGTGAGCGCTGGCCTGCGAACCCAAAGGTCGCCGGTTTGATTCCTAGTCAGGGCACACGCCTGGGCTGCGGGCCAGGTCCCCAGTTGGGAGCGTGTGAGAGGCAGCCGATCATGTATCTTTCGCACATCGGTGTTTCTCTCCCTGTCTCCCTTCCTTCCCTTCTAAGAATAAATAAATAAAATCTTAAAAAAAAAAAAGAAAACGTGGTGGCTTCTGGGACTCGGACTGGCACTGGTGTTTGTAGCTACAGACATTAAGAAAAAGCACGGCACTAATTTATGCTATGTAGTGCTGGCCCTCAAAATGTGAATCAGTTGCATTTGTCTCTGGTCACCTCCCCGTTTCCCCTTTTATTTCTTCAACAAACATTTATTTGAGGGCCTGCCATCTGCCCAAGGCTCTACGAGCCCTGGGGCCCCAGGAAGGAAAGCAAGACCTCCAGTCTGGAGTAAGCACAGACAGGGAAGCCGTGGTGAGTGTGCGGGGGACTGTGACTACCCTGGGGCCATCGAAGAGGGACACCAACCTGGAATTGAATGGCAGCAAGGCATGGGGTGTAGGCCTGAGCCAGTCTTGAAAAGTCAGCTTAAGTGAATCAGCCATAAACTAGCCAGAGGGAAGAAATCACTGTGAGATTTCAGGGGTAAAACAGACCTCCCCGCTATCCCCAGAGGATCTTAGCAGTTTCTGGCTCCCAATTGCTGGCTCCCTTTCCTGGATCTCACTGCCATTCCTAGTTAGACTAACCTTGAGTATCTCCTGATCCAGATACTGAGCAGAAAAGGCCCAAATGGGAGGTACTTGCTTGGGGTGGGAGGAGAGGTAAGTCAACCTTCTGATAGAGAGGAATGGGGAAGAGGGAGGGAGGTGCTTCTAGAACCGGGCTCTGCTGTACAGTTCAGTCACTAGTACGAAGAACGAGGGCTTGGAAGTGGCCTTCCCTGAAATCTTGGCATCTAGACCATTGCTGCTCTGCCCACCAGTCACACTACTCCCAATAACCATTCATTCATTCGCTCATTCATTAATGCAGAAGATACAGCCATGGGAAAAACAAACTTCTGACCTCATGGGACTTCTGTCCTAGCTGGGGAGACAGGCAAACCAGTAAGCATAAAGAGGAACAACAAAGAGGGGGGTGCAGTAGTTCCTGTGTGTATAAAGTGACAGGTGGTCAGAGACCTGAGGAAGTGAGGGGGAGGGGCGGCATGTAGGTATCTGGGGGAATCACATTCCTGGTGGGGAGGGAAATGCCTGCAAAGGTCCTGAGGCTGCAGGAGGAACTTCCAGGCTGCCAGTGCCCCTGGAATAGGGTGAGCAAAGCAGGAACTGTTGTAAGAGAAGAGGCCCAGAGGCATTTAGGAGCACAGCTTTGCAGTCAGGCGGTCTCCTTGTCTAAAATGGGAAGTACAGTGTTATTGCGCTTTTGGTGCCCTACACACTTCCCCTAACTAAGAGGCAGCTATTACTAGGGTTATTATAAGTACAGTGTGTATGTGTTCAGTATTTAATATTATTACCTTTCCAAAAAAGTGATATTTTCCGATGAAATATACGCTAGATTATTTTATTTTTCTAGTATTTTTATTGTAGAAAAATATAAAACATAAAATTTACCATCTTAACCATTGTTAAGCGTGCAGTTCAACGACATTAAGCACAGTCACACTGTTGGGCTACCATGACCACTACCCATCACCACAATCCCACTCATCTTGTAAAACTGAAATCTGCACCTATGAAGCACCAACTCCACATTCCCCTTTCTCCCAGCCCCTGGCTATCACCATTCTACTTTCTATCTCTAGGAATCTGACTGTTTTTAAGTACCACGTATAAGTAGAATCATATAGTAGTTGTCTTTCTGTGGCTGGCTTATTTCACTTAGAATAATGTCCTCGAAGTTTGTCCACATTGTAGCAGGTGTCGGAATATCCCTCCTTCTTAGGGCTGAATAACATTCCATGGTATGTACAGTATGTATCATATTTTGTTATCCATTCATCTGTTGATGGACTTGGGTTGCTTCCACCTTTTGGCTTTTGTGATGCTGCTGCTATGCACATGGGTGTGCAAATATCCCCTCAAGACCTTGCTTTCAATTCTTTTAGGCAAATACCCACAAGTGAAATTGCTGGATCATATGGTAATTCTAATTTTAATTTTTTGGTAAGCTTCCATACTGTTTTCCACAATGGCTATACCATTTTATATTTCCACCAACGGAGTACAAGGTTTCCAATTTCTCTACATCCTCACCAACATTTGTTATTTTCTTTTTTTTTTTTAATAATCACATCCTACTAGGTGTGAGGTGTCTTTTTTTTGGTTTCATAAAAACCCCTTAAATCATGTGACAACCACATCTTCTGTACAGTGTTGGGGTATGTGGATGTCATATTCCAGCAATCACAAACTACAGTCATTTCTTCCCCCATCCCTCAAGGCAGTGGCTTGCCATCCTTACTCCAGAGCTTTGATACAGCTACCAAAAGCACAGCCAGAGGAGCAAAGAGCCGGGTTGGATCTAGGCAAGACAGTTGCCAGAGTTAGAATTAGTTGTCTTCAGACAGAAGCAGAAAGTTTCTCTTAGAATCAACACTTCCTTCCACTTTCTTGTCATCTGAGCAAACAAACCTTTTCCAGGGAGCTCTGAGCTATGGTCAGCCTAAGGAAACAGCTGTCTGGCTTTGAATCTTTATAGTTTTCTGCATGTGTCATTGGGAGGTCCCTTGGGGACTGGCCATGGTCTCTGGAATGTGGGTGGATTGTAGCAGATTCTGTTTCTGCTCGTCTCTGCTTGGTCCCTACTTGATCCTCATCCCTGGCAGGCTGTGCTTGCTTTATCTGATCTGGAGTGTTCTGTTCAATCATGCCCTCTGACCTTTGCTGTAGCCCCCCGCCCCGCCCCCCGCCTGCCTGCAGTTGCCTTGCTGCCTGTATATACGCCTTATCATAGAAGCACAGCACGACCTCCAGTTTCTGAAAAGTGCTTATCCCATTTGACTATTTATTAGACATTTCTATCTCTGTAGTGGTGTGTTTCCCAAATAATTTTTTTCTGATAAAACCAAAAGAGAGAGAAAAAATATTGGTCAAACCCCCTTGTGACAAGAATTTTTCAAATTTTAACTATGTGAGGTGACAGATATATTAATTAACCTTATTGTGGTTATAATTTCACAATATGTAGGTATATCGTTAAGTTTTACATCTTAAATTTACACAGTTACATGTCAATTATGTCTCAATAAAGATGAAAAAAACAGAAAAAGAAAAGTTTTGCTGAGATATTTTTCAAAATAAATAGGTTAATAAGTAGGGTTTAGGAATCCTTTGTTATAAAGAGAAAGTTTTGATAAAATGGAATTTTCTGTAGCAAGTTTATCATTTACACTGACTCTAGGTATAAAACCTTACCTAACCCTTTGTATCGCCTTCTGTCAGGCAAATTAAACCATTTCCCGATTGGTTATTGTACACCAGGCAATTCACAAAGAGGCCCAATGCAGACAATGTATCTCTGCTTTAATTTTTCAAGGAAAATACTTGCCTTTATGCCTGGCCCAATCTTAAAAATCGGGTAAGTAACATGGAGAATAGGGACTGCCCTAAAACTGTTTACACCATAACTGGGATTAATGAGACCTCAGAGTTTTTGGTGACTTCTGCTGACCTCTACTGGGGGAACTTGAGATTGCATGCCCCCAGGTTCTTCAAAGCAACTAGCAAAATTAGAATTTTAGAGTTGAAGTTTGCAAAGTGTGTCATCTAAATCCCTCATTTCAGAGATGAAGAAGGTAAGGCCCAATGGGTTTATGTGACTTACCCAAGTTCACTCGGTTACATAGTGGCATATTTAGGATCAGCACCTAAAAACGTATTATCTTCCAATAAAGCACAGACATGCAAACATCAATGAACTCCATTGGGATGAATGCTCTTTGGATTATCTACAGAGAATCATCACTATTAAAAATGGGACAGATAACACAGCTAAAATGTTTGATAACCAAGAATAAAAATTAAGATTATTTGAGTAAGGTTATAATTATTTTCATCTCTCATATCCCGTGACCCCATAATTATCTTCAGTCACTGATGATATATGTAGAGTAACAGAGAAGAGATTCAGAGAATTTATTTTCACAAAAGTTATTTTTAGTTGCAAATTCCTCTTCCTGACTATGGCTTGTTAAAATTAGTTTGCAATCCCAGAGGAAATTTTAGCTGACTATAAGGGAGAAAGATGACTGCTCCTTGTAAGAACTAACTCTGCTAGTATCCCTGCAAAGGTACCTGGGACCCAAGGGAGGTCTCCGGGGTCTCTGGTGCTTCTTCAGCTAGGAGATCCAGGTCTCCCCTTTGAGGCATGTCTAGATTGGAAAGCTGAATGATCACTGAAATATTGAGTCAGTTTATTCCACATTTAAAAGGTCCAAATGCATAGTATTATCTAGGTTAGTAGGATATCCTATTTGTAAGAGCATAAACTTTGGAACCATACAATCAGTGTCTACTTACTAGCTGTGTGAGCTTAGGTAAGTTACTTAACATCTCTGAGCCTCAGTGTCCTCAGCTATAAAACAGGAATAATAAATGATCCCTTCCCAGAGAATTGCTTGAGAATAAATGAGGTTGTGTGTACAAATTCATAGCACAGTACCTGGTACAACAGGCCAAGGAGAGAGGTAGTGTTTAGTTTCTCACATTATGTTAAATATACCAGACCTTTCTGCTGGAAGTTACACTAGTTTTACCCACAAAAAATATTAACATCTATTTTTCATGACGGAGGTCTCAATTCTAGCCCTTAAAGACCAAATGAAATAATCAAAAATGGTTAAGATAGATATTCATAAATCCTTTGTAGAGAGTAGCAAAAGATTCCCCACTCTAAAATTTTTTTGTTTGCTTTTTGTGGTTCTGTTGTGCCTTCTCCACAATAAAAAGTCTTCTTAAAACTTGGCAGCTAAATTGACTGATTGATTGTTTGTGTATGTGTACAAACACTTCACAGGCTTTTTGCTTAGCGCATTTTAAAAAATTGAATTTATTGGGGTGACATTGGTTAATGACCTTATATAGGTCTCGGGTGTACCGTTCTATAACACATCATCTGTGTATTGTGTTGTGTGTTCCCCATGCCAAGTCAGGTCCCTTCCATTGCTATTTATCCCCTCCCTCTGGTAATCACTATGCTATGAGTAAATACTTCACAGGCTTTGGCTTAGCACATTTCTTTACGAAGGAAAGAATCTGTGTCAATGAGAAACTGCGCATGTGATGCCTCCCTGAGTTAATTAAGTCCACCCAGGCTCTCTTTCATTGTTCGAGAGAGCGGAAGTGTAATCCTTTCCTGTATGATATAGAGCAGAAGTCACAGTGGGTGCTTTATTGAGAAAGAGCTAAGAGGATAGGATTCCGGAGCTTTGAAACCCTTTAGCCAAAGCAGTGCTGCATTGACCAGTTTTATGATCTACCTTCTCCCATAGGAAGATTTTGTCTGCACAAAGTTGTTTTTTTAAGTATATTTTATTTATTATGCTGTTACAGTTGTCCCGATATTTCCCCCTTTGCTCCCCTCCACCCAGTACCCCCCTTCCCTGCAGCAATCCCTTCCTTAGTTCATGGCCATGGGTCATGCATATAAGTTCTTTGGCTTCTCTCTTTCCTACACTATTCTTAACATCAACTTCTCACCAGCTAAAAACTAGTTACTTTGCTAATTCTTTAAATAATACTATAGTATAGTGATTTTCAACTCGTGTGCTGCAACAATTTTTAAAATGTGCAATACCTGATACTTAGTCACGGGCACTGAACCCTTTTCCCTGAGACTGTCAAATAAAAAAATGACAACAGTCAACACAACAATAGCCATATGGTGTGAATGAATCAAAATTACACCTGTATTTTTGTCAGATCAGCAAAAATGTATATTTTTTGGTGTGCTGCAGAATTTTAGTAATTAGTTTGCGTGTGCAGTGAGATGACAAAGGTTGAGAATCACCGCTCCAGTTTATAACACTATAAACTAATTCCATACTCATTGTTAGACAGCCCCTCCCCAACCCACCCCCAGAGAAAGGGTTCATTGAGCCAGAAAATGGCCCAGGCCCCGGACATGCAGTCTGAACCAGCAGCAGCAGGGCTAGATGGAGAAGACAACATGCCCCAACAACAACTCTCTCAGAGGGCTGGGTCCACAGTCAGGCTAAAGAGCAGTTCAGGTCAGTTGTATCAGTCAGGGTTCTCCAGAGGAACAGAACCAGTAGGCTGTATGTTGACATAGAGAGGGGGACTTGTTTTAAGGAATTGGCTCGAGTGATTGTGGAGGCTGGCAAGTCCAAAATCTGTAGGGTAGGCGGCAGGCGGGAGACTCAGGGAAGAGTTGCGGCAGAGCCCGATGTCGTCTGCTGGAAGAAATCCTTCTTCTTCGGGGGATGTCAGTCTTTTTTCTAGGTCATCAGCTGATTGGATGAGGCCCAACCATATCATGGAGGGTAATCTGCTTTACTCTACTGATTTAAACATTAATTTCACCTATAATTTACCTATGAAGAAGGGTCTAGAATCACACTGGACCAAATATTTGGCTAACTTGATCTAGCCAAGTTGACTCATGAAATTAACCACCATAGATGGGTTTCAGAAAAATTGCTGGGAAGATTTAAATAATTTTACAGCCAGCTGTAGTCACAGTGTGACCTTGGGTAGTCTCTCTGAGCTTCAGTCTCCTTATCTGTAAGATGAAGAATTGGGATTGGGTGGCTTCTAAGGGTTTGGGGGTAAAATAGCAAAGGGAGTATAAGCATTAAATTTATCCCTTCCCCAATTCTCTTGGGAAATTTCCAAAAGTGTTTAAAATGGTAAGTACTTGCATGAGATGTGGAAACCAGATGAGTGTTTTTTGTGGGTCTCCAACCAGTCAGTACCTATTTCCTCCTTCCTAGCGACAGCTCAGATTTTTTCCTGGTTTTCATATTCCCTTACAAGCCCAAGTGCATTAAGAAGAACTGACCTTATGCCCAGCACCAGGCACTGGCTTGCGCGGCTTAAGGGAATTTTTAGCCCCCTAACGCTGATTGGTTTGTGAACCCAGTCAATGAAAACACAGCATTCCCTGGGCAAGGGATGGGTTCACAAAAGGGTTGTTAACCAACTGGAGCCATTAAGATGTAAAGAGAAGTTTGCTGGTAGCTTCTGAAAAAGTTCCATCTTTTTGCCAGAAGTGACCATCTATCTTACTCTGATGTTGTCAGGCGGTGACTAGAACGGTGGTGGCCATCTTGCCACTAGCTTAAGATGAGTCCAACTGTGGAAGGACGGGCCCAGGGAATCCCCAGAACCAAAGCCGGAGCCCTGGTTGCATGATGTACAACCACGCCCTAGTGACGGACTTCTCCAGTTATGGCATCCAATAAACCTTTGTTTTTAAACCAGTTTGAGTGGGATTTTGGTTACGTGTAGCGAACAGAAACCTAACAGACACTCTGTGAAGGGTCCCATTGACATGCTCCTGGAATTGGTGCTAGGCAAACTCTGACAGAATGCTTCTCCTCTCCTGCTGTGGAGGCTGAGGAGGGCAGACAGGGCAGGCAGGAAGCCAGCACAGCGGGGCTTCCTCTCTGAGCAGACAGCTGCACCAGGCATCCACCCGGACATCCACCCAGTCCACCCCGACACCCACAGGGTGGGGCTCTCTCCCAAATGAGCAAACATGGAGCCATCACTGTATCTATGAAAAGATGCCACAAATCAAAGAAGAGAAACTCCCTGGAGAATCAGGAAGCATTTTCCACTTGAAGTAAATTTGTAGAACATTTTATAAAATTTATGATGTTATTCATGGATGTTATTTCTTAATCTGCTCTGCATCTTGCCCTCGTTTCTTCTGATAACTGGCCTCATCATATGGGCATAGGTCTGGGAATAAGACCCAGGCTAGACCAAAAAGTTTATTCTTGAAATGTTTCCCTCAAGCCAGAGAGAGAAATTCTAGCACCTCTTGGGTTACAGAGCTAAAAGGGTGTGAATTTGGTGTGAAGGTGTTCATGTTTCTAACCAGAAGACAAAATTTTTACTGCAATAGGAGAAAATGAAGCCAGTGAGGCCAAGGAAGGGAGAGGAGAGAGAGAGAGAGAGAGAGAGAGAGAGAGAGAGAGAGAGAGAGAGAGAGAGAGGAAGCGAGAGAGAGAAAGCGAGAGAGAGAATATGGCCTGGCAGCATGAAGCTCCTGCTTCATCTCTCTGAGGCCCCTGGAGATGTCTTAGCTCCTAGGACTCCCTTAAGTCAGTCAGCCTCCCCAATGCCTTTCCAATAAAGTCCTTTTCCCCTCAAGCCATTTCTAGCTGGGTTTCTGTTTTTTGCATGTGAAAGGCTCTGGCAAACAGAGCTTCTGCTTCCCATTCTTATCCAGCCAAATTGAAGGGAATATTGGCCGATACAGAGCAAGAATTCATAAGGGAGAATTCCTCTGAGATCAGGAAGTATTTTAATGGCGAAGGAAACTACAAATGCCAAAAGAAAAACCACAGTGGAGGCAGAACTACTAAAAATTAATTTGGTGAAAAAGAAAAGCTTAAGAAATTCATCTAGAACTTGAAGGATAAGCATGAAAATAACAAAACTAAGAGTGATGTGGAGGACCCACTTGGGAGACCCAGGGTAGACATGTAGGCCAGGCAGCCATCCTCACTGAAATTCCTCAGAGACAGATGTGCCTCAGGATTCAGCATCTGGGGACTTTAGAGAGAGGATGTGGTGTGTACACTGATATTACACACACATCCCAGCAAGGTGGAGGTTGGCACTGTGTGATCAAAAAAATTACATTTCTGCAGTAAAGCATTGAAGGAAATAATAGCCATGATACATAATCTCACATCATGTCAGGTCAGGGTTTACTGCCAAATAAATGTTGCCAGCTTATAAGGAAATTTTTGGTTTTGAAAGATTTTAGAATTTTGGAATTGTGACGAAAGGGCCCTGTAATAGGAATCCCAGATGCAGAGCACAGAACTGATGGAATAGGGATAGTAAAGAATCCAGTAGGGAAAACATTCAAGAGCTGAAGATAGTAAAACTTTGATAATAAAACAGAGTATCAAGTAAAAATAATTTCAACAAGACCTAAATGCAGTCTGGTCACATTTTTAATTGCAAGGTAAAGGGAAAATCTATAAGAATATAAAAAATTCTAATAATTTATTGCATTGATTTAATGTCTCCACACCAAACTTCTTATCCTACACACAGTAAATACCATTTTCTTTAGATACACATACTACCTTTATAATATCGATCATATCCTAAGCCATAAAGAAAAGCTCAATCATATTTGAAAAATAACCTGAACCAAGGTCTTCCAGGTGGAAGGTACTAATGGTGGGAATTTAATCCAGAGCTCTGCTTCTTTATTCTCCCAAGGACAACATGTGGATAGTGATTCACTTCCAGTTACTGGTCACAAAGATAAGTATTATAATTTGGTGATGAAAAATACAACTTGGCAAAATGCCTAGAACAGTGTAAATATTCAATAAATATTAGTTGAATGAATGAATGAGCTAATAAAAACATGAAACAAACAAGACTTACCAAGGAATTTTGTATTTCATACAGAACATACTTAAAAAACCACACTTTTCTAGAATATGTCCGAGATGTGGTTGCAGAAGGCAGCTGTTGCTTTATAAAGCAAGTGATGTAGCCACATTGCCATTAGGTACCATTCCGGGAAGCATTAAGGCAAGGATGTACGTGCAACTGAAATGCAGTGAAACTTCCCCAGGGTGACAGCGTTCAGCGGGAGAGGAGGTCTACAGAGCCATAATGGTCTTCACTTATTTTCCCTCAAAACTTTGTAAGCTCCCCTCATGCTGACCAACCCCAGAGTAATGCACATTTAATTCAGCTTTTAATGCATAAAAATCAATAGCATTGCACCACAGACAGTTTATTACACATAATTTGAAGTTTAACACATAAATAAATAATATACACAAACCAGGGGACTTAAGAGTACAATTCGGGGGCTCATCTTTTCCCACAAATCAAAACACATCTTATGTCTTATTAAATATTACACATTAAAAGTAAAATAATTTAAAGATTTTAAAAACATTGTAGGCTGGCATCATCTGGATATTTTTCCTTTAAACTCATAATTATGACGGCTTTTATTTTAATAATACTTTGCAAGTTGTTTTCACATACCTTACACTATTTTGACCTTCCTTCTCAAATCCTTGTGAGTTAGACAGGACAAGTAAACCCATTTAGCAGATGAAGAAACAAAGATAAGAAGAGCCCAACTATAAAACCTGGGGGTCTATGATCAGTTCAGGGTACTTTTAGCCCCCAAAGGGACTTAGTTCTATATGGAGATAGTGGGGACAGAGGGGTGGAAGCAGTTGGACCCTAAATTGTGTCTACCACTGGAATTCAGACATGTGTAGCGTTGGTAAGCTAGTTTCACCAGCGGTCTGTTTTCTTTTAGTTTGTTTTGTAGTTTTTGGAGACCTTAGGTGGAGAAAGTTGAGTTAATCATAACCCTTATTCATGGGACATCATCATCATCATCAAGAACTGCTCTTCTCTAGTTCAATTATATTCTTTCCTTTTATTTAAAGTTCAAAACAGGCAACGGTATTTTTTAGTTACCAGGGTTGAGGGAACCGGTCGTGTTCCTGCTCATCTCTGTTTCTTTCAACCTTTCAAATCTGTGTGCTTTTTATGCCTCCTTTGTAGAAAATATAATATTAGATTATTTTAAAAATCCAATTTGAGAATCTTTTTATTGGTGGCTTTAACCTATTTACACAAATTCTCAGCACCAGCATATTAGAACTATTTCTACTATATAATTTCATGTCTTCTATTTCATACTTTCATCTTGTTTCTTTTTAACTCTTTTCCACCTTCCATTGGATGGAATAGTGTTCTTCCACTGTTTTGAAAAGTTGTACATTCTATTTTTATTCTTGTGGGGTTTACTCCTCACACATTAAGATGTATTCTTACTTCCATTTAACTTCTTAAGCTTATCAATATCTATTTGTTTTCTCCCAAAGAGACATGTACCAGGTGTGTTTCACTAGTTCTGGTCTTTTTCCTTCTGTTATTGCTATTGTCTGGAGTTTGGGTTATGGCTTATTATATATATTTTTTGGTTTTGGTCATTATTTATTTAGACAGCAAAGAACTTAACTAACTTATTTCCATGCCATATATCTCAAAACATTCCCTGGCTTTGTTTTTCTCCTCGCTGGAGAGCTTCCTCCAACAATGTTCTCCAAAGCAGGTTTTGGTGTGAGAAGCCTCCTTGGGGCCTCCTCCTTGAGTACGTGACACTAACTTCAATTAACTCTCTTACTTAACAGACAGCTTGGCTGGATGAAGAATTCTAGGGTCCCAATTTTCTTCCTTTCAACACTTGGGAAAACATCTCTAGTGTCTTCTTGCTTCCTATTAAGGATTCTGACATCAACCTTATTCTTGTCCCATTAGAGATTATCTGCTTTTCTCTCTGGAGAGCGCCACGAAAACAAGCTCTTTGCTTGGTTCACAGCATCTTTCATGCTTAGATCAGTGCTGGGCCCAGTCTCCCAGTCAGCATTTGCTGGATGAATGAACATTATACAATTCTGCCTCCAGGATTAATGCTATTGGCAGTTGTGAGCTCAGACTGATAAGCAGGGTTGGCAGACATGGTGTGATTGACAGGAACATTGCACAGAAGCCCCAACTAGTCCTTCTATGCTTATAATGCCTAATTTACAGCATGGCCCCATGGTTCAAGTTCAGGACAATGTCATGATCAAGAAGCAGAGGACAATAGCCAATAATTAATTTAATAAGAATTCTCTCCCTCCCTCTTCCACAGGGACTTATCATGCCAGCAACTCTGTGACCTAGGGTTTTGTTGGTTTTTTTTTCCTGCTTATTCTCTGTACCTGCATCAGGAACGGTGCTCTGGCCAAAGTGGACTAGAATCTGAGACATGGATGAGGGAGGGAGAAATTAGGCAGGCAGTTAGAGAATCTGAGGAAGGACTTCTGTAAAAACTCTCTCCTTAATAATTTCGTCGTCGGCAGCCGTCCATCTCGAGAGACGATGGTGTAGCTTCTTAAGAGTCTATCTGCACCGCCGAGAATGGCTGTGCAGTCCGACTCGGGAGTGACACGGTATCTGTCTCCTCCCGCGTTGAATCGACACCTTGCGATGAAGCTACAGAGCCTGGGCAGGGTGATATGGAGGGTCTGCTGTTGCCCATGCAGCAGACCCTCCTTAATAATTTATATTCTTGAAATTTTACCCTGGCATTAGGTGTCTCCTGACTATTTCTTTCTAGCTGTAATGCACTTCCTTCTCAGCCTGTTCAACATCTACTTGCCTTTCAAGATTGAGCTCAGACATTACCTCCATGGGGCCTAAGGTAAGAATTGAGAACTCATCTACATGTTATATCTGAGCCCCAACATGCTTGGTAATAAAATAGGTTCCATTTCACCCAGGTGATAATGTGTCATATTTGGAAAGGACCTCAGGGAAGGCACAATCTGACCTCCAAGCAGTGCTGGCCGTTTCTCTATGATTCTGCATAATAGAACCAAACTCCGGACCAATTAGGTCAGAATCCCTGGTGGTCAGGCTCAGGCATCAGGAATTTGTAAAAGCTGCCCAGCTGGTGTTTATGGGCAGTGTGGACTGAGCACCACTCCTCCAAGGACCCCTGCCTAATGTGTACCCAAGAGGCAGCACAGTGCAGTGCAGTCTGCATGAAGTGTGATGAGTTGGAGTTTTTAGGTTCAAACCAAAGCTCAGAGACTTGCCGGGTGTGTGATTATGGACAAGTTCATTAACATCTCTGTGCTTCAGTTTCTTTTTCTATAAAATGGAAATTTGAAAATACACCAGATCTAACTGTAGAGTTTATGTGGACTTCTCAGCTGCCATTAAGTACATTTTTAAATGCATAGGAAATTGCTTTCACAATTTATATTCTGTATACTAATGCGTGTATTGTCTTTGTGATGAAGGTTAAAATAATTGGCCCTGGCTGGTGTGGTTCAGTGGATTGAGTGCCAGCCTGTGAACTGAAAGGTCACTGGTTTGATTCCCAGTCAGGGCACATGCCTGGGTTGTGGGCCAGGTCCCCGGTTAGGAGTGTGCGACAGGCAACCAACTGATATTTCTCGTGCACATAAAGGTTTCTCTTCCTCTCTTTCTCCTTCCCTTCCCCTCACTCTAAAAATAAATAAATAAAATTGAAAAAAATAATCACTGTAGTCTCTCTTCTTAAATATATTACAAGAGACCGTAAGCTGATTTAGAAAAAAAAATACACAAAATAATTTGAAAGCCAAAAATGTTTTTAAAATAAATAAAATAAAGTGGAGATGAAAAAACACCATTCTTTTCTTTTTTAAAAATTACTTAAAGACTAATTTAATTGTTGCCATTGGTTAGTTGTCTTAAAAAATACCACCATTCTTTAAAGGTGATGGTGAGGGTTACAAGAAAGAACCAGTGTTAAACACTTCTCACAATTCCCGGTACGTTGCCCACACTGCCTGTGGTAGCCAGCTTGCAAGGCGACCACAGTGGCTCTCACCACCTAGTACTCCTGTCTACATGTCCTCTCTTCCCACACTGAGTATTATGGGAGTACCAGGCTGTGACTTCTGAGGCTAGGTCATGGACAACCCCGCAGCCTCCTCCTTGTTCTCCCCCTTGGATCACTTGCTCTGGTGAGGTTACTGAAATTCCCTCTGGAGAGGCCTCCCGCCTGCAGCCATGTGAGTGAGCCGCCTTGTATGGCTTGAGGTGACGGCAGCCCCAGCTGGTATCTTGCCTCCAACCTCATGAGAGATCCCGAGCCAGAACCAATGTTCTAAGCTGCTCCTGAATTCGGCACCCACAGAGACTCTGCGATAAGGCATGCTTATTTCTGTTTTTGGCTGCTAAGTTTTAGAGTAACTTGTTATGCAGCAACAAATGACCAAAAGGCTCAACAAAGCTATTATCATTATTATTTTAAAGCACTTCCTAATTCTGAGCTGAAATCCACCTTCTCATAACTTCCACCCTCTGTTCCAGTTCCGTCTTTTTGAGCCACAGAGAAAAAATATAATCTCTCTTCCTCGTGGTCAGAATGCTTGGCGACATTTTTCATGCCAAGTACTTAATCAGATTTTAGCTGAGGAACAATCACTGTGCCAGGCAATAGGGTCACAAAGGTAAGTAGGATGGAGACTCCGCTCAGCCAATGCCACTCCATGTGAGAGATGCTGTAATAAAGGGACCTGACTTCCACGTGCAAGAGGAAGAGGTCCCAATGGAGGCATGGCTGGCTCTGCTTACAGAGATGAGAGAAGACTTCTTGGAAGAGGTGGCAGGAGCTGAGGCCTGAGAGATGAATAGGAGTTCACTAGGCAGACAGGAGGGGAAGGCCTTCCAAGCAGAAGTTACAAGGAGCAGACCCCCCACCCCTCCTACCTCCACCTCCACCTTTTATTCTCCAGGAGGATGACTATTTCTTCCTCCTGTCCAGCTTAACTCAATTTTGAGCCTCTCTACTGCCCCACCTCCACCTGAATCTTGGTAACTCGCTCAGGACACACCCTTTCCTCTCATACTATGGGACGATGGGACGTGCAGACAGAGCCAAACCTCTTCCAGGGTGGTCTGACTGGCGTGGAGTACAGTCAGCCGGCACCTTTCTTTTTCTAGAAGCTCTGCTGGGTCCAGGCCTGCCTGTGGTTTTCTGGGCACCCACATCCTTTGGCTGACTCACACTGGGCCTACAGGCGTCTGGACGGCTAAGTGATTTGTCACACGTGCTCCTGTGAAGCCGCACCTCCTTCAGTTTTGTGCTTCTGCTGGTGTTTTGTTTTTACACATTTCCATGGGTGTTCTGAAGTTCAATAATGTGATCTACACAAACTGCTAATCTCAGCTCCCGGTTGGCAGAGGCTTCGTGGAAGCCAACTGTGCCGTAAAAAAAAAAGAAAGCACACATACTTTAGAACACGGCCTGGACACAGGAACCCTCTGTCATTCTAAGACCATTGTGGTGAGGAGTGATTCAGACTCCCTGCAGCTCCAGTCAGCCTTCAAAGATCTAAGAGGCTGTCTCGGATCAGAAGATGCCTCTGTGAAGGAAAGGCCACGACAGGGGTGTGGGCTGTGGTGCTTTGCAGGAGCTGAGCACAGACGGAAGGAAGTTGGAGAGGGATGTTTGTCTGGTTCCCCACGCTCCCACCTTCCCCGGCCAGGGAGAATTGGGCCATTGTCTAGGTGGAATGCTTGGCTTGTTTTCTTCTTAGGCCCAGCTTGGTACAAGGTTTCACTTAGTTTTTCTTCTACCCAAAAAAGTGACCACAGGAAGGAGCTGACCTGCCTTTGGCAGGTGTCCAGTCCATGCTTTCCTTCTCCACTTGTCTGCCTGTTTCCTCTCTCTCTGGCTTCTAACAGAAAATCAGAAGAGCCAAGTTCTCCCTTGGTTCCATCAATGGCAGCATTTAGTCATTCATTCATTCATTTAGTCACTCATGGATTACCTGCCATGTGCCAGGCATTCTTCTAGGTGCTGGTGATCCTAATGTGAAAGACACACTCCCCACCATCAGGAGGCCACCGTTCTGGGAAGAAGCTCAGCAGTATTAGAGGCAGCAGCACAAGGGCAGATGGAAACACATAGAAGAAGCATTTGACCCAGCTTGGGGAGGAATTAGAAAAGTTTTCCAACCTGTGGACGTGGACAACAGGGTGGGGATTGACTGTGGGAGAGGGGGGAGGTGGGCGGGGCAGGGGAGAGCAATGGGGGAAAAGGGACAACTGTAATATAACAACAATAAAAAAAATGGAAAAAAATAAGAAAAGAAAAGTTTCCCAGGAGAGGAGACATATGGGCTGATCTTAAAAGTAGAGTAAAAATTAGTCATGGAGAATAATAATAATTATTATTATTATTAAATATTATTATAGGTTTTGTGAAGCATCTTTTATGTGCCAGGCACTGTGTTAAAATCTTTACATACATATGATTTTATCTGACTCTTAGCAACATCACTAAGAGATAGCTGCTGTAATTATTTCAACTTTACAAATGAGGAAAGTGGTATTTAGAAAGGTCAATCTGCTCACAGTTCTACTGGGAATAAATGGCAGAAGTGAGACTTAGACTCAGATTTCTCAGACTCTAGAGTCCATTCTTCTGCCCAGGGCTGCTGTGTATGGCTGTGCATGTTGTATTCTGCACAGCTCCAGAGATGTCCCCGCCCTTAATGATGCAGCCTGCATGGGAAGGATATCCAGGCAGAAGAAGCCTACTTTGCAGAAATATGAGAAAACAACCTATATTTGGAGAACTGGCTCTGCAATGCAGCTGTATCAGGGGCCAAGGAACTCCTCGAAGATGGGCAGATCCTTTGCAACTCCTGTGACTGCTTACGGAATGGCTGCAGTATCTTGGGACAGGTCCTGGAGCTTTTTGGTACTTGCTGTAGAGACCCAATCCTTCCTTCTCACAGAGCTGTGGTGTTCTCAGCAGGATGTGATGTGCATTTGTGCAGTTCCCTTCTGAGCTGTTGGCCACACAAGCGTTCAAGTACATAGGATGCAAGTGGTCCCAGGTCTCCAAACTGTTCGGTGTCCTACAAATGGTCAACCAGCTTCTTATGCTTGGGCACCAGATAGCACCTGACAAACAAATCAGTCTGATGGCCAGGCCACTGAACCTCTTTTGTGGAAGTAATTCCAGTAGCAATCAGCAGTCCAAGGAATTGGGCACCTCCTGGGTGAATACCTGCAGTATGCTAGGCACTCTGAAAATACAATTCCTCCAATGCTCACAGCTTTCTGAGGCAGGAATTATTATCACCTCTCACCTTGCTGATGAGGAAACTGAGGTTCAGAAATGTTGAGTAATTAACCTGTGGTTATATATGTAATAAGTAGTCATGATTCTCACAAAAACTCTCTGATGCCACAATCTATATGTGTCTGTCTTAATGTCAGGCTTCAAAAAGCATTGAGCAGAGGGCAGGAAACACTTCGGGTGGTTCCTAAAGCACCCAAGGGCATTTATTTGATGGGGTCTCTCCCTATGTTTTTTTCACAGATTTTTCTAGAACTGGGGTCATCAATCTCAAAACTCAGGAATCCCTCTCAGGTGGAGAGGCTGAATTTAGACATGACTGTTAGACACGCATAATTCTGAGAAAGAGGTTCCGTGACAGTGCGTTTAGAAACTGCAGGCAAGCATCTCAGCAAAGTGTCCCTGTCACTTTGGCGACCCACTGTGAGGGCAGGTTAATCCAAGGTGGTGTTGCCAAGTCTGGTATCTTCTAACCTCGAGAGTCCCTGAGAGCTGGGATAACTGTAATGTGGGTGTCTTATTATGGCCATTTTCAAGTTTCTCTAAGACCTCAAAACATTTTATTTAAAAAAAAGAAAAGAAGTGAAGAGTCCAATGAGGATGTTGGGGGTAGACTTCAGGGATGAGATGGTGTCCTTTTTCATCAAACGAGTCTGCCAGTGGGCTCCTACTTCTACTTCCAGATTCATGTGCGGAGGCCTGCAGCAGCCAGTGAGTCCCCTGTCCTGCCCCACCCTCTTTCTTTCTTTCAAATGTGCTTCTCTTCTGAATATTAACTAGTTTACTTTCCCAGGGACTTTAAGGCCAGAAAAGAAGATATCCTGCAAATGTGGTTATTATGAATCATTTCCCAATTGCTGGGCTTCCATGAAAACTTACATTTCTAAGCTTGCAAAGATGAAAACAGATCCAGTACTGATCCTTGAGCCCACTAAGAAGCAGACAGCCTGTGAGACTTACCCTGTGCTCATCCTGCGGGTCAAGCACTAGGAGGGTAAGGCCCTAGGAAGGCCAGGCACGGGGAATGCCACAGTGAATCAAACAATACCTGCTCTCCTGGTACTTAGTCCATAGTGGGGAAGAGAGACATTCACCAAAAAAATTACATAAATAGTCATGCAATGACAAATTGTAATATGTATTCTGTAGGAAAAATGTAGGGATCAATGAGGTCATGTAATAGGGGGCACTGACCAAATCTAAGGTACTTGGAAAGGTTTTCATGAGTAAGATCCCACTTGAACTATAATCTCAAGGGTAAGTAGTGGTTGACTATATGAAGAAGGGAGGAAGGAGCAGGTTAGGCAGGAAAAAGAGCATAAATAAAGGCCCTACAGTGAGAGGGACCAGAGGCTCCTCGGGTGTATAATTTTCAATAAATATTAGCTGATTGAACAAATAGTAATATTATAAAAACTAACCATTATTAAGCCCTTATTATGTTCTAGGAACTTTTAAAATACATTTATAAGGTTGATTAACACTAGCTGCTCTAGCATAGCTTAACACAACAAAGATCCATTTCTCCCTCACCTCACAGAGGGTTGGGGAGCTCTCCTGGATAATTCCTTCCACTTGGTGACTCAGGGATCCGGGATCCTTCTATCTTGCAGCTCCATAAACCCCAGGGCCTCCTAAAAAATCTTCCTTAGATCGTTCTACTCTACTACCCAACTGGTGGAAAAAGAGAGTATGGAAGATTGTGTGAGTCATTTTGGGGCCAGGTTTCTAAGTGGCATACATCATCACATCTGCCTTCATTCAGCTGGCCAGCACCCTGTCACACGGTCCCACCCTGACTGCCATAGACCCAGGACATGTAACTATCCTGTGTGCAGTGTGACCACAAAAATCTGTTCTCTACCATACCCAGTATTTGCCAGTAAATCTTTATTAATAAGCAGACTGAAGTGCTTGTTTATACAAGGTACTATTCTGGGTGAAGCACTAACAGAATCAGATAGAGATGGACACCAGATTTAGGGGTTTATGCTCAAAGAGCCAGCTCTGGCCAAGAGTCTCACAAACACAGCACACTCTGCAGAGGACCTTTAAACACAGGTAGATATCATCAATCACTTGGGAGTGGAGAGGGCCAGAGTACAGATTTCAAGTGTCTGAAAGTGATTGTGTAGTTTGAATAAAAATATTCTAAGATGACCATTGTTTTTATACATTTTTAATCATGTTCCACTTATTTTGAAATTTTAAATAAAATTGGGGTGGGGTGTGGAAGGAGATATGTTGTTCAAAGGAAGTTAAAAAAAGGTTGGAAAAAATGGGACAACTGTAGTAGAAAAACAATGTTTTTAAAAAAGTTTGCGAAACTGCATAAAATCGGGAGTAATTTACAAGGTGCTGGATGTTTGTCGGGGAAAAATAAAGGAAGGGGCACAATTCCTTCCTTTCCTTCTTCCCTCAACCTCACTACTTTTCATATTTTCTAAACTTGGTGGAAATTCCCTCTTCATCTAGGCTTTGGTCTTTGGAGGGACAAGATTATAGAAGGAAGACAAAATAGAGGGAAAGTGAGGAGGCTCTTAAATAATAGAAAGTTGCTTAGAACCTAGGGGAGGAGAAGTCGTCAGAAGCCAAATAGAATGTTTGCAGGAAGAGCCCAGACTTATGATCAGGTGTTAGAAAGTGTTACAGGAGGTTGGAGAGCCCATGTACGCACCAACAGATTCTAGAACTGCGTTTCAAAGCAGGGAGAGAGATCGCTTAGTGGTTTGAGGAGTGACAACTCTGGACAGCGCTTGGAGATTTGGCCCGCTGAGAGTGGACAGTGAGTGACAGAAGTAGACAGGCTTATTGAGAGCTTCTACACAGGCTGCAATATGCGTTTCACCTGCTTTTAATCATCGCAAGATTCCCATGGAACCGGCACCCCCTGTTTGTCCCATCTGCCAAAGGTCGCACTGCTGGCAAGTGGCCACACTGGGATTGGTCCCTTCTGACTCCAGAGTCCAAGCTAGAGTAGATATGCCTGAGCTGCAGGAAGGCTGAATTCAATGCGGAAACACACAGCACAATCAGTTAAGTACTTCTCTTAGTCTGGGTTTTAAATACTCTCTCCTTTACTTTTGCTGGGCTCCCACTTGGAGAGAGAACCTCAGTGTCCTTAGGGACAGCCTGCTGGTTTCCAGCTGGACAGCTTGATGAGGATGGGTGTTAACTCCGGGGAAGCTCCTGCTCATGGCCAAGGGGAGCCAAGTGAAACGTTGGTTCAGTTTTCCCCAGAGAGTGACAGTCCATTTAATTCCAACAATAAACTGCCTTCCAGGAAGAAAGGACTCTTTAAAGGTCTGTGTCAATTACCCAGTAATAATGAAATTCATGGTATGACTAATCCAGTCGCTGAACCTATGATTATCTGACATAATCCAGGAATACATAGTGTAACAGGCCTGTTGCCTTCCACTGAAGAGAAGTCAGCTTGTGTCTGTGCTGTGCTACAGGTGACTCCTTTTCTAGATCTCATCTCTCTATGGAAGGGGGGAAACATTTATCAAATAATTGCTGAATTAAACTCCATGTCCCGGAAGCTATACAGGCTATTTTTCATAAGTGGCTCAAGGTTTGAGAATTCCAGTGTTTTGCTTTATGTAATTTCAAGTACCATAAAGACCTTTGACCTTGAAGACTTCCCTTTAGTGATTTGCATATCCTTTCCTGGCCTTAATATCCACGATTAGACTACAGGCCATCATGACAAGTCTGTAACTTTCCAAAACATTCTTTATTTATTTTTAGACACTTATAACTTTTTTCTTACAAATACTTTGTAAATGGTAACCAAAACTCATTTGAACATACCAGTCTTTAAAATCAGGAAGCAAAAAATGTATTGCCCAAACCTCCAAGGTCACTGACATTGTTTTTTTTTGCAAAGAAGTCTAACAATTTCTGAAATCTCTTGCCACCTCTCATCTCCTTTCAGAGAAAAATATCTGTGGTCCCTGTGTTTCAAGGGCCACGTTTTGGGTCGTATGGCCATGCTTCCCAGGCCAAAGTGGTTTGGACCAAGGATTGGCACCTGATTCAAAAGCTGTCCTCTGTGGGCTAGAGAGCAGCTGGTGAGATGTTCTGATACAAGAGCTTGGCAGGAAAGGCGTGCCTTCTGCAGGATGGTGTCTGGCTGACTCAGTGGGACAGCTATAGATATTGAGGTAACCAGCCAGGAAAAAGAGGAAGGAGAGACAGTTATGATGCAGGGTGGCGTCCAGAGTCTCAAGCAAAAGGCCCCTACTGCGTAGAAGCCAGCAACATAAGCAGACACCTGTGTTATATCCCAAATAGCAGTTGGTTTTCCCGATTCCTTATTTTCTTACTTACTTCTCCTTGTAACCATATAGTAAGCCCCACTGACTGAGGAAACATGACTAGAACTCTGTTTCTTGCCACCTGTGGTAGACTGAATCAGTCCTTCCCCTCCATATGTCCATATTCTAATGCCCAGAATCTGTGAATGTTACTTTATAAGGCAAAAAGGATTTTGAAGATGTGATTAAATTAAAGATTTTGAGGTAGAGATACTATACTGTGTTATGCAAGTGGGCCAATGTACTCCCAAAGGTCCTCATTAAAGGAAGCGGAGTGTCCGAGTCGGTAGCAGGAGCTGTGACCATGGGAACAAGAAGCTGATGTGAGGAAGGGGCCAGGAGCCCAGGGGTGCAGGTGGCCTGGAAAACTGAAAAAGGCAAGGAAATGGATTCCACTCCAAAGCCTCCAGAAGGACCAGTCCTGCAGACAATGGCCTAAATCCTAGTGAAACTGGTGTCAGACTTCTGATCTCAAGAACTCTAAGATATAATATAGTGTTCTTTTCTTGAGGAAGATAGAAATCAAGTAACTTAAGCACTTAACAGTTTTGAGTATTAGTTTAGTAGTATGGCAAATTCCCTGATATTCTCTGAGGAGATGCTTTCATTTACCAGGGAGATATTAGGGGAGAAAATGGGAAATCAGGTATTAAGTTAAAATGACAAGAACATTGTCAGTGGGGCCATAGTCGCTCAGAGAACATGCCATAGAGCAGTATTTGTAGGGAGAAAGAATCTGACATTATAATTTAAAGAACAACACGGACAAAGACAAGCGAGAACCCTGGTAAAACAGAAACCACACTGCACCCAGGCCTCTATCCATCACACCATCATTTTTCATTAATTCAAAATCTGTCTGGAGATAGATCTCAATGCTCTTGTTAATTACTTCTTTCAAGGCAGTCTCATCATTGTAATTGAGCGCACTCCTGGGTGCCATCCTAGAAGTGAGTGCGTTAATGACCATATATAACGTACTGAGCCAAGTACTTACAGACCTTAACTAGCTTTCCAGCACTCATTTCAACTCTCCTATTATAATTTATAGAGAACTCTCTGCCAGATAGGCTTACCTGTCATCCTCCATAAAGACGCAAGTAAGAATTCTCTTCTGTAAAGCTTCAAGGTGTTTAATTAGTTCATCCTGCTAGTTTCTTACAAAAGTCTTTCTACTGCCAAAGAAAATTAAGCCTTAAAAAAGTTTCCCTTCATGTGGTATCTTTTAGGATAAGCGCATTTTGAAGGCAAGGACTAGATTTTTATACATACTGTTCTTTATCCCTTAGTAGCCTAAATATACTTAATAAAGAGATCTTTTGATATAAATAATTAAGATTACTCTGGTAGTTCCTGTATTGATCATTTTGATAATTACTGTGTTCTTAGTTGCAGGTAACAGGATCCACTGTGGCTACTTTTAACAGAGCAGGATTAGAGCAGGGTATTCAGTAGCTTAGAGGTTTTCCAGCAGTGCCAGGGGAACAGGCTGGGATACCACACAGCGAGAACAACCCCAGGAGAAATGTCTGACCATAAACAGGACTGTTCTCATGGAAACCCCATTGCTGCTGCTCACCAATAAATACCTGTGATGCTAGCAGCTGGACACTGGAACCTCTATCAAAGCTTCCCCACCATTATGCTTGCAAAAAGACAGGCTCACCCACATGCAGCTACCACTTTATTTGATTCTCTTTTACCTTTCTGGGGCACAGGTGCATCTGCTTGGCAGAATCTGAGTCATGTGCAGAACCCTAGCTACAAAAGAGTCCAGAAACTGTATACCTTAAAAAATGCTGGAAAGGATATTGTGTGGGCCAATCATGGAATCTGTCTCAATGACTACATACTTCAGGTAATTTATGTGACAGAATGGTGGCAATCATGAGGGTCATAACGAAAATATTAGCTAGCATTTTTGAAGGGCTTTCTATGTGTCGAGTGCTGTGCTAAATACTCTATATGCATGACCTCATTTAGTCCTCAAAGCGAACCTATAAGGTAGATACTATTTGTATCCTTGCATTGTAAGTGAAGACATTGAAGCACAGAGAGTTAATGAACTTGCCCCAAGTCTCATGATAAGTATAGTTAGGAGTCAAATTCAGGTCCATCTAAAATGAAAGCATGTGCTTTCAACTTGAGTATTGATGATACTTTATTTTTTATTATATTTTTAGTCCATCTTTGAGTGCCCTTATGACTAGCTAATTTGTGTTCCCCAAGTCTCTGAAAGGGCTTTTGCAAACGTTGGGACTCTGATAGTTGTGTAACTGGAAAAAATATTAGATATTCTGAATGTGAAATGCAAAGGAAGAAGTATATCCGACCTGTTCTGGGTTATATTACCATTGTGTCAGCTCTAAGGTGACAAGCCAATGATAGGAAATGACCCAAACGGAAAAAGTCAGCTGAAAGAATTTGCCTTTCAAGAGGGTGGAAAAAGCATTCCATTTCTATATCTGGTATAGTCAATACAGGCTGCGTTGTCTGAAGTGGGGAGGTGGTGGAGGGACCCTTAAAAAGACTAACCTTAACCTTAACTCTAGACAAAACTTAAATAAGTTTTTTTCTCTTTCTTTTTAAAAATATTTTTTATTGAATTTATTGGGGTGACCTGTTTAATAACATCATATAGGTTTCAAGTCTACAATTCTATAATACATCACCTGCATATTGTATTGTGTGTTCCACATCCAAAGTCAAGTCTCTGCCCATCACCATTTATCACCCTTAACCTTTTTTTCTTTTCTTAATTTCTAAAACCAGAGCCAGCCAGACAAGACGGGGCATGTGCTGCTGCATGATGATCCTGCTGCATTGCGAGCCTCCGGGCTGAGGAGCAAGTGCAATTAACATTCCAAGGTGCAAATCATTTCCCACCATACTAGCCCTGCAGCGTCTTAGTATGACAGCAAAGGCTGGACTGACTGACTTTCTTAAGTAGAAAGCGTACACTTTAAAGATTTACAGAAGAGTTCTTAAAAGTTATAAATCCAAACCTTGCATAGTGTGTAAAACACATTGAATAATAGGACTGGAGACAGTTTCAAAAGAGCATGTGGTTCACTGTCTTCCACCTCTTGTTTCAAGTTAAAAAAACACACACACAAAGAAAAAACTAATACTGAAACCATCTTCACTGTAGTCATCCCTCAATCTCGTTCTAGATTTGCGGTGTCCTTGACAATCGAGGCCCACAGGGAACAGGGCCCAGAACATTCCTGGACCTTCTGGCATTTGGTATAGACACAGTCCCTGTCCAGAACTGGCTTCCTTAAAGCTATCTTCTCTTTTATAAACAGAGTAGTATTTTCCAAAATGAAATATGGAAGTATGGGCTTTAAATGATATGTGAACAAATATATTTTCTATTTTCATACTTGTTCATTTAAATGCATAGTAAGAAAATATATAATCTCAAACATGTGATTCATGGGCATTATTGCTTATAACAAGGTTATGAGTTAAAAGAGAGAGGAATCACTGCAAGAAACGATATTCACCAAGTAGCTGTTAAATCAATCAATCAAATGGTACTGTAGTTAGCAAAAACAAAAATTATTCAGATGATGCTGGAGTGATGGAACTGTGGGAAAGGGTCAAAGGGAACAGTTGCCTACTCTGTTACTGTTGAGCTGGGGAGATCTTAAACGAGTCACCTCCCCCCTGGTGAACTTCAGACTGTTAAATAAGAGGAGAGACTAGGGGGAGTGTTGGAAAACCGGGGTTGTTCTTATTCCAGGAGGCCAGGGCTCTCCCAGGTGTCCCAGGTGCGGCTGAGGAAGAGTGAGGCCAGCTGTCCAGACCCCTGCCCCCTGGAGCTTCAGCCAAAGCATTGGTTTGCATATTGAGCTTCGAACAGAAGTTCCTTTGAAAACAGATTTTACTAATTTTTTTTTAAGTCTGAAAATGTTCCTCTCAGCTTGAAAGGATAATAATATTTTTATATTTTGCTTGTATAAACCATAAATAACCAAAGAGCTAATAATATTTAAATAAACTCGCTAAGAGTGAGGCTTGTTTCAGGATTTTAGGCCAAATAATAACAGGCAACACTCTTTGATCATGTGCTATACACCAGGCACTGTGCTATGTGTCTCAATGGACCTTGAAGAAACAAAAATCACAACAAAAAAATCACCACCGTGAGGTGAGTTTTATAATAAATTCCATTTTCTAGATGAGAACACTGAGGCTCAGAGAGATTATGCACTTGGCTTAGGTCACAGAGTTTGTTCATGGTTAGGATACAAAGCCAGGCAGTCTGATCCAAACCCTTAGCTTGTATTGCTGTGTTTCCTCCTGGGAGGGGAGAGCGAGGTGCTCTAGTCTGAGGGCCCAGTATCCTGGGGTTGGAGATCTCCAGCAACACAGCGACAGAGGTGGTCCCCCACTCATCTTGATTTCACGTACAGCTGCTCTGTGCATTTCCAGGTACCCGGCATTCACAGATCAATTTCCAAAGCCCTCTGCATTCACCCAGTTGTTCGGTAGTTGAGTGCCAGGCAGGCTGCTTGTGGCCCAACTGTGGGTGACTACTGGTTCTGTCAGTCTTTGCTGTGATGGTTCATCTGCGTCTGGGCTCACTGGCTATTTGAAATGACGTTACCCACATTCTGAAAACTCCCTGGGTTCTCAGGCTTGGTCCCTGGTTCATAGTCTGCAGATCTACTTTCTGACCAACAGTCACATCCCTGCTCCTGCTGTCATTCTGTTTCCTTTTTCTCAGACCTGCGACTCAGCGGAACACAATTTTCTTCTCTCTCTCCACCCTACTCTCATTCTACCGCCTCTGGGGTGGGGGTGGGGAGCAGAGAACCCACTTTGAGATTTCTGCTAGCAACCATGGAGGGGACATGCCAGACACCACTCCGAGTGCTTTACAATGAATAAACTCATTGATTCCTTACAACAACCCTGTGAGTTAAGTATTGTCATTATCCTGCTTTACAGATGAGGAAACTGAGGCACAGAGGGGTTAGGAAACTTGCCCGAAGGTCCCTTGACTAGTAAGTTAACAGGTTTATATTCAAAGCCAGAATTGTCTAGCTCCAGTGTCCCGCCCCGTCCGCACCGTGTGTTGATGCTTACCGACAGAAGGGGGTTAACACAAAATAACAATCAATAAGAGATCCGAAGTTGAACGTTGTCTTACTTCTTTATGGTACTTCAGGACTTTCATATGCCTCTTACAACATCGCCGCTCGGTTTGCGCTGCTTCCTTGTAGTGCCTCCTGATACGTTCCATCCAGGGTAGGGGTCTGTGCAGACTATCATTAGAGAGGATGCCTGTACTGGTCCTCTGCACACATCCTCCCCGATCTTTGGATCATTTTGGTATCATTTCTCCACAGTTTCAAGTGTGCTTTTGTTTGCAGTGGCACCTGTGATTCTTCTCTGGGGACTTGCCCGGGCTGCTGGAGTAGCACTCTTCCCTCAAAGGCAAAGATCTGGAAGTGCCTAGTAGTTTTCCTCCTCCTTGAGTGGCCCTAGGAGTGTCCATGGTGGAGAGTGGGATTTTCCTGTCTTCAGTTGGAACAGATTCGGGTGTGACTTGCATTCCCATGTCCCCCGCAGCCTGTGGCTGCATGGCAGCTGTCTTTCTTTTCCCACTCTCCCCACTTCTCCACTGATTTCTCCTGGGAGCCCTTCCTTAATAAATCTGCTGTGCACAACTCCTCACCTTTGGTTCTGGGAAACCAAGCCTAGAAAAAGAGTTTAAAAAACACACGCCTTGAAGGTTAAAAGGAACAGTTAGTCCTGTTCTCAATGTAATATTACAGAGTCGGGACTGTTCCTTCTTAGCATCCTGAAGGAGTTAATGCTCGATATGGCATTTATTTGATTCTCATTCACCTTTTAAAGAGTTAATGGTATCCAATCTTTATCTGATCTTTCATTTCTTTGAAAGGTTTCTGCAGTTCTTCCTCTCTCTAGGGGCTAACTGGTAAGGACGGCCTTACACAAAAGTGAGGACTTTGTGTCGCGCTGGACTCCCCACTGCCTTTCAGGAAGCAGCATCTCGTGTTGTTCTCTGTCTCCCAACACATGCACTTATGCACCTGCATGCACACATGCACGCACATGTGCACACATGAACATAAACACACACACTTAACTGTATGTGCACACACAGGTCAGGTACAAGTGTGCACGCACATAGATGCACCATGGTTAGGATACAGGCCTCTGGCGGCCTGCCTGCCTGCCTGCCTGCCTAAGCAGTTCTCTGAAAAATGTCCTGATGCTTCTTTTTATTTGTCTAGCTTCCCAGCAGAGTAGGAAGGACTCTGATGGCTGCTGACGGTATCAAGTCTGGTTCTGAACCAAATGACATGATCTTGACTAGAATGAGAAAAAGTGAAGGCGCTGAGAAAAAAAGAAAGCAACTTGTAAAGTTTCTTCGGGCATTTTAAAAACACGACTGGCCTGTTCAGTCATCCTAAAAGTTTTGCTAAAGTCTAAGGGGACATACAAAATTGCCTTTAATTAAATGCTTAATATAGTTTACATAATTAATGTTAGGTCACACTAGTAATACAGTAGATTCTGAACAGAGCTATACAGGGTGGGGCCAAAGGAAATTTACAGTTGTTCATATGGAAAATAATAGAATGATAAATAGATACAAGAATAAACAGTGTTTCATACACTCACAACTGTAAACCTACTTTTGCCCCACCCTGTATTTATTATTATGTTGTCTGTACATTTTTAAATGCTTTGAAGCCCCCTGGGTGTACATTTATGTGTTGGAGCATAATTTTACATTTTAAAAAATATAGAAGTTTATAGTTGCTCTATCTGTTTTTCTGACACATTGCTGATTATGTCAAAAATTTATTAGCTTCATGGTCCTAAGTTAAGAACATTACTTTCAATTATTATGCTATTTAAATGAGAAGACATAATCTTACCTTATTACATTTTGGCACAATACTTAAACACATTTTTTAAAAAGATCTTATTTATTTATTTATTTATTTACAGAGAGAGGGGAAGGGAGAGAGAGAAAGAGAGGGAGAGAAACATCAACGTGTGGTTGCCTCTTGCGTGCCTGCAACTGGGGACCCGGCCCACAACCCAGGCACGTGCTCTGACTGGGAATCGAACTGGTGACCCCTTGGTTCACAGGTCAGTGCTCAATCTGCCGAGCCACACCAGCCAGGGCCTTAAATGCATTTTAAGGCTAGAGTGTTTTGGTTCAAATCTTGGTTCTAGCTTTCTACGGTGATTCTGTCCCTGTTTAAATCTTACTCCCCTGACTTATAAAATAGATGATAATAATAATCAACTCACAGGGATGTTGCCATGTTGCCTGTATAATACTCAGCATAGTGGTTGGCAGCACATAAGTGGGGTGATGATATTTATTGATGATGATACTAACAGTGATGAGAAGTTCTCACTTCCTATTTCCTCTTTTTTTAAGTTTTTCCTCTCTATATGACTCACATGTTTCCTCCTCTCACTCTGAGATTTATTTCATTACTCACTTTTTTAGTATTTTGATCATTATCACTCATAGTTACTCTTTATATCATGATGGGGTGTTTGATAGTAATTTATTTAATAAGTTGATGATACAAAGTTTCAGGTACTATGGACCTAGACTGTTTATGTAAGTGAGACTGGCAAGTAAAATGAAGGGGATAAAATAAATATGGAGACGGATCTTCCTAAGAAATTCACCTCAACTCAATTATTGAACCCCTCCTATGTGCCTAGTTCTGTGCTGGAGAAACCCATGTCCTGAATTTAAGAAGCTACCACTACCTTAAAATAGTCCCAATTTTTAGCACTAAAATATAGTTACCATACCTATGAGAACTTAGCTTAGGACCATGAACTTGTTCTTACCACTTTGGGACTCTACTACATAGGAGGGAAGATTTGCTGTGCAGGGACCAAAAGTGAGCCATTTACTTCCGAAATGATGACCTCAGCATTTAGCAAAGTTTTATTCATGCTTCATGATGATGAGTTTTGTTCACTAACGCCGTGTTAGGGCAATGTGGTAAGAACAGTTCTTTTTCTTCTTTGCCATGCTGGATGGTTGTAGCACTTCCTGGAGTCTTTGCTAAACTGATGCTATGCAGTATCATTCCCTAAAAGGTGGGGTGGAGCTGTGCTCGCCACACTTACTTGACCACAGCACCTTTCCTGAGGAGCGTCTCTTGAATGAGAATTCCTTATACCCTGGGAAATGCTAACCTACTTTCCCCTTGGACCTGCATTCTGCCAGGGATCTGCTTTATTTGTTTTGTTATGTGGACACTAGCATTTTCCACAAGAGCGACTTTCCTACTCTCAAGATGATTCTTAAAAACTTAGAAGTTCTCATCACAAGAAAAAAATTTTTTTTGGTAACTGTTTGAGTGATGGATGTTAACCAAACTTATTGTGTTCATCCCTTGACAATATATTATATGTCTGTCAAGTCACTACATAGTAACATTAAATTTATACAGAGCTGTGTGTCAATTATATCTCAATAAAACTGAGGGTTGGGGGAAAGAGCATTCAATTTTTTTGTTGGTAGAAGTCCAAAGAACTCTTGCCAGATGAATGAAACATTAAGGAGAGAAACTTCCATGTAGTGAGTTTACAGGACGCGAATCTTCTTGAGAGGTGCTACTTCTCTCCTGTCCCATGGGGAATAATAAGTAATAATGAAGAGGCCAGTTCTCACCAACAAGGCACGGTGCTAACCATCTTACATAATAAGTTATCTTAGTTACTTCTGAACGGCGCTGCTATGTGGTAGATGTCATCATTGCCATTTTGTGATTAAAATATCAGAGGGTCGGAGGAAGTTAAGTAACTCACTTTAGGTGACCCGCAATTATCTGGCAGGTATGGATTCAGTCCAGATCCCTTGCACCAAAGCCCATGGCCTTAAACAATGAAAGTAATGAGGGGAAAACATGAGTGTTTGTAAGTGGATATGTGCATATTTCTCTCCCCTTGTGTGGCTGTAGCTGCCAGGCTTAAAGCATGTCATATGCCCCAAGGTATATGGCCCAAAGAGACCATGTCCATTACTCATACCTTAGGGCAGGTCACTCAGCGGTAATAATTAATAGTTCCAAGCACTGTTAAGAACTTTACAAGCATTATCTTGTTTGAATCTCAAAGTCCAAAGCTGTGAGGCAGGTATTATAATGACCCCATTTTACAGATAAACATAGGCTCAGAGAGGCTCGTTTGCATATTTGTGGCAACTCAGCTAGGAACTGGCCTTCAAACCCAGGTCTGATCTGAATTCAAGTCACGTACTTAACCCTCTCTCCTATACTGCTCCCTCAAACTACTGTATAAGACAAAATGAATAGTCTAGATGTTAAATATGTCCTTTAGAAACCTACCATGTCTCTGGCCCTGGCTGGGTGGCACAGTTGGTTGGAGTGTCGCCCCATACACCAAAAGGTTGCAGATTTGATTCCCAGTGCGGGTTCGAGCCCCAGTTGGGATGCGAACAGGAGGCTACAGATCAATGTCTCTCTTTCTCTCTCGCTCTCCCTCCACCCCTCCCTTTCTTCCTCTCTCCCTTCCTCTCTCTAAAATCAACAAACATATCCTCAGGTAAGGATTAAAAAAGAACACCTGTCATGTCTCCGAATTAAAACTGGGAAAGGATAGCAATATTTAGCAATATTAGTTCTTTTTCTTTCTTCAGATATTTCCAAATTGCGAACATTTAATATTTACTTATTTATTGTCTCTGTAGCACCTAAATCTCATACCTAGTTAGCGGGAATTCCACTCTTTTGAAAGGTCTTGATGGCATGGAAGGTGTTGATGGCATGTCCCCCGCCCTCAGAAGCTAAAAGAGGCCAGACATCCCCTGTCCCGCCCCTTGGCTCGGCCAGGGGGATGCTCCCGCTGGCAGTGACGCCTGTGGAGGGAGCGATGACGCAAGCACACAGGCACGCGCAGCCCTCACAGCAGCGGCGTGGAGTGGCCTGGCCAGTGCCGGGGCCCTGAGTAATGTCCACGTGTCATGCCTTTGGCTGGCTCTCCTGCTGACTCACCTGCACTGGCTCCTTCCTGTTTCCTGGGGCCAGTCGCCCAGCCCCCCACCTCCCACCCCCCTCTATTCTGTGACCCACCACCTCCCAGTTTCCGTAAAATGCAGGTAGCTTCTGACGTGTGCAACCAAGAACCTGACACACACAAAACTATTCACACATTTGGAATTACATAGTTGAAGCCAAAGTAAACCATCGTCTTGGAGTCCTACAGGTGATAGAAAACGTATTGCTTTTCGAGAGGCAAGGCTAGGGACACAGGTGTGGCTTTGTGCTTGGGTAACAGCCGTCTTTTGTACAGCGGACCATGAGCTGTGAGTTTCAGTTTCTCAGCCAGGCCTCCAGGGCTTGGAGCACGGGCCCCACGCATGCTCTCTTTTCTGCTATCCCCCGAGGCTAGGCCTGTACTCCAGCCAACCTGGCTTCCAGGCTGCTTGGTAGCCATAGCTTGGATTTTTGACCCAAATACTCACTAGATCTCCAGAGTTCAGCTTCTTCTAACACATGGATAAACGGAAAGTTTGGCTTTATTTTTCTTGAGTTGTCCGTTTGTGAGCACTTCTTGTAGTCACGAACTTTCTCCCACAGCTTCCAGCTCTGCTGAGCACCACGGCTTGCTCCTCCAACTCCAGGGCTGATTTAGTCCTCCTGATAGGAGTAGAGTCTTGCCCTCTCTTCATAGGCCTCACTGGGGAATGGGAGAGGGGGCAGGTCTCCTCCCCCTTCGACACAACGACCCCAGACTATACAGATGGAAATAATTTGCTTTATTGCTATGTTGGGACAATTGGAAATAGAATTAAAATTTAGTAGAGGGAAGGTTAAAGCTCTTGGGGAATTTGATTCCCCCAGAGTCACTAGGGAAGGTAGCACAGGATTAGGCCTTCAGTGGGTGGAGGTGGAGAGTTCTCCTGAGGTCTGGCCCTGGGTGTCCCACTTTTTCAAGCATCTTCTTCTACTAGACTCTTGGGAAAACCACTTCACTTCCCTGGAAACCATCCCCTTTCTCCTTCCAGACAATTCCTCGATCAGACTGTGGAACTCAGTAGGACTCCCAGCCATGCTTAGACAACCACATCCTGCAGATGTGGCAGACCTGGCAGAGCTAGGAGGAGTTGGGTGGGTCTCTGGATCCCCAGGGCCTGTGGCTAGGGGTGGGGGTGGGTCATCTGTGTCAGATTATTCTTTTTGCTATTCCCTTCAGGGGGAGCTGCAGCAGACATGACAGTCGGTAATTTTGGAATTTATTGGATCAGATACAATAATATATCCCAATGTAGTCATGAATTAAAGAGGAAAATTCACTAATGGGTGCTTCCCCTTTCCCTTGACTTCCCTGGGTTCCATTATAATGCACAGTAGGGTTTAGTCTCTTTCTTATTTTGCCTATCAGAACAATGGAGGGTTATTTAAAAAAAAAACAAAACACTTTTATTGAGATATAATTCATGAGTGACACAATTTGTCCATTTAAAAAGTGTACAATTCAATGGTTTTTAGTATATTCAGAATTGTGCAACGATCAACACAATCAGTTTTAGAACATTTTCATCACCTCAAAATGAAACCCCACACCTATTATCCACTCCTCATTTCTCCCCAATCCCCAGCCTTAGGCAACTACTAATCTATTTTATTTTGCTATGAATTTGCCTTTTATAGACATTTCATATGAATGGAATCACACAATATGTGGTATTTTGTGACTGGTTTCTTTCACTTAGCATAATGTTTTCAAGGTTCATCCATGTTATAGTATATATCAGTACTTCATTCCTTTTTATGACTGAATAATATTCCATTGTATGAATATACCACATTTTATTTATCCATTTATCAGCTTATGGATCTTTGGTTTGTTTTGACTTTTTGGCTATTGTGAATAATGTGCTATAAATATTCATGTACAAATCTTCTGTGCACATGTTTTCTCACTTCCCTTGGGTGTATACCTAAGAGTGGAATTGCTGGATCATATGATAGCTCTATGTTTAATCTTTTGTAGAACTGCCAAAATGTTTTCTTAAGTGGCTGCGCTATTCTACATTTCCACCAGCAGTGTATAAAGGTTTCAATTTCTCACATCCTTGCCAACGTTTTTATCTGTCTTTTGTATTACAACCATCCTAATAGCAGTATGAAGGGTACCTTCTGTGGTTTTGATTTGCATTTCTCCTTTGGCTCAAAATATGGTGAGCATCTTCTCTACTGCTTATTGGCTATTTGTGTATCTTCTCTGGAGAAATGTCCTTTCAGCTCTTTTGCTTATTTTTTAATTGAGTTGCTTGTTCTGTTTTGTTGAGTTGATGACTTGCAAATATTTTCTCCCATTCTGTGAGTTGTCGGTCCACTTTATTGATGGTATCCTTTGAAACACAAACATTTTAAAGTTTTTTGATGAAATTCTATGTTCTTATCTGTGTTCTTAATTGCTTTGCTTTTGTGTCCTATCTAAGAAATCATTGCCTACCCAAGGTCATGGAGGTTTACTCCTTTGTTTTGTTTTAGGAGTTCTAGAGTTTCAGATCTTATCTTTAGATCTTGATCCATGTTTAGCTGATGTTTGTATATGATGTGAATTAGAAGTCAACTTCACTTTTTTTCACTTGGATACCCAGGTGTCCTAGCACCGATCTGTTGAAAGGATTATTCTTTCCCCATCAAACTGTCTTGGCATTCTTACTGACAATCAGTTGACTGTAAATGTGGAGGTTTATTTTTGGACTGTCAATTCTATTCCATTGCTCTGTATGTTTGTTGTTACACTAATACCGCTAGTTACGTTTTAATCATGGTTGCTCTCTTTCTTACCCCTGAAGGAGCTCCTGGTTGGCTGATGGCTTGTTAACAACTTAGTCTGGGAAGGAGGCTACAGCCAAAGAAAGAAGGGGAGGTAGCCAATTCTTTGTTATGTCTGTTCTTGCACTGCTCTCACTTCTGCAAGAGTGGGATTCACAGCATAGAGTTGTTATCAGTGATGTCTTCATTCATTTATCCACTTGTAATACATTATGCAATTTACATGTACCTAATTCAGTGGATCTATAGATTATATTATCTAGATTCAGATAAACTAAAATTTGTTGAGCTTTTCTATGAAGACCATAAGCTGTCAGTGGTGTCTAAATATTAACACAAACACACAATAAAGATGCTACTTGGCAATGATTGAGAGAGTGACTAACTCCTTTCCTACAGAAACGTGCTATGGAGAAGGCATTTTGAAAACAGATCTTTAAATATTTCATAGTTATGTGGTTTGTTGCTAAAAACATGAGTGTGGAGCTACAAAAACTCTCACAGCTGCACATTTTTTAAACTTAAAAATGGCCCTGGCTGGTGTGGTTCAATGGATTGAGTGTCAGCCTGTGAACCAAAGGGTCGCTGAATTGATTCCCAGTCAGGGCACATGCTGGGTTGTGGGCCAGGTCCCCGGCCCGGGGTGTGTGTAAGGCAACCACACATTGATGGTTTTCTCCCTCACTTTTCCCTCCCTTCCCTGCCCTCTAAAAATAAATAAATACAATCTTTAAAAAAAACCTTAAAAATTAAAATTTGTAACCCATTTAAGGTTAGAAGGAAATGTTTCAGAGGCTTTTGAACCAATTTGTTAGTTTAGAAAAACAACTGGTTGACCTCAGGAAACATGGGTGTGCACTAACTGTGTTACAAAAGCAGCAGCACCCTTGTAGAATTAGTGGATAAGGCTGACAAACTAATTCTGTTACATAGTAAGCACCGTCAGTGACAACTTCATCCACTTGTGTACATACACTTGTATCTTTTAGAGCAGTGGTCCCTAACCTTTTTGGCACCAGAGACCAGTGTCATGAAAGAGAATTTTTCCAGGGACGAGGGGCAGGGGGAGAGTCAGGTGGCAATGTGAGCAAAGCTTCACTGGCTGGCTGCTTACCTCCTGCTGTGCAGCTGGTTCCTAATTGGTTTGTGGCCCTGGTTTGGGGACCCCTATTTTACAGAGAACTTTTAAGTATGGTTGCCATTAAAGTAGTAACAAAATAAACTGAACTCTAGAACCAGAACTTTGAAAAGATCAATAAATCAAGATACTGGAAAATAATAAAGCAAGTTCCATCACAGTGCTCTTAGTAAAAATATTATTATAAATAACATTAATAATACAAAGCCTGCCCTGGCTGCTGTGGCTCAGTGGATTGAGCGTCAGCCTGCGAGCCAAGTGTCGCTGGTTCGATTCCTAGTCAGGGCACATGACTAGGTTGCACGTCAGGTCCCCAGTTGGGGGCGCGAGTGAGAGGTAACCACACAGTGATGTTTCTCTCTGTCTCTTTCTCCTTTCCCTCTCTCTAAAAATAAAATAAATAAACAAACAAATAAATAAATAATTTAAAAAAATAATAATACAAAGCCTGTCCAGAAAAAGTCCAGTCATCGTTAATATAATGCAAACAGTTTGTGTGACATCGATGTAACCTAGTAGTCAAAGAGCATTGACTGGAATGCTCATGCATGAACAATGAAGACTTCACTGTTCTAGTTAGTGAGGGCTGTAGACATTGTTGAGTGACCATGTGTACCGTGTGGTCATCACATTCAAAATGACTAACTGAGTAAAGCAACGAATCTGCATCAAATTTTGCATTAAGCTTGAACATTCCTCCATGAAAACTATTCAGATGATTCAGGAGGCTTTCAGGGACAATGAGAGTGCAGTGCAAATAAAAGTGTGGCAAAAACACTTCAAAGATGGTCAAGAATCTGTTGCAAGTGACCCAGGTTCTGGAAGGCCTGCAACAAGCAGAATACCTGGGAATATTAAATGTGTACAGGCTGCAATCAACAAAGATCGGAGAACTGGGTGAGATCCCAAGATGCCTACTTTGAAGGGGACTGAGGCGTCATTGTCCTATGTACAATGTTTCTTGTACCTTGTATCTTCTTCAATAAGTGTCTCTATTTTTAAAAAAGATTTTATTTATCTTTAGAGAGAGGGGAAGAGAGGCAGAAAGAGGGGGAGAGAAACATGTGTGGTTGTCTCTCACATGCCTCCAACCGAGGACCTGACCTGCAACCCAGGCCTGTGCCCTTACTAGGAATCGAACTGGTGACCCTTTGGTTCACAGGCCAGCACTCAATCCACTGAGCCAGGGCTATATTTTATTTTACATGGCTGGATACCTTCTGAACAGACTTGATATTTTATATTTTATAATAGATTAAATACCATTAATAGTAATATTAATATTAGACATTTTAGTGAGAATAAAAGCAATATATCACTAAGTAAAATACAGAATATTTTAGAATACATATAGATTGTTTAAGCAAATAGACCTGTACTGGGCAGAGGGCCTTAAATTTTTTTACTGATAGGAATATGCCTTCAAAAAAGTGGGTACCACTGGCCTAAATTATTACATTATAAAGCAAAATGACCCTATCAATTGCCAATAACGAGCTGGAGTGAATAGCATTTCTCAAACTCATCTGACCATGAAACATTTGGAGAGATGAGTGTTCCAAGAAACCTTCTTTGGATGATGCTGTATGATGGTTAAGAGGATGAACCTGTGGGCAGACAAAGCTGGGTTTAACTACCAGCCTCGTCACATACTAGCTGGGTATTACTAAATCTTTTTAAACTTCCATTTCCGTACCTATAAAATAGAACTAGTAATATCCACCTCATGTGCTCTTATGAAGTTTAAAAATGATATTGTACATAAGTGCATAGCATAGTGCCTGACATCTTTGTAAGCACTTCTTGAAGGGAAACTTCTCGTATTTTGTCACCTAGGATAGTTATTTAGATACCTGTCTTATCTTTCATACCTACACCTCTTCAGGGCAAGGATCAAAACTTCTACTACAAGTCCCATCTAACACTTAGCTGCAATAGATAGTCATAAGTGAATGGAGAAATAAGTGATAGAAACAGACTTCTCTGAAGCTAAAGAGTGGGAGGTGAAGTATATCACCAAAGACTGAAGGAGACACATTAATTTCTCAGCTGTTTGTAAAGCACCTTTTAATGACTAAACCAGAACACTCACACAGGGTGAGTCCTCATAGCAGCTTTTGTTACCTAGGCTGTTGATAACAATTAGCCAGTAATTAATTGTTTCCAGATGCTCCTCTTTGACTGATCATTCAAAACCAATTTATTATGGTTCTCCTGTGGTTTGGTATTGCTATGAGCTAGCAGCCTACCACACCTGAGACAAAGGCAGAGTGACTCTGGGTGTTTTAAAAGTCAGGGGTATAAGGACTAGAGACACCAGGGAGAGTTTGGCCATGGGAGGCTAAGCTAGGCTTCTGCCCACCCTGAACTTGAGATATACCTGACAAATAAAATTGTAATGTATTTAAAGTGTACAATGTGACGATTTGATATGCATATACATTGTGAAATGATTACTACAATCAAGTGAATTAACAAATCCATCACCTCGCTTACTTTTATTTGGTGAGAATGCTTAAGATTTATTCTCTTAGCCCAAATTTCAAGTATATAATACCATATTATTAACTACAGTCATCATACTGTACCTTAGATGCTCAGAACTCACTCATCTTACAACTGAAAGTTTACCCTCTGACCAACATCTTCCCACATCCCCCTCCCCCCAGTCCCTGGCAGCCACCATTCCACCATTCCACTCTGTGTTTCTGAGTTCAACTTCTTTTTTAGATTTCACACATAAAAGATATACAGTATTTGTCTTTCTCTGGCTAAGGTGGGCTTTAAAGGATTGACAGGAGACAAATTGTTTCAGGCCTCCATGAAGAGTGAAGGCATTTTTCTTTGTGTCCCTCCCCCATGTGCCTTTTACAGTGTTTTGTGATAACAACCCTAATAATTATAGTCCTCCTCCTCCTGATGACATAATTATTTAACAATAACCCAAATAAGTCCTAGGCCTGGCAAGCCCAGTTCTGGGGTGGTATTGCATTCAGAGAAAGAACATGGCAACCCAGAATGAAGGTAATTCCTAAGTATGTTATTCAGTGTACAACTCACAGTCACGCTTTGGAGAGTAGTCTCCCTTTCATTCAGCAGCTGCTTATACCCCTCTTACTTTCCATTTCTTATTCTTCACCAGTATCAGTTAGGGTTGCGTTCTGCTGCATGTGGCTGAAACCTGTATGCACATGCTTGACACAATGGAGGTCTCATTTTCCTTTTGTAACCAGAACTTCAGAGGTAGGCAGTTCAGGGCGGGTACCACTCCTTGAGGAAGTTTCAGGAACCCAGTCTTTCTCTGGCTTCCATCTTTTGCAAAATGGCTGCTTCGCCCCGAGACTTTGAATCTGTCTTCTCAGTGGGAAGAAGAATGAATAGCAAATGACAAAAGCTTTGTGCATGCTTGCTGAGTTTTATTTGTTTTTAATCAGGAACTTAATAATTTCTGGAAACTCCACCCAGTAGAGTTCTGTTTATATCTCCTTGGCAGAATTGGGTCAATTGGCCATCTTTAGCAGAAAAAGAGTCTGGGAAGGTAAGGATTTTTGTTTGTTTATTTATTTTCATTTTCTTAAAAAAAATTGTTGACACTATTACAGATGTCCCCCATTTCCCTCCCTTTGCCACCCTCCACCCAGGCCCCTCCTCACCACATTGTTGTCTGTGTCCCTGGGCTATGCATATATGCATATATGTTCTATGGCTAATCTCTTCCAGTTGTCCCTGAAAAAAAAATTGGGGAGAAAGGAAAGAATGATGGCTAGACAGCTGACAGAGTGTGCTGTATTTCTCTCTCCACCAAAATGCTCCTTGAACTTCCTCTAACACATTTGAACTCCCCGCTCTTTCTGTTGCTATTCTTTTCTTTTTTCTTTCAAGGTCAAACTGGATCTTTTCTTTTCCAGCTTTCCCGGTGCTCCTCTCCCTACCTGAGAAACACCTACTGTACGCCAAGCACTGTGCCTACTCCCTTATAAGTATTATTTTATTTAACTCTATGACAGCCTATAAAGCAGGTAGTTTTTATTATCATCCCACTTATAGGGATGATAATTTGCCAAGGTCACATCACTAATAAGAAGTAGCTCTGCCATTTGAGCCCAGATGTCGTAGGTGGAAACTGGCTGAGATGGAGATTTGTAGACAGGAAATTCATTGTGAAGTATCTTCAGGATTAACACCTGTGGGGAAGCAAGAACGCAGGACTGGCCAGAGGGAGAAGTTAAACTAAGACATGGTTGCAAGAAAAGCTTCAGCCAACCCCACAAGGAGCTTTGGGGCTGAGAAGGCACTTCACAATAGTCCAACATTGAGGCAAAGGGACCAGGCCTGTACACCCTTGCAGAAGTGGGAGTTCCCTAAACGGGAAGTAGGCTCTCATGAAGAGGGGGTACGATCTTGGGTGGTGTAGTTCTCTTCATCTGATGGCAATTTTGGGAGGTCTCTCAGACCATCAATTGCTCACACTCCGAGCAGGAGGGTGGTAGGTGGGAAATGAAGGCTTCAGTCCTGAAGGGGACACCATGGCATCTACAATTGTCCAATCTCTATGCTGCTTAGATCCGGTTCTTTCATATAGTAAGTTCTCGGAACAGTTCCTACCAGATTCTGGTTGGTTTCTTCTCTTGGGGAAACTTATACGAGTAAGGTTAGTAGGGTGAATTATAGCCCTTGCCACTGTCACTGGTCTTAAAACTGCAATTAGTAATCCCCTTTCCTAGATTCCCCTGACCCTAAGTTAGCATCTCTGCTGGTCTCAGTGGCTTTCACATTAGGTTGACCAAAACCCACACACCTGAAAGGGTTTGAGCCCCTAGCCACCATGTCTCTTTTTTAGAAGTGGCTGCTGTATGTGTCTCTTTACCATTGTAACTGAACAAGGGAGAACCAAGACATGCCCCACGAATCATCAAACTCATTCTCCTCTGCACCTCACTGTCTGACAGCGGGTGGGATGTACAGAGTAAATTCACTCTAGCATGCCCCCTTCTCTGAGTCTTTTGTTCCCCTAGTCCATTGCCTGTCATAAAGGCTCTGGCCTTACTATTTTGCTTAGGGTGGGTTATTACTTTCTCCAAGCTTCCTAGAGCCATCCCAGTGACCTATTAGCATAGTATCCTGGTGGCCTTGCCAGGAGGTAAATACCATAGTATAGCGTCCTGTTCATACCACTAAACTGCTTTGTCTAGCATTGTGCTTTCCTCCTCCACTCTCCCCCCGCCAATCCCATACATGCAGACATATGACCACAGCTTCTGCAGGTATATTTATGTTAGTTAGATCCTTTAGTTCCTTCAGGATATAGTGCCTTTCCTCCTTTGTCACATTCAGCATTCCCTCAATGGGGTTATTTTTTGTGACTTGACCTTAGTTATTCATCTGGTAGACAGGAAGAAAGTTGCAGGTGGATGCTAAGGAGGGTATGAGTTGCCTTGCAAGGTAGGTACTTAATTTTTAAGCAAGGTGCATGGGGTACTTGAACAAACCCAGAATGTTCTGGGTGATGTGGGGTGATGGGAGGTTTTGAGGTTTTTAAGTACGTCAACTCAGATGCCCCATCCAAAGTGTCAGGATCCCACTTCTTCCAACTACAGCCCTGACCTTGGCAGAGCAGACTTGCCAGAGCTGAGAATTCAACCTTTCTGGGTTTCTACTACTCTCATAATTAAGTCCTGGGCCTGATCCTCAGTTTTCTCTTTCCTCATTTATGCACACTAAGGAAGCACTCTAGCTTTCATCCTTAGCCTTTAATTGGTGATTCATCACCTTCAACTTTTTATTGTCTCTCCCCACAGCATAGGCTTACTCCATCAATAGCTACCCAATCCCATAGTTCTTAAATTGCTATTTTCCCCATATTTTAAAAATTCCCAATAGATTGCATCTACCAGTGCATTCTTGCAGCAACATTCCATCCCACCCACCCATCCCATCACCACTGCTGAAAGTTTTAACAGTTGCGCTGCTCCAACATGCTAGGGCCAGCAGGTGACTCAGCTCCTTGGACTAATTGGTTTAATTTAGAATCTCTGGAAAACCAACTCTGAGATGGAGATTTGCAGGACAGTTTATTAGTAACACTCTTGGGATCAACGCTGTGTGGGAGTGAAAGGAGTAGGACTGAGCAGAAAGAGGAGTTGAACTAAATGTAGTCACAGCAAAGGCCTATTATTCCCTTGGGAGGTGGTCCCTTAAGAAAGAGCCCTTCAATATGGTCCCACCTTGAGGCTTGCATCTACCAGTCATTTGTGCACCCTCTTCTGGGTCTTGGTGTGACTTGGCTAAGGTAGTTCTCTTGCTGAGACCAGTTCTTGGAAAGGGACTCAGCTGAGAGCTGTTGGTCACTGACATTCCCAGCAGTGGGGGAAATGGGCACATCAGTCCTGAGGAGCTGAGTGCTCCTTGCTGTGGTGGAGGCATGGGGAGTGGGTGGGATGGAGGGAATGCTACTGGAATAAGATGAAGAAAAAATTGCTGAAGATTATCAGAGGAGGCCCTGGCTGGTGTGGTTCATTGGGCTGGGCACCAGACTGTGAGCCAAAAGGTCACCTGTTTGATTCCCAGTCAGGGCACATGCCTGGGTTGCAGGCCAGGGGCCCACTTGGGGGCATGTGAGAGACAACTGACCGAAGTTTCCCTCACACATTGTTGTTTCTCTTCTTTCTTCCTCCCTTGCCCTCTCTCTAAAAAGTAAAATAAATAGTCTTAAAAAAACACACACACACAGAGGATGAATGAATGAGATGCATTTAAAACTACATCAAACAAACACTAGTAGTTCCCCTGAATACTCCCTGTTAGACAGTGCAGAATAGGGGATGTTAGGATACACATTTAATTCTATTCTACTCTGAAGCCTGTGTCTCTCCACTAGACCAGAGGTGGTCAAACTAGTGCTCCGTGGGCTAAAGTCAAATAGTAAACACATTGTGTTTGGATGCACAAGTGTTTTAAAAATGTTAATAGGCTGCCACAATGTAAACAATGGAAGAGTTTATGTATAAATTCAGATCTCCAGTTTCTCTTCAATAACTGGGAAGATCTACTGACTGAAGTTGAGTGACAGTTACCACTTTAAATGGGGTCCTGTACTCCTTAGTCCACCAGGGTCTTTCTGCATTACCTTCTTTGGCATTTTTTGTTAGAATTCCTGCTATACTCTGCACTGCCTAACACAGTGCATGATACACGTAATAGGTGTTTGGGTACTGAGTTCAGTGGAATTGAATGAATTTAACTGGAGAGAAAGTTGGAATGAAGTCTAGACTTCCAAGTGTAATGAGGGGCTTGGCACTCAGGGGAGGCAAGAGACCAGCAAGTGCAGATTAGGATGAGTTAATGATGTGCTGGCAGGAGCCTGAGTAAAGCAAGAAGAGCAGAAGGCTGAGGCCTGAAGTCTTACCCTAGAATTAGAGAGGAATGGGCAATCAGGAAAGAAACCAGAGAAAGAGAAGAAAGAGAAGCACAGAGGGACCTCAGTCACGGAAGACCACTGGAGTCAAAGGAGCTGAGGATTTAGGCAGCTGCATCCAGTCTAGTGCAAGAGATGAAGGGAACAGACAGGCAAAGGCCATGGCAACAGGACGGTAATTAGGGACTTTCAGAGGAAGTACGAGAAAAAGAAAGGACAACTGGGCGTCTGGAAGTTTGGCAGTGAAGAAGAGGCATTGGGATGCTCTCTGTGGGTATGAATGAGAGCTTTTTCAGGGGTCCTAGTTGGAGAAGGCGTAGATGAACATTTATTTAATATTCATCCTTTTCTTCAGCACTGTCATCATTTCTGACATCATCCAAAAGAAATTAGGCAGTATTCTTGTTGCATTTTTAAAGAATGGACTAAAGAACTATCCAGAACTTGTTCCCTTGTTCTAGTGGAATGAAATATTAATTATGTATTTTGGACAATCACCAGCTAGCAGAGATTGAACATGTCTCTCACGGACATATCTATGTTTATGTGGGCTATTGGCTTTGTGAATTTCCTGTGGTAAAACTAAAATTCTAGTTTTGCTCTGCCCTCTCACTCAGTATCCTTCTATGTGGCCTAACAGGTTACTAATTAGTGTGTGCTCAGAATATGTAAACTCATTTTAACATTAGCCTAAGAGTATAGAGGAAGATAAAAATAACTCATTCCAAAGTTCATGTTGGCTATAGGTCATCCATTGTCTTGGATGTAATCCTTTTCCTGGAAAACCATCTTGACCAATTCCACATGGAATCATTTCAATCCTAGTATTACGGGCATAGGGAACACCTTTGTTTCAGGAGACCCACAGTCTGTCTATTGTCTTTGGAGTCAAACCATCTGGGTTTATATCCTTATTTTGCCACCTACCAACTCTGTGACTTCTGGCAAATCCCAGACCTCCTGTGACCTAGCCTATCAGTTAGATGAGGTTAATAGCTATTGGAAAGACTCATTGAAAGATTTAAATGAGATGATGAATATGTTGAATTAATGCCTGTCGAAGCCCTTAAAGGCTTTTTGAGGGTGGTGAAACTTGAATCTACTGTATTATCAACCGTGTAAAAGTTTAATCAACTTGGGTGCCTATCAGTCCAACAGAGGAAGTTTACACTGGGATTCCGGAGGCGGAGTACTTCGTCATTGGGTCTATCTAGCATTGGGATTCAAGAGGTCGTTAAAATAAAACAAAACAAACAAACAAAAACCCGATTCTCTCTTCCCCTTGCTTTTTAGTGTTTCTCACAGAAACTGTGAAGGACCTGGAAACCTGAGGTTGTGTGTCTTATCTTTTCGTGAGAGCTTAAGGCAGGAGGGGCTCGGCACATCCTGCCCAGATCAGCGGCAGAGGGCTGCAAGCTGGGGGAAACGTTAGCACCAGGGCGCTCTAACTTCCAAGACCGGGAGCAATCCAAACCCTGGGGCCGGCGGGGGAGGGGAAGCCTGGTGTGGCGCTGGGGATGGAAGCGGATGCGCTCGGGTCAGCTCTGACTTTCGCCCGCTGAACCCAGAGCCAGAGTCTAGGTGAGCCTGGCGGCTATAAGGGACGCGCGCCGCCGGGCCGGGAGGAGTTAGGTGACGTCACCTCCAGGAGGACTCGCTTTTTCATTAATGAAACCGGCCGGCGCGGGCGCATGCGCGGCAGGCCCCCTTCCCTCTCGCTTCCCCCTCCCCTTTCCCAGCCGCTCTCTCAATCTCTAGCTCGCTGGTTCTCCCTCTCCCCGGGCCGTGGAAAGGATCCCACTTCCGGTGGGGTGTCATGGCGGCGTCTCGGGCTGTGATGGCTGTGGGGAGACGGCGCTAGGGGGGAGAGCGACCAAGAGGCCCCCTCCCCTCCCCGGGTCCCCCTCCCCCGCCCCCCTCCCCCTAGCCTCCTCGCCAACGCCCCCTTCCCCTCTCCCCCTCCCGGCTCGGCGCAGGCCCCCCATCCCCACCCCCGTGGGAACGTTCGGAGCCTGCACTCCTCAGACCCTCTCCTCGACTCTTCCCTTACCTCAGCCCCCGCTCCCCGCCCTCTTCCCAGCCCTGGGCGCCGGCCGCCCCGTCCCTCCGCCGCCCCCCGGCCGCGGGGAGGACATGGCCGCGCACAGGCCGGTGGAATGGGTCCAGGCCGTGGTCAACCGCTTCGACGAGCAGGTAACGGGCCCGGGGCGGGCAGGAGGTGGGAGCGGTGTGGGGGTGGGGACGGAGTGGGTGAGGGAGGAAGGAGCAGCCGCCTCCCCCGCGGCTGCCTCAGGCTCCGGAGGAAAGGAAGGGGGGACAAGTGGGGGTGGCCTAGGGGGAAGTGCGGAGAAGGAGGGGATCGCTGGTCGTCGGGCTCTCTTTCCCTCCTAAATCGGGGAGTGGGGCCTTGTCCCTGACGCCCTCCCCCCCAACCCTCCATCCCTATTATCGCAGCCCATCCGCTTGCTAATAAGGATGAGTGACCTGGGGGCGCTTTCTGGGGCTCTCCATCTGGATTTAATCACCCCCCCCCTTTTCTTTTTGAAAGAAGGTGGGTAACATTTAGGGGGTTTCCTCTTCCCTCAGTAGACCTCATTGGGGGTGAGCTACTGAAGGCACCCCAAGGCCCGTCTTGTGTACCCCCTCACAGGAGAACGATAACACCCCTCCCCTCCCCCAGTTTCTTCAGCTTCCTCTCTTGGAGGGGGAAGAGTAGAAGAAAGCAGGGAAAGCACAGGTTTTCTTACTTTCTGCTCCATGGTCTCAGTCTGTGCCTGGAGCTCTAAGTGCACGCACGCACACACACACACACGCGCGCGCGCGCACACACACACACACACACACACACACACAGCACGCTTTTCTGATGCCCACACGGGCGTCCCCCCAGATCCTCATGAGACAGGACTCGCTTTTACATTGCTGTTTGCATTGGAAACATGGGTCTTGATCCCTCCTGCTTCTGAAACGTTTTTCCCGTTTTTCCTTCCTTGATCATTGCAGTTTCTCCCTTTACTTTTGCCAGCTGTCTGAGGATGTTAATGTTGCTTTCCTGAATAAGCTTCTTGGGGAGTAAGGGGAGAAGGGTGGCAGGCAAGCGGGAAACGGCATCCGAGCCGTTGACAACGGGGAGCCAGGACAGCTGGGATGTGGTCCTAGAGCCCACAGATAGGCTAGGGTTTTGTTATTGGTTTTAATTCTCACCTCTTGGTTGACAAGAGAACTTTCATGAGACTATGTGGGATGGAAAAAAAAAAGTTTCATAGCTTGGGGAGGTGCCTTTTTGTTCCCTGAACGTCACACGGTAAATCCTAGGGTTGATCAGAATGAACGTGCATGGAGCCTTTTGTCAGTGGGAATTAGTTTAACTTTGTGTTGCTGTAGGTAGTTCGGGATGTTTAAAGGGATCCCCTCCCCACCCTTTTTTTTGCAGCTTTCTGTGATGAGGGAACAGTTTAAGATTGAGTCCATTTATTTTGTATACTGGATATAGTCATCAAACTGATTATGGGAGCTGAATGGGAGGGGGAGATGGGCTCCACTATTATTTGATCCATAAACATTTCCTTACAGGACTCAGTGTTTCTGATCTACCTGAGAGATATTTGGGAATAGGCAGAGGAATTGAGAAGAAATTTGAGAGGAAACTACATGGATACAATAGAATTATAAAACTGTCAGAGACTTGAAGGAATCGTTTCACCCATCCTTCCGCTTTCAGAACAAAAAGCATCTAAACCAACTGTACTACTAATCTATCTGAGGAAGGGAAATGTTACCACGTATATTGGATTATATTACTGAGAGACCATTAGGTTTAAAACTTGATAAAGACTTTTCTCTTTGTAACTTTTAAAGGGGCACACAGAAGAACACCAAAACTTAACCAATTTTAAAAGTGATTACCTCCTTAATTAGGGAAATGGCAGTTGCAAAGATGGCCAGCCAGAAAGTTGAGAGCATCAGTCATATATACTTAACCTGCCTTTATTATCCTCAACAGTAAGTTTCTAAGTTGAAATTGGCAAATCTTAGGTGTCTGTTTTTAAATTGTGGCTCATTAACTGGGTTACTTAACAAATTAGCACCTTCTTAGACACCGCACCTATCTGCCTCACCAGCCTCTGCTGAGCTTTGAATCTGAAAGGGAATAAAGGAAAACTGTGGTTATGTGAAGGTTTTCTTTTTCTTTTTAAGAAATTGAAAAAAGGTACCCCTGAAGAATAAATATGTTCATTTAAGCACTTATATTTTCCATATCTTGTCAAGTAAAAACAGTATATAAAACACCCCCCAACAATAATATTAGGGAATAAACTCTGATTTTTGATTTGTTAACAATAGCTTGTTAGTTGTAATTTGAATGCGAATCAGAATATTCTGTGAATATTTGGTATAAAGTTCACAGTATAAAATGATTGGCAAGTGTCTTTGAAGTTGCATGTTAAGTGGCCAAATAAATAGATTTGTAAAACTTTGAAGCTGTTAAGGATTAAAAAATAAATCTCCTAGCCTTGTTCTTAAAGCCTGTTCTGGCATTTTTATAAGGATTTAAAAAGTAGTTGAAAATAAATACTCCTTGGGCAAAGGGTATTATATAGTGAGTGAAGAAAAATGCTTATTTTTTGTTCTGGAACTCATTTTTTGTAAAAAAATTTCTTCCAGCTGGTCCTCAATTGGTTCTCTGTGCTCCTTCGCTTCCTCCACCTTATCTAGCATCTAATTTAGTCTTTCTCAATGTGATCTCTTTTTTTCTTCACCTTCAAACTCACTAAGATTTCTTTTGTCTTAAACATTTGGTTGGTCTTGTAGCCTTCTCTCTATGGCTCAATCCTTTTCTTCCTTTTGGTGCCAGATACCCGCTGCTCTACTGTTTATCCACCCAGTTCCTTTCTGACTCTCTGAAAACTGGCTTCTGCCTCTGCTTTCTTTCTGGATTGCTGTTTTCTTGAAAGTGATTCCTTCTGGCAAAATAGTGGTTTTTGCTCAACTGTAATGCCACAGTGATGTTCCATTACTCCTGGAAACCAGTCTCCTCTGATTCCCAAGACAGTCCTGTCTTGTATGTATGCTTGCAGGTCTTCATATATTGATGTTCTCATTGATTTGGGGCAGATGTGCTTTCTCTGTCATACTGTGTTGCCTGTCATTGAACCGGGGTTCCTAAATTGGGGTCTGAGGTTTTCCCTGCCTCTGTCCTTCTGCTCTCCATTAGCTCGCTATGGATCCTAGATTTAATTTTCCTCATCTGTCAGAAAAGAACTGTCTAGAAAATCTCTGAGGTTCTCTTTCTAGTTTAAATAGTCGATGATTTTAATATTTTAACAGCATCGCCCTGAGCGACGTCAGTCTGCTGGGAGCCGACCCCACTTAATTTACCAAACTATTTCTCGTTGTGCCTTAGCCTGCACCTATGTTCCAGGCAGGGTGGCTCAGTCCCTTCTGCTGCTTTCTGCTTCTCTCAGCCTTTGTTTATGCGGCCCTTAAATGCTTTCATTCCTCTTTGTGCTTTTCTCATTTCCGTTCATCCTTCAATGTGCAGTTAAAGCTTCACTTTTCCCATGAAGTCCTCCTGGACTAAACTGCCATCTCACTTGGTATGCTTGTCACCTGGAGTTCTGCAGAACCACCTGGTAAGGTTTCTCCCCCTCAGGAGGGTTGGTCGAACACAGCTTAGCATTGTTTCTTTTTTTCCTATCTTTTTATCAAATAGAGTGTACACTTTCTGAAAAGCAAGAGGCCTCTGTTTGAATTTGCTTATAGTCACCCCAGTGCCCAGCATACTTAAGAGCATACAGTGTGTTGTTGATGGAATGTTTTTCACATGGTTCTTGGTTGAAAGGTACACTGTCTAAGTGGTAATATTGGCTTTGTTATGGTTATTAAATAACCAGATTTTAATTTCGTTTTTATAATAGCATCTTACAAGTTAGGTGGTATTTTAACTGGGAATAGTTGTTTTTTTTGTTTTTTTTTTAAGGCGCCCTAAAGAGAAACTTGTACATATTTATATATCCTCCCCCAGAGCTAACATGTTTTTTGAGTCAGGTTTCAGATCTGATTACCTTTGTGATCTCAGATTTTTCACTTATTAAAAATTTTTTTTTTAATTTATTGATTTTAGAGAGAGGGAGGGAGAGAGGGAGAGAGGGAGAAAGAAACATTGATTTGTTGTTCTACTTATTTATGTATTCATTGGTTGATTCTTGTATATGCTCTGACCGGGGATTGAACCTACAGCTTTGGTGTACTGGTACGATGCTCTGACCAATGGAGCTACCAGCCAGGGCAGATTTGTCACTTAATTTTAGTCTGTATATCAGGAAATTTTTTTTATAATTGTCTGATAGGATAATGAAAGTGAAATACTTTGAAATCTCTTAAATTTTTCAAATGTAAGATTAAACATTTTTTACAGTTTACTGACTACTGTGTTTTCACTAAATAAGGGAGATTGACTAGTCTCTGGATAGTCCCCTGGTGTGTAGTTTGGCTGATATATACCTTACTTAAGCATTTGCTGACAAATACTTAGGTAACATATCATGATAATAAATCTTTTTGTAACATTTGGATGTCTGTAATCTGTTTTCTTGCTTTATCATCTAATCTGTGGCGTACATACGATATATAATATGGGTCTTCAAGTGTGGGAAGTGTGATAGGAAAGTGTTGTAAGATGTTCTGTGAATTGGGCTGGCAGTATTTTTACATTAGATTTTAAATATTCCTACACTTCTTTTTATTTGACTTTTTGACTAGTAGGGAATTGATTCAAAAATATGCTTTTTATTTTTTTATTGTGATTAGCATGGAGAATTTTGTACTTAAAGGAAAGGTTAGTGATACAATAAGTAATCATGCCTTATTTTTGCATCTTTGTTCTTAAAATTACTCAGACTGCTAAGGGGCATATTTGTTTTTGCCTTTCAAATTTGGTGTTATGGGGTTCTATATAGACTATGTTGTTGCATTATAACAACATGCTTTTAAGGGTGAGCAGTGTGTATGTTAAAAATGTGTTTTGTACATGTGTTCCTTAGGCCTCAGTCCATTCTTCATTAGGGGTTTTGTGTGTGTCAGTGTATAAGACAGGGGACAAGAGGTATGGGAAGGCTTTTTCTCTTTTTAAAGGAGGAGAGTGTTGTATAGAAGAAGTAGAAGGGGAGATCTGTGGTCAGCTTAAACTGTTAAAAGGTTTAGAATCAATACTGAAGTAGAATATAGGCATCTTAAGCTCTTTATTTGCAGAGGATTGACTTGTATTTATAAAAGCATTGGCATTTCATCTGTCTTTTAGAATACCCCATTTTCTTGGGGGTAGAGAAAGATGAGACTGTTTTGACCTTGAAGAATAGAAAAATTAAGGTGTTTCACATTGTAGTGACTGAATTAAGTTTAAGGTTTCAGTAACTTGTCCATTTCTGTGTTATACCAAATGGTAGAGCCTTCAGTAAACAGCATTCTCAGGTTGTGCTGAAGAAAAATTTTAATGTTGTAGAATATAAATAACTGGAACTGATAGTGCCCTCATTAAATTCCTTTAGGAACATGCCTATTTGATTACTTCAAGAGATATATGCCTGTGATGTATAGTTATATTATTTGGTTCTCTGAGTGTGGCTTTTGAGCCATTGACTATATTATCAAAAGAGCTTCTGTTGAGACAAGAAAGCCCCAACCTAATATGGAATCCCATCCAATTGTAATGAAGAATTGGAATTATCCTCTAAAACTTGGCATATTTTTACTATAAATGGTACTAATTTCTTTGCAGTAGCAGTAATTTGAGGTGCAAACTTCCAGATTGCATATTTTCTTGAAACCACAGCCTGGCACTCTTGGTTTGGCTCAGGGTTGTCACTACCACCTATAAGCTGTTGCCTGCCCCTGTTCGTATTTTAGAGCTTTGAGTGTCTTACCCTATTGAGTTTCGGAGAACTTAATTTTTCTTCATGAAATTCTTTCCCCACCTCCACTTCACATCCCTCAAGCTGGGTGTTCTATCTAGTGCAAGAGGCATGCAGTTAATTTGGTACATAGCCCGACTTTTGCAAATTGTCTTAAAGAACTTGTACTTAACTTATTATTAATCATAGTTTTATACCCTTGTGGGTAATTATGACTCCTAACAATCTCAAGTGACCCTTCTCTGTTTAATTGTTGACAGCTTTCCTTGGGTAGTCTTCATAGTAGTTTGGGCATGAGAAACAGCTCTTGCCACCTCAGGTCTGTGATGGCAGCTTACTGTACGTTGAATAGTAAGAGAAAGAGCTTTTGACTGTGCAGTGTTCAGTGTGGCCTTGGGCAAGTCAGTTAACCTCTCTGAACTTCAATTTTATATGTCTTCATCTGTAAAATGGGGATAATTCCTGCCTTACTCATATCATGGGCTTGGTTAGTGTCTTAGGTATAAGTCTTTTACATGAAAGGAAGCTATAAAGTTAGTCAAAAGTTACTATTATCATCATCCTGTGCAGTATTTTTCTGTCGAGTAGTATTTCTACTCTGCTTGAGAAAATAAATAAAATTAGAGAGGCAAAATAACTTGTTCACAATCACATGACTGTAATTAATTGAACTTAAAAAGGAATGTGTCTTATTCCTTAGAGCAGTAACTTTTCAATAAATAGAGCTTTACAAAAAATACTATATTTTCTGAACAGATAGCATAAATATGTAAAGTGAGGAGTGTATCTTTTGATTCTTCACTTAAAGATGAGATATTACATTTTACCTTTTAAGTTCATCTGAGAGTATCTGGAAATCTTTCATGATTGGTCATGTGTTAGAAATAGATGCGAATTTTTGAACATCGTATCCTTGATTTCATTGTTCATCATTCTTTTCACTTTATCAAAGCTTTCTGGGTTGTTAGAGCAAGTTCTACATTGTTCCCTTTTTATTTAGATTTATAACATTGCATTATACTCACTGCAGATTTTTGGGTGAGGAGAGTTGTTGACTCCTGAAGGTGAGAGAATAAAATCTGTGAGAACACCAAAGGGTGTGTACACAATTATAAATATGAGATTATATATTTATTTCATTACTTTATCTTGGCATTTCACAGTCCAAGCATTTCATTTAGGATTTGATTAAATTTGAGGCAGTCTTTTAAATTTTGGTAGTATTTGAGTGCCTTGTTCTGTTGATTCCAGGGTATTTGTTTTTCTTTGCTTCTCATGTCATTGGTCTTGTCTTTTGGAGTATCTTTCTAAATCCTGTCTTCACCAGCTCAGGGCTGGGAAAATGTTTTTTTTTTTCTGCCCCAGGCAGGTCTTCTTCCTTTTGGACTGACGGGGAAGAAAGGCAGCATTTGTATTTCCTGTTTTGTTTCAGGTTTTGGCTTCTAATAACTGAATTTTCAGTTGAGAGTGGGAGAGAGAGATTTTGTTTTGGTCACCTGTTGTCAACAAAGATCAATGAAAGCCTGTGCTCTGGTTTCTGCCCTGACACGACTACCTTGCAGTGTATGCAGGTTGATTAAATTTTGAGCTGTTTCATTACCTATAAAACAGGAGAAACATGATCTGACAGTGCAAAACTTTTATAAATCTTAAAATGGATTGATTTTTGTTCCATTCTTTAAAGAGCCAGTCCTCTGATTGAAAAAATTAATTCCAGTCACTAATTGATCCTTAGTTAGGAGGAATCTGAGATTATTTAAATCTACTTCTGGAATAGTCCTGGCAGATGATTGTCCAACCGCTACTTGAACATTTATTTTAAAATACAGTGGTAATTCATGTTTATTGTAGAAATATGGAAACGCTGCAAAATCACACAAAAAAAGTAAAAATCATTTCAAATTCCACAACTCACAGAACCATGATTAAAATTTTGGTGTGTGTAATTAAATGTGCTCATTCTGAAATCAAACTGCCTGCGTTTGATCTCTTGGGCTCAGGCTGTGCCACTGCTTTACTAGCCCTTGGTCAAGACACAATTTCTTCAAACTTAAATTTCTTCACCTGTAAAATAGGGTCCATAATACTATTCACACAGAATGATTGTGAGATTTCAATTACGAAATATATGTAAAGCATGTGGTACAGTTCTGGCACATAGAAGGAACTCAATAATGTTAGCTACTGTTATTAGTGCTTGTTATTGGAACCAAGAGAGACACATTGTTTTATAATCTGCTCTTTTAGCATAACAGTGTAATCTGAACATTTGCTCGTGTAATTAATTTTATATTTAAAAACTTGTAAGAGATTGCATGTAATTTTTATTTTTCCTTAATAATGTAAAAATAAATTTTGAATTTTTTGTATTCAACATCTTCTTTTGTCCTTAGGGTGACCAGGGATACTGTGTCTCAAGGTAACCCATTCCCTTAGTAGAATCATAATCATTAGAAACTCTCCCCTTAAATTGAGGCTCATCTATTTTACTAAATCAGTAAACATTTAAATGTCCACTATTTGTGGTAAATGCCCAGCATTGTGTTAAATGTTGGGAAAATAAAGACAAGACATGTTCTTGGTCTCAAGGAACCTAGAATCTAGTAAGGGAGAAAGACAATTAAGAAAATTATGGTAAATACATATGTATAGAGTACACTGGCGGTATGTAATAGTAGCACTTAATTTAGACTGGGTGGTTAGGGAAGCCTGGGTCGAGTTGTGAATCTTGTAGAGTCTTGTATACCATACTAAAATGTTTAAACTCTTTTGAAGGCTTTGGGTAAATGTAATTTCGCTTAATGGCTTATCCTGTAGTGGGAAAGATTGAGGAATATAATAAAGGGAAAGGATGGCATGAGGTACCATAAGAGGTAGAAGAGGGTAGAGATCTAAATTCAGGTGGTGGAATTAGGGACTGAGATGGTAGAGAAGGAAAGAATGGGTTTGATTTGTAGTAAATGAGAGAGAGTGGGCAGTTTAAGGACACTTAGGAGTATTGGGCAGTATTAAGGACACATCAGAATTTGGAGACCATATCTGTTATGGGCATAGTCACTAGAATTGAGATCAAGGAAGGCTAAGGACCAGAGGTTGGATAGGTAGGTGTTCCACTTTGACATTGAAGTCACCTAGATTAAGATTGCCAGAATTAGGAAGTAGAAATATAGGATGCCCAGTTAAATGTGGATTTTAGGTAAACAATGAATAAATATTTAGTGTATTTCCCAAATATTGCATGGAATATACTTATACCAAAAAAAAATTATTCATGTTTATTTGAATTAATTTAATTGGGAGTTCTGTATTTTATCAGGCAGCATTAACCTAGATGATATCCAGATGGTGATGAATGTGAGGTAGGGGAGAAACTGAGCCAAGATCCAAATTGTTTTGATGGTGGGGAAAAATATCTAGAAAGTTGGTAGGTGCCTGTGACAAGATCAATTGGTGAGTAGCACATGAGTCATGAGCCTTAAGGAAGAGTGGGAAGAGAAGAAAAGTAGGATTTGGCCTCCTGAGTCTTCTATTCATTATTCCTTATTCAATGTCTTCTATAACTCTTCAGAATAAGTTTGTCCTTTTACTTTAAAAATATTTGAAGACAAACCTTAAGTACTCCCTAGGTGGTGGTGGTTGTTTTTTTTTTTCCCCAGGAAAATATCATACGTTTGACCATTTCTTACAGGACATAATTTCAAGACATCTCACTATTCTGGTAATTTGCCTCTTGGTGCAATGGTGGTCAATACTCAGACATACCATTTAAAATTTTTTTCTCTCAATATTTTTGTATATGAGGGTGTTATGTGAGACATTTAAAAAATGGCTTAAAAATGCCAAGCTTCAGGCACAGTATATATTTGTTGTTCATCTGATTACCAGTACAGTAAACCTATCAAAGAATGTTAATTGGCATGTCTGTTTTTTTTTAAGTTTTATTATAAATTTCAAACATATACAAAAGTGGAGAGATGATTGTAAATGAATCCCCATGTACCCATACCCAGCTTCTGCTTAGTTTTATTTCACCCATGCACCTGCCCGTTGCCTGCCCAGCATCCCTCCATTATTGTGACGCAGTCCCAGTTATCATCTCATTTCAGCATGACAACTTCTTTTTTCTCTTTTCCTTTTCTTTTTTGCAGCTCATTTTCTTCTTAAATTTATTTTTAAAAATTTACAATTACAGTTTACATTCAGTATTATTCTGTATTAGTTGCAGAAGTACAGCAAAGCGGTTAGAAAATCATGTACGTTACAGAGTGGTCCCCCCGCTGCTTCAAGTACCCACCTGGCCCCGTCCGTGGTTATCTCCATATTGTTGACTGTATCCCCTGTGCTGTAAGCTACATCCGTGTGACTGTTGTGTGACTACCAGTTTGTGCTACTTAATCCCTTCACCTTTTTCATCCAGCCCTCCAAACCCACGCCCCTCTGACAGCTGCCATTCTGCCCTCTGTATCTATGAGTCTTTCTGTTTTGTTTGTTTGTTTATTTTGTTCGATTCCACATGTAAGTGAAAGCATATGGTACTTGTCTTTCTCTGTCTGACTTATTTCACTCAGCATAATACCCTCTTCCATCACAGCATGACTTATTTTTAACTCACGTTGACTTTAAGAGCTGTGTGATTTGAAAACAGTACTCAATTAGGAATCGTAAAACTTGCGTTTAAGTCCTAATTTCCTGAAAGAAAAAGAAGAATGAGTTAACCTGGGCAAGTCAAGCTGCCTGAGCCCTAGAGTCCTAATATTTTGAAGAGTGTGTGTGTGGGTTGGGAGGGGATGTAATGCTACCTGCTTTTTTCCCCACAAAGATATGAGGTAATATATGTGAATCAAAGATATGAGTGTAATATATGTGAAGGTACTTTTGTAAACTCTAAATTTAAAGTGAAAGCATTTTATATAGGAAGAAGTTCATTGTTATTAGTAGATGCTCCTTCTGTAAGTGCTTAAAGGCCATCTGTAGAATAATCGGTCTTAAAATTATTTGGATGTTGACATTAAATTAAGTCCATAGACCTGAAATCACCTTTCCCCCTTACCCACCCCTGATTCCTAAGTGAGTACTGTTACCATTCCTGGCGTGGCACCTTTCTGTTTTTCATGACTTCTGAAAGTTCACGGACAGCATTTCTCTTACCACATGTCTAAATTTTCATCTGTAACCTTGGATTAATTCATGTAGACTTGAATTCAGATAAAGCAGGTGGGGCCGTTAAGCTCTATCTAAGCTGATGGCTTTCAGTCGTGTTCTTCTTCAGATTTGAAGATTATTTTGTTTTCTGCTAGAACAATTAGAAGTAAAATTGAATTAAGTAGTTCTTTTATTTAATCTCTTGTTGATATTATACCATGTACTCTAGTGGTTCATAACCTTCTTCATCGTGATCTTTTTTTTTTTTTTTTAAATATATTTTATTGATTATGCTGTTACAGTAGTTCCAATTTTTTCCCCTTTACTCCCCTCCACCCAGTATCTCCCTCCCCCCGCATCCCCCCCCAAGTCCATACCCATGGTTCGTAAAAAATAACTATCCCTCCCTCTCAGATATTAAGACCCTTTGTAATCTTGTAAAGGACAATGGGCGAAGGTCTCAAGCTCCTCTAGCTGCTTCAAGCTGGACATGGTCGTCGTCCTACCTACCCTTGGGTCCAGAAATCCCTAATAAGAGTGGGGGTGTGGAGGGGAGGGTGGCCTTCCCACATGGGGAAGGATCATGCAGACTCCAGGTCAGTTGGCTGTCTCCGGACAACGGCGTGCTTGGTTTAGCAGGCTGGCATCCTTGTTGTGTTCTGGGGGCAACAGATTTGGCAAAAAGGGTTAAAAAGCATCATTCAATCCATAACTACTAGGTGGCAAAAGGCAGGGATTAATTTTTCAATGTTCCACATTAGGAGAAAAAAAAAAAAAAAAAAAAAAAGGGGCTTCTTTGGAGGAAGGTGTGCTAGGCACATCTCTCCTGTCCAAAACCCTTTTGCCCATTTTATTTAGTTTGGGCTGAGGGAAATAGTTTATGTTTCCCCCATCTCAGACCTCTGGGCCCTTTCTGTCCAAGCCATTAGGATAGAAAAGAGAATTCAGTTTTAAAGTGAAGCCCACAGACCACCCCATTCTTCACCACCTCAGCCATTTAGTTCAGCCAAACTGTTGAGTCTCCGGAGGCAGCGCTGCAGAGAGGATTAAGTGAGGCTTATGCGTACAGACAATCACTCAGGTAATGCGGTCATAGGCTTATGCCCTTTGAAACCTCATCGTGATCTTAATACAGTTTAAAAAGCCTTTAACTATTTATTTTAACATTTTATCTTTAAAGTTTTAAGTTATTCTGAACTTTTAACTTTTTATAGTCTTCTATCAATTTGTCCATTGTATATAGCATGTATATTTTTTCTTAAATGTTCTTACAAGTATTGAACTCTGGGGGAGAGGAGAGTAGGATCAACTGATATAGGCACATTAGTTTCTTTAGACATGCCAGCTTTACCAAATAGCCTAAGACTTTTGTTAAAAGTACATATTTCCTGGTCCCACTGAACATCTATGAATTTTAGAGATATGGACAGTGGGTTGCAGTTTTAAAATATCTCCCCAGGTCATTTTGTCATAAAACTGGGTTTGTGAATCACTGCTGTATGACACGCGGGGAGATTTTAGTTTCTGGGTAGTACTTAGGAGGTCACAGCAACTGTCATCTATACTGCTGTGACAAGTAGAAAAAAACTAGATGAATTTTTAAAACCCTGTTTAAAAAAATATTGGAGGGCTTACTTGACCGGATAGCTCAGTTAGTTAGAGCGTCGACCCGATATGCCAAGGTTGGGATTTGATCTATAGCCAGGGCACATGCAAGAATCAACCAATGAATACATAAATAAGTACAACAATAAAAATTGTTATCTCTTCTCTTTCCCCCTCTTTTCTCTTTCCCTCCCTCCCCTCTCTCTTCCTCCCTCCCTCTCTCTCTCTAAAATCAATAAATTAAGAAAATATTGAAGTGGTGTAGAAATAATGAGGACTAGATGAATTAAAATTCCAGAGATAGAAGAGCCCTTTGTTAGGTGAGAAGCAGATTGCTGACATTTATTAATTCTGGACACAGACTGAAGGAAAAGGATGAACCAGTGGTGAACTGCAATATAGCTCTCAGCATAGTTCAGTTCCTGAAAGGATTGAAATGATCAGCCTCTTTCATCTTTTTTTCTAATAGTAAATGGAGAACTCTCACCAGTAAGACATATTCTGGAATTTCTGGGGTTCTTTCCTGTATAATGAGCATAGAATGAACATTTTTTTTAATTTGAAAAGGTGGAAAACTGTTACTCATAATCTAGAATAAACATTACCTGTAGAAGTAGACTCACAGGTAATTGAAATTAGTAGACAAGGACTTCAGCATGCTATAAGAAATGAAGGAAAAAATGGATGGAAGACTGGAGAATTTCTGTACAGAATTGGAATCCATAGAAAGGAATGAAAAACACACCCTTGGTTGCTTAAGGCCTTTCATTTATATGTTAATCGGAAAACTTCGGTGTAGGATTCTAGGACCTCATTTTACCTTTGCACTATTCTCTCTCTTTTTCTAGTTTGTCTTTTTAAAAAAACATATTTTATTGATTATGCTATTACAGCTGTTTTACCCCCTTTGCCCCTCTCCACCTGATACCCTCATTCCCTCCAGCAATCCCCTGCTTAGTTCATGTCCATGGGTAATGCATGTAAGATCTCCCAAGTCCCTTCAGAGGCCCCCTATTTAACTTTTTAAGAAGCTGCCAATCATTATTTTCCAAGTGATTATACCATTGGATAGTAGTATAAGAGAATTTCAGTTGCTTCACATATTTGCCAACTCTTATTTTTCTTTGAAAAAATTTTAATTATATCCATCCTAGTGGGTGTGAAGTGGTATGTCATTATGGTTTTGATTTGTATTTCCCTAAAGACGAATGATATCGAGCGCCTTTTCATGTGCTTATCTACCATCTGAATGTTTTCTTTGGTGAAGTGTATATTCAGATCTTTTGCCCATGTTGTAAAAATTTTTGTTTTTGTTTTTTGTTCTTTACTGTTAAGTTTTGAGAGTTTATAATATATGTTGAATACAAGTTCTTTATGAGATGTGATTTGCAAATATTTTCTCCCAGTTTCTGGCTTTTTTTTCCCCCTCAGTTTTTTGAAAGCAGATGTTCTTAATTTTGCTGAAGCCGAATTTATCAATTTTTCTTTTAAAAAAAGGTAATGTTATTGATGGTATATTGAAGAAAGCTTTGTCTAACAAAATCACCAAGATTTTTGTTTTATGTTTTCTTTTAGAAATTTTATTTTAGGCTTTACAACTTAAGTCTATGACTTATTTTTGGTTAATTTTTGTACTTGGTGAGATTCTGTATGTCTGTTGTTTTGCCAGTTCACACAGTCTTGATTATTATAGCTTTTTTTAAATAGTAAAATCTGAAATTGGGTATCGTAAATTCTCCAATTTTGTTGTTCTTTCTCAAGATTGTTTTAGCTAGTATAGATCCTTTGCACATCCATGTACAGGTTAGGACCCATTGGTCAATTTCTATAAAGAACTCTTATTTGAGAGGGATTGTGTTGAACTATCGTTTAGTTTTGGGAGGATTGCCACTTTAACATATATTTAAAATTTTTTTTTTTAAGATTTATTTATTTATTTTTAGAGAGGGGAAGAGAAAGAGAAAGAGAGGGAGAGAAACATCAATGTGGGGTTGCCTCTTCACTCGCCCCTAACTGGGAACCCAGCCTGCAACCCAGGCATACACCCTGACTGGGATCGAACCTGCAGCCTTTTGGTCTTCAGGCTGACGTCAATCCACTGAGTCACACGAGCCAGGGTTAAGATTTTATTTATTTGCTTTTAGAGAGAGGGAAGGGAGGGAGAGAAACAGTGATGTGTGAGAGAGACATCAATTAGTTTCCTCTCACTCGCCCCCATCGGGTGACCTGACCTGCAACCCAGGCATGTGCCCTGACTGGGAATCAAACCAGCGACCTTTGGGTTCGCAGGCCAGTGTTCAATCCACTGAGCCACACCAGCCAGGGCTTTTAACAGATATTTTAAAATTTCTGTTTCAGATTATTGGTAATATAAAGGAACACATTGATTTTTGTTTGTTGATCTTGTTTGTTTTTTAGTGAGGCCATACGTTTTTTTGTTGTTGTTTATCTCATAAAAGTCAGCTAAACATATTTGACAGTCTAATTCTCTGCTTGACTTCTAAAAACTAGAATACATGTAAGGGGCCTTTCTGTTATTAGATTGTGAAGAAAAATTTGGCTAGGATGATGCTGATAGGAACAAGAAGGTTTCAAGAGGAATCAAGTCCTTTGTCCCTCCTCCAGCCTTGCAGTACCTCCTTGGTGTACCCTCAGCAAAGCCTTAACAAGGGGGCAGCCGGCAAGGGAGAAGTGTAGTTTGCACAGTAGCCCCACCATCAGAAAATAAAGTAAAGAAGGATAGGTGTGAAGGTGAGAGACAGGAATCTAGCAATTGGCACAGTCTGCTTCTTTGGCTACTCCGCAGCCCTATCTGCCTTTGTACAGATAGTTGATCTTGTGTACAGAAGGCAAACAGTCCATGCTATTGCCTAAGTAGATGGAAGTCTTCTTTGTAAAAATGAAGATGTCCTCCGCCTCTTCCCCGACTGAGAGCCAAGGTCCAGTATTCATTGTATTCATCTCTGGGTGGCATTCACACTATCCACTTCTGGGTATGTTAATTATGCCTCAAATTCATAGTCCCATATGAATATCCTGTTACCTAAAGACTAAGTTATAAAGTTAACTTTTACTAATAAGACTTGTATAACACATTGAAAAGAGAAGAAATTGGTTTGTATGCTCACCTAAAATCTTCTAAAGTAAGCAAAGAAGAAAATATGTATCACTGCTGTAGACCTTGCTTTGGTCAACAAGGTGAGAGATTGTAGTTTATAACTACTTCTTCTATCCATTCCATGTTCCCTTTACAATCATTCAGGACCTCAGCTGGTGGGGTAACCCGAACCTTTGTTAGTGAAGAACATGAATTCTCAGTGGTCTTGTTCTGTGTTTTTTTCTGTTAACTTTTACTTATACACACGTGTAAGAGATATTTCAGAGAATCCTCAGGGTTTCAGACAAGAGTCCTCCCTGTGCTCCTTATGCAGCAGTACAGTAAGTAGTTCAGTATCTCCTGGGTAACCCATATGAATTACATCAGCTAGTTGAATGGCCCCCACTTCTTTGCCTGTTGATTTAGTACAGTATTTTAAAAATTTTTTATTTTTGATTTTAGAGAGAGAGAAAGAAGGAAATACTTATTTGTTGTTCCACTTATTTATGCATTCACTGGTTGATTCTTAACATGCCCTGACTGGGGACCGAACCCACAACTTTGGTGTACGGGACAACACTCTAACCAACTGAGCTACCCAGCCAGGGCTAGTGCATTGGTTTTCAACTGAGGGTAATTTTGTCTCCCAGGGGACATTTGGCAATATCAAGAGGTACTTTTCATTCACACGACTTTGTGGGGTAATGCTACTGACATGTCGTAGGTAGAGGTCAGGAGTGCTGCCAAGCATCCTGCAGTGCACAGAACAGCCCCCAACAGCAAAGAATTATCCAGTCCAAAATATCAGTAGTGCTGAAGTTGAAAATCTTGATTTAATGGTACACAGCCCATGTGATCAGGAAGCAGTTTCAACTTCCAATTCAGTAAACTATGATGAAGTCATTCTTTCCTTGGGAAACTAAGACCTCAAAACCAGCAGATATCAAAGTTGTAGGTATTATAAGCAAAATTTACACTAATGGGGTTTTTAGGGAAAATAAGGAGAGAGACCACTTATATTTACACCCCTTGATTCTCAAGACACTTGTATTCTGGCTATGGAGAAAAACAGTAATGTAAATTGATTGTTGATTCAAAGCATATATTTGAGGATTTGGTCTCCAGCTAGCACTGTAACTGAGTGTTCAGCAGGTTATTCTATTATTCTGTTGGACTAGCTGCTTACGGGTGACAGAGTATGTGCTAAGACCAGTGAATCCCAAGGTCCATAGCCCTCCTGCGCTTCTTTTGCTGTGAAAGGAGTTCTTTGTTTCATTTTGCTTGAAGTGGGACTTTTGGCTCAAATATCTAATTTTACTTGCTTATGTTCTTAAATTGTAGTCTACTTATGGAATGAAGAACATTTCCACCGCTATAATTTTATTTGCATATTAGATTTTAGATAAATTGAAGATTAATGTAAAATGTATATTTTATAATATCGACTGATTTTTTTTCCCCCTGGTTAACTGCAATGGAATCATTTTGGCATGGGGAAAAAATGGTTAACAGTAGACTGTAGTGGGTCCTCTCAATATGAAGTTTATAGGACGTAAGCCAGGAAGCTAAATTTCCATTGACTTGGTCTTCTTTCTTCTCAGTGATTCCAAGTTTAGTTTGATCTGTATCTGTCTTTTTTTATTTTTTTATTTTTTATGAATGAATTTTTTCATTCAGCCTCATAGTAACAAATGGTCATTAGTACATGACTAAATAGCTCAGGCTCATAGCTTGAACTAAGTTGTAAACTAATCACAGTGGCAAGTGCTTGAACTGTGTTATATGAAAAATCTCTTCCTTCCTTGTGATAAGTTTAGGATTGTTTAAAATGTCATGCTACAACTAGCACATAGAATCTTTGCCATTCAAAAAACTGTTTTCTCAGCCTCAGGAAGGAGGTAAAGCCTGGATTGGAATCTTAACCGATGGTGACTTCTGCAGCTTTTAATTTATTAAAATTTACAATGTGTGAATTGTGCTAGAATATTTTGTTAATTTGTTCTTAGAAATTTGAATCCCAGAGATAAACATAATAGACATTTAGCTGTGCCTACTTGGAATCTATTATTTGGATATCTATTTTCATTTTTAACATCAACTGCATTGTTTTTCCACATAGCTAGAAAAAGATGATTCAGAAATTTGATTGATAGCTTTTTAAAGAATTGTGTTAGGAAAATAATTTTTGCAAAATGTAATTTAAACAAATTAGCTAAAATGATGACCTGGGGGCAAATTGTTTTGTTAGGTAAAAACTACCTTGGAGTTCTGGGGCTGCCAGTGTCAGTTACATGCTTTTAAAATCTTTGAATAATTTAAAACTTCTAGAAATGTTTCAGCGATAATATAAAAGCTCTTTATATTCTTTACCTAGATTTACTAGTTATTTATATTTCGCTCCATTTGTTTTGTTTCATTATTTGTTCTCTCTCCCTCCATCTCCCTCTCTTCTTCCTTCTTTCCCTCCCTGTCTTCTTCCTACCAACGTTTGCACATGGAGAAGGTTGACAGTAAGTGTAGGCATCGTGTTCCTAAATACTCCTAAATATGTCAGGTGTCCTTAATAAGGAGGGATCGCTGCTACTTAACTACAGTATAGTTACTGAAGTCAGGACATTAAATATTGGTAACAGTACTGTTCTCTTTAATACATGGTCCATAGTTAAAGTTCATCAGTAGCATTGCCCAAATAATTCACAGACTTTAAAAACGTTTTTTTTTTTTTTTAACCAACTTCTTGTGTTTTTATTGCAATAGTGATTTTTGAAGTGGCACTTGTTTTTTCTTTCTCTCTCTTCCAGGGTTTCATATGTAGGAATTAATTAATACTCAACACTATAAACTGTACACAAACTACATACCATGTTTCTCATGCTTAGGCATGTGTAACCTAAGTCTGAGTTGGTGTGATAGGCTCCACCCTTAAGCATCCTTTGGGTAGTCTTTTTGGAACATGATTTTACTTAAATTTTTTTTAGAAAAAGATTTTTAAAATTTAAACAAACATGGCTTTATTATATAATAGAATGCATTATTTGCATCTCTTTTTAAGATAAAACATGAGACTTCAAAGAAGTCATTTATCTGCCAATAATTGAGAGTCAGATTCAGGCCAAATTTCCTTAAGGTAGGGGAAGTATCTCCTAGGTTAGGCTGGTGAAGCCTAGGCATTTGGCTGTTTTTTAAAAAAATTTAATGTTTGAAGTTCTTGGATCAATAGTTTTAGGGAAAATCATCACAGTTTTAAAATAATAATAAATCATAGTAATTATGTTTGTATTGGTGAGAGGAATGATGCTATATGCAATATTTCATCAAAGTATCTCTGTCCATCTGTGTAATGGATACCTTTAATTTAGAGTAGATCAACATCTGTAGAGGGTTTTTATTTCTTTTATTACATTAGAAAATCATAAGTTGTGATTATTGGTTGTCAGGAGTAGCAGCAAGTGTTTGGCTCTGTTTTGGATATTTGTATTGAATATGAACTGAAATATTGTGGAGCATAATATTTTAAGAACCACTTTTAACATATTGTCAGATGCTAAATTGATGTACACTTTAAAAGCAAGAGCTGGAAGATTGAATGTACCAACTTGACAATAGTGGCAGGTAGCAAGTGGCAAGGTTTTTCTTTCCTCTAATATGGTTGGTTTTTCTCTCTGCGTGCATATGTATGTGTTTGTGCATGTATGTTAGGGAGGGAAGGAAGAGGAATACAGTAGCATATTTCCATGTATTTATTTTGAGGGAGGATATTTCTTTTTTAAATTATAAATCATCTAATTTTCAAAAGATTGCAGTTACACATGAAGCTCTCTTTGCACTCTTCCCTGATTTAGTTCTCTCTTGTGTAGTGTTTACTACTACTACTATGACGCTGACTTGTACTCTTTCTGCCCTTTTATACTCTTATTATATATGTATGTGTCCATACAGTAATTACAGTTTTACCTTTTACATAAAAATACACTGTAAATATTCTTCTCCACACTTGCTTTTTTAAGCCTGTTACATTTTTAGATTTGATTCCTGTTTATAATTTATACATGCACATTTAGTTGATTCAGTTTAACTGTATAATATTCCATTGTACAAATGTCAGTTTATATATTTCTGCTATAGAGGAATACTTAGTTTATTTTCAGGTTTGTTTATTTTTTTCTATTTTCTTTTACAAATAGTGCTTCAGGAAGCATATATTTGCATGTATTCTCTAGGTTTTTATCTATGACTTACAGTGTGTTGTAAAACTTAAACATACAAGAATATATGAAACATGTTTGTATAGCTTATAGTTTAAAAATAATACTATGGCCTTGGCTGGTGTGGCTTAGTGGGTTGGGCATTGTCCTGCAAACGGAAAGGTCACTAGTTCAAGTCTAGGTCCCCAGTTGAGGATATACAAGAGATGACAGATTGATGTTGCTCTCACCATCGATATTTCTCTCCCTTTCTTTCTCCATCCTTTCCCCTTTTTCTAAAAATAAATAAAATCTTTAAAAAATAATAGTACTATAAACACTTGTTAATCCAAATACAGACTAAGAAGTAAAATGTTATGAATTCCATATAAATGTCTGTACAGTCCAAATCACATTCCTTTTCTAAAATTGTAATAAAACATTCTTGAATTCACTGTCTTGAATTGTAATAAAAAGTTCCTCTTGTCTTTGTAGTATCTCTCCCTAAAAATGTGTTGTTTTTCTTGCCTGTTTTTGATCTTTATATAATAGAGTAATACTGTAAATATTTATCTGATTTATTGTGTAAGGATTTTTTCTTTTTTTCCACTGTCACCCATGATGTTGTATGTAATTAATTTATTTAACTGCTATAGAGTAATTTATTATGTGAATATGCTACAGTTTATTTATACATGCTGTTCGTGATGGTCAGTTGGAGTGTTTCTAGTGTTTTTGCTATTACTAACAGTGCTGCTAGTGAACATTCTTACACACATCTCTTGTGTATGTGTAAGACTTCAGAGTATATGAGGTCTGTCCAAAAGAAGCCCAGCCATTGTTAACATAATGAAAATGGTTTGCATAACGTTGATGTAACCTGGCAGCCAAGGAAGGTGAACTGGAATGCGCATGTGTGAACAATGGCAACTTCACTGTACCAGTCAGTGGGGGTGGTAGACACCCTTGAGTGAGCACACGTACTGTGTGGCCATTGCATTACAAATGACTGTGCGAGTAGAGCAGCAAATCTGTATCAAATTTTGCGTTAAGCTTGAACATTCCTCCATGGAAACTATTCGGAAGATTCAGAAGGCGTTTGGGGACAATGCAGTGAGTGCAGCGTAAATAAAAGTGTAGCGCAAATGCTTCAAAAAAGGTCAAGAATCTGTTGAAAGTGATCCACGTTCTGGAAAGTCTGCAACAAGCAGAACACCTGGGAATGTTGAATACGTACGGGCTTGCAAGCAAAGATCAGGGAGTGCGAGAGCTAGGAGATGATCTGGGGATTCTAAAAACTACTGTGTCCAAGATTTTGATGTAGGACCTTGGAATAAAACGCGTTGTGGCAAAATTTATTTTACAGCTTCTGCTATCAGGGCAGAAGAAACATTGTGCTGCCGTTGCTAATGACTTGATTCAAACCTCTACCAATAAACCAGATTTCCTCAAGAACGTCATAACCAGAGATGAATGATGGGTCTACCACATGAGTATGATCCGGAAACGAAGGCCCAGTTGTCCCAGTGAAAGTTGCTCGGTTCTTCATACCTGAAGAAGGCATGGCAAAGTCACAAGATCTAGACCTTATTAACTATGTCTTTTGATTGGGAAGGTGTTGTCCATCACGAGTATGCCCTTCCAGGCCAAACAATTAATAAGGAATACTACTTCAATGTACTTTGTTGGTTGAGAGCTGCAATATGATGAAAACAGCCACTACTATGGGCAACTTGTGGTTGGTAGCTTCATCATGACAATATACCGTACGCTTATGCATCATGTCTTGTGCAGGTTTTTTTGTGAAACATCAAATCATTCAGGTGACTTAGCACCCTACAACCCAGATTTGGTGACCTGTGTCTTCTGGCTTTTCCCAAAACTAACATCACCTTTGAAAGGGAAAAGATTTCTGACTGTTGATGAGATGGTGTAACAGAACCCCTGGGCTGCTCTGATTGAAACAGAACCCATGAGCTGTTTAGTTAGGGGCCCGATTGTCCACCGCCAGAATTATAACTCTCAATACCAGAGTTTAGTGAAAAGAAAAAGAATTGTTTATTTGCACATAGTTCTGCCTCCCTCTCCCAGACCTGTCCAGCCTTAGGAAGGTCAGAAACACCGTTTCCCTACTTCCTAGGCACAGTTCAGCTTTACCAGTAGCTGCCAATCACTCAAATCTGACTGGGGAGGTCCTTTCTGTGCTGTGGTGCCCTCCAGCTCTCAATGCAGGACCGCCTGGATTCTCAGCCTCCTTGTAAACTGCCTTCTTCCTGCAAACCGCATGGATCTCCTCTCCTCAAAACTGCATGGCCAGAGCCTCTTCTTAAAGCAGCCTGGAGAGCCCCCTCCTCCAAGCCACCTGGAGGGAACCCCCGAGCTAAAATGTCCACCGCTGCTTATATATCCCTGACTGTGTCCTCTGACGCAGTGGGTGTTGCAACCAGTTCTGACCATTCACAGAACCTTACGCAGGCTCTGTAGGCTCCTTCCGTACCATCCCACAGTCCAAGACCCCTCCCATCTTCCTGGGCCTTGGAAGTTTCAAAGCAGATCTTGGTGCAACAAAGTTTCCAGCCACTCGCCCCAGGCATGCAAAGGCATCCTGAAAGCTGCTTCCTTTTCCCTATCTCCCAGCTGCAAACTCTGGGGTTTGTTCTTGGGCACCCCTGTTTCTGTAATAATGGGCATGTAATAGGAATTCCAATAAAGGGTTTTGCAGTGTTTTGAATAGCTGCAGAGATGCAGGTAGAACTGTGTGAAATCCCAAGGTGCCTACTATGAATAGGATTGAGGTGTCATTGTACTATATACAGTGTTTCGTATATCTTTTATCTTCTACAGTATATGCCTCTATTTTTAATATGTGGTTGGATACTTTCTGGACAGACCTTATATATCCTGGAAGAAGGATGTAGGCTTTTTCAACTTTATTAGGTAATCCCAAATTATTTTGTTTTTTAAAGTGATAAACAGTTGACACTCCCACCAGCAATATATATGTATTTCTGTTGCTCTGTGTTCTTGCCAATGTTTGGTATTGTCTGTCTTTTTAATTTTTAGCTATCTGGTGGGAAAGAAATGTTGTATCATTGTAATTTGAATCTGTATTTCCTTAACTACTGAAGAGGTTCAGCTTCTTTTCAGATATTCATGAACTGTTTATTTCTTATTCTGTGAAATCTATATATCTCTATCTCTATATATCTCTCTATATATGTATTTACTCATTTTTCTGTTTGGCTTGTTTGACTTTTCCTGATTGATTCATTGTAATTGTTATATGGTTTATGTTTTTTAAAATCTGAAACTTTGATTTTTAAAAAAAAATTGTATTTCATTGTTAAAAGGACCCTGATTTTTCCACTCTTTGCCCCTCTCCACCTAGCACCCCTCACTCTCTCAGGCAGTCCCCCCACCATCGTTCATGTCTCTGGGTCATGCGTATAAATTCTTCGGCTACTCCATTTCCTCTACTGTACTTTATATCCCCATGGCTATTCTGTAACTACCTATTGGTATTCTTAGTCCCCTCACCTCTTCACTCTTTCTCACACACCCATCCCATCTGGAAACTATCAAAATGCTCCCTATATCCATGATTCTCTCTCTTCTTGTTTGCTTAGTGTGGTTTTTAGATTCAACTGTTGACAGGTACATATTTTTGCCATTTTATTTTTTATAGTTTTGGTCTTTTTCTTAAATAAGAAACCATTTCATATAATAATGGTTTGGTGATGATGAACTCCTTCAGTTATTTCTTGTCTGGGGAGCTCTTTACCTGCCCTTCCATTCTAAACGATAACTTTTCTGGGTAGAGCACTCTTGGCTGTAGGTCCCTGCTTTTCAGGATTTTGAGTATTTCTAGCAGATCTCTTCCAGCCTGCAAAGTTTCTTTGGAGAAATCAGCTGACAGCCTATGGGAGCTCCCCTGTGGGTAACTAACTTCTTTCTCTTACAGCTTTTAAGATTCTCTCTTTATCTTTAAACTTTGGCATTTTAATTATGATGTGTCTTGGAGTGAGCCTCTTTGCATCCATCTTGTTTGGGACTCTGTGCTTCCTGGACTTATATGTCTGTTTCCTTCACCAAATTAAGGAAGTTTTCTTTCATTTTTTTTTTCCAAATAGATTTCCAATTTCTTGCTCTTTCTCTTCTCCTTCTGGCACCCCTGTGACGCAAATGTTGGACCTCTTGAAGCTGTCCCAGAGGCTGCTTATACTATCCGTATTTTTGGGGGTTCTCTTTTCTTCTTCTTGTTCTGATTGTTTTTGCTTCCTTATGTTCCATTACATTGATTTGATTCTTGGCTCATCCACTCTACTGTTGTTTCCCTGTAAATTGTTCTTTAGTTCAATTAGTGTGTCCTTTGTTTCTGACTGGATCTTTTTTATGCTGCTGAAGTCCCCACTAAGTTCGTTGAGCATCCTTATAACCAGCATTTTGAGCTCTGCATCTGATAGACTGCTTATCTCCATTTCGTTTAGCCTTTTTCTGGAGTTTTGATCTGTTCTTCATATGGGCCATGTTTCTTTGTCTCCTCGTTTTGGCAGCCTCCCTGTGTTTGTTTCTGTGTATTTGGCAGAGTTGCTTTGACTCTGTCAGGCTTGTGCCCTGATTGGGAATCAAACCGGCAACCTTTCACTTTGCTGGCTTGATTCCAAGGCTGTGGCCCACCAAGGCTGTGGCCCACCTAATGGATGGAGCCACACCAGTGAGGGCCCAGGTGATTTGATTCATGTGTCATTATGTAGTGCTCCTCTTTATTTCTAGTGCTTTTTGCCTAAGCTTGTTCCACTTTTCTTTGATAGATCTTTTTCAGTTCTTTGGCCATCAGTCTTTCTATGCCCTTAGGTTAGTCTGTTTCTAATAAACAGCACATATGTAACCAGTCTGAATTTTTTTTCTTCTAAGTGAAAAGAGTTTAGCCAATTTGATATTCATTGTGATTACTGATATATTTGGATTGTCTTATGCCATTTCATTATGTGCCTTTTATTTGTCCAATTAAAAAATTTTTTTTTCTTGAATCTCAGACTTCCTTTCTGGGTTCATTTTTCCTCTGCTTGAAGCAGATTCTTTAGAATTTCCTTTAATGAGGGTCTGTTGTGGTAATTGTTCTTATTTTCCTTCCTTTGAAAGTGTCTTTACTTCCCCTTATCTTTGAATAATAGTATTGCAAGGCAGTGTTTGTCTCTCAATATGTTAAAGATATCATTTAACTATCTTTTTGAGCTCTTTCATTGCTGTTGAGAATTTAGGTGTCAGTAATTATCATTACCTTGTAGGTGATATTTTCTTTGGCTGCTTTTTAGTTGTCTTTGTTTTTTCTTGCTCTGCAGTTTCACTGAAATATTTGTAGGTATGTGGATTTCTTTTTATTCTGCTGTGGAGTTTTGGACTTCCTGGAGCTGAGGATTGTCATTGTCTAACAGTTCTAAAACTGTTATATATTTTGTTTTTACAGTTGACCTTGGCTTTTTTTAAGACTTTATTTTTAATATTTTTTTTTATAGCCGTTTTAGGTTTATAACAAAATTGAGAGAAAGATGAGAGATTTCCCATATACTTCCTGCCGCTACACATGCACTGTTATCAACATCATGTACCAGAATTGTATTTTTTTTTCAACCAAGGGTGAACCTGTGTTGACACATTATAATCCATTATCCATCATCATCAACCCCAAAGTCCATAGTTTACCTTAAGGTTCACTCTTGGTGGTGTTCCAGTCATTAGTGTGACCAGCCCTGTTCAGTGTGGGCGGTGTGGCTATCAGGAGGTAGGCCTCATTGGGAGTTATCTTGGAGACTGGCTTCCCCACACTCCATCAGAGGCATCCACTTCTCCCAGCCCAGTTGTTTTTAAAAATAAATGATTGCTAGATTTTAGTCCATATGGATAGAGAACATGGGCCTTCTCTATAAATTAAAAATCAGGAAATTTTTGTTTGAGTTTAGGAACTAAATTGTTTTTGTAGCTTTTGGAGATACTTTTTCTTCCTGAATCCTGAGTTTGAGCATCAGATTTTGGGGAGCTGAATTATTCCTGAGGGCTGTACAACCCTCAACCTGTGAATGGTTTATATGCTGCCCCTTCACTTACAAGTGGAGCTCGGCCACTACTTCTCCATAGAAATGCTGATGTAAATCCCTCCAAAACCTGTTTAACCTATTGAATTAGAACTGAACCAGAACTTTTAAATCTTTTAAAATTTTGAAAGTCATAAATTTACAGAAAAGCTACAAGTAAAACACAAGCTATATTTTCTTGACCATTTGAGTGTAAGTTGCTGATACGATGCCTTGTCACCCCTGAATACTTGATTGATTGTCTTTCCTACAAATTAAAACGCGCTACTACATTTCTCATAATATGCTTAATGAAAATCAGGAAATTAACTACTGCTACCTAATTCTCGGGCCCCATTAAACTGTTACCATTTGTCCTAATAACGTTCTTTATATCAAAGTATCAAGTCCAGAATCACATGCTACATTTAGTTGTCATGTCTCTTTTGTCCCTTTCATTCCAGAACAATATTTCCTTAACTTTAATGACCTTGATGCCTTTGAAGACTGTGTCATCTGCTATTTGGTAGGCTGTCCCTCAGTTTGGGCTTAACACATCCTCATGATTGGATGTATATCATACATTTTTGATAGGAATATCTCAGGTGCAATGCTGTGTTTTTCTCATTTTTATCCTATCAGGTGCCACAGTTTAGATCATTCTATTACTGATGATGCTAAGTTTGATCACTTGATTTAGATGATGAGACAACTTCTCATGGTGAACATGGTGTGTTTCCCTTGTAAACACACACACACACTCTCTCTCTCTCTCTCTCTCTCTGTCTGTCTCTCTCTCTGTCTGGTGGTTCTTAGACACTAAGTGTCCTATTCTCATCAGGCTTTCCGTTTAAGTATTTATTTCTATGAGTACAGACTAAACATTTTCTGTTATTTGGTGGATGATAATCTGTTTTATCATTTGTTTTCATGTTCAGATTATTCTAGATTTGGTCAATGAGAGCCCCTTCAGTCTGGCTTCTATGTCCTTTTGACGGGTCTTTATTATTCTTTGAGCATTTCCTTTCTTTCTGGACCAGGCTTCTCCAAACTTTCCTTGTATATCAGATCTGGAATTAGCAATTTTTCTAAAAAGCCCTGGCTCTTTTTAATGGAGAATGGATTTAGAAACCAAGATCTGCGGGCTAGGTGCACTCACTACTACTGAGTTGTCATTGTTTTCTAAGTCCTCTCAGTGAACAGAGCTAAGGTATGTATGTATTCATATTCATCTGTGTGTACATATTTATATCAATATTTAATTTCATATCTCTATTAAAAACTATGTTTATACCATCTCTAATTTTAGTTCAACACCAGAGGGGTCTTTGTAATTTTCCTTTTTTATTTGTAACTTCTTTGACAGTAAGAAACCTGGCTCTTGTTATTCTTAATGTATTTGCTTATTTGGCCAGTCTTCTTTTATGTAACCGATCTGCCATCACTGTCATTTCCCCATCACCACCTACTCCTAAGCACAAATGCCCTGCTTACTCTGCTTGGGTCTAGTACCCCTTGTTATCCCTCAATCCCCACCCCAACCCTAGTGAGTGTCCTTAACCTTGCTCAGGCTCATATACCCTGCCCTGTGCTGTTTCCCTGTGTGAACATCCTCCTAATCCTGCTCAGACTCTGTGCCAGAACATCCCCCTTCCCACCATTCAGAAACCCAACACAGTCCAGCATTCTTGCTGGGCCCCACTCTCTGGTCTTTTCATCTCCCTCATACTTCCTGATGGACACCTGCCCTGTCCCATTTGGATTCTGACATCCTGTGTGGCCTGCTCTCCCATGTAGATACCTTCCTCACCCTGCTTGGGGTTTAATATGGTACCTTGTGCTTGGCTTCCGTCTCTGTGAGTCTCTCCTTCCCTCATTCATGTTCTGACATTCTTTGCTGGGCTGCCTTTCCCATGTGGGTACCCTCTTCACCCTCCTGGTGCTCCATTTTGTCCACATGAATGCCTCACTCACCCTGCTCATAACCTACATCCCATCTCTTTCCCAAACACACGCAGATGTCTACCTTGCTCCGTCCCTCGTGGTAATGGCTTTTGTATTGAATTATTATACTGAAATATAATAATATATTATAATATAAATAATATAAATATAAAAGGAGGGGAAAAGGAAGAGCCAGCATTTTTTATGGGAACAATGTGATCCAACTTTAGTTTGACAGAAACAAATTTTTCTCTGCCTTGGTAGTAGATATCTGGATAATCTGGGAAGGGCATATGGGAATCTGCTTTTGGAGCTTCTTTAGTGGTTGGAACTATAAGTATTTATTTTTGAGTCAGGGGCTTCTATGCATGAAAAAACTTGGGTACTCTGTAAGAGCAGAATAATAGGAAGGGAAGAAACTAAGGAAGTGTTTAGGGAAGGACAAATGTTGGAATTCACTTCTTGGCAAAACTGGTTTGACTCCGTGCTAATCTTGTCCCCAAATATATTTAGAGCATTTATATTAAAAACCCAGTTAATTATTTAATATCTGTTTTATAAACTCAGCATTAAATTTCAGAATGTTAATCACACTGTTTCCCTCACCTTAGTTATTTATGTACTATCAGTTTAGCCATATCCTGTGTCATTTACTTAGCTTTAACAACTTTAAGTAGGCTTGCCTGCGTCACTTAGCCTTGGCAAAGGAATAATATCTTTGTAATTATAGGTTTGATATACGAATTGTATTTTAAAAATCACATGTTAAAATGAATGTAAAACTTAAAACTTTTAGTCTATTAGATGCCATATAAAGTCATATTACGTACCAATGGTACAGAGTCTATCTTGGGAAATGTGTTAATATAACCAGTATAAATATTTGATACCTTTTCCTGACTTACGTTGTTATTTGTTATCTATAGTTGATGTGTCTGTTTTTCCCTAATGCGATTTTTTTTTCTTGGTGCATTTTTCTCCTAGTATGATTTTCTCTTAGCTTTTTCTCGTTTAGATGAAAATTTCTATTGTGAATTTTAATGCCATCCCCACCCCCATCATGGTCTGAGGGGCCTTTTAGAAACTGGTTAAAATGTACACAGAAGCAAAGATTTTAGCCTGTGACCTTTTGAAGAATTTTCTGAGTGCAACTAGAACAAATTATCCATTGTTCACAGTGCTTCACTTAATGTTATGCCTTCTCTTGCTAAATCCTTTTTTTGTTGTTGTTGAGATCTTGTATCTTAAAGTAGCTAACAGTTTAATACAGATCCTAATTAAAAGGTGATTTTTCCATATGTAGTTTAGATCCTTTACATTTCTACCATAATATCCAAAGATTTGTGTATGGTATCATAAAATGCTTAAAACAGCTTAATTTACTTTTTTCACAGTTAGAAAAGTAATGCATTTCAGTTAAAAATAAGAGGAACTCATAAAAGTAAAGAAAAAGAAAAAAAATCATTCTTTTCAAATACTATTATTGTCCTTTAAAAATTATTTTGTTCATTTTATTTTTTAAATAATTGCCAATCCAGGCATAGTCATTTTCTTATTATGTTATCTAATAGCACTTAACTTTATTTTGGAAAAATGTAGAGTTACAAACATGGTCTAATATTATTTTTAGTAATTTAAAAATTATTAGTGAAATGAGCGTATTTTCATTAGGTACTGGCCACTCATCTTCTGTGAATTGCTTTATATTCAACAGTTTCCATGGAATAGTCTGGTTAATATATAATATGACCGTATGTATTAGTTATGTAAACCTTTTGGCTGCTAGTTTTTGCACGTTCTTTTATTTCCTGTTGTCTTTTTCTTTGTCAGTGCTGTAGTGTTTTTTTCCTTCTCTTTCTCTTTTACAGAATTTACAACATTTTTATATAGGCAAATATACCTGTATTTTCTTCATGGCTTTTGGATTTTTCATGCTTAGGAAAATCCGTCTTACCTCAATATTATGAAGTTATTTTTTAATATTTTTCCTAATAGCTATGGCTTTGTTTTTTCACATTAGGTTCATTCTCTCTCTCCCCCTCTCTTTGTCTCTCTCACACACATACACTTTTAAATTTGCTATAAGTGATTTTTCCCGATGGACAGCCAGTTGATCTGGTAATGTTTTATTGACAAATCCATTCTTTTACCACTGATTTGAAATATTACCTTGATTATATTAAATTTCTGTATACATACTAATATGTGCTTTATGTTTTTAGTTTATGCTTATGTACTAGTTAAGAGCTCAAAGAATGTTTCAGTACCTGATAATACAAGTCTTCTCTTGTTCATGTTCTTCAAAAATTTCTCGTGTAGTCTCAGATTTATTTTCAGTGAACTTTAGAATCAGCTTGCCATTTTAAATACTGCCTCCCCTCCCCCAATCTTCAAAATCCATTTTAGCATCTTCTCACTATTTCTCCTCTACTCTTATTAGCCTAATTTAAGCTACTGTCTTCTCTTGCCTAAACTATCTTCTAATACAGCTATACAGCAGTAGGAAGGCTTTTTTAAAACATAAGTCAGTTCATGTTACTTCCTTGTTTACATCCCTTCTGTATTTTCTTCTCTTTTTGTTATCTATTGCTGCATAACAAACTAACAAAGCATTGTAACTTAAAACAACCTGTTGGTTTTGCTCACAATTTTGCAAGTAAGAACTTCATGACAAGTTCAGCCGGGTAGTTACATGCTGTTGGGTGGGATGGCTGGGGTGGAGAATCCTTTGCAGTATGACTTCTTCAGCACATGTCTGGTGTCTCCATGCTTCTTGCTTTTCTCTCTACATGGCATCTCATTCTTCAGCATCTCTCCCTGTGGACTGGGCTTCTCACAGCACGGCCTCAGAGTAATCACATTTACATGGTAGCTGGCTTCCAGGAGGAAGGAAAGAAAAACTGTCAACCAATTATGGGCTGTTCCTGGAACTGGCACAGTGTCTCTTCTGCTGTATTTTATTGGTTAGAACAATAAAAAATTGGAAAAATAGATTTTACTTTGTGATGTGGTGATGGCAAGATCTTACTGCAGGAGAGCATGTGAGATGAGCGGTACTGTGAACATATTTGGAAAATATAATCTGCCACATCATCAAACTCAGAATTTATTCAAAGATCCTATAATGGCCCATAAAGCTTTCCATAATCTGACCCACCCTTGTTTTTCTCTCTGACCTGATTTCCTGCATTTTCTTCTGTTGTGTTTGGTTTAGCCACACTGGCCTCCTTGCTAGAATTTGTACACGAGGTTTGGCCGGAAGGTACCCAGCCATGTAATATGAAAAATAGAGACATTTATTGAAGAAGATACAAGAAACATTATGCATAGGACAATGACACCTCAGTCCCCTTCAAAGTAGCCACCGTGGGACCTCACACAGTTTTCCCAATCACCATCAGCTGCCCTGTTTTATTTTCCTGAATCTCATCGATGGTCTGAAATCTTTTCCCTTTCAAAGGTGCTTGTAGTTTTGGGAAAAGCCAGAAGTCACTGGGCACCAAATCTGGGCTTTAGGGGTGCTGAGTCACCTGGGTGATTTGATGTTTTGTCAAAAAACTCTGCACGAGACGTGATGCATGAGTGGGCATATTGTCGTGATGCAGCTGCCAATCACCGGTTGCCCACAGCTGCGGCCTTCTGAACCATCCTAAAGGTTTCTGCAGAGGAATGTTCAAGCTTAATGCAAAATTTGATGAAGATTCGTTGTTCTACTTGCTCATTTTGAATGCGATGGCCACACAGTACACATGGCCACTCAGCGGCATCTGCCACCCCCCACTGACTAGTACAGCAAAGTCATTGCTTACGCACGCACATTCCAGTCCTCTCTCCTTGGCTGCCGGGTTACATCGATGTCGTGCAAACCGTTCTCGCTATATTAACAATGGCTGGACTTTTGCTGGACAGACCTCCTATGCCACACTCATTCCAACATCAAATTTATTATACCTACCACTTCTGCCATGAGTACTTGCTCTTCTTCAGATCTTTGCGTGGATAGGTCTTCCTATTCTCTTATTTTATTTAGGTCTCTGCTCAAATGTCACATCTTTGGAAAGTTTTTCCTGACTACCTTATCTGATAAAATCTTGGTCACTTACTATCCCCCTCTACATAGATTTTGGTGGTGTTTATGGGAGCCTGGGGGGCCTGAATACACCTTTCTTCCCTACCTGGCTTCTGAATCAGTTAAGAAATAAAAGAGTAAAGATGGAGGCCAAAACATATATGAAATAAATAAATAAAGTTCTTATTGATCAGTGTGATGTTGGAGACCCAAATGAGCCTATTAACTACATCTCAGAATTAGGCAGACTTGCCTCTCCAGTCCCAGGCAGTGTTGGTCATTCTCCTTGGCAGTGCTAGGCAGCTGATCAACTCTTGGCATGTTGACATAGAGGAAAATTCTTGTACTCTGTGGCAAGCCTGTTCCCAAGCAAAGAATGGTAGAGCTGAGTTGTGCATGCTCAGTTATTTGTCTCATTTTAAATATATCTGACTGACTAAAGTGATGAAAGGGAGGGAATAAAGGAAGTGAGAAACAGGAATGCTTGTGGTACTATTTACTAAAAGAGGAAACATGGTAGGAAGATAATAAATCAAATTTTAGGAACAGTGAGTTTGAAGTGCCTACAAGATACCTGTGTGGAGATACCAGATAGGCATTTGGATGACGCATTTGAAGACATAGACTTGGTAGTTGTATTAGTTATTCTGTTGCCTGTAACCAACTACTGTAAACATAGTAGCTTTAAAAAAAAAACTGCACACTTATTATCTCACAATTGTTGTGGGTCGGGGATCTATCTGGGCATCGGTTAGCTGATTTCTCTGCTCAGGCTCTTAACCAGGCTGAACTCAAGCTGTTGGTTGGGGCTGTGAGTTGCTCTAAGTTTGGGATCCTCCCAAGCTCACTGGTTGGTAGAATTTAGGTTCTTACAGTTGTAGAACTGAGGTCTTCAGCTCGTAGAGGCCACTTGCTGTTTCCTGCCATGTGGCCTTCCCCACAGTGAGGTAGTTTGCTTCTTCAAAGCCAGCAGAAGGTATTTTTGCTGCTTTAAATCTCTTATGGCTCAGCGGGTTAGGACAGGCTCATTCAAGATAATCTTCATCTTGATTAACTCAAATCAAGTGACTGATTAGGGACCTTATTGCATCTATGAAGTCCCTTTTGTCATATAATAGGGGTGTGTGTGTGTGTGTTGCATCTATGAATTCCTTTTTGCCATATAATAGGGGTGTGTGTGTGTGTGTAGAGAGATTTATTATAAAGAATTGGCTCTCATTATTATGGAGGCTGAGAAATCCCACAATCTGCCGTCTGCAAACTGGAGACCCAGGAAAGCTGGTGATTTGATTCAGCCTGAGTCCAGGGAGCTGATTGTGTAGATCCCACACAGGAATGCCCAGGGCAGGAGAATGTCAATGTCCCAGCTCAAACAGTCGGGTGGAAGGGGCTAATTCTTCTCCCTATGCCTTTTTGTTCTGTTCAGGCCCTCAGTGGATGGGATGTTGCCCACCCACATGGGGGTGGGGGCAAACTGCCTTACTTTGTGCATCTGTTCAAATACTAATTTAATCCAGAAACACCCTCTGAGACACTCTTGGAAATAATGTTTAGCCAAATACGTGTGTACCTTGTGACCCAAAGAAACTGACTTAAAATTAACCATCACAGAGAGATTTGGGGATATTCCCAAGCTACATTACAGCCACTGCCAGTCTTCTAAAATCCCCCCTTTTTGATCTTTCAGATTTTTTCCCTTTCTAATCTTTGTAACTAACATTATATAATTCTGTAGCTTCTGTTCTGAGCCCTCCTCCAAAATCTAAAAATGCTTTCCCTCGTTTATTTAGTATTTCTTTACTATCAAATTAGTCTCCTGTTATTAACTGACTAAGTAAACCTGGGTATGCTACTCAGTCTCTTTTTACCCTTAGTTACACCATTTAGAAATGAGAAAGCTGGACTGAGTTTTGTTTTTTCACGGAGGAACCTCACCAGCAAGATGTAGTATTTAAATAGTAAATATGTTTGTGGTGCTTTCAATACAGAATGCTACTCTTGAACAGAGTGCACATGAACTTCTTGGCAGTGCAACTGAACTCATTTTCAGATAAATGTAAATGTGGTTCCCTAAAGATATTTTTTTCCATGATATTGATCTGTTTGTTGTGCCATCACTCCCTCAACTGTGTACCTGAGAGTGGTTATCTTACCTGAGTCAGTCTTACTCTGTTTATTCCAGGTTACAGTTTGTTCTCATTGTTAACAATCTGCACTTGTTTGCCATTATTGACGAAAGGTATGGGGCATAGATTTTTTTTTAGTCTGTTGTTCTGTTAATGCTTGAGTTCAGTGCATAAGGGAAGAAAGGGTTGTGTGCATTTTATTGCAGACATTCTCAAATAATTTTTAGCTACAAGGAAATAGCTCTATAGCTCTTTCTGTGAGTCATCATTCTTTCTTACATAGAGCTGGGTAAGGATTTAATTTTGTAGATAGAGAGTTATGACTTCCAGAAAGAGAACTGCAAACATTGAAATTTCCAAAGAATTTTAGATTTGCTATAAATGCTATTAGATATAGAAAATTGGAGCTTGAGATTCATAATATAGGTAACTGTGGTTGATAAAATTTTTCTAAAATCTCATGATTTTGAATGAGGAATAGAGTTCTTTTTAGTCATTTTCAAGTGTAAACTAATATGTTTTCTTGTTTGTTGTTCTTTTTTTTCTTTTTAGCTTCCAATAAAAACGGGACAGCAGAACACACATACCAAAGTCAGTACTGAACACAACAAGGAATGTCTTATCAATATTTCCAAATACAAGTTTTCTTTGGTTATAAGCGGCCTCACTACTATCTTAAAGAATGTTAACAATATGGTGAGTAATTGTTACTGTTCTGTTGGGGAGCTTACTTTGGTTGGTTTTTGATTTAAAAATTTGGAGCAGTATATTTTGAAGTATGGAAAATCATTTTCTGTTAACATTCATCTTATTTTGTGGGTGAGCACAGGTAACCCTTTAACTTTTCATTTTAGTTTTTGATTCTTTCCCTTAGATACTTCTCTTATTTGTGACTCTATCTCCATGCCATTGTTTTTCTGTAATTAGGATTTCATAAAGATATTGTGTCATATATGAATTGACTATAGTAATCTATTAACATATTTTACGTATCTTTTTATTTGAATATTTACACATCAAATTTGTACCAGTCCTAAGCAGATGATAAATAAAATGTGACCTTGTAGTCCTAAAATGTAAGATTGCTTTTATGAAAATATTGTTTTATTTCCTTCACCCTGTAGCTTGTGACAGATTCTATAGTTGTTAGAGAACCTGTTGTTGAAGTGTCCTCAGATGCCAGTCTCCTCAACTTACTCCATGTCAAAAGCATATAATTGCCCCCCACCCCCATTTTATAAAATCTGTTTACATTCCCTACACTTAAAGGTATGCCAGCTATTCTCTTGCTGTTCCTTTAAACATATTTGTCCTCTTCTGAGGTGATTCCTTCCTCTCTGTCAATTTCTATCTAAAATTTTCTTCATAGTCAGTTCAAATCAACTGATCTGGTTATTTCTTGACTAAATTCAAATTGCTCTGGTTGTCTTTAGGCTTATAACCACAATTTGTATTGTTTGTATTGAACTATGAAACTGATTTCTGATTGTAGATTGTGAAAATCAGCCCCGTTTTTGTAGTCACATAATCTTTGTTGTGTTTTTTTTTTTTTTTTTTAAAGCCGATTAGACAATACCTGAAACTTACAAAAGGAGTAAACCGGAGATGTGAGCAACCATTTGCTTTAACAAAGATATTTTCTCATTATGGAAGAAAAGATTTTCTGAAAAAAAAAAAAAAAGCAGAACTTTTTATAAATATGTAAATGATTTATAGAAATACATTTAAGATTTGGTGGAGCTCTTTTGTTGCACAGCATGTGGGGCCCAGTGATAGGATTTTACTTATATAATAAGTGGTCATGTTCCTAGAAAACATTTTAACATTCGGCACCTTCTTTTCAAAACAAAAGCAGTAATATGATATTGACATTCATTTAGTTCTTACTGAGTAAATTCAGTTGTGGAAACCATAGTCTCTTGTTGGTAAATAGTGTAGAATTCAGTTTAAGAATAATGAATGCTTAAAATTCACTGTAATTGTTGTTATAGTATTTTTTGCTGTAAGAATTTAGACTTTGATTATTTTGTGGAATCCAAGTGTGGTTAAATGCTTCATTCAGGATTCTGGCAAAGATCTACATGCATATCTAAATCCTACATATTATATTAAAGTATAAACCAAACTATTTTCTTTTACTGTTACAAGGCTAATGGCAGATTGTAATGATGCCAGCAGTTTTGTTTCCTTGATAATTTATTTATTAGCCTAGAATCAGAAATAATAGATTTAAATATAGTATAATCTGGGAGATAAAATGGAAGACTTGATTTTCTTGATCTTAGTCTCTCACTTTTCAGATGTGTGCTGATTGGTAGTAGAGATTAATAACCAACTTTTAGTGTTCTGAATGTCTTTTCTCAGAGAATATTTGGAGAAGCTGCTGAAAAAAATTTATATCTCTCTCAATTGATTATATTGGATACACTGGAAAAATGTCTTGCTGGGGTGAGTAAATCTATCTTAAGTTGGCAGGTTTTGTGAATTCAATTTTGAGTTGATCTGATGTACCAAAGTATAGGTGTGGACAAGGAGAGCAGTCATATGGACTTTTTGTCTAAGGCATGCATATGAATTTTTAAATCAGAGCAGACTAGGTGACAAGTTTTCAAGAGAAAATTATTTTCTCATCTTTTGCAAATTAAATAGATATTAAGATTACAAAGTGTTAAAAAACTTGAGCCACATATGTCTCAGGCTTTTTAGAAAAGATTTTATGAAAAAAAGATCACTGTTGGTTTAATTTATTTCTTCAGATATTGTTAGGCCTGTGGCATTGTTTAGCTTCGGAAGGATGTTATGCAAAAGACCAACGTAGGCTTGTTTCCCCTGTATGAATCTGTTTTTAATATTTTACTTTTCAAATCTATATGAAAGAGAGCTTAAAAAAATAAAACTCCGTTACTGACCCTACCTGAAGAATACTTGTTATTTGTAAATATGAACATATAAAATAGATATGGGGAGGACTAATTGACTACAAAACAGTTCTTTTTCAGGTTTCCTCTAAATAGTTATCTGAGTGTATTTCAACCATGACTTAATTGGAATTTTTTCAAGATTATTTCTGTTGTATAAAGTGAAGTGTTTCTATACTTTAGTGGCCTTAATTCTTCCCTGGAACATGGTAGGAGTTTAAATAAATAAATAAGTTTAATACCTCTCTATTCAATATGTATGGAAGTTAATTCATTTCTCATATTCTGTGTTCCTTTGGCACATCATTTGCTTTTATTCAGAATTGCTTCTCTCTGTCATGTGTACTACACTTGTTCTCTGTATTAAACCTAATTGGAAGGGACTTTGCTCTGGGAGGACTGTGTTGTTGAGAAGAGAGGGAATGGTCAGAAGGGTGAGATTAGGGAGTTGGAAAAAAATGGTTACACTCTCACAACTGTGTCCTTAGGGAGGAGAATGTTTAGGACTAAAGACCACAAAACCTAAGCATAATGTTTTAAAACTCTTTTATTGATCTTTGGCCGTATTTCAAAATTGTGAGACAGTGTTTTTAAGTTTTCTACTTAAATTGAGGGTGAGCTAGTTCTGTTTTAGCTTGGTGCTTTCTATTAATTTGTGATATGCAGTTGTTTATTTGTAAAATGGAATAAAAGAATATATGGGCTCTTAAATAAGTTAAGTGTCATTGTGAAGGAGGACAGTTTTTAAACTTCCGCATCAACTCTTTGTCGTGATCTTATTCCTTTGATTGTAAATTCCAGTGTATCAACCACTCCTGTGTTTGAATTGGGGTAGGGTGGTTTATTGCCTCTTTTAGGTCTACAGCTTTTCTCTGTTAATGTTTGTAATTGAGAGGTAATGGTAAATGTGTTTTGGAGATATTAATATCCTGTTAATTTGATACTCTGTGGAGATAGCCTAATTGAAATGCTAATAAGTGGGCATGATATAACGTATAGTGATAAAATATATGTTATCGTACTCTGATTGAAAATGTGTAAGTTTTTAAAATTAAATTTATAAGTAAAAAATAATATAGTTTACAGTATTGAACAATTGTGTTTTGTCAGATTGCTATCAATGATTTTGCGGTTGTCTCCTGATTTTCATTTTTAAATTAAAGTTGAGGGAGTTTGAAGTGAACTGAGTTACAAGTACATGTTTATCATATAAATAGTTGAAATAGCTAATGAATGTGAATACTTATAAATCTTATTATTAGTAAAATTTTAAATATTTTTGTTTCTGTATGACCATTCAAAAGATTGAACACTTACATGATTTTTATTTGATTATAATTGGAGTTATTTTCAACATCTGTATTGTTTGGCTAGCCTATAAATGAGAAATAGGCATTGTAACTCAAATTTTGTGTTTTTTGGTGATATCTGTTTATTTACTGTCCATATATTTCAATGTATTTTAATCTGAAAGCACTTGGATTATAATTACAGAATTGAGCATAGCGCACAATTATACAAAGTTTTGTTCTGTCATCATGCTTGGCATTATTAAATTTGTCATTGATATATGTCCCTGGCCAGTGTGGCTCGGTTGGAGTGTCAACCGAAGGGTTGCTGGTTCGATCCCTGGTCTGGGCACGTATAGGAGACAGCCAATCAGTGCTTCTCTCTCGCATTAATGTTTCTTTCTCTCCCTTCCTCTCTCTTTAAAAAGCAGTGAAAAAAAATGCTTAAAAAATAATTTTAAAAAATTTAAAAGATTTAAAAAATTGTTATTGCTGTATGGATACTAAGGCTGTTAGGTGAAATATTGATCTGGAACGGTATATCTGCAGGATAGTTTATCATCCATTGGTTGTTTTGTTAATTGTAAAGTAGAGATTTATTTTACAAAGTAGAGACCTTGTTATTAACACTGCAGTTATCAAACTTGGTGTCATTTATAATGGGGTCACCTGGCATTAGGTGTTCCCAACGTAATATGAAGTGTACTAAAGTTTTTAAACTGGATGTAATCAGACCTAGGTTTAAGTTCCACTTTACAGAAAACATAGCAAGTAAAATAACACGTTAGGTTACGCCACTAAAAATAATCAAATCAACAATATGAAACGTTTTGTAAGGCAACTGGACCATTAAAAAAAAAAGTCAGTGTTATAAAAATAAAGGTAATGTATATGGGGGGATTGTTTCAGAAGATGAAGATAATGTATACGGGAGGGGTTATATTAGAATAAAAAGACTAGAGGAACATAACAGTCATGCTGCAATCTGTGAACCTTTTTTGAAGCTATGAAAGACATTTTGGGGGCATTTGGGGAAATGTGAGTATAAATTAGGTATTAGTTAATACAAGGGAATTGTTTCTTTTTCCTTGGCATGGTGATTGATTGAAGTTATATTGGAGAATGTCCTTATATTTAAGAGATGCTGAATTATGTAGGCCTGAAATATTATAACTTACTTTGAAATGATCCAACCAAAACAAAATTATTGGTAGTAAGTAATATTTATCTTTTTTGGTCAATCTGCTCAAAGGCAGGTGTGATTGCCCATCCAGGAAATTATTTGGATGTTGAGACAGATGATACATTGCACTCAGTAAAGAATATGAGTAGCGTTTATTTAGAACACACAACAAATTGGGGATTCTCTGGAGGGGGAGGGCTTATGTAGGGACTTGATCAACAGGGGACAGGCAGGAGTGGGTATGGGGGGATGAAGGAAGATGGATGGGGGGGCTGGACTTTTATTGTGATTGAGGCAAAAGATCGAACCAGCCTCTTTATTAGACAACCGTAGATATAGCAAACATGATGAAATATTAACAATTACTGAATCTAAGCAGTGAGTGTATGTATGGATGTTCATTATTTTATTTCAACTCATGTATATTTGAAAGTTTTCATAATAGAGAATATTTACATGTAAACTTAAGAAAGTTTTAGAATTATGTGATTATTTCTATTTTAGCAACCAAAGGACACAATGAGATTAGATGAAACAATGCTCGTCAAACAGTTGCTGCCAGAAATCTGCCATTTTCTTCACACCTGTCGTGAAGGAAACCAACATGCAGCTGAACTTCGGAATTCTGCCTCTGGGGTTTTATTTTCTCTCAGCTGCAACAACTTCAATGCAGTCTTCAGTCGCATTTCTACCAGGTTAGTATCTAGATCTACATAGGACTGTTGTAAGTAGTATAAATTGTAGAAGTGTTTCTTTATTCCACATAAAAATTAAAAGTTGACAGAAATGAGTTTGACCTGGGCTTTTGTAGAAATTTTATGCAATGTTTTCTTTGAAATTTTTATTGTGATAGTGGTGTGTAAATTAAATGAGTACTATTATAACTCAAAAGTCTAAATTTTAGGAACTATCACCCATACCAGGCTTTTTCTTTTTCTTTTTTAAATTAAAACACTGAATTTTTGACTTTTTAACATATTGTTCCTTTAGAAGAGATTAGCCAGTCAGATAGAATAATTGGTAAGAGTAGTGAGAATTCTAATGATCTCACAGCTCTGCTTATCACAAGATCCTAAATTAAAAAAAATTCCCCAAAACAAATAATCCCAGACAGAGGGAAGCAGAAGGAAGTGAATAATTGCCAAGTAGAAATCTCCAGAAAGTGGACTGTGTTTTAAGTATACAAACTGTAAAAACTCCCATCTGTTGAGCATTTACAGTGTGCGCTGTGTTGTTTTATCCTCGTATCTTTGAAATGTATGTGATACTGGCCCCGTTGTACAGGTAAGCAAACTAATACCCAAAGAAGTTATCAAGGTGATTTGCCAAAATGGAAGACCCAAAATTTCTAAGACAGACTGGCTTCAGAGTCTGTTAGTTTTATTATACCAGGTTGGCTGCTTCCTTATACTTCTGTTTTAGCCACCCCCTTTTTAAAAAAGTTTTATTTATAGAGAGAGGAAGGGAAGGAGAAAGAGAAGGAGAGAAACATTAATGTGTGGTTGCTTCTCATGAGCCCCCAACTGGGGACCTGGCCCACAACCCAGGCATGTGCCCTGACTGGGAATCAAACTGGCAACCCTTTGGCCCGCAGGCCGGTGCTCAGTCCACTGAGTCACTCCAGCCAGGGCTTATCCACCTTTTGATGACATGTCTTTTATAATATACAGTATACTGCTGTGCTTTAAAATAATGTGATCAATATAATTTAAGCTTTTATTGATTAAAAATCATCATGTGATCATCATTTGTGATAATATACAGATGGAGAAATTGATACAGATGGTGCTAAATGAAATAGAATTGTAACTGACAATAGCCGGTAACTCTGAAATTTGTGTTCATGCATATGGTTTGCTTTTCTCATGCAAGTAGAGACAAATGGGTTCTTTATTATGACCCTGTAGGAAGTATAAAATGAATCAGTGAATCAAAGAATCCCGAATAGAGAAAGCAGTTCTCTTTGCTTATTGGTACCTGCATCTTTTGACTTCTCTATGTGGTGTGAACAGTGGACATCTATTAGTCAGATTTGTTTATTCTGTTGTTTTCTAATAGGTATGAATGAAAACATACATCATAATTTGAGAATTTGTGCTGTGGCATTTCGAGGGCATTGGCTAACTTCAAAAGCCTGCAGTCTTTTAAATAAATGGCATTTCTATAATCATGATACTAGGCATTAATATTTAACCGCTCATCAGATTTCCTGGTGCAAAAAAAAAATTAAATTTTTTTAACGGTACAATATAATCGACAATGTTTGGTAATTTTTGTACAATAGACAATGTCTTCATGTAATCTTCGGGTGATAACATTTCATATTCTGAGAAATAATACACAGGTTGAAGCAGCAAGGCAACCAACACCTAGGGAACTGGAGGTGCAAAAATTATAAAAAATAAAACAAAAACCCTTCTTAGTTTAGGTGAATACTAGACCAGCCTTTCTACTTGAGGTAATCTTACACTGAAGGTACAAATATGATGAAAAGAATACAGTGTTTTTTAGTCTCTCCAAGCATGAGTTGTTTATAAAACACAGTAAAAATGTAGATTTTTAAAAAACTGATATAAATAACAACAAAAATATAGATATTTTACACTGAGGTAAAAATTCACTTAAGTCTAAATAGAAGAGGTTAAAGTTTTCTTCCTTTTTTCATTAACAACCACAGACAGCCTTTTCAACAGCGGTATTGCTGATCCACTGAATTGTGTTTTCTAATGCGGCATACTCATTATTTCAATTAATATAAAAAATGTAAGCAGTAGAATGGGATTACTAATTTTCCTATCTGCAGAGAGAGGTATGGTGAAAATGTACAAATACTACATGATCTTATTCATAATATTAACTCAAATTGTGACCATCTTAGTATAAAACTGACATTGATCGTCACAGTAAACCTTCAGTTGCTAAAAATGAAATCCAACCTATTTCTTCCCTCTCAAATTCTTTCACTTGCTTTAGCCTACAGATGTGTAGCTAACATAAAAATTACTCTAAGCACTTACACTAAAGCTCTTCCTATCATTAGAGTAAGAAAAGCTCAGCAGTTCATCACCCTGGGAATGAGAAGGTCCTCAATACTGATTAATATGCTAAAAATTTCACAGTTGATACACAGAGCCTAGAAATGCAGACTATGACTCCTTAAGAAACACAGCTTAATAAATTTGAAGAGCTGGTTCTTGTGGTTGTTTGTGAAAATGGAAAAAAAGTTTAACTACTGTTATAATCAGTTATTTCTACAAGGAAGGGGTATTTTGTGATGTTTAAAGGTCATTTCTGAAGCAGAGAAATTAAATAAAGAGTAGTTTGAGGAAAAGAATGAAGTAGAAAACCTATCACTAAAACATCTAGAAAGACTAGGTAAACTGAACAGCAACAGAAAGATATTTAAAATATATAGTAATAAAGTGAAACGAACACCACCACCAACCCATCCACCTAGGTCCAGAAATGAAAAGGAAGCTGAAAACCAGAGATGGTTTTGAAGGCATGACCTGGTCTTGCAACAAAGGAAGGGTAAGAATGGTTAGGTTTTCTTCCCTCCTTAACCCAGTCCCACATGGGACTGGATACAAAGCCTTGTACCCTAATAATGCAGGCATTAGAACTGGGGGCCTTGTACAAAACATGACTAGAAAGAGCAAGCACTCCCTGAAAAAGAACAAGGAATGAAGGGAGGGAGGGGGAGAGAGAGGAAAAAGGGAGGAAGGAAAAGAGAAAGGCCCTGGCCAGTGTGGCTCACTGGGTTGGAGCACTGTCCATAACTGAAGGATTGTGGGTTTGATTTCCAGTCAGGGCACATGCCTGGGTTGTGGGTGGAGTCGCCCCCGTCCAGGTGAGTATGGGAGGTATGTCTCTCTCTTTCTCTCTCCCTCTCCTTTCCTCTGTCTCTCAAAAGCAATGAAAAAAAAAAAAAAAAAAAAAAAAGTCCTCCAGTGAGGATAAAAAAAAAAAAATTAAAAAAATAAAAGAAGAAAGGTATGGAAGGAGAGAGGAGAGTGGAGGAGGGAGGGAGGAGAAAAAGAACTACCAGCACTAGAAGTTTGTCTGCTCTGCCTAACTTAGGGTAGAAGAAGAAGTTGCCTAGGGCCATTATGTTATATTTAGTATAAATGTGGACCTCATACAATCTGGGGCTCCCAGATTGACAACAAAAAAATATGTTCAGAGCAGGGCACCTGGCAAAAGCAAATGCAAAACCGTCACTAGGACACTACCACAGTCCCAGGCTAAAAGAGATTCCCATAGAAAATACAGACTGCCCTAGAGATGAATCTGCAATCAAAGTTTACAAAAAAGAGAGGTAACAATTCACTATGAATAAGAGCTGACATATACAAATATATGAAATCATTTAACAATCCTAAAAGGAATATAAAATAAGTATGTTTTAAATGATAAGAGACATAAGAAGAAGTTTAAAACTATTAAAAAGAATAAGAAACCATAAAAAGCCCAGCAGATTTGTAAAACAAAAAAATCAAAAAGAACTTTTAAAGTCATTGGGCCCTTTGCCTCCCATTAAAAAGCAATTCGATTGAGTGCAATTGCTAATGCTGTGGAGAAAACATCTAATCCTCTACAGAAGAGAGCACTGTAAGCCACAGCACACGGTGTATGTACTTCAGCAAGATAATTAAGTTATCTGAAGGCCTGGCCTGCTGGCTCAGTTTGTTGGAGCATTGTCCCAATATACCAAGGTTGTAGGTTTGATCCCTGGTTGGGGCACGTACCAGAGGCCACCGGCGAGTACAGCTAAATGGAACAACAACAAAATAAATCTCAGTCTTTCTCTCTCTCTAAAAATTAATAGAAAAAATTGAAAGTTATCTTAAGATTGGCAGCCCATATTCCCTTCAAGAAAAGCAAAGGACAGGAATATCAAAAGCTAATGTTAATCTTGAAAGAGAAACATCTGTACACAGGTTAGAATGGTCAGACACAACAAAATTTCATGATGTTGGTTATCTTATTAAATATGAGATATAAAATCAATCTTTAGAAAGATCTGCCATTCTAGATACTTTCATATTTTAAGTCACCTAATGCTATGGCAGCAGTGTTATAAGATATCTCCATCTGTATTAAACCATCATAATGGTATTTTAGGTGAGTGGTCGTCAGCTTCTATTTCTGGCACAAACTAAAGGAAATAGCAAATGCAGTTGTCTGAAACGTGTATTTCATAGGTCCCATATCTGAGCAGTCTGTTCCCGGAAGCTCATGAAACTGGCTTATTCTGCAGACACTTAACTTCTGTTCTGGGAACAGTGAATTAGATTCAGGAAATACACAGAAATTGTCTATATTTACATGTGTGAATACTGCAAAATTCTGAAAAATGAAGCCTTTGGTGTCTAGGAAATTTCGAGAGTTTTCAAAGATGGCACAGAGCAAACGGCACAAAATTTCACCTTGCTTCACAGAACATCCTGCAATTTTAAATATCAATTGTTTATTTCTGAAAATTTCCACTTAATATTTTTGGACTGTGGTTGACCTTGGGTTTCACTGCTGATAAGGGGGGACTACTGTACTGTTCATGTTTCTTAAGTCTAGTTTATGTGAATAGATGTTAATACAATTTATTTTACTTATAACTGAAGTTTGAATTTTAAAACTTTATTATAGAGCAAAGTTAAAAATACACATAGTGGAGAAGAGTATTTTAAATACCCATGTATCTCTCACTGCTTCAGCAGTTATTAGTGTGTTATGATTAAAAATAAAATAAAATTGTGTGTATTTAAAGTATACAATGTGACGATTTAGCATACGTATACATAAATTTACTGGATTATCATGGTTTCTTTTATCATATCTCCTAAATTATCTTCCTTTAGATTTTCATAAGAAATATTTAGTCTCTTATTTTTATGTGTATTCTCTCTTATAAACTCATCATTGGGGTGAGAAAAATACACTGAATTCGGTATTTTTAACTATCCTAAGACAAATTGATAAATTATTTTTGGTTTTTACTTTTTAGGTTACAGGAATTGACTGTTTGTTCAGAAGACAATGTCGATGTTCATGATATAGAATTGTTACAGTATATCAATGTGGATTGTGCAAAATTGAAACGACTCCTGAAGGGTAAGTTTAAATGTATGGTATTTCTGAAATTAATCAAAATATTGGGTGAAAAACCAGTATTTTGAACATACTAGTTGTGTTGAGACTGAGCATCAGAGTGGATTTTAAAATGCAGGTGTCCCTGTGAAATGGACAATAATACATATGATTTAATGATTTTTTGAACCTTTGAAAGCCATACAATAACAGACATGAGAATCTTAAATCTTGGCAAGGGAGAGTTTTGTTTAACTATAATTTTTGCTTTTAATAAAGAGAATATAAGGGTGCCGTTATTTAATATTTTTAGAATTTCATCCTAAGGATAGCTATAGGTTTTAGAAGTTACTGTTTAGCTTTTGTAGTGCTAACCGCAGCTCATTTAGCGGGATAACAAAGCTCAGAAGATGAAGGAACCAGAAGATTGTGCTCTTACGATGAGAAGAGGAATTGAGTCAGGAATCTCATTTCTAATACTTCTGTTTTCAACTTTTCGGTGCCTAGTTTTGCTTCCTTGTAGAACATGTCAGTAGTAGTCCCTCATTGGGGGTATTATAATTCCTGACTTGTGATTTTAAGGCTTTGAGAAGTGATTTTTATGATTATGTTGATTGAAATAAACTGTCAGAAAGAATTGGGCGTTTGTGGTAAATGGGGGGTATTGATATAAATCAAATATCAATGAGCATTATTAATGTATTGAGTGAATATAAATACCTACATCCATTTCACAAAAAATTGTGTTTTAGTATTATGCAATATTGGATCCTGATGAAATCTTATGATTCATACTTCTTTTTATTTTACTTTGTATATTGATTAAGGAATTGTCAATAATGTTTTTAATGTCTAACCTAAAAGAAGATTTCATTGTATTAACATTGAAAACCTCAACAGTTCTGTAGTATAATTTTCAAAATACATTGTTTAGTTTTCTTAACATTTGCATTAAACTCAATAACTAGTTCATCAGAGATGTGAAAAGGCTATATCATTATAGATGAATATCATAAGGCTGCATTCCATCTGTATTATCCTTGTTCAGAATTTATGATTTTAGGTCATTACCATTATAAAATCAAGCGACAATTGAATCACTTTTCAGTAACTTTAATAAAGGAAAAAATGAATTATTTTAGCTATTACACCAACATGTGGATAACTGCTCAGCAATTGTTGTAGATTATAATGAACCACCACTCAGTTCATAGTTGAAATTTCAAGTTTGTAGTATCTTTCATTAAACATTGAGAAGTTAAGAAGTGAATAACAGAATTTAGAGATTTTCTCTATGTTTAAAATTTAAGAAATATAGGCGGGGTTTTATGATTTTTGTTAACTGTTGTGATATTTTGGAAATGAATCTAGTTCAGGTTGCCTATGAATAGGTATTTATTTAAAACCTCAGTTTTCTTAGAAATGTATAATACATAATAATTAATTGAGATAGTTCTCCAAGCCCAAGTAAGAGAAACTAAATGTGTGGTTAAATGGCTTTGTTTTTATTGTGTTGTTATTCCCATCAAATACAGCTCCCACATGAACGTAAATTTAGAGTATATGCTGCTAAATGTGTCAAGTATAAAGCCAATATTAAATAGGCCAGCAGAAGAGGCATTAGGTGACAGTGGTAAAAGGAATGGATATTTTCTGTAATATGAATAGTAAAAGAAATAATATGTTTTAAATTCTGTTCAGTGGCATTTGTTCAGAAACTGGAAGAAGTCATGCTAAGTGGTGGGCTTACAAGGGTTAATAAAATAGTGAATCTATCCCTATAGAGCTCATGACCCTCGTTTATGAGACAAAGATATAATTATGTAGTAATTTGCAAAACAGTGCGGCAAATTCAAATAAAGTGAGCGTAAAGCAAGAGAAGAAATATGTATTTGTGAATGAAAGATGTTAAGAGGAAAAGAGCAAGATATGGAGGTACAAGAGTAGGTCAGATTATATTAATAAAAATGCAGTAATGTTTGGTGTATTTTCAGTGTGTGCCACAGTCATGCTGTGTAATTTACATGCTTTTCCTCATCAGTTCTCACAGGAACCCTGTGAAGTATTAGAATCCCCTACGTAGATGACGAAATTGAGGCTTAAGTAACATTCCCAAGGTCATAGATTTAGCGAGTCACAGGGTAAAAATTCAAATCACATCTGTCCATTTTCTAGAGCCAAAGTACTTAACTCCTATAGTATTGTGCTTATGGCTTATGAGGCCATGGACAGTGATGAAAAAGCATTGAGGTGGGATTAGTATTTTATTTTAGATATACAATTTTGTTTGAAATTTACAGGATGGCTTGGTAGAAATTTACTTGAAATTCTGGGACTTGGTTGTGTAGTAATGAGAGTGAAAAACTGAGAATAGTGGAGGTCTGGATAGAATGGGGTAGTATGGCAACCAATTTGATATCATATTTAAGAAGTAGAATATATAGCATTTGAATAGAATACATCCCATTGCATTTGGTGATTAATTTAGATATATGAGGTAAAAGAGAAGGATCACCATGTATTGCAGAGAAAACTGGTTAAAGCAGGAAAAGAAAGGAAGAGAAGGAGTTGGCCAGGAAAATGATAACTTCAGCTTTGAGTTATTGAGTTTAAGGTATTAGTAGGATGTTCAGTCAGTAACCTGTAGAACTGGAGTAATAAAGGTATATACATTGGAATTGAGAATAAACTACTGTGTATAACACATTTAAGATGTCAGAAAGATAAAATTGATGACCGTGGCTAGTGTGACTCAGTTGGTAGGAACGTGGTCCTGTAACCAAAGGGTTGCAGGTTCGATTCCCATTCAGGGTACATACCTGCGTTGCATGTTCAGTTCCTGGTCTGGGTATGCGTACAGGAGGTAGCTGATTGATGCTTCTCTCTTGTGTCAGTGTTTCTCTCTCCCCCTCTCTCTAAAGGCAATGAAAAAAATGTCCTTGGGTGAGGATAAAAACTTTTTTTTTTAATAAAAAGGTAAAGTTGGTGAATGTAGGAAAGCCAAAAGGCTCAAGAGCACTGTGGAGTGTAATGCCATTATTTGAAAATCGAATGAGAGCAAGAGCAAAGAATATTGGAGGGATATGTTTTAAAACTGACTTGGAGAGCAAGTTATCCATTTGCAGGTCCAGAAAAAAAATTGACATTTACTGACCTTAAATAATTAGTATTGTGGGAAGGATTTGGATATAAAAGTATTTGTTAGTGTTATTTATAATAGTGAAATGTTGGAAATATTTTAATGTACAACAATTGGAAAATGTTTAACTAGTGACTTAATACAGTGACTTAGATATTCGGAAAGACATCGAAGCCCACTGAAAAGACTATGGCTCTGAAGTCCTGTGTAATCAGACAGTACAGATGAGCAAGCTGAGGTTACACATCTAATATACCGATTTGCTAAAATAAATTAGATGTGATGTAGTAACGTTTCACTATAAAGAATGCATACCAGAACATTTATAAATGGTGAGTGAATCTTAAGAACACGGTTTACAGCCCTGGATGCTGTGGCTCAGTGGATTGAGCGTCAGCCTACGAGCCAAGTGTCGCTGGTTCGATTCCCAGTCCCGTCACATTACTAGGTTGCACATCAGGTCCCCAGTTGGGGGCACGAGTGAGGGGCAACCACACAGTGATGTTTCTCTGTCTCTTTCTCCTTTCCCCTCTCTCTAAAAATAAAATAAATAAACAAATTATTTAAAAAAAAACAACACGGTTTACTGTTATAGATGCTGGCTAAATAGAAGTGCATGTCGTGAAGCACTAGGGCTGGTATATGTGTTGCCACATACTTCTGTTACCTTGAGGTCGTCGTCGTCGGCAGCCGTCCGTCTCGAGAGACGATGGCGTAGCTTCTTAAGAGTCTATCTGCACCGCCGAGAATGGTTGTGCAGTCCGACTCGGGAGTGACACGGTATCTGTCTCCTCCCGTGTTGAATCGACATCTTGCGATGACGCTGGAGTGTCCTCTCCAGTGAAGCTGAAGCTACAGAGCTACCTTGAGGTAGATAACACATATATACCAAATTCGGATTCATTTTCAGTTGCTGCTGGTATCGTGTTCTAAGAAATGTATACAGTATGAAAAACTTCAAAATACTCATGAATGAAAAATATTTTTAATGAAAGAATAGATATTTTCATGCAGTTATGTACAAACTCACTGTGTAAACTTCAAGGCATGATTTTTGTTTCCTGTAAAACAGATCATTGTTCTATTAGAGGAATTTTTTACTTGTATTAGTATATTTCTTTTGTCTCCTCCTGCATTGCATTATATAGCTCTGTTCTTTATTTTTGTGTGCAAACGACATGCAAGTTTAAGTGAAAACCATCTTACATATAGAAAAAAGTCTGGATTTTAAAAACTGAGAACTAACAAAGTCCTTTCTAAATGACACCATCTGATTCAAGTTAAAAAAAATTACTTTACACTAGTAATATAAAAGACAAACACATTTTCATAAAGAATACAAAGAGAAATGTCTGCTGAGTATTTTAGTTCAGATGTTTCAGAATGCTGCTGTGTGTTTTATGAGCAATCCGAGGGGAAGATTTCATAGCAGAAGGTGTTAAGTGGCCTGTATTGACTTAAGTGGTGACCCAACTGGACTGGGAAACTGTGGGGTGCCTGTGGATTCAAGCTGCTTGTTAAAGAGGAACGCACACCGTTACTCAGAAGTCCCTCCTCATTTCCTCTCTCTCCGTGCCTCCCGTCTTCTGCAGGCTCGGTTTCTAGCATTTCTGTATCTTCTTTCCTACTAAAGAACTTGTCCAAGTAACTGGTGTAAGTGTTTTCCTTCTCAATTCAGAAAAGAACAGGTTTGATATAGCCTGTATGATCTCAGTAATGGTGAATATATTTGTCTTATATGTGCATAGGAAAATGGATAGAAGAAAATTTACCAAACTGTTAACTGTGATTGTCTTCGAAGGGTAGAATCATGGATGATGTTTTAATTTTCCCTTAGACTGTTGTGTATTTTTTTGAATTTTCTACAATGACCGTATGTTTCATATTTTTTAAAAGTAAGTTATTTTTAAAAAGAAAACGAAGGGAAAAAAACACAACCACCTTTGTAATTCAAGGCATATTTACTTTTTTTAATTAATAAAAGCTTTAGGACTATCTGCACATTTACATTCAAGTTGATAACAGTAGTAGTTTAATTTCAATACAGATTATGTCACAGAATTCTTAAATTTCAGACATGGTCATGTATACATACTGTTTGAAATACACCCCTCCCGCCCCCCCAGTACAGATCTTGATAGTGAATTTGTTGATAATAGGTGTGTAACTAGTTTGTCCTGGAAGTCATGAAGATAATTATATTGCTTTATGGTCTGTATTGCTCTAGGTGCTCTTAGGTCTGTGTCAGACAGATATAGTGGGAGACAAGCTGGTGGCTACAAGACACGATCTCCCAACTCCTCCATAACAGTGCATTAAGGGTTTCCGCTTATTTTTAAGGCAGATTGTAAGCTCTTCCATTATTTCAGCAGTTGGCTATGTCAGGAGTCCCTCCATTTGGCATTGGATGATGATGAGTGATATCCATACTGCTGGTAGAGGTCCATAAGGTTTGGGACACTCTTTATATATTTTAAAGATTTGATTTATTTATTTTTAGAGAAAGGGGATGGGAAGGAGAAAGAGACGGAGAGAAACATTAGTGTGAAAGAGAAACATCAGTTAAAGTTGCCTCTCGTATGCACCCCGACCAGGGACCGAACCCACAACCCAGTCATGTGCCCCAATTGGGAATTGAACCGGCGACCTCTCACTCTGTAGAACAACACCCAACCAAGCCACATCAGTGGGACTCTATATTTGGACAGTTCCCTTCTGGTGCAGAACACAATATGTCTTGTGTACTATAGCTCTTTAGTTCTTTACTTTTTTTTTGGATATTTTTTTCTAATATCTTTAAATTTATAACCTGGAAGAGTACATAAACCGAGAAACTGAGATTTCACTCATGACGGGGGTAGCCATGATATCTGAATTGGAGTTTATTCATATTTAATAGGTTCTTCCTCTGATAAGTCAAACTTACTTGTTTGCCTTGAACTTGGCGGCTTCATCGCTGGCTGCTCCATGTCGTGACCAGCGATGCTTGCTTTTTATTGAGTTTTGTTTTTAGTGGACAGAGCCAGTGTATTTTCAGGTTATATTAATTGTCTTTGGCTTTACATTGCTGGAACAAAAGGGTTTTTTTTTTTTTTTTTTAAGTTTTAGCTTGATTTGCATTTGTTCTAACTAATTAGAGTTAATTTTAAAACTTTTTTCCCCCCCAGAAACAGCACTTAAATTTAAAGCCCTAAAGAAGGTTGCACAGTTAGCAGTTATAAATAGCCTGGAAAAAGTAAGTCATAACCTCTTTGGTATTAAAATTTTATTCATTTTTAGCTATAAATATTGCTGTCTTTAGGATTTTGAATAAAGTTAATTCAAAATCCTAATAATTTTACATTAATTTTTAGGAAGATGCATTGTAATATTCTTTTGAAGGAAATTAGAAGTTTGTGATATAATTGAAGCTGTGTAACATTTTATTTACTATGTTAAGAAAATATCCCTGCTTTCATATAAAAAACATGTTTTATTATTTGTAGGCATTTTGGAACTGGGTAGAAAATTACCCAGATGAATTTACAAAGCTATACCAGATTCCGCAGACTGATATGGCTGGTAAGGATAAGATTGTTTTTTGTTGTTTTTTTTCTGTCTTTTAAACTCTTACTTATGAGGTAAAAACCTATCACTTTCCAAGTTATTTTTGGTTTATACGGTGCTTTTATGTCTTATCAATTGATGTCAAATAGGAAATTTTTTCTCTTATATTTCTAAATTATCCTCAATCCTTTTTCTTTTTCTTGAGCAAATAAAGACATTTGAAATGCAGCTCTAATCTTTAATTAGAGTTATGGATGCAATATTTGATGGCTCTTTATTGCCAAGAAGCAGTTTATTATGCTCTGAGGCTGTTCTGTGTATTTAGGGAGCTGTGTATAAAGTAGAATTCTTACCTAGAATTCTCCAGACACAACTGCAAGGCAGAGAATACAGATTACTGAAGCTGTCCAGTCCCTGTTCCTTGGGTACATCAGACTTTGCGTAAGACCCTTCACATTGAGGTTAAACACAAGTGTGGCCATTCTAAAATGTGGATTTTTCTAGGATGGATCAAGATAGCTCTTCTAATACACAGGCAATATAATGTTGCTTGTCTGCTTACCTGAATGAATTTGTTTTAAGTGAACTTCCAAGTTTATCATCTAAAAATATAGCCTTTGGATTTTTGGATAATGCCAGCTTTTAATTTAATGCCAGAGATTTTCTTCTCACCTAATAATGTTATTTAATATTTATATTTTTCACATAGAGTGTGCAGAAAAACTGTTTGACTTGGTGGATGGTTTTGCTGAAAGCACCAAACGTAAAGCAGCAGTTTGGCCACTACAAATCATTCTTCTTATCTTGTGTCCAGAAATAATCCAGGATATATCCAGGGATGTGGTTGATGAAAATAACATGAATAAGGTGAGGGGGGGGAAAATGATTTCCATATGTCCACATGTGAAGTGGTTTGTTTTACTCAAGGTGTGTATAGCTTCGGGCTTAGCGTTTATAAGCACGATATTTCAGGGGACCATTTCTAATTATAACCATTTTAGGTCTCTGTTTGCTGGCCTTAGCAGAGACACACCTGTATATAAATTTATTTGGAGGGGAAATAAATGATACCACTCATTAATTAAAGATTTGAAAACAATCCCTAGTTTCGTTCTTTTATCAGAGAAGACTAAATGATACTTCTGTCAGTGTTAAGTATAGTTTCTGTTGTAGTTACTGTGAGGTCCCTACTAGGACTTAACACACTCATGTATTTTTCACTTAGTGCTGATGACATTGTCTAGTAACTCATTTTAGGGATTTTAGAACAGTTTTTATAGCATTTTATAAGAAGGCAGGATACCACATATGCCATTTATAGTGAAATTGGCACTAGAGCAACAGGTAATTCTAAGAGGTACTCTGATTTTTAAAGAATAAGACCTAGGTAATAATCTTACTGTTTTATTTGAACTTCTGTATGCAGTTGGGTTTGGTAATACATTTCTTTTCTTTTGCCACTTTGGGAGAAATACTCTTAGCTGACTAAACATGGTATGGGCTCCTGCATAACTTGCTGTACATGATGTTCAGAATCAGCTGAGTGATTCAGTACTTTATAGAATTATTGAATAGAGAATTTATGCATTGATGGTTAAGTAAATGAAGTATGTAATCCTTGAGAGTCTGTGCTGCTGTGGCACTCCATTTAGGTCTATATCCCAACTTTTCCATTGTGAAGACACCATTTTTCATGTTACATTGTTTCAGACCCTTTCAAAATAGTAATTTTTTTGTTTATTGGGAAAACAGGTAAAGAGCTAATATACATATTCAGTAGTACTTAAATGAAATTTCATTTTAATAATTACAACTATATCTTTCCAAATGTTTATTGGTTATTTGTATATCTTCTGTGAATATCTTATGTTCCATTGAATTGTTTGTCTACTGTTGACTTGTATGGTGTGTGTACACTTTTTACTTGGCTTCGTTTTGTAAACTTTGTGTATTTTTGTTTTTGCTATTTAGATATTTAAAATGTGTATACAGTCAACTCAAGTCTTGTTTTTGTTTTTGTTTTTTTTTTTGTATTTTGGTCTTCTAGTTTTTTGGTCTGACTTTTCCCAAGAATTTATGTATCCATTTTATTGAGATACAATATACATGCCATAAAATTCACCCTTTTAAATTGTACAAGTCTGTGGTTTTTAGTATATTCACAAAGTTGTGCAATCATCACCATATCCAATTCCAGAAACCTCATACCCATTAGCAGTTACTCTTTATTCCTGTCTCCCCCCAGCCTCTGGCAGCCACGAATCTACTTTCTGTCTATGGATTTGCCTATTCTGGACATTTTATGTAAATGGAATCATATGCTATGTGACCTTTGTGTCCGAAACTTTCCAAGATTTTTGAAATAAATCTCCATATTTTTCTCTAATACTTTTCTAGATTATAAAATTTAGATTTTTAAAACTTTCTGGATTTTAAACAGTATTTTTTTATGTATTCTCTAGTCACATTTTCTGTGCGCTAACTAGTGTTAATTGTTGGTATGTATCCTTCCATTCATTTCTGCTTGTTTATACCAACATTCATATCAGAATATACATACATGTACAGGGTGGTGGTTGATTTTTTTCTGTTATTTTCTATCCTCTGTCATTTATCATTGCTCTTAATCTTTACTATTTTCTTTCTTCTGCTTACTTTGGGTTTTGTTTGCTCATTTTTGAGTTTTTTTAAGGCATACAGCTATTGATTTGAGAGATTTCTTTTTTTAATATGAGAGTTTGCAAGTATAAATTCTTAGCACTGCTTTGTTTTATAGTGTTGTGTTTTCACTTTGATGTATTTCAAGCTATTTTCTTCTTTTTTGTGATTTTTTTTTCTTTAACTAATGGTGTTTAATTTTTACTTTGTGAATTTTCTAGTTTTCCTTCTGCTGCTGGGATTTCTAGTTTCATTTCACTGTGATTAGAAAAGATATTTTATATGATATCAGTCTTTTAAAATTTATTAAAGACTTGTTTCGTTGCCTCACATATGGTCTATCCTGGATATTGTTCCTTGTGTGCTTGAGAAGAATGTATATATATATTCAGCTGTTTTTTTGGTGCATTTAGCTTTTGACATATTATATTTGGAGTACATATACGTGGATATGTGGGGTTTTCATTTAGGGGAAAAGCCAAAGGTGCGAAGAGGGTTTGAGATCACAAGAAGGTGTAACTTTTTGTGAGGAACAGAATTTGGAGCAATAGAACCACCTTAGGTATATTCTTAGAAGACTATATGTTGAATATAGCCTAGAGTTTTAGGTACGGATGAACAGTTTGACATAGACTGGAACTAGTATACTTTAATATTTATTTATTTTTGATATATAATTTTTAGAAATTAAAGGTACTGTAAAAAAGAATATGATCAGCTGAATTCAGGGTTGAGAATTCAACTACCTCATTTGAGAAGGACTGTTTTTTATGTTTCTTTAATAATTCAACAAAGAACATCAAGAACAGATTCTGTTTTTAGGGCTTTGAGAAATGTTTAAAAGACAACTACTTTAATTGAGAAATTAAAACTCGCAGATATCAATGATATATTATTTATTTTTTCTTGTGTTTTTATTGTAATTTTTCCATTGCCATTTATCCCCCCATACCCCCTTTCACCACCACGCACCCCCCTTTCCCCCAAAGTCACCACACTATTATCTGTGTCCTTGAGAATTTTTAAGAGTACAGTTTTAAGAGGCTGATAATTTGCTGCTATATTAGATAAATCTGAAATCTGAGAAACTTCATATATTACCCTTTTGCTATATTTGAATTCTGTAGAAGTTGTTTCTGGACAGTCTACGAAAAGCACTTGCTGGCCATGGAGGAAGCAGGCAGCTGACTGAAAGTGCTGCCATTGCCTGTGTCAAGCTGTGTAAAGCAAGTACCTACATCAATTGGGAGGATAACTCTGTCATTTTCCTACTAGTTCAGTCCATGGTGGTTGATCTTAAGGTAACATGCTTATTATTTCTTTACTGTGAACTTTTAAAAAATTAAATGAGAAGTAAACTTCAAGTATAAGTATTAAACTAAATCATTGTTGGAGATCATTGCTAATACTCAAGTTCAGAGTCTTCCTTGATAATGAGTTCATAGGACCTGCTTTTGTTGTTACTATGTTCCTCAGGCTAAATAAAGTGGTGTAGAGTATGAAGAAAATGCATATTAATGAATTTTCTTAAATTGACATAAATATTCAGGCTTGGTTTTACAATAATATATAAATTAGGACCTGGAAGGAATTATATATGGTATAGTAAGAAGTTTATCAGACTGATGAACTACAGTGTTAATGCTTTGTGCTTCTTTTGGCACCTGACTGTTACTGCCATCGGTGAGGATGATGTGTTGATATTATTAAGTGCTAGTAAAAGAAATCCTGCATGTCTGTTTAAAGGCTTTTGTTTTCCTTTGGGATTTTCATAGAACCTGCTTTTTAATCCAAGTAAACCATTCTCAAGAGGCAGTCAGCCTGCAGACGTGGATCTGATGATTGACTGCCTTGTTTCCTGCTTCCGTATCAGCCCCCACAACAACCAACACTTTAAGGTGAGAGCGCTGGTTTTTATCCGGTTATGTTGACTGATGCTATTGATCCTTTATAAATATGAAAAGACTAGAAAGATGAATAGGTTACACTTGTATTGGCATTGCTCAATATTATATATCAATGTTAACTATAAGACCTTAACATTTTATTCTATTTTTAAAAACTTTTTTGTTTTCCCTTTTGTTCTCATTTGTGTTTTTTTCTCACAGAAATAATCTCCTATTTTCTCACAGAAATATTTTTCTCACAGAAATAATCTCCTATCTTGTTCTTTCATCTGTAGATCTGTCTGGCTCAGAATTCCCCTTCTACATTTCACTATGTGCTGGTAAATTCACTCCATCGAATCATCACCAATGTAAGTCCAAAAGGTATTGCTAAATTACTTAAATTTTTTTCTTTTTTAAAAAAAGTTTCTTTTTAAGAAAGATGTTCTTTATTTACAGAAGATTCTGAATTTAGATGTACAATATAGGAAGATTTCTCACAGGTGGTTCTTTAGTAACATATACAGTTGTATTTTTCATATTCAGTGTTGACCTGAGGGCCGTTTTTAGGGAAGGTGGAGTTAATAGGGTCCTTTGGAAAGATTAAACCTTTTAAAACATTTTATTTGCATCAAGAGTCCTTGAGAACAGTGCCACTGAAAATATAACTTTACGTTTTCATCCCACAGTTTATCACATATTATTTTAGTATTGTTAGCTTTTCCCCAGCATTTGATATGTTCTGATTTGTCACCTTACCGTTTAAGTTAAAAGTGGTGATGTTGTAGCCCAGTATGGGGAGACCATATTTGATTGTACTTTTTAGTCTTCCTTAAACAAATGAAATATTAACATACTTAAATAGCAGTGTTCACGTGTTACAAAACCATATCAGACAAAATGCAAACTCATTAAAAGTATTTGTGAAACCTTCAACTCTGACAGGAGTACATTCAATTGAAAGATAGTAAAACCATATCTGATTTGGACCACTGATTTAAAAAATTCTGTTCTTTTGATTATGAACAATCATATTTTGAAGGTTCTCACATGTTATTTACCATAGTTCCACTTTTATCCATTTATAGATATTCACAGATATGTAAATTGGTTAACTTTTTCCTGTTTTCCTCCCTTAAAAAGGACTTTAATCATTGATGACTTAAGTATATTTGTCCTCTTTATCATCAAATTCATTTTAAGAGTGTGTCTCCGGTGAGTTAAAAATACCTCCCCATCTTCATTTGCCTAGGATGTGTTGAATTAAAGAAACGTCTGCCCACATTTTCTTTTACCCATTACTGCAGGGGGAAAATAACTAGTAATAAAGCTGCTTAGTTACATTTAATTTTTTTCCGTGGGGTAGGATAATTCTTTGTTGTGCAGGACTGCTTTGTGTGTTGCAAGTTGTTTAGCGGCCCTGGTCCATATTTTATTAAAAAGCCATTTGTGCTGCCCCTTTTCCCCTCCCCCAAACGTTAGGAACAACTAAAACTGGCGGAGGGAGTGGCACCTCCCTCAGTTGAGTATCAGTGAGTTAAATTATAGGTAGAAGTAACATTAAATACAGTTTGTTCCAAAAAGGAAAGCTTAACAAATCTGATTGTAACTAAGGTATGTCTGTATTAAAAACTTTAAAATTTGTTACTTTTACCAGTGTAATGAGACAGTACATTGTAACCTCAGGGTTTACTTTCAGGTTTGTTTAAAAAAAAAAAAAAAAAGATGATATCCCCCTCAAGTTTATGTGTAATTCAAAACTAAAATACTTTTTTCCCCCTTTGGCTTATAATACTAAAAACATTCCATTTATTAGAGTGGATGGCTTTAGATAAATGCTTAAAACTTGTATTTAATAAACCCAAGTATATACTTTTTTGATATTTTGTGGCTAGTTACTTTAATTGTAAAATATTTTTGTCTACAATTGACTATATAGAGCACTTTCAAGCATGGACTTGGCACTGCTGTAAGTGGCTGAGCTGCTCCTTTGTGGTTTCAAGCATGCTGGAGTGGTGCTTCATGCATGCCTCAGCGTGTGTGGTGAGGTGGTGGTGCGTCCTCCTCGGCCCTCATGGGCACTGCATGTGTGGAGGTGGGCTGTGTCTGTATCAGAGGGGCACATCAATATGAAATCTATTTTTATAAAAAAAATCTATATTGACTAAGTTTAAAAATATTAAGCATCAGTAACCTTCCAATGAATAGCTTAAAAAGTAGTATAAATTTGAGTCTATAAAGTATCTTTTAAAGTTATACCTTGATAACGATACTTTATAATTATAGACTGTTTGATATATTGTTTTTTTGGGGGGGGGTCCCCCCCTCTTACTGATTCTGAAGTACTTTCTGACTGAAAGGATTGTTTATAAAGTAAATAGGTAAATTCATGGAATTATTTTTTGAATCTCACTGAAGACAGTTAATATGAAAATGCTCTGTCATGAAATTTTTCTTAGACATTTGGACTTATAATCTTAAATTTCATTCTTAGTGTAAGATTTCCTTTTGAATGATTCTTGGTTCAATACACCTCATACGTTTCTTCTTTTATGGTTCTTTCGCCAATTCATAGATTTTTAAAAAATCACCACATTCTCAAAAGTTTCACTGGTGTTTTTGAGAGTTTATTTAGTAGTAATGGTATTTGCAATTTTGTTTTGCTTTTGTGAAACATACTCATACTCAGTTCATAAGCACAGTGTTTAGCTCTAAAATATTCCACTGTTTCTTCTTAAGGAATCTGAAAGTCTCCTCAGTATTTGAATGTTGTTATAATGTAAGCTTTTCTCAATTTCTAAAATGGTACTCATGGTACTATCACCTTTCTTATTACGGCATGTTATAAGGGATGAAATATAGTTACAAGGTCATGTTAAACTCTTACTCTTTATAAGCTTCCATTAGACTAAATTAGATACATTGGTATAATTGGGAAATTAAAGAAATAATACACATATCAATGAACTGTAGCTGGTATAGTACTTAGTACTCTATTTTCTCCTTACGGCAATTTATTGTAGTTTACTATGGATAGTTCACATATTGAGAATGAGATGGTCTCTTTCTAGTGAGAGGTTTTGGTTAAAGAAATTATTTCCAAGGCATCTGAAAATTTATTTAAATGATCTCTTGAAGAATTGCCACATAGTTTGATCATATTGTAGAAGTATTGCCATTTGTTGGCAATAAACTTAGTGTTTTCAAGGAAAAAAAAAGAATGTCTGCTTTGACTTATTTTAGAAAGGACACATTTAGTAACTACTCAAAACATAAAAATTTTTACTAACTATATGATGTCTAGTTTTTAGTGCCTATATTATTTGAAAGTGTATCTTTAACTTTTATTTTTAAATGAATGAATTTATAAATTATGAAAAGTACCAATTATGAAAATCACCAAATCTTAAGTTAAAATCAAGTTGTTCTATAGGGTATACCTGGTAGTATGATTTGGAAACAGCCCAGATGCCCATCAGTAGTTGGATAAAAAAGCCATGGTACATTTACACAGTGGAATATTAGTTAGCTGTAAAAAGGGAGATGTCTTAGCTTTTGCATCAGCATGGATGGACCTAGAGATTATTATGCTAAGTGAAATAAGCCAGTCAGAGAAAGACAAATACCATATGATATCGCTTATATATGGAATCGAATAAAATAATTTAACACACCAAATAGAAACAGGGCATAGATACATAGAATAGACTGACGGCTGTCAGAGGAGTGGGGATTGGGGGGTTTGGTGACAAAAAAGTGAAGGGATTTATATATATATATATATATATATATATATATATATATATATATAAAACACACAGACACAGACAATGGTATGGTGATAGGCAGAGGGGAAGGGGGGTGGGGGGAGGTGGAAGGGGGCAAAGTGGGGGAAAATGGGGATGGAAAGATATTTTACTTTGGGTAATGGGCACACAGTGCAGTGTGCCGATGATGTTTTGTTGAGTTGTATACTTGAAATCTGTAAGGTTTTGTTAACCAGTATCACCCCAATAAACTAACTTAAAAAAAAGGACAGTAATTTAATAGGATGTTATATGGGAAACGTATCTCTTTAATCAGTTTTTGACTAGAGAGGGGGACTTCCCAAAAACCAGAATTATCTTCTGGAGGGCAGACCCCTTTTAGTACAGGCTTCCCCTGCTTGGTGAGTGTTCTAGGAACCCATCTTTATGCCAGCTGGTGTTGTTGTGAGAGGCTGTGTTCAGCTTCAGTGACTTTCTTTTTGGAAGACTTTTTCAGTACATTTACCCATTTCATGATGGGTGATTTACAGGTGTGCCCGCCCACACCATGTTGAGTGTTTAGCGTTTTTAACCAAAAACGGCATGACTCCCCTGCTCCACCCTCTCTATTCTCCAGATCTCACCCGGAGCAACTTTTTCTTGTTTCCCTGAATGAAAAAAGTCCTCAAAGTTAAATGTTTTGCTGATGTGGAAAAGGTGAAACAAAAATGGCAGGAGCACTAAAAAGCATCAAAATTGACAGTTCAAAAACTATTTTGAGCAGTGGAAAAAAAGCCTTGATAGGTGTATTGCATCAAACAGAGACTAGTTTGAAGGTGACTAAAGTTTAAACATGTAAGAATAAATACACAGTTTGTTGTAAATAAATTTTGTTTTTTTTGTCCCCTCCCTCATTTGATGGGGTTAGTAGAGTGAAGAGGACCCTTATTTCAATGCATTTTTGTGATTATTCAGCCTTTTAAATTTTGAGCTGATTAATACAAGTTATATTCTTAGTAAATGGATGGAAATCATGCTGTATTGGTTGTTGGGGCAAGTCAGATGACCAGATTGACCCAAGTTTAAAGAACTCATTATATAACCAAGCTGAAACTTGATCATTTGTTTAGGAATTAGCTTAAATAAACTAAGAATTGAGGGGAAAAGCAAACAATCATATTATCCCCCAAAATTATTTCTTCCCTCACTACTTTAGAGTGCCTTCCTCTCTGTAGTTTAATATTCAAATTATGTATTATAAATTGGTTGTTTAATTTACTGTCTAGTAAATAGAGTTTGTAATTCAAAGTTTTGGGTTAAAGTAATATAACTAGATGCTACTGAAAATATTCTGAGAATTATGGATGGAAAAGTTAAATGTTGAGAATTTAACTAGCTTAGTTTTGAATAAGAAGGAACCCGCGAGTAGGATGTGATGCTATTAAATCCCTGTTCCCTACTAGGTCAGTTGTTCTTTCAGGTATTTTCTGTAGCAGAAATATTGCAAATTTGAAGCCTGTACTTTAAGTCATCCCATTCCTTGCATACTCTCCATATGTAGTGAAAATTCATCCAGTCATTTTCATATTAACTATAAACTTCATAGTTTTAGTGATTTTCATAATTGTCATTTTTCATAATATAATAATTAATTAATTAAAACATAAAACTTAAAGATACAGTTTTAGCCCTGACTGATGTGGCTTAATGTGTTGGGCGTCATCCCAGAGACCGAAAGGCTGCCTCTCTGCCTCCCCCGTCAGGGCACATGCCTAGGGTGCAGGCCAGGTCCTCAGGTGGGGGCATGTGAGAGGTGACCGATCAGTGTTTCTCTCGCACATCGATGTTTCTCTCCCTCTCTTTCAGCCTCCCTTCCCCTCTCTCTAAAAAATAAATAAATACAATCTTTTCAAAAAAGAAAATACACTTTCAAATAAAATAGGCATTAAAAACTAGAATCAAAGTTAAACTGGTTAAACAAAATATAAAAATATTTGCATAAAATGATTCTCTTCATAGCTAAGAAATACTTAGCTATGATCATTTTGTCTTTGTGGTGATCATTAGTCTTTTCATGTATTGTGCCATTATTGCATATCAGTTTAAGATTATAGGTTTACTAATAGCTTTATATCATTTACTAATTTCATGTTGTAGTTATCATTGTTGTTTGTAGGCATATAAGTGATTGTTCACCCATGTGTTCCTTCCACATTGTGTTGAACCACTAATCTCTTTTAAAGCTTTGATAACCACATTCTTACCTGGGAAAATATATACTATATATGCTTATGTTTCTGAAATTTGTAAAACATTAATCTAATAAAAGACAATTGGTTATAGAATTAGTTCTCTAAAGGCTCTGTTTTTCAAATTTACTAACTTATCAGTGAGAAGAGACACTATATGATCGTGCTCATGAAGCAGGCAGTTTGTCCCGTATTTATTATTATATTTTAAAATAGATGTATGATTTGAATTAAAGATATTTGAAGACATTGGAAATCATGGTGTGTGTTTGCATGGTCCTAGAAAGTTTCTCACAAAAGGATTAAACAAACTACAGTAATAACCAGAGCATATAACTCATACAAATTTGTACTTTTCTTTTCTTATGGTCTCTGATTTTGTCCAGTCTGCATTGGATTGGTGGCCTAAGATCGATGCTGTATATTGTCACTCGGTTGAACTTCGAAATATGTTTGGTGAAACACTTCATAAAGCAGTGCAGGGCTGCGGAGCACACCCAGCGATACGAATGGCACCGGTAAGATTAATCATGAACTTTGAATCCCACCTTCTTCCTCTTGCATTTTCAGTGTCTTTATCCTGTTCCTGTTGTTTTGATTATTTTAGAAAATCAGATGTGTCCTTCCTTTTCTATAGGTATTGTGATATGTTGTATACTGCGGTATTGTTGCAATCCTAGCTTATGATGTTGGTTTTCACTGTTTCAATGAGTTGAACTTATTTTTCTTAGGGAAATTTTCTCACAAAATGCTGTTAAAATCTTAATGCCACTTTTTAAAATAGTTTTTTTCTCTTACGAATCAAAATATTTTGATTAGCTCCTCATCTTCTGCGGATGAGTAGGGGAAGCGGGCTTCTGGGTTAGAGTGAACGTTTCTCCTCATTCAGTTTACCGTTGGATGCTGACTATTACACATAGGAAATCAGAAATAAAATAAAAAATTTTTATTTAAAATAAAGTAACTCAGCAAACATGCTTTGATGGCTTAAAATGATAGGCACTTTGATATTGGAGTTTGTGTTTAAACAGAATAAAAACAGACTTTCAGATTAGATATTCTGACAAATTAGTACTCTTTATGGAATTTTAAAATTCATGGGGAGCCCCATTAAACAGACAGTTAATTATAGGATTGTGGAAGTCATATATTGCTATTCATGGCAACTCTTGACATTGATTGGTGGTGCTTTGTCTTCTGCTTCTTATTTTCTATTCTTACTGGCTGCTGTCGCTCACATGATCAGATGCCAACCAGTCACTGTTTTGCGTGGCAGTGGGCTTCTGTGGCTGTAAGTATGACCCATTGTAACTATCTCAGAAAAGTCCTTCATTTCTTTGACTTTTCAGTGCTTAGTTACCATCATAGTCTCATCATGTCATTTCAAATGAAAATGTAGCATGTTTTTGCCTATTAGTTTTATCTGGTATATTAGCCACTTCACACTTAGAAGATAATTTAAACAGCTTCCTCACTGGCATGCTTCTCTTTTTCCAGGCTCCCTTATTCAATAAGATATTTCGGCTTTATGTTGTGGTAGTTCACTCTTATCCACTTGGCAGTAGTTGTTGCAAAGGATTATTTACCTTAGGTGTTCAAATAGAGAAGTTTGCTGTGCCGTACGTTTTGGGATTAGCCTAAAATTTATAGCCCAAAGAGCATGATAGTGAGGTTTTATTTATTTCTGAGAATATATTTTATTGATTATGTTATTACAGTTTTCCCAATTTTTCCCCCTTTGTCCCCTTCTGCCCAGTACTGCCCTTCACTCCAGCAATATCTCCACCTTATTTCATGTCCATGAGTCGTGCATATAAGTCCTTTGGCTTCTCCATTTCCAATTCTGTTCTCTGTTCTTAACATCCCCTGTCTATTTTGTACCAACCAATTATGTTTCTTAATCCCTGCACATTTTCCCCCATTCTCCTCTTCCCTTTCCCAGCTGATAACCCTCTTAAGTCAGTCCCTTTAACATCTCATATCATAATGGCTTGGTGATGGTGAACTCTTTTAGCTGTACCTTGTCTGGGAAGCACTTTATCTGTTTGCCCTTTGTTCTAAATGATAGCTTTGCTGGATAGAGTAATCTAGGTTGTAGGTCCTTGCTTTTCATCACTTTGAATACTTCTTGCCAATCCCTTCTTGCCTGCAAAGTTTCTTTTGCAATATCAGCTGATAGTCTTATGGGAACTCCTTTGTAGGTAACTCTGCTTTTCTCTTGCTGCTTTTAAGATTCTCTCTTTATCTTTAACCTTTGGCATTTTAATTATGATGTGTCTTGGTGTGGTCCTCTTTGGGTCCAACTTGTTTGGGACTCTGCTTCCTGGACTTGTATGTCTATTTCCTTCACCAAAGTAGGGAAGTTTTCTTTCTTTCTTTTTTCAAATAAGTGTTCAATTTCTTGCTCTTCCTCATCTCCTTCTGGCACCCCTATGATTCAGATGTTGGCATTTTTGGAGATGTCCCACAGGTCCTTATACTACCCTCATTTTTTAAACTTTTTTCTTCTTGCTGTTCTGGATGAATGCTTATTTCTTAGTTTTGTTCCAAATTATTGGTTTGAATCCCATCTTCCTTGCCTTCACCCTTGGTTTCCTGTAGATTTTTTCTTTATTTCACTTAGTGTAGCCTTCATTTCTTCTTTAAGTTGTTGCAATACTCAATGGGTCTTTGAGCATCCTGATCACCAGTGTTTTTAACTGCATTTGATAGGTTGGTTATTGCTGTTTTCTTTAGTTCTTTTTCTGGGTTTTGTTCTGTTCTTTCATTTGGGCTGAATTTCTTTGTCTTCATGACTCTGCCCCTCCTACCTATCTGAATGAATGTGGCTTCTTTAAATCCTTAGTTTTCAGACTTCCATACAGCTTGTTTTTCTGACAGTTCTGGGTGTTAACTTGTTTTGAGATCTAGTTGTAATTCTTTCTATTGGTTGTGCAAGGAGGTAAAGGATATCTACCTATGCCTCCATCCTGACTGGAAATCCCCTGATGTTTTATTAAATGCAAAGTTATTTTTAGTTGACTTTTTGTAATGCCAAGTACTTAATTTTTAAGAAATCGAAAATTCAATCCAAGTATAACATAAACATCAGTAATGGGTACTTAAATATTATTAACTAGACATCATTTAGAAACTTTTTAGAAAATTATTTACAGTTTAAAAATTATTTACCAAACTATTTATTCCTTTCAGATTATCTTCTGGGAAGCTATAACTTTATTTGACTTTTTGTTTTAAGTTTTCTACCTTTTCTTGTTGGAAATAATTACCTCTAATAGTATAAATTGGTGGAGAGTTAATATTCACTCCCAATTTAACTTCATTACAGCTGTTCATAATTTAATTTTTTTGTTCATGAGGATTGAAAGAAATGAAACGAAATTATTCTTTTGAACAAAGACAAAATTTGATTGGTAGTCTGAAAATGTTCCCTGTACTTAGAAGTTATTTTACTTCTAGTTACTAGCTGATTCTAGGAGCTATATACTATACTATTGATAATTATTTCTTGAATCAATAACTAGATCTCTTTTAGTTCAGGGATACCTGTGATAAGAATTTAATTCTATTATTCTCTGAAATTATCAGTACACATTTGATTTTCAAAATTATTCTTAAGCTATTTATATTCATGTATTTGTATATGTATGAAATTTTGTGTGTATATGTATTTGTACATAATGGCTAAAGAACAGCTTTCAGGTGATATTTTTTCCAGGGAAATAATTAGCAGGTTTGATATGAAATACTGTTTAGAATAAGAACATTTTAGAATTTGAGTGATCCTTAAGGTGAATCTTGCCTGTCTTAAACCTGATTAAGTGAATAGTCAGACAACACATGTGGAAATATTGAGCTCCCACCAGCTCCCAGGCACAGTGTTAATTCCAGGGAAGCAGGATGAACTAAACAAAGCACTTTCCCTCACAGTAATGCCAGTCTTGTAGCTTTTGCTTGAAAACTTATAATGATGAACTCACTACAGGTGTCATAAAGTCTGAAAACACAGGTGAATGTATATAATAAACAGTTTAGCGATAACACATTACATCAGGATTTCTCAACCTTAGCGGTATTGACATTTTGGTGTAAGGGACTGTCCCGTGTAATGTAGGTGCTAATAGCACCCCTGTCCCCAACCCCAGCAGTCACGAAAACCAAAATGTCTCCAGTCTTTCCCACATATTCTCTGGGGGACAAAATCGCCCCCAGTTGAAAACGACTGTAGTTGCATGGCATGTTCAGTGGGTTGTCCTCGTTTACATTACCTCAGATGATCTGTGGCTTTGATGAACCGGAGCCTTTAGCTTGCTGCAGAAATAGCAATCAAGTAGTTCATTCTGTAAAAAGGTAAAATAATATCTGCGTTTCTAGGCTTTACAACCACCCTGCCTTTTTTATTTTTTGGAGATAAATACATTTCTTAATAGAAAGAGCTATTTGAAAATTTTTACAGACTCATGGTTCTTTCACTCTGGGCCATCATTTTAGCAGTGGAAGATGTTATTATTTTAGCTTTCTTTAAAAGTGTGCGTGTGTGTGTGTTCGATCTGGTTTTACAGCTATGGAAACTGAGGCACAAACATTAGTAAGTGAATGATAAATGATCACATGGTTAGTGAAGAGTCAATATTCAGTCCAGTGTGTATCTGGTTCTTCAGCAGTTTAGTCTCGTTCAGCACTGGGTTCCTGGCCTCCAGACAGTATCTGACACGTAGTAGGCATTTAGTATATAGTCGTTGAATGAGTGAATGAATTTCTTACTTGACCTGCTTTCAGAACCTCTCTCTATCTGGTTTTTTTCTCTTTTGGAAATAATTTAACCTAATGCTTTTTTTTTCCAATTAAAATGACATGTTAAGATCTGATTTTATTGTTCCAGATGTGGTTTAATAATTGATGAAATCTGTTAACTTGTATCTCATACTATGTTCCTACTAAACAGTCTAAAATTGCATTATTATCTCAGATTGAACTTTGAATCATTTAAACTCTTTAGCTTTTTTCATATGAGTATTGAGCCATAACTTCTCCGTTTTGTGCTTTTGTAGTATTGTAAAAATTTGAAATATTTGTCTCAGCACTCATCATTTACTGTTTTAAAACTAAGCCTTTTAATAGTCAATGTATGAATTTCCACAGATATGTATAATTTCTGCACATTTTGCTTAAAGAAGATACTGGCTCAGCAAATGCTTCTTTTTAAAAAAAAAAAACAAAAAAACTTATTTCTTTATTTTTAGAGAGAGGGAAAGGGAAGAAGAAAGAAAGGGGAAGAAACATTGATCTATTGCTCTGACTGGGAATCGAACCAGCAACCTTTTGGTTCACAGGTCGGTGCTCAATCCACTGAGCCACACCAGCCAGAGCAGCAAATGCTTCTTACATGCCTGTAATTTAGTCATGGTCTTAAGATAACAAATGGTTTGGGTTCCTTTTTTTTTTCCTTTCTTTCTTTCTTCCTTCCTTTTTTTAATCCTCACCCAAGGTTATATTCACTGATTCTAGAGAAAGAGAAAGTGGAGGAGAGAGCGAGAGAAACATCGATGGGTTGCTGTCTGTATGTGCCCTGACTAGGAACTGAACCCACAACCTAGGCATGTACCCTGACTAGAAATAGAACCTGTGACCTTTCAGCTTATAGGACGGTGCTCCAAACAACTGAGCCACACAGACCACGGCTGGTTTGGGCTCTTAATAGATATCTAAATACTCTGATTTATGGATTTTTTCCTGGGCACGACTGAGTCTCTTCTTTGGCCAAAGTGCATATACCAACTAGTAAAATATTTCCAGTAGGGAAGATCAATGAAAAAATTAATTAATGGCTTTTTTTTTAACTTCTAGTTAAGAAATATATTTCTTCTTTAGCAATTTGTTCCTTACTATATAACCCACTAATGGTCATTAATTAAAAGGTGTTTGAATCAAAAAACTTACTTGCATTTTTCCAGTCTTATATCTCATGTTAGGCAGTCATTCTGGAACAAAATTTATATGATGATACCTGAGATTACCCCCTGGCTGGTTTGGCTCAGTGGATTGAGCGTCGGCCTGCGAGCTAAGTGTCGCTGGTTCGATCTTCCAGTCAGGGCACATCAGAGAAGGAAAACTCTGATTCCAAAAAACCTCTGCTGCCTTGCGGCATACCTCTTCAGGGGAAAGGCTAAGGGAGTAAACCCTGACAGAAAATCTGGAGCCGGAGTCCCTAAGGCGGTTTGACGTTGTAGTCAACACCGGCAACTCCTGCGGCGCACCTGAAGCCAAGCTGTATTGACTCCGTCTTTCCCTTGGACCCTTCATCTGCAAAGAGAGGGGGGGTCTGCTGCATGGGCAACAGCAGACCCTCCATATCACCCTGCCCAGGCTCTGTAGCTTCAGCTTCACTGGAGAGGACACTCCAGCGTCATCGAAAGATGTCGATTCAACATGGGAGGAGACAGATACCGTGTCACTCCCGAGTCGGACTGCACAGCCATTCTCAGCAGTGCAGATAGACTCTTAAGAAGCTACACCATCGTCTCTCGAGACGGACGGCTGCCGACGACGACCTGAGATTAGGAGATGACATAATTAAATTATTACTTTTTGGAAAGGATTACTAATTAAGAGATAATTCTTATATCTGTTCATTGTTCTCTGATCTGCATTCCTGTGCAATGGCTGCATCAGGGAAGAGGAGTTATACTTTGTTACGTCTTAATAAATAAATTTGTTCAATGAAAATTTCATCTTGATCTAAAGTGTTACCTCAACTTAGAATGAAAAAAAAAAAAGTTAAATGGGAACAAACAGTAGAAACAGATATATTAAATTCATTTGGTAAGACATTTGTGGTCAGATTATAAGTACAAAAAAAACCCAGTATTTGTAAGTTTTCTATTTCTTTTGTATAGTGACACTCTTGAGCACTAATATGTACTTTTCTTCCCCTGTGAAGACCAAAAATTTTCATCATTCTTGAGCATAACAACAAATGTATTACTCACACTTAGACACTGAGAATAGTGGCTGTGTGTTACAGATATGCATCTCCACTTTTTACCTTTGGAAGATAGCTTATTTGGACACGTTTATTACAGGTACATAGATGCTGCATATTCCATCTATTTGTGTATGTGCTCACATAAAGGCATACATGTCAAAACAGATATTTTTTGTCCTTTTAAAGAAAAAGGGGACATAGTTGATAAGAATAGAGAGAAAGGTGGTATTGGATTCAGATTATAATTGCTGGATTTTTGGTTAAATAACATCTATAGTACCAGCACAGCATCCAACATAGTACCTGAAGCACATTTTCCATGAATTAATCTTTCTCGAAGAGTTCTTTCTCTGTTTTACCATTGTTCTTCAGGCAAAATACACATATTCTGTAACTTGAGAGAGATGGAATGCCATTGAAAGGAAAAAACAAACTTATAAATAAACTATTAAATACAGAGGTTACCTGTACAGTGTATCTCATCAATTCTATAAAGCACTTTTAGTTATTAACATCTCTGAAATTGAGAATGCATCTTATTTGTTTGTGTGTGACAGTTGACAGTGGTTTTTCATTCTTTGTACATACAATTGATCTTACAATTGATAATGTCATAGTCTGAAACATTTGTGTCTGTGAAGGATGCTTGTTAAATGCATTGCTTAATGTATTTTGAAAGGTGTAGACTAAATATTTTACATTTAATGTTTTTACATTTTGGAAATTGTGTTTTACATAGGAGTCAATATTTGAATATATCTTTCTCTTAAATATTTAAATATTTTAATGTTTTTCTATAATATTTTAAGTATTTTAATCTATTTTCCTCTTAAATTTTATTAGGTTACATAAGAATAATTAAAATGTTACAGAAATAATTTTCATTTGATTTTTTAAAAACTGAATAGCATTAACCTTATGCTTATTACTATTGCATGTTTCTACCAATACCACACATTTGGTGGTATCAAGTATGTTTTCTCAAAACTTTTTATAAATTTATTTTTGAATGTTGGACAGCTATTATCTTGAACAAGGTCTGATTCTTACAAGGTGATGTCATGTTTTTGTTTTTAGAGTCTTACATTTAAAGAAAAGGTAACAAGCCTTAAATTTAAAGAAAAACCTACAGACCTGGAGACAAGAAGCTATAAGTATCTTCTCTTGTCCATGGTGAAACTCATTCATGCAGACCCAAAACTCTTGCTTTGTGTAAGTATTTTCATGAAATGCCTTGAAATTATTACACTAATTTAGTTTGGTTTAAATGAAATACCAAGACCTTTAATACAATTATTAGCTGAAAATTACTTACTAATTCTTTCTGATGATGCTTGAAGACATAAAGTAAGAAAACTAACTTATAGAGGATGCTAATATAATTAGATCAGATTTATTTTACTCTTTTATTTTCCTTATTATTAACTAATATACTTCGGTGAACTCTTTTGTCCTTACCCTGTTACCAAATTATTTATTATTCAGGCTTTATCCTGAGATGGGGGTGAGGTAATGAAGCAAACTATAAATCAGAGTGCTTTCTACATCTAAATGATTGTTTTTTAAAAATCTCTAATTGCTATTGCCAAACCATTTAGCTTTCCTATCCTCCTTTCTTTCTGTTATCAGCCTTCTGTTATCACTGGCTTTGCCTACAAATTCTGAATTGGAATGAAGAGTTGAAAATGGGTGTGGTTAGCACTCAATTATTGTTGTTAATTGCTCTTACAACCTCAGATGGTATTAGATTCCAGAGAGCATCAGTCTGGTATACAAAATAATTAGGAATTAATAGATGTAAATGAGTGATAGTTATATGAAGTGATTAAAAGCGTGGGCTCTGGAGACAGACTACTTACATGATTTATTTGAGTGACTTAACCTCTCTGCTTTAATTTTCTCATGTGAAATATTACAACAGTTCCTACCTTAGAGAGATTAAGAAGATTGATATCGAGCATGTTGTTTTTAGAACAATGTATAATAAATGCATAATAAGCATAAGTAAATGTTAGCTATTATTAATAGAATAGTTAACATTAATATCAATGTCCCAAATGTAACAGTAATATATTGTAAAGTTCATAGGATACATGTTCAACTTTTGCGAAGTTTCTCCAGTCTTTGGAGATCAGCATCTAGAAAGATTTACTGCTTTATTCAGCAATAGGCCTTAAAAGTGCTAAGGTACATTCAATTTTGATGGCATTTCTTTCAAATTACTATGCTACAGGAGTTTATTACTTGATATCCATGGTTTCAAGAGTTCTATGAACCCCCTGAATTAAAAAAAAAAAAAAAAGATGCATGAGTATTTTTCTGAAGAGAAACAAGAGGGAGACAGAATTCCTTAAAGGATTAGTGACCCAAAAAGAAGGCCTGTGATATCTTTAACCCTTTGAAAAGCCCATCCAACTTTGGGAGTCTAGGAGAATAAATTGTTAGAACTTCGGATTGTAAAAATTTCATAAAGACTATCAGTGAGACTATAAAAGTAATGAAATACCCCTTTTCTCACTCTTGTTGTGTCGCACGAGTTATTTCATCATGCATGTCATATACAATAGCACGGCTCTGTTTGCATTGCTGTAATTCAGGATCAAAGAAAGCACTAAGGTCACTGATGACTGATGTGTTAAATATTTTTTATTGTTGAAAGAACAAGAACTTAAAACTTGCTATTTTCCAAGTTTGAAATTGAGCAAGGGCAAAAAGGCCGTTTCAAATTGAAATTGTTTTCTTTGCTGCCATCTAGTGGTTAAACAACTTTGAAAATGGTGATTCGTTGATTATTTCATATTTTACGTATACAAATTCTAAATCTTAGTAAATAGGAGAAGTGTAGGAATAACTATTAAATGATCTTTATCAAGGTATTTTTTAAGTAGTGCGATTTTATTTTCTTCCATCTCTACCACCTCTATTCTAATTCATATTACTCTTTACTTTTCTAAGCCTTCTAATTGGCTTAGCTTTTGTCATTTGCCTCTTGGCTCTAATAATTTTTCTGCACTAAAGTTATGGTGATCTCTTTAAAAAGCAAATCTTATAATTCCCCCTGTCCAGCTTAAAGACTCTGACTTGAAATTGCTCTTGGGATAGAGACCAAACTGCAAATAGACCTACAAGGTCATGCAAAATCTGACTCCCACCTACCACTTCTAGCATTATATTTTTCTTTATCTTTAACTCTAGTCATGATGGCCTATTTTTCCCTCCATCTTACTTACCACATTCCTTCATGCCTCCTTTGCACTTTCTGTCCCCTTGGCCTACCATATGCTTTCCTCTCCTCTTCCCATAGCAATTCCTGCTAATTCTGAGCTATTATCACTACCTTGAGGAAGTCTCTCTGACTGGGCCACATTTCCGTTACAGGTTCTCTGCCTTCGTAGTTCTTATCTCATTTGCAACCTAACACTTGTTGGTTTGATTATTTTATTGATGTTTGTGTTTCTCCTCAGACTACATGCTCCAGGAGGGTAGGAAACATCTTTTTTACTCGTCGTGTCTTTGGTATCAGGTTATTAGTGACTGGATATAAATGTTATTGGGTTATTAATGAGTGACTATAATGCTTGAAAATAGGCCAACAGTTTTAGATTACAGATATCCTAGGGCTTACCTTAACCATTATGATGGAAAAAAAAGAAAAATGTGGGCACAAAAGGCACTGGCCTCATTTAAATGAATTATATATGCTTGAAGTGTAAATAGATGCTTCCAAGTTTCAGGAAGCTTTTAGTCTCGTTAAGTAGGTAGGCACTCACATTTATATACCCTCCCAGTTTGCTTTTCTTAGTGTACAATGCTTTTCCACAATGAAAAAGACTAAGGTGTGGGTATCTGGAGGTGTGGCTTCTAGCCCTGTGTGGATTTGGGTAGGGCCTTTGTACCGGACAAGAGGCTGCTCAGGGTTTGTGCAGTCCTCACCCAGTGTGCGCCTTCTTTGCCTTTGATCACAATCATTTATAAGATTAAAACCAGTAAGTTCCAAACCAGAGGTACATTATTTAGTCATTGTAGTGTTTCTAAAAGAAAAAAAAATTACATTATTGATACAATTTCTTATGAAAAGCTAATACTTCGTTTTTGTTTTCTTTTAATTAGAATTTCTTTTTCTGGACATTATATATATTAATGAACAAGTATAGATGTAGACTAAGAGAGTCCTTAACAAAAGCAGTTTTTATTTATTGAAAAAATTCACAGTTACTGTTTTTATTGAGAGATAATTCATATACCATAAAATTCGCCATTTAAAAGTGTGCAGTTCATTGGTTTTTAGAATATACAAGCTTGTGCAGCCATTACCACTATCTGAGTCTGGAACTCATCACCCCCCAGAACAAATCTGGTACCCATTAGCAGTCACTCCACAGTCCCTCCTCCCTTTAGCTCCTGTCAAATGAATTCTTTAAATTGAAAATTGCTTTTTTCCTTGCAGAATCCAAGAAAACAGGGGCCTGAAACCCAAGGCAGTACAGCAGAGTTAATTACGGGGCTTGTCCAACTGGTCCCTCAGTCACACATGCCAGAGATTGCCCAGGAGGCAATGGAGGTAAGGGAGAATGGTTTCTGGGCTCCTGAAGGGAAGGCTGTAACTGTGTACATTCTTGGTGTTTGTTTGGTATATGGTTTCTGTGAGTCATAGATGTAATTTCGGGGCATCTGTGAGACAGATATGTCATTTCTAGAAGTGGTGTGTTTTTGTCTATACACTGTTCTATGAACACCACGGAGAAAGAAGGGGTTTCCTTGCTTTGTATCACATGTCGCAAAACGCTGTGCATATTCTTATGCTTAATAAAAACCTCAAAAGTTTCTAATTGTAGTTGACTTCTTTGAATTTTAAAATGTGTATTGAATTTTAAATGCAGATACAATTCATGTACCATAAAGTTTACTACTAAATTGTACAGTGTTCAGTGGTCTTCAGTATGTTCACAGTGTTTCCTAACCGTCTCTACTATCTAATTAATCCCCATTCCTCTGTCACCCCAGCCACTGCCAACCCCTAACCTATCTTCTGTCTATAGATTTGCTCACTCTAGATATTTCAGAAAAGTAGAATGATACAATATGTGGCTTTTTGTGTCTGGCTTTTTTCACTCACCATGTTTTCGAGGTTCATCCGTATTTTACCATGAATCACTATTTCATTTTTCTGTATTGCCAAATATCTCATTGTATGGATATATCACATTTTTTTTCACCTGTTCATCAGTGGATGGACATTGGGATTGTTTCTACTTTTTGGCTGTTATAAATAATGCTGCTCTGAAAATTTGTGTGAAAGTTGTGTGGATGCATCTCTTAAGTATGTAGCTAAGAGGCGAATTGCTTGCTGGGTCATGCGGTAGCTCTCTTTAACTTTTGTAGTAACTGCCGAACTCTTCTCCGAAGCGACTGCATCCTTTTATATTCCCGCCAGCTGTGTATGGGGGTTCCAGTATCTCCTTGCCAATACTTGTCATTGTTTGTCTTTTTGATTATAGACATCCTAGAGGGTATGAATATAGTTGACTTTTTTAAAAAAATTATTTTTATATTGATTACTTGATAAATATGGTTATAATTTAAATCTATTTTGGTATGATTTACATTTAGTAAAATCCTATATAGGATTTAGAATATTTCTCATTGCCCCAGAAAGCTCCCCTTGCCTTTTGCAGTCCTTGCCCCCCAACTCTGCCCCAGAGACCAAATGATCTGATTTCTATCACTACAGCTTAGTTCCGGAAGTTCAAACGCATGGAGTCTTAGACTATATATTCCTTTTTGCATGGCTTATTTCACTCAGCAACTTTTTGGGATTCATTCCTGTTGTTGCATGTGTTCCTCCTTTTTTATTATTGACAAGCATTCCGTTGATGATTATACCAGTTTACTGATTTGATAATGGCCACTTAGGTGAATGTATTGATCACTAATGAAAGTTATCTTGTGCTCCTTTGTGTTCCTCCCTCCTTCCCTCCCTCCCTCCTGTGCCCCCTGCCTGCTTTTCTGTTTCCCTGTAACCATTGATCTGCTTTCTGTTACTATAGATTAGTTTGAATTTTACATAAATGGAATTATAAAGAGTATACTTTTTTTCCGGTCTTTAACTCAGCATGATTTTCATGACATTCATTTATGCTGTATGTGTCACTAGTTCATTCCTTTAAAAAAAATTCATTCCTTTTTATTGCTCTATAGTGTTCCATTGTGTGGCTCTACCACAGTTTGTTTATCCATGTTGATAGACATTTGTGTTTTTCTAGTTTTTGGCTGTTACTAAAAGTAAAGATTCAAGGAACATGTGTATGCAAATCTGTGTGTAGACGTATGTTTTTTATTCTCTTGGGTAAATACCTAAGAGTGCAGAAATCTTACTATGTAGTCATTATAAGAGACACAGCTGAAATATAAGGACACTGGAGGGCAGACAGTACAAGGATGGAAAAATATGCCATACAAACCAACCCACTGGAGTAATGTATATTAAATAGATACAGAGTTTAAAGCAAGAAGCATTACTGGAGATAAAGAGGGACATCTCATTATTACAGAGGGGTCCAATCCATCCAGGAAATACAAGTCTATATGAACCTAATAAGAAAGCTTCAAAATATATAAAGCAGAAATACAAAGCTTCAAAATAATATAAAGTAAATGGAGCTAGAGAGACAAATCCAGCTGTAGTGGGATACTTGAGCACACTTTTTTCAACATCCTGATAGAATAAACAATCAAAAAAATTAGTAGGGATAGAAGATTTTAACAACACAGCTATCAGATATGAACTGTTTGACATATATAGAGCAATACACTCAATAAATATACTTTCTTTTTAAGTATACATGGAACATTCAGTATATCCTGCATATTAAGTCTCAACAAATTCCAAAGGATTGAAATCATTCAGGATTATTTTTGTGACTATAGTAAAATTAAGCTAGAAATCAATAATAAAAAGCTTTATGAAATATCAAATGACTACTGTATTTTCATTCATACTATGTAATAATGCACTCTGCAGATTAGTACAACCACCATTAAAAATTAATTTGCAGTATCTACAAAAGCTAAACATAGGACCTAACAAGTTCACCCAGCAGGTATGTATCCAACAGAAATGTTATATATTTTTACCAAAAGACACATACACAAATATTACAAGCAGCATAATTCGTAATAGCCAAAAAAATTGGAAACAATTTAAGTGTATCAACAGTAGACTGGATCAATAATTTTTGGTATATTCTATTGATTACAACAACAAAAAAAGAATGAGCTACTCCAAAGTGCAAAGCACAGACGAGTCTCACAGACATGTAACATTGACAGAAAACAGCCAAGTGCAAAAGAACATGCTGTGAGATTCTCTTTATATAAATAAGAAACAGACAGAACTAATCTATGGTGATAGAAATCGGTAAGTGGCTACCTTTCTCAAGGGCTAATGACCAGAAGGGAAGGTGAGAAAGGCTTTTGGGTGTTAATAATGTTCCTCTAGGTACTGGTTACATGAGTATGTACATTTGTGAAAATTCATTGCAACATATACTTAAGATCTGCTGCTTTATTACTTATACTGTACACTTCATTTTACCAAAAATGTTTCAGCATTCATTGTTTATATTTGTGTGCCTTGCTATTGGTCCTATAAATTAGTATACTACTTGCATTCTTTTTGGAAGGATATTTGACAGTATTTGGCAGGAGCTGTACAAATGCCCTTTGTGTGTGTGTGCAAATAATTCTATTCTTGTATTTTTTAAATCTTACAACTACAATTCAAAAGGAAAAAGCTATACACATATATGCTTACTGCTCTTATTTATAATAGGCTGTTAGGAGAATTTTAAATATTCACTAATAAGAGTGGGTTAATATTTAATGACAGAGAATTATATTTCAGCTTGGTGAACTGTTAAACATTCATTAAAACATGTAGATCACCCAGCAATATGAAAAAGTATTTATAAAATATCAAATGAGTATACCGTGTTTACAGATGTGTTAAAATATATGTAGGAAACTAAAAAATGGAAGGGAATATAAAAAGGAAAATAATTATATTAACTCAGGGGAAAGATTAACACATCCTCTTTCAATATTTAAATATTTTGTCAAACAGTAATATAGAGAATTTGCCACTTAATGTCAGTAAATGATATTAAATTTTTGAACAATAGTGACAAAATTGAATGTTTGTGCTGTTTTTCCTTCAATATGAGAATTATGAACTATATAATTTTTGAAGTCTCACAGTGAATAGCAGTTTTCAGTAAATATCTAAACGTAATTCCAATAAAACTGTTTGAAATGAGATAATAGAGGTCTTGTCTTTAATAATTTTTAACTTCAGGAATTATAAAATGGCACAAGGTTAGACATTTAAATATTCCCTAATTTGAGGCAGGTTATCAGTGCAATTATTTGCAGTTTATGCACTTGATTTGGTTTTAAGAAATCAGTTCTCATATTTATTCCAAAAAGCGTTTCATTGGAATGTTAATAAAAGGCTTTATAGCGTACATAGTAAAGAATTGCCAGATATGCTGACTAAGGACGGAGAGAAATGTACAGAGCCCAACAGTGTGCTTCTGGAGGAGGTGCTGTGGAACGGGAGTCAGGATAGGGCTGGTTTGAAGCAAGAATCTAGTTTTATTCTTTATATCTTTGATGGCTTTAATTTATTTCATGTAATGTTTTTGTATGTTTGTTGTATGTTTTAAATGAATTATTCTTGTTAATGTTCTGTGAGCCAAATTCCAATTTATATTCTGTCAATTAAAATATTTTAGGATGAATAATCTGCTATGATATGCAAAGTCTGTTTTGCTCTCCTTTTTTGAAAAATAATTTATCTTTTCCATTCCAAAAGAATTTGTGGCAAGATAATTTTTACTTTATCTTTTGGCCGAGAAGTAAAATATTGTTGGATGTATTAATTTTGGCAAGCTCTCCTTACTTTGGGACTAATTTTATGTTCTACAGAGTTCTTTGATACTTATTGAAGTTATTTGTTCATATCTTAAAGCAATTTTTACATGTATATATTGGTGTGCTGAATTCATTAGACATTTAACCTCATTATGTATGCCATTTTAAGAAAGAATGATCTGAATGAAGTGAAATATATATGTACATATACATATTCCCCCCCCCCCCAGAGATGTGGGTTCTCAGAATTTTTCTTTCACTTTAAACTATATGTTGAGACTAGGATTAAATATCTCAATATGTTAACATTTGTAAAATAAATAGTCCAATGTTATGTTTACTTAAAATTTTTTTGCATTAATCTTCTCTCTTTCTTTAAATTTAGGCTCTGCTGGTTCTTCATCAGTTAGATAGCATTGATTTGTGGAACCCTGATGCTCCTGTAGAAACATTTTGGGAAATTAGGTATATGGACTTTTATTTTTTAATTTAATTAAAAATTTTCTTTTGTTTCTTGTTGTCTGTCTTTAAATATTAACTCTATAGTACTTGATTTATTGTAAAACTTCATTCACTTACACATCCAGAGGTTTTATGATTTTGTTTTTTATTCTATTTGAAATTACTAATTAGATTGTTTTTTGTTTTAACTGTGGTAACAGTGTCACAGTAGTGAAGAAAATAAATTTCTAAAAATTGTGTTAAGTTTTATTACTCAATCACAAATACTGTTATATGGTGTATTCTTTTTTCTTCCTGATTTCTTTATAGTTACAACTGTGTTTTAAATTGATTTTGTGCAGTTATAAACTTGGAGTTTAAACATTTTGTGATGTTGATAGTTTCATAAGTTTTTAATAACACCAGTGTTTTTGATGAATGCATTAATAAGCATCTGCTTACAAGGCAAAAACATATAAAATTTTATAATTTCTTAGGTTTTATAAATTATTACCTTTTAATGAGCACAAAGGCAAACATTGAGGAAAATATAGCCCCAGGTTTTGTCATTATCTTATCATGGAAGTGAGTGCACCAAGTCCCTTGGCAGCCGCGTTAAATCCCCCACCCTAGAGCCGTGCTCTTCAATAGTAATGTGATGTGAACCACATGTGTACTCTAAAATTTTCTAGTTGCCACATTAAAAAGTAAAAAGCAGGTAAAATTAATTTTAATATATTTTTAGCTCACTGTATAGAATATTATTTCAACATGTAATCAATGTAAAAGTTATTCAGGAGACGTTGTAATTGTCTTTCTCGTAAAGTCTTTAAAATTGGGAGTGTGTGTCACACGCACAGCACGTCTCAGTTTGGACAAGCCACATTTCAAGGGCTCAGTAGCCACATGAGGTGGCTGGCTAGCAGCTACTGTGCTGGACAGTGCAGCTTCAGGGTAGGGACAGCAGACTTTTTCTCTAGAGGGCCAGGTAGTAAATATTTTAGATCTTGTGGGTCAGATAGTCTCTGTCATAATTATTCATTATGTTGGAGCATGTAAGCAGACACAGACTACATTTGAATGAATGTGGCCATGTTCCCCTAAAACTATTTAGAAAAGGAAAAATGGGCTGGATTTGGCCTGTACGCAAGCAGTTATTTGAAGACCCCAGCTCTAGCGCACTGTTTTTACCTACATTTTATGCTGTGCACGGGGTCTGTTATTTCTTCCTGAGTCCTCCACAAGGATTAGATGCATGGGTGAAATAATTGGGAGTCTGAGAAATAACGGGTTTAGAAGTACTTGATTTTTTTAAAACACAATCTGTATACTTTTTCCCTTTATCATGCTATTTACATTTTGATAACCATTTCTCTAAAACAAATCCTAGAATGGAAAATAAGCATCTCTAAACTTGTGTCCATTATGAGAGAATGTCATTTTTATGTACTGATCATATATGTATTAGATTATTTATTGCCAGTGATAGTAACAATGAACTTTATGTTATTGCAGCTCACAAATGCTTTTTTATATCTGCAAGAAATTAACTAGCCATCAAATGCTTAGTAGCACAGAGATTCTCAAATGGTTGAGGGAAATTTTGATCTGCAGGAATAAATTTCTTCTTAAAAATAAGGTAAGCCAAATAACATCTTGAAAAAGGGAAGAATATTTGGGATCGTAATGGGAAGAAATTAAGGAAGTGTTTAGTTTTACTTTAGCTCCTCCCTCCTACAAAATTTATATGGGAAATGTATGTGCAGAGGACAGTGGCTAACAAATAAATGTCTAAAAAATTATTCTAGTGAGTGTTCCTCAAAGTGAGAGATAGGAGTTGTGAGGAAAGGTTTTCCAGGGTAGTCTCAAACAGGAAGACAACTCATACTATATATTTATTTCTGTTGGTTACCAGTGCTTCAGAAAGGCTTACTTATTTCTTCTTTCTAGCAGGCAGATAGAAGCTCCTGTCACTTTCTGTTCTTTTATGGGGTAGGATGTGACATTTCTACAAGTGGAAATGCCAGTCAAATGTCCATGGATCATGAGGAGTTACTCCGTACTTGTACTCCTGGAACCTCTCTCCGGAAGGGAAAAGGAAACGCATCTATGGTAAGCAGCTTCTTTCGTAGTTTTCCTGTATCATCATCTTGCTCCGTATATTTTTCTGGATGGACTTTGTTAAATTTCAGCTAGGTAATACAGCATGGCAGACAACTGCTTAGGTTTTAGTTCTGTCACAGCTCTTTGTGGAACCTGAGGCAAGTTCCTAACATCTCTGTGGCTCAATTCCTCAATTTTTAAAATAGGAATAATAATAATTTCTGGCCCAGAATTGTTGTGAGAATGAAATGGGATCTCGTGTAAATAGTGTTTGATCAAGTATTTGATACTTGTAAGCTGTAGCTGACAGCTATAATTATTATGAATGTCCCCTCCTTAAGACCATTTAAACCCCAACTTTAAAAAGTACAGATTTACTGGGAGAAGAAACATTTTGCTTCATGTATATGTGTTTGTAATTTTTGTTTGTATGTGTAATTCCTTTTAAAAATAAATCATTGTATCAGTAACAGAATCAGATCATTACAGAGTTGTTTTTCTTAAAGACTAGAAATTCTTAATTCCTAATTTTTAGTATAACAACTAAATGGTGTGTTTACAGTTGTCTACCTGCAGAATTTGCATTTGTTTTCTGAGTGAGGATTTCTCTATTTCATGCTTTGGGAATATGTAATCCAGAATCGAGTATATCTTCTACAGCAATATTTAGTTCTTGTTTGTGCCTTCATTTCAGTCAGTATTGGATGTACTTGTTTCTTCCCTCCAGTCATAATTGACTGGGAAGTGACTTATATTTTTATGTAGGTTTATGTCATGGGTGTTTTTGACTTTTGTCCATGTTAGACGTAGAGTACATTTCTGGAGTCTAGAATAGGATAGTAATTATTCAATTGGAATTAGATAGTAGCATTATACTGGTTCAGAGAGCTCCTATAGAGGGTGAGGGGTATGTGTGTGTGTGTGTGTGTGTGTATGTGTGCGCGCGCGCACAGTTTGTTGCATTGTTGGGTTTTATAAATAAAATTATCTACATTGAAAATAAATGCTTCCCACCCCCGACTCTCACCACCCCCGCCTCTCAGGATAGTGCAGCAGGATGCAGTGGAACCCCGCCAATCTGCCGGCAAGCCCAGACCAAACTGGAAGTGGCCCTGTACATGTTTCTGTGGAGCCCTGACACGGAAGCCGTTCTGGTTGCCATGTCCTGTTTCCGCCACCTCTGTGAGGAAGCGGATATCCGGTGTGGGGTGGATGAAGTATCGGTGCACAACTTCTTGCCCAACTATAACACATTCATGGAATTTGCCTCTGTCAGCAATATGATGTCAACAGGTAACCATGGAGAATATTTTTTTCACTCAGTCCACTTTGAATCACATGATATCTGATTGTGCTAGGAATATAGGGATATATAATAAGATGACTACTTTGCAAGTTTAAAGGACTAATTCAAAAAGCTTACCGCAAATTCTTTTCTGTACAAGTAAGGTGAAAATAAATAACATTTGAAATGAACTGTTAATGTCTCACTGAATTGTTAGTGTGATCTACTTTTGTTTAAAAACTGGCAGTATAAATTGCTGGCAGTTATATATTATATAATTTATTTGGCCTGAATTGTGTATAGAGTGAGACAAAAGTAGGTTTGCAGTTGTGAATACCTGAATACCTGAAACACAGTTTATTCTTGTATTATTCATTAATTATTGTATTAATTCCCACATGGACAACTGTAAACCTGCTTTTGCCCATCCCATATAATGAAGTTTTAAACACACTGGCACATTTTGAGTAAATATAGGTGGGAATAGCTGTATTATGCCATGGACATTTGTGAAGTTCAAGTGAAAAATACCTTCTTCTGTGAGGGAGGTAAAACGAAATGCTCAGCATTATCATTTGAAGCGTTCATTCCACTCCTCCTGCTTTGCCTTTTGTGTTGGACCTGCCAGGGTGCCGGTTGGCAAGCAGGCCTCTGAGTGCAATAAGCTCACTTCCTGTTTGTTTGCTTAGGAAGAGCAGCGCTTCAGAAAAGAGTGATGGCACTCCTAAGGCGCATTGAGCATCCCACTGCAGGAAACACTGAGGTGTGTATGCCCTTAGCAACAGCTTTCCCCCCAGGCCCCCAGCCGTGATTTTAAAAGCCTCATATTATGTATATGTGACCAGGAATAGCATTGGAAGCAAGTCTAAGATACATGCATATTACAAGTAAGATATTATATTTATGATATGCACCAAGCTTGAGGCCTGGCTATCACTGATTGATTTTTAGCTCTAGGTTTACATTGTTTTCACTTGGTAATTGCTGTCATTTTAGGCTTGGGAAGATACACATGCAAAATGGGAACAAGCTACAAAACTAATCCTCAACTATCCCAAAGCCAAAATGGAAGATGGCCAGGTGAGTTTGTAAAGTTGATTTTTCTTTATGACTTAATCTGCTAAACATGTAACTTTACTTTAGTAATCTTTTGTGGATTACTCTTAGTATATATAATAAGCATATAGTTGTCTTAAGACTGATACTTAGTTGCGGTTCACCTAAATCTACGTTATCTGGTATGGTAGCCTCTAGCTACACATGGCTACTTAAATTAAAATTAAAATTTAACAAATTAATTAAAATGAAATAAAATTAAAATCCAGTTTTTGAGCCACACACTAGCCACATTTTAAGGGCTCAATAGCCACATGTGGAGACTAGCTACTGTGTTGGACAGCGCTGGGCTGGAGATGGTTTGTGGTAGAGACCGTTCCTTTACTGTCTTTGTGTCTCTTCTTCCATCAGAGGGTTTCACGGAATTTTCAGAAAAAGGGCAACAAAGTAGAGAAAAATAAATTAAAACTGAAGCAGTGCATTTTACTATTTTATTAAATATTCTAATTAAGAGCTCTGGTTGGTAGGTGATTTGATCCTGTAGGTTAAATGAAATTTTAGAACTTAAACATTTAATTCATCACCTGTTATGTGTTACCCTGAAACTTAACTATTAAATGGTATTTGTGCATATTTCATTTGTAATGACCATATTGCTCTCATTTTTAGGTGTTTTAGAAAACTTGGTTAGCCTCCTATTGCTTTATTCCTGTCAAGTTTAATTAGAACAAGAAAAGAAGTTATGTTTTTGTGAAGCAAAAGTGTACCTGTTATTATTAGTAGATGACATTTAGCTTCAGAATGAAAGTCCCCGCCCCAGTTTCCCTACTTTGGTAGCTTTTCTTGAGATTTAAGTCATATACGATACAATTCATCCATTTAAAATGTACACTTAAGTTGTTTTTAGTATAGTCGCAGATTGTGTAACCATCACCATAATTGTAAGAAACCTCGTAATCTTTAGTTATCATTCCCTAATTTCCCCTTTCCCCCCACACGCCCCTACACATGCTCGCACCCACCTGGCAACCATCAAAATGCTTTCCATTTCCATGATTCTGTCTCTGTTCTTGTTTGCTTAGTTTGTTTTTTAGATTCAATTGTGGATAAATATGCACTTATTGCCATACTATTGTTCATAGTTTTGATCTTTTTTTCCCCTTAAATAAGTTTCTTTAGCATTTCATATAATAATGGTTTGGTGATGATGAACTCCTTTAGTTATTGTCTGGGAAGCTCTTTATCTGCCCTTCCATTCTAAATGATAGCTTTGCTGGATAGAGTCATCTTGGCTGTAGGTCCCTGCTTTTCATGACTTTGAATATTTCTTGCCAATCTTTTCTTGCCTGCAAAGTTCCTTTTGAGAAATCAGCTGACAGTCTTATGGGAACTCCCCTGTAGGTAACTAACTTATTTTCTCTTGCTGCGTTTAAGATTCTCTTTATCTTCAACCTTTGGCATTTTATTTATTTATTTTTTATTTTATTTTTTTTTAGATTTTATTTATTTATTTTTAGAGAGAGGGAAAGGGAGGGAGAAAGGGAGAGAAACATCAAGATGTAGTTGCCTCTCACGCATCCCCAACTGGGGACCTTGCCCGCAACCCAGGCATGTGCCCTGACTGGGAATTGAACCGGTAACCGTTTGGTTTGCAGGCCAGCACACAATCCACTGAGCCACACCAGCCAGGGCTGGCATTTTAATTATATGTCTTGAAGTGGGCCTCTTTGCATCCATCTTGTTTGGGACTCCCTGTGCTTCCTGGGCTTGCATGTCTGTTTTCCTTCACCAAATTAGGGAAGTTTTCCTTCATTATTTTTTCAAATAGATTTACAGTTTTTTCCTTTCTCTTCTTTATGGCGCCCCTATGACATGAATGTTGGATTTCTTGAAGTTGTCCCAGAGGCTCCTTATAATATCCTCACTTTTTTGGATCTTTTTTCTTCTGGTTCTGATTGGTCATTTTGTTTCCTTACATTTCCAAACCATTGATTTGATTCTAGGTTTCATATGCTCTCCAGTTGTTTCACTGTAAATTGTTCTTTATTTCAATTGGTCTATCCTTCATTTCTGACTAGACCTTTTTTATGTTGCTGAGGTCCTCACTAAGTTCCTTGAGCATCCTTATAACCAGTATTTTGATCTCTGCATCCGTTAGATTGCTTATCTCCATTTCATTTAGTTCTGTTTCTGGAGTTTTGATCTGTTCTTTCATTTGGGCCATGCTTGTCTCCCTGTGTTTGTTTCTATGTGTTAGGTAGAGCTGCTTTGACACCATGTCTTGGTAGTGTGGCCTAATGTAGTAGGTGTGCTGTACGGTCTAGCGGCACAGCCTCCCCTATCACCCAAGCTGAGTACTCGAGGTGCGCCCTTTGTGTGGGCTGAGTACATCCTTCTCTTGTAGTTGATTTTTGGTTGCTGTTGGCAAATCAATGGGAAGGACTTACACAGGCCAATCAACTGCAAGGATTGACTCTGATCACTTACCACCAACGAGGATCAGCTGTGCTGGGTCAGGGTGGTGGTGCTCTGACGAGGGAGGTCCGTAGCTGTCCACTGGGTATGCTGGCCCTGGGGTTTCCCAGGCGATGCAGGCCAGTGTCAGCCCCCACCTATGTTTTGCCTGGGGCCACCCTGCCTAAGCTATAAACAATCTGAGATGGCTGCTGCTTGTCCTGGGCTTAGAGATTCCCAGGCGAAGCCAAGCAGTGAATCTAGGCTGGCTGCTGCTTTTTTGAGAGGATTTAGGAAGTTGTGCTGCATGAGCTAAGACCGGCTATTCATATGGAAAAGCAGCTTGGGTGGGCCCATTAGCTGGGTGGGGCAGAGTCTCTGGGGATCTCCTAGGTGGACTGAACAGTGTTAAGTGTTAGCCAGGTTGATGGAGTCTCAGCTGTGGCACTAGCTTGCTGGCTCTGTGGCAGGAGGGTTTAGAAAAGGGACAAATGGCCCCTGCCTCCCTTGATGCCAGACACTTCAGTTCCCCCCTTTATGCCACTGGTGCCTTTCAAACGGCTACCCCAGTGCTGGTGCTGGAGCTCAGAGGGAGTGAGTCTGAGCAAGTGAGTCTGTGAGTGGGTTCTTTAAGAGGAACTGCTTGGGCTCCATCGGTTTCTTCCACCGACTCAATCCCTGCTGGTTTTTGCAGCCAGTAGTTGTGGGGACTTATTTAAATCCTGGTACTGTAACCATGGGCTGCGGCGCCTGGTGTGGGGCTAGGATTCTTCGCTCCTGAGATATCCCTCCTGAATTTTTATCCACCACACGTGGATGAGCGACCAGCCCATTCTGCATCCTCCTGCCGGTCTGGATGGATGTGGTTTCTTTAATTCTGTAGTTGTCAGACTTCCCTTCAACTAGATTTCTGATGGCTCTGGCTGATGGTGGTTCTATATTTTAGTTGTAATTCTGATGTGGTTGTGTGAAGAGGTGAGCTATGTCTGCCTACCAAACATTCTTGAATGTTTCTTTTGATGACCATCTGAATGTACACACTTAGCAGTGGAATTGCTGGGTCATGGGGTATGCAGATGCATGTATGGGGAATATAAATTATTACTGCCCCTTTTAAAAACTTTATTTGAGTCTCAAAGACTTCTAAAGACAATTAACATTTTATAGTTAACTATTATAATACCTATGTAAATAATGAAGTGTCATCCAGCTCTTAAAAGCTTTCTTTTTCAAGAATGTATGCCAGATGAGGCAATTCTGCACTAACAGAGGTTAGTGGTTTCCTACATGTGCATGAATAAATAATTTTTCTATTGTGATTGTTCAAATTATAGCCCTTTATTAAAGAACAAAAGTAGAAAATAAATACTATACAAACTTTTTCTAAAGTTCAGTTAGGTAAAAAGAAAATATTTTGAAGTACTTAAATATTCAATAAAATTAGATGTATCAGGCCTAGGCAGAGGTAAGTTGAAAACATTAATATTATATATTCAATTAATAATTCATTACATTAGAGAATGGAACAACATTATCAAAACAGTGTAAGACAAGGGAAACTTGAAATTATACCAGCTGAACAAAAATGAAAATCAAGAAACTTGTGATAATCATTTCAACCTAATAAGTATAAATATATAGCAGAGTTCACACTAAATAAAAAACACAAACCTAATTCTTTATGCACTGCAGAAATCTTAGACACAAGAGATCCACCCACGTGGAAGAACAGTAGCATTATCAAAATCATTATATTTCAGCTTAAATTTAACTTCACCTAGCTTACTTAACTTCCTTTATATATAATGACAGTTTAAGAATATTTAACTGTAATTTGAAAACAGAGTAATCACCACTGTGTCCCCAGAGTTGAGAGAATAAGAATTGTTATTTGTTTCTGTTGGAAACAGGGAAGAAAAAAAACGTGGTAAAATATGAACCCTGTGAGGGAAAAATCTTTAATCCTAATACGAAAACCATAATTACTAAAAAAACAGAAAAAAAAGAACTTTGACTAATGCATAAAAAGTTTTTAAATTCCTATTTACCTGTTGTTTTCTAAAATTTTAAGGAAACCTTCCATGAATCTCATTCTAATTTGTCTAACCATAAACCAGCATACTAAGGAACAGAGTAATTTCTCTGCTTCATTTGTTAGGTCTTCAGAAAGATTAATTGCAACATTGTCCTGGATTATATCCGGCAACAAAGTGTTTCCTTTCTTGCAAATATTACCCAAATTAATGTCTGTCACAGCATTACTATTGAATTGATGTTGTGAACTGCAGGCCCCTGACTAAGATGTTCATGGTAAATAGATACTAAATTGGGAAAATGTTATAGATGAGATGTTGATTCTGTATGTGAATTAATCTGAGTTGGTTCCTTTTCACACCCAGATTTGTCACCATCAGAATCAACCATATTTTTTTCCTGATTTTGCACTGACGTGGCAGTTACTGCAGCTGGCATCATTTGCACTTAGCATATGATCATATTTGCCCCTCATGGTGGCAGTGGAGGTGGTGGTACTGTGGATCAATAAACTGCTGACAGTTAATATATTCCCAGTTGTCTCCCCAGATACTCCCCAGTGTGTGTAATACAAAAGTCCTGAGTTACTTGTGTTATATGAGCAGCAATCATTACCCCAGAAATACTGTGTTCTCGCCTTCAGGGTGTGAACAGGCATTTAGCATTTGTATTCACTTATCTACCAATAGTATTAACAAGGTGTTAAAAAACCAGGTCCTTTCCTGTTCCATTGCCTGTCCCACATCTCTCTGATGGGCCATGGCAATCCCCTAAGCAAATGTTTGCTTGACTTTCTAACTTTCTGATATGAAGATCTGTATCACAGCTGCTTTTAGGAGGATTGTGACCGTGATCATTATCTTCAGTTTCTTTTTTAAGTTCTCAATATCTGCAGTGTCTTCTGACTGTGCGTCACTGCCAGGGCTCCCTGCTGACTGGCTTGCATGGTTAGAATTCACCTCATTGCTAGATCCATCACTGAGTCCCCCAGTGCTAACAGGAAAATTGTTTTCTTTCTTTACATTTGTCAGGTTCTTCAGAACTTCCCTGCCCAGATTCCTGTGTCTCAAAGTGGCTATTGTATATGTTTGATTCTTTTAATAAGTTGCTCATCCATTTCAATATCACTGCCTCCACTTTGATGGGTTTCACTAATATCACTGCTTTGAGGTAGCGAAGGTGATGGAGCTGTTCTTCTGAGCTCTTCTGCCTCTTTCTTATTTCTGATGGGAAGATTAGCATTTAATAAAGACGCCAATGAACTTTAGAAAGCTGAGCTTTAACTGCTGCTAGTGCCGTATGCCATGGTGCTTTCATTAATACTGATGCCAAGTACTAGGTCTCTTCAGTTTGAACACTTGGCTCAAGAGCTGAGACTGAATTAAGGATATGTCTAAGTGGTCCTGGATTCAAATTCTTGGTGAGTGAAGAACATAAGTCAGCTATATTCCAAGAACAATGTTTCAGCTGTGCTGCAGCTCAAATGCAGTCAATCTGCTGAGGACTCAGTTTTTGCCCTTCATCTGCCAAAAAATTCAAAGTCACTTTGAAAATCTCAATATGTAAACTTGGTCCAAATATGTGCTGTACCACATTGTTGCTGCCTAAGGCAGTCTGCAAGTTCTTTTGTAGTGGACATTTCTGTGTCTGATACCAACAGTTTATTATTGCACACATCACTGGAAGTGTGAAGTTGATACGTTATCTTAGTCCAGAGAACCTATGGTCAACGGAAGAGACACAAAGTACTTACGTAACTGCAAGATCTAGGCTTTCTTTATCAAAGCATGGTGTTGTAGCCAGTGGTCCTTGTACTGTGTTCTACATTAAGTCAGCCATGTTGCCAGCCACACTATCTCAACTCCTGATCAGAGAGCTTGTGTAAATACCTGATCACACAGGCCCTAAAAGGGATAATGTGCTGCATCAGAGCAGGGGCATATGCCATATTCTTATAATAGATACAGTTGTACTAAATGCAAGTGCTATAAGAAATGGCAGAATTTCAGGGGTCCCATATTCAAAAAAATCCTTCAAAAGAGAAAGGCCATTTTCCTCACGAAACAAACTAAGAAAGCAGTGCAATGGTGCTTGTATATTATTCATACCACAGAATACCCCAAATATGTTGCTTTCTTGAGTTACTATAGTCACTATAGCAGGATGAGCATTATGCTTGTAAGCAGCATATAAGGGAACTTGAATTTGAAAAACTTTTGCCACACACAGGAAGAATGTTTCCTTCTCATTTATACTCCATAAACTAAAATGATCAGCACTCTGAAGGTTTCTCTTCAGGCAGATTACAAATTCTTGTCAGATGTCATTTTTTTTCTATTGATTTTTGTATTCCTGTACTTTCGTCATTAACCTCTCTTTCTGTAGTTAGTGGTTCTGCTTGATTATGCTCAACTTGCCACGTGGAATCTATGTTAATAATAGTACAGTGTACACAAAGCTGGCCACAGAGCACTAGAACTCAGGCAATCACTACGTTAATAAGTGCATGTACTACTTGGTTAAAAATCTCCAAATGCTTATATTCCTTGAAGCAGCATAGACATTGTTTCGGTGTCTAGGAATTGATAGAAGCAAATAATTTGAGAATATGTTCCTTCCGGAGCTACAGTCCATCTCCACATTTTATATCTGATACTATACCTCTGTTTATCACTACCCTCAATTCTGGAAGACTCGTCCTTCCTCAAGAAGTCAGACACCTTGATGTGACTAGAAATGGCAGAGTGAAAACTTGGATTTTTTAAAATGTAAAAAATGTTCTTTTGTCATGGAAGAATTTTGGATAAAAAGTAATTTGTCAAGTCTCATCAATTTAGGATGAATTTATGCTTCCCATAAAAATTTTGTGTTTAGGCTGCTGAAAGCCTTCACAAGACCATTGTTAAGAGGCGCATGTCTCATGTGAGTGGAGGAGGATCCATAGATTTGTCTGACACGGACTCCCTACAGGAATGGATCAACATGACTGGCTTCCTTTGTGCCCTTGGGGGCGTGTGCCTGCAGCAGAGAAGCAATTCTGGCCTGGCAACCTATAGCCCACCCATGGGCCCAGTCAGTGAACGCAAGGGTTCCATGATTTCAGTGATGTCCTCAGAAGGAAATGCAGATACACCTGTCAGCAAATTTATGGATCGACTTCTGTCCTTAATGGTGTGCAACCATGAGAAAGTGGGACTACAGATACGGACCAATGTGAAGGATCTTGTGGGTCTAGAATTGAGTCCTGCTCTTTATCCAATGCTATTTAACAAATTGAAGAATACCATCAGCAAATTCTTTGACTCACAAGGACAGGTAAAGTGTGCTCTGCTTTAATTCTCCTTTCCCTGGAAATAGTGAGTTATTTATGAAGCTCTTCTGTTAGATTATTTAGTAAGATACTGGCATAAACATTCACTCACAAGTTTTAAAAGAAATAGGCAAAATATTGCAGAAAAAAGACTTCACTACTGTGGGATAAATTTGCTTTTTAGGAACCCTAGTGTGTGGGTATGCATGGGGTTGTGAATATCTTGGGTATGGGTATGAATGTCTCTTTGGATCTATGTGCCTGTTTGGATATATGCCTGTGGGTACATTTCTGTGTATGTATGATATTTAGATCAGGCAACTTCACCTCTGTGGTCTGTCTGCTGTGCACTGATTCCAGATGTATTTTGTTCTTTGTGTAGGTTTTATTGACTGACACCAATACTCAATTTGTAGAGCAAACCATAGCTATAATGAAGAACTTACTAGATAATCATACTGAAGGCAGCTCTGAACACTTGGGGCAAGCCAGCATTGAGACAATGATGTTAAATTTGGTCAGGTAAGCAAGCTTTCTACTGAAATGTGGCGGGAACGCTTTGGTAGTGGTGGTTCTCAGTGATGTAATTTGCCATCCTTTTCTTTATTGCTCCCAAATTAGGATGTGACAGTAGGGTAACCAGAAGTTATGTATGTTCTCTTATAAATAAGATAAAAATCTTGTAGCTTTTATAGTTACCTTTAGTAATTTTACTTAGAGATTAAAGCATTTAGAAAACCTCCTCTTTTGTTTATAGCTGATAGTTTTTTTTTTTAATGTTTCTATGTCTAAATAGATATGTTCGTGTGCTTGGGAATATGGTCCATGCAATTCAAATAAAAACAAAACTGTGTCAGTTGGTCGAGGTAATGATGGCAAGGAGAGATGACCTCTCATTTTGTCAAGAGATGAAATTTAGGTGAGTTCTTAAAAGATAAAGTAGACTCTTCTAAATCATATAATAAATGAAGGACAGAAAAATAGTAGGTAGCTGGTTATTATGGGAATCAGAGGGGTTGTGGGAGTGGGTGAAAAAGGAGCATTTACATGTTTGTTTTTATCTTCACATCTCTTCAGATTTCCCAGAGCTTTCTGCCCATGACAGCATCCCTCTTTTCTAAAACTTTGCTATTCTTGAGCTAAGAATTTGATTCTGTTTCCAAACTGATACATAGCTAAGGGCAAACACGGAGGGTGGTATCCAGGTTACCTGTGTTTGGTCCCTTCTGTTAGATTTGTGATAGCAACAGCTCTTTTATAAAATTGTCATGTTGCCTGGGTGGTTTGGTACACTGTGTGCACTATTAAAAACATTGTTTGCTATTTTCCTTTTCTCTGCCATTCTGTAGGAATAAGATGGTAGAATACTTGACAGACTGGGTTATGGGAACATCAAACCAAGCCGCAGATGATGATGTCAAATGTCTTACAAGGTAAAAAAGAGAATGACTTTTTAAGTATCTGCAGGTGTACTCTAGGCATTAGTACTATTTCATTATAGCTATTATACATATTTTTATGTGTATTGAAGTTATTTTTCTGGATATCAAGCTTTTGCATTTGAATTATACTATTTTTTTAACTGAAAGACTTACAGTAAAAAATATGACAATGTTATGTTTGGAAAGTTAGTGTTGTCTATTTAGGGAGGATAACATACAGTTATTGGAAAATAAAATGTATATAGCCTTAGATTATTTTATGATTAGATACATACATGTATTGAGGAACTTAATTGTTTTAAAAAGTAATTGATTAATCATGTTTGGTCTAATGATAAATAATTACTGCCACATACAGAAAATAATTTTAACACTATGCACTACATAACCATTTACATGTATTTCTTTGACTAGGCGTGGTTTTTTAGTGCATTCTTTTAAGGTAGTCATTTTGCAAAGATTACTTTGTAGAAAGTTGTTATCACCCTTCCCTAAATTTGAAATGTTTTTGCATTCTAGGTTCTGTATATTAACTCAAATTATTAAGGTTGTCCTAATAATTTGTTTAATGAAATAGATAGTTGCTAAAGTTTATGTCTGTTAGGAAGAAGTTTATTTGAGGGGAAGGTGGAGTGAAGAACCTTAAAGACTTATTATGGTCTTTAAATATTTTTCTTCAGAGACTTGGACCAGGCAAGCATGGAAGCAGTAGTCTCACTCCTGGCTGGCCTCCCGCTGCAGCCTGAGGAAGGAGATGGTGTGGAATTAATGGAAGCCAAATCACAGTTATTTCTTAAGTAAATTTCATTTACTAAAAACACAAAACAAAAAACAAAGTCCCACACAACAAAACAATGGAAGTGTAATCAAAGTGATAAGTGGTCATATTTAGGACACGAACATCAGTGCTTTCATATTATGGCCATCAGCTGCTGTCTCATAAAATATAATACATGCAGGAAGCAGTATTCCCTGTGACAGGAGTGGGATAGGAAAACGACTGTGTTTTGTGGTTTTTAAAGAAAATTATTTGATCAGGGAATTTTTATTGGCACCATAACCCAGATTACTTTATTAAGGCAATATAATTCAGATTGCCTATTTGGACCACTAATTTTCCATGCTAAATGTTAAAAGTGATGCATTCACATGGCATCTTTTAGGTGTTTGTGTTATGAAGTATGTACTGGGCTTTGTCAGGATCAAATCATATTCAACAGAGCACACTTCATAATGAGCCACACTGGCTGAATGCCCCAGGATGGGGAGAAGCAGATACCCAAGGCCCACACATGTGATGATTTCAGAATGTCTGGTTAGTTTTCTGGTTGATGTGGCCTTCACTGTATAAGGGTCAGTCTTTTTATTTCTCAGGTATTTCACATTGTTTATGAACCTTTTGAATGACTGTAGTGAAGTTGAAGATGAAAATGCACAAACAGGTGGCAGGAAACGTGGCATGTCTCGGAGGCTGGCATCACTGAGGCACTGCACAGTCCTTGCAATGTCAAACTTACTCAATGCGAATGTGGACAGTGGCCTCATGCACTCCATAGGTGAGATAAATGGGAGCTTCATAGAGAAATTTAAAACTTAGAACTGGCATATAAGACCAGTAAAATTATGTCAGCAAGTTCATGTTAGTAAATTTGCATCTATCTGTCCATATCAGGTTTAGGTTATCACAAAGATCTCCAGACAAGAGCTACATTTATGGAAGTTCTGACAAAAATCCTCCAACAAGGCACAGAATTTGACACACTTGCAGAAACAGTGTTGGCAGATCGGTTTGAGAGATTGGTGGAGCTGGTCACGATGATGGGTGACCAGGGAGAGCTCCCCATAGCTATGGCTCTGGCCAATGTGGTTCCTTGTTCTCAGTGGGTAAGTTCATTGAAAGTGGGAAAGAAAAGTGCCTGTCATGTAACAGGTGGTTCAGAAGTCATTTGTGCAGTGAATGTTTATTGATTGAATTGCTGAAACTTTAGAGCTGGGAGAAACTTCTGATATTATTTGAGTAGTTTTTTCCTGTTGGGAAATGGTAGGAGCTTCTAGTCCTCACCAGTATTCTTACTTTAAGTATGAGGATGTTACTCCTCACACTTAAAGTAAAATTTAAACTCCTTACCTGTCACACTGAAAATTCATTTCAACACTGGATGGAAAGAAAATTAAAACCAGTGACCTGGTGTCTTTATATACTAAATGGGATAATTAGTATTAAATCTCATATTTAGGTGTTAGTAATACTAGAATTAGAATTCAAGGCTTGTGCCTATTTACTATCTCCAATTCACAACTCTTTTTCTATAATGCATTGTATGAATTTTAAAAAATATAAGCACCCTATTTGCATTTGAAATTGTTATATTGCATGTTTTAAACACTAAAGACTTAATATATGCCAGATATTTGGGAAGGGATGTCCTTTTCCGTGTTAAAAAGCTATTTAGTTTATATTGTACCAAAATGATTTTAGTTTAATAAATTACAGCTAATAAGGTAATCTGTCATTGACTGTAGATTTATTTCTGCTTAAAAGCTGTAGGATCTTAGTCTTCTTACTTAAAAGTAAAACTCAAACTCTGGCCTACGAGTCCTCATCTCTGACATCATCATATGCCATTTTCCTTCTTGTTTGCTGAACTTAAACCACACTGGCCATGAAACATGTTCGGGCTGTTTCCACCCTAGTGAACTCTGACTGCTGCTGCTGCCTCTGCTGTCTGGAGTGTTTCTTCCCTGAGCTCTTACATGGTCAACTTGTTATTCAGGTTTCGGTTCAGATGTCACTTCCTTAGTGACGTCTTTTCTGACGATCCAATCAAAACCACACCTGCAGTCATTCTGTCACATTACCTTGTTATATATTTTTTGCAGCATATATTCACTATGTGAAATTAACATCTTTATTTGATTACTTATTTTAATTCCACGAGAATGTTAGCTCCGTAAGAGTAGAGACCCTGTCCCCTGATCTCTATCTCTTCCCAGAATGCGTGGTTAAACAGTGATATACTATTATATCATTTTTCTTGAATGTACCCCAAAATAATTTATTATGGGAAATTATGAGGGTTATCATTTAGGTACTAGGTGGGAATTAGCTGCCCACCCTCACCTTGTATACAAATCGTGCTAATCTCTTGGTTCTGAGTGCACCAGGTCTTTCTCCTGACTTCCTGCAAATCCTGTAGCTTTTCATTTTTGTTGTTTCTCTGCCTGGCCCCTGCTCAGATGGTGCTGAGCTTTCCTGACCACATGAGAAGAGTAGAGCTCTGGTGGCCACCAAAGTCTTGTTCTTACTCACTTGTTTTCTGAGAAAGTGATCTGCACATAGACATAGCACACAGAACTCTTTGCCATCATCTTCTGTTTCTCCTCTTTCATTTTTGTCATACAATTTAAGATCAATCTGGATTTTTTTTTCTGTTTTCTGGTGAAGCTTAGGCATCTCTTACTCTTCATCAGTTAATTCTTAGAATTAACTGATATTGCAGGTATATAGGAATTATAGGCATATGTATACAGATAAATCCCAGGGCAAAGACTAACCAGTCACCGTTTACCTCAGTTCAGCACATGGTTGTCAATTTTGGATTTACCTTGTAGTTTCTTGCTTAAGAAAAAATGGGATTATTCACACTAACACAATTTGTTTTGTTTTTAGGATGAACTAGCTCGAGTTCTAGTGACTCTATTTGATTCTCGGCACTTACTCTACCAACTGCTCTGGAACATGTTTTCTAAGGAAGTAGAACTGGCAGACTCCATGCAGACTCTTTTCCGTGGCAACAGCTTAGCTAGTAAAATAATGACCTTCTGTTTCAAGGTTTGTATCCGTTCATCTATTTTTGTGTGGAGGTATGCCAAACAATGATTCTGTACAGAATGTACAGAGCAGAATGTCTTCTTTAATGCAGGATACTTGGATCAGGCATAATAAATTCCTGCTTATGTATTTCTTTAGGTATATGGTGCTACCTACCTACAAAAACTTCTGGATCCTTTACTACGAATTGTGATCACATCCTCTGATTGGCAACACGTTAGCTTTGAGGTGGATCCTACCAGGTTTGTCATCCTTTCATCTACAGCTACTGTCCATTATTTCACTGCCACTACAATGAGTCTTAAAAACTAGTCTTTAATTATGCAAGTTACATGCAAATACATTTTTCTTAAAAACAATTACAGATACTATTAAAGGTGAATTTGGCTACCACCCCTCTCGATTTAGCACTGTTACTACTTTATTCTGTTCTTCTGTCCTTTTTCAATGCATTTGCATACAAAAGTAGTTGTAGAAACTGTATTATAATGTGAGTGCTTAATATAAATGGTATCATATTGTATATAGGATTTTGCAACTTAACCTTTTTAACTTAAAGCCGTGGATTGAACTCTGTGTGTATTGTTTTTTTAAACTACTACATATTATTTTATAGTCTGCCTGTTTCATAATTTATTTAGGCAATACTATAGTGATCCCATTGACATTTGCAGTAATGTTCTAATTACTGTCCCAGCCTTTTTTTTTTTTTTTTTAATTTTTAGGTCATTTGCTGTAGGAATTATTCTGAAACCCAAGTCTCCTTGTCACTTTATTTCTTAGAAGCCATCAGTTGCTCCCAACTGACTGCACTATAAAGTACAGAGTTGTCTGACTGTAATCCACTATCATCTCTTGTTATTCTTTCATGTGTTCTCTGTACATTAGCTCCAAGGAAATATATATGCACATATTATATATTTTTAAAATGGTTTGACACATGGGGTTTGTTGGGGTTGGAGATGCCTAATAAATAATAATACTCTTCCTTGGCCAAGTTCAAAACCAAAAGGGTTGAGGGAGGACGGATGAGGGGGAAGCACTCAGGACTCAGCTGTCCCTTTGTTTCTTACAAAAATGATTCGAGAATGCAGCTTTGGATCTTGTGGACAAATAGGCTTGCTAACACTTTACCTTGAATTAGACTCATCTACCCTATACCTTGCACAGCTGGATAACTACAAACTTTCCTCAAAAGGGCTGGCAAGCTTTTTACCACACAAGTGGAGAGCTGATCAGAATACATCTTTTCTGCAGGCAGACATTTCAAATGGAGAGGATGGCACTGAGCTGAGCATGCTTGACTCTTGTCTTTTTTCCTAAGTTAATCCTCCTTCTATCACAAGGAGTGACTTAGGAGAAGGGAAAGAATCCAAAGGAGAGCGCAAAGTGCAATTTAAAAACCACCATCTCTGTGAAGCTTTCTGTCTGTCACCAGGTGCTGCACATGTTCACACACTACACATGAACAGATAACCTTTATTCTGTGTTCTACACCATCATTGTAACACTTTAATTGTGGTGATGTATTTTGAGTATATTTCTCATTTAGACTGTTGGCTCTTTTACATTTTGTACATCTTTACATCCTCCTGTGAATATTTAACATGGCATCTGGCTAGTAGTTTACATTTCATAAATATTTGTTGAATGAGTGAATTTTAAACAGTTGTTATGCTTGCTTTTTCTAAGCCCCATCTCGTCTTTTAGTTACGACCTTAACGTTATTGTTTTAGAGGGACACCTGAAACAGACTGCAGTGTGCCTGCTACCATGTTGACTCAGTAAGAAAAATTCCCCACAGAGTCAACAAGAACTGTCAAGGGTTCTAGGACTCTCTTCTGGCCTTATTAAATAAATTGTTAATCTTTTCCTTTATACCACTGAACTCCTGTACCCTCCATATTTCAGATTTGAATTGCTGTTATAGCTTCGTAACTGATCTTCCTGGATGTAGTGCCCATATTTAGACCAGTCTCTTTAGTTTTCTTCCTATTCCAAATTCATTTTCTGCCTCTGGTTTCCCAGCAACCACCAGCCATGTGAATTAGTCATACCTGTCTTTGGTTTGCTATTTTGCCTTTATCCATGAATTGTTGTACTCATTACTTAGAGTATGCATGTCTTCCCCTCTTTGAAAAGGTCAAAGGCTAATTATGATCGAGTCCTCTGCACCTGGCACTAAGATGGCAAATAGTAGATAGATGTGAATGTTTATTAGATTGGATTTAGTGCCTTCCCTCCCTTCTTCCTCCTTCTGAAATACCCTCACTTCTTTTTACCTATGTAAATTCTATCCCTCCTTTAGAACTGACTATCCCATGAAATCTTACCTGTCTTGTATCTGCATTCATTTCTGAGCTCTTACTATCCATATGTTGTACCACACAGTGAGCTGTAAGGACTCTGGAGTGATGACTTGAGTGTCCCAAGCATTCATGTAATATGTAAAAATTAACATACAAATAAAAATTCCTAGTTAAAAGATTGAAAACAAGTATTTACTCAGTGCTTGCTTGGTGACTGTGCTAGTTTTTAAGGGGACAAAGACTAGTACTTACTTTCTCCAAGGAGTTTACAGTTTAGTAGGGAAGAAAAGACATAAGTAATAAAGTAGTAAAGTTTAATAGGGAATGTGTTTTGAGAGTTCAGATTATGCCAGTTGGGAAACTCGGGTAGCTTTGTGGATTTGGTAGCCATTGGGTGAAAATTTAAACCCCATAAAGTAGGCAGCATTGTTATTCCTGTCTTACTAATGAAAAAAATTGAGGCCCGAAAGAATGAAGTGTCTTGACCATGGCCATAGTAATTAGTAGTGGTAGAGCTGAAATTTAAACCTAGTAAGTCTGCCCTCTGGATCTCTGCCTTTAATCACAACACCAAGACTTTAGAAGTCATATTGAATTAGCAACCTTCATTGAATTAGGGAATAACAGAGGACAGCAGGCAAAGGTGATATCAGAGGTTGCCAGGATGACGTGGCTGAGATAGTGATGGTGTCATTGCCACATGCGGAGCACAGGGAAAGACAGAATTATAGGAGGAAAAATCAGTTAATTTGGGGCAAACTGAATTTTATGTACTGGTGGGAGGGACACCTAGTAGCCAGAAGTATCAGACTGTATATGAAAGGTAGTTCAAAATAGGGGAAACATGAATGGCCACAACACATATGAAAGCATGTCTAAATAAAAGTTAGAAACATGAGATGTCCTTTTCCACCTACTAGATTGACAGAAAATTTTGAATCATGTATTGAATTAGTAAGCATATAATAAGAATTTTTATACACAATTTTCAGAGTTTCTGTTTTTTATAATTGGCTTATATAAATCAGGATTCCAGGGAAGTCCAAACATTGTATTTGGTTGAAATCTCTTAAGGAATCTCTTTTATGGAGTGTTTTTGTTTGTTTTTAATTTACCTTTTTTTTTTTTTTTTTTGTAGGTTAGAACAGTCAGAGAGCCTTGAGGAAAACCAGCGGAACCTCCTTCAGATGACGGAAAAGTTCTTCCATGCCATCATCAGTTCCTCCTCAGAATTTCCCCCTCAGCTTCGAAGTGTGTGCCACTGTTTATACCAGGTATGCTGAAGGTTAGAGATGACCACAGCTAATCCACAGCTCAATTAAAAAGAGTGCTTCACCAAAGAGGGAGTTAGCTTCTGGTAATGGATAATTGATAGTACTGAGTCCATTTGGATGAGTAATACATTAAAAACTGTTGTTGGAATTGGCTTTGAAAACAACTTAAATATTGCTTAGGAGGCAGTTTGAAGTATTTTAAGGAGGTACTTTAAAATAATAAATTCTTCTTGACATTGAGAGCAAATTTAAAAGGCACCAAATCTGCTGGGTATAATGAATGTGGTTGAAATGAGGTATGTTATGCAATTTTGTTTTTGTTATCTTTTGCCTAAATTACTCATAGGGTCTTTTAACACATGAGTCAGATCTATTCCCTGCTTTTTGCATTGTGAAGCTGGATCTATAATTTTGATTTCTTCATTAAGATATAATGTGTTTGTGTCAGGTTTTCCCAGGAAAGACTGATCTGTTTATTTTATGTGAAAATACTACTTACAAAATATATTGCACCATCATTCAGATTAAATTACTGGATTTCCTACCTCCAGCACTGCAGCTAATGCCTCTGAGTTCAGATGTCCACAGTCATCTCCTTCTTGTTGAGGAAATTAGGTCTGTGTTCTCTATGGCTTCCACTGTGTTTTTGAATTGCATATGCAGTTTCAGGAATGATTTATTTGTTCCAAGGGAGATTAATGCAGATCTACTTGGCCTCTTTAAACTGTGATTCTGAAAGAAACATTAGTAGATCTAGAGTTTGGGACTCTAGGAGAAAGAATTTATGCATTTACTGAAACCCATGCCTGTGTGTCATCTTCAGCCATTTGTTTTTTAGTGCAGGGCTTCAGTTGCTTAGAGACACTGTTAGCAAGATAGGTGAAATTACCATTTTTAAAAGCTGTTTCAGGCTTGCTTTATGTCAGACAAAATAGAGTTTAAGCCAAAAGTAGTAAAAAGAGGCAAAGGTTATTATGTAATAATAAAGGGGTCAATATATCAAGAGATATAGTAATTTTATATTTACATGCCCAACATTGGTGCAACTGGATATATAAAGCAAAAACTAACAGAGCTAAATGGAGAAATAGTAATACAGTAATAGTTGCATACTTTTATACTCCACTCTCAACAATTGCTAAATCATCTCTATAATCAATAAACAGCAAATTTGAATGATGCTATATACCAAATAGACCTAATAGACATATATAGAACATTCTAGCCAACAAAAGTGCAATACGCATTCTTCTCTAACACTTGTGGAATGTTTTCTAGGATAGATTGTATGTTTGGCCACTAAACAAGTCTTAGAAAGTTCAAGAAGATCAAAATCATACTGAGCAAATATCTCTTGACCACAATGTCATGAAACTAGAAATCAATAATAAAAGGAAACCTGAAAAATTCATAAACACATGGAAATGAATCCACACTCTCCTGAATAACCAATAGATCAAAGAAGAAATTAAAGGGGAAATAAAAAAGTTTACTGAGATAAATGAAAACAGAAGCACGACATACCAAAACTCGTGGGATGCAGCAAAAACAATTCTAAGACGGAAACACATAGCAATAAACACCTATATTAAAAAGCAAGAAAGATCCCAAATAAACAACCTAACTCTGTACCTTAAGGAATTAGAAAAAGAACAAACTGAGCCCAAAGTTGGCAGAAGAAAGGAAATAATAAATACTAGAGCAGAAATAAATGAAGTAAAGAACAGAAAAACAATAGAAAAGATTAAGCAAACTAAGAGTTGATTCTTTGTCAAAGATAAAATTGACAAACCCTTAGCTAGACTAATCAAGGCAAAAATTATAAATTATAAATAAAAAAGACATTACAACTGATACCACAGAAATTCAAAGGATTGTAAGAGACTATCATCAACAGCTATATGCTAACAACCTGGACAACCTAGAAGAAATGGAAAAATTCTTAATAATATACAATTTACTAAGATTGAATTAGGGAACATTTCTATCCCAATAACCTCTCTAAAATAAATGATGGAGCTTGCTAACCATCCATTGAAAACTTTTGTTGTTTCTTGTCTTCTGGATAAATCCACAGTATTTTGTACAGCATACATGACCTGGTCCTGGTCCTGGTAGCCTCTTTAAGTAAATTAATTGAATCTGCTTGGGATGTTGTGTTGAAAATTGTTAGACTATGAGGAAGTTCATGAGAAAGGGTACTGCTTATCAACTGAATGTTTATGTTCCTCCATGATTCATATGTTGAAGTCTAACTTCCAATGTGAGGGTATTTGGAATTGGGGACTTTGGGAAATGCTGAGGTCATTAGAGTGGAACCCTCATGAATTAGATTAGTGCTCTTATCAAAGAAACGCCAGACAGCTCCCTTGTCCCTTCTGCCGTATGAGGACGGGGGATGAAGGCTGAGTCTGCACGTGCCTTCTTTGTGGGCATCCCAGCCTCTAGAACTGTGGGAAATAAATATTTGTTGTTTAAGCCAAAAGTAAAAATAAAAAAGGACTGAATGAGGAAGAAATAGAAAATCTGAGTAGACCACTTGCTAGTGAGAAGATTGAATTAGTAATCAAAATCTCCCAGTGAAGAAATGCCCAGGACCAGATGACTTCACTGGTGAATTTTATTGAGGCTGACCTGCCCCATGTTTGGGCACAAGATGAGGCGGAGTTGCCTCGAACGCCTCGGCTCGGATGGAAACTACTCTGTCCAGCAGAGTTTTCACGACCATGGCAGAACAGATCTATCCAGGACACTGTATTTTGTCTGGGGGGGTAAGGGAGGCAACTGTTCCTGTAGTGGAGAAAGTGCAAGACCTCTGTTCTCATGCTTTTTATTGAGAAGGGTATGCATGGGAGATACAAGGTCAAAATTTATGAATCATCAATAGCTTTTAGGTGCTTGGATTACAGTTGACAATAACAGATTACAAGTACCAGTACACAGGGCACAGTGACCAGTCTGTGTCAGGGTCTGTTAAACATCTTGACGCCACACTGGCATTAGGTGCAAGGTTTCATACATTCCTTGCTAGAGATTGTTTATACTTAACTAAGATAAGAAAAGCAGAGCAAGTTCTAAAGCATAATAAGCATTCTTTAAATTTAATTCCCATGGAAACCCTCTGAGTGGCTTTCGGTTATGTCTCCCACTCAGCCTTTGTTGAGACTTTTAAAGACAAGCCGGGGAGGGGGGGCGGTGAGGGGGGTGTGCAAGTCAGGCTCACGGCTGGGGCTACAATTCCCTAAACCACAAGGATCGGTTCCCCACATTTTATCAAACACTTAAGAATTAAAACCAGTTCTTTTCAAACTCTTATAAAAATTCGAAGAGGACACAATACTTCCCAAACTTACTTTATCCTGAAAACAAAAACAAAAAAATCCCAAAACAGAAACACTAGTAGAAAAGTAGACTACAGGTCAATATTCTTGATGACTATATAGCAAACATTCTCAGTGAAATACTAGCAAACAGAATTCAGCAGCACATTAAAAGGGAGTTGGGTGTGTTCCTGGGATGCAAGGTTGGTTCAATATATGCAATTCAGTGTGACACATTGCAGTCTTATGGTCATCTCAATAGCTGTAGGAAAAGCACTTTACGAAATTCAACATTCGTTCATGATAAAAACTTTTAAAAATTAGGCATAGAAGAAACATATCTCAACATAAAAGTCATACAGGACAAGCCCACAGCTAACATCGTACTTTTAAGATCAGGAACAAGAAAAGGGTGCCCAGTCACCGCTGGTATTCAGCACAGTACTAGAAGTTCTAACTAGAGCAGTTGGGTAAGAAAAGGAAATAAAAGTTATCAGAATTGAAAAGGAAGGAGTAAAATTGTCTCTAATTGCAGATGACATGATTTTATATATAGAAAATCCTAAAGACACAAAAATTATTAGATCTAATCAGTGAATTCAATAAAATTGCCTGATACAAAATTAATATACAAAAATCAGTTGTTTCTGTATATTAAAATAAATTTTCTGAAAAGGAAATAGTCTGTTTCATTTATGGTAGCATCAAAAACAATAAAATATTTAGGAATAATTTAACCAAGGAGGTGAAAGATCTCCATACTGAAAACTACAAGACATTGCTGAAAGAAAGACACAATAAAAGACAGTGTTCATGGATTGGAAGAATTAATATTGTTGAAATGTCAATACTACCTAAAGCCATCTATAGTTTACTGCAATCCCTATCAAAATTCCAAGAGCATTTTTACAGAAGTAGAAAGCATTCCTAAAATATATATTGCACCACAGAAGCCACATAGCCAAAGTATTCTTGAGCAATAAGAATAAAGCAGGAGGCATCATACTTCCTGACTTTAAACTATACAATAAAGCTTAAACAGTCATCAAACAGTATGGTATTGGCATAAAAACAGACAAATAAACCAATGAAACAGAATCAAGAGCCACAAAATACACCCAAGCATATCCTGTTAACTAATATTTGACAAGAGAACTAAGAATACTCAGTGAAGAAAAGACAGTCTTTCAATAAATGGTGCTGGGATAATTGGATATTTTACATGTAAAAGAATGAAACTGGACCCACAGCTTACACCACTCACAAATACTAACTCAAAGTGGATTAAAGACTTAAAAAGACAACCTGAAACTATGAAATTTATAGGAGAAAACACTGAAATAAAGCTTCTTAACATGGGTCTTGGTAATGATTTCATGGATATGACACCTAAAACACAAGAAGCAATATAAAAAATAAACAAGTGCAATTGCATCAAACTAAAAAGCTTCTGCACGGCAGAAGAAACCGTCAACAAAGTGAAGGGACAACTTGGGGAATGGGGAAATATTTGCAAACCATATATCTGATAAGGGGTTAATATCCAAAATATATAAAGATCTCATACAACTCAATAACAAAACAAGGAAACAAACAAACAAATAATCCAATTAAAAATGGGCAAAGGACCTGAATAGACAGCTACACAAAAAGATGTTCAATACAGCTAGTCATTAGGGGAGTGCAAATTAGAACCACAGTGAGATGTCAGTCACCTCACGCCTTTTAGGATGGCCATCATTGAAAAGTTGAGATAACAAATACTGATGTGCATATGGAGAAAAGGAAACCCTTTGGCCTTGTTGGTAGGATTGTAAATTGGTGCAGCCACTATGGAAAACAGTATTGGAAGATCCTAAAAAATTAAAACTATAGCTAGAATAGCTACCGTATGATCCAGCAATTCCACTTCTGGCTATATATCCAAAGGAAACAAAAGCACTACATTGAAACAATATCTGCACCCCCATATTTTTAGCAGCATTATTTACAATGGCCAAGAAATGGAAACAACCTAATGTTCATCAGTAGATGAATGGATGAAATTGTGATTTTATATATATTTATATAAACATATACACACACAGTGGAATATTATTCAGTCATAAAAAGGGAAACCTACTGTTTGTGACATCCACGGCTGGACCTTGAAGGCATTATGCTAAGTGAAACAAGTCAGATAGAAAGATACTTACGATCTCACTTATATGTGGAATCTAAAAAAACAAACTGATAAAGAGATTAGACTTATGATTACAAGAGGTGAAGAGGAGAGGGATTTGGAGAAAGGTAGTCAAAACGTACAAATGTTTAGTCATAAGATAAATGAGTTCTAGGAATATAATATATAACATGATGACTGAGGTTAAAACTGCTGTGTGATATATAGGGGAGTTGTTAAGAGTAAATCCTAAGAGTTCTCATCCCAAGGAGAATTTTTTCTTCTTTCTTTCTTTATATTGTAGCTATATGAGAAGATGGATGTTTTCTGAATCTAAATCAAACCATTATGCTGTAAGCCTTAAACTTACACAGTGATGTATGCCAATTATTTCTCAGTAATTCTGGGCTGGTGATGCAGAGGGGGGAGAAGATTAACATGTTTGCGGGCAGGTTTTTCCCAGGACAGATTGATCTACTTATTTTATGTGAAATGCTACTTATATAATATATTGCATCATTCAAATCAGATTATTAGTCTTTCTCACACTAGTACTGCATGTAATGCTTCTTGTTCACATGTTTGTAGTCATCCCTGCTTGTTGAGGAAATTAGGTCTTTATTCTTTTATGGCTTCCACTGTGTTTTTAAATTGCTTATGCAGTTTCAGGAATGATTTATTCATTCCAAGGGAAATTAATGCACATCCACTTAGCCTGTTTAAACTGTGATTCTGGAAGAAACATCAGTGGGTCTGGAGTTTGGGACAGGGGTTGGTATAGGGGGAAGAAATCATGCAGATTTACCAAAACCCATGCCTTTGTGTGTCTTTCTTTGCAAAGTCATCCCCAGCCATTTTTTTTCTTTTTCTTTTTTAGCACAGGGCTTCAGTTGCTTAGAAACATTAGCAAGATCAGTGAAATTACCATTTTAAAAAGCTGTTTCAGGCTGCTCTGTGTGAATTTCCTCCCCATTCCTATTTATAAAGATGTATCTGCAGTATCTATAAAAAAACTTTTCATCACATACATAGATGGTAAAGCGTACTTAGCATTAAATCTTTCCATTTATCATGACTTTTTCTGCCTTTTGAAAATAGCTTAAGGAATTTAGGAGAATCCAACATAATTTTTTCAGATAGTTAAATCTCAGAATGGAGGGTGGTTTGGTTATAACATGAAGCTTAATAGAGTGAATAATATCTTAAGGTTGGGCATTATTCAGGTTTCTCTTTAAATCTGATTCAGCAATTCCTCTATTTAAAAACAGACAAGAAATGGTGAGCACATATTAAAAATAGTCTGGGTCAACTTCTTGGTTAGCTTGCTAGTAACTCTTCAGAGAGCAGATGGATTTTTCAAGTGGCAGCGGCTGTGACTTTGGCTGGTTAAAAGTGAATGGATAGTGCCCACCTGATTACATGGCCTAGTAGATGTAGGTGGAAACCCTTCATGTAGTTGTCGCCCTCAAAGAAAACTTTTTTTGTATCACCAGCAAACTTGGAGTCCAATTTAAGACCATGCTTCTGATAAGGTGAAGAGAACAGGGCTTGTAGTAAGTACTTATGAGGTATTTAATGAAGGAATATAGTCCCCCATTCCTCCCACCCAAGTAAACAAGATTCTTTCTTGGTAACTTTCATAGTTGGAAAGTGGGGAGGGAAATTGCACAAATAAGTCCGGAAAAAGAGCCAGGTGATAATTGGTGGTTTATCAAACCCTATGTGTTGTGCTTTTTATAGGAGTCTATAGTAAAATATCCTGTATTATAATAAACTGAATTATCATATTAAAATTTCACATAAAATTATTCTCTTTTAATGCTGTATCAGTGAATTGTTTTCAATTATTGGGTAAACTTGTTGGAATGTAGAATGCTATGAAGCAGAGGTATACTATGTTATTTATAAATAAGTTTTTAAAAAATAAGTGATAACAGGCAATTTACATTTACTAGTTAAAAGTAAAGATGGGGAAAAAAGCTTTGATCTTAAGATATTCTTTCATTGAATCTCCTTCCAAATGTAGTTTTCCTCTTAGTTTGCTCCTTTATGTTTATTCATTTTCCCTCTTCTGGCTTTTTTCTGCCCTTTTGACTTTGGCAGTAACATAATGGTACCTTTGTACTTTTATGTTCTGTTGGGAGGAATAGTAGTTGATTGTTTTTTGTTGCTGTTTTTTCTTCCTCTAATAAATGTGGCTTCTGCTTTGGGACCTACTGGGAAAACTTTGAAAGCTAAATGAGAATTAGTGCTAGCTAATAAACTTCTCTGAGCTTTAGCTCTTTTTTATTTGAGTTCATGTTTTTTACCATTAAGCCTTTTCCAAATCATGCTTTAACCAAATTTCTTATTTTATATGCTTTTCTTGCGTAGTGGACTAGATTAAGGTTATATAAGAAGAGCCAGACAGCTGTGAACAGTGTAGATATATTATTGAGGCATTTTCTTGTGTATTTATTTCCACTTTTCTTCCTGATAGTTTTGGAATAATGATAAAATAATTCCCAGAATAGATATTCTCAACGTATGGTGAGAGAATTCTAAATATTATGATTTCTGAATAAATACTATCTTTGCCCAGTAAATCTACTTCTCCAAACAAGTGATTTGCACAGATTTTTAAGGCAATAGTGATAGTTACATACCATAATTGAAAAAAAGTATATAAAAGTGCATTTTTGTGATATATTTAGTTACTGGTACTTTTGTAGATAGTTTAAAGTTTGTACCAAAGCTCCATGAGAAAAAGGGCTGTGTGTTTTCCTGCTGCCTCCCAGTGCCTGAAATGGCATCCAGCACGCAAGAACTACTTGGGTGGATGGGTGGACAGATGGATGAGCAAATGTCTGTTGGATGCACAGGATTCTTAGAATAAAGTGCCATGTATGGTGCATTAAATAATTTTAATTTATTTTTAAATATATTTTTTTAAGTAATTGTTGTGGCTAGTCTAGTTCAGTCAGGAGTCTTAATTTTAAAATAACTGTCTTAGAAGAAGCTTTGAGGGATGAAATCAATATGTCTGTGGGTTTTGGGTTTTTGGGTTTTTTAAGACATTCTGATAAATGGTCGAATATGTAAAATATTTTAAGTAGGCTTACAATTTTAATCTGTAATTTTCTCCGCAGTTTCTTCACCTTCATATTAATTAATGCTTGTTTCTAGTGGAGCTGATAACATTCTTCTCCCAAATATTGCAGAGCTTTTAACCTCCTCTGATTAGACTGTTTAGGAAGTAGCCTGGAAACAGAAAAATGTGAAATTTTAGAAGTAATCTTTCTTAGAGAGATTTTTAATTCAGAATCTCTAAAGTAAATGTTTCTATTATATTCAGTCATTTAATGTTTATTTTTTAATCAGTAGACTTTAAATTAAATGCCAGCTATTGAAAAAAAGAAATTTAAGTCAATTGAAGGATACACAGAGATGTATTTATATCAAGAAAAAATCATGTAGACACATGGAAGTGTTGTTATAGTGTGATCTATTTGTAATCAACATTTTATATAAAATTTATCAAAAGCTAGGAATTCCTGAAATGTAAATATTAAATATACTCAAATCTACCTGGGGAGAGCTTTTCTGTGATTTATAGCCAGAAATAGTAGATATGATTGTCTCAACATTTCTTGCTGTTTATTTAGTGCTTTGGCTTTAAAAAATGTATGAAAAATTGAAATTCAGAAATAAAATTCATCCCTCTAAATTCAGCTGACTTCTAATTTTTTTTGTTGATTCCATTTGTGTTACATTTGATCATGTAATTTTATGTACAAGCCAACATTGTTTTTGTTGCTGTATGTAGCTGGTGCTGTGACTTGTTTGTGCTCATCTCTGTTCTGTAGGCAACTTGCCACTCCCTACTGAATAAAGCTACAGTAAAAGAAAAAAAGGAAAACAAAAAATCAGTAAGTTTGGAGAACTTTTTATTAGCTGTTTCTTTCAAAGCAAAACAAAATCTTTTGCTGTTTGTTAAGAACATCTTCACTTCAGCCTATTTGACCTTCACTGTAAAATCATTCTACTAATTCTGGCACAAAATAGCTTTCATTTCAATTAACCCTGGAATTAAGTTACATTGAAACATTCTCTGTGTTCCTTTGGTTTGATTTATCCCAAAGGCCTTTTGGGGCATTTGTTGCATTGGATATCCCTGGTCTAATTTTATTGTTTGTTTGTTTGTTTTTAATTACAAATGAATGCTAAAGAAACTTAATTTCAAGGACTTAGGAAATGCTGACTCTCTTCATTCTTGCTTCTTGTTTGCAGGTAATGTGAGTGGTTTCTTTTTCTAGAGATGAAGGTTTTTCTTAATTGCTAGAAGTATATGGAGGGAAAGTATCACTTTCTAACTTTACCTAAAAGTTGCTCAATTTTATTTTTTATTCTTTATATTTTTATCTAGACCATCCCAGCCAAAATTTAGATATTTGTGCTTAGATTATAAAAACCCTAATGGTAAAATCACTTTTACTTTGGAGAAAACCATTATTATTAAATTATTGGGACTGAGAACATACTACTTTGGAAATAAAGGAAAACTCCATGTTTGTAGAGAAAGACCTCATTTTGCAAACACGATATGAATGTACTGCCTGCTTCTGTGAAGTTGCCCTAATTTAAAAGGAATAAAATTAGGGCAAGATTATTTTCTTCCCATGAGTGGAATTTGTCCAAAATATAACATGCGTTTATTTTAAATTTGCCATTATCTCTCAGTATGACTTATCTTTATCCAGCAAGTACTATGTCTGTACATATAATCTCAGTGATTTTAAAGAAAGAAGTACTGTAAAGCAAACCTTTAGGAGTCATATAGGTAATTTTCTTAAAAAGGTAAATTTAGAATATAGTATACAGTTGGTATCATTTTTTTATTCCTTGTCTAAGCTTTACATAAGATAAATTTCTGTTTTAAATTCAGAACTAAATTAAAATTTGGAGACATACTCAAAAAGTAAGTCTTTTTGAGTATGTTAAGTATATTTGTTCAGCTGTGAGCAAATGGATTGGATTGGATGGCCATCTTGCTTGATAAAAACATTCCTTTCTAATGCTTCAGCCTTCTCATTCTCAGCGTACATGGGTTTAACATAGTGTACACCATCACTGTTGAAATTAATTTACTGTTTCTAACACTCTTGTTCAGTGTTTTACTAATGCCATTGTGTAGTGTATCACATAACTTAAAATTCAGGCTTTCTGTGTTTCTCGGGAGCATGTTTTCTAGCCTTCCTAACATTGCTTTATTTATTAAGATTTTGTCTAAAATGGTTCCTTGAAATGTGTTTTTTTCTACTAGTGTTATTTTCAGATTTTTTATTTTTAAGTTTCAGAGTGACACTAAATTTTGGAATGTATTTCTCAGCACAGGTGATAGAGGTCCTCATGAAAACAAAGGGAATATAGTTGTTAATTTGAGATATTTTAGAACATGTTCCAAAGTATAAATACAGTATAGTCATTTTAAATATAAAATGTCGATTTATGGAGATATTAGCTTAATAGAATCTAATCTTTTTGGAAGCAAGTTAACTTTCTTTTAGGCTGTGTGTATTGTGGATGCGAATATGTAAAATATACAGAGAAGATTCTGGCTTCTAACATATTAGCTGTAGAGTCATATTATAGATAAGTCTGTTTATTATACTCAAATATATAATGTATAGTTAGATCTCCTTTGAGAAGTTAATTGTCTACCTAACCTAGGTAATTAAACATGTACGGGTAGTGATCCTCTTGCTGATGTGTAGTCTATGACTACATTTATTTGTGACACGTAGTTCAGTTTCACTAAGGGGAATAAAGCTGACCTTTGACTAGGAACTAGTTTCAGCATAAAGAGTGGCCCAGCTTTGACCTTTATGCAGAATTTCTTTAGGATCCAAACCAGATTTTTGCAGGTTAAAAAACAAACAAATTGAGTATGTGTATATTATGAAGTAAAATTACATTGATGTTAATTTAGTGGTAAAAGAAAAGGAAATATTTATTGATATTGATTATATTTTGTCAGATTTTACTTCTAAAATATAGTGATTCTATCATCAATGAGACACATAATTAGATGACACATGAAACAATATGTGTTTCTGATGTGGGGATTCTTTGAATTTTGATATGGATTATTTTTCTGAAGATGTAGAAGATAGTAAAGGTGTAGTACTTTTCATAAGTTTTACAATATTCTCCCTTTGGGAAATAATTCACTCCAATTTTCATTAAATTCTGAGACTGAGTAGTATTAAGTATAAATCAGGTATAAATGTGAGTCATACTTTAAAACTTTTTTGTGTTAGAGAAAACCAGTAAAGAGCTGTTTTCAAAATGCATTTTAAAAGAACTCTCCATGTGCATATAAATTATTGACTTTTATAAGACACTCTCATAGCAGGTTAGTATTTTATAAATTAACTGGTTCTTTGGAAACCATACTGTACCTTTTAGCTTTTTAAAAACCATTTCAGGATTTTAATGGATTAAACTTAATATATGCTAATTTAAAATAACAGCCTATTTGAACTTAAATATAAAGTAGTTTTTAAATCCTCTTTCTTCTTGCTAACTCATTCCTTCAAGGCTTTAAAATTTTGTAGGTTTGTTGATATGTTTCTTCTGTTTTAAGAACCACTCAGTATCAGTGGTGGTCTATGAACGTTCTGAAACTGTATGAAGAATTTGTGCATGTGTATGTATATGTTCATTTTTCTGTTCCTACTCTTCCAAAGGTTAAACGCTTCTAGAGGGTAAAAGCAGTTGAGTATTCTTCTCAATTCTATTTCTAAAACTGTATTTCAGCTAAAAATAACTCCAAAACAGTATTTAGGTTTTAAAGTCATTCTACTAAGGCTGCTGTATTTAGCTGCATTCACCAGTTTCCCCCTACTTAAGTGTAGGGCTGTACTTCATGCAGCGGCACCCCAAGTGCTATGACACAAAGAAAGCTTTCTGAGCTTCGTAGCATAAATGACGCTGAGCATATATGAGTTTAATTCACTTCTGTGATCACTTCTTACAAAGATTTTCTTTGGCTTAAAAAAATCATTTTGTAAAGTCTTATTTTTACTAATTCCCTGTCAGATAAGATAGAAAATTATTTTGAGATTTTAGGCAGTAAATAAGAACACATTTAAAACATATGTCACATAAAGCACTAACGGGAATAGAATGAAATGAAATCATCCTTGTTCTTTCCAGAGTTAATCTGGATTCAGTGAGCCATGTGAATTCATGAGAAGATGTATTACTTCTTTGAGGCGTTGTGAAGAAAACTAGAGTTATGTGAGATTCTGCACATAAACCCCATTCACTCATTTCCCCCCAGTATCCTTTGAAATGCATGCTGTCCCTGGAACCCCAGAATACTGAGCGCAGTGCTGGCTTTGCCACTGTCATTACCACTGCTTTAAGCAGCAGTTAGCCACACTGAGCAAGGAAAGGTGTAGAAATTAAAACGGTACATAAGTAATCTTTTAAAAATAAATGTGTGTGTATTATCTGTAAAAGAAAAGGAAATTTCAAAGTAATACTCATGTTAACTTAAAGCAGGAGGCACTAGGAAGAGAAGGGATCTGCACCAGTTTCATTAACACCTTCCCCAATCTAATCTATTACTTGACCTTCAGAGTAGGATGTTTTATCAAGAGAAAATAAATTAACTTTAAATATTGGACTCAGGTTTTTTTTTTTCAGTGTGGGCAACTATTTTTGAAATCTTAACTTTTTTATGGATATATTTGACAGAATTATAAATTGAGCTACACATAGGGGTTCTCTTTTCGGTTGGTGGGATCCTTTTTTCTTTTAGGTCCCAAGAATTCCTATTCTTCCATGGTTCAGATACTAGGTAGGCCCTTATGTTATAAGGCATTCTAATGAAGAAAAGAAACTGGCAATATAATGTTACTTGTAAGTAAGTTTTTTCTCTCGATAGGAATCTAAGAAAACTAAGTTTTGTTTTGTACATGGAAAGCATTTTGCTCAAGAAATTTAATTGTACCTGGTACACAACAAAACGTAAGTATTTACTATTAGGTATTAGATATTTAGGGATGTGCCGTTGAAAACTTAGCTATGTCTTATGAGTTGATTATATTCTCATGTCTGTTAATCTTAGTAAAATATGATAATCTGTGTGTGAAAATTTGGTCTTCTGTTACTCATCAAATCTGCAGTATAAACAATAAAATTAAGATCTTTTTTTAGGTCTCTTCTATACAACTCATTCATGAAGTTTGTCTTTTTTCTTAGATATCTATATTGTGTTTTAAAATGATGGAAGGCAAGAATTGAGGGTGAATTTACTGATGTTTTTGGAGTGTAAGAAAAAATAGAAAGTATTGTTCACAAGGATTGGTCTAGTCAGAGCTTTTGTACAAAGTTTGACCTTCAGGTTCTTTCTTCCCATTTGCTTGTTTTAATTCAAACCACATATTCAATTCTCAACTTCTTGTTTTTAGGTGGTTAGCCAGCGTTTTCCTCAGAACAGCATCGGTGCAGTAGGAAGTGCCATGTTCCTCAGATTTATCAATCCTGCCATTGTCTCACCATATGAAGCAGGGATTTTAGATAAAAAGCCACCACCTAGAATCGAAAGGGGCTTGAAGTTAATGTCGAAGGTGAAGAATTCTTTTGATAATCTGCTTTAAATTTTCTCTTTCAACTAAAATTTCAGTTTCATATTCACTGTACTTCCTCTTGAGTTGACTTTTGAAATGCCTTATAGTTTTCACTTATGTGCTTGTGTTTTATTTTTGTCTATGTTACAAAGGAATTCATTAGACTGATACCTGGCTCTTAGTATCATGAGAAAATATTTTAGAAAATGTCTTTTTAAGATAGTTTTTTATGTAATCATATTGGAAATTCTGAAATGGAGACCAAAATGTGTACTGGTTTTTTTTGTTATTAAAAAAAAATTAAATTTTTTAAATATGCATTTTTATATATCTAAGTATTTGTGTGTATCTATAATAATTATATTCGGGAAAGAATAGAAACAACTTCTAGTATTTATAGAATGAGGAATAATTGAATCAATAATTATATTGATGAAAATTCATGTTTTTTAACAAACATACAAATGTATAGACGTCATAAAATAATCTGATTTTTTGTTACCTTGTTTTATTGTTCAGATACTTCAGAGTATTGCCAATCATGTTCTCTTCACAAAAGAAGAGCATATGCGGCCTTTTAATGATTTTGTGAAAAGCAACTTTGATGCAGCACGAAGGTAAGCAGCCTGCCACTTGGTTGATTCTCTGAATCAAATGTTTTCACTTCCACTTAGTGTCCAGGAAGCTCCTGTGTAGGCTTTTTCTTTTCCATCTTTAGGCCAAGAACATAATAAATCTTATTTTGCTACAAATAATGTTTTATAATTTGGTAGTGATTTCCATATTACAAAACCCAGAGGGCTTTTTGACATATTACAAAAATAAAGGACTTAGGATGCTACAGTATGGAGCAGAGAAAGGAGGAAAAAGGTTACTTTTAGTAAAAGCTAAAACCAAAATGGTACAGATGATGCATATCACTGTAAAATCCCAAGTTTTTTGATGTTAGAATATTTTTGATACTTCAGCCTAGAAGTGTATCTGAACTAAAATGTTACTCTTTAAACCAAGTAATACAGATGTACACAATTTTGTTCAGGAATACCTGGACAGCTGTTGAACTTTTACAGTTTTAGAAAACTTGAGGTCTTTTAGGTTTCCGTAACTAAATAGTTGCTTTCTGTTTATCTCTCTGAGTTGTTCGTTTATCTGTAAACTAGGGATTATATCATATTTGCCTATCTGAGTTGATTATAGAGAAACAAATGAGATGATTTATGAGAAAGTGCTTTATAAATGTAAATTAATGTTCAGAATTTTGCCTTTCCTGCAGTATGAATCAAATTGATCTGACTCATTGTCTAAGCTATATTATGTGACCTCTCTTTCCATTTTTCATTGTAATTTACATCAGTTTCTTTCTGATTGGAGTTTAAAGGTATATTGTTTAACTGCAAACCATGTGGGAGGAAAAGTGAATGTCAACATAGGATTCATAATCTAGCTGATTGACTCTTCATAGAAAGTTAGGAGCCAAGGCTGTGATCCTGGCTCTCACACAACAGGTCATATAATTTGGGGGAGGTCTTTTGAGTTGTCTGGACCTCCATTTCTTTAACGGTAAGTTATTGGCTTCTCTCCACAGCCTGATCCACCTAAATTTGGTTTTTGTCTGACTTCTCTAAGTCTACTCAGAAGTTGCAGCCAGGTATCAAAAATGGAAAACCAGATTACTCCTTGTCCCTTTTTTTTCTCATTTAATGACAGTCACATGTGTGAATAAGCCCTCCATATTTGTAATCTCAGTTATTTCACAAAGTTATTTTATATAAATTTAATTCACACATAGATATGAATGTCTGTTTTTTAAAATTAATGATTTTGTATTTTTGAAGGTTTTTCCTTGATATAGCCTCTGATTGTCCTACAAGTGATGCGGTAAATCATAGTCTTTCCTTCATCAGTGATGGCAATGTGCTTGCTTTACATCGTCTGCTCTGGAACAATCAAGAGAAAATTGGCCAGTATCTTTCCAGCAACAGGTAAGATTTCCCAGTCACAGGCAGACTGAAAATCAGTTTAAATGCATATTAATAAAATTATTGGTTATGAATAATGTTTTTTACTTTACATCATTTTAGAATAAGAATTATGGTTGGAGAAAAATGTAGACTCTAAAAATATGTAGGTAAAAGGTTAAGTCATATTAAATGATCAATAAGCCTACCTAGGTGCTACAGACTGTTTTTTGGTTGTTGTTGTTGTTTTTTTTAATGTTAAGCTAGGAAATCACAAATTAGCCCTTTTGGTTTTTGGTTTGCAAACTGTCACACATTATGTGCAACAAAAAGTTTAAATTTACTAGAAGATCAAATGAGTACTGGCATCTGAATCTGAAGAGCAGCTAATTCTTAGGAATTTAATAATTAAAACATTGCCAGTGTTTTAATTCTATAAAAATCCCATTTGTGATATTCTAAGTATATTCTTTATATAGAAAATATTGAATAACTGAAAATTACTTTTTTGGGAATTGTTTCCTTAGTTTTTTAGTTAGTCTTTTGTAACCTGAATTACTTGTTGTCCTTTCTAGTTACATATGTTTATAAAGGGCCCAAATTCCTATGTATGAGGAGTTCTCTTACTAAAGCAAAATGAGTCTAGATTATTTTTTAAATGCCAGTAAAAATGATTTGCTCATTCATGGAAAAGGTAGAAGACCATGAAACTAAGACTAACTAATAACTAATGAGGAGATAGAAATTTGAGAGAGAGAGCATTTTAATGCTTTGTGAATTGTTAATGAATTGAAGTAGAAATGGACATGACTGCTGTGTGCCCTCAAGTAGAAAAATGAAGATGCTTTATCTCTGTGACACTAAAATAAACTGAAACTTTTAAATGTAAACATTTGTTTCTCTTATATAATTCACATACATATTCATGTAGTTTGATGCTAGAATTTTTAATTTGTTTTCTAAATATGTACATTTTAAACATACAAAAACAGTGTAGAACATAACATAACAGATCCATGTCTGCCACCTGGCTTTAACATTTGTTTTGCTATATTACTTCAGATCTTCATAGCATTTTATTTCTTGTGGAAAAAAGATATTACTTCTCTCTATAGAATTGACAAAATAAGGAAATTATAGGTATATATAATACAGTTTTGTGTGTTTTCAAATTTTATAAAGATGCAGATAGTCTCTCCTCACATCCTATTTGAGATATCTTATTTATTTAACTTATGTTAGTATTTCATTGAGTGACTATATTACAATTTATTTTTGCATTTCCTGATTGGTGTATACTTAGGTTTGTTTTCTATTTTTCACTGTTTTAAATAGTGATGTAATAAATAATAACATACTTGTCTCCTTGTGTATTACCTGGACATGTAACAGCTCCTCTCTGGGGTATACACAGCCTCAGCTTTACCAGCTACAACCACATTGCTTTTCAAAGTGCACAGGCTCCTTTACACTTCGACCAGTGACGTGTGAGAGTACCTCTTTATGCGTTTTCACCACAGTTTGGCGTTATCAGACTTCATATTTTTTGCCACTATGATGTTTGTAAAATAGTATCTTGTTATTTTTACACAGTTTTAAATATTTAATAGTTATTGAAAATTGGTATTTAGACTGGTTAAGCAGAAATATATCAGAGACAATATGTCTAATTCCTAAATAGTGGTTTCTCATAATGGATTAATTTTATCCTGGGAAGAAGTGTATTAGAAGGTTATTTTTACTTACTGATTGACCATTTAATGGTAATGGATTAAAAATACTAGGAAAAAGAATTGTTATGTAAATTTTGTAGTTTGGGGAGTGGTCATATTTCTAAGATGCCTCAGTATATACTTATGTCCCCTGGCGCCTGTCACAAATCAGTAGAAACTCCCAACTTGCAGTAAAAAGAGAAGCAATGAATGGCAATCTAAAGAAATGTGTACTTGCTACTCTTTTCTAAGCAGTTTCTTATATCTAGGGATCACAAAGCTGTGGGAAGACGACCTTTTGATAAGATGGCAACACTTCTGGCATACCTGGGTCCTCCAGAGCACAAACCTGTGGCAGATACACACTGGTCCAGTCTTAATCTCACCAGTTCAAAGTTTGAGGAGTTTATGACTAGGTAAAGTACCACCTCGATTGCTTTCTTTTTGGTTGAGGTATGAGGTTTACTACTAGACGAGTTGTTACATATGCTTCAATTTTTGATAGAGAATTATCAGGAAAGATGTACCTAATAACCACATTGTCATGTTTGGGGATTTAAATTTTCCTTACCCTTTATATTGTTGAAATATGCTTTGTTTTATAATTGATTTTCTTATATAAAAATAATAGTATCTTATTGAATAGTACTTTGTCATGTTGCTTTGAGGTGTTTTTGCATTAATTCTTTTAAGGGAGAGTAGATTACATTATTTTCATATTATAGTTAAAATAAAATAATATTGTAGTAACTATTTATGAGGCCAGGTGGGTACTTGAAATATTAAGGGGACACTTTGGAAAGTATATGATTTTCTAGCCACTATGCTGTACACATGAAACAATACAGAATAATATTGAATGTAGACTGTAATTGAAAATTTTTTTAAAGAAGAAAACTATAGATCCAAGCATATAACTAATTTGCCCAGGATTCCACATCTAATTCATAGGTCCTTTGGTTCTAAGTGCTGGACTCTTTATACCACACTGTAAGATTTTTCAGAACCCTCCTCAAAGTTAATGGTATTTAGATTGAGGCTCAGAAAATTACTATACTGCAATATTGCTATAAAATTTCTGTGGACGTTTGTTTTGAATATCTTTTAGAGGAGTTTGGGAGCTAAAAGATGCTTGCTGTTAGATATTCACTTCTATTATGTTGTAATGAAAGTAGTGTTGAATTCTTTAGTTTTTAAAGTACCTTTCATAGTACTTTACACTAACTCCCCTAGTATGTGCTTCATAGTGACTGGGGGTTAAGTGTTTTGTTCATAGTGTGTCCCAGAAGCAGAAAGAAAAAAGCAGAATCTGACATTCAGTAGTTAATTCACATTAAAGATTTGCATATAATGTGCCTTGCATTGTAAGTGCCTATTATTAATCGTATTACATATACAGTAGCTTCCCCTTATCCATGGTTTAGCTTTCCACAGTTTCAATTACCTGTGGTAAAACGCAGTCTGAAAATACTAAATTAAACATTCCAGAAATGAACAATTCATAAGTTTTAAATTATGTGCTGTTATGAGTAATGTGATGACGTCTTGTGCCCTCCTGCTCTGTCGCGCCTGGGGTGTGAATCATCCCTTTGTCCAGTGTGTGCACACTGTATACACGACCTACCTGTCAGTCACTTAGCTGTCTCCCTTATCAGGTTGACTATTGTGTCATCATAGTGCTTGTATTCAAGCACTATTATTTTATTTAATAATGAACACAAAGCCATTCACATAACTTTTGTTAGAGTATATCTTTATAATTGTTCTATTTTCTTATTAGTTACTGTTGTTAATCTTTTACTGTGCCTCATTTATAAATTAAACCTATCATAGGCATGTGTGTATTAGGAAAAAACATGGCATATATAAGGTTTGTTTCTATTTGTACTGTCAGACATCCACTGGGGGTCTTGGAATATAGAGCAAGGGAATAACGGGGAACTACTGTAGATCATAGTTCTGTACACATGACTCTAATTCTTTGATATTGTTAAAACATGTATGAATATATGTCAATTCTCCTTTCCAGCTTAATGTTTACTTTTAGCTCTTATATTTTCCTCAGGGTATCAAATACTTATTCCTATTAAAGAAATATTTTCCATACAAAACTTTCATACTACCTTATTGAAAATTACATAATACAAAAATATTAAACTATTTTTCACTCAATATAACTGAGGATATCCTAGCCATTTTTCCATTTTTCTAAGGAAACTTCTTTACTACTCCTTTTTCCTAAGATCCTACCTTCCTTACAAAACAATCTTCTGTATTTTTGAAGGCTGAATGATCTAATATGTTTGAGATATTTAGAACAGTATCTGGTATGTATATAAAATATTCACTAAATATTAGGTGTTATTTTTGTTCTCTTCTAAGTTCCCATTAATGCTCTTTAAGACCCTTTTTTATTTAAAAACTTGAATGTAGGTTTATAATTTTATCAACTATAAAAATATTAAATTATTCAAAACAAATCTAAAGAAAAATATTTTAAATTCTGTTACTTTGCCTTTTAGAGATAATTCAATTAACATTTGGCAGATAGCCTCCCAGTCATTTATACATATGTACCTAGTGCCCTTATCAAACAATATCTGGGTTGTTTCCATTAATGTTGAACAAATGCTGACTTGGTACTAGCAATGTGACGGACTGACATAATATAATTTCTCCTTCCCTTTGTGTCCCCAGATACAAGACACATAGAAATATTAAGTAAAAGAAAAATATTTAAAAAATACATAGCTGAAAGATAATTTCTGAGCAAATTAACTAGCATACAGTCAGGACAGAGTGATAAAAAAATGGAAAACATGAAAAAGGTTAACAGATGCAGATGATAGAATAAGAAAGTCCAGTGTATCTAGTAGGTGTTTCAGAAATAGAACTTAAAATAGTGAAGAGACAACAGAGGAGAATTTTCCAAGGTTGGGGAATGAATTAAATCTTCAGGTTAAAGACACACACTGTGTCTTTATTTTTAATAAAAGTTAAAACATGCTTTTTTTTCAGAAATAAATAAGGGAATTTAAAGACTATTTTTATTGTCACCCAAGGAAATTTTTTCCCCCATTGTTTTTAGAGCGAGAGAAACATCTATGTGAGAGAGAAGCATCGATGGGCTGCCTCCCTTATGCTCCCAGACTGGGGATTGTTACCTCCCATACGCACCCGGACTGGGGATCGTATATGTGTAGCAAACCAGGGGTCGCACACACCTGCACCTGGACCAGGAACAAACTCCCAACCTAGGAGCATGGCCTGACTGGGAATCGAACCCACAACCTTTTGGTTATGGAGCAATGCTCCAACCAGCTGAGCCACACCGGCCATGTGGGAATTTAATATATGATAAAAGACATATTCAGAATCAGAGAGATTAGAATGGACTATTAAGAAGCGGTGGTGGTACAACTGAGTAACCATCTGAAAGAAGACGCTGATACCGTTCATGAGATTAAATTCCCATGAAGAAAAAAATACGGGCAAAGGAAGGCCTTTCTTTCTCACTCATTCAAAATCAATAAACTAGAAAAAAAGAATGAGAAACTGAATTCTTAAAAACCAATAAATTATTCAAAAATTTCTGTCTAGAAAAAATTACCATGATTAGAAACAGTTCTACGATTAATATCCGTGTGCACTAGTTTTCTTAGGCTAGTCCTGAGAGCTGCTGTTTGCGGTTGAGTGACACCTTAAAGATTTTGTTACCTGTTGCCAATTGCCCTTTGAAGAGGGGGAGAAGAACAAACTATCTACCTGTCTGAATATTTTGTTACTTTGCACATTTTATTGTTTGTCTAAGTGTAGGTCTTTGTAAATATTCATTTTGTGAGTACTCATTGGATAGTATAAATCCTATGACTACTTTGTTTTTCCTTCTTTCAGGCATCAAGTACATGAAAAAGAGGAGTTCAAGGCTTTGAAAACGTTAAGTATTTTCTACCAAGCTGGGACTTCCAAAGCTGGGAATCCTATATTTTACTATGTTGCCCGGAGGTGAGAAATACTATGTTGTAGTTTCTCCTAACAAAATTTTTAAAATGCTAGCAAATTGTGAGAGAGAGAGAGAGAGAGAGAGAGAGAGAGTGAGTGCGTGCGCAAGCGAGAGCACGGGAGGGTCGTAAGCTTGGTTTTTCCCTTTTGACTTGATGAGAATTGAAAACAAACTTACCTGGGAGAAAATAGCTGAGTAAATAGCTATCATGGCCCGAAATAATGCTCAGTATATTGGAAATTGCTTTTCATACTACCTGTTTTATATTGTTTTTTTCCTACATCAATTTTGAATACTACCTACAATGGATTAATTAGCAAAAGTAATAAGATTACAAAGAATCTTTTGTTTTCACATATATTCTGATTAAATAATATTCATGACATGATAATCAGGGACTTTTTTATTTTAAAGCAGAAATGAAACTAAGCATCTATGCCTAAGCATTTTTGGTGATATGCTATATAAGACAGCATCAGTGTGATTTAACAAATAATTCAGAGAAGCTGTGAGAGATTTCTATAAAGATGGTGTAGGAGGTGACAGCCTGGAATATTGCTTGTGTGTATTCATGCTGTCTTCAGTTAAGGCTAGTTCCTAGAAAGCTCTTACAGTAATGCTGTGAGCTCCATCTTAGCAATAGGTATGATGCTTGCACCTTCCTTTGTTTTTCCTTTCTGCTTCATTTTGCCTTCCTTTTGAGAACTCATCTGTGACATGATGTGGTCAGTTTTATTTCTTCCCATTTAGTGTGACATCAGCTCATGGCTAACTGAACCTTAGAGACAATGTAATATAGACCACTGGCTTTGAAATCTCAAACACTGTTTAGTCTCAGTTTTGCTGTTCACTAGCTGTAGGAATTAATCTTTCTGAGTTCCTGAATTTAACATAAATTGAGGAATTATGCCAGGAGACTTAATAGCCATGGGTGGCAAAAACGTAGCAATGTGTTGAAAACAAATGGGGGTTGAGAAATAATGGGAAAGGGATGAAGAAAGGAAGGTGGAAGAGGGGAAGCTCATTTAATCAGATAATTCAGCTAGCGTTGAGACGAAGAAGTCCCAAGAACTTGGGTGTTAGGGTCTCATACCCTGGGTGTTCCTCTTTAACAATTCTGAGTAACATCTCTTCACCTTCCCATGAAAGTCTTCTCTCCAACTTTCTCTCAGTTGCTATTTCTAAATTGCCTAAGGTAATTTTTGAGATGAACCATATTTATATTCCAGCCTTAACCTTTAATACAGCCAGTGTAATTTGACTTTTCCTAATTTAAGTAATGAAAAGTGAAACATTGGTGAGAGAGGTAGATAGATGTGTATCCTCCTCCCCTTTAAATTCTTATTAGTTTATAAGTAAAGATTTCTCGGAAACCTTAAAGCAGGGTTGTTTTCTTCAGGATCAGAAACTGTAAGATTATGTTCCTCCTCTGTGATGATCTGGAAAGGCCAGATGAAAGAAGGATGGGCCTGGTGCATCCACCCTCTGAGAGAGTTGAGGATTCCCAGCTCTATTGCTTATTAGCTGTGTAAGCTTAGACAAGTTAATTTTTCTGACTGTTTCTTCATATGTTAAAAAAGCAGTGGGGGTGCTTATAAAAAACTGCTGTCTGCCTCTCCCATGAAGCATTTTGTGACATACAAAATTCTGTACAGAATATGTTTGAAGTTCTCTCTCTCTCTCTTTTTTTTTTTTTTTTTTTTTATGTAACTGCTGCCAATTTTAGATTTTCAGTCCTTTCTGTTTCTTCCTTAGACTTAGTAGAGCTCTTCCTGGCATGCATCTTCAGCTGGTGTGAAGCCTTAGCTCCAGGGGGAGGAGCACACAGTGGCTCAGAGCAGAGGCCCAGTTACTCCACTGTGCAAGTCCAGAAGGCAGTGAGGGCCTTAACCTCTGCACAGCTAACTTTGTCAAAGAAAACTTGGGTTTGACTTCTCTTTTGATATTCCTGTGTTTCTGTGACTTAGACTGCCATTTATTAATGTCTTTTGAGCTGTAGATTTTAGTCTCCTTACAGAGAGTCCACAGACATTTCTGACTTCCAGTGTTCAAAATTTAATTCAGTGTATATTCAAATCAGCTTCTTCACACCATATTTTCTTTCTCAAGAGCATCACCATCTCTTCCCACTCTAGAAACCCTCATTATTTAAAATTCTTCCCTCTTTTATCTTCCTCATTATCAGATAGTTACCAAGTTTTGATTTTAGGAATGAGGTCATAATAAATCAATTAAGTTGTTTTAGTTAGGCCTTTGTTATAGCAAAGAAGTCATTCTTTCAAGAAGATAGGCCTCAGGAAAAACATGAATTAAAGCATACCCTGCCCAGGTGTAGGTAAACTGGCTGTCAGTTATGCTCTTTGACTCTCTCTTGGCTTCATGTTCAACTCTGCATCAAGATTGTCTTTCCTCTTTATGTATCCTTTCAGCTTTAGCCTGAGCTAATAACTCCTTTCTTACCTGAGTGCTTCACACTTCAATTTCCAGAAAGAGATTGTGGTTCAGCTAAAAAATATCTCTGGCAAAATATTTAATGCTAGGTGCTGGCCAGCCAGTAGATTTCTGGTTGCCTCTAAGTCAAGAACATGCTCCTAGGCAAGCAGTCCTGTGACTCAGAATGACTCCCTAGTGCTATTCCTTCCTCAGGAGCTGTCCTTAGGTATGGGTTTCAATTTTTGTTTTTGTTTATTTAAAGTTGGTTTAATGTTAATTTTAGGTACCTTGCAAGTGTAGTTTGAAATCATTTTTTCCCCACTGCCATCACTGAGACTCTCTTAGTAGCTCTTACTTGCACTAATGCAGAATTATCCTCCAACCCCCTAATCTCCAGATAACTACTTCCAATTCATCTTAATATTGCTTCTGGAGGAGGTTTCCGGTACAAAACTAGTCTTATTTCTCAATATGTTAAATAGTACCATTGACTCCCCATATAAAGCCCAGGTCCTTTACTAAGTCATGCAAGGGACTCCTTAATTTTGACCTTATTAGTTTTTTTCTTCTTTTCTTGCTGTTTGCTGCCATGTACTTATGCTCCCACCTTGTAGTGGTTTAAGCACCATAAACATAAGGACTGTTGTTACAGCGTTGTTTATAGTGGCAAAAAGAAAAGAAAAGAAAAAACAGAAAACAATATAACTGTTGTTTGAATTTTTGAATGAATGATGGTGGGTCAATATTATGGAGTTATTATGCAATGTGTTAAAGTTTATTTTGCATGTTAGAAGTGACAAAAAGAAAATTCAAACTTGTATGAGCCAAAAGGAATGTCAGTTGACACATGTACCTAAGAAGATCAAGAGATGCACTGGCCTCTTGTATGACCACATGTAGAACTTAGAACAGTGTCACCTGGAGAATATATGTCTTCTCTATCTCTTGACTCTACTTTCTTTGTGTTAATTCTGTTCCTCAGCAGCTCTTCTTAAGCCATAGCCAGCAGTGGTTTGTGTTCTCCCAGCTTAACAACCCCAGTGGAAAAACACCTGTTTCCCAGTAGTTACAGCAACAGTACTGGTTTTATTGGCCTGGCATACGTCCCATGTTAATTCCTGAGGCAATCACTATGGCAAAGGGGGTGGAATTTCATGGTTGAGTTAAGTGCCCATTACTGGAGCGCAGTCATAAAGCCAACCCTACTCAACTGAAAAGGGGATCACAGCAGCAGGGTTCCCCAAGGGAAAACTGGACTGCTGGTATGAGAATGAGGAATAACGGATTCTGAACTGGCAAATGTAACAAGTCCCCGAACGCCATGCCACTTTTAAAAGACCCAGAAGGATCATTCTGACACTTAATCATACAAGGTGCACAGTAATACGGGTGTGTGTGTGTGTGTAGTATGTACAGACTGAGAATTGTGTGAAAGTATACACACTAAATTGCTTACATGGCTTATCTCAGGGGAGTCTTAACTGGAAGAGGTAGAGGACCAATTATAATATTTCTGTTATATATATCTGTACTGTCAGACTTGTTGCCAAGAGCACATATTATTTTTGTAAGAATAATTAAAAATATAAAACCTAAAAGTTATAATAAAGAGCTTTTTCTTGAATATTATAATAACTGACAGTTACTTTTTGGGTGGTAGTAGTAGTAGTAATAGCTAACATTTACTGAGTGCTTTGTCTGCATCAGATAAACTGCATATTATATACTTTTTCATTTAACCCTCACAATAACCTTCTGAGGTATAATTAGTAACAGTGATTGATGTGTGTATAAGCTGAAACTTAGAGAAGTTGTTAGTTCTTCCCAGACCTAGTTTTCAGAATGACCTGGAGAATTCAAACAAACTCCCCTGGCTGGTGTGGCTCAGTGGATTGAGTGCTGGTCTGTGAATCAAAGGGTCGCAGGTTCAGTTCCCAGTCAGGGCACATGCCTGGGTTGCAGGCCAGGTCCCTGGTTGGGGGTGTGTGGGAGGCAGCCACACATTGATGTTTCTCTCCTCTTTCTCCCTTCCTTCCCTTCTCTCTAAAAATAAATAAATAAAATCTTAAAACAAAACAAACATATCCCTGGCCCTACTTTGGGCTGCCAAACCAAAATCTCAGAGGTAAAGCCTAATCTATGTATTTAATAGGCACCTCCAAGTGATTCATTTGTAGTCAGTATATTACTGAAGTTTATTTAGGCATCCCACTGGTTCATGTATTTAACTCGTGGTAGTACAACTAGTAAAGAATACAGGTTCTTTCAAACCTTAACAACGGCACTATTAATAGGGTTATTATCACTGTTAAAATTCTATACCAGGTTTTTGGTTAAATTACCCTTTGTAGCAATAGAATGATATGAAAATCTCAACAATAGTTATGAGGTATATAAGGAAGAATTCTGAATTCTAGACCTCTGATTTACAAATGACCTTTTGAAATACAAAATAAAGGTTTGATCAAAGCAAGAGAATCTTTTCATTGGAGTGGCTGTATTATGCATTGCAAAAATTAGCAGAATAGGCAAGCTTTTTACTGTAATAACACTATTATACATTCATGAAATATGGTGACACAGGTGTATTGTTTCATAGAGCACCGTAGTTTCTACTTACTAGAAGAGCACTTTTTTTGTCTATTTAATAAAAAACAAAATAAGAACAACACACATCATTCCTCATCCCCCACCATCTTTCTCTCCCATACACAGAAGCATACTTTGGTTTTAACACCAACATAATTTAATGTAAAAACCTGATTTTCAGTTCAATTTTGCAAACATTGATATTTTGTACTTTTTTAGCATTTATAAGAAAGGAAACCATATTTAGGTAATAGGCTTACACAATTAAAATATGCAAACGACCATTAAGCTAGGATAATGACAATTTCTTAGAAGTTGAAATAAATTTGATTTTCCTAGTGTGCGTGTTGTCTTTTAGCAGATGATAAAGAACTGAGATAGGAATGCAGGCAGTTCAAGTCCACTTCATCTTCTGTGCACACAAAACAGCAAAAACATCATGTAGATACAAAAGTGAATGTTGTCCTTTGGATTCAGTGTGGTGCCATCACTTCTCATAGTCGTATTCATGGTGGTGGCTGTCTTTGAGGTCACTGCTGTTTTCAGAGTTGCCTTGGGACTTGAAGTTGTCTTGGAATTCAAGTTTGAGATTGTCCTGGGATTTGAGGTTGTCTTGGGATTCGAGTTTGAGGTTGTCTTAGAATTTGGGCTCATCTTGGGAGTCAGGGTCCTTTGGAAATTTGAAGTTGTCTCGAAACTCAGGGATGCCTTAGAATGCAAACTCGTGGTACTTGAGGCTGTCGTAGAACTTGAGGTTGTCAATTCCGCCAAAGTGCAACCAACAAACAGGAGGAAAAGGGTGATGAATGATAGCTTGAACATCATTTTCCTGTTTGAAAATATTTATAAAAATTTAATCTAAGACTTGGATCACAAACAAATTTAAAGACTGTCTTTGTTAAAAGGGGAAAAAAAATAAACCTCATCACTGGGGAAATGCCAGCCTTTGGTTCATTGTTTTTAAGTTAAAAGGAAATTTAGAAGTGATCAAAATCAACCCCTTCATTTTACAAATGGGGTCAGACAAGAGCATAACTTGCCTGAGGATGCATATCTAAAAATGACCAGAACTAGAACTTGAATCTGTTTTAGCCCAGTGTTTTTTAGATGTTAATTGTGAAAACGTAGTATAGACTTATACCTAAAGTTTAATAGTAAACCATTTTTTAATTAAGACTAATTTCCTTTTATATTCAAATGTAATGGCTTGCTATGTTTGAGATAATACACCTAGCCCATGTTGAGCATGGTTAACTATCCTTTTTTTTTATAACTAAAAGCTCAAATTTTAATTTTAGAAATTAATATACTAAAAGTTACATTTGGTTTTAATATACAATTGAGAAAATTTCAGTTTAATATTACCTTTTAATGTTTTTTCTTTGAAGATTGAGAATTCAGGCTTTCTCCAGTGTCCTAAGTGGAATCTAATTTCTTACTCACTGTGGGCTGTTTAAATATTATTAGAGAGTAAGTCACGTGTTCTGAACTTGATCTGCCATTCGCTCTTTGGGAATATCCTACTGAGTGTTTTCCAAACAACTAGTGTAAACAGGTAGACTTTGACAGAGATCAAGGGATTCAAGTAAAGTCTTTCTAAAATCTAATTGCTTACTTAAAGAATCCAGTGAATGCTGCTTTGTTATTTCGCTTATCCAAGCATACATTATGAATTTTTTCACTGGATTGACTAATTAGAGAAATATACTGTTTTGCCTGCTGTGATTATCATGAGTTAAAATCCAGTAAGTATATTAGAGATAGATGTCTATGGTTTTTGTTTTGTTTTTTTCCTAAAACATCTTGTATATAAGTTCATAGGGTCGTTTCTGGCCATGGTCATTTTGAAATAGGAATATAGCATTTCAGGAATTTAATTTCTAGTAAATAAAGTAACTTATTAGAAAAGGTTAAACTTTATTAATATAAAACTAACTTAATAATAAAAGGATTGTATAGGAAAGTGATACTTTCATTACAAAGAGTGTTTTAATATATGAAACCACCATTAAAGAATTTTAAGTAAATTCTTTAAAGAAATTTTGTCTTCTGATCACTTCTTTTTCTTAATAATTAGCGTACAGGGAAGTTGGGATGTATTATGTTAATGCTTTCATCACATGGGCCATTATTCTTTAAAAATTGCAGGCTGTGTGAACAATGGCATTGACATAACAAGGAAATTGCTACATAAATGGCAGAACTACAAGTCTGTACATGTTCCTCACTTGTTTTACTTTGCTATGAAGTTCTTTTTTTCCTCCTGCCTGAATAGAACAAGTGCTAGCTAAATCCTGTTTATACGGTGTATATATATAGAACCTCACTTACCTGGCAGTTAGCTTGATCGTACCTAAGAAGTAAACATTAAAAGCCTCTTAGCAACCAGAGTAGATATTATAAATCACAGTACTAAGATAATGCACACACAGCTCTTTATTGATACTTATACATCTCAATCTCAACTAATTTAAAATTCAACATTTTCCCTTTCCTATTCTGCTACCTATATTCTTCTCATAATCTCTTTCTCAGGTAGTTGCATCATTATCTAGCCAAATGGCTCTCCAGCCTTGGATTTCTCATTATCTTCTTTTTCCTATTGATTTTAAACTGCACAGGCCTCTCAGTGATAATTAAGTAAAATTTAAAGTCCTGAACTCTCTGGCACTCAAATGCTCCCAAACAAAAATCATTGGCTATTATTCAGACCTTAAAATACCTTCCACCTGTGTATCTTTGTGCAGCTTTCCCCACCTGCTCAAATTGCTTCTTCCTTATTCATAATTCTAACTTCTTGCCCTGGCTTGTGTGTGTCCGTGGATTAAGGACCTGTCTGCAGACCAAAGGGTTGCCGGTTTGATTCCCGATCACGGCACATGCCTGGGTTGCGGGCCAGGTCTCAGTTGGGGGCGTGCTAGAGGCAACTGTTCAATGTTTCTCTCACACATTGCTGTCTCTCTCCCTCTCTGTCCCTCCCTCTTCTTCCCTTCCCCTCTCTCTAAAAAATAAATTTAAAAAATCTTTAAAAAAAAATTCTGTTCTTCCTTCAGGGTCTAACTCTGATGGCAGCACCTTTGATATGGGCCTTCCCTATTTCTGTTCTTCACATCAGCCCTTTTAAGATTTCATACTTTTAGAGCACTTATCAGGGTCTTTTTTTTACAATAAATGCATCCTAAATCTTTCTTCTACCACATTTTATCTGTCTTGTGGTCAGACTCTCTCTTATTCTTTATATTTCCTCTACCTGCTAGCACAGTGAGTGCTTGTATAGAATCGGACACAGTAAACGTCAGAATTCAGTCTTCTGTTTGTTCTTTATGTCTGAGGACTAATGTCATTATTGATGTCTAAAATAATTTTTTTTTAAAATTTGGTTATTTGCAGTTTTTCCTGCAGCATAAGCGTAAATTTGCATGTCACAGGCTATAGTCTAAGTCCCATCTCTACTTTACAGCTACTGTTTTGAGAGTATTTCTCATTGGTATGATGTGGATCATAATATACATTCATAATCCTTTACTTGCAATTCTGAAATCCAATATTTTCTGAAAACAGAGTTTTGTAAAAAGAAGTTTGGCTCCGCCCTGACTAGTGTGGCTCCGTTGGTTAGGTGTCATCCTGCAAATTGAAAGGTCATGGGTTTAATTCTCAGTCAGGGCACGTGCCTAGGTTGAGGGTTTGGTCCCTGGTCGGGGCATATACAGGAGGAAATAGTCAATGTTTCTCTCTTACAAATCTTTCTCCCTCCCTTTTCCCCTCTATCAATACATACACACATATATACACACATACATACATATATAAAATAAAGGATGCATTTGAAAAAAAAGTTTGGCAGCAATACTTCTTTGGTGGAAACACCTAACCTGCATTGGTGTGAAGGTTTTTATTACATTTATTAATAATAGCATCTATATTTTCCTGCTTGGTGTGGATATTAGTGTTTCATTGCAGAATGATTTTGGGGTGCTGTTTCAAGTTCCACTGGAGTGTTACATAATACGCAACAAGGCAAGTATTTACAGTTGTGTTCCTCCTGTTCCTTCTAGGCACATTACCATACCACTCCTAACATCCTTATATTAGGTGGTTCTGTGACTGAGTCCCGGTCAGCAAAATGTAGGTTCCCAGGAGGTATGTTACCTCTAGGCCTGCTATCTGACTTCTCACCAGTTTTCCATTCTTGCTCTTGTCAATACCTCCTAGAAACAGAGGGCTCAGTAGGGGGTCTCCAAGACCCTAGAAGATGGTAGAACTACTGGATGATATGATGTAAATGAGAAATTAACTTTCATTCTATTGGCCAGTGTTGTTTTGGGGGTTTTTTGTGACAGAAGTTAGTCTATGCTGACTGATTCAGCTGTGTGCTGGACGGCTTGTCTTTGCCTGTCGAAATCTGCTCTCTCTTCTTCTCTACCCTGGTCTGTTCCCTGAGAGGCTCCCTGTTGGATGTCGTTGGACCTTCACTAGCTTACAGTTGGTCCATGGGGAATACAAGCAAGGAGGTGGGAGGGAGGAAAGAGAGTAAGGTCGAGTATGAATTCTCTCGGCTCCCTTTCTGCGGGGTCACTGTGGGCCGGCTGCATCCCTCCATGACGATAGTTTTTGTGCAGCAACCCTCTGGTGTTTGGTTTCTGGTAGCTGCTCCCTGCCTCCAATTCTGCAGGTCTAGCGTCTCACTCTCCCTCGGAGTTTCTTTCCCTAAACCCTTTCCTCTCCTTCATACATAATCTGTAATATCCCAGCTTGAGTGTACTGCCTGTTCCCTGCTGGAACCTTAACATACTACAGACAGTATGTGCACTGTATTGTCTTCCTAAAATCTGAACAGTTCTGAATTTAGAAATACATCTTGCCCCAAGGGTTCCAGATAAGGGATTGTGGGTCTGTACCAATTTAGTAGGTTTATTGTGAGTACTAATTATGACTATATTTGTATGGATATGTGGTAAATAGTAGCCACAATTGGTGCAAGAATATCAAATATGGGCCAAGGTCACATTGACCTGAGAGCACCTGCAGGGGCATGTTGAGGAGTCAGCAACACGGAACAAGACAACACCACCAGAAAACTACTAGACTTCCCCTTTTGACAGCCGCTTCCCCAGCCAGAACCAAACCAGGAACTGTTGGCAGAACTACCTGAACTTCCACTACTGTGAGAAGGCAATGACCGCTACAGGGGGTGAGGTCTCTGTGTGCAAATGTACTGGCCTGTATACAGGCTTTTTGCCTCATATCCTGGGTGTCAACCTCAGACAGCTGCTGGGCAGATCTGAACTGGCTGCACCCTACCTGTCCTCTGTCCTCCGTCCTTCTCCCAGGGAGGTGAATAGCAACCTGGGTACATTCCACCCCATATTCCTGAATCCTTATTATTAACTAATAATAAATGATTGTTGGAAAAGTGTAAGACTGTGTATGTATAAAAGAGCTGGGTGATTGGACAAGAACCTGGGTAGGAAATAGTACCTGAACAGTAAGAGGGGTTTCAGAGTGAGTATTGTTTTGTTTTGTTTTTTAATTTTTATTTTAGCAAAATTTGACCACCTCCTTTGTGCCAGACAGTAGAGTAGTGAATGATTATATTTAATAGCTTTAAGTTCCTGTAAAATTATCTCTATGCTTCCTTAATTATCTGTACAGCTTTTCAAACTTTTCTGAGATAATTTTAGAGGCACATGAAAATAGTACAATAAAACTTATATGTACCTCACTTATTATTTTTTTAAAAAGAGTAGCAACTATGTTATTGATTTTCTATGTGGGAAATATAAATTTCTCAAATTTAGAGCTGGAGCTTTGGAACTAGTGAGCAATTATATGTGAGCAGTATCTCTCTTTACATACTTACGTTACCTTGAATTGACCCAATTTTTTTCTTTATACTTTCACATATTGATTCTTTCAAAACTCTTAAAAAATGGAGAAAAGTGATCTTACTTATAAAATTATCTGAATGCTCATAAATTTCACATAGCGATTTCTTGAGAGTATGAAGTTGCAGTTTTATTATATTACTCTAGAAGCAGTGAGGTCCAGTTTTCTCTTCTGTAACCTTTCTCTTTGGTCTTTGGGCTTTTGCCTCACGAAAAGGGTACTTGAATCTTTTCCTGAGTGGCAGTTACACACGCTGCGGCAGTCCCGGCGCGTCTGCTCCTCAGTGGGAAACCCTCAGCGGGCGCTACCCGGGGGCTGTGCTCATTGCCCCCTTGCCTCATGGTCCTTAACCTTTACAGTTTCGAAATTTGCATATGTTTGACTTGTTCTGAAAGCAGTCAGATTTTTAGAATTAAAATTCTTACCTTGCTGCTAGTGGGGTTTTTTTTTTGCATGTATTTAAAAGTAGAACATTTAAAACAATTCAGTAGGGTCTAGTAGCAAGTGGCTTTTTAGTGTGGACAAGTACTTTTCAATAAACTTCAGTTGACCTTTGAACTACATGAGGGTTAGGAGTGCTGATAGCCCACACAGTCAAAAATCTGCATATACCTTTTGATTCCCCAAAATGTGACTGTAGTTGTCACTTCGTTTCCACGAGGGACTGGAATTTGGAGTGTCCCTGTGGAAATCAGAATTCAGGGGTACTCAAGTTCATTACGTAAAATGACGTTAAACAATGTATTCTGTGGACTCCCAACCGCAGGTCAGAAATATGTACTGTTCTCCACTGGGTGGTTGGTTAAGTTCAAAGATGTGAAGCCTGGGGCTATGGAGAGCCGACTGTATATTTATTGAAAAAATTACACATACAAGTGGGCCTGCACAGTTCAGACACGTGTGGTTCACGTGTCAACTCTGTTCGGAAGCTTCCTAAGAAAGTGGATATGCAAATATGCAAAGACAGGCTATTGTTATGTTGGACTTACATGTGAGTTCTTCTTAGAATTGCACCTGCATACTTTTCTACAGTAAAATAGCCTCTTCATATTAGAAATCTAATATAGAAAAAGGAACACATTTTCCCTTAGTTGCAAAGCTGACCTCTGGTCTAGGCTATTGCAACAACTTTCTTATTGGATTAGTTGTCACCAGTATTTTGCCCCATCCTCTTCATCTTCCACATTGTTTGCCAGAATGATCTTTTTAAACTATGAGCATGTCACTTCCAGATAAAACCTTCTGTACATTCCTGTTAGCTAAGTTTTCATACTTAAGGCATTCCTATACCACCTTTGGGATTTTTGCCATTTCTACATGACATCTGTATTATTCCCTCAATATTTGTACTGACTTTTTTTCTTAAAGGAAAATATATACTGTAAGTAGAAAATCAATATTGATTGCCATTACTAGAAAACCAGTAAACAAAAGATAATGGTAAAAAAAAGATATACAGAAATAGTAAATACTTATTTCCTATCATATAGGTACCACACTCCAAAATACCATGGCTTATAAAAGATAAAGCCTTTGTTCCTTAGCATCTTGTAAAGTCTCTTTATAATCCTTTATGCTGTTCATGTTAATTGCAAGATTGCTGAACTATAGCAAAAGATTGGAAGTCATTTTGGTAAGAGGCTAGATGCTGACCTTATTTTGGAAATACGATGATGCTGCCATCATATTGTTCCAAGTAAGCCTTAGATGATCCCTGGGCTGTTCTCAGAAAAGTGTGTTCATGATACATTGCTGAGGGTAGCATCAGGGCAGTTGTGAGGAAGACTTCAGGAGCTGGCAAAGCCACAAAGTCTGCCCAGAAAATTCAAAATGCCAAATGAACATTCTGTGCATTTCCTCCACTAGAACCATTTGTCTCAAAAGTTTAATAGAAGGAGACTAGTCATCACAGTGTGTAGAGCATTTTAGAAAGATGCTCCAGACTATATTATATGCCTCACCTTTGTTTCAGCAACCCTGACCATCTCACCATTGCCATGCCTTATACTTTTGCATAGGCTTGTCAGCTTTGGATGGCCTTCCTTTAACATAGGGCAAACTGCTTTTGATTCAAGACCCATCTTAGTAACCTGACTCTGACTTCCCTAGGTAAGCTAAAAATAAGTAAAAAAGTTTTTTAAAGCTTTATTTAGATGTAATTCACATAGTATAAAATTCACCCTTTTAAAGTGTACAGTTCAGTGGGTTTTAGTATACTCACAGAGTTTGCAATCATCACCACTATAATTTTACACTTTTCATCACCCCAAAAAGAAACCCCATACCCATTAGCAGTGATTCCCCTGGCAACCACGAAGCTACTTTTGTCTCTGTGGATTTGCCTCTTCTGGACATTTCATATAAATGGAGTAGTACAATATGTGCTCTTTTATGACTGGCTTCTTTTACTTTACATAATGTTTTCAAGGTTTATGGATGTTGTAGCATCAGTGCTTTATTCCTTTTTATACCTAAATAATATTCCACTATAAAATCACATTTTTTACCCATTTATCTGTTAATGGATATTGTTTCCATTTCTGGCTATTATGCTCATGCTGCTGTGTATATTCATGTACAAGTTTTTGTGTGGATATATGATTTAATTGTGTGTGTGTGTGTGTGTGTGTGTGTGTGTGTGTATAAAATCTTAGGAGCAGAATTGCTGGACCATAGCTTGATGTGTAACGTTTTCAGAAACTGCCAAACTGTTTTCTAAAGCTGCTCTACCATTTTACATCTCCACTAGCAGTATATGAGAGTTCTAATTTCTCTACATCCCCACCCAACACTTTTCTTATCTATTGTTTTAGGCAAATTTTGATAAATGCCCATGTTAGAATATGTTTCTTTTTTTAAAAATTGAGACATCACCTTATATTAGTTTTAAGGTATACAACATGATTCAGTTTTTGTATATATTGGAAATGATTATCACAAAGAGACTAGTTAACATCCATCACCTTGCAAAATTATTTTTCTTCGATGAAAACTTGAAAGATTTACTCTTAGAAACTTTTGAATGTATAATAGAGCATAATTAACTAGAGTCACCATACTATACATTATATGTCCAGGACTTACTTACTTTATAACTAGAAGTTTTTACTTTTAATCACTTTCATTAATTATTCCCAACCTTGCCCTCCCCCAGTGTCCCCTTCTGCAGCCACCAGTTTGTTCTCTGTATCTATGAGTTCTGTTTTGTTGGTTTGGGTTTTTTGTTTATTTTTGTTTTTAGGTTCCACATAAAGTGAAATCATACAGTATTTGCCATTCTCTGATTGACTTATTTTGCTTAGCATAATGCTTTCAGGTCCATCCATATTGTGGCAAATGGCAGGATTTTTTTTCTTTTTATGGCTGAATAATATTCCATGTAGTCATATACCACATTTTCTTTATTCATTCACCTATCAATGGACACTTGGGTTGTTCCTATGACTTGGCTATTTAAAATTATGCTGCAGTGAACATGGAGGTGCACAGAGTATAACTTTTTTGTTCACCTATTGGACTTTTAGCTCCTAGGTCTTAGATGTCTTTGATACACAAAGACTGTATCAGAGCATGTGGCATTTTATAAAACACTTAATAAGTGAACCTAGCTTTAATTATTGTGTAGACTTAATCATTTAGTGAGAGTGTTAAAACTAATCACCAGTTTTAATTAGATACACACAACTATAGTTTGAAGGAAGAAGGTTTAAGAGAGTGATTAGATTGAAGTTCCAAATTGAGTCAAAAGATTTCTTGAGTGGTTTTATTTTCTGTGATACTTGATTTACACAAGTGTAGTGGCCTTGGGTATTAGTGAAACAAGGGTTTGCTTTACTCATCAGAGATGATTTAATGATTGATACATACTGAGTGACCTGGTGGTTATGACTTGAGTTGCACTACCAGGTGGTAAGTGGCTGCAGCCCATCTATTGCTATGCAAAAACAATTGTTGTTTTTTTTTTGAATCAACTCTGCTTCACCTCTTTTAGTATATACATATGTAATCCTTGAAAATAAATAACCTTGAGATATATATTTACAAGTTTTGATTACATAAAACAACATGGCAAATTTTAAAACAAGCATCTAACAGCTAAGTGAATATCGTTCCCTTCTAATGAGTCACTATTAGAGATGATGTACTTACTTCAAAACCTGCTGCCTTTGAGCACAGTTTAGGGAACTACATTTTTTGGAAGGTACTGTCAAATGAAGCATGTTTTTTTTAATGTGATAGGAAAATTTTTATACTTGAAATTTTTTGACAATGCAAATGTCAAGTTTAGCAATACTATTTTTTGGTTATTGTTTAAAATGAGTCTTTTTCTTGTGTGACTTATAAACTGGCCCTTAGTAATATTTGAAAGAAGAGGCCCCAAAGATGTTTTCAGAAATGACATGTCCATTGGAATAGGAGTTAATAATGACTCAAATATTACTGCTTTGAAGAAAAATACAGAAATTTAGATGTATCACATGTGACATTTATGTTTAAGATTAAAATCATGTATAGTCAACTCATAGTTAATATATGAAGATGTTATTTTACTAGTTTCAGGTGACTTCTTGATCCTTTAGTTAATTTTAATATGTTTTAAAGACACTTTAGCTTTTACAGTGTGTCTTTAAGTTCATATTTAATGACCTACAGCTTTTTTAAAATTTTAGTATCAGGGCAAGAGATTCATAATATTTCATCCAAATATACTTTGTTAAAGCAAGAAAGATTTCTTAATAATCATTATAGAAAAACTATACCATGAGGAAATATTGGAGCCTGTAAATAGATGAAATTATTTTTAAACGTTTATGTGCTTTAATTATTTGTCATCGGTATGAGGAAATAGAGCTGAGTTGCTGACGTCTGAGTAATAGAACTGGTAAATGGATGTGGCTGTGTGCCCGTTACTCTTGAACTGTAGTGTCTCAGATGCAACAGTGGTCGCTGAGGCTTCAGTTGGCAAACAGAAGCCTTCCTGGTGGTTATTGTGGTGGATGGCATCCTTGTTTTCCCTTACTGATGCTTTGTTTTTTCCCTTCTCAATGAAAAGCCATTATATCTTAGTTTATTTTCTGTTGAGGCAAGCACTTGACAGGCATTTGAACTCCGGTAGCCTTCCAGGGTGTTCAGTTTGTTTGAGCTGTGACTATGGGCAACAAAACAACACAAAGTGGAAAAGTGCATTTCCTGGTATTGAGCATTCCATCAGATTAATTTGATACTTGGCTTTGAGATAGCCTTGTGAAATACTCAGAAATCTAATTTTTTACTGATGAATTATATTTCCCATGGGATAAATAAATAACAAACCTTGTAAACCATCTATTTGAAGTATAGCTGAAGAGGACAACTACACGGGACTTATGTAGCAGTTTGGATTTAGTCATTTCCATTTCTGACCTTGTTAATTACCTAAGAATCTCTTAAACAGGGGATAGCAGTAATCTTTAAAAATTTTTATGTAGCACCTACGAAGTGCTTTAATATACATGATTTAGTCTGTTCTTTAAAATACCCATATGGAATACATGTTCTTAACTTTGTGGATTTTTACAGAGGACACATTTAATTACTTGCCCAAGGCAGTAACATGGTGACAAAAACTTACGCTCTTTCTATTAAACCATAATGTGCTTTAAATACACTTAGAATTATATAGTTTTGCTGTTTTTATTGAGTTTGTATATGTTTAGTTTCTGTGCTTTGAGCTTATTAATAATTTCCAACAAATTCAGAGTATCAGGCCACAATTTATAGAAGAGGTGAGTAGGTGTATTGAGCGTATGTCTCTACTGGTTCCTAAACGTATTGGGGCATTTCTTAAAGTTGAGCTACTGAAAAACCTCACTCTCAACCACAGTTTTTCGAAGTGTAAAACAAACTAATCTGTTTAACACATCATTAACACATTGAGGTGACATTTGTTTCTGTTTCTTTACTCATTTCCCTTGAGTGATCTACTTTTACAGGTATTAGAATTAGCCTTTCTCAGGAAATTGTTCCAAAGGTAACTCCCCAGTGCCCGGAACTAAATACTTCTATGACAAGTACCAGCCTTTTCTTTGATCTTGCTTTTCTCTGGACTATGAAGCTATGACTTTGACCTAATAGAATTAGACTCTAGAATAAGGCTTGGAGGTTAGACTTAGTCTATCTTAAGGAGGTCATTATTAGCCCACCAGACATACCTTTGATCTGTATTAATTCATTCTTTTATTTATAAAATCAGATCAAGGTGCTCAAAAACTAAACTCCAGGAGAAAGTGATATCTAACCTGAAATCAAAAGGATGAATAAGGGTTTTCCAGGGGAAGAAGGGGGGGGGGGCATGAACCAAAGAGGACATACATCATCTGTGAAAGTCTGGTGGCAAGAGAGAGCATGGGAGCTTAGAGGGACTAAAACATTTAGTTTGAACTTAACAGTGAGGGGGCAGGAAAATTTTAAGATAATACTATAAAATTTTAAGATAATACTGTAGGCCTGATCCTACAGTAAGCAATATTATGTGGTTGGCTATATTCCCATATATTTATCAAGAACCATGCTTCCTGTCTTTAAAATACTGTTTGTGTCCTTTGCCCACTTATCCATTGGGAATCTGAATATTTTTCTTATCGTTTTTATGAGCTTTGATTAACAATTTCCTTTATTTGAATATTTTTATTAGGTCCATTGTTTCAGCATAAAGAGATTTATTTGATGGTTTTATATAGACAAATCTATTGATGATTTCTTTATGAATTTTTTTCTTTTTCTAATAAAAATAGCCACCCAGAGATTTATAAATATTTTTAAATCCTTCTATTGGTTTTAAGACTTCCTTTCTTAATGTTAACATTTTTTAGTTTGCTGTGTAAGCATAGCACATGAAGTGAGTGTTAAATTGGACTGTTTTCCAATTTTCCCAGCATTGTTTATTGGCTTCCCTTACTCTTTGATTTGTGATTCTTTTTCCTTCTGAAGGTAACAGTGTTTGAGAGCGTATTATGTAGTAAGCATGGTTGAGTAGCACTGAGTACTTTACATTTATTATCTCATCCTCACCACAGCCTTGTGAGGAAATGGAGTCACAGAGGATTCTCACATGCACTGTGCATTTCTATATTGGGTTATCTTTCTATTTTTATGCCACTACTATTCTGTCTTAATATTTACAGATGGTATGTTTCCCTCCCAAGAAAGGCTAAGTTGCCTTTACTATTTCTTCCTTCTTTTCTTGCCTGTTTATTTTTCCATATGAACTTACATGTTTAATGCTATGTTCCAAAAAGAATCTCATTAGAATGTTTGTCAGAATTGGCTTAATCTATAAATTATACTGGACATAATCGCATCTTTACAATATCAGTTAAAGAGTATCTCCTGTACTTAGCCTTGGTGCCTGGTGTGTTCAGATGCTGAATAAATATTTACTGAGTGAAACAATAAATAAATGGAGAGGCCTTTATTTATCATCTTTATCAAGTTTATACGTCTCATTAATGTTTTTCACCTTTTCCTCCTTTGGTCTTATTCATTTCATATGAATGTTATTTCTTGGCATTGTTAATTGTGGTGTACTGGTATTGTTATAAATGGTATCTTTTTCCTATAATTTTCTAATTATTTGTTACCAAGATATGAGAAAATATTTAATGTTTCCTATTTATTTTGGTAGTTATTTAAACTTATTCTTCTGAAGGTATTCTTGAGGAATTCTGTAGATAGCCAAGTATTTCTTCTATTATTGTGTTTTACTTTCCTGTAATTTTATCTGTTGCTTCTGTTTTTTGTTCTGAAATTTTCCAAATAATGTTTTAAAAAAAATTGATGATGATGGGGATTGGTGCTCTATTCTGATTTAATAGAAATACAGCGTTTTACTTTTAAGCATGATGTTTATAAATACATGGTATCATTCCTTATCTAGTTCTTAAAATGTACTTCAAAAAGAGCCCTGGCCGGGTAGCTCAGGTGGCTGGAGCGTTGTCCTGTCCACCAGACAGTTACGGTTCAGTCCCCTGTCAGGCATGTATGGGAGGCAGCTGATCAGCTTGTTTCTCACACCGATGTGTCTTTCTCTTCCGCTCTGTCTCTGTCTCCCTTCGTCTCTCTAAAATCAATAACCATCCTGGGGTGAGGATTTTAACAAATATTTAAAACAATGTCCTTCAAAAGGAATAGTCTTACAAACGATTTTAGGTTGGCTTTTGTTTGACACTTTTGGTGTTAGTTAAAGGAATTTGCTATTGCTTCAGAGCATTGTTTTGTTAGATTACTGAATAGCACATGTTTGCTGTCACCCTTTAAGCTAGCTATAGAAGACATCCCATTCTGCTGTGATATATGATATGGCTTTCACCTGTGTCCCTATATAAACCTGAATTTTAGAGGGTGGAGGAACAGGACCAAAGCAAATAGAGCCTTTCGTTCTCTCAGGTGCAGGTAGAGTTTGGGTGTTCCCTGGGCTTGGACATACACAAGTAATAATAATAATCCTAACAACAGCAGTGGCAACATTGTGTGAATTACACCATTTACTCCTCAGAATAAAACGACTATGAACAAACAGGTCCTGCTGGCCCATTTTATAGACCAGGAATCTGTGATGTAGAGCAGTGGTAACTTGTCCGGAGTTATACAGCTGCGAAGTGGCAGAGGCAGGGTTTGGCCTAGAACCTTTGACACCAGCGCACGCTCCTCACTGCTACTCGATCCCTTATTGCATTTGCTTTTGTGTTTGTTGCTTGAATCTACTTGACTGGTGAGAAATGAGTTACTTGTAAAGTAGAAGCTTAGTTAGGGTTGGATGGGTGGATATATATCTTATGAGCTTGAGAGGTAGATGCTGAAGACTAATAATGCATTTTGAAATATTTATGGAGTCCAGTAATACAGTAGTTCTTGTCTTAGTAGCAAGTAACGAGCCCATCTCCATTAATAATGCTAAGACCACAATTTCTTTAGACAAAAGTATTGTTTAATTAATTTAAGGCTAGATAATACTTCTTTCTGAGGACTTAGAGTCTGTATAGGTGACATGTGTTGTACTTGTAAATTTACTGAGTTTTTCATCTGCGTTTTGTGGACATGTCAGATTGGTATAATCCATAGGTGCTGGTAATGCTGTAATCCATAATTTTATTTTCTTGCCACTCTTCCCCATCGTGTTTCTAAAACAACATTGAATTTTTGACACCTTCAGAGTGGAAGACATTATTACCTCTGAGAACCCTGTGAAACCCAGTGTGCATGCTTTTTAAAGCAGGGTGCTAGCTGGTGTGGGGCAGAGTAGAAATATGTAAGCCATGAGCCTCTGTCATCAGTGGTAGAGACACTAGATCAGTGATTGGGAAGAAGTGGAAACAGCTTGCTTATTTGGAAAAGTAATGCATTTTAAAACCATTTAGGGCATTATATTTTTAAAAAGAGCACATTAGAAGGTTGTTACTGTTCGCCTCTCTCTCAATAGAAATATTCCCAAATCTAGAAAGAAGTCTATCTTAATTTTAAAATTTCTTAGTAAGGAGCATAAAATTTTCTTTCTGTGCTCTTTTTCCCAACTCTCGGAGTGCTTGAAATAGATGCTTCCTTATGTCCCACAAACGAAACACCTCGTTTGTGGCTCACACATTCAACTATGCTGTCCTGCATTTTAATCTCGCCTTGTTTCCGGGCTTCTTTTTCTGACTCTTGGCTATTAGTTATGTTTGTCTCTAATTCACAAATAAGGTGGCATACTTTTATATTTGTAGAAAATTCTTGATTTTCTCCTAGTTGGAGTCCTAGTGCAATTTGATTTGGAGTATTAAGATTTGTCTCGTGCGCAGGCCTAGTCCTGTTAGCTACTTTATTGGACTTATCATCTGGTTGTAGCACAAAATGAATCCCATTCTTTCTTCCCTTCCTGTTTTTCTTTTCCTTTCCCTTCCTCCCTCCCTTAGTACTGTCCATGTTTGTTAGGTCCCCATGATTTTATTCTGAAATTAATCTTCAATTTAGGTAAGTCACATTCTAATTTCTAATGTGCAAAAAATAAATTTTTCTCTCCTGCACATAGAAAACTTTAACTTTGTAAGTATTTATATTTCTATTAATAAACATTTTGTTAAATATGCACTAAAACTGTTTCTTCACACTACTTTAAACCTAAACTTTTTATTGTTTTCAGTACCTTTCTTAAATGCAAAAAACAAAGTCATTAAACTTTCCTCATTAAAATGCAAAGCCTAGAGTCTTCTAGCTTTTTGAAGAGCTTTTGTCCATTATATAATCTGTAAAGTAGCCAAGAGTTCCTCAGAAGCAGGACGTCATTTAGATTTAAAACAGTTATGGCTTGTGTGTAAAATAATGACATGGCATAATCATTCACGGGGTGGCAACCACAGTTTTACTCTAGTGGCACAATCCTTGGATACCTCCAACATTTCATTTACCGTGAAGACTTGACCAAGGTACCTGAGGACACAAATGATCAGGTCATTTTGAGTCTTTCTTAGTAGGTAAGTCAGTATGACTCAAAAGCCAAATGACACAGTTATGAGCATAGACCATTTATTTTGTTCCCAGATGTTTGACAGTGTAAACATACATAAAATACATATTAAAGTTTAGATGCTTTATATCTTGTGCAATAAATTGAAGCCTTAAAAAGAAAACATTTCATTAAAAAAAGAAATTCATTAGTTTTACTTAAGACAGTAAAATAGCAGCAAGTACCAAGACATTGTGCACTTCTTTTATTTAAGACAAATTACTTCATTTACATCAGAATCAGAAAGGTAACACTGGCTTTCTTGAATACTTAAGATAGCTTGAATCACTGGTTAGATAGGGGCATGTGTTCCCAACTATACATCAGGGAGCAGTTCTTTCATTAGTTTCAGAAAATGCAGACCCTCAGTTGGCCAACATGACCACAGCATTGAGCATTAAGAGAAACAGAGCATTTCCTTTCCAAGCACTTGCCACAGAAGGTAAACGAGTCTTTACATTTGTGGTGGTCTCTTCCCTCCGTAAGTTAAGGGTTGTGCTTTGTTGAGGCATCTCAGAGAAATTATTTGGCATGCCACTAGTAATACTTAGGGTCATGGGTGTCGGGGATGACTTTTTTGAGCTAGTGAGGCTTGTGTTTGTAACCATTCCATCTTGGAGCTGAATAGTTAGAGTTGCAGCTGCTGCCTCCTGTGAATCGGTCATTTCTGTGGATGTGTCTTCTGGATAGGGCACAAAAGCCTTGTCAGTGCTAGTAAAGGAGGTGTCTTTGCCTAGAGTGGCGCCAAGTGTTGCTTCCTTTGTTCGATATTGTCTGGGGGTTTTGGTCACTTTGGATTGAGGTGCCGCACTCAGAGAGTGAATGGTGTCCACTGTCTGCGTTGCACTTACAGTGAACAGACTTGAGGTAAATCCAGAAGGTGTGGGGTGTATGTTATGTTCCTTCAAAGATGATATTTGGCTGGAGCAGGGAGTCCCTATGACATGGGCTTTTGTTTGCATTATCCACTTCAATAAGTAAGTAATGTTTTGTTTGTGGTCACATGACCACCTGTTATTGTAAAAGGTTACCTCTTGCAACTGAAAGAGCTGGTCAAAAGCTTGATCTGGAATGAATGTGAATTTATTATTGTGCAGGTAAAGATGTGTGAGGTTTGTCAGGTTTATTAATGTTCCTGGAAGGATTTGTGTCAAGGAATTATTAGACAGGTCCACAATATGTAGTTTGGAGGGCATGTTGGTTGGAACTGTCCAAAGTTTGTTACTACTCAGGTTGAGAACCTCAAGACTTCTTAGTGTATTTTTAATGAGGACAACCTTTTCCAGCATGTTCTTAGAAACATCCAGATATTTAAGGTTCCACTGATAAGCAGTATCAGATTTGTCAAGCAGTTTAATGTTGTTGTTAGCAGCAGACATATTCCAGAGGGACCGAGGTAATTGAGCAGGGAGGCTTTCAAGCCCGTTGTTTGAAATGTCCAAGGTCCTCAGATTAGTGTACTGGGTTAACTGGTTATGCAGATCAGTAAAGTGGTTATAAGACAGGTTTAAATGGATAATATTCTCTTGCAGTCCAGATGGTAAAGTAGTCAAGTTTCTGCCTGAACAGTCCACATGCCTGTGCCTTTCTGTGCATATACATTGGAGAGGGCAAATGCATAAAATACCGGGTGTGAGAAACAGAAGGATGAACAAGCTGGGAGACATTTTCAGTATCTGATATTCCTTCAAAGCCTGGAAACAAACAGATATACCCTTCTTTTAATATGCAAATACAATTAGGCCTCTGCATGGGTCAGTTAGCATTAGGCAAAATTTTCAATAAACCTCGTTGTTGTTGAGTCCTTTTATAATTGTTCCAGTGATTAAACTAACAAAGCTCCCCTTCATTTATAGTCCGAATGCTTAATCCTTCAATTGGGGCTATGTGGTAGGGACTCTCTGCCCCTACACTCTCCTGCGTTTTCTCCCATCTCTTACATAGTCTCTCTTGTTTATCTTCCCAGAGCCTCAATATTAGCAGATGGCATTCTCTGCAAATAAAGAGTTGGAATCTTAAGCTGTTACTGTTGATAATATTCTTTTTACTCAGATGGAGAAAAAATGGCTGTCGTGTCTCTTTTTAAAATCTCTGCAGTAACGTAAGTCAGTGTGTGTAGGATGAGATTTTATTTAGATATTAAAGCAGTACTTTGAAATTCATCTTTGTGATTTTAGGATAAATATATCCTTGCAAAACATTTTAAGGCACTTGCAAAATCCAAATCAACACTGTACCTTCAAACCTCACATTTTATAAAGTGATTTTTCTTCTGCATATTTCAGTGCCGATTCTAAAAGAAAACAATGTGTTTATTTACAAAGTGAATGGATATTGAAGAGAAATTTCTCCACTGACACTGCAGCAAATTTCTGGTGCATGCACTTGCTATTGAAAATATATTCAATCCTAACGTTCTTATTCTTAAAAAAAAAGAGAGAGAGAGAAAGAAAGAAAAAGAATTTCGAGGTCGATCTCTTACTGATTTAAATAACATCTTACCATAGTGTCGTCTTCAGCATCAGCATCTCATTTTCTCCGGGAAACTTAAGCTTAAAGGTCGCCTTGTTCTGGAGAGTAAGAACCGCTTCTGGCTGTGGGCTGTGCTTGCCTGCTCAGCTGCATTGTGTTGCTGTGAGCCGAAGCTCTGCAACCACCTGATCAGTGCCACATCGGAGGACTGCAGAGCTGTCATTGGTGCTGACTCAAATTTATTGCAAGAGGTACACACGCAACAAAATGGACCAAAATATTTTTCTAAATTTATAGGTTTAAGGGTACCTACGTATCTCAGATTTGCTATAGGATGGAATGCCTCACGCACATTAGACCTGGACCTTACTCATTTCTGTGTATTTTTCTGAGCTTAGGTTCCACATTTTAAGATTTGCCTCATGAAGAATTTGTGGGTTTTTTTTTTTAATGCCTCTATTCTTCATCCTTTTTACATGTTGAAAATGAATTTGATCTTCTTCGTGGATAGTTTTCTAAGATATAAACTATTTTGAACTCCTATCTTTTTATGTTCTTTTCTAAAAAAAAATGGTACAGTTATCGTGTCACTTTTTAAAAATAGCATAATACAATCTGTTTGATTTTTATGTACTTCCCCAAATGATGGTTATTATGTATAATCAGCTTTTCAGATTTATCAGTCACTTAAATGTTCATCTTTATGGGGAGTAAGAAGTACTTAAATATGATTATTTTGTCTTTATCTTTCTGATATAAAGGATCATTTGACCCAGGCTACACACAAGCAAAGGTACATTTTTAAATGAGTGTCTTATACTTCTAATTATCAGTTCATGGGGTAAAATAAACATGTTTTATTTTATGATCTTTGGGTTAAGGATTCTTTTTCTTTATGAAACTTTGATGAATATGAGTATTGTTTTCTCCAGAGACATCTTTGATACAGTATGAATGGCAGTCTGTTTGATTTTATGTTTTAAAAACAACAACTTCAATTTCAGGTGTTATCTTCAGACTGTTTTACATGAAAATTATGTGACATAATGTAAAATCAACACTTTGATGATGAGTTTAATATAATGAGACCTGACTTATGATAGCTTCTGCTCCACTCTTTAGTGGACTGATTGTGTAATCTGTTAAAGCATGTCTTAATTTTAAGAACAGTCAGTTTACCTTAGAAAAGAAAGCAAATAAAGTTATGGCATATTCATTACAATTTGTTACCATTTAAAAACCGACAATTATTAACATATTTAAGCAAAATCTTTTTATGCCTAGTTACTAAATCCTTTGTTTTTCTCTAAATTACATTTGTCATTATTATACATTAATTTAAATTTAGTATTAAAATTTGAAGTTTATTTTCTTAGAAAGAAAATTATAATCTAGGAGTCATCTTTTGTATAAAACTAATGTTCCTCATGAAGTATCTATATTTTAAAAGTCCACAGTGTTAGAAATTTATTATTGATTAGGTACTTTATTCCCACTTCACTTTGACTGTTCAGCCTTGGACTCTTAATAAGATTCTTTCTATGGATTTCAGAAACCACTCATCAGTCTTAGGGCTTAAAACTCATGTGTTGAAAATACTCCATTCAGCAATATTATTGTAGAAATAGGGAATGTTTTGACATTTAGATTTCTTCTGTTTCAGCTCTTACATGCTGTTATAGGGTCAATTTACTAAACACTTAAATCTCTCCTTTTAATTTTAGGAAACTTCATGCAAAAGTAGTTATTCAGTTCCACTATACTTAGCAGTACTTTCGTTTGGGAGAAAGAACATGTTATTTCATTAACTAATGGATTCAAATGAATTTGGGTTTGGGTTGTATTGAGATTAGATTCTGCTACATATAATTAAAAAATTAATATATAATATAATTTATATTATATAATCAATAGTAGTGGCGCTGTTTTTCATTTCTAAGTTTCTAAGCCATACCAAATTGCTGCTTCTTATTCAAAGATTATTATAAAATTCTCAAAAAGACAAGAGAGGAACATTTTAATATATTTGAATTGTTACAGACTGTCCTTATCTTACACTTTTAGAAGTTCTCATGAAATAAAATAATAGTATATTACTATTATTACGAAAATAATTTTTATTGGCTTGAGTATTTGTTACAACTTATTTTAGATATTATTCAGGCACATTACATTTTAGATTAGTCTGTTAAGTCAGGAATTACAGCTATTTAGACAACGATTATACACTAGACTAAGTACTAAATTCATTTACATATTCTATTGTGAAACACACTGTCCTCAGATACATTACGCCAACATTGTGAAAGGTATCGCAATTACCTGCCAGGGAACAACTGTCCTGTGTCAGTCACCAATTTGGAACCCCAATCAGTTTATCTTTATTTCTTAAGTTGATAACATTTGTTATGCTTATTTGAGACTAAAAGTATTAAGCATGGAAGAACTGACAAAATAGAAATTATCAGGTCAAAATTCAAGTGGCTCAGTCCCTTCTCCCATCTCTTCACCCCTTTTCTCTCCATGTTGCCAAAATTCAGTTATTTGTTCTCTCGAATGCTCCTCATCTGGATTTATCTGTTAGCTTTCTTGTAAAGGTTTGATTTGTTTCTCTATACCCCATATTTCCTATAAATGGTTCCTAACAGCATTAACATAATTACTTATTTGTATTATCCTAAAATAATTTCAAAATAATCTCAGTATTGCTGCAATTAAATTACTACCAAATAATGTTTAAAATTTCTGTGCAGCTCTATTTCTTCTTAGAATGTGTTTCACCAAGGATGTAGTCACAATTCTGTATTCTAATGCAACATGAAATAATTGTTTTCTCTCTCTATTTTTCAGTTGAGGTATTCACATTTTATATTTTAAGTATATTTTATTGATTATGCTGTTAACAGTTATCACAATTTCCCTCCTTTGCCCCCCTCTGCTCAGTACCCACCTCTTCCCTCTAGTAATCTTCCCCCACCAGCTCATGTCCATGGGCTGTGCATGTAACTTCTTTGGCTTCACTTTTTCCTATGCTATTCTTAACTCTCCCCTGTCTGTTTTGTACCTACCAGTTATGCTTCTCAATCCCTGCACCATTTCCCTCATTCTTCCCATTCCTCCTTCCAGCCGATTACCCTCCATAAGATCTCCATATCTATGGTTCTGTTCTTGTACTAGTTGTTTTCCTTCTTGTTTTTGTTTATTAGATTCAATTGTTGATAGTTGTCAGTTTGTTGTCAGTTAAATGTTCATAGTTTTGATCTTTTTTAACATTTAATATAATAAGGGCTTGGTGATGATGAATTTCTTTAGCTTTACCTTGTCTGGGAAGTACTTCATCTGCCCTTTCATTCTAAATGCTAGCTTTGCTGGATAGAGTAATCTTGGTTGTAGGTCCTTGCTTTTCATCATTTTGAATACTTCTTGCCAATCCCTTCTTGCCTGCAAAGTTTCTTTGAAAAATCAGCTAACAGTCTTATGGGAACTCCTTTGTAGGTAACTCTCTGCTTTTCTTTTGCTGCCTTTAAGATTCTCTCTTTATCTTCAACCTTTAGCATTTTAATTATGATGTGTCTTGGTGTGGTCCTCTTTGGATCCAACTTGTTTGGGACTCTCTGTGCTTCCTGGACTTGTATGTCTATTTCCTTCACCAAATTAGGGAAGTTTTCTTGCATTCTTTTTTCAAATAAGTTTTCAATTTCTTGCTCTTCCTCATCTCCTTCTGGTATCCCTATGATTCAGACGTTGACACTTTTGGAGATGCCCCAGGGTCTTCTTATTCTCTCCTTGTTTTTTCAATTCTTGTTTCTTCATTCTGTTCTGCTTAAATGTTTATTTCTTATGTTCCAAATCATTGATTTGAACCCTGGCTTCCTTCCCTTCACTATTGGTTCCCAGTGGGTTTTTCTTTATTTCACTTAGTGTAGCCTTCATTTCTTCCCTCATGCGTTTGCCATACTCAATGAGCATCCTTATCACCAGTGTTTTGGATTCTTCATTTGTTAAATTTGCTATCTTCATTTTGTTTACTTCTTTTTCTGGGGTTTTGTTCTGTTCTTTCATTTGAGCCATACTTCTTTGTCTCCTCAATTTAGCAGCCTCCCTGTGTTTGCTTCTATGTATCAGGTAGAGCTGCTTTGACTCCCTTAGTGTACCTGTTCAGTTGTATGGGGCAGAGCCTTAGCTATTCTCCAGGGTAGCGCAACCCACTTAACCACTTTGTGGCTCTGTATGTAGGGGAGGGATTGAAGAGGGGACAATGCCACTGCCTGGCTGTTGGAGGCTTGCTCAGCACTCATCCTGTTTCCAGCCACTTCGCCCCCTTACCATATGTGACTGATACCCTCTAGCTATTGCCCTGGTGGTGGTTCCCAGAGTTGCTGGGTTTGTGTACATTCTGGGACTGTGTGGGCCCTTTAAATGGACTCTACTGAGAGAGCAGCAGTTTTTCCACCACCCCAGCCCCCACTGGTCCTTAAAGCCAGAAGTTATGAGGCTTTATTTTCCTGATGCTGGAACCCTTGGCTGCATGGTCTGGCCTGGGGCTGGGATTTCTTGCTCACAAGGTGTCCCTCCCATTTTTTACCCACCAAGTGTGAACGTTGGATCGCCTGTTCCGCTAGCCACCTCCCTCCTTCCACTGCTACACTGCGTCCTCTCTGCCCCAGCTCCTGGCTCTACCCCTCCTATCCACCTGGGTGAATAATACTCCTGTAAATCCTTGGTGGTTGGACTTCCATACAGTTCAATTTTCTGGCAATTCTGGGTATTTCTTTTTGTTTTAAGGTTAGTTGCAATCTTTCTTATGGTTGCACAAGGAGGCAAAGCATGTCAACTTGTGCCTCCATCTTGATGGAAATCCTGGCTCTATATTTTTATATCACCAACTTTACATAAAGTTAGGTTCATTTGTTTTAGTTATCTGTTTTTAGGGATTGCTTAAGTCAAAACTATACAGTAAGGTTTATTCAGAGAAATCCTACTTCTGTATTCCCTTCTCACCCTTCTCTTTCTACTGATGTTGGTGACTATTTTTAGTTGTTTTTTGTCTCTATTTCTTTTTGCAAACATAAAAATATGTATGTATTATATATGCTTATCCCCTTATATAAAGGCTGCTTACTAAATGTACTGTTAGACATCTCATTTTTATTTTTTTTAATAATACGTATGGAAGATCACTCCATATCAGTACATAGGGATCTTTCTCATTCATTTTATGACATATAGGAGTGTCTCTGAGAGTACATAAACCATGGTTTATTCAGCCAGGCCCCTATGATGGATCTGGGTTGTTTCCAGAATTTTGCTATTATAAATAATGCCACTGTGAATTCCCTTGCACCTAAGTTATTTTATTTTTGCCCAGTGAATCTCTGAAAAGATTTCTAGAAGTAGAATTGCTCTCTAAAAGGGTAAATGAGTTTGGGATTTTTCTAGTTATTACCAGATTCCTCTCTATAGATAATTCCATTTTTAGCCCCATTAGCAGTGTGTCATGGTGTCTAGTTCTGTAGAGCCTCACTGTAGACTTTGCTGTGGAACTTTGGATTTATGTCAATAAAGGTAATAGTATGTCAGTGTAATTTTAAATGCATCTCTCATATTATGAGGAAGGTTGTATATCTTTACATATGTCTTTAAGGACTATTTTAAAATTTTTCTTTTGTGTTGTGGGTCTTTGCCACCCACCTCTGTATTTAAGAGGTTTTTTTAATTTCAGAGATAATAGCCTTTTGACTTAAAGTTGTGATTTTTTTCATGTGTGTCATTTGTGTTTTGACTTTATTATGGTCAATTTTTGTATGTTTGTTTTTGCCATTTAGAAGTTTTATATAATTGGATTTTTCTTTTTATTGCTTCCAGATTTTGAGTCTCAGCTAGGAAGGTTTTTCTCACTTCCAAACTAAAAAGGAATTCACTCATATTTTCACCTGTTATATAATTTCATTTTTAATATTTAGTTTTCTGGTCATTTGATATTTATTCCAATGTAGTGTGACATTAGGAAGAGAGAGACATCGATCCATTGCCTCCTGTATGTGCTCCAACCGGGGATCGAACCCGCACCGTTTGGTGTACAGGATGATGCTCCAACCAACTGAGCCACCCATCCAAGGCCAAACTCAGCTTTTAATACCACTTCTAAACGAGTCACTTATTCTCTCTGGGCCTGTTTTCTCAGCAGTTAACAAATAAAAGGGGTTGAACTAGATGGTCATCAGGGTTGTTTCTGAATCTGGTTAATGCTGATCTGGTAGGAGCACCACTGGTATGTGGTATGCAATTCAGCCTGCTTTTAATTATCATGCGCCTTGTCCTTTTGCCGTATTCATGAAATAAACTTTCTCTTCTGGATCCTGGTTTTTTACTTTAATCTTTTCTGTAAGTTTTTCTTTGTTCCCAGATTTTCTTCTTTCCTATATTTTCTTTTATTAGCTTGCATTTTTTTCTGCTGATTAAGCAAGGATTGCCACTGTTTGGCTGCCCAGCTTCCACTGACCTCAGTTGGGAAAAATTACATGTAGTAAATGGGAACTATTCCCCCTCCGGTAGAGAATTAAGGAACAAAATAACAAAAACCAGGGGCTAACCGTAGTCTGTTTTATTGTACAAAGAACAAAAGGAGAAAAGCTGCCTGTAGTATTTGAAGAAATCATCTAAGACTATGAGCAAATCATCAGTTCTTAATTTACTTATGAGACTTGATATTTTCTTATATTTTCCAGTACCCATCCTTCAAGAGGTCAGGAAAGAAGTTGGCAAAAAAGAAGAGCAAAAGTGTAGAAAGAGCCTGTTAGGTAACAATCTTATATGTAAAGTGAGAAAGATAATGATGATTTAAGGCAAGTTTAAGTCTTGACCAAATATAAAAACATGTCTTACTTACAGTAAAAAAAATACTTAAAATTCAAAAGAATAATAGGAAAATCTTAAATTCCTGATTGCTGCTAGGTAAATTACCTTAAAAGTGCAAAGTTTGAAAAGCACATGAAAGAAACATTTTAATGTAGAAGACAGAGAACCGACATAGTATGACAATAACATTTTGCCTATTCATGAAAAATAAGTAGCTCAAGGAAGTGTTTCTGCAGATAAACAGTTTTAACGGTCAGTGAGGGATGGTTTAAAAGACTTAAAGAGAAACTTTGTGTATAAAAATTCAATGTCCGAAAGCCTGCTAGTTTTTATTAAAGATGGAATTTAGTTTTTTTGAACACCATACTACAAATAAATACTATATTTTCTTCAGAAAAGTCCCAGAAACTACGGGAGGTTCCAAGTTTAAGCTGCCAATAAGACCACCGCACTTCATTCTGAATGACTGTTTCCCGCAGGAGTTAGGGCAGGGGTAAGGAGAACAAGTACATGCCTGTGAGGCAAAGGAGCACTTCTGCACATCTCCACAAGTGCAGGCCAATGAGCATTCGACACCGTGACTTTGACAAAGATCGGTGCATCCCTACTCTGATAACTCTGATTTAATCACTTGGCAGGTAATGGATAGAAGATGAAGTTCTAGGCCCTGGTCGGGTTCCTCAGTTGGTTAGGTCATCATCATCATCATCCCCACCCAGTATGTCAAGGTTGCAGGTTCTGTCCTCAGGGCATATACAAGAGGCAGCTAGTGAATGCATGAACAAGTGGAACAACACATCAATGTTTCTCTCTCTCAAATCAGAATTTTTTAAAGTGAAATATTGCATAAGAAAGGTGGCTAAAGAGTATAAATGTATAGTGTTTAAATGTAAAGTATGAGTTTAATGAAAGTTGAGAACCATCTGTATTTCGGGACAATCTGTTTTTTCTTGGAAAAATCATCCAAATTTGAAGTGAAGCCATAGAATTTTTTTTTTTTTAATTTTCCTTTGTAAGATTTCATTTTGTTTGGGTCCTTAAAGTATCTAAAGAGGCTAGTTTCAAAAATTTGGCTCCTCCAATAAGACAGGAAAGTGTCTCCATTATATGGTGCATGCTCATGTTTTTTTCAGAGTAAATGTCTCCAACCCAACCCTGAAGTCTAATATTTTAATATGTTTGCCTTACTTCTTCCAATGAGAGCTAAAAGGAAATTTCTCCATTTACAAACATGCATTTCAATCACTCATCCTTATGAATTTAGGATATTTATTAGAGGTATTAATTTAAAACTTGGAGTTTTGTTTAAAACTTGGAATATGTATTTAATTTTTCATTTCCTCCAACTCAAACTTTGAAATGGAAAAATAAAACTTCATTTATTCAAGGTAACTTGATACACAGCTTTCCATGAAAAAAAAAAATACTGGATGATTCTAAGTATACATAGGTTCTTTCCAAAATGGTTAAGTTATTCACACATGTACGTACCATCCACATATGTAGAATATACTCTACATTAAAGTTTGATGCTATAGCCAGTAAATACATCACTGTTTTATATGTGTGTGTGTGTGTGTGTGTGTGTGTGTATTTAAATAAGTTTAACCTATGCACACAGGCTTTGAGCAGATTTCAGGTAGCTCCTAAATAAAAATCAAAATTGGCTACCAGTTGCCATTTAATATATTTCATCGCATGAAGAAAAACAAGAGCTAGCCCTTTGAAAAGGGTTGAAAATCAGCTAAAAAGCAAGCTGTAATATTTATAACAATTCTTCAGGTGGGGGTGGCAGGGATTCATTGAGATCTTGATCGGCATTAGAAAGAATAGAGAACTCCTGACATTGGATCTCATTGTTGGAATCTTCCAGGGTTTTCATAAAATCTCCTGGTGGCAGGGTCAAGTTAAATGAGTCAGGGGGAGGTGGAAATGACTGTTTGAACTCAGAATTGTGATCTTCACAAACTTGATTCAGACAGCCCAGAGATGGGGGGAGACTGGTGGCATCATTTGGAAGAGGAGATAGAGTTGTCATTGTGGGTTTGTCAGGTTGGTTACTCTCCTGTACTTCCAAATCAAGAAGTTGAGGAGGTGGTGGAGGCAGATCTGCATCATCTGAAGAAGAAATAGCAGTGCCAACTGTTGATCCCCCGGCACTGTCCTCTGATGTACCATTTACTTGATCTTTTATTTCCTCTGTTTTGGGGTTGTTGGAATCGTCAATGTGTTCGCTTGATTCAAACAACTTAATTTCTAAGTCATCTGCTAAAAGTGTGCTTTTGCTTGGCTTCCAGGCCATAAGTGAAATAATTGATGTACGTTTTGTGGATACTTCATTTTCTCTGATGTTATCCAGACATATATCAGGACTTTCACCATCAGCGAATGGAGACCTACCTGCCCAATTTTGATCACTTAAAACTGGTTTCCTCAAGCATTTGCATAGTAAAATTGTGATTATAGCTACCAACATAAAAGTCAGAATTACACCAACTACTATGGCAGCTATATAACTATGATCGGTTTTATGCTGGATTTGATTGTCATTGGTATTTTCTGTGATGAATCCTGGTGTTACAATCCTAGGTGTACTTTTGACGGTTGATGTTGGTTTTATGGATAGTTTTTGAATAGTTGGTGGGACTGGTTTTCTAGAAGAGGTGTGGACAGATGGTGGTTGTTGAGTGGAGGTATAGACAGATGGTTGCAGTTGTCTGGTAGAAGTATGGGCAGATGTTGGTACTTGTCTTCCAAGGGTGAACACAGGTCGTGCTGTTGGTTGGGAGGACGCATTGACCATTGATGTTGGTTGTCTGGTGGTATTATAGGCAAGTGGTTGTCCAGCAGAAGTTTGTGCTGCTGGTTTTCCGGAAGAGGCAACTGCTGTTGGTGGTTCAGCAGAAACTTTGGCAGTCGGTATTGGTTGCCCAGAAGAAATGTTGAGTTGTGTTGGTTGACCCAAAGGATTCCCTGTTGTGGTTTGAAAATTAGCCGAGACGTATGGCATTGATAAGCTAAGTAAAGTAGACTGTGGTTGCTTCTCTGTTGTAATTGCTTTTATCTCTGAGAAAAAGGTATTGTTCAGGTGTCCACAAAACAAAATTAAGATGAAGTATTTGGGATCCATTTCAGAGTGTTTCCTTGTTACCATTGGTTTTATAAAGAAAAGAAAGAAAGACAATTAGGTCTCATTGGTGTCTGGAATAAAGTAGATAGGTACCAGATAAGCATTTATTATTCCTAATTTAGATTTAATACACTAAAAGCTCATGTAAATGACTCATATATACTCTAACTTATCAGACAACATTTAGACCTTATAGACAATGCTTTCTCTTAATTCAGAAGATCTGTACTTGGGGGCCCTGCTGCCCCTCCAGCTTTATTACATTACTGTTCTTCATTTCACAGTCATAGTTCTCAAATACATAGGCTCTGTATAATGGTTTTGTGTACTCTCTACTTTTTCTCTCGTTAGGACTTGAAGTATATTGATTCTGCTGCCTTGAAGGACGCTAGAAACCATCTATTATTTTATCCAAAGATCTCTTCTTTCTCTCTCTCTTTCCCTCCCTCTATTGACCTTACTTGAAACTACTTACTGACTATTCCTTTACTACTTACTACGCAAAGAGCTCTTTGTAATAGTTTTCCTTTTGTGTTAATCTCACTAGCTCTTGTTTTTCTCTTACCTACTAAATATTGGTGCGTGATGTTCAGTCCTCATCTACTTTTCTTTGATCCTAAATCTGTAAGATTTCAGTTCTCACCTTTATGACAAAGCTCCCAAACCTATACATCCAACCCAAATCTCCTTAATTCTAGTTCCATTTATATGACTTCTTGGTGGACATTTCTATGTTTACATCCCATGATCAGAGAATTCAGTATTTAAAACAATTCAGCTGTGGCTGGTGTGGCTCAGTTGGTTGGAGCCTCATCCATAAATTAAAAGGCCGTGGGTTTGATTCCCAGTCAGGGCACATGCCTAGGTTGCAGGTTTGGTCCCCAGTTGGGGCACGTATGAAATGCAGCTGACTGCTGTTTCTCTCTCACATTGCTGTTTCTCTTCCTTTCTCTCCCTCCCTTCCGCTCTCTCTAAAATCAATAAGCATGTCCTCAGATAAGGATTAAAAACAAAACAAAACAAAAACCAATTCATCTTTGTCTCAAAACTGACTCCTCTCCCAACTTCTCTCTTTTTAATAGTACTACCTGTGTACATTTCTTACGCATAAAGTCTATTGTGTGAGTAATCCTTGCAATATCATCATCGTTTAGCACTATACCTTTATGTTAGGACCTCATATTTTTAACAGATTCAATTTAACTCATAGTCTGCAACTCAAAATGCTAAAGTGAGCTTTGAATCTGGATGGATCAGTCTTACCCAGATGGTCAAGTAACCCTACTACTGCTTTCATTCATTTATTGACAAAGGTCATCTTGTGTCAGGCCCTGTTCAAGGTTTAGAAGATACCAAAAAAAAAAAAAATTTCTAGTTGTAGAAACAATGTAAAAAAAAAAAGAATAATTTGATGAGTTTGCTCATAAAGGTATGCAGGAGCTACACAGAGGAACTAATCTAGCCTGGGAGGGCTTTAGGGAAGGTTTCTCAGAGAAGTAAAACTTGAATTGAATCTCGAAAGGTCTGTAATTAAGCAAATAAAATATTCGAGCAAGGGGGATAACAGATAGGCATGGGAAGAGAAGCCTTGCGTATGTGTAAGTCAGGCAGCCTGGGCTTTTAGTAGGATACGGTAGATGTTCAAACATGAAGAGTTGAGTTCCATTCTACTTCCTATCTCACCGTGACACTAGTCACTTAATCTCTCTGTTCTCGGTTGCCTTACCTCTAAAGTGAGGAGTCACACTAATAGTTTTCAGCTCTGCAGTTACACAGTGGTAACTACTCCGTTATTTTTTAACCTTAGGGAAAGGAAAATCTCAGTGTGTTAGAAACTAGTGTATATACTTAAGAAACTATAGTTTTTCTGATTCGTAGGCCAGTCTGAGAGATTTGCTGTTCTGTGCAAGGTACAATAAAAGGAGAAGAGGGGCTCCCTCAACTTTTACAAATACACTTTGTGTATGAGTAGTTTTCATTGCTTACTCCTCTACTACTTGGTGCACAATAATGACAAATTACCCTATTTTCGTAGGGAAAAAAGTGTGGTTTTTTTCCCTGTACAGTCTCTTTATTTTCTGTCTAATACTTCAAGCCTAAATTTAAAAATATTTCTGCTTTAAACTCCTGCACACCACTGATGAGTTAAACTTTTTAAAAGCACCTGTGATCTGGTTACTTCTCCCTTGCTTGAGAGTTCCTCATTGCTCTGAACAATTCTGAACTGAATTTTCTTCCTTCTAGCTTGAGTTTACCAATATCAACTCATATCTCTTAACTGAAACTTCTCACTCAGCCAAATGCTCCTCTTACATACTTTCTAAACACACACTTTGTTTCCTAATTAAACACTTCTAATTGTGCTGTTTTTCAGCTGCTTAGAGTGTGTTCTTTTTTTTTTTTCAGACCCAGCCTTTTCCTCCTTCTCTGCCTATATAAACCTGTCCTTATCTTTCAGACCTCAGCTTACAGTCCCCTTCCGACCACAGCCCAGAGAAATTAGCCATTCCCTGAATTCCCCTGGTGGGTTGTTGTCTTTACGATTCCTTAGATAATTCTTCATGCAGTATATACTTCACTTATATTTCTAATTTCTTAAATAATTATATTTATTTTTCATTACTTTTCACATTTCCTTTTTATTATCCTCACTCCCTCAAACAAGATTATAAAGAACATTGAAGAAGGCAGAAAGAAAAATACTTACCTACAACATACTATGTGCTGTACTGTCCCAGGTGTTTTACATGCTTTTATTTCATTTAACCTGTAAATAACTATGTGGAAAATGGAAGAATTCTGAATTTACAGATAAAGAGGCAAATTCAAATGGGTTAAGTAATTTGCCCAATGTTATATTACTATTAATGACAGACTGGCAAATTGTATCCAAGATCATCTGATTTCAAAGCATATGCTCTTTCTGCTAGTCTAAACTTCATTATGTTATTATATTTTTATTCTTTTACAACAAGGTGCCCAGTAATGTGGGTTCCATTCCATTTCACTTTTTCACCATTTATTAATACTTCTATCAGAATGTAAACAGAGAAAGTGATATCCAAGTTATTAAATTATGCATTTCATTTATTTTACAAAAGATTGAACAGTGAAAAAGTAGAAACTTTTGGCATAAATATGGGGATTTGAAACACCTCTAGATGGTTGTCATTTATGCATCCTACCTGCTATTCCTACAGATTCCCATCCCACCTGCCAAGAAAAGGCCTCATCAACAAGTGTCCTTCTTCAAAGTTGGCCATGAATTGTCTACAGCTGAAAATGTTCTTTTTTGTGACTTTGCTTAAATTTAAAAAAACAAAAACCTAAAAACCACATGGTTCCTCTTTTCAATTAGCTAAAAAAAAAAAGCTGTGGGGGCTGGTCATTAGGGAAGGAAAGAGCCCAAACAGGAACATGATTATAAATCCAATTTAGTTTGTAAGATCAATTTTGGTAGGTTCATGTCAGTATATGGTATTTTTCACTTACCACTCAAGCTTTACAACAATATTAAAACTAACTTCTGTTTTTTACCTTTCCTACCCCTTTTCCCATGCTTCAGTTAGTTGTCTCCCTTCCTAGGGGCTGATACATCAGAAGGCTTGAATCTGTCATAGAATTCTACAGCAATTCAGAAAAGAGGAAGCTGGAGTTTTAAAAAGAATAAATAGGGAGTATAATAGTGAAGAAACTGACTTTCTAGCTCAGAGACAGTGAGGTCAATGTTATTACCAGTGTAGAAAGCTATTAAATGTGTGTATTTTAAATATAAATAAACCATGTGTACCTAAAGTACCTACATTGTTTCTGAAGAGATAGAAGGTAGAAAGAACCATATGGGGCCTGGGAATAAAGAGAAGATGAAGGGGAAAGAAAGTGCAAAGAAATACAAACTAACACAAAAGAGGAAAATAAGGCAAAAAGTTTATAGTAGCTGAAAATATATAGAAAAAGGAAAGGTCAATTGAATAAAGAAGGTATTGGAAAGAACAAAAGTTAATAGGTAGCTGGAGAAAAAGTGGTGGTTATATAATTAGCAAGAAGTTAGGATAGAATATTAAAACGGGCAAAATTAGAAGTTGGAAGAAGAGATTGTAGATGAAAGAAACAACCACAAAATGCTGCTCTCTGTCACTGGCCTGTATTTGTGGTGCAGGGAGCCAGCAGCGGAGCTGTCTTCCCAGGATGGAAGACTTGAATAAACTCAGTCCTCTTGTTTCAGGCTCTCTCTGTCTGCTCTAAATATCCTTAAGATTCTCCCCACCCCTACCCTACATTACCCAGAATCATACCTAATTACGCTAGAGAATCTATGCTTATTCTGTATAGCATTCTTCTAGGGTGTTGCTCAGGCAAATCCCAAATTTGTCTATTTCCATATGGCAATAATGTGCTCATTATTTTAGGTTGGCATTTTGAGGTTTAAATCTATGATTTTGGTCCTTTGCTTGTCCTGAAAGTTTAAAGATTGTTTAAAAGAATAGGAAAAATATAAGCTGTTTTAAGTCAGCATATTCAAGTACAGTTACAGTAAAGCAGGAGTCCCAGATATTAGACATATACTCATAAATATAATGTATATGTACATAAAGGGTCTAGCATTTAAAATTAATGCTCTTAAGTGGGACAGGTTCAGAAATATGTTGTTGTCTTTTCCAGGGAATCAGGGAGATTCTGAGAGCATACCCTAGACAAGGGGCAAGAGTGGGTAGCAGTATCAAAAATAGTATCTGAGTTTTAATTACTTTGATACAAGTTACAATGCAGATATAATAGATTAAAAATTAGTAATAGTGTATCTCTGACTAGTGGTGTTAAACCATAAAAGGAATAAAACAGCAATTCTGTATCTTGAGGAAGAGCAGAAAGGAAAATTAACCTTCAACCATGATAGGAAGTATTTGAGAACCATCTTTTATCTAATAATATCCACCATTTACTGAGTACTGTACTGTTTTACTGAGCAAGGTTGTGTTACCTTCATCTTGCAGACAAAGATACTGAGACAACAGAGAAGTTGGGTAATTTGCCCAAGTGTCACAGCTCTAAGTAGTGGCGCTAAAACAGAAACCATATCCATCTTGTAGCAAAGCCCTTCCCTTCTGTGGTATGTAACTACACAGTTACACTGTGCACTGGCTTTCATTGTAAAATTATGAAATAGAAATGCTTGGTAAATAAAGGAGATATGAACTCTCTGGGAACAGATACGTATGTAGCTTTTGGAGGTAGCCTTTTGAAAAGGGTAGGAAAAGAACTGCTAGAAAACCATTTTAGCCCTCTGATTCCATAAAAATAGTTACGGGAGTTTTGAATGATTAGCCTATAAGCTGCCATATTTGATGTGATTTTAAAAACTTGGACATTAAAAAAGGATTAAGCTTGTATGTACGACCCATGGGCATGGACTTGGAGGGGGGGTTGTTGGGGGAGGGGGTGCTGGGTGGAGGGGAGCAAAGGGGAAAAAATTGGAACTATTGAAAAAGAAGGAAAAAAAAGGATTAGATTTATATTTAACAAATTCAAACTTATTCAGAATTTATAATTTCCTTCTAAGTAGGTCTGTATTGGAATTAGTTGAAAAAGACAAGTACTATTAAGTTGTAAATTTAGGACTGACACTTCAAAAATATATAGAGAAGCCTTGTCCTATATTTTCTAACTTCTATAATAGTTACATAGAAGAAATCCAACGTGGACTTCTACAAGGGAAAGTTATAATTATTTATGAAATGTTGATATAGGATATCATCCACTATGAATTTATTATTTCATGATATTATAAGTCTGTGTAATCTCCTTACAGTTTTTATTTTGGAGGATATTTACTGTGTGATTTCCCAATTTATTCATAGAGTAGGTACCCTTTATGCCTACTAGCAATTTTCTATTATTTTCTCTGTGGGTGTTTTTTTCTGTATCTATTTTATACTGTTTACCAAAGCCTCAGATAATATGACATAAATATGTCGATTATATGAATATATACATACATTTTATTGTAACAGTTTTGTCTTAGTGAACTTTAAAATGAGTGATATTTTCGTGTCATTATTATTTAAATGTAAAATTCTATTTGCATAAAAAAATAAAGCATATATAATAATGGTAATCTAGGACCTCACCTAATCTCTATTGGCGTCTTTTTAAATTAGGTGAACGTGACCATTCTTTCTATGGAAACTAAAGGGGATTTAAAAATAGAAAGAATTTATATCTATAGGTTATGTTATATACAGGAAAATTTTATAGAAAGCAAATCAGAATTTTTAACACTGGTATTTTGGGGTTGTAAATTCATATTCCATGGATTCTAGCCCTTAGCTTTATCTGCCATGGCTATAGTTTATTTCTTTTAATTATGGAACTAAGGGTAGCAAACCCAGGTGAAATTTTATATTATACAAACTTAGGTGAAATTTTTTCTCCAAGGCAAGCTCAACACTGAATATTTTTTAATTTCATGCAACAAAAATCACAAAATCCGTTATAGACATCTTTAACTACCAGAGTTTAAGTTTAAAACACTAATGCCATTTTAGTTTTTAAAATATTTAAAAAATAAAGATCAAACCAGATTGCCTGTGTGAAATTTTTCTTACCTCAGCTGTTAACTTCTTTTTCAGGATGCTAAATTCTTGTTCTATCTGGACATTTTGGTGATTTGGCTAAGAAAGCAAAAGGGGTGGTTCAATTTAGATTTAAAATGGTCCTCTAGCAAACTGAAATGGTTTCTGTAGAAAAAGAGGAAGTTTATCAATAGTTGGTTCCGGAAGTGCAATAAACCACAGAATGACTAAGATATGTACTGCTTTAACAGAACTTATTTTGAAACACAATTTGGAACTATATGATTTGAGTGCTTTTAATAAATGTTTGTGAGTAAACACATGAGGCTCTCTAGTAATATGATTACAGTATATAATTTAAGTATTTGAGTAGAGCCTTGGACAGCAAATTGTATGTTCTAAGAATATACTGTCAGTTGGATTATCACTCACAGTGAGATTTCATTCGGAAGAAGTGAATGATGTGTTCTGTTTACGTATGACCTGAGGCAAGTTGCTGCATTTCTAAATCACCATTTCCTCTTCCGGAGGCATATTTTTCTTATTGAAATGTTGTGAGGATTAAAAAAGATAAATAACGAGTACAAATGTCTCACGCACAGTAGAGAACAGTAAGTGTTAATGTTATTTCCTCCAATGTAAGTTAGGCAAAGCCCAGGTAGAAGCATAATTATTATTCTTTTTTCCGAATACTTTGCTAAATGATTTTTTAGTTCAAGTCCACAGCTCCTTGATTATCCACAAAGTAGGTGCTTGTAAATGGAAAAATAAATTTTGGAATTATTTTTTAAATAAGTTAACTGAGCAAAGTATATTGAAAAGAGCATGAATCATTCTGAATAAAAATGTCTTTGGCCAAGTCACCTTCTAGCCTCTTCCCTCATCTGGAAAGTGGAGATCATAATTTCTAGTTTATATATTTATTATGGGTTTAAATAAATGCAAAGTGCTTAGCATAGCACATGTTATAGTAGAAGCAAACAGTATTAAACCATGCTTTGCTTTCCCCCGTTCACTGCACAGAACACAGATTCTTAAGATCCAGTTCTTAACTGCAAGGGACTCATAACTTGGTACCAAAAAAAGTTGTTTTTTTAGAGGGGTTCTACTATAAAGCATAATATAGTCAAAATACTATAAATGTTTGATTTACTATTTTAAAATCCAAAATTAAGTGTGTGGCTCATAATACCCAGGGCTAGAAAACAAAAGTGTTTTTGCTCAAAAATAACTCCTAAAATTTGAACTCAAAACATATCTTAACCAGTCACTTTTAAACATTGTCAAGTTTGGAAAGGAACTACTTCTGTTCGTTCACGAGCTTTCATTGGATGGCATCGTTCTGAGGGGTGCAAGTTTAATAGCCACGGTAGTGAGTGACGAATTTTAAGTAATCCTGCAGTAGAAGCTTTCTTGTGTTGTGAGAAAATATTTGACCTGTATGTTGAATATGAAAGTAGTAGTTGCCTAGTTAATTTCTTATTTTTAAAAAAGATACTATATTATTTTAATTTCCTCCAAATATTTACATATGATACTTTATTCAAGAAGTGCTTCCTATTATTATTGTTTATTCCAGTATACAATCTCAGATTTTTCATTTGCACAAAACAGGAGCTCTGCCCAGTTTCATTTCCAGTCCGATCCCTTTTACCTCTCCACAGATATAGCCTCCTTTCTGTCACCGTGCTTGGCCTCAGCGTTCTCTTTCTTTCCTTTTTACTTTGTTGACATTTAGATATGTCTAGAATAATATGGGCATGATTTATTATTTAGGGAATGAATTTTTTGACGAATGGTAATAAATTGATAATAAAATTAATGCTCTGTGTTTTCTGTTTTCTTTTCATTTTAAGATGTAACCTAGATTTTTGGAGATATGGAACTTATAAAAAGTGAATTTGATGACAAGAAGCAGTATCACCTATAGGCAGTCATGCAAAAATCGCCAGTGCCTAGGGCTCACTCCGTTCTGAGTCCGGAGAGGGCGGGAATGAGGCTTCGGCGAGTTTTAAACCTGCGTCAGGTGACCCTGACATATCACTGGGAGACCTATTTAAAATATTTTCTTAAATGGATAGCATATTACCCATAATAAATGCTTAATAAGGAATATGATTTTTAAAATGTGGCCTGGTGTTTAATTAGGATGCTCTATGTCAGTTTCAGTAAATAGTTGGAAGGTCTCCCAAACCAATTTCTGTAATATATTTAATTGAAGATAGAAGTCTTGACTTAAATGTAAGTCATTATTCTACTTGAACCTAGTTTGTTAAAGGGTTAAACATTTACCTGAAGTATCCTGTTTTCCAAATTAGAACACACACACACACTTTTCCTTTGCTCATATCCCTTTGATGGTTAAAAAAAAGAAAAGAAATTGGTCATGTATTAGGCGACTTGGCATCCTTGAAGTTCAGAAATTAATCAACTTTTGGATATTTGCTATAAATAATCCAAAGAGCAATATTTATAGAATAGAGGTATGTTACACTTAAACAATAAGATGAGCTTTGCACTGGCACTTAGTCTTCCATTGTGGCTATAAATCTCATCTGTGTCAGTCATGCTCTGTTTCTTACTTGTCTTTGCCTGTGTTCCATCAGATAATAGTGAATATACGTAGTCGGTTTTATTCTAAAAGGTCTTAATTTATTATACAAAATTAAAAGTTTTAATTAAATATTTATAGTAGAACACTTTGTGTCATATGTAAAGGTGAAAACATCTAGCACAAAATTAGCTGTGTTGATATGAGCTGGAATGGATTTTGTCACTTTCAGCGAAGAAGGTACCATTAAACTATGCAGTTCAACTCTATGCATTAGGAATTTGACTTCTGTTAGATGTTAAAGCATATATTTGCCTCTAAGGGCACGCTAAAACTCTTCAAAGTTTACTTATATTCAGACAAAGATCATTGAACTATTGCTGAACAAAAGTATTTAATTGTCCCCTTCTACCTCTGTTAGTCAGTTCCTTCAGCTAAACTTTAAAAACGTGCCTAAATTTTTTGTTGTTTTGTTATTTGCTTTTTAAAATATTCAGTGTCAGAACAAAAGTGCACAACTTAAGTAATTAAGTAAGCGGGCATGCTTCTCCCATTTTCCCTGCTTAAGTCTAAATTGCAAGGCCTGCGATGTCAAATTTTAGACCATCAGACCGCCATGTTGGCATGAAATATCAAACTGTCTTTGTTTTTACTCCATAAAGTTTCTCGTTGTTACTTTGCATTTTTCTTCACTAAAGCACCTGCTAGTTAGTGAGTTTTTCAGTTCCTCCGTCATTGTTTCTTTCCCTTGTGGCCGTGAGCACTCCAGTAGATTGCATCATTAGGTTGGGCCCTGTGAGCTGTTTTGCTCTTTTCCAGGTGTCTGATTCAGCAGGCCACAGACCACTGCTTGCCAGAAAATCGCCGTTGCTTCTAGGCTGACGCTTGCCTGCTTGTTTTGATCGTCTCAGAGATGAGACTTTATTTGCCAGAACCACTGTTGATAGGAATAGGAGGGTACAGATAAGAAAAAGCACTGCAATTATAATTAAGCAAACTAGCACAGCCATTTTGTTGTTGTTTTCCTCACAGACGTCTTTTTTGAAAACTTCACTCTGACTTTTGCTTGTGCTCAGTAATGTTGGAGAACTCTTCCTAGGAACTGAAGTATAAAGCTCCAGCTCAGATTTAGGAGTTGAAGATACGATGTGAGATGATGTTGCTCTTTCAGGCATGGTTGTAGAATGACCTTTTTTATCTACTTTAGGAGTTGTAGAGTTTGCGTTAATGTTTTGATTTTGGTTTCTGCCTGTCTTATTTTGAATATCTGGATCCCAGACAGTAGTATTGTTAGCCCACAGATGGGTATAGTTTGCTTTTGTTCCAGGAGACAAAGAAAAAACTGTCGTCATCAGAAAGGCAAGATGTAGGTAATGTCCTGTGTGTTTCATGTCTGTGAACATTCTGGTGATCTGTTGGGATAGAAATATAATTTGTCAATTTGTGAAAGAATAATGGTTTCAGGTTTTGGTAATGGTAGTTAAAAGATGGCAGCTGATGTGTTATAAGTAAGCTGCAGGCTCATGCCTAACATTACAATCCTGTTTGAATTCCTTCTCCATCAAATTTTTTGTTTGGCTACATAAAAACAGTTTAATTCTGTTGTTCTTTTAAATGCTGGAAGTTAACATTATAGGTAACTATTAATTATTGTAGACTGAATACCATGGTTTTATACAGTTTTGTCCCTCTTACGCATGCTAGACTTCAGCTTTGAGTCACATACTTCTGCTTTTACTTTTTGGATTGTCTCCGCTGCCCATTTAAGGATCTTTTTTTGCAGAAACTCTCCACCTTCTAATAGATGTGTCATCAGTCTTTGTAGTAAAGGAGAAATGTGGCCTTGAGCATTTTGTTTCATGTATGAAAATAAAATGGAAGTAGCTTTTTTTTTCTAGTCAGAAAAGGGGAAGTGTGGTAGCAACCAAAAGAAAATGAACTTAAACAGGAATTCAAGGGTTTTTTTTTCCTTCTTGGGTATTTATCTTGTAAAGCTGGTGCTTCGAAATATTTACTTATTATTTGGGAAAGCAATTTTACAATGTTGGTTCTGTCTTTTTACCTCTATATGCCCTAACTTAATCTGGCTTTCTGAAAGCAAAGGCCAAAGGCATGCCAGTTTTATCAACCTAAAAATCTGGCATTACAAAGAAAAAGAGGCAGAATTCTTCTGAGTAATCTTAAAAGTTCAACCAAAGCTACTGACCTTTTTATATCATTTATGCCTAGCATTTTTTTCTGTGAATATATTTTTTTAAATCCTTATCCAAGGATATGTTTGTGGATTTTAAAGAGAGAGGAAGGAGGAGAGAGAGAAAGAAACATCAATTGGTTGCCTCCTCTATGCACCCTGTGACCAGGAATCGAACCTGGGTGTGTGCCCTGACAGGGAATCAAACCCGCAACCTTTTGGTGTATGGGATAATGATCTAACCACCTGAGCCACTCAGCCAGGGCTCTATGAATATTTTGACATAATTTTTTTTTAAATTATACAAACAAAATAGAGACCGACTGATAGAGAGCAGGCTGACAGCTGGGGAGGGGGCTGGGAAGAAAACAAAGAGAAAGAACTCATGGACACAGATAACACTGTGGTGACTGAGGGGTGGAGGGGGTTGGGTGGAGGTAGAAGAGGGTATGGGGAGATAAAGGGTGATGGAAAAAAATGGGATTAAGTTGAAAGAAAGATGATAGATAGATAGATAGATAGATAGAAAGAAAGATGATAGATAGATAGATAGATAGATAGATAGATAGATAGATAGACAGATAGATAGATAGATAAAACAATAATATAGAAAGAAATAGGGCATCAGAATCATGGGGTTTTAGACTGAAGTGGAAGTCAAGGCAGGTGGTAAGCATCTCAACATATAAATGAAAAAGCTGACTTTCAGTTTTGGCTCTGAGCTCCCTGGAAGCCAGTACAAAAGGGGACAGATCTGTTCCTAATCCTCATTATCCACCATAATATTGAAGATTTGAATAGAGCTAGTATGTCTGTTCAGGTACTGATAAACCAGAAAGATTTGCCCCCATTATTGAGCTATTTCTTTTATTATAATATTCTTGTTTGTTGGAACTACTTTTATAAGACTGTTTTATTGGTAGCATTTATTTGAGGGAGCTAGAAGAAAAAAAACTAGGTTATTTTCCTTTTTTTAATACAGATTTTGATTCTTTAGGTCTAGGAGGGACCTGAGATTCATCTTTTCTGACTCACTCCCAAGCAACATAAGATGCTTCTGTTACTCATGCTTTTATGAGTTCTGAGGTTTTATAAGAAATATTTTATTAAAAAACAAAATATAATAAATGATCCTAACTGGAAATTAACCTCTGAAATAATATATCCTATTAATAGTAGGGAGGAAAAACCTTTGTTATATGTTCTAGAGTAAAGATTACTTTTTGGATTATGAAAGATATGGTACACTGACTTCTATATAATAGTGTTTAGCTTCAATTTTTAAGTTGACAATAAATCTTTGGCTACTGTATGATTTTTTTCAGAGAAATACTTTAAATTGGGCTAGCAAGTAATTTCTATTCTTTTATGCTAGACTGGCCTTCTGCATGGATGCTAAAATAATTTAAAGTGGGTTATTCTTGTCACTTTAGTTCATTAACAAAAGCAGTATACATCAACTATTCGTGCACATTTTAACAGTGCATACCACGGGGTAGATAATAGGCCCGCTGTTGATTGTCTGCAGCCAGATGTACTGTCATCCCCAAATAAACAAACCCTTAACAAAATGGGAATAGAGGACTGTCTTTACATCCCTAATTTATGCCGTGGAGGCTAGGTTATGTTATCAAGTTTTCTTTTTTTTTAAGGTCTGGTCATTTTTAATAAAATTTATAATGCTAAGCATTAGTAATAAATTTATTTTTTAAAACTTTTACTCATAACCAAACTTTCCAATTTGCTGTAGAGTTTAAACTCAGATCCTTCCTAATCCTATTTTAAAACTGTGTTGATGGTACCATTTCTAGCTTAAATTTTACCTAATAGGACAGGAAAAAACAGCATACAGTTTCACTCACTTATGATTCTGCTTTGTTAGTAAGATTCTTAGGTACTATTTGAAGCACTTCCTCAAACCCTTATCTATACAAAGTTATAAGTGAAAAGGCATAAGAAAAGCCGTATATATTACCTACCTTACAAAATGGTTGGTCAAAATCTGATTATAACCTTATTTTAATAAGCCACTTCTTTTCTCGTCTGGAGGCACAGCTTCCAAGTAACTTAAAGCAGAACAGACTTGGAGAAATACGAACGTTAAAGTAAATCTGCAGTAGGAAAGGACATGTACTGCTAGCTTTCCACTTTCGAACCAAACCACAGATGACACATTTCCTTTTCACTGCAACTAAAGCACATGTCACAAGGGGAAAAAAAAAAACCAAAATCTCCAACTTGTCTAGTTGTCCTCTGACATGATAGGAGGCTTTGTAGGCAAATCCCCGCCTCCAGGGCAGGGAGGGCGTTCCGCTTCATGTCTTTTGACCTTAAACTAATTATGTATGCCTGGTATAGGCTTTTGGATGATCTATTAGTATCAGTCAAAAGAAGATGAAATGTCATTTTCCTTGCAGCACTAAAATCATCTCTAAAAATGTTATTTGTATGCCACAGACTGATTTGATAACATGAGTTTGGAGACCTGGGGTTTTGGTCAAATAATAGAAGCGTAAACCCACATCTCAAGTTGTGGAACTGCAGTGATTTGGGAAAGTACACAGTAAATTTAGATTATATAGGACATAAAATGCTTTTGTGTGGATTAGTGTGTTCTCTCTCTGTCTCATTCTCCTGTTCCCTCCCGCCTCCCTCCCCGATTTGAATGTCCTTCCATCACCTCATACCCAGTGTATCTAAAATGGACCTCATTTTTCTCTGAAAAGTGGCTGCTGCTCATGATTTCTTTCTTTTTGTTCACGATAGCAGCATTCTTTGTAATCTCAGAGGTTTGGTATACAGCAAGTCCTGTTAATTCAAGTTTTTTTTACAGACCCAGTCAGACCTAAAATAATGTTGATCTTTTATATTCTTGGATCAGTTTCTTAGTACAGTTTTGTGCTACGTGACAGACTGCATATATGATGGTGGTCTCTATGGAGCTGATAAATTTCTTTCGCCTAGTAGCCATGGTAACATAATAGCACAACACAGTACTCACGTGTTTGTGGCGGTGCTAGTATAAACAAACACAGCACTGCCAGTCATATAAAAGTACAGCTTTTACAATTACAGTCTTAGCTCTTCCATCTAGGTTTGTGATAGTGCACTCTGATGTCTGCACAAAGATCAAAGCATCTAACGATGCATTGCCCAGAACATATCCCTACATCTTTTAAGTGGCGCATGGCTGTATTTGGGATCCTTATTAGGCCATACCTAGACTGCTACAATATCTTCTTTACTAGTCATTACTCCTTTGTATATCTTGTATATGTTACTTCCTTTAATCATATCACCCCTTTCTTTCAAAACAATGAAGTTGAATAACTGCTTAACACCTATAGCAATGATTCAGAAATGTTCGTACACATAGACGAGAAGATTATTTAAAAACATTGAAAATTGCTGGGCCCCACTGTATAGATTTATATGTTCTAGTAGGTCTGGTCTAGGACCAGGGCACTGCAGTTTTATCACAGGACACATTTGGAGGAATACTGAGCTCCTAGGAGAACGCCTGAGCCCCTTGCTGAACAGTGTTGGTCCCTTCATAATTTAAGTACTATGTGTTTTTCCAGCTTTATCTCTTAAAACTTCTCTTTGTGAATCATCCATTCTAGCTAAAGTAGCTGACTGTTGCTTCAACACACCTAACTACCTATTCCTTTTCCTCTTTACCTCTCTCCGTGAGGCCTGCCAATCCCTCTTCTTGCTGAGTTTGAAATTCCTCCGATCCACTTCAGCCAGCGTGTCTTCTAAGTGCTTTGCACTAGTGCCTCCCTCTTCGGAACTTAACAGAATTTTTCTCTGCAGTTCCTTTGATAAGTGATCACGTACTACCCGCCTGTCTTTTCGTGGATCTTGAAATTTTCTTTTATTTTAAAATCATTTAACTTCGTATTTTTATATTATTTCCTCCCAACAAAGCTAAAAACGAAGCCGAGGTTGTAGTAGTGCTATCAGAATGATCAATTAAGAACATTGGGCCAAAGTTCACATAGGTAGTTTTGATTGAAATTCTAGTGCTGTGTTTTTCAGGGCTTTCTGTTGGTCCTCACCTTGGCTGCTCACATTGTTTTGTGTTATTTTTAGTATAAATAACATATGACCTCAGATGGCTGGATTAATCAAAATCGAAGCTTACTGGCTCATACACCTGAATAGTTCAGGGATAAATTTGATCCCAGGAGAGGCTTTAACTAAGACTCAGATGAAATGGCCAGCGCCCCGATTTCTTACTGCTCGGTATCTTCAGTTTTTAGGCACACTCTCCTCATGTCTCAGGGTCTGAGCTAACAACTCCCATGGCTGTCTTCCCTTGTCTATGAGCATCAGGAAAGAAAATGTCTCAGTTCCCACCAGTGTAAACTACAGTCTCTGAATTGGGCCTCTTTGGCTCTGGTTGTCCTAGTTTGAGTCCTATGATCGTTACTGAATCATTCCCTCTGGCCAAGGCAGGATGGATGAATTCACGAAAGCCGTTCGGCTCCAGGTTGGTCATTCCCACCCAAACCGTTCACCTGCGAAGTTCGGTGGGCCTGGAGACAGCTACCCAGCGTCCTTCCTTGCGGGTTGACTGTGCTGGACAAGGTGGTTGTTACTGTCATTGCTCTTAAGTTTTTGAGTTGAAGATTCATCTCTTCTGTTTTACTTCAGCCTTCTCAATGTTTAAAGGACAGCTGGATTTTTGAAAATGATTTAGGCTTTGTATAATTGTTTTGTATTATTGTTAGTTTTCTCTAGAAAACTAATCAGAAAATAAATGATTAGTAGCACCTATGTATCTATCCAGAACTCTTGTAACAAACTGTGTCCTTTTTTTTCGGTCATCTTCCTTAGGTTCAAAACTGGTCAAATCAACGGTGATTTGCTAATATACCACGTCTTGCTGACTTTAAAGCCGTATTATGCGAAGCCATATGAAATTGTAGTGGACCTTACCCATACTGGGCCTAGCAATCGCTTTAAAACGGACTTCCTCTCTAAGTGGTTTGTTGTTTTTCCTGGCTTTGCTTATGACAATGTCTCTGCAGTTTATATCTATAACTGTAACTCCTGGGTCAGGGAGTATACCAAGTATCACGAGCGGCTGCTGACAGGCCTCAAAGGCAGCAAAAGGCTCATTTTCATCGACTGTCCTGGGAAACTGGCTGAGCACATAGAGCACGAACAACAGAAACTGCCCGCTGCCACCTTGGCTTTGGAAGAGGACCTGAAGGTATTCCACAATGCTCTCAGGCTAGCTCACAAAGACACCAAGGTTTCCATTAAAGTAAGTTTCACTCTGTGTCAGGCTCATTGCCTTTCCTGACTAACCAGACTGTGTACTGGCCTTCCTAAGTGTGCCTGTGGTGGTGTGTCCGGAGGGAGAAAAACTGACCTTTCTTTCTGTCTTCCTGGAGGTCCTGTGCAGGATAGGAGACGTAATTGTATTCTAGGTTGGCTTGGAGGCAAGAGAGTGTTGGAGAGAGGGCAGTTTGCTATTTGGCAGTCAAATGGCAGGAATGGGTAGGAAGTGGAAATTATCTAGTGCGAATTCTGATTTTTTTTTTACATGCTTTTTGCAGAGTGAGAAACATGAACCTTCAGTATAAAATCAATAATTGTCTATAGGGTTCTCAACCCTTTTAAAAACAAAATTAATTTTTTCCTGATGTTTTTAATCTCTTTTAAGAGCATTAATCACAATAATTATTGAACCCATTTGAATATATAATGGTGGTAACTCTTCCTTAAGTGGCAAACAGTATTTTGGTTGGTTGGTCGGTCGGTTGGTCAGTTGGTTGGTTTTGGTGCCTCTTACAATTCAGCATAATGGAATTGAGTTCTTCTTCATTCCACCCTCTCACCACCACTTTCCAGGTTGGTTCTACTGCTGTTCAGGTGACCTCAGCAGAGCGAACGAAAGTCCTGGGGCAGTCAGTCTTTCTAAATGATATCTATTATGCTTCGGAAATTGAAGAAATCTGCCTAGTGGACGAGAACCAGTTCACCTTAACCATCGCAAACCAGGGCACACCGCTCACCTTCATGCACCAGGAGTGTGACGCCATTGTCCAGTCTATCATTCACATCCGGACGCGCTGGGAGCTGTCGCAGCCCGACTCCATCCCCCAGCACACCAAGATTCGGCCAAAAGATGTCCCTGGGACTCTGCTCAATATCGCATTGCTTAATTTAGGCAGTTCAGACCCGAGTTTACGGTAAGTTTTTTAAAAATTCACTTCAACTTCATTCAGGGTTTGTTGCCTTTAAAATGAGACCACTTAATAAGCTTTTAAAGCAGCCTCTCTACCCTAATACTGTAAATTGGAAGGTACGTTATGTTGGTTAACCACCGTGACCTCATCAGGTTGTGGGATATTCACATGGACTGGAGAATTCAGAATAGGGTGAGTCACACTAAACCAGTACATAGTCTTTGTCCAGGAAACTTTCATCTGAAATGCACAGCGTAGCAGTTTTTGGGTTTTTTTCCAAAAAATTTAAGTCTAGTCTTAAATTAAGTTTCCCCTCCTCAGAATATTCTGATTAAGTTTTCCCATGTTCAAAAGTATATCACTATTAAGCTTCCTCACAGTGAAGTGAGATTATCTTTGTTTTACAAGAAAGGCTTAGTGTTCAATTAACTCAAACAACATTATTGCATACTTTCCATCTATGTGCCTTGAACAAAATTCTTGAAAGGAATCTTAAGATAACTATAGATGTCATCTGAGCAGAAGTAGTTGGGTCTGTTTAGGCTTAACGATCGGAACACAAGTCAGGGAAGGGCGTGGTCTGTGGAGTCGGTAGATTTGGTTGAAATCTGGGTTTGTTGTGTATGACTTTAGGTAAAGTACTGAAGTTCTCTGAGTTCAGGTTTCTCTATTTTTTAAAAAAGGTAACAATGCCATCCTCATATACTTACAAATGTCTAGTAAATAGTATGTGTTGTAGTATAGCACTTAGCAGATAGTTTTTGCTCGGTAAATATTATTTCTTCCCAGCTTCCCTACTCCTCCCCACCCCTCATGTGTCTCTGTACTCTTTCCCACTTTTCCCCCTCTCCATTTCATGTTAGATTTTTTTTTCCCTCCCAGGTACCTTGAAACCGTCAAGATTTTTACATACATAAGTTCTTAGCTTCAGAAAAAATTTCCCTAGGATATAATGTTAGTACAGGTTTTATAAGTGGACCTTTTAGGATTTCAGATCTTTCTTATTTAAGAGGAAAAAAAAGAAATCAAAATTTCTTCACCTGGATGGGTCTCATGGGGTACATTAACTCTCAGAAATTATACACAAAATTTTGTGTATTTTTTACTTTTATTATCTCAGCGGAATCTTGACAACTACCCCAAGTTGAGGAACCCTAGTTCTTTATAGCTGTTGAAATACAGAGTCAATGTCAAAATAGTATAACTCAGAATTCCTAGGAGTTAGTAAGAGATACATAAACTTAGAAATGATAATCTTAATATTCTCATCTTAGGACAATGGAGCTATATTTATGCCCTTAAGTTCTAATTCAAAGTTTCTTATTGAAGAATGTTAACAATCTTCTAAAAATTATTAGCTTGATAAACCTATATTCTTCTTTTGTGAAATAAAGCAAGCTGACAGCTGCTTTTTGCTGAAGTATGTCATGCCAGAGAAAAAGCCTTTTGGTAGACGTAAATTGTAGTGGCTTTTCCTCCCTATGTGTCTATTGCTAAACAAATTAGCATGATGGAAGTTTGAGGTAAGAAAGACCTGAAATTATTGATGAGTCAAACCATTTGTTTTGTTCTATAGGGGAGAAAATTTAAAATTAAAAAATGGAATCTGAGTTTTTTAGCTGGCTCCTAAATTGTTTAAATATATTTTCAGACATTTTATAAGGGAATTTTTGGTTCTAATAGAATCAGGATATAAGCATATTAGGTTTTGTTTGTTTGTTTTTAGTAGTTATGTGGAAGGAGTTCAATGACAGGAGAATAGAAGGGAACTTAATTATGTTAAAAAAATTTTTGACCACCAGTTTGTAGTATAACTTATAGGACACCCAGGAAGAAATTCAGTACACACCGATGAACGGTTTTAACATTTTAGTTTGATGAGGGGCCATCTCACGTCTCTTGTTATGATCCCCGTTATACTCAGATCTAGCAGGAGGAGGTACCACAATTAGAGTTTCAGCTTCGTTGAATATATAATATGCCTGTACTTACCCCCCACCCCACCCCACCCCCCATTGATCAAATTTAGGACCACAAACCACTCATCTTTTATGTCCCAGTGAAATGTCTCTTAGGGAGGCCTTAACTCACCTGTCTTAGGAGCCTCAAAGTGCCCTTCTGGTTATGTCACAACTCTTCCTCAAAAAATCCCTAAATGATCAAGGGGTATTTTGGTTTTACCATAGAATCATAACAACTCTAATTGATCGTAAATTTAAAAATAGTTGGTTATGCTTTCTAATAGAGTCTAAGTTGTATGTTATGAAAAAATTTTGTAATTATAAGAAAAAATAAGTTTTAAAACAACTTCATTTGTGTTTTCTCCTAGGTCAGCTGCCTATAATCTTCTGTGTGCCTTAACTTGTACCTTTAATTTAAAAATCGAGGGCCAGCTACTAGAGACATCAGGTTTATGTATCCCTGCCAACAACACCCTCTTTATTGTCTCTATTAGTAAGACACTGGCAGCCAATGAGCCACACCTCACCTTAGAATTTTTGGAAGAGTGTATTTCTGGATTTAGCAAATCTAGTAAGTAATGATAATTTTCTTTAACATGTTAACAGTGATTCTAAGAAAATTCAAAGAAAACCCTTTCATTTCAGAATTTACCAGTGAAATCTCTGATTTTACTTCTTGTACCTCTTCTGATTTTTCGTCTGTGGCACTCTGTAACTAAAGTAGCTCTGAAGGAACTTTCTGGCTTACCACATTGAGAAATCTAAAATTCTGGCAATAAAAACAAGGTGGCAAGGTTTGGATACCTTACATGTCCCTGGACCACTCACAAAGTATTTTTCTCACCACATTTCAGTTTAATTAGCTTTGGCATTTCTCTTCTTCGCGGATTATTCCAAATGCGTAAAGTATCCACATTTTCTCCTTGATTTTAGGGAAATACTTTCTCTTCTCTCCAGACTGACTTTGAGCTGTGATTTTATTGTTTATGTACAGTTCCTGGAGGGTGCAGTGGCACATAACACAGGGTCCAGAGTCACCTCCTGACTTGGCTTCAGTCAGCCTCGGGAACTTCACACCTGCCCCTTACATTTGTCTGTCTTCACACCTTGCTGCCATGTAAACGTCGCTCTTTTCTCCGTTTCCTGGCATTTTCTTCCCTTTCTCTCCCCATAACACATAAAGCCTGTTCTTCTGTATTTTTCTTGATTTTTCTGTATTAGATAATTGAAAGCTTTGACAATTCATCAAGATCAGGTCACTATATATTTTACATAATAATGAATGTAGGAATATAACCCTAAAAAATGTGTAAGACTGTTTTTTGAGAAATATTAATATATAAAGAGATTTGAGTGAGCAGGAATACTATGCTCCTGAATGAATAATTCTTCCCAGGTTATTACAAATTCAGTGCAATCCAGTCAGAATTCTATGAGACTTGAAGATTAAGAATGAGGTAGAATTTTAAACGATTACAACTTTCATGTGAAGGTACAAGAATAGTGGAGCAAATATTGAAAGGAAACTGAGAGAGACTTGCTATTACAGATATCTGAACACATTATAGAAGGGTACAATAATTAAAACGAGTGCTTAAGAATCAACAATTGGATCAGTTTAAGAGACAGATTGATAAAGAAGCTTCACAATCTAATGGGAAAGATTAAATTATTTAAGAAGTGAGATTGAGAAATGAATTAAGTTGGGTCTTCATCTTCACCACAAGCCACAAAATGTCAAAATGTGGCCTAAATATATGTAGGAATTAAATACAAAATCTGGAACCATTAAAAAAAAGAGGAAGAATACTATTTAATTGCTTTGTGGATAAGAATTTATGAAGCAAAAATAGGATGGAAACAGTGAGCAGATTTGACTTCAAAGCATCTCTATTTCAAAAAATAGAAAAAGATAAATTTAAAAACTAGAAAATACGATTGTAGCAAATATGAGAAAAGATTAATATATTAATCATGAAGAGTTCTTATAGATTAATAAGAAAAAGGGATCAACAGCAACATGCAGATTGTGCTAAAAAAGAATTTTATGTATTAAGTTCACTAATAAAATCAAAGACATGTAAACTGACAAAAATAGTAACATAACTTTCAGCTATCAGATTGGCAAAGAGTTTTTAAAAACATCAATGCTGATGGTCTGTGGAGTTGTAAATGGGCAATTTTTCTAGAAAGCAGTTTGGACATGTATATCAAAATCCTTAAGGTCCTTTTAGTCTCATAATTCTATTTTAGAATGTATTCTAAGGAATTAATGTTCAGATGTTTATCATAGCATTATTTTTATTTAGGTTCTTTAAAATGAGGTATATCTTACCAGTAAAGTGTCCAGATCTTAAGTGAGCAGCTTGATAAATTTTAACTTGGGAATACATCACAAAACCATCTCCCAGACCAAGATACAGAACATTTGCAGCACCCAGAAGGCTCCTGTCAGTACTTTCCTCTCATCAAGAGTAACCAGTGTTATGACTTCTATTGCCATAGGCTTATTTTGCCTACTTTGAAATTCACATAACATTTATAATAGCAAAAAAATTAGAACAGTCTAAAAGTCAAACAATAAAGAACTGATTAAATTGTTGGATCTCCAAGTGATGGAATAATATGAAGCCATAAAAAATGTTTTTAGAACAGAATTTCAATTTGAGAAAATGAAAAAATTCTGGAGGTAGATGGTGGTGATGGTTATACAACATCGTTAATGTACTTAATGCAACTGAATTGTGTACGCTTAAAAATGGTAAATTTTATGTTGTACATGTTTATCATAAAAATGGGGGCTTCTAGGTGAAGTATATAAGGGAATTTCTGTACTATATTTATATCTTTTCATAAGTCTGAAGTTATTTCAAAATTAAAAAAAATGTTTTTGGAGAAATTTTAGTCTCAGTATAATGTTTAGCGAAAAAATATTCAGAGCATACTGCATATATAGCCTAATCCTAATTTTGTGAAGCAGTTGGGGTGGGTTATATGTGTGTACACACACACATAAATGTACACGATCTCTACATAGACTGGAAAGCCTGAGGAGAGTTGAGGTGATAAACCAATATAGTAACATTGGTTTTATTTTAGGGGTGATGCTTTCCTTTTACCAAACTTTCCATGATGACTATATATTTTTTTTACAATTAGAATAAAACAAGATTTTTTTTTTTAACTAGAAGAGAAATGGTTAAAAGGGGAAAAGTGAGAAAACTGTTCAAAATTGGCTTCCTGACTTTTAAAATTATTTGTATAAGGCTTGCTCTCTTTCTTCACCCCTGTCTTCAGTAATGTATTTGCCAAACCTCTTTTCTTTAGGCCTGATTCTAGGTAATACTCTTTACTTTTTACCTTCCCCTCTCCCAATCCTTTATTTTAAAGTAGTTTTAAATAATTAAAATAATGTTACTTAAAATAATTTTTGATGTAATTTTCATTTACCATCTATGCTAATAGCGTATTTTCCCCAGGTATTGAATTGAAACACCTCTGTTTGGAATACATGACTCCATGGCTGTCGAATCTAGTCCGTTTCTGTAAGCACAATGATGATGCTAAACGCCAAAGAGTTACTGCTATTCTGGATAAGCTGATAACAATGACCATAAATGAGAAGCAGATGTACCCATCTATTCAAGCAAAAATATGGGGGAGCCTTGGACAGGTATTGAGTTTGCTTAAACATTTACCTAGTCCCTCCTTTACGCAACTATTTTCCTGGTACCCACTTTATGCAAAGCAGTGTGCTAGGCACTAGAAATACAGCTGTAGGAAAGACAGTCCCTTCTATAAAAAAGCATACAGACACTCACCTAATTCTTGATCTGGTTCAAAATTATAAATGTCTAATGCATATCTCAGAGCTAAAGAAAAACTAGTTATTGTAGCACTCTTGTCCATGGCATAATTATAGAATTTAACTATAGAAATCTGATGTCAATTCTAGTAAATAGTGCTTTAAATGTACTCTGGTAGCTTACGTGCCATGGGTGTCAGTATCTGTTTCTTGATGATGTTATTAGGGACACCTGCTTTCATTTATAGTTCTGGCATAAAAACAATGATATTAAAATATAGAGTATCCTGTAACATTTTATTTTTTCATCTGTCAATAAGTATGCATATCATTTCTTTATCACTTAAGGAAGCAATACGCTTACTCAAACAGTGCTGCGAATCCTCCAGATAATTTGAAGTGACCTTGGAGCCAGTCCTGTAGCCCTACAAAACATCTCAGTACTTGATGTCATTTCCTATATTTGAAAATAATTTTATTTTATATTGATCATATGTTGTCTTAGAAGAGAACAGAGATGTTTTGCAAGTAAATAAAATTAATATAGAGATTTAAAAGTTTTGAATTTCAGTTTCTTAATCTCTGAAGGAATATCTTCATCCTTTTCTGGATATTGTATAATAAATTGTATTTACTGACAGGACTCTAAATAAAACCTAGTATTATGGAGGCCTCTGGTAAAAGAATTTTCATGCTGGGGCTGCTCCTTGAAGTATTTTTAAAGTAAAAATTAAGTCAGTTGAGTGGCTAAACCATTGTTTTTTCCTCTTCTGCTAGATTACAGATCTCCTTGATGTTGTACTAGACAGTTTCATCAAAACCAGCGCAACAGGGGGCTTGGGATCAATAAAAGCCGAGGTGATGGCAGACACTGCTGTAGCTCTGGCTTCTGGAAATGTGAAATTGGTCTCAAGCAAGGTAATCACTTTTCCTTTGCTCTCTGGACTGTGGCGTAACGTAGCCCTTCTTACCATCAGGAGATTGTTAGTTTCTAACTAGTTAAACTGAAAGTTTTCGATGATAAAACTTTTTTTAGCCCCCAGGTTTTCAAAATTCTGCTTCCTTGCAGGTTATTGGAAGGATGTGCAAAATAATTGACAAGACATGCTTATCTCCAACTCCTACTTTAGAACAACACCTTATGTGGGATGATATCGCTATTCTAGCACGCTACATGCTGATGCTGTCCTTCAACAACTCCCTGGATGTGGCAGCTCACCTCCCCTACCTCTTCCATGTGGTGACTTTCTTAGTGGCCACGGGGCCACTCTCCCTTAGAGCTTCCACACACGGATTGGTCATTAATATCATTCACTCTCTGTGCACTTGTTCACAGCTGCATTTTAGTGGTAAGTTCCAGGACCGTAATTTGTGTTTCACCAGTTCCTGTCTCCACTTTACATCATCTGATTGTCATAGATTATCTTACTGTTCATTATGTTGCCCTAATACACAGCTGCTAATTCAAAAATAACAAATGACTTCCGTGCCTTATCAAGCTATAGCAAGGACTTTCTGTGCTTATTTGTCATGTAGACTCTTGTACTTGCCACACAAGCTAAAGACTAAGCACTAATTGACAGTTTTGCATTGCTGGCATAGATTTGTAAATTAAATGGCGCTAAAGCAATGATCATTAAGATAATGTATTTAGCCCTGGCTGGTGTGGCTCAGTGGATTGGGCGCCGGCCTGCGAACCAAAGCGTCGCCAGTTCGATTCCCAGTCAGGTCACATGCCTGGGTTGCGGGCCGGGCCCCCAGTTGGGGGCGCACAAGAGGCAACCGCACATTGATGTTTCTCTCCTTCTCTTTCTCCCTCCCTTCCTCTCTTTCTAAAAATAAATAAATAAAATTCTTTAAAAAAAAGAAAATAATGTATCTAGAGGGTTGGTTTAAGGAGCAGGGTTATGTAATTTTGACATGATACTCAGATTTTCTAAATTTGAAATGAAACATGGCACTTTAGAATTTAAAAAATTAATATATTTAAAGTCTTTTCTTGTTTCTTTTTCCTTTTACAGAAGAGACCAAGCAAGTTTTGAGACTCAGTTTGACAGAGTTCTCATTACCCAAATTTTACTTGCTGTTTGGCATCAGCAAGGTCAAGTCAGCTGCTGTCATTGCCTTCCGCTCCAGTTACCGGGACCGGTCATTCTCGCCCGGCTCCTACGAGAGGGAGACTTTCGCTCTGACATCCTTGGAAACAGTCACAGAGGCTTTGCTGGAGATCATGGAGGTAGATAAGCAAAAACGATGAGGAACTAAGGTCATTTTTTTTAAAATTCCACTAATACTATATAGAAGAAATATTCTGTTTTGCACTTCCATGGAACATGTTTATTGGTAACATATATTACTTATTTAATGGCATTATCATAAATATTACTTAAGTGTTTCTGAAAACATTTTATGTACATAAATATATTCAGAGTATACTTTCTTTTAGGCATGTATGAGAGATATCCCAACATGCAAATGGCTGGACCAGTGGACAGAACTAGCTCAAAGGTATGTCCTAAGTTAATATAAGTTATAAACATATGTATATTGTTGAAAAGATAGATAATGTTGAATAATCAATATTTTAATTATTATATATAAACATAAAAGTCTTCATAAGCTTTTTGGATCTTTAATTGCAGATTTGCGTTTCAATATAATCCATCCCTTCAACCAAGAGCTCTTGTTGTCTTTGGCTGCATTAGCAAACGAGTGTCTCATGGGCAGATAAAGCAGATCATCCGTATTCTTAGCAAGGTACCTTTCCCTTCTCCCTCTTCCCCAGTATTTGTGGTTCCCAAGTTGTAAAGCAAATCTTGCATTTTTCTAAAGGACATTAAATTGGAACTTAGTAAGATGTGTTGTATGTTGCTTATTGAACCTTAAAACAATGGGTTTTGATTATTTTCTTCATTGTAATTCTTTGAGCTGAAGAAACCTTCTCCAAAAAAGATGTCTTAAAAAGAAATATTATTTCTTTTGCTAAGAAGGTACTCCTATTATTTTATTAGTTTTCAAAGACTTTATATGGTAAAACTACAGTGTTACATAAAATTATCTAATTTGTAATAACTATTATAATACCTGACTTATATTAAAATATAATTTAGAAATATTAGAAAATAAAAACCAAATTGCATTGAACTAGCTACCAAGATCACCATAGCATTGGAAATACTTTTGTCACCTCTTAATTAAGAAATTGTTCCTGAACTGATTCTGAGATTTGGTTTTGGAGTTAATGTTTTATTTCAATGAAAGTAAAATAAAGAATTTTTTCCCCTAAAAGGCACTTGAGAGTTGCTTAAAAGGACCTGATACTTACAACAGTCAAGTTCTGATAGAAGCTACAGTAATAGCACTAACCAAATTACAACCACTTCTTAACAAGGTAATTACTGTATAGAAAATGAGTACATTTATTTTGGGTACTAATGTTAAATCTTATTTTCTTTCAAAGAGTTCAGAAAATAGATGGATTGGGAAGACGTTATAAAGAAAAAGTTATAGTTAAAGTAGGTATTTGAAACGCTGGCTTTAGAGGAAGAATAAGTATGGAGAATATGTTCTCAGTGCTTATTGTTTTGCCTCATTGGTGCTAAAAGAAAACTAGGTATATATTCTTAATTCTTTTATCCAGTAAGTATTAATAGAGCATCTGCTCTGTGCCAAGTACTGTTTAGGTGCTAGAGATACAGTACTGAATAAAGCCAGTCAAGTTCCCTGTCCTCATGGAACTTACATTCTGGGGACAGTGTGGGAGTGTGGAGCAGATAGATAATAAGCAAAGTAAGTAAAATACATAGTATGTTAGTTCATGATTATTATTGTGGAGGAATGTAAAGCTGAGTGAAGTATACCTGGTCATCAAAAGAATTTGGGTTCTGCCCTGGCTGGTGTGACTGTGGATTTAGTGCCGGCCTGCACACCGAAAGGTTGCCAGTTCAATTCCCGGGCAGGGCACCGCCTGGGTTGCAGGCCAGTTTCCTAGTTGGGGGCATACAGAGACACATCGATGTTTTTCTCCCTCCCTTCCCTTCTCTCTAAAAATAAATAAATACAATTCTTTTTTTAAAAGAATTTGGGTTCTAAGTGAAGATGATATGTAAAAGGAATAAAATGTTGCGGTCACTGTTTTAGGGTGGTCTGAGCTCATCTCAGCTTTGTGACCTCAAGCAGATCATTTAACATATCTGGCCATCATGTTTCCACGTTGATAAAGTGAGTAAACTAGAATAATGATGGCACAGTATTATCTTTCAGCTCTAAGGCTGTAGAATATTGTGACTTGAGTACGAAGATATGCTACACTTGGAAGAGATTACAGAAAAATAAATGCTTGTATTTTTCTGTTATTGAATTATATAAGCATTCTAGTCCTGAATTGTATAAAACGGTTCTCATCTTCATCTTGCAACTAAAAGTGAGGCTCAAAAGGGCTAACTAACTTGTGCAAAGGCACATACCTAATGAAAGAACCATGATTCTAATCTAAGGCTGTGTGTGTATTTTCTCAAATACCACAGTGCTAAATAAGGATTCCCCAAAATAAATATTTTTTAATTCTGAGCAGCAAGAGATTCTTAGTGCTGGTAAGACTGACAAGAAAAGTTGAAAGGGTGGAGTCTGAGTGAAAGTTAGAGATCGATAGGAGTTTGTGTAGAGAAAAGGAGTCTAGCAACAAGATTGTACAAGAGTGCTGGGTCCGTGGGGGGATGGTGTGTAGGCCATTCTAGTTGTTACGGAGAAACTGTTCAGGAGACTCGTGACGGGGAAGGTTGTGAAGATTGGATAGAACAAATCTGACATTCAGTATTCTTCGGAAAGGAGTTTGGAAATGTACCCACAGGTTTGCAAGCGTACAGGTAATATGACAAAAGCAGGACTTGGAAGAGTCATTTTGGAGTAGTGTGCAGAGTGGGTTAGAATAGGGAGAGACTGCAGGCACAAAAGAACCCACATTTAGAATAAAGAAGGTTGGCATGGAATAGTGTAGTTAACCACAAGCAGATGCAAAAGAGACTAGTTTGGAAGAATTAACAAAACGTGGTGACTGGATTTGGAACCAAAGTATGGGAAGAAATCAAAGGAGATACTGAAGTTCTCAGCCTGGCTAACAAATGTCTGGTTATACACATAGAATAGATGAAGAGCTTACCCATATATTCACTGTCCCCAAAATAAAAAACACGCATAATTTGGGGAGTAACATGCTTTGTTTTATACTGCGATGTACTTTGAGCACGACTGTTTTGTGGTTCATCTTACTCACCGGAACGTGTTCCCTTGGCCAGGACTCGCCTTTGCACAAAGCCCTCTTTTGGGTAGCGGTGGCCGTGCTGCAGCTCGACGAGGTCAACTTGTACTCAGCAGGCACCGCGCTTCTTGAACAAAACCTGCACACCTTAGACAGTCTCCGGGTATTCAATGACAAGGTAAGCAAGCTTTCTGGTGGGATTCTTAGACGATGTACATTTAGAACCCCTCCCTTCTATTGTTGTTGTTATTATTATTATCCTTCTAAAATCAGAAGCAGTCCCTAACTTAAATACAAATTTCTGTAATGCAACTTGTGAGTATAGTTCCTTATCAGCTCATTAAAAATATTTAAAGTTTATTGCCTACTTCCTGTATAAAAATAACAGAAAACAGAACTCGCTCAACACTAAGTAAAAGAGGGATAAATAATACTGAGTAGTAATAATAGCTACCATACCAGACCCTGTGCATTATTTCTAATTTTTATAACCCTAAGGTAAAGATTAGCGATCTCCACCACCCTCCATTTCATATATAAATAACTAATCTAAAAATAAGCTTATTTTGCCCTGACCAGAGTGGCTCAGTTGGTTGGGTGTCATCCTGCAAAGCAAAAGGTTGCCAGTTCAGTTCCCAGTCAGGGCACATGCCTAGGTTGGGGTTCAGTCCCCAGTTGGGGCATGTACAAGAGACAAGCAATCAAGGTTTCTTTCCCTCTCTTTCTCCCTCCCTCCCCCTCTCTCTAAAAATAAATAAAAATCTTTAATAACTAAATAAAAATATGCTTATTTTTATTGAAAATGATACCTAATGAAAAACTAGGTATAATTAGAAGATAAAGATTAAGAGGTTGGAGTGTCTAAAGAAAACGTGGGTACTTAATTGTACTAGTTTTCTTCGTTTTGCCTAATCCCACTTTAAAACATACCATCACATACCCTCTTAACATTTATCACCCTTGATTGAGGTTAGATGTTGATTCATAGAGTATAGAGGAGGAAGTCTAACGGTAAGAAATTATGTTGCTTTTGTCTTTGGAGAAAAATGGGAAGAGTCTAGGAGAAAAGAGGAACTTTTTTAAAAGATGGATATGTGTGTATAACAAGAGAATTGCTTGAAGTGAAATTAACAGAGCTACGGATACAGAGAAACGAGAGAGGACAGGAGCATGGGTTTAAGTGGGAAGATACCTGGTCTTAAAGATGATTTGTTCACTCTACCAGATGTAGTGTAGACCACAATAGCTGGAGTGCTTAAGTGTGGAAACACAGTTTTAGAGGTGGACCTTCAAGTTTATCGGGTAGTCCTCCAGTTCACAAAACAGAAAAGAACAAAGAATGTTAAGTAAGTAACGGGTCTGTGTTGGTACATCTGACTGGGGACTATAGCCCCTGTTTCCTAATTCTCATTGCTCTTTTCTGGGGCTGACTTAGGACAAGGGTGGTCAGAGTGATGGCTAGCTATTGGTTATTCGTATGTTAAGAACATTTGCAAATGAAGTGTTTGTCTTTCAGGAATATCTGCATCTGCCTTGGCATTTTCATTGCCAGAACAGCTCAATAGCAGGAGCTAATATTGACTCCAGTGCCCTAGAATACCAGGAATCAGAGTTAATAAAGTTTGCTAAGGGTCACCAGGATGTTAGATGCATAAGTTCTGAGCATCTAATGTGTAACACAGTGATTGTAGTTGATAACACCATGTTATATAATTGAAATTTGCTGAAAGAGTAGAACTTAAATGTCTTAAATGTTCTCTCCAAGAAGGGGGCACGGTGGTGAACATGTGAGGTGATGCGTGTGTTCAGTGCTGCTCGAAACATCTCACTACAGATATTTTATATGCTTATGCTTTTGTTTAAGATGGAAATCTAGACAGATCTGAGCACGACCCTAAACACCTTTGGTTGTTTGCTTTCAAAAATCTTTATGCAGGAAGTAACCACTGCGGTACTTTAAAAATTAAAAATAAAAATGCAAGTTCCTGGGGCTTCACCATCTCTCATGATTCAGGGATGGGACCCAGTACTTCCCACCGTTAAACAAGCATCCTCAGTGACTTTAAAGCAGATATTCCTGGAACCACACTTTAGGAAACACTATTAAAATCTTAATTATCCTGGGAAAGTTGCATAACATTTTGAAGTTTCATTTTCCTCATTTTCCCACACTAGAATGTAAAGTCCACCAGGGTGAGTACTTTTTATCTGTTTAGTTATGTGCAGAACCTAGAACTATGCCTGGCACATCAAAACCACACAATAAGTCTTTGATAAGTAAAAAAATGAATAAATGCATAAATCTGTAAAAGGGCGCTAATAATCTTACTACATAGGATTGCTTTAAGGTTTCAATATAATAAGCATCTGACATTATTGTATACTGTAGGCACTCAGGAAATATGAACTCGCTTCATTCTCATGAATTTTTTGTCGCCATGGTACACAAAAAGACCACACAATGGTAGTCTTGTTTAAAGCAACGATAATTATAATTTTTTAAAAGTCATCAGGATGTAAATTAAGTCATTTATTTTGCGTTTCATCTTTCATTTATATGATTGCCTTTCTTGCACTAATTAATTTGTAGTACCTTGACTGTTCTTCTGTGGTTTTCAATAGTCATCTGAAAATGATTTCTCTCAACTTGAAAGGATTACTTACCTTGTCATAGCTATTGAACCAGTAAGTGGTCCTCGAAGGAAGGTTCCTTTTTCAATCTGTCAGCCATCTCACGATTGTCTTTCATAGAGCCCAGAGGAAGTGTTTATGGCAATCCGGAATCCCCTGGAGTGGCACTGCAAGCAAATGGATCATTTTGTTGGACTCAATTTCAACTCTAACTTTAACTTCGCACTGGTTGGACACCTCTTAAAAGGTAGAGGGCTTGTGTCAGAGTATTTTTATGAAATGGTATCAAGAATCCAGAAGTACTTAGAGTAATTGATTGCTTGAAATAATTTGGCTCATGTTTCTTATTGTAAATGCAAATTTTATCTACTTTATTGAATTATGTTTTGTTTACTATATATTTTAATAGAGTCTAATGTCCACATCAAATAATCAGATTTCCTTTAAAAAGTAAGAGTCGATTTTTATAAAATTCCTAAGTATTAAACCTTAATAGCTATATTATTAGTTAACCCTAATATATCTTTTTGATTATCAAACTAAGACAGACTGCAAATAAATATAATTTGAGTAACTTATGTTAGAAAATGTTATCTTAGTGATCTAATCACAGATTTTCTTAAACTTGTTTCTTACTTATTGTTAATCACTCTCAGTATTACATCACCTTTTCGTACTCCACCCTTGCCCCTCCAAATTTCTATCTTGCTTATAGATATGATCTTGAGCTATTCCTCAGAGCCTGCTCATTCACCCAGTAATCTGTCTTTATTCCCCACTGCCAACTTCATTGCATGGTAGCTTTGATTTATTAACACAGAACAGTCATGCCAGAGATGGCAGTTAACAAGAACGGCATATAATGGTGAGTCAGAGGCAAAAGCAGTGAAAAGAAAGGCCTGGAATAAAAAGCTGGCATGAACCAGTGGTCTTTAGCAGCATTGAATTTGGCCACAACAGAGACTCAAGGTAGAGTTTGAGTCCATAGTTTTATATCAATTTAAATTATTTTAGGCTTGAGGGAGGGATCATGGAAGATCCCTCAGTTTTTATCTAATATAATACATACACCTGCAATTATGAATGTATATACAGGGTGGGGAAAAAGTAGGTGTGTAGTTATGAGTACATGAAACAGAGTTTATTCCTGTATTATTATTTATTAATCATTGTATTGTTTTCCATATGAACAACTGTAAACCTGCTTTTGCCCCACCCTGTCTTTGATTTCACCACTGCAAAAAATATTGACAGTTAAAATCTTTAAGGTGAATAGGGATTGCTCAAAAGATACTACATTTACTAGAGGATATCAAGAAGAGGGATTGCAATGGGACTGATAAAGTGATTGCTTATTCTGTATTTCTAAAAGAATACCAGATATTTTCAGTATACAAACCCGTATTTTAAAATGAGTAGTGTCAGTGATTAAATGCTGTCTGAAAAATCAAGCTTACCCCTCTCATCAACTCTATTTTTAGGGCTCTGAGAACATATACTTTCTATGTCATTGGGATTTTTTCTTTAAGTAAAAAACAGAATTTTTAATCAATATAATCCTATTTTTCAAAGATATTTTAAAGTGAGCTTCATAGGTTTTTAAAAAAATCTCTGCTGCTTCAGGGAATGGAAGATGAAAACACCATCATCTTTTCTAATTTTCCTCTCCCTGAGGTACCTTAGAGTTTCAAGAAGCATTATTCTATTCTACACAGCTTGGTATTTAATCCTGTGTGTGATTAATTAACTACTCACAGCTGTATGTTTTGCCTTCCCAAATGACTATTCTTGAAAGGCAGGAGTTAACCCTTCTATCTCCTTTTCTTGCAGAGTTTCTAGTCACAGAATACGAACTCAACAAATACTTGTTGAAAGAAAGAAGTAATTTCTTGTTTGTTTTTATTTTTTGTAGGGTACAGACATCCTTCACCTGCCATTGTTGCAAGAACAGTCCGAATTTTGCATACGCTGCTAACCCTGGTTAACAAACATAGAAATTGTGACAAATTTGAGGTGAATACACAGAGCGTGGCTTATTTAGCAGGTAAAAAAACACCAAACAGAAAATTAATCTTACCTTATCTGTTATCCTTAAGGACTTCCAGAAAGATACAAACACCTATGGGCCCTTTAGCTGGTTGCTTAGCAGGGTGAAGAGTTCATAGTCCAGTCCTATGGTGGTAGTCAAAATTTTGAAAGTTCTGCCAAAACATTTTTTGTTATAAAAGAATTTGCATTAAAATCCGAAATGTGTTCCATTTGTCATCTTTGATTCAAGACATCATTTGGCTCCCAGCCATCTGTCATAAAGTCCGAACTCTTTGGCCTCGCAACCTGGGCCCTTAAGCAGCCCTCCCGATTCTGTCTTCTTTCTCTAAATGTAATAGGCCTCTCCAAATGCAGAGGCTATTTAAAGGCAATGTAGCTGCCATTTCCTAGAAGTGCCTTTCTTCCTCTTTAATATTCATTCCTGATTCCAGTTGTTATTTACCTAGAATGTTTGCTCCTCCCCACCGTTCCATTAGCCCTTCCTTATTTGCGCTTACCCGGTTTCTCTACTCAGGAATACTTAGCACCTGTGTATAATACAGTCCTTGGACAGCCATTGGATGGAAAGTGATGGTCCCCAGTTAGCCGACTTCAGTTCGTGGCACCTTTTTTGTTTGAATCACTTGACCTTGAGCGTATTATTTAACATCTCAGAGTATTTTTCCTTATCATAGTACTTGCTCTGCCTACTTTTTGTGTTTGTTGAGATCAGATGTACATTAGAAGACTTGAAATATAAGATGCTTATGAAGTTTCTTTGTATATTTCATGTTTATGTCTAGTCAGTCATCTGAAGCCGACTGTAAGTCCTCAGTGTTTGTTTTCTTAGACCTCACACTCCCTCAGGTGAACAGCTGTTGTGCTTTGCAGGAAGTTGTAGAAAGTGTGTCCTGTTTTAAGTCATCTGGTATCTTAACTTTTCTAATTTGCCTTCTTTTTCCTCTTAGCTTTACTTACAGTGTCTGAGGAGGTTCGAAGTCGCTGTAGCCTAAAACATAGAAAGTCTCTTCTTCTTACTGATATTTCAATGGAAAATGTTCCTATGGATACATATCCCATTCATCATGGTGACCCGAGCTATAGGTAAATGGACTTCTCCCACGATTACATAATTAGAATCAGATTTTAATTTAATATGCTAATGGAGTTATGCAGCAGAAAAATCCGGAAGGGACTAGCGAGATAATCTAGGAAGAGTGTGTAAATCAAAACTCATCTTATAAATGTACAGTATTTTATGTGGGTTAGGAGTAGGAGAATTATCCTTCTAATCTCATTGTGCTAATGTTAACATTAGTTGCCCCTTTTAAGCACAGACCAGTTGAATAATGAAAAGAGATGATCTTAAAAGAATTAGGTTACAGGAAAGGGCCTAGGAAAAAAACTAGCATGAAATATGAGCAACATCTCATTACTTAATGATAAAAAAACTAAGCTATATAGATTTATAGAAGAAACATGCAAGGCAACACATTTGTTGTATTTACTTATATCACATAAAGTTATTTATAAAAATGTTTATAACAGATTTAAATGATAATAAAGTCAGTCTTCTGGTATATGTGGTTTTGAGGTAATATAACTCTAATAAAGAAATGACATGAAAATGTCATCTGGGGATTTTTCTATATTTTCAATTAAACAAAAGTATCTTTAAGTTTTTAGGTAGTGTCGAACATTGGAAAGTAATGTATTTGTAGAGCTATGTCATTCACCTTATCAACATCCCACTTTTTGACTAAAATCCCCCAATAATTTCCAATTAAAATTTTAATAATGTATACAAAAGCTTCCAGGTGTACTTGGTTTTCAATAATCTTTTTTTAAAAATTGATTTGAGAGAAAGAAACATCAGTTTGTTGTTCCACTATCTATGCATTCACTGGTTGAGTCTTCTATGTGCCCTGACCAGGCATCGAACCTATAACCTTGGTGTTACAGAATGTCACTCTTGACCAAGAGAGCTACTTGGCCAAGGCCTCAAATAGTCTTATTCTTCAGTCATTCCTATGAGATATATCCTTTTTATTTTGGAAAGGAGAAAGTGAGTTTGTGTGTGATCCCCTGTCAAAATATAAATTAAGGTATATTTTCATGGTTTTTGAACTAAGGATACAATCACCTATTTAGATTTCATTTTCCCTGATTTAACGATCAATGTAGTACAATTTTATTGAGCATTCATTGAGTACCTACTGTGTATAAGATACCATGACAAGAGAGTGGATAACTTTCTGGATATACATTAAGAGTGTGTACCCTAAAGCCCTTTAATTCACAGTTTTAAAATTAACTGATTGCTGTCATAGGACAGCCAATTGGGAGGGGCAACCAATGGTTGTATTCCTCACCATGTTGATTAATTCTTCTCAATTGCTTAAATCTCTCAGGACACTGAAGGAGAATCAACCATGGTCCTCTCCCAAAGGTTCTGAAGGGTACCTTGCAGCTGCCTATCCAACCGTGGGCCAGACCAGTCCCCGAGCCAGGAAATCCATGAGCTTGGACATGGGGCAGCCTTCTCAGGCCAACACAAAGAAGTTGCTTGGTTAGTGTCTCTAAAATATGTAGAATTTTTTTAGAATTCCTTTTTTAAATGCTCAGATGCTTTTACTCTTGGAGAATTATTTGGAGCTGTTCAAGATGATCAAAATTTCCTGTTTTTGATATAGCCAAGTTTCTAATGCCAATTATAAGAGTTTGAAAGATCATTTAAGTCTTATCAGTTAAGATAGAGGAGTGAAAATGAGATCTTAAAACAGTTTTCTCTCTGATTCTAAATACGGTAGCTGTCCTTGTTCTGTTCTGCCCTGGCCAGGCAGCAGGGAAGTGGGCGTAGGAGAGACATTAGCTACTCACAAGAAGGGAAGAGTCTGGCTGCACTCAGATGCAGGGCTCTTAGCAATATAGTTCCAAAAATTATCGTCTGAGAGCAGAATACATCAGTATGGCATGAAGCTGTAATAATTTTTATTTGCTGTCCTTTCTTTAAAAGATAAAAAGGTAAGATTTTCAATTACTATGTTTTTTTACTAACTATACGAAGATATAATTCTCGACAGTTAAGATTGCTTAGTTACATCAACATTTGTCAATGAGAAGGGCATCTAACGTGCTGTGAGACCCTTTCCCTTTTCAACAGCTGAAAGTAAATAATGAGAGAGCTCACAGACTCCACACCACAGAGGACATGCAAAGGGCTCTTGCAGAACTTTGGCTAAAGTTTTCATAATTACTGAAATGCACTGGGATGCATATTTCAGTCACCAACACTAAGGATGGCTCAGTGGGTTTCAGTTATCCATGCAAGTATATTTTTAAGTATCTTTAGGTATTGGGGAAAATTTGTTTTCTTAAGGAAATCTGTGAACAAACAGTGAAGAGTGAAATAAATAACCTGCCAGTAAACCATAAAAGAAATTAAAACTGCAAATGTTAATTACAGTTACTAGTCACATAAAGGCTGTTAGCTTTTGTTTGAGTTCCTTTCTGTTTATACTGCGCCATAAATAATCTTCTAGGAGTTCCCTGGTTACTTTGTGTTTTGTAATTCCGGATTTTCATGCCAAGGAAGTTGTAAATGAAAAATTGATTTCAAAGAAAATGCAATATTGATTTCACTCAACCCATGTGCTAAGTGAAAAAGTTATGGTCTCTGCTCTGAGGAGCTCATAATTTGGTGGCTAAGACTTATAATCAGCTGATAACAACATCTCCAGGTATCATGAAAGTAATATGTCTTAATGAGGGGAACCTGAGGATCTGGGGAAATTAGGAAAAGCTGCAGAAGGGAGGTCATGTTTGAACTGGGTCTTGAAGAGTTGAATACATTCTTGCCAGGCAGACAGATATAAGACAAGAGAGGAATGCATTCAAGAGAAGAGGAATCAGAGGAATAAAGAAAAGTCAGAAAAAGCAATTGGGTAGCAAATGAGGCTCGAGAAAGATCGTAACTACATAGTGAGAGGCCATATGGCGTGTTAAGAGGTTTAGCTGTATCATGTGCTCAGCAGGGATCTTTTAAGTAGGGGAAGGGACATTGCCAGATTGTATCTTTTGGCTTCAATGTGGAGAAATAGGAAGAGGTTTTTGGCAAGGGGACCATTTAAGAGATTGATACAGCAATCCAAACAAGAAAATGGCATAGGCCTCCACTGAGGCAGGAGCAATGAAAGAAAGGAAAACAGGAATCAGGTTTGAGACAGATTTCTGGAGTAGAATGGACAGGACTTAGTGCAAGTTCCAAAATCAATAATCCAGTTCCAATACTTTCACATTATATAAGAGAAAGCTATTTAACATGAGTGAATACGTGATTAAAGAAACTCAAAGCACATGGGAGGTGGTACTATTTGCCACTTTTGAAGCATCTAGCAGTGTATCTGTTATTTAGTACTTATAGGCATGCTGATTTGATTCAAAGCTTGAAGAATTAAAACCAAACTTTGAACTTGCCTACTTTTGGAAGTTCTTCATGTATTAATATATAATTCTTGGCACCAGCAGTATTTCTTAAATTAAAAAAAGGTTGTTCAGGCATATCTTTGCTAATGAACAGTCGAGTCGAGTCGGCAGCCGTCCGTCTCGAGAGACGATGGTGTAGCTTCTTAAGAGTCTGCACCGCCGAGAATGGCTGTGCAGTCCGACTCGGGAGTGACATGGTATCTGTCTCCTCCCGTGTTGAATCGACATCTTGTGATGACGCTGGAGTGTCCTCTCCAGTGAAGCTGAAGCTACAGAGCCTGGGCAGGGTGATATGGAGGGTCTGCTGTTGCCCATGCAGCAGACCCCCCCTCTCTTCGCAGCTGAAGGATCCAAGGGAAAGACGGAGTCAATACAACTTGGCTTCAGGTGCGCCGCAGGAGTTGCCGGTGTTGACTACAATGTCAAACCGCCTTAGGGACTCCGGCTCCGGATTTTCTGTCGGGGTTTACTCCCTTAGCCTTTCCCCTGAAGAGGTATGCCGCAAGGCAGCGGAGGTTTTTTGGAGTCAGAGTTTTCCTTCTCTGATGTACCCTGACTGGAAGATCAAACCAGCGACACTTAGCTCGCAGGCCGACGCTCAATCCGCTGAGCCAAACCAGCCAGGGACTAATGAACAGTACATACTTCATATTTATTTATTATCAAATATTGTACTTGTTGCGGCATTCAGTTTACCTCAAGTGTAGCGAATGTAATATCAATTTAATCTGGACCAATAAGGTACATACTGTCCTGAAAAATAAAGCAATGGGGCCAAAATTCCTCGAGAATATAGAGAATAAAGGAGAAAAACCCTGCCCCAGGGATATGTCTGAGCTTTCTTCATTGTGTCCTTAAGTGAAAACTTAAAACACTTTGTGTCCAAACATTTTCTTTTTAGTATATTCCTAATCACAGACACTGTGGTTAATGAACTTCCATATTCTGTAACTTTTGTTTATAGGAACAAGGAAAAGTTTTGATCACTTGATATCAGACACAAAGGCTCCTAAAAGGCAAGAAATGGAATCAGGGATCACAACACCCCCCAAAATGAGGAGAGTAGCAGAAACTGATTATGAAATGGGTGAGAAACAAAGTTAATAATTGATCTAGATCATTGAAAATCAAGTGGAAGAGTACATTAAAGCCATATTTGCTTTCCAGCCATTTCTTAGAATCTTTAGGATGAAATATAGAAACATTTACTCTTTTTCAAAAGATAAGCTATACAGTTCTAAAAATGACCGTTATCCTGCAACTTGTGTAAAAAGTAATCATATATGTGATATACAGCATTGTAAACAGCTAGTCACAACTTTTGTATAGGTGAATAGTAATTCTGCATGATGTTTATGTTGATATTTTAAGTGTCTACTAAAAAGCTATTGAATTTTAGAAGTAACATTAAAATACAATAGGTGAAGTGGTATCTAGGGTATATATTTGATTAATACAGCTAATCATATTAATCTATATCTTACTGCAGAAACTCAAAGGATTTCCTCATCACAACAGCACCCACATTTACGTAAAGTTTCAGTGTCAGAATCGAATGTTCTCTTGGATGAAGAAGTACTTACTGATCCAAAGATCCAGGCACTTCTTCTTACTGTTCTGGTAAGGTTTTTCACTTTTTGAGGTTTTTTCCCCCCCAAATTTTTGTTCCAGTCTTCTCTTAGGAAGTCCTTACATATTAAAACATGAAAGGAAGACTGTCTTCTGCTTCTCAAAACGGATAACAATTCAGCCACAAAATAAAGTGTTTTCTGTTTACTTTTCCTCGTCTTGGCAGGCTACCCTGGTAAAATACACCACAGATGAGTTTGACCAGCGCATTCTCTATGAGTACTTAGCAGAAGCCAGCGTTGTTTTCCCCAGAGTTTTCCCTGTGGTGTAAGTATCTCCTTCTGTGTGTCATTTTTGTGTCTATCTTGAAGTCAAATGATTTATGAAAGCTCAGGAGAAGTGCCACCCAGTCACGTTCACTGGATGTGGAGAAGGGGACATAAGACGGTGGGACAGTGATTTCAGCTTAGAGACCGTGGTTTATTGGAGGCTAAGACTGGTTCTGGCATAATAGACATTAGGAAAAGCATTTCTTATCTTGCTGATTTTCTTAAGTAGCTCATTATGATGAGCGTTCATTTCCTCACTTAGGAGCAAACCATGAGATTTCTGTGTTTAAATCAGTATGCGTGTTGGTTTCTTTTTCAGTTTTGTATTTATCCACAGCTAAGTGAAAACAAAATTGACCTCCTCTTTGGGAGATGAATTTTATTCTCTCTTAAGGGAAAAATCATATTAGTCTCAAAGTGTTCTCAAAGAAACTAGGGAAATTCTTTTCCTGATTTAGGTCTTCTATGTAGTACTGTTATTTCTTTGTTTTTGTTAAAACTCATTTAAAATTTTTAGGATTTTAAATAGTTGACTCTTGGTTATTTTAATCAATGGTAGCCTGCTTGGTAATAGTAAATTTCCTCTTACGTTGGAATTGGATCATGTATTCCACCCCCTCCAAACAAATTTTGCTTGCCTTATTTGATCTGACTCAACATTCATTAAACACAAGTTAATATTAAATTTATTTTAACTTTCTTTGTATATATCAACAGTCACCAGAAAGAAAGGACCCTAAAGCATGCTAAGTGGCAGACAGAAGTGCGCCTTGTCCTGAGCAGTCGCCAGCTGCAGTGCAGTTATGCCCAGTTAGATGGCAGCACTAGTGGGTGCCTTCACCTGTTTTCCCTGCTGACTGAAAATAACAACAGCAGCCATAAAACAGATGCACAGATTCATTGTAGAAAATTTGGAAAGCACTCCTCTCCCTTCATTTTTATCACATGGTTCTGGGGAATATATGTTTTTCAGTATATATTTTCATTTAATTTTTCTTTAAAATGTTCCTCTGTTGACTTTTATTTTTTAGGCACAATTTGTTGGACTCTAAGATCAACACCCTATTGTCATTGTGCCAAGATCCAAATTTATTAAATCCAGTTCATGGAATTGTGCAGAGTGTGGTATACCATGAAGAATCCCCGCCACAATACCAAACATCTTACCTGCAAAGTAAATAACCGTATCGGGAGGAGGATGGTTGATGCCCTTGCTAGCATGTGCGCTGTTAGAGAACGCACTGACTAAAGAACTTTTTACAAGGGGTAGTCTTGTTTATACTTCTCTCATTCCATAAAGAACATTTTTAAAATTAAAATACGGTTTTATACTGAGTTGACGTTAAGTGAGTTTTAGTCTAGTTGGACATGTTCTCATATGTTTTCAGTGTGGATATCGCTTTTCTTTATCATTAACTATGTTAACGATGTTAAGATTAAAAGAGTCTCATGCTTGTTATAAGAGTAACGTTTGATTTGTTGCAGGTTTTGGTTTTAATGGCTTGTGGCGGTTTGCAGGACCCTTTTCAAAGGTAAGAAAAAACATTTTTCTCTTTTGACAAAATGAAAGTTTTCTTCATATTAGTGCACCTGCTTTAAGAATGCTCAATGTGCTGAAAGCGAGAATGATGAGTCACAATGGACATACATATAATTTTTATAAAAAGTTTCCACCACAAGACTCTTAAGAGGCAGCACCTTTAATATGCTTATATATTAGTTTGTATAGAAAACAACCCAGTCAATTTATGCTTGACTTTTCAGAAGGGTATGATAAACCTCTGTAAACTTTTCTGCCCTCCATCCCTCTTATATTTGATGATCCTAATGCACACACTTAAGTATCTTATAATTAATAATTATAATAAGCTATGGTTAAAATCTACCTCATGACCTGAAATTAATGTTATATATCAATTAAATCTCAATTTTAAAAAAATTACATAATGCAAAAAGAAATCTACCTCACATAAGCATTTTTCCTCCCAACCTGTTGGATTAGATCTATTCTTTCCTGATTATATCCTCATTTGCTCCTACTCAATTTGTTCTTTGATTGGCATTAGTTGATACAGTGCTAGATAAGTGTGTATTTAATTATTTTCTCTATATATGGTCTCTCTCCAAATTGATTGAGGTTCCTTGAAGGCAGGATGTCTGTTTCTTCCCCCCTGCCCCCCGCCACAGTTCCTAGGACAGTGTCACAGATACAGGGGTGCTAAATCAATGAATTATCTAAACCTTGTTCTAAGTTTAACAACTGGGAATTTAATTTCTGTTGTTTAGTTAACACTGAATATCTCATGATACGTAAAGGCTGTCATTAAAAAATGGGCCTGAAATCACAGAAATAAGTGTATCATGCAAGAATTTCTGTAGTTTGATTGCAAGTAACCCTCTGAGCCCTTCTCAGTGAATCTCTAAATGGCAGCCAGAATGATGGCGTTCTGCCCATTTTCTCTGTTGGGAAGTTGACTAGACATCGTTCCTGATAATTGTATTGTCTCAGGATTAATTCTGTCTGTGCAGGGCCTTCAGTAATTGCAGGTTCATCTGGAATCTGAAAGCAGAAGCCAAATGAACTTCCCGGTTGTGAGTCCCACAGTGGTCTATAAATTTTACTCCATCCCCTTTTTTAATACAAAAGAAGAGAAAAGAGTAAATTAAGCCCAAAATGAAAATTGAATTAATCATTTTTTGGCTTCAAAGGGGATTAAAAAAAGAAAAAAATAATAGAGCTAAAATAATTTCCTATTTTCCATTACAGCAAACACAAATCCCAGACTATGCTGAGCTTATTGTTAAGTTTCTTGATGCCTTGATTGACACGTATTTGCCTGGAATTGATGAAGAAACCAGTGAGGAGTCCCTCCTGACACCCACATCTCCTTATCCTCCTGCAGTGCAGAGCCAGCTTAGTATTACTGCTAATCTTAACCTTTCTAATTCCATGACCTCACTTGCAACTTCCCAGCATTCCCCAGGTCAGTAAATGTCATCTTTATATAAATCTGAACAATAATATTAATATACCAACGTTAGGAATTCCCTTGTTATCAGTTTAAGCAGTTTTTGCTAATTTTTATCATGAGGTTCATTTTACATTTCTTTACATTGTAGCTGATTGGGATTTTGTTATTCTGTAAAGCTTTCTACTTTTAAACAGTTACACATAAGACAGTGAAGTGTTTAGAGTGTTCACATACTTAGTGTTCAAGGCTGGTAAGTTAAGAGTTTGGGCAGGAAGAGCAACCTAAGGTACATCACTCTAAACGTGAACAGAATTTTAATGCTCTTATTAGATGTACTAACCTTGCTGTAGGGGTGTCTGGGTCTGTGATACAGCATAACCATATCCAAAAACATAGAAAGTATAGTCATACTTCCCTGCTGCCGGTACCAACTCAACCATCCAGAGGCCAACCTGAAAATGCAGGAGTAAAGAAGCAAACAGACAAAAAGGCCATCTCAAGGAAATAACATCCTAAAGCCTGTAACCAGATTCCTTACTGTGGAATCACCCTTAGGTCCAAGTGGAAAAAGGATGCCAATTCAACATGCAGCTGAGAGGTGGCTGTACTGCGAAGCAGTAGCTCATAGCTCGGTGGGGCCGAGATAAACAGGATGGCAGAAAGGGCAAACCTGCAGAACTCCAGGCCCCTACAGTGTCAGAGAGAATGGTTTCATATGACTCTGGTTGGCCCTGGAGGTGTGGCTGGTTACAGAACTAACGCCCTTGTATGTTTTTTTTTTTTTTTTTTTTTTTTTTGGTGAAAAGAAAAAGAATTGTTTATTTAACAGTTATATAGATTTAGTTACTTGCGGATTTCTGTTGTTAAGTCTTATGCTCTTTAAAATACCCACAAACACATATCCTTGCCTCCCCCCCCCCTTCGAAACCAGGCTAGTTTTAGGGAAGTCAGAGAAACCGTTTCCCTACTTTCCCAACACAGTTCAGCTTTACCAGCAGCTGCCAATCATTCAATCTGATTGGGGAAGTCCTTTCTGTGCTGTGGTGCCCTCCAGCTCTCAATGCAGAACCACCTGGATTCTCAGCCTCCTTGCAAACTGCCTTCTTTCTGCAAACCGCGTGGATCTTCTCTCCTTCTCAAAACTGCATGGCGAGAGCCTCTTAAAGCAGCCTGGAGACCCCTTCTCCAAGCCACATGGAGAAGGCCCCTTCACCAAGCCACGTGGAGGGAGCACACGAGAGAGCGAGAGCGAGCGCGCGAGCGCACCAGAGAGAGTCTGAGCGCCAGAGCCAGAGCGCGAGAGCGAGAGCCACAGCGCCAGTGAGAGCCAGAGCCCGAACGAGAGCTTGAGAGAGTCTCAGAGCCAGAGCCAGAGAGAGTCTGAGAGCGAGAGTCCCAGAGTGAGAGCATGAGCGAGAGCCAGAGAGAGTCTCCCCCTTGTATGTTTTGATGACAGTGTGTAAAGAAGGAAAGCTTCTGTTATGGTCATATTTTCTATTCAAAAGATACCTTTCTAAAATGTTTTTTATAAGGTATTGCATTTATAGTTCCATTCTTTAAAATATTTACTTATGAAACACATCGTTCTATAAGGAAAAGTTAACTATACATAGTTCTTTTAAGTGTTAGCATGGATTTTCTTTTTAAAAGCCAAATGATGTATTATAACTATTTTGTGATGTTCAAGATACATACATATTATAGAATCCCAGGGTTATAATCCCAGTTTTTCATGAACATTTAAACATATGTAACTTAAGTTTCTGAAGAACTTGACAAATATTCAATTCATATTATAAATGTTATATTAAGTAACTATTTATCTGTTAAGCTTTGGTCAGCAAAAGAAACAAATTATTTGATCCAGCATTTATTTATCAATCACCTTACTGTGCCTTGTCAGGTTCTACACCAATACCCCCAACCCCAGCCTGCTGCTAGCAAGGAATAAAAGAAACCTGGCCGACCTGTCCCCTCTGCCCCCGTCACTTTTGCCCTCTGCCACTTACTCCCTAGGACAGTGTTTCTCCAAGTGTGGTCCCAGGTCGGTGGCATCAGCATCATTGTTAGAAATGCAAATGCTGGGGTCCCATCCAGACCTCCTGCACAAGAAACTTCAAGAATGGGGCCCAGCCGGCAATCTAGTTTAATGAACACCCCAGTGGTGCTTATGCACACTGGAGTTTGAGAGGCACTGCCCTCAGATAGGCCAGTGTTCTTGCCTCATATTTGGCATTTCAACTGCTAACACGAGGGCAGACTTAAAAGTTTACTTTCTTCTAGATATTGCAGCCTCTGAACTCTTTCCCTCACCACTGCTCCCACCCTTTAAAATCTTAGCATTGTGGAGCTGGGGGGACTATAGCAGTTATTTAGTTCTAGGCCCACGGTGCTGTGCGCCGTGGGAGATGGAGGTGTAGATGAGCGAAATTAATTGCTTTCTCATACGGTTGTTATCTAGAACCAAGGCCCATGCTCTTTCTACGACGTTCATTGCTTTCTGTAGCTGTGATGTGTGTATCATCTTCTTCCTGTCCTTCCTTTCTCTCTTCCCTTTGTCTGTTTATTGTTGTCTCATTACTTCATCTACCTTACATTAAGTCCACCACTCCATTTCTTCTGTAGAGCTATTTCTGGGTTATGTGTTGTTTATAATATTGATCACGATGGGAAAGTTGTGCTTATATCGGTTCTCTTTGTTTTTAGAGTTTGGTTCATTTTGAGCAAACTTTTGCCTCTTTGGCTACTAAAGTGGTGTTAAACGTATCGAAACGATTCGTTGGGTTTTTATTTAACTTTTTTTTTTTTAACCAGATTAATTGCTAGGGGGATTTCTGCCCATCTTTGCCCACTGATGGAGACAATGAAATAATCAGGTTGAGAATAAAGATACCAGTACAGGTTTTCCTGCTAGTTGATTAATTGTTTCTGTATTGGTTGGACATTAATCATATCATTTGTTTAAAAAAAAAAATAGTCCTATTCTGCAGCCTCTTATTTAGAATAGTTTATAAAATGTAGACTAGCGCATATGGTTTTGGTTACAGTTTTAAACCAGTGGTGCCACCGCCAGCACTTCTCCAGAGACAGCTGCTCGAGCGGACGTACCCTGGTAGTCAGCGTTCCCGGTTTCCAGGTTGTGGATTGTGTGCCTTTTGGTTTGCCAGCTTATTTTACTACACATTTTTGGAGAAAAGGTTTATCTTTTCAGTAGTGACTCTAGTCTCCCACAAAAGCCATTTTGTGGGCTCATCATCTCCATGAAAGGATCCCGATTAATCTCTGTGCCAAATTACTGTGTTTTTCTTACTTGCTTTCATGGAATACTTTGTTTATAATTAGGTATACTGCTTTATATCTTTAGCTCCAAATAATCTTATATCCTTATCTCCTCAATTTCTGGAGCTGAGTTTGCTGGTATCAGTGGGCTAAAAGAAGTGATGAATCTTGGCCAGATTCCTAACTTGGTCCAACATTTCAACTTTGCTATTTAACTGTATAGAAACCAGAAGATTTTTCTATCTCCACTCCCATCAGCCAAGTCCTAGCAGAAACGTTTAAAGAAGCTCTGTGTGGTTTGTTATCAAATTGCTCAACATTAACCTGTGCCCAGTCTACTGACTTGAAGCAGATGAATGCTCTGTTACCCTGTGTGAAAAAGCAAAAGTTGCTGATCTGCACACAGCTCAGCTTTCTGCTGCAAACTTTATGTCAGTGCAAGATTCTGCTTTCTAGATCTGTGGTCCTTAGCAGGATCAGTCACTAAGCTGGATTTTCTTGTGTTTGCCAGCATTATCTGCTGTCAAATCAGCTAGGTAAGAAATTCATGAAATCCCTCCCTCCAAGCATTAAACTGTACTTAAATAAAAATGTGGGTAGTAATTCATCAGTCACCAACTTTTGAGGAAGTGCTGGTCACTTACAAAAAGCAATTGTCTCTGAAAATGCGTTCTTCTTGACAGGTTTTCATGGCCCACTTGTCTTTCCCCTTAGCACAAGGAGGACTGTTTTATAAATCCATACTTAAAAATGCATAAATGACTGTCTTCTGACTCCTCCCTAGTAGAAATTGAACTTGGCATCAGTGGAGCCCATGGAATCAGTGGAACCCATGGACTGTATTCAGAGTTTGGTGCATGTAAATTTGTGTTAAGTGTGGTCCTTTTAGCTCATTGGACATAAAACTTTGCCTCTTCAGATTTTCCCAAATGCTACTAAAGGAATCCTGAAGAGAAAGCATAACATTTACTCTGTGATACATAAAAATATTTCAAATTGGACATTGTAATCCATTATTAGATCCATTGTAGCTGAGCTGGACATGAATTGAAGAACTAAGATTAAAACTAGAGAATAAACCCTGTCTACCTAAAAATGCTCTATATGGGACTTTCTTTTGCTTGAGGCCAGGCCAGGAGTGCTTCTTTGAAATGATGAGCAATGAAGCCTTTCTTAAGAGCCATATTTTGAGTGTTTTATACCCATTTCAAGTGCATTATCCCTGCATCTTCTTGGACCTAGTACTCATTAAAAAGAAATTAAATAGATCCATTTCCAGTGTGAAATTTAATTTATAATTTACCAAGGTCTCCTAATATTTTTCACACTGTAATTTAATTCAATAAACATTTGAACACCTATTTTGTAGATGTATACTAAGCACCCTGGGACATTTAAAGATGAAAGATCCTGGTCACCAGAGAGTTGACAGTTTTTTCCTTTGGATCTCAGTATTGAGTTTGGAGCTAAAGTTCCTTCCTTCTGATCACAAATTCTGTGTGCACACAGTTACTTGATTTTTAAGTACAAGAACAATACTACAGTACTCTGTAGAAGATAACCAGAATTCTAGATATTTATCCTACAGACATTCGTTGTTTACTACATGCAAGGGACTCCATAGACCCAAGGGCATGGGTGCTAGCAGGACATGATACCTGCCCTCAAATAGTCAGCAGACTTTAGAACAGTATGAGCTATGACTCTTACTACTTTGACTTGTTTTGTGGTACTTACCATGTTGCAGCTTGTATTATAAAAGATTGTCATAGTTCAAAGGGGTATTTGTATGGAAGAATCGGGTACTAATTATGGCAAAAGTTTTATATTTTTTACCTCAAAAAAATGAGCTGTGTATTACAATTTTTTTAAAAAGCCTGTGATCTATCTTTAGTGTTTTTTACGGGGGGTGGGGGGGCGGTGTATTTGTTTATTTTGATCAGCTTATTTTACAGTTAGTAAATGAACATGCATTTTTGGAGCAAATACCCATTTAATTGAGTTTTATTTTGAATCACTTCTCTCTCTTTATTTTGAGGCTGTGTCCAGGCCTATCCATCACCCACTCCCTCTGCTTCTGTAATGCAGGCCTCCCTCCTGGGAAGCTGCGCGGCTCCGCTAGGAGTTGCACACATTCCAAAGCCCGCAGTGCTGCCCGCTGCGTGCACAGCGATGGTCCGTCAGAGCCATTTCGCCACATGTCCAGGCACCTGTGTACTGCACTTCACTTGGCTGCGCTGCACAGATGTTATATTATTTACAAATTGAAGGCAAGCTGCTCCACCAACAGAAAGATCGCAGCTTGCTTTATTGTGGTGGGTCTGGAACCAAACCTGAAATGTCTCTGAGGTGGGCCTGTAGACTTAGCTCTCAGTCAGCAACACTCCTGATATGCTTACCAGGGTTGAAACGTCTCACTCTGAGAAGAAACTTATTTTGAGACGGATCATTTCAGAGATTTTTACAGAACTGCTTATGGTATATGCAGACCTTTATTTTGGTATTTTCTTGATTTATTTTTCTTCTTTTTCTTTGTTATTATCCTGTATTTAAGGGAGAAAAATAATTATAAACTGAAGAATTGCTTGATGTAATTTCTGCTGATTTCTTATTTTTAAGTTTGATTCTTGATATAAACTAAAATTCTTAATTGTAATAACAGTGGTGAAAACACAGCTATCTGTGAAATTGGAAGTTCTACCATTTATTTATAGAGTGGAATATTTAGGAGATTAATGGTCAAAGTTCAAGAATTAAAATGAGATTCCTTTGAAAACCAGGGAACGTAGTAATTATCCAGTATCTTAATGATATTTCACCCTTTTAAAAAATCTTACGGACATCACTCACTTTTGTTTTTTCTTCCATCCTGTGTCTGTGAAGCTTCTCTGCCTTGCTCTAAATCAGCAGTTTTCATGCAGCTGTTTCCTCATCAAGGTACTCTTTACTTTCGCCATCTCTGCACGAGACGCCGCTTTCCTCCGCTCGTCCCGGGCACGCGGCATGAGGCCCCCCCGGCAGTCCCTGAAAGCGCCGACTGGCTTAGCGCCCGAGGAGCTCGCAAAGCCACCGCTTTAAGGTCTGGATGCTGACTCACACCGCAGGGTCGCGCGTCCTGTCTTGCTCAAGGACTCGGAGGATAAGGAGCTGCTTAAAGTCCCCGAGCACTGAAGGAGCCGGCCCCAGCCCGGGACTGACACGGGCAGGGTAACAGGAAACTCAGGGGAGAGTTAACAGAGACAGCGGGCTGTGTGGTTTGAGGAAGAGTTTTTCCCAAATAGAAAACCAGCCCCACTGTTCCCTTATAAATGAAAGCTGGCTGTCCGCTCTATCACCCATGTTTTTTTTTTAAAAAGGAACATGGTCCTTAGTTAGCTCTTAGTCCTAAGAAGGGAAAAATGTGATACTTACGTCTACTACATGCCTTTTCTTTCTATTACTCTTCTATAATTATTATGTAGAAAGACCACCTTATAGAAAAAGAAGTGTTAGCAATTGATGGAAGTCCATTAATATTTTTTAAATTATTATAGTTACTATTTTGTATTTCTAGTTCAAAATACAGATATTTCTAAATACATATTTAGCCTGTGTCCGTGAATGTATTTACTATAGCAGAAGAAGCTATAGTTGCCTTTTCTTTTAAGAAGATATATTATTTTTTTGTGTTTATTTACATTAGCTTTAGTAATTTTACAAATTCTAGTCTAAAATTCAAGTTCTGTGCATTTGTTCTAAAACTCCTTTTAGTACATTACTGGTCTTTTTTAATTTCAGGTATTAGGAGAGTCTTAATTTGTACAATCATTATTTTGTCTGTGTATAAAGTCTTCACATAGATTATCTGATTCTTCTAACGACCTTGGAAATAGGCACACCTGCTGTGTTCTTAATGGCCAGATTAAGAACTAGAACCAAATAGAGTTCTGATTCAACCAAGACTCAAACCTGGGTCTTTTGACATGTTTGCCTTCTATTATATGTAATAAGACTTTCTGAACAGCTTTGCCCTATTAAATATGTAATAAATTAAGCAATGTAGAGTCATAACCCACTAGTGTTGCTGTGCAGGTGGTGGGAGATTTGGTTTATTAGTAGGCTTTCATTTTTGCTCTATAATTTATCATAAGTTACCTAACCCATTTTTCCTCAGCTTCTCAAGAACTAAAAGGGATCCAGTTCTTTTCATTATGTCATGAAAATATTAGATTCTAGTTTGGGAAACCATTTTGATGTCTTAAAAAATAAGTGAATTTTTAAAAATTGTTTTAGTTACTTGTCATGCTGAATCTATATCCCTAGTTGTCAAAATAAACAAACCCTGATACCTGCCTTCAAGGAACTCATGTTCTAACAGAGTAAATAGACATGTAACTTAAACAGCTATAATGTAATCTAATAATTATTGTTTCCGTTTACTCGATTCACTAAATTTTGTCCAAAAACACCTTTTATTTAGTATTTTATCTTTACCTGTAACCACCACAACTCACTGAAGCGTAGTGCTTATTAATACGCTGCTGTAGATAGTCCCAGCTTCATCCTTGTATGCTTGTCACTGGCTGTATGTTTGACCACAGCATTTCTGGGAGTGAATTCAGATTAGCAAGTCAGGACTGCAGAAGTTTTTACCTTTATTCCGTTTGGGTGGTGACCCCCACGTTTCTGTCACATCGTGGATTTTGCTTTTCTGCCCACCGAGGGTCAGAAGGGAGAGCCAGTGCGTGGGGGGCTTAGGAGGCCAGAATGCAAAGCCGCAGAGAAGCCGTGACGAGAAGTGGGGCACTGAGTCCTGCTCGCTGATTTAACGTGGAGTGGGTACCGACGCGGGCTGGGGTCTGTCCAGCTGATAATCTGGGAGTTTTTCCTTTAGGGTGTTGAGACCAAATCCTTCCCCAGCTTCCAGAGAAGTTTCTAGATTTAATGTTAGAGGGCAAAAAGAAAGACTGCTGCCAGAATTCTCCCAAGTGAGGATAGGGCTTAGAATCCTAAATGCCATCAGCAGGTACTCTGATCATTCTGCGATCATTCTGTTTCATACAACCTGGCTTTTTTAAGATGCTACATTTTGGTATAAGTATAATACATTTTTTACTTTATTGCTTTCTTTAAAATGACCCTCCAATATTTGTATGTCAGCTTTTGGCTTTGATCCTTAATGTAAAACATTTTTGCTGTGACGTTGGACTTAGGAATCGCAGTCATGCCACATTTACCTGTGGGGCTCGTACAGTTAAGTCACTCAGTGGGAGGAAAACACACACAAAAACAAGAACTGGATTGAGATGAAAATTGAATTTGAGAGTAGAAGTAGGACCGCAACCTCTCACATGGCATTGAAGCTTTGGTTCTGAGTGACGGGGCTCAGTTCGTGATAAAGAAACATTTTTAATTAAAAGGAACACATACTCATTAGGAAAAAAATAGAAAATTCAGAAAAATAGAAGAAAAACAATTAGTATTAACACTTTGGTGCATCACTTTCCAGTTTCTTTTCTTTATATAGTTGAGGTCATAGTATGTATAAAATTTTATGGCTTATTTTCTTAACCTTAGAATTTAACAGAAAATAAATAAGGCTTTTAAATTTTTTATTTAGCAGTATGAAGGTTATTTGCTTAACAAAACAAAGTGGAATGTTTTTAGTATTTCTTTGAATTCACCTTTACCCTAGTAACTGAATCTATGTAACTACACTTTAAAAAAATATTGATTGATTGATTGATTGATTTGCGAGAGAAAGAGATCTTTGTTGTTCCACTCATTGATTCATTCATTGGTTGATTCTTGTATGTGCCCTGACCGGGGATCGAACACACAACCTTGGTGTATCAGGATAATGTTCTAACCAACTGAACTACCCAGCCAGGGCTGTAATTATAATTTATATAATCTTAATTCTTAATATCATTGAGCAAGCCCTTGTCCTCAGATACAAGCACTGCCACCTGCAGTATGATGACCACTGTCCTCCCAGAGTGAGCCACAGTCTGGCAGTGGCAAGGCTGCCCCAGAACTGGCCACACCAGAGAGCCCAGGCAGCAGAGTGCCGGCAGAGTGGCAGTCCACACTGTCTCCTGATGGTCATCTTCTTATCATTTCAAACCCTCATCTTTTAAAAGTCCTCCTTTTCCAGAATCTTATTTCCTATTAAAAATGACCCCAGAAAAGTAACTATTGAACTTGTAGGCCACATGCAAATTTAAGGAAACAGAAGGTCGAATGCACTCATAAGTTCATGATATAGGACCTTCAGATGGAGGAAGCTTTAACCAAAAAATTGTCTTTTTCACTAAAAATATGGCACTACCCCCTGGAGATCAGGGGTTGCATGCTTTTTGGCTTTGAGTTACAACCATCACATTTTTAAATGAAGCGTTCAGTTCAACCAGTATTAGTGAAAAGGACATCAGCTAGGTCTTAGAGCAAAATAAAAATGAATCTTTTTAAAAGACCTTTTCCCTTCTGGGTGCTTTTATTCTAGTAGAGGAAATAAGACGCATACACAAGATAGTATAGTCAGTGTGTAATCTCAATGCTATGTAAAATCGGGAGGGAAAAAGGAGAAGTTAGTTCTGGTAGGAGACAGAAGAATGCATCAGGAAGGAAACAAGATGAGAAGAAATATGGATTGAATTTTATCTTGTACAGATAGGCAAGGCAGTGAAAAGAGCCTGCACAAATAAGTTCAAGGCACGTTCAAGAAATGATGAGTGGCCTGCTTTCAATTTTGTTGTTTCTTTTTTAAATAACTCTGGAGGAAATGCAAAGAAATATGCAGGAGAGAATAAAAAATCATCCAGAATCCTGTTACCCAGAGAAAAGTGTGAACATTGTGATATGTTTCCTTCCATTCGCCTTTCCACACGTGCAGTTAGATGAGACTAGAACAGATTTAAAGGTCACATGTGGCTCCTGGAGAAGTGTTGCTGACATTTGTAACTCATACGCAAACACTGACACATACCCAGGCGCCTCTGGTAAGTTCAAGACAGTAAGCCTCTCCCGCGCCCGTGTACATCGGGCCGTGTGCCTGTGGATGGTTGCCTCACACTCTGCATTGAACTCGAGACTGAGTTCAGGTGAAGGCTGTGTGGCTCCTAGTAAGTGGGCCTTGCAAATCGGTTTCCTGTTCATGTGCCAACAAATAGATGAGTGGATCTATGTACATTTTCTAGAACATAAAGTTTTAGCCTTGAAATTCTAATTTTCATTCAAAAATGAAAATTTTTTTGTTCTTGAGTTTAATCTTTATTTTAAAATTCAAACGGTACACATAAGAATAAAGTAAAAATTACCTGATAAACACCATCCAGAGATAACATATATTAGCAGATGTTTTCCCAGCCTTTTTTTCCCCCCTGCTCCTAAATTATGGTCATCTTCTCTGTATCAGTAAATACCAGTCAGTATCCTAGATTTTGGTACAGATTGCTAACATGCTTTCCAGCTATTTGCTTTCCCACCAGTAATTATACTAAAGGTGGGTATAAGCCATCTAATTGTTTTGGTAAGTTCTATTGAAGTGTAACAGAAAAGTGCAAAGATCGTAAGTTTATGATCTGATGAGCTTTTAAGAAGTAAACACACTTAAAGAACCAACACCCAGATGAAGAAACAGAACATTACCAGCAGCCCGAGAGGCCACCCTCATGGCCTCCTTCAGTCACCAGGGGTCACCAGTACTCTGTCACCCGCCCAGTCTGTAATCTTCACTGATCTGAGGGGTAAACAATATGTTTTTTTTATTTCTGATTACTGTTATAAAGTCACTAAGATTATTTGTAAAATTCATTGCAGGGTCTAGTTTTGAAGGTTTTAATCTCCTCCATGAGAGGCATGAATGGCATCTGTTTAAGGTGCAGACCATGATGACCTGACATAGTGGAAAAGATCAAAGCAAAGATTCTACAGTGTGACCTTTGTGATAATGCATTATTTTCTCAGTAAACATTTGGGTTCTCTTGGGACAGGCACTGTGATTAAAAAAATAAAAAAGCATCTGCCTTTTCTTTTGAAATGATGAATTTCAGTATCTTCTGCAAATAGAGAGTATGTATATATCCTGTGTCTAAACCCCAGTATACTGCTGACCTCTGCTGAAAGCTTCTGTATGATTTGGAGGAAGTTCTTGTGTTCCCTGGTCGCTGCCAGCCTTTCATTCAGCTCAAGCCTGCCTGCCTCTAGCAACTTCTTGTGGTTTTTTTTTTTTTCCTTATGCTGTTTTTCTGCTGTGATAGCAAAATTTGCTTACCAGAATGTGAGGTTTTTTGTGTGACAAGGTCTTCGTAAACATTCTAGCAGCTATTAAAATGAAATATGCAAAAATAATTCTCCCAGGCTGTGGCTTGTATCCAAGTCATGAGATCCAATCCTGGAGCTTGACACCAGAGAGGGAGTAACTGGCTGCTCTTTTTCTCTCCAGGAATTGACAAGGAGAACGTTGAACTCTCCCCAACCACCGGGCACTGTAATAGTGGACGGACTCGCCATGGATCCGCAAGCCAGGTGCAGAAGCAAAGAAGCGCTGGCAGTTTCAAACGTAATAGCATTAAGAAGATCGTATGAAGCCTTCTTTCTTTCCTTTTTCAAAGAGACTTAACTTCCACGGGCTCTTCACCAGTGACCCTATCACCACCATGCTGCACTTCATGTTCGTAAAGAGCCTGTCCGTCCGTCCATCTGCCATGTTGCCAGATGATCAACTCTTGGAAGCATTGCCTAAATTTAATGCTGCTTTTTCTTTAACCTTTTTTCTCCTACTTTTGGTGTGTCTGGTTTAAGCAAGTGTTCAGAACAATTCCAAGGAAAGTGGGAGGTCAGGACACTTGGACTGAGAACACCCCCATTGTGAGAGAGGACGGGTTCTTGAATATGCTACTGCTGGCCAGCCGTGAAAGCCATTTGCACAGAGCTCTGCCTTCTACGTGTCCCTTTCATCATGCAAAGTAAAGTGTTAGTCCTATTTACACACTTCCCAAGGTAGAAGTTTATGGGAGAAATATTATAACCCCAGTGTATTTAATCTGACTTTTAGCTGTGGACTTTTTTTTACCTTACAAAGCTGAAGGAACCATAGAGGTCAAGCCTCAGTGACTTCGCACCATAAAGCCACAGGCGAGGTACTTTGTGGGGTGGAGGGATTAACTGTTTTGTAGTGGGTTCTTAAGAAATACTAACAGTTCAGTATTAGCAATAATTACAGGAAGATGAGTGTAACCACATATATCTTAACATTACTGAATTAAAGCAATGGGTTCTGAGGCCTTATCCAAACTCAGCCATTCAAACTAGTTTATTTTTTTCCAGCTGATTATCTGTTAACCTTTAAACATGCTAAAAGTTGTTGTATTTTGCTTTGGTAAGCCAAAACTATACTAACTATAGTAATTACACATTTTCCCCCTCTTATTCCTCTTTCCAAAATAATTCTGAGCAGGGTAATCAGTGAACAAAGTGTTGAAAATTGTTCCTAGAAGGTAACTTTTATAGATGTTTGCATTAGCTCCATAGCAAAGTGGAATGGTACGTGACTTTTTGAGTAGCTATTGCTTTTCTTTTGTTTAATACTTTCCCCAGAAACAGGGAATATGGTGTATATTAACAAAACTGTCTTTGATAAAACATAGTTTAATGTCTTATATTCTTCCCCCTTCCCTCCAAAAGAATCAGGAATCTCTTTAGCAAAACATTTGGATCGTATATGATAGAATTGCATTTAATCACTGTGAAAAGACTAGTCAGCCTAGTGTGGCAGTAGGGGACCTTCAGAGGTGCTGCTGTACTGAATTGGATGGATTATAATGGCCTGGGGATTTCCGTAGTAATGCAGATCTGGTTTCTTTGGGGTACCTGCAGTGTGCAAATTAATGTGACTTCAGTGAGCATACTAGTATCTGGATGTTAAAATTTAGGACTAAAACATATTTATTACAAAAAGATACTCTCCCCCTAGTGCCAGGTTCCCTCTATATTTTAAGATGTAATGGCTTAAGGAGGGGAAGAGAAACCTACGGGAGGGGGCAGTTTCCTGTAGTGCTATTTCATAAGCGGACTTCAGTAAATTAAATTCCACAGCTAAATCAATAAATAATGGTACATGTAAGTGTTCTGATTTTAATAATATAACACATTTCACATTTATCCACACAGTAACAATGTAATATGTTGATGTAAATAAAATTGCTTTTGATATTCAGAAATAACAAGAATTTAATCTTTTTAATTTGTTTACAGTCCTGGGAAAAGTAAGAACCAGTTGCCAAAATAAAAGGAAAAAAACTTTAGTACTAATAAGTATTTTAACATAGAATTATGGGAAAATATTGAAGACAGGTGCAATTAACTAAACTTTTGTTTTTAACTATTGTAGAGGCTGCATTAGAATAGAATGTGTGTAATAGCAGAGCAACTAAGACTATAAAGAAGCTCAGACTAGAACTGAGCTTAGAAATAGGTCATTAACAGCCCAATGCCAAGGATGCCGAGCTGCTGTTCGGGGCTGGGGTCTCGCACACCCAGCGCTCACAACTTTGGCTCCCGGAACAAAAGCAAATGGGAGCCTTCAGCCATGCGGGTCCTCCGTTTTTCCTCTTTGTTGGCGGGTTTGGTGCATATGACAGCGTGTATTATGCTATTTTGCTTCCCCCATCAAAATAGATCAACTTCCAAAGGTTTACTGTTAAAAATACTTATTTTTCCATAAACAAGTTTTCCAAGGTATGATATTTCTTAAATTTATTATTTCCCTCTAGTGTATCAATGGAATGAATTCACTTGAAGTACCTCATGAAATGATCAGCGTTGTACAAATCAAAATTGAGCCTTCTTTGAACTGCAAAAATACTTTTGACCAGTACTTCCTAAGAATTGGAAAACTTTACCAAGGTTTAAAATTTTCCTTGTTTAAAGAACTTCTGACTTTTGAGGAAAATCTAGCTTTCCAAAAACTAAAATGAACAACAGACCTCTCACCAGTATGCTTCCCCTGAGAAATGAAATTCTCTTTTAGGCCTCATACCTGTAATCTGCACGAGAAAGTCTGACATTGGGCACGTTGCCCACTTTGCAAAATCTGATGTAAGTTTTATAAAGAACATCATAGGTCATGAGTTTTTGGTTTGTGGATGTTTCCGCTAACTTTTTAAAGAGGAAAACGTGAACTCCTCACATCTGTGTTGTGCATCATCTACCTGCTTTATCACTGCCCCAGCCCCAGGGGTGTGCCCCTGTTCGCCAACGTGGAGATGCGGGTCACTAGCTTCCGGGGAGAGTGGCGAGCACTCTGTCCGTTTCCACTCAGCACCCAAGCACCCGCTCATCCCTGGGCGCGGCTGCAGGGCCGCAGTGAGAGGTCAGCTGCCACGCCTCAGGAGGGATAGGCTGGGGGCCAGCGCAGTGGAAGCCGGCAGCCCTCCCTACTGAGTGGGTTTTAGGGTTTTTCAGTTTTGTTTGGGGTTTTGTTGGTTTTTGTTCTGTTTTTTCATTCTCCCCTCACCCCCTGGCATAAGGAGGCATGTCTTATTCAATGTTATGCAATGGACTTATACAAAAATTCACTCTTAGTGTCAGCCACACAATTTTTTTTAATGCAGTATATTCACCTGTAAATAGTTTGTGTAAAATTTGACAGAAAAGTATATTTACTACACTGTAAATACATGTGATGATATATTGTATTATTTTGCTTTTTTGTAAAGCAGTTAGTTGCTGTACATGGATAACAAACAAACATTTGATTATTCTCGTGTTAGTATTGTTAACTTTTTCCTGCGACTGCATTACATCATTTAAAGAAAATGCTGTGTATTGTAAACTTACATTGTATATGAATACTTCCCCTCCTTTCCATCAGACCTCGGCTTTGGCAGTTCGTTCCCTCGTCTGCTCCCTTGTTAATGTGTAAGCAGCCGTCTGCCAGCAGGAGAAATACTGCCCAACAGACAAAACCGCTCATCGTAAGGAGATTGTAGAAATCTATTTCAGATCATTGTTGGCCCCACCCCCTTTCCCTCCCTGTGTATGTACTCTCCCACCCCCCTTTTATAAGTAAAATGTAAATTCAATCTGCTCTAAGATGTGGGGAGTTGTTTAATTTCTTCACACACATCAGTTATGTTTTCTCACACACCCCCTCCTCTGGACTGATCTTTTGAAACATGAAGGCCATTTCCTTTCTTCTAAGGAGGACTTGGGTTCACCACCCTCCCACCCTGCCATGGGTTTCTATTTCCAGAACCTCTCAACTAAAGGTAAGATGAGTAATTTTGGTGAAATATGTAGGGGAAGAAAAAGTTTCCCTTTAGCCTCTTAGGGCTCCTGGCTGGGTCTGACAATTAAACTGACGAATGAACAGTAGAGAAGCATGCACATTTATTTAATGTAAGTTTTATGTGATATGGAGTGTTCTTACGGAAATGAAGGCCTCCAAAAACAGTTAACCCGAGTATGTCTGTGCTGCGTTCATGGTGACATGGGACCGAACCCACACTGTCTCCAAGGTATGCCTGTGTCCCCAAAAGGTTGTGCTGCGTCCTTGACCCTACGCTGAGTCAGACTAGTCTTGATAAAGAGAACCCTGTGGGGTTACAGGGTTCAGAATCTGCCCCCCACGGGGGGTCACACTGGAACCTTAATTGGGCCCTTTCCTGGTCAGAAGTTCAGGGATCATTGCCCAACTTCAATATGTTTAAAGGGAGATGTCAGCTGACTTATTTGTCCAAAGAAATATTTTCAGTGGGTTATAACTGCACCAAGCCCTTCGCCAGGCGTAGCAGAAGCAAAAAAGAAAGGGAAAAGCTTGGCCTCTGCCTTCCATGAGCTCACAGTTTAGTGAGGAAAACAGCCACATAACCAGTGACCACAGTATCCCAAGGTGTGGACCGGGTTCTTGGACCGTGGCAGTGACTGGCAGGGCTGGTGGTGAGGGTTTGGGTCTTGGAAAATGGCCACCGTTTTGCCCTGGTGGAGCTTTGTCCACCAGTTGATCTGTTGAAAATAGGGCTGTGACATCCTGATTGCATAAGGAGGTCACCGAGGCGGGGCCTGAGAAGGCCTCATGACATTGTCGTGATCACAGCTGGTCCCATCTTCCCGGTTACACCCTGGGCCTCCAGATAGAGGTGCCATGCCCTGTTCAAGGTGCTCAGTACATGGTTGTTAAATAACAAGTCTTTGTCATCAGAGAACTATATAAGTAGATTTAATAGAAGACCCCATTCTCAATAGCATCCCCATGCAAATCCTTCCCAAATTGGAGATGATGTATATAAAGACCTATTGAAAACTCTAATCCAGACTTTGAGATTTCACGTAGCAGTAATATTTCCAAAATGTGTTTTGTCAGCTTGTGCATTTAGAAAAACAAAATATATTTAAAAGGCCATTTCAACCCCACAAGAATAGGGAAGGCAAGGAATCACTAGATAAAGTACAGTTCTTTAAAAAGGAACTAATCTTGCTTGATGAAAGTCTCTGTGTTGTGTTTATTTTCCTCCTGTGGCTGCTGAGCCTGTCCGCACAGCATCTGTCAGCAGACTGGTGTGTGAGGAGGTCAGGCAGAAGGGCGGGTAAGTGGGGGCAGACCGCGCCTCTGGATGTGGAAATCTAATATTGTGTAGAGTTCTAGTTCTTCTCCAGTGAAATCCCACTTCCTATCCAGATTCCTACTGGGAGAGAGTGTGTCCAAAATAAATGACCCAAGGGTTCACTTTATAGAATAAACAAAGCAGAGCTAAGAAAGAAAAAACAATTAGGAGCCTTGTTGGAAATTTTTCTTACTATAAAGGACACAGAAATGTTTATTTAATAAAACTATGATAACATTCATTAGACTAGATGAGTAGAATGGAATAGGCAAAAGGTCCATATTATGCTATGGTTTCATAAAAACACCAGTAACTCAAACTTGCTTAAAAGCCGCAACAGTTCTGCTCACCCTGTTCTCAGCGCCTCAGATGGACTGACCATTGTGCAGAAGGACAGAGATGAGACAGTGGTACCCAGCCCTGAGATGGTAGCACTGTTCACACTTCAATACTGTGGCCACAGCCACATGGGGCTCTTGAGCACTTAGAATGTGATTTAAGCTAAATTTGAATTAAATATAGTTACTTGTGGCCAGTGGCTACCAGATTGGAGGGCCTAATACTAGTCATTAAGGGCCTGAGGCCAGATGTGTGGTAACTTCTGTCACAGTCACTGCCAGAACGTGTCACACAGCTCCGCAGAATCACAAGGGTCAAAAAGAGCTATCCTCCCCTACCCAGAAGGAGGAGAGCTGGAAGTGTTGGCCAGGAGCATTCATGTTTCCCATAATGGGCAAGGACTTGTACACCTAAAGCAGTGGAAGAAATCCTAAAGATTACGTGTTGACTCCCTTAATAGATTAAAATCTCCCATGTCCAAAAAAATAAAAACACCTAAAATTTAAAGGCCAACAAACTGGGAAATCGCTCTCATTACAAAGAGGTCATAAAAATCAATTTTAAGAAAAGACCCAAGTAGAAAAAGAAGCAAAGGATGTAAATCCCACAGAAAAGAAATATTGTACCAATTGCTAATTGTAATACTATCTGATGGAAAAGGTTATCACACTCATTAGTAAACAAAAAAGATGCAAACCCAAACAGCAAAATACCGTTTTCATCTGTCATATTAGCAAAGGTTTATTTAACAAACACATAGTACCAGTCAAGAGTGCACTCAGCCTCCTCTTCCCTTATCACTAGCCTTAGACATGTCCACACCATCCACCCAGAAGTACTCTGTCTGGGAATCTAGCCGAGAGATGTGAGTGAGTGTAAAGCTAAGACACCAGGACCTGCCTCTGTTCCTTCGGACCTCAGTGCTTAAGGGATCTCAAGACCCAGAAGAGAGTGAGTTGATATCAATGGCAGGGCCATGCTCTCATCAGCTGACTCCAGTGGGATTTTGCGCACATTCCTCCGGTGTCTGTGTGTGTGTGTGTGTGCACTTACCTTTTTAACACAGGTTTTACCATTTGAGGCCCATATTCCTGGGTGACCCAGATGAGAAGAGGACCTTTGGCTCTCAGCAACTTCATCTCCACTTGCTGCTTCCGCAGGGGAGACCCTTCCCCTGGCTTCTTGCTGCTAGCTACCCCTGACGTTCCACACATGAACTCGGCTGTCTCCCACAGCCCCACACGGTGGCGCTATAATTAACTCTTTTAAGGTGAGAAATGTGAGGCACAGAGCCGTTACGTGATTTATCCAAGGGAAGAGGCAGTGGTTAGGGAAGGTGGCACTGAGCATCATGAAAATACTCTAGGAGAGTCCACATGGAGTTCTATAAGAGCAGAGCTGTGAGGGCAGCTCACTCAGGGAAGGCCTCTTGGAGGAGGTGGCATTTGAAGACTGGCTACGGGGTGAGGGAAGGGAGGACATTTCCAGGTGGAGGGAACTGCATGTGCAAGGCAAGCTGGGCTTTTCATTGGCCAATTCAATGTGGAGTCATTGTCTTGGAACCGAGGCCCATGCCACACACACTCCTGGGGGATAGTCAATGCTCACTAAGTGCGTGACAGACAGTAACTGTGTTTACTGTTCTGCCGAGTCTTAACGGAACAGAGGGTGGAGCAGAAAGCCTGCCTGCTTCCTGCCTATGCTGAAGACCGACATGTTTTTCTTCTTGGCAGCAGGGGGCAGCAGAGAAGGCTGGGAGCGTGGGAAGGTCAGATCCAAGGGGACTCCAGGCCCGGGAGACCTAAGGAACCTGGCGGTAAACGCTGGTGCCCCCGCCAAAAAGCACTTTTAGGAGCCATTTCTGCCTCTGATGACAGAATTTGGAGCCCAGCTGGATAGCATAAATAAGGTGTTGGCATTCTTCTCAAAATCCTGGGAGGAACGTCAGCAACCAGTACGTCCTGCTTCTTCCTTCTGAGGGTCAGAAAAGGCTCTGGATGGACACCCGTAGTGAGTAAAACCTCCGGATTCCCGGACACCCCTCCCGGCCAGGAAGGCCAACGTCTCCAGATGCCCTGCTCACCTTGGACACAGCCCAGCCCAGCCCAGGGTCCTGGGCACCCCCAGCAGCGCTGGCTGCGTCTGCAGTCAAGCTCTGCTCTCCGAGCGTATTTCAGGATGAGTGTGGAGACAAATGGGTTCACACCAACTTCTTTTTCTCCAGAACGATAATTATTCATGGTTAAAAAAAAACAAAAAACAAAAAAAAACAGCAGGTTGTGAACAGGAAGAAAACTGTGGGTCCTGATTCAGATCCAGACAACATGGCTGATGACGTCAAGGCCCATAAATGAAAAATCAATAATACTTCCCCCATTTAGTCTGGTTCTAAACCTCTCTGTGCTGACGTTGTGAGGTGCGAGGCACGTTACATTCATTTGCTCATGAAAAACCTATAGGACCTCTAAGACAGGATCTATCCCCACTTTACACATAGGAAAACTGAGCCCAGAGACATTCCCTTGTCCAGAGTCATGGGGCTAAATGGGCAGCAGACCTTGGGATCGCAAAGCCTGACTTCTAATAACCTTTCATAACTTCTATAGACTATGTACCCCATAGGTATCAGTTTTCTGCAGCTGCTATAACAAGGTACCACAAACTTGCTGGCTTAAAACAACAAACATTCCCTCACTGTTCTAGAAGCCAGAAGTCTGCAACTAAGGAGTTGGCAGGGCCACACTCCCTCCAGAGGCTCCAGAGAGATCCTTTCCCACACCTTCCAAAGCTGCTGGGGGCTGCCGGCATGCCCTGGCTTCTGGCTGCCTCCATCTTACCTCCACCCCCAGGGCCTCATTGCCTCCTCTTCTGTTTGTGCCAAATCGGCCTCTACCTCCCTCTTGTGAGGATTCATGTGACTGCATTTAGGGTCCACTCAGCTCACCCAAGAAAACAGCCTCATCTCTGGGTCCTTTAATTAATCACATTTGCAAAGACTCCTTTTCCAATAAAGTAACATTTACAGGTCCCCTGGATTAGGATGTGGGCACCTTTGGGGGGCCATCTTTCAGCCCACCATACTTATGTGCCTATTCCATCCTTAATTTATCCCTTCACAGACCTGAATTTTGTGCACTGGGCATCGTTCTAGGAAAGGGGAGCTAGAAACTCCAAAGAAAAATGACACAGTTGGCCCTGCTCTCCGGGACCTTGTGCTCACGGTGTAACCTTTCATACCTACTTCCCAGATGCTCATGATAAATAGCAGGGGTAAGAAATGTCAACAGCTGGAACTTACTACTTGTGGCACTGTTCTGGCATTTACATATATCCACTCACCTGACACTCACAACAGCCTTATCCCCATCTGTAGGGTGGCTCCGCAGACTGTACCTGTCACCTTTCTGCACAGAATGCTACAGGAGCACAAGGGGTGTGGGTAGTCAAGGAGGAGAGAGTGTGGTCAGGGAAGGCTTCCTGCAGAAGATACCACTTCCACCGAATCTGGAAGGACAGGAGTTGGCCAGAGGAGGTGGGATGAGGTATGAGGTAGGAGTGAGAAGGTACCCAAGCAGGAGGCAGGAGGGCACTGGGCAGCTCCCAGACAGGAGTGAGGAGGGACAGGTAACAGGAGAGGCCTAGGCCAGAAGATGGGTTCTCAGCAGGGGCTCGACCTGACCAGTCTTGTCTCTCCCTAGAGAACAAGCCAGGATCCCAGCTGCTCCCTCCATGTACTTCCCAGCTGCACCACCGAGGCTGCTACAGCTGTTGGAGATCACCCAGAGGAAGGGGTGGGGGAGGCTCCCAGCCTTCTTGGTCACTTCTCCCCTAAAGGGGCCTCTTGCCTCCTTGAAGCAACCCCAAGGTCCCCAGCCTGCATCTGCTGGGGCTGCACTTTGAGCTCTCTGGTCAAGGAGTTGGGAAGCCTGGGAATCTGGCCCCAGGTCCACCTCTCACGACCTGGGAACCTCGGAAATTGCACCATCTCGAAGCGCCCTTCTAAATGCTGAGCAGGCCCTTCTGGGCTCCCAGAGTCTGGGCCCTCAGCACAGATCACACTACGTCATGACTGCCCAGCTATCAGCTCAGTGAGGACAGGGTCTGTGGCTGTTCTCCTTTCTCCGACTCCCAGGTACTCAACAAAAAGGTGACAACCAGGAGAGAATGTCTGTGGTGCGCCCCTGCTGGCCCCCACAGCACAGCGGTGAGCAACAGAACCAGTCCCAAGCTCATGTCTTGTGGGGGAAAAAGGGGGCCATCAAACCATCACTCAGCAGAGAAAAATGCACAGAAGAACCCGGCAGGACAGCCAGGGGTCAGGCAGGGCTTCCCTGGGGAAGGGACTTTGAATTTGATGGGAACCTGTTTTCTGGGAGAACCAAAGGTCTGCCGTGGGCTCCAGGATAGGCACACCTAGCATTTGTTCACGCTCAGGTCTGAGACACCCCCTTCAGCCAGCTTTTGGGGGATTTGAGAGACAATTCTGCAGCTCCAACAGGGAGTAGTCCCAGCTCCTGCCCATCTCCTTGCTGGGTTGAGCCTCTTGGGTGGGAGAAAATGAGCAGGAGCTGACTTTGCAGGAATGAATACGAGGGTCCCTGAACAGGCAGTGGCCCCAACTTCCATGTCCTTCCTCCCACCAGCTGGCTGACAGGACCTCCAGCAGCCAGCCTCCTTCCCCCCTGCTCTCCCTGCTTCTCTTCCTCCATTTTCTCCTCCATTTCACAAGACAGGTACAAGGGGAAGTAATGCATCCATTAGCTCTAATCTTCAGTCACCCCTAAGAAAGCTACTACTGTTATCCCCATTGTACAGATGAGAAAGCTGGGATGAGGAAACTAGTTTCCTGCTGAGGAGCATCCAGCTAGCAAAGAAGCCCACACTCTTCTGAGAATCCTCCACCCTGATCCCACCTCACCCCACCCCTGCCCCAGGCCTCCCCTTACCTGCTTTCTCACATCTTGGACTCACCAATCCTCAAACTCTGGATCTGTCTTCCCCGAGGGTGCTCCTGTAGGAATTAAAGTATCAAAGGGGAAAAGGCAGCTAAAGGCCAAGTTCATCCCTAAAGCTGGGGCCTAGAGAACAGGGAAACTGGCACTCTCTCAGAGAAGCTACAAAGTGGCTACTGTGTAGGATATATTTGGAGTTGAGCAGGAGACCACAGAGGTGGAAACTGAGTCCCAGAGGGGAGGCCACACAACCTGTGTGCATAACTGGGCCCCAGCCTACCCTGCAATCCCTGAGTCCCTGCACTGTTCTTGGCTCCTGAAGATGCTGAGGCAGGGGCTTTCTCTGGACCCTCTCTTGGCTGAAGATCTGGGGACACGAAGGTGATTTAGATACATCATGCCCTGGAGGGTTTCCCAGCATGGTTGGAGAGATGGACACCCCACCAGAGAATTATAAAACTAGATAGGTATCTGGAGGAAGGGACTAGAATTGAGACTAATCAGCAAGATGGGGCGCCATCAAGGAAGTCTTCTTGGAGGAAGAAACCTCTGAATGAGCTCAAAAGCATAAGTGGGGGTGGGCTCATTGGAAGCCTGTTTCGGGGTTAGGGGTAACTGGTGCCACAAGGGTTTGACATGCTGAGCAACAAGGTAGAAGGAGGAGAGGAGAGCTAGGTCAAGTCCTGTAGGGGCCCCCAGGCAGGGCTGGGCGTCACCATGGGTAGCTGCAGTAAAGTCTCAGCTGAGCACTACTGGGAGGAGGTTAAGGTCCAGGCCGGGAGGCTGCTGCCAGTCCTTAGGACTGAGATTCTGTCCTGGGCTCTGAGCTTGGGCATCCAGGACTCCCAGAGAAGGGTGAGGGTGGGGACCCAGGAAAGGGAGAGAACCTCCCTAGGTGTTGGGTGTTCCTGGGCCCTGCAACAGGCAAGCCCAGTGGAATTTCCTAGCTTTTCCATTTGCCTGCCTGCCCGTGGTATTCTCTCTACCTCCTCTGTCCCCGAGGTCTCTGCTCCTCCTCTTTGCACCCTTCCCCAGCCCAGTGGTGGTCCCAGAGTGCTGTCAGGGACGATTGTGTGTTATTAGGCCCGGAGACTCTTCTTTCCAAGGCAGCACAGAGAAGGTTAAGAGTAGGGCGCCTAGATGCATCCAGATCGAGCCTGGATAGGTAATCCTGGCCCTGCCTCTCACAAGCTGTGTGGCCTAGGGTAAGTAGTTCAACCTCTCTGGGTCTCAGCTTCCTTGGACACGCTTGTAACACTCGAACACGCTACTATATGAAGCACCAAGGGCATAAAGAGTGCTCCGTACCCATGAAGGGTGCAGGATGGGTTGGCCACGGGTAGGGAGACTGAAGCCGGAGGAGACGCTGTTGGAGTCCAGCCGAGGTGGTCCGGGGCTCAGGCCTCCTTACCGACTTCTCCGGAGGAGGGGCGGGGCCTCTGGGCAGCTCTGTGTTTCCGGACACTTGTCACGCTCCCACCCTCCCGGTTTTCCAGGGGAGGGGACGAGCTCGGTTCGCCGAGGGAAACTGAGTTAGCAGAGGCGGCGGCGGCTCGGGACGCGAGGGGTCAGCCGGCCCGCGTGGCGGCCCCACTCGGAGCAGGGTGGCTCCTTTTGTCTGCAGTCTCCGCGCCGCCGCCGCCGCCGCCGCCGCCTCGCGCTCGGAGCGGCGGGGCTGCAGCGCGGCGCCTGACACGGCCGCGCCCCCGGGCGGAGGGAGGCTGCGCGTCGCAGACCCACGCTGGCGGCCGGCGGCCCCAGCGGGCGCGCGGTGATGGCGGCGCGGGGCGAGCGGCGGCGGACGCGGCGGGCGGCGCGGGGCTCCAGCTGACTGCGGGCCCACCCGGATGGCGGGCGGCGCGGGCTGGGCGGGCGCCCCCGCGGCTCTGCTGCGCTCGGTGCGCCGCCTGCGCCAGGTGTTCGAGGTGTGCGGCCGCGACCCCGACGGCTTCCTGCGCGTGGAGCGCGTCGCGGCGCTCGGCCTGCGCTTCGGCCAGGGCGAGGAGGTAAGGGGACCGCGCTGGGCGCCCGCGCCCCATCACCTGAGCCTCCGCCCCCGCCCCAACATCCTGCTTTCCTTCCCCAGCGGCCTCGGAACCCCTTCCCCCGCCCCTCCCCCAGCTCCCTTGCCTTCTCTCCTGCCCGAGGCGGTGGCTTCACCCCGGGAGGACTCCCGCCTGTGCCACCTCCTGTCCCCGCCAGAGCTGAGGACATCGAGCTCCCCCTGCCCTGTCGGACCCTCGCTTTCCACCATTAGCGCCAGTGCTGCGAGCGTCACGCGTCACGCCCAGGGTGGCCTCTCTACCCATCTTCCATGACCCCCAGTCCCCCTGACCGGTCTGCAACCCGCTCAGGGTTTGGGGGAATAAGCTGTCAGAACTCGGCCTCTGGACCCCCGCCCCCTCCCTCCCTGTAGCGACTAAGACGCGGAGGTTTGTGTGCACGAAATTCCAGGACCCTGTGGGAGGTGTGCGCCTGGCTGGGCCTAGCCAGGGGGTGGAGAGGACAGCTAGGGGCGCTCTGCAGCTTGGCTCCTTGACTGCACCCCCTGCCTAGAATACAGAAGGAGGTGTCTGCCTGTGGCCACCCAGGATTCTGGGCACTTGCTCCTGCTTGGTGCCCACCACCACCACCCCCGCCCCCATTCAGGCTCCCATCGGCAAGCTTGGCCGGCAGCTGGCTGTGTTGGCTGCGGCAGGCCTGCCAGAGCCAGCCTTGGGGAGCAGCAGCTGAGCAGTGTTTCCTGGGGTGGGCCTGCGTCTATTTGGGGAAAGCAGGAGTTATGTTGTTAACAGGGCTGACATCTGAGGGTTGGCGCTGCCAGCGGGGTGAGCAGAGGAGTCTCGGTAAACACCCCATATATCAGTGTCCTCTCATGCCATGGGCACAGGGACTGGTGACTATGTCTGGGGGGAGGGCAAGTCACCTGCCTGCAGGTGAGCATCCCCACCCTCCTGCTACTGTGCATTCCGAAATGGTCAGGGGACAGAAGCCCTGAGTAGTGAGTTTCCAAGGACAGGTAAGGCCTCTGGCTGTGCATGGGGAGCACAGGGCCACAGGCCTCAAAAGGGGCACTGGCTGGCATTCTGTTCCTGGGACAGCTCAGGCCTCACGTTTCAGAACGTGGGAGAAGCCGGGGCATGGCTAGATTGGATCCATGCCTCCCTGTCACCTGCAAGTGGGAAATAATCGATAATCATCTCCCCCTGCCATGGGCATGGCCCAGACCTGTGGGTCCCTGGGAGCAGGAGGTGGAAGAGGATAAGGCAGGGGTCCAGTGTGAGGGCTTAGGTACCCCATCTCAGCATGATCACTACTGTGGTTCTGTTGGAGCCCCCACGTCTTTCTGCAGACCGAGCCCACCCCCTGCCCTTCCTGGCTTTGCTCGGGGGCACCTCCACAGCCACCATGTTCTTTCTCCTTTCACAAAGCTGGCCAAGCCCGGGCGTCCCCTGGAGTGGGCTGAGCAGCCCCGGGCATGGGGACAGCCCGGCTCCTTCCTCTCAGGACATTGGCTGCAGGCAGGAAGAAGTCGCTGGCTCTGGGTGGAACCTGGAGTTCCAGAACCGCAGAGCCGCCATGGTGGGAAGGGCTTTCCAGCCATCTCTGGCCCGAGGCCAGTAGGCCCTGAGCCCCAGCACCCACCACCGTATTCCTGAGCTGGACAGCTCTTGCCATTAGAGCCTTCTCCCTCATACACTCTAGACCCAAAGCTGCTTGTCCCTTAGCCATCGAGGATCTACACAGGGACTCACGTGGGTCTCTCTTCCACGTGGCAGCCTTATTTGAAAACAGCACTCCTGCCCCCCTCACTCCTTCCCACCCATCTTCCCTTCTCCAGGCCAAATACCCCCAAGACATTCTCATAGGACCCAACAGGGGCCCTGGAGCTGCCATTCACTGTTTCTGTGACTCAGTTTTCCTAGTAGTAACATGGAGGGGCTGGGCCAGAAAACCCTGCTGGGCCATTTCAGCCCCAACACTCACACACACGCAGACGACTCCGGGTGAGGCTGCCTTTTGACTGCTGCACCTCACTTTCCACTCGTATTAAGTTTCTGGTCACCAGAGCCCCCGGGGATCTTTTGTAGGAACCTCTGCCAAGACAGGAGTCTCTCCATCCTAGAGGAGGGTCAGTGATTTCTTTCTGTTGAAAGCATGCTATCCTTACAGAAGCAGTGTATAGGCACTGTAGAAAATGAGAAATATGGACAAGCAAAAGTCCTGTTGCCCAAGGAGCCCCACTGTGACACCTTGGTCACATGCTTCCAGAGCTGTTTCTATGCTTGTATGTGGATTTTCTCTAGAATGTGAGATCATGCTTTGCCTAATGTTTTGTAGCCTGATTTTTCTCCCCAGTAAAGGATTAGCATTTTTCTGCTTCAATAAATCCTCATCTCATTTAATATGCAGACCTTATTCAGTTTTCGTATTTGGCCCTAAAAATGTCCATTTTTGCTGTTTTGTTTAAACCGGTTTTCTTTCCAGAACTGTGCAACCATGCAGTCCATCCAGGTGTTGTGACCCCTAGGTCTCTCTCATTCAAACGCAATTTTTAAAAAAATAATCCCGACTGTAGAAGAGATGAGGCCTGTTGTCTGTGTCAATAATTTTTGAACCTAAACCTGTTACTTGGCCCTATTTCTACTAAATTTCATCTTATTGATTCCATTGCACTGTAACAGACACAAGAGAGAATATCAGACCCTACTCCTGTCCCTCTCAGAGGCTGCGCTGCCCTCAGGTTGCAGAAACTGGTGCTGGCTGTTGGAATTCGCAGGGCTGGTGGTAACACAGGGCAGCACCACGGACAGGGCCTGGGAGGGGCGGGTCTGCGTGCACTGGATCATGGACTGAGCAACCCACAGAAATGCACTTTGCATCCCTGCTCACTGAATATGCATTACGAAATAGGATTGCCATTTCCCCGCAGGTAGAGAGCCCTTCAAAATGCTAACAGTTTCCAGTTTCTATTTCATTTGTTTAAAAACCAGGTAGAGACATTGGTTTTCCGTACCCATTAATGCTCCAGGGTAGATGACTACCATTCATTAGATATGGGGTTCAGTGAATGTCAGTTATCCACCTTTTACCAACCACCCCCCAAAACCCAGGTTACCAGGATCAAATGCTTTGCAAAAATTAAAATAGACTAACTTTCAAAGTATAATATAAAATAAATACTCATGAGGCCATACTGATATAAATAAATGATTCAATGAATAAATAAATACTAGGAAACTCTCCTGTACAGAAGAAATTCAAATAATTTATGTAGATAATTCCTCATCATGGGGGTGGAGCCTAAGTTTCCACCCTGAAGTGTCAGATGTGACGGTGGCTGCCTCTAAAGAGCGCAGCGTGGAAAGGAGGAAGGGGCAGCTCCACAGCGGGAAGCCTGGGTGGCAGCGCCTTGGGCCAAGGGCCATGGCAGTAACAAGTTAGTAGATACGATGGGATGAGAGTGGCACTTCACCTCTGTAGTCTCCCTCCCAGGACGTCACCCCCCCCCCCCGTGGGAAAAACATCAGAGAGTCCCAACACCTGAGGGGCGTTCTACCAAACACCTGACTAGCACTCCTCAGGTGGGTCAAAGCCACAGAGAGTCAGAAACTCCCAGCGTCCAGCGGAGCCTAAGGAGACAAGGCCACTAAATGCACTGTGGCATCGTGGGTGGGCTCCTGGAACAGGGAGAGGACATTAGGTAAAAACTAAGGAAGTCGGGGTCAAGTACGGACTTTAGTTAATAATAATGCTATTAGGCTGGTCTCTGATAGCTCCCTGATTTATTGTTGACTTAGGAATCCTAGCAGAAAAGAGAAGACACAGAAATGTGATGGAAGCGTAAGTAATGTATGAGACACAAAGCCTGGTCTTCTAAAGAATGTAAAACTAGTGTAAAACCACTGCCCCAACCCTGGGAGCCTGTGATGCAGGGCGAGCAGGATCAGTGTGACAGGTGCCTGGAACGATGGCCCAGTGCCCTGAACCCAGGCTGACGTGGAAGTGCTTAGTCCAGTATCTGCACGGAGCAGGCACACTGTCAGACTTGCTGCTGCAGCGATTGTTATTATTTTCTAAACACTTGCAGGCATCTCTGAGAGGCTCTTCAGGGCTGGGGACTTCCTGGGGGTTGAGGTCCAGGTCTGGAACCAGCCTCTGTGTCCTCAGCCCAGCCTCCTTGTCCAGCCTGGTGTGCCAGCCCCTCCCTGGGCTGTCTCGGGACGCATTTCCTGTTACACACCCTCCCTTTTCCAGTTGGAAGACCTTCCCTCTTGCTAGAGAAGTGGAAGCAGAAGTAGTTGAGTGTGTCTCTGTCATCCACTAACACAGCACCATCTGCGGGCTTGTCCTTCCTGCTGGGACTGGAGCTCCACTCCAGCATCCCAAAGCGGGCTGTGAATTGTTTGGGGAGATAAAGCTGCTCTAGCTGACTGGACCCGTCTGTCATCCCCTCCACCCCATCTCTGCAGCTGCCCCTGGATGGGCCAGAAGCACAGGAACACCATGCCTGCTTGTTTATACTAAACAGGAGGTGAAATAAAGGCCCCAGTTGGGCTCCTTTAGTCCCCACGTCCCCTCTGGATGAACGGCTGCGGGAGAGATGCTGGTGCACCTGGCTTCCTCCTGGGGTCTGAACTCTCAAAGGGGTTGGGGTGCTGGGATGGACCAAGAGTGAGCAGGAGCCAGTCCCAGGGCTGCATCCACCTCTGAGATTCCTGGGCGGCCCCAGGCAGGGTAGTCCTGAACTAAAGCGGGGCTCTGCCCAAGGGCTGGGGATTGGGTGCTGAGGAAGAAGTAAGCACACCCCTACATCTGCAGCTGCAGCTGGGAAGTGGAGAGGGGCCAGGAGGAGAGGCTGAGCGGAAGGTAGGGCCAGATCAGGAAGGGTTCAGGCAGCTGTCAGTGGGCAGTGGGAGCACATGGCCAGAGGAAGAGGGCCTGGGCTGGGACAGGGGGTGTGGAAGGCCTGCAAAGCCCCAGCCAGTCCCCCCTGAACTGCAGAATTTAAGGCTCTTTTGGAGAACAGGCCCCCTCTATGTGTCCCACCCTAATGGGGCCCTGGTACAGACGACAGCTGGCAAAACAGAAGGAAGGCCCAGGTCCTGTGCACCTCGCAGGATTGCGTGGGGGCACCTGGGGCCCGTGAGTGGAAAGCCGGACAGGAGTGGGCGCGGAGAGGCCTTCTGCTTCCTGTTTCTACCCACCTGGGTACAGCCCTGTGCTCCTGAGGTTGGAGGTCATTGTGAGAGTGGGGACCGAGGCCTAGGTCCCTTGGGAGCAGGGAGTGAGCATGAGGCACTGAGCTCTGGGCGTGGGATGGGGAGGGCAGGGACAGGACCCAGGTGGGCCGTCAGCCCCCTCCAGCCTTGGCTGTACTCTCAGCACAGTTTGGCTGTGCCGGGATCAGCTGAGCTCCCTTGGGTGCTGGGCATTCACCCTTTCATAGGTGGATGCTAAAAGGTCAGGGTCACCAGGTGAGGCAGGGGAGTGGCTTTCAGACTTGCGTCTGACTCTGATGCCCAGGAACCTTCCCCAGCTCCAGGAAGAGAACCAAAGGAGCAAAGCAGGAGAAAGGAGGGGAGTTGGTGCGGGGGGAGCAGGGCAGAGGGAGGAGCTCTTCACAGATGGTGAAGGGGGCAGAGCCAGGAGAGGCTGAATGGAGGATTCCTGCATGCCCCCCCACCCCCCGCATGGGCAGGTGCCAGGAACGCAGGAACCTGGCAGGTGGGGGTGGATGGCTGAGAAACGGCTCCTCCTTCCGTGGACTGGGACTGCACTACCGTCTGCACTGGTCAGCCTTGCCTTAGAGGGCAGTGCAGATCTGGGACTGTGCAGCCACCGAGTGCCTGGTGGGTCCCACCCAAGTGCCATGCCCCATGAGACTTGGTGAGGACAGAAACACCCATGTTCATGGGTCAATTTGTGTGGGGTTGGGAGAGGGGCGCTACCCTAGGCCTGGATTGAGTGTGCATGGTGGGGGGCTTCCCTGCCTCCTGCTGCAGCGGCCTCTCTGGCCCACCCAGTCGTCATCCCAACTCCAGGCCTGAGCAGTCCCACCAGGGTGAGCTCCGAAGGGGAGGCTGACCGTTGGCTGGGACTGACCTGTGGAACCGGGCAGGATAGAGGGTGAAATGCCCACTGGCCTGGAAACCAGTGGATGTCATGCCTGGGTTAACTGCTGTCCCCACCCCCACACAATTGGCTGCATACGCTGACATTTTTATCCAATAGTTGTAATGGAAATACTTTTTGCATTTGGTGGTTATCTTAATATATATTCCCAGGATTTAAAAAATTGATTTTCCCCTTAACATCTTGTACACCTACTGTGTATGCCAAAACTCTTCCAGGTGCTGGGGGACAGGAGTAGCCTGAGCTTGCATTCTGACGGGGGCGGGGGAGAGAGCGGTGAAGGAATCAAAATTATACTGGGTGGTGTTAGGTACTAGGAAGAAACATAAAGTATGAAAACCGATGGCAGGTTTTTGACCTTAGAATGACCATGGAAGGCCTGGGTCATAGATGGACGTTTAGGTGGAGCCTGGAATGAAGTGGGGCCTGTACCTTGCAGATTTATGGGGTGGTTGATCCAGGCGGAGGCAGGAGGGGGCCTGGGGGTTTGAGGCACAGCAAACCTTGAGTGTATGGGGTGGGCAGGGAGATAGGCAGGGGGATGGGCAGAGGAGGACGTCACTTCACCCAGGTGAGAGATGCTGGGGGTGGGAGCAGGGGAGCAGCGGGAGAGAAGTGGCAGATTTAGCTAGTAGAGCCCATCTGAAGCGGGGTGTGAGAGAAGGACAGGATTTGGAGGCAGGAGTTTTACTCTGGCCTGTGAAACCTGAGATGCACCTGGCATCTAAGTGGAGATGTGGGACCAACAGTGGATTGATGATAGGTCCAAAGAATGCCCCTCAGCCCCGCTCCTCCCAGCAGACCCTTGGCTCTTCCTCCTTTTCCTTCTCCCCCGGCCCTAGGTCTCACTGCCCACAACAGTTTATGTGAGGAAAACACAGGACCTAGTGAAAGTGTGATTCAGCCCACTTAGGAAACCAGGCTTGGGTTTGGGGGGTCCAGGGATTCAGCTGGGCTGGCTTGGGACATCTCGTCTACCAGGATGGACGATGTCTCAAGATGCCTGCCTGCCTATCTTCTGTCTGGGATGCTGACTGCCCTTCTTCCTAGCCTCTCAGTCTGAGAACTGCCCCCTGCACCTTTCCTGCCCAGAGTGAGAGCTGGCTAGAGCCATAATTAATTGCTTGGACATGCTGTCAACCTGTCTGCTAGCCCTTTCCTGACTGGAGCCACCCCCAGTTAGAGTTGGACTTTGCACCCTTCTGTCTTTCACTGTCTTCCCCTCTCCCAGCATCTTCTGATCCTTGGAGGCCCCCCTAAGAGGGCCCCCTCCTTGCAAACTGCCACCCTAGGGTCACTGCTTAGGGATCTATTGTCCATAGCTGCGTGCTCTCGGATACAAGGGGAGCAAAGCCGCTCAGGATCCAGAAGTCCAAGTGATCCAAGAGGAGAGTGAGCCTCTTGGTAGCCAAAGCCCAAACTAGAACTGTAAGGATTTCTAAGTTTCCTTTAGACCTAAGACCTCAGTCTAACCCACATCTTATGGGCTGTGGCACAAAACTCGGAGAAGATTGCCAACTTCCTCCAAAAGTACTTATTGATGGCACATGTCTTATAGTGGGCACTGTCCCCAGGGAGATCCTAGTCTAAGGACAACACCTGGGCTTGGGAGGCAGAGGGATGATTTACACCAAAACAAAAACTAAAAGGGGAAGAGAGGTCCATTCAGTGAGTATGTTGCTCCAGAACAGCCCTGCCAAGATGTGGGACTCGCTGCCACCCAAGGCAAGGCCATTCTATCTGGACAAGGCTCTGGCTGGATTCTCTTTCATACAGGGAGCTAAGGTCTGTCTGCTAGAACACATGTCTGCTGCTAATTCTTCCCTCTTCCCATCCATTCATCCACCTACCTGCCCATTCAACAGGGCATCCATTTATACATCCACTAATCCATCTAGCTGTCCATTCATCATCCTTTCCATTCAAACATCTACTTGCTCATTCAGCCACCCAGCCACTCAGCCACCCATCCATCCATCTACCCGTCCCACCCAGTCATCTACCTACCTGCCTGTCCATCCACCCATCAACTCATTCATCGACCCAGCCACTCATTCATTCATTACCCTTTCACCCATTTCTCCATCCATCTGCTCACCCACCCTTTCACCAGCCTCCCCAGCTTACTCATCTCTCCCTCTACTACCCAGCATTTAATGATTATCTACCATGTACAAGGCCTGAGCACTGATCCAGGGACGGGGACCAGCTGTATGTGGTGCAGGCACAGGAAGGGCAGGAAGGTGAGAGCTCAGGCTGGGGCTGGAGTCAGGGAGTAACCTCATGGAGGGCTTAGGAGCTGGGACTGTATGACTGGCTCAGAAGAGTTTTGGGCAGGCAGCAAGACCCTAGCACATACCTCATTGGAGTTAGCTCTTTACGATTGCTCACGTCCCACACAGGTAGTGGGTCTGGCGAGGGCTGAGGCCTTACTGGGAGAAATGAGAGCCCAGATGATGTAAATACATGCCTATCATGATGGATGGACCTCAGTTTCCATATCTGTGAAGTGGGGACCATACCCCTATTGTGGGGCTCTTGGAGGATTGCATAGAATAAAGGCTGAACGCAGTGGCATCTGTTCTTCTACCCACCTTCTTCATGACCATGTTGGTGCCCTGCTGTTTCGTCCCCTTGGAGGGCTCGGACCCCTTTCTGCCACCTGGTACTAGTCCAGGCATGGGCCTCCTTGCCCAATGGCCAGTGACTCCTGCAGCCACTCTTGACTCTCTGTGGATGGAGGGGATAAGGGACTGATGTGCGCAACTGCCTTCATGTTTCGGATACACCATCTCCTCCTTGGGACCCCCTAAGACCTGAGAGATGAAGTGAGCTGTCCAGGTCCCACAGTAGCAGAGGAGCTGGGATGTGAATCCAGGTCTGTCTATTTCCAAAGCTGCCTCCTAAGTGGCCTGCATTTGGGGGTCCCAGGTGTTTCCAGGGTCAGAAGAGTGGGAGAATGATCAGATCTGAGTTTTAGAAATTTGACACTGGAGAAACCTCAAGCTTGAGGCTACCTCTGGCTTTCTCAATCCGGGGTGGTCTGGGTTGGAGGGGGGAGCAGCGCTTGGCAGTATCCTTATTTAGAAGTAGGGTGTCATCAACAGGGTAAGTGGGGTGGGTGGCACTGTGCCCCCCAGTAGATGGCTGCTATGGAAGGTGACAGGTGCTGGCTGGAGCTGAGGCTTTAGGTCGGAGAGGCTGCCTGCCACTGCGCCCTGAATTATGCATCACCATCACTTCCTGTTCAGATGGTGATTAAAGAGCTGGGAGGCATGTTCCCTGGCTGCTCCTGTGTCCTTCTGGGAGCCTCTGCAGTCCTGGAGACGGGTAGGGCAACGTCAGGGGCTGGCCTCGCAGGCTGGCCCCTCAGGGCCTAGACCCTCAGACTGGTCCCTCTGTCTGCACCCTGGCACCTTCTGCAGGCTCCTCCATCTTCTTGGTTCAAGATGCAGGCTCTCAGCCATGGAAGCCCTGTGGCCCCCACTGGCCTTGACCTCTTCCTGCTCCCAGAGCCCTGCATCTCCCTCCAGCGTCTCAGCTCAGGCCAGGCTGGCTTTCATGTTCTCTCTATGCCGCAGAGACGTGGTTGATGGGGTCCTGGCATCCGCTGCACCAGGTTTGACACCCAGGTCTACCACTTTCAAGCTCTGTGACCCTGCACCTCAGTCTCCTCATCTGTAGAGTGATAATAATATTCAAAACGTGTGTTAAGCCTGTAGCACCATGGGTGACACCTAGTGCTATAAATAATTGTTACTATGACCGTTGGCACTAACGCTAGGTTTTCTGGGAGGGCCGTCCGTTTTCATTCTTTTACAGATCCTTCTGAGCACCTGCTCTGGGTCACATTCGGTGCCTAGGATCGGATTCCTCCACTGAGGGAGCTTAACTACTGCGGGGTGGGGGCTTCTAAGGTAGAGTCTTGGTGAACATTGTGACAAGGGCAGGGCTGGCAGCCTGTCCAAGTGTGGCTGGGGTGTGAAGACGGCACAGTCCCTCTGCCCCCAAAATGGGAAGCTCTCCTCGAAGGGAAGGACAGCTGTGCCCAAGGAGCAACCTCAGGAGGGAGTGCAGGTGCCAGGGGGCGGGGCTGCTGAGGCAGGCAAGGCTGGGTGGAGAGGGCAGGGTGGGTGTTGCCCCAAGGTTAAAGCAGAGGCATGACTTGGCTCCATTGCATTGTAAACACACACGCCCAGAACTACCTTGGGACCCAGACAGGAGGCTCCTGCCCCAGGCCACGGCAAGGGGAGGGGAGGCTGAGCAGATGGAGGAAGGGCGGGTCAGAGGGCAGCTACAGGACTTCACAGCCACTGTGCCAGGGTGAGCAGCAGGGGGCATGGTTTCGTGCACTTCCTGCGGCCCCACGTAGGCGCGGGGGGTATGGTGCCTGGGCCCAGGTGCGGGAGCCTGCGGCTCAGGGTCTCCCACGCACCTGCACAGCGCCTGCAGCTCACAGGCCGGAGCTCACCCCAGGAATGCTCCCGAAGGCAGCTGCTCAAACAAAAAGCTCCAAATGCTGTTGATTTATAAATTTTATCGGACAGGAAAGGTAACTACTGCTAAACTGTAGTACTTGTATACCTTAAAACCCTCGTCCTGTCCTTGGTGGTGACCCACACATGGTTGTGACCAGGGCCTAAGAGTCATTTTGGTCCCTTTCCCTCTAATGATATTTCCTGTATTTGGACCAAACAGCCATGTCCCCTCTTTGCATGAGCCCGGCCCCAGCATTGGCCCTCCCTCCCGCCCTGGTAGCGTCTCCACAGTGTTCTGTCCTGCGCAGCAGAGCTGCCTGAGCCCGGCCCACCGTGGGCACCGGGGCTGGCAGCCTGCGCTGGCGTGGGCGGAGCGGCGCCCAAAGGGAGAGTGGGTGTGGAGGGGACCTGAGTCCCGGGCACCCACACCCGGCCTTCCGCCTGCGCTCCACGCTGGGCTGGGCTGTCCCTGAGCCCCAGCCTGTTCCCAGCCCAGCTGCCAGTCGCAGGACGGGCCTTTGGTGTGGGTTTTTAAAACTCCTGACCCAGGAGACACCTGCTGCCACTTCCTACACGCCGAGTGGGTGGAATCAAGAGCCTGCTTGCCCACTCGTCTGGACCCCCTTTCCTGGGCCATCCAGTGATTGGTTTGTTTCTCCATCTGTGTGTCTGTCTCTTCCCCTTTCCCTTCACTGTCTCCAGCCAGACTTGTCCCATAGCAGACCCCACCCAAGGTTTGAGGGTGCCCGTTTCATGATGCCCTGTTTCCCTGTCAACACAAAGCATTATTTTAAATTTTATTTTAAACTTGTTTAAATTTTCATTTTTAATTGCTAATGAGACTTTGCATTTTTTTCACATTCTTATTCTTCGTATCTTCTGCATAAACTGTTGTATTCCTCTCTTTTGAACACTTACCAAGGGGAATTTTAATTTCAATAGTTATATTTTTAAGTCCATTCTTTTTATTTTTTTTCAGCAGTTTGTCATTTTTTTCTTGCTCTGCTTTCTTTTTTGCTTGATTACATTTATTACTTAAAATTTCCTACATTTAAATGTTTTGTTCAAATATATCATATGCACCTTATTTCTAATTATATTTATCATATTTTAGTAGTCAGGAACTTATTTTCCCATCTTTAGCAAGAATAAGTAAGTTATTTTGTTTATAATCTTCTGTTGTAAAAATATTTAAGTTTTATCTATTTGGAATTTATTATGAGGTTCATCCAACATTCAGTTCTACTAATAATTTGAATTTATTTCTAAACTAGAACTGAATTCTATTACATTTTTTCTCACTCTTTATTTTGAAAATGTTCAAACAGAAAAGTTGGAAGCAGAATACAATGAACAGCCAGAGAGTCTTCACCCAGATTTACTGTTAACATTTTACCACATCTGATTTTTCTTTCACTCCATCATTGATTATCATCTGTTTTCTTTAGTATTGTTTTGTTTCATGGAAGCGTTTTAAGTAAATGAAGACCTCTTGACCTTTGCCCCATAAACGTAAACACCTCAGAGTGTAAGAACAAGGACGGCCTGCAGCTTAAACAAGGGCCCCCAGCACACCTAACATGAAATATTCAATAACATCATCTCATATTCAGCCCACAAATTTCCCCAGTTGTCCTCAAAATCTCCTTCCTCTCTCCTTGTTTTGATCCAGAATCCAATCAAGGGTCACATATAGCATCTGGTTTGTGATGTACCTGTTTCATCTTCAGAAATTAAAATAGTCTCTGATTTTTTTTCATGTCCGTAACATTGACATTTTCTGCCAAGTCTGGGCCAGGTGCCTGTAGGCTGTCCCCTAATCTACGTGTCTGATTGTTCCCTCACATTTCTGGCAAGGAGAGGTGGCAGCATGCACTTCTCAGGGCATCACGTAAGGACCCATGCGGGGTCATTTTTGTCCTATTATTGGGGGTGCTGAGTTTGATTAGTTGGTTAAGGTTGTGTCTGCTTGAGTTCTTCAATATAATGGTACTTTTTCATCTTTATAATTAATAAGTAATCTGTGGGGTGGTACTTGAGACCGTGCAAGTGTTTGTTTCTCCAGTAGCTTTTCACACAATGGTTTTAGCACCCATTGATGCTCCTTGCCTACATAAATTTCACTGCTGGTTGCAAAATGGTGCTTTTTCTGTTCCTATCTTTTTTTTTCCCCTAGAGATAGTGTTGTTCTGTAGAGATCTTTCCTTCACCCCTTTTATAAGCATCAGTAAGGGTTCATAGATTCTTTTCAGTGTGTTATAATCAATTACCATCATTCTTTCTTATGCGTAAAGACTTTTTGTGTTTTTTTTTAATTTTTAAAGTATATTTTATTGATTCTGTTGTTACAGTAGTTACAATTTATTTTTCCCTTTGCTCCCCTCTGCCCAGTACCCCACTTCCCTCCAGCAATCCTGCCCCTTAGTTCATGTCCATGGGTCGAGCATATAAGTTCTTTGGCTTCACCCTTTCCTACATTATTCTTCACTTCCTCCTGTCTAGTTTGTACCAACCAATTATGCTTTGTCCTGCACCATATCCCCATTTCTCCCCCTCCCCACTCCCAGCTGATTCCCCATACCTATGATTCTGTTATTCTGGTTTGCTTAGTTGGATTTTGTTTTTATTTTTTAGATTCAGTTGTTGATACTTGTGAGTTTGTTGTCATTTTAGTGTTCATGGTTTTGATCTTCTTTTTCTTAAGTCCCTTTGACATTTCATATAATAATGGCTTGGTGATGATGAACTCCTTTAGCTTCACCTTGTCTGGGAAGCATTTCATCTGCCCTTCCATTCCAAATGACAGCTTTGCTGGAGAGAGTAATCTTGGTTGTAGGTCCTTGCTTTTCATCACATTTAATACTGCTTGCCAGTTCCTTCCTGTCTGCAAAGTGTCCTCTGAGAAACCATCTGATAGTCCAATAGGCATTCCCCCTCCCCCTACCATAGGCGACTCTCCGCCTCTCTCTTGCTGTCCCCAGGACTCTCTCTTTATCTTTCACCTTTTGCATCTCAATCATGATGCATCCTGGTTGGTCCCCTCTGGGTCCAGCTTGCCGGGGGCCCTCTGTGCTTCCTGGGCCTGTATGTCCATCTTCTTCACAAAATTTGGGAAGTTTCCTCATTTTTTTCAATTCTTGCTTCCTCATTCTGCATTTCTTCCTTATGTTCCAAATCATTGATTTGAACCTCGGTTTTCTTCCCTTCATCATTGGTTTTGTGTGGATTTTCCTTCATTTCACTTAGCATAGCCTTCACTTCTTCCCTTATGCATCTGCCATACTCAAGCATATCTGTCAAGCCTGTGAGCATCTTTATCACCAGTGTTTTGAGTTCTGCATCTGTTAGGTTGTCTATCTCCTCATCTGTTAGGTTGGCTATCTCCTTATCGCTTAGTTCTCCCACTAGAACCTTGATCAGTTTCCCCTTTTGGGCCATACTTCTCTCTCTCCTCATTCTGACAGGCTCCTGTGTTTGTTTGCCTCCACATCCCAGGTACAGCTGTTGCTCCTGTTACATTGTAAGGGGTGGAGCCTTAGGTATTCGTCAGTACAGGGCGACCTGTTTCACCACGTTGTGGCTTTATGTGGGGGAGGGGTCTGAGAGGGAACAATGCCACCCATCCAGCACTCGCCCCTTTTCCAGGCACCTTTCCCACTTCCACACCGGACTGGTGCCCCTCTAGCTGCTGCCCTGGCTGTCGTTCCCAGAGTGGGTGGGCCTGCAGATGTTCAAGGACCGTGTGGGCCCTTTAAACAAGTGGACTCTGCTGAGAGACAGGCAGTTTCTGCCTCCACCCCAACCCCCACTGGTCTGCACAGTCAGAAGCAATGAGGCTTGATTTTCCCCGGTGCTGGGACCGTCGTAAGCTGCGAGGTCCAGTTAGGAGCTGGAAACGCTCCCCAGGTGTCCCGTCTGACTTTTTAAAACATGTGAATGTGCTTTCCGCCGGCCTGCCACTGTTGCTGCTGCTGCCACCACCACACCATGTCCTCTCCGCCCCGGCTCCGCCCCTCCTACCTGTCTGGATGAGTATTTCTTCTTTATATCTTTGTTTGTTGGACTTCCATTCATTTCGATTTTCTGGAACTTCTGGTTGTTTCTAGTTTTGAGGTAGTTGTATTCCTTCTTAGTTGTGGAGGGAGATGCAGCGTATCTGTCTACGCCTCCATCTTGGCTGGAAGTCTGTTTTGTTTTTAAAGCAACATTTTAAAATTTTGATCACTGTTACTTGGTGTAATATATTTTAAAATTGAGACAAATCAACCACCATTACCTTTTTTAAAAACTTTCTGATATTCTTCACCATTTATGGATTTTTAAGTATGTAACACATTTTCACAGCCTTTACTTGTATTGCATTAAGTTTATTAAGTTAGAGAATATTGCTTTTTATTATATACTTACTTCTCCTATTAAAAGCAAAATATTAACATTAAAAATAAATGTCTTACAATTAGGTTAAATTAATGTTTAATATTTAATATGTTTTGTTATCACTGAGGATGTAATGCTTTTTTTTCATTGATTTCTTTTTCTAGCTGCATGTCACTAGCATATAAAAATGCCATCAATTTTTGTAAATTTATCTTGTATCTCACCACCAGTGTGAGCTCATTTATTACATCTAGTAATTTCTGGTTGATTTCTTTCGGTTTTCAAAGTAAGCAGTCATGTCCTCTCCAAAAAGTAGTCATTTTCTATGTTCCTGTATTTATGAGTCTAATGACTTTTCCTTCTGAGCTGGGACTCATCAGCCTTTGTAGAATTAGTTGGCATAAGGATGGGCACTGGGGAGGCATCACCCTAACTTAGCAGGGCCTGGGACTGAGGCATGCTGGGACGCTGGCCACGTGGCCCAGGTGCAAGGTAAGGAAAACAGGCTGGGGTAGGTGCCTGGGCGGCAGTTGCCCTGGGTGGTCTCCCAGACAGCAGTGAGTCCTGGAGAGGCTGAGGCTGGTGTTGCTATGGGACGTGGTCTCATGTAGAGGGAAGGGCCTGGCAAGAGGTAGTCAGGGGTCTTGACTGTGGATCCGGGGAAGACTCAGCCTCCAGAGGCAGAAGCTGTACAGCCAGGGGACAGACAGGCTGAAACTTTCTGAGCACAGACGACCACACAGATGGTCTTGGGCAGCGGAGCAGCTGGCAGGCTGAGGCTGTTCCCTGCTCTCTGCTGTGGTTGAGGACTAGTTGATAGAACAGTAGGTACAGGGCTAGGGGGCTGGCAGACACTAGACCCCATCATTTTTTTCCTTATTATTTTATAGATGGAGTGACTGTTGCCTGCTACCATTAGTATGATATTGGTACCATGTTAATAAAGACCACCCCCTCCCTGCCCCATTCCCCACCCCCCATCACAGCTCCAGAGAGGTGGCGTAGGCTGAATAGGCCTGGAGCGTGTCATGGCCAAGCCCTTCTGTTTTCACTGCAGCTGCTGCGCCTGCTGGAACATCCCTGTCCCCACAGCCACCTAACTACCCTCTTGCCAGCCTCAGCATGTACAGGCTCAAAGCCCAGAGCCCCCAGGGCCCTGGGTTAGGGCCAGCCCACTGTCCCTGCCTGTGTGATTCCCCTCCCAGGTCTCATCTCCAGATTCTTCAGGGGGAGGCCTTTGAAAATGCAGATCCCAGGGTCCACACTGGCTGTCAGACTCTGCAGAGCTGTGCTGGGATGACCAGGTTGGGAATCTCCTTGCCCCTCTGCCTGGAGGCCACACAGGCTTGCACCTCACGGGCTGCCCTCTTCACAGGGAAACCCCCTCCGAGTCCCTGACTCTCCTGGGTCTTGTTTCCCTGGTCTGGAAAACGGAGCCAGGAACCCTCCCTGCAGGGGTCGGCATGAGGGTAAATGAGGGGCCACTGCCTTGTCCCTCTGGTGCCAGGGACCCTCTTACCTTGGTCTTCTGCCTCCACCCCAGGCCTCTGATCCACTTCCTTTGGGGTGAGGTATAGCTTGTGAATAAGGGAGGCCTCTTGCCTCTGCTCTTTCACTGCTGTGCTGACTGGAGGAGGAATCTGCCCATGCAGAGAGCTCCCTTAGATGAAGGACAGGGGCCTCTCCCCACCCGCATAGGCCGCGGGGAATTTCCTCCTCCAGTGCTTTGCGTTTGTCACTGAGCATGGAGGCTACTTTCCAAGGAGGAGGGACCGTTGCAGCAGAGAGGAAGCAGGGACCAGAAAGTCCCCTTTATCCCCCACTGCGCAGGGTCCGGGCTCTGGGAGGGCTGGTCAGCTCCTCCTCCGCTCCCTAAGCTGCTTGGCTCCAGGAGGACCCAGGAGGGGGTCCCACCAGATATGTCCCCTGCCCAGGGGATGCAGGCAGTGCTGGGAGCTGCGCCCCTGGCATGGGGGATGGGCACGTGGACCGCCTGCACATTGTTTACTTTTTGCCAAGAGCTCTCACATCCCTGATCTCCTTTGCTCCCCATGGAAATGGTATGAAGTGAGTGTATTGCTGGCTCCATTTCACAGGCCAGAAGGCTGCGGCTCGGAAAGTGTGGGCTTTGTCCAGGGTCTCACGGCCAGTTTGTGGCGAGGCTGCTTTTCTCTTTACCCCAACTTGGAAAGTCCCTGACGGGGTTCCCAGAACTCGGAGTCTTTTCCATTCGCCAGCTTCTGTCCTGTTGACAGCAGCGACACTGAAGTTCTGGCGGGAACACTAAGTTTACCATGTTTCAAGTAGTAAATCTCAGTTCACTGGGCGGCTGAGGTGCTCTGATTGCGTCCATTTGGGGGTAACAGAGGGCTGGGGGGAAGGCATTTCTGCTTGGGTTTAGCTGAAGTGTCAGTGTGTGGGGCAGTGGCCCGGGGCTAAGTCCTGGGTGCTAGTGGGATGACTGGAACCAGAGCTGGGCCAGTTTGGAGGGCAGGGCGGTGGGATGGGCAGGAGAGGGGGGCCCAGAGGCCACAGCCTGGAAGGAGCACTGGTGCGGGGCTGTGCTCCCGCTCCCACAGGCCAGCACTGAGCTTTGATGAGCAAACAGTCCCATCTGACATCGGCCATGGCCCCAAACCCACCGAAGCCCTAGAGTGGGTAGCACCCTGCAGACTGCTCTAAAGCTCACAGACGTCAACCGAGGGCCTAGCACCAGGGCCAGAGCCAGTGGCGGATGCCAGGTGCCCCATCCCACGGTGCTCTGAACACTGAGTGTCCCCCAAATGCCATGTCCCAGGACAGGTGCCTCTCCCCTTGCAAGGGGAGCTCCCTGCCCCTCGTGGCCAGGAAACCTCCCCCGAGGCAGGGCAGCCTTGGCTTCACCTTCATTAGAAAGGGTTAGCTCACCTGTGCTCGGGCCCACCCCCAACATTCCTTGTGGTGCTGACACCCCAGAGTTCCAAGCGGCATATACAGATTGGTTGAACTCTCTCTTGGACCCCTGCTTCCAAATTCTGGAAGGGTCCTCAGAAGCTACCCGGACCCTCACTCCTCCCTGTGTGTCCTAGGGACTGGCAGTGCCGGCTTCTCCCAGGGGCTGGTCTCCAAGCCTCGTTTCCTCCGGACCGCCACTGCTGGGGCTTATGGCTCTTTGGGGTGGATTCCGTTTTATCTAACCCCACCATGCTTGAGTTAATTTCTAAATGTAAAAGCTTTATTGTTTTTTCCCCTGAGTTTAAAAATGATCCAATACATTTTAAAAATTCAACCAGTTACCAAATGTAGAAAGAAGAGGTAGATGGACTGGCCACCCCAGCACGCAGAGAGAACCTGTGTCAATAACTTCAGCACTAGTTTCCCGGCGGGGGCTGCCTATTAAAAAAAAAGAGAGAGGAAGAGTGCTCATGAATCCAGAGTTTGCCCTGGGTCAGGTGCCAGGCTGTCTTGATGCCTTTCTCTTTAAATTCTAACACTCCATGAGGCAGATGGTGTTACCCCAGAGAGGTTGAGTCAGTCACTCTCAGTCACACAGCTGGTAAATGGAGGAGGTGTGATTCGAGCCCAGCTCTGTCTACTTTCGGAGCCTGGGCAGGACAGCAGACTGCGCCTGGGCATGTAGCAGTATTAATAGTCACCTCCATGCCTTTATGCTGCTCCACAAGCTATTTTTAGTTCACTCATAAATAGGGTAGGACATTTGTCTCTTCCCCGAGAGCTTCCCTGGAAATGTCTCCCTGAAGGGCAGAGTCTGGCTGAGGAGCTGAGGAAACAGTTCCTGAAGGCATTGACAGATGGATGGACAGACGCCCAGGCCAGTCTACCTCAGACCACCCAGGCGTCTGTCCCTTTCATTCCTATTCAGACTCCACACAGAGCCCTCCTGGGTAACCGCAGGTGTTCTGATCAGCAGCAGCACAAGCTGTGAATGAGGGGCCCGCTTGGGGACACTGGGACATAATGGGGGTCACATAAAGGAAGGCATTTCCAGCCTAGGAGGTGGCAGCCGGGGTCCCATGGGACTGGCCCCCCTGGCTGCACGGCCCCTCTCCATTGTGCACTGAGCGTCTTTGCTCAGGAAGCCACCCGCCCACCACTTGCTGGCCCCTGCACTCCTTGAGGAGGGGACCTTCATGAGGTACAGCCCCTCCCCCTCCAGTGTGAGAACCAGGAACCAATGCAAAATGGTTCAAATGCTGAGGAAAATGTGTCTTTCTCACAACACACAGGCTCAAGAGTGGGTGGCTCTAGGGTGGGTTCCTTTGAGGGCTCAGAGGCATCATTCAGGATCCAGCCCCAAATCTCCACTTCCCCGTTTGGACTCAGGTTAGTGTCCACTTTCCAGGTGGGCAAGAAGGGCAGGAGCACTCCCTATGGATGGCCTCCCCAACCCCCTGCCACTGCCCCCATCATCAAAGAAAAACTCTTCTAGAAGCTTCCTACACGTTTCCTCATATCTCATTGGTCAGAAATGTATAACATGCTTTTGCCTAAACCAGTCACTGGCAAGGGGGTGAGCCCACCTGACTGGCTTGCTCCAATCAGGACTCATGCCCAAGGGCACCTGCTCAAACGGGAGGTGGGCATCTCAGCCACATCAGGGCTGCCCAAAGGTGGAGGAGAGGGAGGGGCAGCATAGCTGTGACAAGCAGGATCTGTGTCTGCCACGTGGAGCTCAGTCCTTGTCATTATTTCTTGCTTTATATTACAGGGGAACTAAAAGGGTCAGAGAGATGGAGTAATTCCCCAGGATCATACTTCAAGGTCCCCAAGCCATGTTGTACGGAGACATTTCTTCCCAGCCCTTTACCTCCATCTATTTTTCTATTCTGGTTTTCTTCTCTTCCTTCCCTAACCCCATGCCCACCCCAGACACCCTGGGAAAAAATTACCTTTGATATTAATGTCATCCAACACCCTCATTTTCCAGGTGGGGAAACTGAGGCCCAAAGACCACTCAGGAAGGTCACTGATGGCCTGGGACTGGACCAAGGGCCACGTAAGCCCAGCACCCTGAGATCGCAAAGGGGCTTGGTGCCCACCCTACTTTATCACCTCAACCCACTCGAGATGACCCTGCAGCCTCCCTGCTGGCCGGGCCCTCTGCCCACGCCTGCTGTGGTAGAGGCTCGCCCTCAGCCCCCTCCTTATGCGCCTTTGCATGGGACACTTCCATGGCACTGTACAGTCTGTGACGGCCTTCACTCCACCAGTCTCACTGACCTCACAGTCATCTTGTGAGCTGGTGGGATGCATGACAGACATGCAAGCTGGGGCCCGGGGAGGGTCGTGACTTGCCTGAGGTCGCACTGCGAGTAGTACAGAAGCCCAGGCAGAGCTGACCTGTGCAGTCACACGGGTTTAAAGATTTTAGTTAGTTAGTTTTTTAGAGGGAGGGGAAGGAAGGGAGAAAGAGGGAGAGAAACATCAATCTGTGGTTGCCTCTTGCACACCCCGAACTGGGGTCCTGGCCTGCAACCCAGGCATGTGCCCTGACTGGGAATCGAACCGGCGACCCTTTGGTTCTCAGGCTGCCGCTCAATCCGCTGAGCCACACCAGCCAGGGCGCACATGGTGTTTAATGCTCTGTGATTGCTATCTTGAATTTCTGAGTCCTTTTGGAACAAGGGCCCAGCACTTCCATTTTGTGCAGGCCCCACCCATCATGAAGCTGACTCTGAGCCCGCTGGCCTGTGACTCCTCAGGGTGTTTTCTGCTCACCGCTCAGGATGAATCTGATTCCAGAGGACAGGCCTTCATGGCTGGGAGAGTGGGCTCATGGAGGGTGGGCTGGGGGGCCTGGGCCCAGGGTGCAGGGTCAGCAGGACCCACCCTGCAACCCTTGTCTCCAGCTGGTTCTGCTGAAACTCTAGTGTGACTTCCCTCTCCTTTCTCTGCTCCCCTCCCACAGCCAGTGGGGAGGCCAGTGGCTGCCTTCCTCTTCCCTTCTGTGCTCTTTGTCCCTGGAGTGGGGGTGGGGGCTCCAAACTACAGGCCTCATTGTGTGTCCTGACATCAGGCAGCTAGGCTGCCTGGGGAAATGGATAAAGAAGCAGCTCAGAGGCTCCTGGGGCGGGAACAGGAGCCCCCTGGAATGGTGGGAGGAAGGGCCCACACAGCAGGAGGGGGTGGGGGAGTTTGAATGCCAACCATACCCACTAAGGCCAGGTGCTGGCCTCAGGTCTTTGGCTGTGCGGCAGGTGTGATGGGCTCTCTCACAGGCCTGTTGGGTCTATTGGGAAGAGCTCTCCCCCTGTGAGCCTCCGAGATGGTGACTGTTATGCTAGGCTACCAGGTTCTGCCATCCCGACCTTCAGGAAAGAGTGTAGCCAACTCAGTGCAGCTCCTAAGCCCTCTCCTTTGGACCCTGGCCTCTCTCTCCTGCCTCCCACCTTGATGATGCCCCTTTCCACTCGCCCTCCTGCCCTGCCTCCAGCCCCCAAGACCACTCCCCTCAGCAACGATCTTGTCCCTCCTTCCCCTGCTCCCGCTGGCGGCCTGCTCAGCCCTTCCTCACCATGCCCTTCCAGTAGTCCAGCTCATCATCCTGGGCGCACGACGCCCCATGCGGTGTTCATGCCCCAGTGTCCCTGCTGATATCTTTGGGCTTGGAGCCTCCAGGCTGGTGCCCTGAACATGGCTCTCAGCTCTAGGGGGCTCCTCGGCAGAAGCCCTTGGGGGGTAATTCTAGGCTCTGCATGTGGGACAAGACTTGGGTGGTCTAGGGGGCAGGACTGAGCAGCTCCCCGCAGAATGGCGGGGTCCTGAAAGCGCTTCTGGCCTGCCTCAGGGAGTCTCAGTAAACCCTGGCCCTGTAGCCCCCATCCCTCCCTGAGACCCTGGCTTCCTGGCTTCCTTCCTGTCTGTTTATTTTTTCTTTTTTGCTTTGTTTAGTTTAGTTTGGAAGCTGGGGTGTTGACCCCACTCCACCCACGCTGAGCCCTGCCCCCCCTTTGCAGGTGTAGGGCGCCTCAGACACCCAGGGAAGCCCGGCCACCACTGCCCAGGGAAGCGGGACTTGCCTCCAGGATGTCCATGGGGTTTTAACATTTGCTTAGATTCCCGTAGCCGCCACCACCATCAGGGTACAGAGCAGTTCACCCCCAGAGTCCACATGCTGCTCCCTTGTATTCAAACTGTCCCCCAACTACTTTCCCCAGGGCCACTGATCTGTCCCCGGCCTCACAGTCTTGCCTTTCCACGTCCTTTGTGACCTTTTCAGATGCTGCTTTCACTCAGCACAATGCTTTTGAGATTCATTCATCTTGTTGCATATCAGTAATTTGTTCCTTATCCATCTGCCTGGCGGGGACACTTGGGATGCTTTCTGGCTTTGCCGATTATGTATAATGCTGTTATAGAAATTTGTGTGCCGTATTTCTGTATGAACACAAGTGTTCATTTCTCTGGGGTAAGGAAGTTCTACTCCAAATTTGCTGGAGTTTTTATCAGGAACTGGTCTTGAATTTTGTCAGTTGCTTTGTCTGGCTGTGTTGAGAGGATCATGTGGTTTTCTTTGGTCATCTTTAAGTCACACCAGTTGATTTTCAAATGTTGAACCAGACTTGGTGGGTAAATCCCACTTGGTCATGGCTGTGTTGTATTATATATATATATATGGTATATAATCATATATTTATGATATATGATATATATTATATATATTCTATATGACTATATATTCTTTTCTTTTTAAGATTATTTATTTATTTATTTATTTAGAGGGAAAGGGAGGGAGAAAGGGAAGAAACATCAGTGTGTGGTTGCCTCTCATGCACCCCCAACTGGGGACCTGGGCTGCAATCCAGGCATGTGCCCTGACTGGGAATCGAACCAGCAACACTTTGGTTCACTTAATTCACTGAGCCACACCAGCCAGGGCTATATGACTATATTCTAATATTGTCTTGAGGATCATTGTATCTATGCTTTTGAGGGGTATTGGTCTGTAGTTTTCTTATACTGCTTTTGTCTGATTGTAGTATCAGGATAATGCTACATTAAATGAGTTGAGAAGTGTTTTCTTCTCCTTCTGTTTTCCAGAGGGGATTGTGTAGAATTTATGTATATCTTTCTTAAATGTTTGGTGAAACTATTTGGGCCTGAAATTTGTTTTGGAAATATTTAAACTGTGAACTTGATTTCTTTAATAGTTATGGTACAATTCAGATTACCTCTTCTTGTGTAAATTTTGGTGGGTTTTTGAACATTGATTTATTGGAGTGACATTGGTTAATAAAATTATATAAGTTTCAGGTATACAATTCTATAATATATCCATCTGTATATTGTACTGTGTATTCACCACCCCAAGTCAAGTCTCCTTCCATCACCATTTATAACTGCTTTACCTTCTACCTACCCCAGCCTCCTTGCCCTCTGGTAATAACCGTATTGTTGTCTGTGCCTATGAGTTGTTTATTTTCAGCTTAATCTCTTCACGTTTTTCATCCAGCACCTACAGCCCTCTCCCCTCTGACAGCTGTCAGTCTGTTCTCTGTCTATGAGTCTTTTTCTATTTTGTTTGCTAGTTTATTTTGTTCATTAGAGTCCACATATAAGTAAAATCAATTTAAAAATTTCTGCTCTTTATTATTTCTTTTCTTCTTCTTACTTTGGATTTGAATTTTATGCTGTCTTTTTATTATTTAATTTCAAATATTTCAAATTTCCTTTGAGATTTCTTTGACTCGTGGATTATTTTAGACATGTGTTATTTAATTTCCAAGTGTTTGGGAATTTTTCAGATGTCCTTCTGTTATTGATTTTAGTTTAATTGCATTATGGTCAGACCACATAGTTTGTCTCATTTCAACTCTTTAAAGTTTTGCTTACTGGCCCCAGGATACGATCTGTCTTGGTGAAGCCTTCCTGTGCACACAAGAGACTGTGTGTTCTGCAATTATTGGGTGAGAGTTTATAAATGTCAATTAAGTGAAGTAGTTAATGGTGTTGTTCAGATTTTTTATGTCCTTGTTGATTTTCCATCTGATTAGTTCCGTTGATTGCTGGAGGGAAGTGTGGAAGTCTCCAACTATAATCGTCAATTTGCTGTTTCTCCTTTCAGTCCTATTAGTTTTTGCTTCCTGTGTTTTGAGTTCGGTTGTTAGGCACATGCACGTTTACCATGGTTATGACTTCTTGGTGAGTTGACCCTTTAATGTAACGTTCCTCATAATCCTTGGTGATCTTCTTTGTTCATATTAGTTAATTTCTGTTTTTCTATTGTTCTGTGTTCTGTTTTTTTCTGTCATCTCCATTCTGTCATTGAGTCTATCCACTGAATTTTTATTTCAGTTCTTTTGTATCCTTTTCCTTTCTAAAATTTCCATTCAGTTCTTTTTTATAGCTTTTTTCCTCCAAAGAATTTCTATTTCCATTTGTTTCAAGAGTGCTCATCCTTACTTCAGGGAGCATGGTTATGATAACTGCTTTAAAGTCTTTGTCTACATCTGGCACATCCTGGGCTTGATGTTCATCAATCGCCTTTTCCCTTGGGCCTTGTTGAGCTTTTCCTGTTTCTTTGTATATCAAGGAATTTTGGATTGTGCCCTGGACATTTTGAATATTATATTCTGAGACTCTGGGCTCTGTAAGAGTCCTCTGGAGAATATCAGTGTTTTGTTTGCTTGTCTGTTTGTTTAATCATTAAATCAACCCGTTAGGTTGAAGCCCCTGATTCCGGCCTGCCCTCCGAGCCGTGGTTCCAGTGTGTGTTCAGTTCTCCAAGCCTTCGAAGTGCTCTTTGGATCCACCTCGCACGTGCACACTCTGGCGGCCAGTCTGTTCACCGTCTGCACTGCGGTTCATTTACTAAAGTCTCTGGTCTGCTGTCTGGGGTTAGTGCCATGTCTGCGCAGCTTAGGAGTGAGCCCAGGACTTCAAGCACAACTTGATGGGATCCTATTCTTGAGCTCACTCTTCTCTGTGATTCCCCCTCACCCGCCCCCTGCAGTGCCAGGGGCCACTTTTCCTGGCCCTTTGGTTGGAAGTCTGAGGTTTTTGCCTCCCATACTTTCACATTTCCCATGACTGCCTCATTTGCAGGATGAAGTAGTAAGAGGAAAAAGAGAAATGAATATCAGGAATTTTTCTACACGCTTTGTCCACAGGGACCCCTTTTCCTAGTGTCTCTTTCTATGGAGAAAGATTTTCCTCCCTGAGTTTAGGTGTCTGGCTGCTGTTCCTGCCACCACCACCCGGTTGGGGACTGGGGCTCACCTTCGGGCAGGGCAAGGGGACTGATGAAAAACAAACAAACTGCATTTCTTCCAGACTCTGCCCCAAAAGGGTCCCCTCCCTTGGCCTCATATCAAAAATAGAGAGTTTGTTCTGGAGCTTTTTCCATTTAGTCCTGCTGTGTAGTTGTGGCATCTGGGCTTTCTGAGTCCAGAATGGGAAATATATAAGGAAAAAATAAATCATAACACTTACTACCACCCTGTTCCTCTCCCTTCAAGATTGTTGTTGTTGTTGTTGTTGTTTTTTTATTATTTACTTAAAGTTTTAATTTCCTCCCAATTTTTCTGCTCCTATTTACTTTCCAGGGTCCTCATATAGTTGCTCAGTGTATTCTGTCCACAGTTTTTATCTATAATTAGTGGAAGAGATACATGTAAAATACTGACTCAACCTTTACCTTCTGAACCAGAAGCCTCCCTTGGTTTTTGATCTTGGCATCTAATTTAAAAAGATAAACTGTCTACAAGCCACATTTGGGATGCTAATGGGAAACCTCTACTTTAACAACACATTTGAAATTATACTCTTTCCTTCAAATACAGCAGACCCTTGCTCGAAAAACATAGTTTCATTCAATGGCATTTTGTTAAAACATTGATGAGATGTCATAAGAACTTAACTCTAGTTTATATCAATTAGCCTATGGTTTCATTTACGTCATTTCACTTAAAATATCAAAACCTATTAATGACATTAAGTGAGGACTTTCTGTATGGAAATGATTACACAAAGATTCTCTGTAGAAAACCATGAGAGGTTTTCTAGGTGAAAAGAGACCAGAATACCAATGAATTCTTTTTCTGGTCAGAGCAGACCCAGATTTGTAATTATAATGGTATAAGTAGAAGTAATAATGGGTACTAATTGTTGGTAAAGAACATGAATTCTGGAGCCAGGCTGCCCGTGTTCAGATCCCAACTCTGCCTCTTACTAGCTGTGGGACTTTGAACCTGAAGAACTTAGTTTTTCTGAACCTCAGTTTCTTCACCTGTACAATGGGAATTTAAAAAGTACCTACTTCTGAGGTGGTTGTGAGAATTCAATGAATTCAGTAGTATAGAGTGCTTAGAACAGGCCTGGCACAAAGGAAGAGGTACAAGGCACTTGCTTGACTAATAATATTGTAACAGCTAACATTGATAAAGACACTTCACGTACAGACAGAGCCAGCTTATTGCCCTTGTTCAGATGAGGCAGCTGAGACCTCAGGGAGGCAAATGGCTTGTCTGAGTCCATCTGGCTTGCAGATCTCGAAATCAGGGAGGCGTGGGTGGCTGGATCTGGCTGGTGATCAAGGGAGAGTGGCAGCAATGGAGCGAGGAGCGTCGTCTGGCCTGCGCGAGAAGAGATGTGACCCCGGGGAGTGAGCGAGGAAAGAATCTGCCCGAAGAGAAAGGCAACAGAAATAGAAGGGGAAGCCTGGTAATTAGGTGGCCCAAAACAGGAAAGATCAATGTTTCACTGCCAGTGAAACCACCAGCTTCCCTGGCAGCCGCCCTGCGGCCCAGCTGTGAGTGCCTCCGCGCAGACAGCAGCTGCTCCTGTGGTCCCCGCCGGGCCCAGGGTGCACAGGGCGCCTGGCCTGGGTGCAGAGTGCAGCCTGGGGTGGCCCGTGCACCTGTGGCCCCTGTTCACCCAAAGACCGCCTGCAGGTGGTGATTTGCTGAACTCGCTGTGTGACCTTGAGCAAACCCTACCCTTCCTGGGACTGGCCTCCCTGTCTATAAAATAAAAGGCTGAGCCCTGGCTGGTGTGGCTCAGTGGATTGAATGCCGGCCCGCAAACCAAAAGGTCACCGGCTCAATTCCCTGTCAGGGCACATGCCTGGGCTGAGGGCCAGGTCCCCCGCTGGGAGAGCGCGAGAGGTAGCCAACTGATGCTTCCCTCGCACATGCACACCTCTCTCTGAAAATAAGTAAATCAAATCTTAAAAATAAAATAAGATAAAATGAAGGGCTGGGTGCCCCCACAAAAGGTTACCTCATGTCCAGGAGGGTTAAGGCTCTTGGTGATCAGGGTGAAGGGCTCGGGCCATAGAGGTGCAGCTCCTCCGATTCACAGGGGGCAGGAACTGAAACAGCACTGTGGGACACAGCCTGGTAAGAGCCCCCCTCTGCCGGAGGGCTGCAGAGCGCAGGGCTCCAGGACGAGTTACCCCTGTGGTGACTCTCCAGACGTCTAGCCTGTGCCTGTCTCCTCAGCTGTAACATGGGGACCCCACTAGTAGCTGCCACTGTTAAGACTGTTGTGAGGATTGGATGGGACCAACTACGGCCAGAGCCCAGCACCGCGCCGGGGCCTGTGGCAAGCCCTCCGCAGGCCCAGCAAGGGTTGTTCATACTCCCCTATATAAGCAATGCTGCTGTTTATTTAAAAAGCCATCGAGATTACAGTTATGGTGCTTACTGCTACGATTGGCATTTATTGTTTTAATTCTGCCGTGGTCCTGCCTGTTTTCCAACGGGGCGTTCAGCAACTGACACAGCATGTACGCGCCCACTACACTGTGAGGCGCACTGTGGGCGGCACTTGAGCCAGAGCTCAGGGTGCTCGGGGGACTGGCACTGGCCCTCGGGACCCCGTGGATCTGCTGTCATCAAACACCCTGCACCTCGGGCTGGCTCACGGGGACGAACAGCCTGGCCCTCCCAGTGTCTCCAGTCCCAGTGCATAAGTGGCTCGCGGACTCCAGACCCTCATCCACAGCCTGCTGCCTGGGTGGATGGGAGGCTGGGGCCCCTCATCAGCTCTTCAGCACGTGACCTGCATCAGAGGTAATTACTGCGTAGCCTTGGACCTTGGAGAGGATTGTAGGGATGAGCGCCAGGTGGCTCGGGGGTACCAGCTCATACCTGCATTCATAGACTCCCTACAGTGCTGGTGACGAGAGGAGGCAGGACATAGCTGGGGTAGGGAGTGGGCTCTCCAAAGCCCTGCAGGTGGCTCCCAGCCATTGCTACTCTCAGAAGCCACGTCATTGCCTGGCAGTGTCAGAGGCTGCCCTGGCTGGGGCAGGGAGGGTGCAGCTGCAGTGCTAGGGAGGCTCCTGTTGGACGGGCAGGAGCTGGCAGGAAGCTGCCTTCCTCTTTCACTGGAGTTCCTCCGGCCTTCCCCGAGAGCCCACTACCGACTAGGTTCAGGGGGTCACAACTCACCCCCACACTCACTCTCGAGTGGACAGACAGGGTCAGCGGGAAGAGAGGTAGAGCGCTGAGCCGCCAAGTGCAGGGAGGGAGGAAAGAGGTGTGTGAGGCCTCTCCGTGCTCACTGGTCACCTTCTAAACCCCATAGGCACATGCCCATGACACCAGGCCACCGCAGTGACCTGGGCTTCGGACCCCTGCTGCAGCTGTTACGCTGGAAGTGCCCTGTGTGCACGCAGGACACATGGTCCTTATGAATGGATGAGTCCTTCACAGGGCGTGTGGTGGGGGTGCAGGACAGAGATGACAGCATTAACAAGAACAACAGTGACAGAAACCCCTTTCCTACGTGCTGTGCACTGCAGTTTCCCGAGTGCTTTTATACCCACCCCCTGCCACGCAACCCGAGGAGAGTCTGGAGAGAGCTCACCCTGCCTGGCTGTGCTCTGGGTACTGATGGTGGTTATGGGGGGTGGGAGTGGGGGGGAGTGCCTGACAGCAAGTGTGTGTGTGTCCACGTGACTGTGTGTGGTGCCTGGCACATAGCAGGTGCCCAGTCGTTGCTTGTTGAATGAAGGAGTGAACAAATGCATGAATGAATGCTTCTGTGTGTGCTGTGGAGCGGCTGCCACTAAGTTACAGGCTGATTCGGAAGTGGGCTTCTAGAACAAATATCAAAGCTCAATTTCAGGTGCTGAAAATTATAGGGGGGGAAATGGCTCCAATTAATTAGCAAAGATAGTTCTGATAAAATGTACCATTGCCAAAAATTAGGAAAAAATACCCCAGCTTGCAAGTTGCTCTGATTGAAGACTTGTGACATTTTTATAGAGAACAATTTGGCAACTGTTATCAAATGTTTTAGAAATTTAGATGTTTTGGAGAATCAGTTATATTCATTTATTTATTCAACAAATGCTTATGATGCTTATGCTATGTGCCAGTCATGGTGCAAGCTACTAGGTACACGGTGGTGATTAAAACACACATGATCTTTGTCCTTAAGGAACTGAATTTCTAGAGGGGAAGATATAAGTAAAATTATCACATAAACATAATTACACATTGCAACAAGTGGTTCGAAGGGAAAATATAGCAGTACTATTGGGCTGGCCAGAAAGTTCATTTAGTTTTTTTCTGAGCAATGGCTCTAGTAGTGCTTAGTTGTCTTTAACTTCATTCGAAACACTTTTGTTAGTTTGTATTGTGACAGCTGTCATATCACCGTGCATTTTTTAAGAAGTTTATCAAAATTTGTGATTTTTTGTGCAGCCATTTTAATATTAAAGATGGAAGAAGATACATAACATTTTTGGTGTATTATGCTTTATTTCAAGAAAGGTAAAAATGCAACTGAAACACAAAAAGAAAGATTTGTGCAAGTGTATGGAGAAGGTGCTGTGACTGATCAAACATGTCAAAAGTGGTTTGTGAAGTTTCTTGGTACTACTGACATTTTGGCCAAATAATTCCTTGCTGTGGGGATGTCTTATGCATTGGAAGGTGTTTAGCATCACCCCTGGCCTCTACTAGAAGTCAATAGTGGGAGACAGTCGACATAGTCAAAATATCCAAATCAATCAAGTTATTGGTGAAAATTTTAAATGTTTCTTTTATTTTATCGAAAAAACCATAGGAACTTTTTGGCCAACCTAATACATGAGTGGATAATAGCTGGATGGGCCTAATTAAGTTGAAGTGGTCAGGAAGGTTTGTCTGGGAGGAATACATTTAATAGAAGTACAGATGGAGACTTGAAGGATGAAGAGATGTTGTCAGATGATCAGTGAGGAGGATAAGCATTTGAAATACACAGAGCAGCACGTGCAAAGGCCTTGAGGCAGAAGTGTGGTTTGCCTGTGGAGTCCACTGAAAGCCAGTGTGGCTGGAATGCAGGGAGTGACAGAAAGATTTTATCCTGGGTGTAGTAGACAGTCACTAAAAGATTTTAAGTAGATGACATGATCCAATGGAGGTGCTGAACGGGGAAGTGGGTAGTTAAGTGAGATTTGCATAGTCAGGGAGGGAGGTGCCGGCGGCTAGGGCCGGGTGGGATCCCTGGGCTGATGGCGGAAGGAAGGCAGCGTTGGGACACAGCCCTTGGGTGTGGACTGGATGTGGGTGAGAGGGAGCCATCCAGGGATGCTGACATGATTATTTCTTGCTTGTAGACAAAGGGGAGTTTGACCAAAGGTTTCTCAGACCTACAAAAATATTTTTAAAAGTGGTTAAAACTGTGTTGAACAGATAAGTAGGAAATGGCAGGGTTTTAATTTAGTCCCTTTTCTAGAGTTTCTGCAGTGAGTTCATATTGTTTTTGTATGAAAGAAACCATGAAGTTGAAAAGTCAGAGCATTTGCTGAATTTCATGCGCCAGTGTTTATGGGAAGGACTTGGAGATAAGACACCCCCTCCCCCCCAAACCTGGGAACTGAGTGCCGCTGCCTGGTGGTGTGGCTTTTCCTCACTCGTACTGTCTGTCACTTCAGGAGATTAAAGTGGCACCCCCGCTGTCTGGGGCTGGCGCTGACCCCAGGTTGACAGGCAAGGGGGCTGGGAGGGGACCGCAGGTGGCCCCTTGGCCCAGTTCATGAGTTCTCCCTTCACCACAGCCTCCTGGCCAGACTGCCAGCCTCACCCCTACTCCATGAGCCCTCTGGGGAGTCTGTGGGGGCCTCACACCTGTTACTTCTTTCTTCCTACAGGTGGAGAAACTTGTGAAATATTTGGATCCCAACGACCTGGGCAGAATTAACTTCAAGGACTTTTGCCGGGGAGTGTTCGCAATGAAAGGTGACGTGTTCTGGGGGCGAGGGTCCTAGGGGGTCTCAGGATTCTATTCAGCTGGTTTTAACTCAGATTCTTCCCAATGGGGGTCCCAGGAGCCCAGGATAGTTCCAGAAGTGGTTCTTCCCCTGGCTCCCCATGAGGGCCAAGGGGAAGAGTCTCAGGCTCTGAACCCTGGAGGGGCTGTGGGTGTGTCTGAACCTGTGCTGTGGAGTGCCACGCCAGAGCCAGGCATGACTGGACCGGCCGACCATCATTTCTGCCCTTCCACCGTCTGTCCGCTGTGGGGGAGGACCCCCTCTTTCTCTTCTCTTCTCCTTCTGGATGACCAGATTCCTGAGGAATTTCCCAGGACATGGGACTTCTGGGCAAAGCTGGACAGAGCTGGTCACCCCATCTCCCTCTGTCCCACCTAAGTTTCCTACACCCTCTTTTTCTCTAAACTTCCCCATTTCTTCCTTTCTTCCTTACCCCTCCCATTTAACGGGGCAACATAAAATCCCTCTCTGTATTCCCCAATTTAAGGCCAGTAGTGAGAGTCCCCAGAAATAGGGTCTCAGAATGGGACAACTCTTAAAACGCACACTACTGCCGAGGGAGAGCAGGTAGCTGAAGTGGCCAGCAGGTGGACTCGCTGAGGCCGTCCCCTGGCGGTGAAGAGGAGACAGCTTACTTCTAGAAGTCCGGAGGCCTTCCTGTTATCCATGAAGGAAGCCATATTTCCCTGTCTGTGTGGATAGCATCAGGATGAATCCTTCTCTGTGGATAACCCCGAGTTCTGGGAGGGTGGAAGGAAGCAGGAGTTAGTGCCAGAGAGGTGAGAGGCAAAGGGAAGTGAGCTGAGATGTTGAGGGGACTGCACATAGCAGGCCCCCAATAAAGGATTCTGAGTGTTGTTTGACCCTGTAGATCCACCACTACCTGCACCTGTCATGTGCCCATGCTAGGTACTTGGCAGGTTTGACCTCCTTTGTCTGATATGATTTGGGGACATTTTCTCACGGACCAAGGAAGGAGATCAGCTATGTAAATGAGTCAGCAGGTAGAGCCATCCTGAGGGCGGCCCTCTCTGAGATGTCTGGAGTATACAGGGCTGCAGGGGGCCTCTGCCTCAGGGTAATGTGTGTGTTTGGAGTCCCTGTGAGGGAGTATTGATTTACACCCCTTCCTCCAGGAAGGCCTCCTTGGTTCCTATTGCTCCCAGCTTGCCCTCTGCATTTGGGAGCCTCCTCTCTGTGTATTCCCTGTTGGGGTTAGTGCCAGTGGAGGGTAAGGACCTATCTCAGCTCCCTCCACAGAGCCCTGGACTGTCTTCTCTACAGCCTGGGTGTCCTATCTCTGTCTTTGAATGGCCACCTGGTCTCCTGGAAATTCAGGCTGCCTGCCTTCCTGCCTTCCTGAAGCAATGCTGCCACGCCAGGCTGAGGCTCTGACCCTCCATTGTCTATCTGCAGGGTGCGAGGAGCTGCTGAAGGATGTGCTGTCCATGGAGAGTGTGGGGACCCTGCCCTGCGCCCCGGAGATCCCAGACTGTGCGGAGCAGGTAAGAGCGGGAGACCTCAGGCCCTGCCCCACACAGGAGGGGTAGCGGCACCTCTTGCAGCCCACCTTACCTTTCTGGGTCTTCTTGCCTTGGCTTCACCTTTTTGGTGTCTGAGAGCCCCAGATCCTCCTTTGAGGATCCTTTGGCTTCAAAGTTAAGACATAGGTTTTGAAGCCAGAGCAGTGAAGCCCCTTGGGAGCCACAGCAGAGAATGTAGGGGCTGGGGATCCTCACGGGGAACCTTCACTACCCCTCTGTGATACCAAGGAGAGACAGCTCAGAAGGGGAGTGATAGGCTCATGGTTAACAGCAGGCAGGACAACAGTGTTTTCTTTTCTCCTGTGCCATAACCCCCTGCGCCCACAGGTCCCTATATGTTTTGTTTTTTGGTTTTCTCCAAACAACCACCAGTTAATTCTCTGACAAAACTGGGTGTCCAGCAATTCATTGTGACACTGATGTTCACTAACCAGAGTTAGTACAAACCCAGGGTCAAGAACTCAGTCCCATGAGACTCCCCAACTTGGGGGCAGCCACAAATGGGGCACCCCAGCTACCTGTACCTCCACTGGCCGACTACAATGCAGGATTCCCGTGACCCTCCTCGAGTTCAGTAGTTTACTAGAACAACTCACAGAACTCAGGGAAACATGGTATTTACTGCCAAAAGAGCTCAAAAAGAGTTAGGAGGCTTCGGCTAGAAATAAATGATAAAGATTTTTTTCAAGGGTCTTTAGGGTTTGCGAGTTGGAAATACTACTAGGTGATACCCAGAAGTGTACCGAAGAAGGAAAATAAAGCTGAGAGTTCTTACAGTAAAAATGCATTCTTGAAATGAGTTAGTCCTGCATTCTTGGCCTCTGGCTTGGTACGAGATGGTAATCCTTCAGATGACCAGTGGTCTAGATAAGGGATGTCAGGTGGTCTGGATAAGGGAACATTCTTTCCCTAGTCCTTCAGGGGATAATCAAAGAGTTATCTGGAAGGTCTGATGTGTATCAGGCATTGATGCAGGACTGGAAAGTTCAAAAGCCTACATTCCTAGGCTAGTTCAAACAAGAATAGAATCACTTCCTCGTGCCTTAATCCACTTGATTTTCGTAATTTAGCAGCTTGACTATAGTGATTCCATTTTATTTCTTCACTCTTTTCCTCATTGTCATTGTTGATTTATTATAGAGGACAGAGCCTGGGAACAGATCTGCATGGGGTCAGGCAGGGGGTGTGAGTGGCTTGGCACAGAGGTTCCCCGCCTCCCCAAGGCACACCACCCTCCCAGCAGGGTAGGGTCCTCACCAACCTGGAAGCTCTCCGAACCTTGAATCTCCTTGTACAGGAATCTTCAGCAAAAGACTTGGCCTGTTTCTTAAAGCAATGTTGTTTTTCCAGAATTCAAAATCTGGAGGTTACAGAAAAGCAAAGATCATGTCAGTTGAATTTCAGTCACCCCAGTACTCCCCTCATTTCCTCTCTCTCAGGACTTTGCATGCACAGTTTTTCATTTCTTTAGGTATGATCCCCTCCTGGGTGAACTTCTTTTCTGCCATCTCTGTAGGTCTGGCCTTCACAGGTGTCCAGAGCCCAGCAATGTGGCAACTGATTGCCAGACGCAGTGGGCAGCCTTGCTCAGTGGGCAGTGTGGTTGACCTGGGCTCTGTTCCTTGCCATGGGGCTCCCGGGGACTGGCAGGGAAATGAGGGGCCCAGTTCAAAGGTCAGCCTGCTGGGTGAGTGGGTGCCTGTGGTGATGGATCCTGAAGGCCTGGCGGCCCCAGGGCCCCATGATGTGAACGAATTCCTTTCCTGCCTCAGATTCCTATCATGTTTGGCTCTGGGCTCCATTTGGCTAAAGGCCAGGAGAGGCAAGACCACAGCTCCTCAGGAGTGGGGAGCAGAGGGGGCCAGCCTGGGACAGGTCCTAAATCCCCACTGTGCCCTGCTGTGTCCCAACTGTCCCCTAGGGGTCAGCTTAAGACTGCTGAGAGCCTGGATCACTACTTTGGCTCCCCAGGTGCCACTAGGGGATGAATATGTGGGGCGTTGTTTGGGGGCCATGTGAGGATGACACATGATGGGACCGCAGTAGCATACCCCCGGCCCCTCCTGTCCTCAGGGCAGGACAGGGGGTCTCTGATGTTACTCACCACTGAATGAGGGTTGCAGTTAAAATGGTGAAATGTTTTAGTGTGGGCTCGTGGTAAACAGTTGCAAACCAGTCATCCTGAGGGCACCCGGCCCCATTCAGCCCTGTCCCACGCCCCATGACCCCCACCATTGGGCTACATAGCAGGGCACTCAGTCTGCTCTCCAGACTTGCAGGCCGATGTGAGTCCACCTAAATCAGGTGGCACCTGTGTCGTACCAGTGCTTGAACTTGCCATATGACACCCTCCTGTGTCCCCAGAGCCCGTGGTACCCCGGCACTAAAAGCCCCTTTCAGGGTGTTGGGCAGCTTTTCTGGTGCAGGGGATTTGGGTTTGGTCAGAGTGGATGCTGGGGGTCCCTGGTGTCCATGGATGGGATCCTGAGGCTTAGGTCTCAGGAAACACCCAGGAGTCCCTCCTGAGGCTGGACCTTCCTTTTCACAGCCCCAACCCCCATGGTGTAGGGGTCTCTGCAGGGCGAGGGCACAGGTAGGTATGGAGAGCTCAGCCCAGATTTCATGGGCAAGGGGGCAGAGAGCTGACACCTGACCCCACACATGCTGTATGAGACCCTGGGTCCTTGGTCATTCTCCCACGTGGGTGACCCATAGGGAACCCCATAGAATGAACAGGGCATCAAGGCACCTGCTCCTCCTGGGTAACCACCATCTCAGCAAATGGTGTCACCATCCTTCCAGTTCCCCAAGCCAGAAAGTCATCCTTGCCTCCCCCACATTCAGCTGGCCTCGAGGCCACTGCCCCCACTCACCCCCTCCTCTCTCCCACAGCCACCTACTGGCTCTCGTCATCACCCCAGCCTTTCTCTCTCCAGACCTGTGTTCCACAGTTGCCTCCGGATCTTCCTAAGGAGGTGCTCTGATGGTGTCGCCCCCACCCCCCTTCTGTGGCCCCTCATCATGGATAGGATAAGGTCCATCATCGGCTCCTACCCATTTCTCACGGCCTGTCTCACACCCTGGAACTGGTAACACCCATCTGCTTCTTGTTCCATTGTTTTGTTTTTTTTAATGCTCACCCGAGGACATGCTTATTGATTTTAGAGAGAGGAGAAGGGAGGGAGGGAGGGAGGGAGGGAGAGGGAGAAAAATATCGATTGGTTGCCTCTTGTACATGCCCTGACCTGGGACCGAAGCTGCCACCTAGACATGTGCCCTGAACGGGAATCAAACTTGTGGCCTTCTGGTTTACAGGGCAACGCCCAACCAACTGAGCCACACCAGGCAGGGCTGCTTCTCATTTTTTGAAAAGTCTGTGTTCTCTCTTGCCTCTGAGACTTTGAACAAGTTGTCTTTTTTTCCTGGGGTGTCATCCACCCACTGTTTTTGGGCTAACTTCTGCTCATCATTTAAGACTTACATAGGCACCTCCCCCTCCAGGAAGCCTCCCCTGGTTCCCTCTGCCCCAGCCTGGAGGACAACCTGCGCTGAGCTTCCGTGGGGCCCTGTGCTCTCTATCACTGCCTTAGCCTCACCCTCCAGGATGGCTTCTTGTTCCCTGTGCAGTGACCCCATTTCACCCCAGGATGGCAGGCCTCAAGTTGAGCTCCCTCCTCATCCATGCTCCATAGAGCATTTCTCTAAGTATTTCAGGAGTAGAAATCTAGACGTGGACTTGTACTGAAGGGTATGCAGATTTTATTTTTTTAATATTATTTTAATAGATGTGGCCAGCATTTTCTTCCATAAAGATAGAACCAATTATATCATCCAACAGTATATGAGAGTGTCCATTTCCTCACCCCTTCACCAACCCTGGAAGGTCTTCATCTGCCTCCCAGCTTCTCCCCTCCCTTCTCCTTGCACCGCTCTGATGGAGGGAGACTTATTCTCACTTTCATCTGTGCTGCTGTTCACTAGTGAAGCAGATGCTGCCTAGGTCCCCAGGCCCTTTGACGTTCTTCTGTGAACTGCCTAGTCCTAGTCTTTGCCCATCTTCCACTGAGGTGTTTTTTTGTTTGTTTGTTTTTTAATGCTCACTTGAGGATATTTTTATTGATTTGAAAGAAAGAGAAAGGGAGAGACAGAGAGACAATGATATGAGAAACATCAATTGGTTGTCTCCTGTATGTGCCCCTACTGGGGATTGAACCCGCACCCTTTTGGTGTACAGGACAACGCTCCAGCCAGGTGAGCCACCTGGCCCAGGGCTGTCTCTTTTCTTATTGATTTATAAGGAGAAAAAAAAAAAAAAAAAAAAAAAAAATATATATATATATATATATATATATATCTCTGTTATTCTTTATGCATTTTGCTTGTATTTTACTCTTGGTTTTGGTGTCTTTTACTGCACAGAATTTAAATATTCTGAAGTAATCATTATCAATCTTTTTATGCCATTTAGATTTTACATATTATTTTGTGTCTTCTTTGCCTCAAGGCTGTACACTTACTCTTCTAGATACATTTTTTTCAAGTACTTTTAGACCAAAGGTGTTTATGCTTAATTCTTTAATCCACTGGAGCATACTTTTTGTTCCGGAGAGCATACTAGCTGGCGTTATTGTCTTCCACATGTCACCAAGCTGTTCCAGTTCCTGCGGTGGAACAGTCCTTTCCCCACTCATTTGACATTTTACCCCTTATTTGCACACTAAATGTCCTTAGACATGATTGTCAAACAGTGTCCCAGACTCTGGCCGGTTCACATCAACACGAGCTTTCCTAAGGGAAGAATGCAGAGGCCGGGGGGTGGGGCGGGCATGGGGGGCTCTTATACCCTGAAGATGACCAGTGTCCGGCACGCCTGCTCAGCAAACGCCGGCCCTGGCCTGAGGTTCCTGTCCCTCGAGAACCTGGCTGCCTGGGTGCGCAGGCACCAGGAGGGAGCATTCCTGGTGTCCAGTGACCCGTGGCTGTGCTTTTCCAGAGAGAGGCCCTGCAGGGCCCGCCGGGCCTTGGGCTAGTGGGGCCAGGGGTGCGACCTGTGCCGGGGCCTGAACGGGAATCTCAGTGGGGAGCTCCTCAGCTGCCCCCACGGAGAGAAGGTGCGGGAATGGAGGGGAGGTCACATCGATTTCACAAAGACATAGCAAATTTACTTTTCCTCAAACTTTTGATTTATTTCAACTTCAGGAAGATTGTAGAAGTACAATGAATACCCATGTATCTGGCACCCTAGATTCACTGATTGTTAGCCTTTTGTTAATTTGCGTTTTCTACGTATGTTTGTGTGTGTTTATACATACATTCTTTTTCTTTCTTTCATTTTTTGCTGGCATATTTGAAAGTTAGCTGCAAACATTATGACACTTTATTCTTAAACACTTGACCATTCCTCGGAGCAGGGCTATCCTACTATGTAACCACAATACAGTTACCATTTGTGGGGAATGGAACTTTGACTCAATATATTATCTAACATAAACTCCATATGTAAGTTTTCCATTATTTTTATAGCTTTACTTTTTGATCTCGGACCCAATCCAGGGCCACACGTTACATTTAGTTGTCATGTCTCAGCCTTTTTTTTTTTTTTCACCCTTAATAGCACAAACATTTTTTTATTAACTCAAGCCAGTTGCTCCAGAGAATGCCCCTCAATTTGGCTTTGGTCTTATTGATTGTCCAGCCCTTGGGGTAGTACAATTTAAATCCAAATTAAAATGATGTGGGGGGAGGGGCCCAGGAGGGGAGTTCTGTTTGCTTTTCCACTCCAACACGCATGTAAAGTGCCTGGCCGTGGTTCCCACTCCTCAGACCTCACTTTCCCAGCTGCAGAGCAGCCAGCAGACAGGGTATGAAGGAGATGCAAGATCACCACGGGCAGAAGGGCTTGTCTCTGTGGGGCAGAGTGTCCACTCCTTGGCACCTGTCCCCAGAAGTGGGAGGAGGCAGCAGGCCTCAGTCCTCACTGACTCCGAGAACATGTTGTGGGCTGTGTGGGTGTCTGAGTGATGTATGGTGAACCCTGGCACTTGGGGACAGCATGAGGAGATGGGAGTCCTTGCTCCATAGCTGTGGCCACATCGCCTTCTCAAATCTTTGCACACCTGCCCTCGCAGCCTTCAAATTTCAGCACAAATGTCGCCTCCTCAGAGAAGCCTTCCCTGACCACCTGTCTCAAGGAATCCCTCCATACCCCATCCCTCACACAATCATATCACCCTGCTCATTTCCTTCAGAGTGCACACAATCTTAATCGTCTAGGTGTGTCTTGTCTGTCCCCACAATGCACTGTAAGCTCCGTGGGTCAAGGACTTTGCCCGCCTCTTTCACTGCCACGCGCTCTGCAGCCGGCACAGTGCCTGGCACAGAGACACTGTTTGAACGCATTTGTTGCCCAAGCGGATGGATGAATCTCAGCCGTGGAAAGTCAGCTCTGCCAGGGAGGGATGGGCAGGTTTTCTCCGAACTGGGAGCAGCTGGGGGATCTCCCCCCAAAAGACTATAAGAATCACGCTCTGCCTCAGTGATTCCGGGGCTTAGGAAGGAGCTGGACAGGAGGTGACCAGTGGCTCTGACTGCGCACCTGGGCTCTCAGACTTGAATGAGTGTGAATCCCTGGGAGCTACCAGATGCAGCTCGAACGCAGTAGGTCTAGGGTCAGCCTGAGTCTGCACATCCTGCAGGCTCCCAGGTGGGGACCCTGCTGGGCTTTCAGTGACTGTGGGTCCTGCCCCCCACTTTGCCCACAGATGCCACCTGCCACCAGAAGATGTGGAAAGAGCTGAGGCTCCCGTCGTGGCCTCCTCCTCTTGCCTTCTGCCTGCAAGTGTTGTTTCTAGCAGTGGCTGTCACCTCCCCATGTAGCAAGGCCTGCTAGGCTTCTGTCTCCACATTTCTGTTACTGTGACAGACAGCACAGACTCTCCGCCAGGAACTGTGCTCGGCCGCAAGCTTCTGTCTCTGCTGTTTTCCCTCTGCGCTCCTTTCAGTAAGGCAGACTCCTTGGGGATGTTGTGCCTGGCTCCCCGCTCCTCACCCCGCTGAACTGCCCCCAGTGCAGACGGGACTTCTGACCTGGCTGGGAACTGGCATTGCCATCCAAACCTGGAGGCTGAGGGGTTTCGAAGCTTTGGTTTAGGGAGTAGGTGCATATACGCATGCCTGACGGCCCTAGAGGCAAAGGGTTAATTTGAGCATGGGAAAGGCATGAGCGTTGGGGTCTGAGGGCCTGGGGTTTGAATCCTGACTCTTTCACTGACTAGTGTGGCTGCCTTTTGCAAGTTGCCTAACCTCTCTGAGCCCCCCTTTTCTCCCTTGCTAAATGGGGGTTGTAACTGATATCTTCCTCTCAGGGTTACTGTGAACATGAAAAATGGGAAGCATGGAGAGCACCCAGTACAGTGCCTAGAAAATGCTGGAATCTCCCAGGTCACAGTGCACAGATTGCAAGACACATCAAGGAGATAGAATGAATACCTTTTGCCCCAGAGTTGCTGACAAAGCGCTGATAAGCGACGCCTGGGTCCCAGGCCTCCTACCACACCTGCATTCCATAGCCCACCTGCCGCCCCTGCACAGATAGGACATTCAGCCCCTGGGCCGCTCCCAAGAATTGGGCCCACCCCTGTGTCAGGCCATGCTCCGGAGGAGGGAGGGCCTGAGGACCTAGCATATCTGCCTGGCCCCCGGGAGAATGCCCAAATGTTTTATGAGAGAGAAACAGCTCCCCCAGCCCATCATTGCTGCATTCCTGACGAGGACAGGGGAAGTAGCTGAGAGTATCAGAAGACACCACGTGAAGTCTGATTCTTGAGGTGGCCTCTCTGGTGGGGGGGTGCGGGGGGTCCCAGGCTCGTTGTCAATTCTCCCCAAGCCTCTTTGATTATCAGCACAGCATCCGTGGGCAGGAGGAGCACCGGATAAGTCCCTGCCTCTGGGCCTTGCCTGCCCCACTTTGTACACATTCCCTGTATCCAGCTGGGCAGAGAGGGGGCTCTTTGGACCACAGGGGCTGGGAAGCTGAGCATCTTCTCAACTCTGATGCTGTGACTTTACATCCAGAACCCATTTAAGACATCTACCTTCACGACGCCCAGCCTGCTCTTCTCCCTGTGCTGTGTGACTTGGAACATTCTTGCTGTCCTCAAGGGGACTTTTAATCCAGGCCAAAGGGACCCCTGAGACCTGTGGGAGGGCCGGCGCCCAGGTGCACATACCTGAGGCCAGGAGGCAGGTGCTCCTCAGCCCTGCAGTCACAGGCAGAAACTCAGATGGATACGATATGGGAGAAAGTCGTCCTGAGGACGAACTAACCCGCATTCCTTTAGATTTTCCATTCCTGGTATCGAGTTCCATGTCAGGAAGCGCTGTTCCGGTTTACCTGCTCACAAACCCTCTTCATGGATGTAGCTTTTGTTTTTATTTCGCCTCAGTGTAAGGCAACTGCAAAGTGAATACTTCACCTTTCTTTCTAGCTTGCTTCCTTCCTTTCTTTCCTTCTTTCAATTAATCATGTGGACAGGGGTTGGAGAGAGAAAGAAACATAGACTTGTTGTCCTAGTTACTTATGCATTCATTGGTTGCTTCTTGTATGTGCCCTGACCAGGGATCAAACACACAACCTTGGTTGATGATGCTCTAACCAACTGAGCAACCTGGCCAGGGCACAATATCTCAATTTTTAAAAAGTGCTACCTGCAGTCTTATTTGATTTGTCATCTTGTACACTTTGATCCAATACATTATTTTTAGGATTTCTGGACCAAGAAAAGGTCCTTCTTGGTGAATTTATATCCTTTTCTCATCAGATAAGAAGTGTAGCATATCTACTCCTTTTCAGTCTTGGTAATTAGAAAACAGTGCCAATGATGAATCAATAACTTTTCAGTTTAGTTATTAATCTCCTTTTTCTGTATCGAGTTTATTTTTTATTGTATCATTTTAACTGTGAACGTCTCATTGTAAAAAGTTTCACAGATGTCAACAACAACAACAGAACTGAGTTCAGATAGTAAGGAGGAGCGATTTGAAAGGCTTATTCAGGGAAGGGAAGGAATGGTTATAATGGGAGGAGGGACCCCTGCTGTAGGGAGAAGGCTCCTGTGGAAGGTCTTCAAGCTTCTCGAGGGTTAGGCTAAAGGGGGTTTTTTTACGGGGAAGACTAGACAAGGTTCATTGGTGCAGGGCAGTGGGAGGACAGGGCGGTGTGGTCCCTGGAGGCAATCAGGGACCGCTGTGTGCTGAGGCCAGCCTGTGCTCAGAGGGCTGCTGGGAAGGGGCTGAATGCGGCTCAGGAGTGGTTCACAGACCCGAGAGAAGAGCTGAGTCAAAGTTTAGTGAATAAGCGTTTTGTTTTGGTAGATGGTAGGGACCAGCAGTTCCAGGGAGGAGTGTGCATTTGCAGGGTGGAAAGTGGCAGTTCCTAGGTATCCCTTTGCCTAGACTTCACCCTCCCCAGGGCAGGGGCCAGCCCCCCAAGTCACCCTGCCCTGCCCGGCCCTGGGCCAGAGTGGGTAGGTCGGTCAGTGTTTGTTGACTGGCTAAATGAGGGCCTTCTTAGTGAGGAGCTTACCTTCCTGGGAGGTCTCCCGCCTCCTCCCTGAGGGGACTCAGCTCCCGGCTGTGACCCTCACCCCTCCTTCAGGAACTTCTAGCCCCCTACTTCCCTAAGAGGGTCCCCAGCTCCCAGCCTTCCCCACCACCACCCCTTCTCTGAGGGGTCCTAGCACCTCCCTCTCCTCCCAAGAGGGCATCCAACTCCAGGCAGCAAGGCTGGTTTCTGCTCCCACCCCAGTGTCTTTTTGGGGGGTTGGGACAGGCTGGAGGAGAGGGTGGGAAGGCAGAGGGGGGTTACCCTTCAGTCCCCCAGGGCTGAGGACAGACCAGAGGGAGCATCAGGCTGCAGCCCAGGGGCTGGGAGTGGGCAGGCAGGGACCCCTTTGGCCTGTTTGCCAGCCTGACCTCCCACATGTGACCAGCCACACCCTTCCTGCTGCTTGGACCCTCTCTCAAGTCATCTCTGCCTCTGCGTCTCTGCCTGTGCCCTCTGTCTGCCTGTCCTCTCTGTCTGTCCGTCTGTGTCTATATATCTGTCTCTTTCTGGCTGTCTCTCTTTGTCTATTTCTGACGCCATCTCTGTGCCTGTTGATCCCGTCTTTCTCCCTCTCTTCCCACCCCCTTGTCCTTCTATGGTCCCTCTCCATCCCGTCTCTCTCTGGCCTTCTGATCTCTCCAATCTCAGCAGGAGCCAGACCCAGGGCTGAGCAGGGGGCACACGGAATGCCAGCCGTGCACAGGTGCTTTCCTTGTCAGCTCTCTGACCACTACCCCGCTCCCGTATTGCCTGCATAGATGAACCAGGTGGTACTATTACACCCACTTTAATGATGAGGGAGCTGAGCTCAGACAGCAATTAAGTTGCTTGCCCCAGGTCTCAGGACTACAGTGTGCAGAGCGAGGATTTTAATCTGCACCTGGCGCCAGATACCTCAGATAGCCAGCTCTGGGTCCACTTTTCCTGAGGCTTCTTGGGTTCCCAGGCCTCCCTCCCCTTCCCCCAGCAGCCTGGGAGAAAGGACCAGAGCACTCCTCTGCCCCAAGGGGTTTGCACTGCTTCAAAGACAGCTCATCAGAGCATCTGCCCTGCCCAGAGGACATCTTTTACCCAGAGGAATGAAACTTAAGTATTTCAGGAGCCAGTGAGTCCTGGCCTGGGACCAGGAAGCAGAAGTCCCCTAGCCCATTCCTACTAGCTCTTGTACCCCTGGACGTGGGCAGTGACCTGGACAGAGAGGGTCCTAAAACCAAAGTCTTTGGGTCGGGTAGAGGAGGCAGGTGGCGCAGAGCTGCCCAGTGTGGGTCTGTGCTCCTCAGGACGGAGTCTCTGCAAGGGGGTCTGGGAAATGCATTGCGGAAAGATGAGCCAGCTCCTCGGCTGCAGGACTTCTGGGAGCCTGTGCACCTCCGGGACCCCCGGCCAGGAGATGGAGGCAGTTTGCCCGCCTTCTTTGCTCTTGGAGCCCTTCATGTGCCAGCCTCTTTGTTACAGAAATGCGGAACTGGCCGCTCCTGGGCAGCCCGGGCGTGGTGGGAAACTTGTTTGAGACACAGCTGTCCCTCCTTCCCCAGAGGAAGCAGTGTGGCCCTGTGATAACACTGTGGGGTCTGGTCAACAGCTGTGACCCAAGGGTGCAAAGGATGTGGCTACATCCACAGTCGTGTGTGAGTCTGGTTCCTTATCTACTAGACAGGGTCATTGAGCACCGCAACTTCAAGGGGGCACCGTTCCCACCGTAATCGTAGGAGCGGCACCTCTGGGAGTTGTGCGGGGCATGGCCTGGGCCACCAAGCATGGCCATCCTGTCCCAGCCCCCATCATCATTGTCTGACTTTTGCAACAGCCTCTCTGTTGACTTCCTGTCCAATCAGCCACCGGTGGCATCTCCTGCAGCCCTCCTGTGGGTCGTGTCTCCAGTCCCCCCTCTTCCAAGTCCCTTCTCCCCTCAGCCAGGGGCCAGAGCAGTGCCCTCCAGTCATGCGGAGCCTGGAGTCCGGCCTCGGAGATACTTGGCCTCTGTGGTCTTTGGGGCCAATGTCCTTATTTGTAAAACGAGGATAAAATACCGAGCAGGGTGCAGTTTTCTTTATCACTAGATACTGAGCTTCTGGAGGCCAGAGGCCACCCTTATTCCTCTCTGTCCCTCAGGGTCTGGCACGTACTTGGTTTTGGTGAATGCTTATTAAATATCCACTTTGTCACTTTGACCAGAACCTTTCTGGAGCTTCTCCCACACTTGACTGGTCCTCCCAGGATCTCCCCAGCACGGCCTGCCCTTCCTGCTTCTTGGCCTTCTCCTGTGCTCTCTCTCCTAGAATCCCTGCCTGCTCCATCTGCAGCACTAGTCATTTTGGGGACAGCCCCGCTGCCACCCCAGAGCCTTCCCTGCCTCTCCACCAGCACCAGCCCCTCCCCTGTGGCCCTGACACTTCTGCCTGACCGTGGGAGGGGTCATTTGTGTCCCCATGGGGCTTCTCTGTTGTTCTGTAGGTGAGGCGGGGAGTGGGAGGTTGTCACCTTGCTGCACCCTCTTGGAGTTCCCGGAGCCGGTGCGGTGCCAGGCGCAGAGCACAGCTCAGGACAGGAGGACACAGAGTGGACTGGAAGCTGGTGGCGGTCACAGTGCTCTTCCCCGCTTCCCGTCCCCCGCAGCCGCCTCAGGCAGGGGGTCAGCCTGCTGCTGTTCCCGGCGCAGGCCCGAGCTGGGCTGCGGCAGGCTAGCTGGCTAATGCTGGCATGGGGTCCATTGAAAAATTAGTCTTTGGGTCTGGTGGAGAAGTAAGCACATTAGAGACTTGTGTTCGATATCTTGGCTCACTGGACACTCTGTTGTTTAAAAAGGGGTGGGGGTGGGCATTTAAAATGCTTAACTCAGCCCTGGTCTGCTCCCTTTGAGAGGAGGTGGGTAGCTTCACGTGGGACTGAGAACTTTGCAGTCAGATAGGCTGGGTCTGAATCACGGCTCATCCCCTGCCTAGTGAGACTCTGGCAAGTGGAGTCGCTCCCCACACCTGGTGTCCCATCCGTGCGGCGGGCACATCCTGGAGCCCTGCTCAGGCCCCTGAGGACCCAGGCAGGTGGAGAGGAAGCCCTGGGCATCCACTAGAGGAGTCAGAGATGGATAGGGAGGCAGCTCTAGAAATGTTCGCACCTGGAAACATCACTAGTTTGCTTCTATTTTCTGGCCAAGGACCATTTATTTCTTGGACCTCTTCATTTTCTCTCGCCTTCCATGACTCATGCAGCAGGTGGCTTTCTCTCTGGGACTATTTTTGTCACTGAAGCAAAAAAATTGTTTTAATAATTTCATAGGAGTTTTCACACATGACTAATAAAGAACAATATCACTATAAATCCTGACTCAGTCACGTGCTACCCCCAACCACCCACAGCCCCCTCCCAACACCCCTACAGACTCCCACTGCCCATGGACCCCTACCCAGGGACCCCCTTCATCCATGGACCTCCACCTCCCTTGGGCCCCCACCCACTGTCCCCCATCCCCTACAGCTCTGGCACCAACCTCAAAGCCCCACGGCCCCACCTACCTGATAAATACCTTAAGGCCATTTGTCAGAGAGGACCAGTACCCAGGTGAGGCAGAACGGCCCCTCCCCACACAGAAGCCTGAGCCCCAGCCTGGCCTGTGACTCAGATCACACCTCCATCCCATTCCCCTCTCCATCCTCCCCGCAGACCCTTAGTCACTCCCTGAATTATACAGAAAGGACCACCACAAGGCCACCAGCCCTGCTGTAAGCCAATGGTCTAACCAAAATAAGTGGGTGCAGGACTCCTCTGAGTTCAGTAGGCTCACGACCCTTGGGACGGTCAGAGGGAGATGAGACTCGGCCGGGGGACACTTCTTTCCCCTCAAGAGCACCTGTGGGAACTGCTGTCACTGATGCTCCCGGCCCACCCTGTGCAGAGTGTGGACTGTGACTGTCCCCAGGAAGCTCATTAGAACTGCAGTGCCTGAGGCTGGGCCAGACCCACTGAATCCAAACCTGCATTTTAACAAGACCCGGGTGACTCACTCACATGCTCATTAAAGCCTGAGCCACACTTGCAAGTCCCTGGGTCTCCACCTGGTGGCACATTGGAATCACCCCATGAACTTTAGAAACCCGATGCCTGGGTTGCATGCCCAGATGCAGTTTTAACTGGTCTGCAGTTTGGCCTGGACGTGGAGAGCTTTAAAATCTGCGGAGAGGTTTGCGGATCGCTGCTCAGTCTCATCACTGGCCCGGTAAGGTGGCTGCCGGCCAGCGCGTGGGAGGATGAGTGTAGGTCAGGAGTACCCACCTGGAAACGAGCAGGGAGGCGCAGGGACAATAAGGCGCTGTCCCATGGTCCCACTGGCTGATGGCAAAGCCTGACCCAGGGCTTAGTTTCCTGACACCAACTCCCAGGCTCTTAGAGTCACTCCCCCTACACCACCTTCTTGAAAATTTTCCGTCGTGGACCTACACCCAACTCCGGTCCTCAAACTAAAACCCCGGTGGGTCTCCATCAGCATGCGCCCTCTGCTCTGGCTTTGTTGGCTGCCGGCTCAGGACTCCCACACACTGTCCCCAAAGCCAGTACAGAGTAAAGCACCCAAGCCGGGAGGGTTAACACATTGTAACCACTGAGCTTCAGCCCATTCTGGGATGGACACCGGCGGGGAGGCAGCCCCATAGAGTGGCGAACCAGGCGCTCCTGGCAGCCGGGTCTGAGCTCCAGCCCTGCCGCTTGTCAGCTGTGCAGACTCCCACTGACCTGCAGCCTCTCTGGGCCTCAGCCCTAATCTGTAAACTGGGCCCAACAGCACTCCCCTGCTTCAGGTTGGTGTGAGGACTGAGTGAGATAAAGGTGACGCGGCCCTAAGCAGGGCCTGGCACGCGATGGGCACGAGATCAGCGTCGGGGCTGCCGAGGGCCTTCAGCATCATGGAGCACGGACACAGGAGGCCCGGGGTTCTCAGCGGGCCCAGGTGTCTCAGGCCCCTGCAGCAGGAACACCTGGAACCTGCCTAGCCAAGAGGCAGCCAGCGTGGACCTCTCTCCTCGGCCAGACACACAGGCTCGGGGTGGGCCCGCGTGCGTGTTCCGTGACTGCAAGGAGACCTGCCTGTCACTGTGGGGACGCCCCAGCCTTCCTGGGCAGATCAGGCAGCACAAGCTGGCTGTGCTGGCCTCAGCTGGGGGCACTTTCCCTCCGCGAGGAGGGGTTACTGTCAGGCATAGCAGTTGTTACTGTCATGGCTATTTTATTTTTATTCCTCCCTCTGGGAGCCCAGAATGAAAGGGAAATGTCAAGCTCTGCTGCCTCATTATGGGGAGCAGAGAAACGGGCAGGCGGCTGGGTGTGGATATTCTCAGCCAGGGCCCATGGAGACTGTCTAGTGTAGCATGTTCATCTTCAAGATGGGGAAACTGAGGCCATCAAGGGTCAAGGACTTCCCCAAGGGCGAGTCGGGGCCGCTGGAACCTGCTTCTCATGGTTCTTTGGTCTGAGGTCTTTCCCCTATGACTGCTGCAGCCAGGAAGGAGTTGGAGGTGGTGCCCCCAGAATTTTCACCCCATAGCCGATGTTGCCATGTGAAATGCAGACCCCTGGGCCCCGGTGACGAACTCAGCCTCTGGGGTGGACCCAGAGACCTGCATCCTTAGCAGATCCTGACTTGGAGTTCTGGAATCACTACCGTGGGCTCCCCTCAATGCCCCCAAGGCCCAAGACCTGTGCTCTGGCCTCTGCTCACCTCTCCTGCATCGAAACGGCCCCCTCGACCATCCAGCCCCTGGCAAATCTACTTTCATTTAAAGCATCACTTCCTGGCACACCTGACCACGGTGTGTCCCAGACGAGGGGAAGAGAGGCGATGTCCTGTCACAAATAAGTACGTGCACCCTGGACCCAGGCAGCCTGGGACTGAATCTGTCCCTGGCACTTCTCGTGCTGTGTCCTCTGCGTGTTTCCTCCCCTGTCCCTGCCTTCGTCCCCACACCTGGAGGAGGGGTGCAGTGGCGCCTCCCTCCCGTGCTGCGAGGACTGAATGAGCCGGTGTAAATAACATGCGTAGGTTAGTAACTAGCACATGGGAAGGACATATAAATGTTTGCTATAATTATGCCCATTTTACAGGCTGAGAAACTTAAGCTGAGGGAGGTGAAAAGACTTTCCCAGGGCCACACAGCCACTAAGTAGCAGAGTTGGTTGGGGTTTCTGCCCTTGACCCACATAATCCCGCCTGAGTGTCTGCAGCCTTCCCACTCCTGCCACTCAGCGGGTGGGTGACAGGGGGGCAGGGAAGACCGCCCACCTCTCTACCCTCCCCCACAGTCCTCACACACCCTGGGGTTAGGATACGTTCCCAGTTCTCTTAGCCAGGGGGGCAGTATCTGGAAATCAGGTGGCTACCCGGTGTCACTGCAGCTCAGCTTCCATTCGCCCCAGAAGTCCCTAATAGAGGCTGCTGGCAATGTCACCACTCTCAATCTCAGAAGCCAAGCACTTCGGACTAAGAGAATAGTTTCAAACAACAGAGAAGTCCCTTCCTTGTCTGGGGCAGAGCTTTAAGGCCACGTGTTCTTCAACCCTGTCTCTGCCGATCGTTTTTCTAGAGTTCAGAAAACTGTTCCTTTGCAATACTCCCCTTCCCCACCCCACCCCCAGTCTCTCTCTCTCTGAACTCTCTCCAAGCACTTCTGATGGAAGTGGAGAATTTGGCGCAGCCTTTGGCTGACACTCACCCTCAAAATGGGCTCTGAGGCCGAAGGAACAGGGTGAGCGCCCGGCCCAGGGCCGCGCTCCCCTCCGGGGGCTGCCCACCCCCTTCTCCCTCTCTGTAATGGCCAGGGGAAAGGCAGCTCCGTTACCACCATGCTTTTTCTCTTCTTTCATCCCTGGTGTGATAGAATCTGCCCTGAGTGGTCAGTGCCCGGCCAGCTCTCTCGGGGCCCATTCTAATGAAGGTAACTGAATGCCAGGGCCACTGAAACTGACCCTTTGCAAAACAGCCAGGGAGGGCTGCCCCTGAGAGCGGAGTGTGCCAGCTCTTGTTTGCCCTAGCCTGGTATTAGAGACAGGCCGGACCATGGCGTGGGGGTGGGGGCCCAGGAAGAAGAAGAGGACAGAGAGCAGGTTTATTTGGGGTGAGCTGGGCTGACTCACTACAGTCTGTGCTTAGTGCTTTCAGGAGCTGTAAAGGCAAACAGTAGATTTGGGTCACAGGGGGGTGGGGTGGGGAGGAGATGTCAGATTAACCAGGATTCAGATGCCAAATAGCTGGAACTCAGGGATCTGGGCTCTGGACTTGGGATCCTTCTTTTCAGGGTTTCTTTCCCTCCCTCCCCTACTCAGCTCAAAACCTACAACTGCAAAGCTGCCCTTGGGTAGACACATGTCACCACGGTCCAGTGCTTCCCATCCTTACACCTGAGAGGCCTGTGGCAGAGTAGAAAGGGCTTTTTGGCAGGTTACTTAAGGTTTTGGAGCCTCAGCTTTCTCATCTGTGAGTTAGGGAGAGTAGGTGCTTACTCTGGTGGGATCAGGCGTTATGGGACCCAAAGCTCTTACAAAGTGTGGAGTTATATTTAGGGTAAAGGGTCCTTTGCAAGTTTTACAAAACCCATAACCATGTGAGCCCACTGGTGCATGTGAGGGTCCTAGAAGTTTAAACTTCATGACCTTTACAGAAAATCCAGATGTGTGCACATCTACCTGGTAGCAATGTAAAGGATTAAATGAGCAAATATTTGTAGAACTCCTAGAACAGTGCCTGGCACAGGGAAGCCCCCCATGTTAACTTCTCTTCTGATTACCTCTCAGGGTTGTCATGAGGATTAGCTGTTGTGTAGGTAGCACCAGGCACGGTGCTGGCAGGGGCTGTCCCTCCCTCCATTCATTCATTCATCCATTAGTTCACCTAGTTATTAGTGCTCACGATGGGCCAGGTGCTGTGCTGGGGTCAAACAGTCCCTCCCAGGGCTTTCAGTCTGGGGCACGTTACCAGGCCATCAGCTGGTCACACAAATAGGCAATTCCCAATGCGTTGGTGATGGTGTGAGAAAACTATAGGTGGCACCAGGGGGAATGGTTTTGACTTCGAATATAAGGGAAGGCCTCTCTGGAGACATTAAAAAAGGAAAGTATTCTATTATTTTAATTTCTGCTTTGCTTACAGTTTCTGCATGTCCATCTGCAAGGCAGTCTGGCATAATGACATTAATAGCAATTACCAGGCCCAACTAAAAGCTAAGCAAATGTTATCTCATCTGATCCTCTTGACAACTCTGAGCCCAGGAGCGAGGAGCGTGGAGACTCGGGCGGAGGAGGTGGATTTACTGAGCTGACTTACTACTAAATGGCAGAGCTGGGATTAAACCTCCCACTGCCTTAAAGCCCTTCAGCTGCACCACATGCTGACACAGAGGCAGGGATGCCCTTGCAGGCCCATGTGACCTCATGGCCTTCTCAGAGGTCACACTAGCCACTACGAAAGTGGTTGTAGCCTCCCCAGGGCATCAGGGCCCAAGAGCAGCCTCCCAGACATGGACAGCCCTCCCGGCGTCCTCAGGCACCTGTGCCGTGAGTGGGCAACCCAGACCCAACACCGGGCCGTGGACACCAGGCTCCTGCTGGTCTCCCTGCTTGGCTCACTTCCTCGGTGGGTGCTCTGCTACTTGATACCTTGGAGGCCTGGAGGCAGTCACAGTGAGAGGCACAAGAAGCACTCAAAAGGTGAAGACAGAGTCAAAGGTCAGAGTTCAAAAAACAAATAGGGAAGCAGAAAGAGCCCAACCCTTGGGCCCAGAGAGCCACTGTGGGGGAATAAGCTTATCCCTGGGCTTCTAGACAGGCCTGGCAGAAGAGGAAATGGGTGATACAGAGTTTTCATGGCCCAACAGAGGGAAGCAGGCACACAGCAGATGGGCTGGGGTGGGGCCAGTGGGGGCTAACCCTTCTTCAGCTCCTACTATGCACCACCCACTCTGCTAGATGCTCAAAACCCATTTTGGGGTGATCCTTATAACAGACTTGTGTAGCAGGTACTCTTACCTCCATTTTACAGATGTGAACACTGAGGTTCAGAGAGGTACATGAACTTACTAGGATTCTTATCCTTGAACCTGACAGTTCAGGGGGAGTGTCATCATGGAGGAGAGAGTTGGCCACATAATAGATGAGTTTTCTATAGAAGTTTTATTTTTTAAATCAATTTTATTGTGTTTAAATACAGACATGTTTCATATTTCTTTTAGCCCTTGTTAAAAATTGAAGCAAATGTTTTGAAATTGTGTGTGAAGAAGTATGTTTGTGGGAGATGAGAGATCGTAAAAAGTGTCCAGGATTGTAATGTGTGCGCACATAACTCATTGCCAGAGTCGTAATAACAGTGTGCACATATTGAGGTCATGAGAACCATCCACTTTGGAGACCTTACCCCATTCAGCCCTCCCTGATGAGAGACACTCACAAGAGGGCTGTACTATTACCCCCATTTTACAGTTAACAGAACTGAGGCTCAGCTGTTAAACAGGTTGCCCAAGATCACCCATCTCAGGGTGGAGCCCAGGCTCAAGGTCAGGTCTTTCAGAGAGGAGAGAGGTAGCCGTGTCCCCAGGACTGCCCTGAGCAGGTTCTGGCAGGAGCGGATGGCCAATGAGCCAGGCTGCAGGTCCTGGGTGACAGTCTGGTATTGACAGAAGCAGTTACCCAAGCTCTCAGTGCCAGGCGTGACGATACAAGTCACCACTCTGTGACAGCCCCGCTGGCCAGACCCTTGCCTGGCGTCTGAGCTGGCAGTGAGCCCTGCAGCCCAGGCCCAGACTTGTAGCCAAAAGCAGGTGGTCTGGCCTGGTCCTGAGGCGCCTGGGCTTCAGCCCTCGATGCTGAGTCACGAAGTGGGAAAGAGCGTTCACCTGAGGTCAGTGCCCCAGATCTGGGCTGTGCACACCACCCTGGGGCCAGGACAGAGAGGGTGGAGATATGTCCCATCCACCCGGAGGAGCTCAGCCTGTGGGGGAGACAGAACATGAAGAACCCCTGTGTGGTGCTGGGTATGGAATGTTCCAGCTGTCCCTGGCTTCCCAGAACCGGTGAGGGAGCAGCTGATTGTGCCCCGGGGTGGGGGAGCACAGGGAGCTGGTCTCTGGGAGCTGAGTCATGGTAATCCCCATCAAAGTGCCCATCGCTCTTCATCCCTGGTCCTCACGCACGGCCCAGGACCAATCCCAGTTTCCAGAAGAGGCTCCTCCATGTACTCATTCAACAATTACATGTGGAGCCCCCCCAGATCCAACAGCCCACTGCAGACAGGGTCCTTTCCCCCAGAGAACTGCTCTAGGGGAGGAGGCGCCCATAAACAGGAACATGAGTCAGTACTGTGCATACGGATGGAGGAAGAGCTTAGAAGGATATAAGGCAGGGTGGATCTCAGAGCGTGATGGTGGGGGCTGGGGGCATGTGAAGAGGAGATGGGGCAAAAAGCAGGAAAGTGCAGAGGATCTGAGGTAGGAAGGTGTGGGGTTGGTCTGAGAGATGGCAGAGGCCACTGTGGCTGGGGACGGATGGAGACTGGGGCTGGGAGGGCCAGGGCTGAGGTGCCTGAGAGCGTGGGGCAGGGGTTCTGGGCTTATCCTGGGGGTTATGAGGTCAGGGGGAGGTTTTCAGCTGGGAGGTGACAAGACCTGCTTGGGGTTTTGGAGAGAGCCCTGGGGTGTGTGGGGGTGTGAGTCAGGGTGACCGGTTAGGTGGCTGTGCATTCACCTGTGGCGGAGATGGGGGCAGCTGGGCCAAGGATGGTGACAGGCAGGTGGGGGAAGACAGGACTTGCCCTTGTGACAGTCCGGGTTCTCCTCTGAGCACCTGGGTGAATGTCGGTGGCATTTGCTGAGCTGTGGGGTGGAGACCAAGGGAGGTAGCAGGTTTGGAGGGAAATTTGGCAGCTGACCCTCCCCAGGGAAAAAGGGGCTGCCTGGCCCAAGACTGCAGACCCTTCCTGGGTGCAGCCTTGTCCCTCAACTGGTCCATGTGGGGACACAGGATTTTGCCTCCTTGTCTCTTTTGGGGACAACTCTGAAGGGCCACCCTGGCTCCAGAACGCCCGTGGGAGGCCTCGTGACCCCGAACCACAGTCATCTCTCTCTGCCCCTCCCTGCCCTCCTCGTGCCCTTGATCCCTAAGACACTTCTCAGTAATCTTCCTCTACAGGTGATTGGATACACTAGCCTGGAGGTCAGGGGAGAAGGCCAGGCTGGGAGGCACCAGCATTTGGAGGACCGAAGCATACAGTGTGGCACCATCTAGAGCTGAGGGAGGGCACAGGAGCCAGCAACAGTGACTGAGAAGTCACTCTTGGGGAGGTGGAAGGAAAGCAGGAGGGTGGCATTCTAGAAACTCAAGGAGAGACTCACTGGGTCAAGTGCCACAATGGGAGTTCAGATGACCCATGACTCTCTAGTTGACTCATTTCCACCCCATGGGATTTTGAGAGGGATTTTTCAAAGCCAGGGCATAATCTGGCAAGAAGGAGAAATTGAGGCTGCAGGGAGTGGCATGGTCGGGGGTGGGGCAGGAACAAAGGACCTGAGGAGAGTGGGGGGGTTCGCTCGCCCGCCTAGGAGGGTCCATCTGTGAGCCACGAGTTGTGGCAGAAGCAAGGCAGGGAAGGCACCTGCACAGTGGGCAGGCAGACCTGGCGTTGGGGACAGGAGGCAGTCTCTTCTGGTCGCTTCTCTTGAACAGTCATCAGCTGCTGGTGAGTCGTGGGGAAGCAGAGCTGGGGACGAGAGGAGGAGGAAGGAGAACCAACTGAGACTGAGGACTCCAGGCTGGGAACCAGAAGAGGTGTGATTCAAACCCAGCCACGGGCCAGCTTGAACCCCTGGCTCCAGGCTTCACTAGGTGGAAAAAGCGCAAAGAAAGACATTCAACAGAGGGAATAGCAGAGGAGTCAAGACCACTGTGTTCAGCACGTAATGGAAGTAGAAACAATGAAAACATGTATTAAGCTATTGCTGTGCTATGAACTCTTTGTGCATTATTTCATTTAACAAGCCCCTCCCCACAAAAACCCTGTAACACAGACACTGTGGGTCCTCATTGTTTGGTAAATTCTGTATTTGCAAATGTGCCTACTTGCTAAAACCTGTCACCTCCCCTGCCAATCAGTACAGGCAGTGTTTTCACACTCATTTGCGGACATGCTCAGGGTGTTCACAGTTTGGGTCAGCCCGCTGAGGTTGAGCAGGATGTTACTCCTTTTCATTTCCGCTTTTCAGACTTGGGGGCTTTTTGTTGGTGACTTTGCTCTTTTAAGTGACCCCCAAGTGTGGCAGTGAAGTGCTGCCTCGTGTTCCTAAGTGCAAGAAGGCTGCGCTGTGCCTTACGGAGAAAATACGAGTTAGGCAAACTTTGTACAGGCATCAGGTGATAGGGCTGTCGGCGGAATCAATGTTAATGAATCAACAACATATATTAATTAAATAGGGTATCTTTAAACAAACACACATAAAGCAAGGTTACAGATTGATTGATGGATGAAAATGTTATAATCAGAGGCTTGTAGGAACCTAACCCCTAGGAGCAGTGGTTCAGTAGTCACTGATTCAGTTTTCCCATAGCTACTGCAAATAATGAGAATTGACTACCCAAGCTATGGGAGGTAAGTGGCAGAGCTGGGCTTGAACCTGGGCTGCCCAGCACAGGAGCACTTCGCTCCCATGAATGTGGCCTTGTGGTCTAGTGGGACGCTTGGGTTGGCCTGGAAGAAAGGTTTCTTTTTTAGGGCACCCCGAGAGCAGCCCTGCCTTCCCCTGCACCGGCCTCCTCTGGGCTTGGGACCTCTCCCGTGTCTACCTGAACACAGCAGCTCCTTCAGTGCGCCCGGGCTGCGGCCACAGAGCCTCGCTGGCTTGTGGTTTTCCCTAAGTGGGAGGAACACAGGCTCAGTGTTCTGGGGCCAGGCGCCTTTGGTTTCCCTCTGCTGGGCCCTGCCCTGGAAGGGGAGCCACAAAGGAGGTGTGTGTGTGTGCCTGAGACAGGAGGCCAGCTCCAGGCTCCAGATGAGCCCGTCCCGTCCTGTTTATTCACGGCAGCCTGGCCCACTGGGTGGGTCCCAGGGAGCCACTGGCCCTGGGTCCCCCCAGGGCCCGCTGCTGCCTCCCCAGGCCCTGCTCACTGCCTGTTCGCAGGCAGAGCCTGCAGACCTGCTTCTGTCCTTTAGGGGGTGGCTTGTTTGTTACCAGTTTTGGGTATTTTTGAGTTCCAGTGTCACTAAGATAATTTAGGAAAGACACAATTGTGGGGTGACTGTGTTTGCTTTCAAAGTAGAATAACAAGCCCTTCAGTCTACGTCCTTCTGGTCTGAACTAAGATGTAAAGTTGTCTTCATCCACTACCATCCTTGTCTAAAAATTATGCTGTTCTCAGGAGGGGGTAAATTCCTGAGATTAATGACCACGACTCTGGAGTGAACCTTTAGTAAGTCCTATGTATAGGCTGAGAACAAGGATGCAGGGAGACCTCATAGGACTTGAGGAAGGGGCGGTGACCATGCCAGGGCAGGGGGCGGGAAGCTCAGAGGACCTCATGGGCCACACCCTTTCAGAGAGCCCCTGAGGGCAGGGGGTGGGCATGCTGCATTCCAGAGTAGCTCTGGGGGGGTCTGGGGGTGACTCAGCAGTGAGCATGGCCCAGCTGCCAAGCTGTGGGGCTGCAGAAGGAGTCTGGGCTTGGAGTTAGAAGAGGTAGGGTATGGGACCCCAGCATCAAGTGTAGGGTCTCACTGGTGTGCACCCACTTACTGCATAGTCCTAGGAGTCCAGTGGTGCTGTGGGGAGAAGGTTTTACCTGGTAGGACATACCTGAGTGGGGTTTTGAAGGATGAATAGGAGTTTTCTTAGTGGACAGAGGAGGTAAAATGTTTGATACTGGCTCTGGCTATGTAGCTCAGTTAGTTAGACGTCATCCTAATACACCAGGGTTGCGGGTTCAATCCCTGGTCAGGGCACATGCGAGAAGCAACCAGTGAATGCATGAATAAGTGAAACAGCAAACTGATGTTTCTCTCTCTCTCTCCCTTCCTCTCTCCCTCTAAAATCAATTTTTTTTAATTAAAAAAATGTTTGATACTAAAATAATATCCCCAGTCTACTCCCAACCAGTCACCCTTTCTGGGGTCAGTGTGGATCCTCTGCCACTAACAAGCTTTGTGACTGTGGGTAAGTCATGTCTTCTCTCTCAGCTTCCCAACTGTAAAATGGGGTCTTTTCCAGCTTTAATGCACTGTGACTTCATGTCCATATAGGCCTAGATGAGAATAATTTCTAAAAAGTTCTCATAATTGCAAAACATTTTCAAAAGTCTTTGACTTTCTCTCTTTTAATGTTGATCCCGGTCTTACAGAGTCTGTCAGACTCTCTCCATTTGACTGAAGAGGAAACTGGGGTTTGGCGAGATGAGTGACTGGCCCTTCACCAGTAAGTGGCAGTCAGACCTCAATCTAGATCTTCTGACCCTGAGTTTGGGGCTCTCTCCACTGTTCCACATGACCTCTCACACCCCCCACAAACCTAAAATGCCTCTGCAGGCTACATATAAATGCTTCCTGATGGACCACGTACCTTGCCCAGGCCCTGGATCAGACGTTCCTGTTAACAGAGGGGGAGAGAGCAGTCAAGAGCGGCACGTGCGGAGCATGCCCGGCCCCAGCCCTGAGGAAATCTAAGAGGCCCTGGGACCAGGAGGAGGCAGGACCTTGAGAGTTGTCAGGTGGAAGCTGTTTTAGCCAGAAAGCCAGATAAAGTCTGGGACAGCATGGAGTGGCACAGCTGCCCTTTCCTGGAGCAAAAATGAACATCTCAATCCAGGGTCACAATAACCCTCTGACCCCAAAGTTTCTCTGTCACCTCCCCTGGTTTGGTTTTCTTCAGAGCAGGTGTCATGTATGTCATTTACACATTTATAGTATTTGTTTGTTGTCTAATTTCCCCACCAGAATGTAAGTTCCACGAGAACCGAGACTGTGTTGACCACAGCTATACCTCTGACACCGTGAACAGGGCCTGGGACATAAAAGGTCTTCATTAAATGCTTGTGAGTGAATGAATGGATGAATGAACAAATGATGCCTTCAGCTGTGATTGCTCCAACTCCCACTGTCATCAGCAAGCCTTTAGCAAAGTAGTTCCCAGACTTTGTTGCACTGGAATCACCTGGGGATCTTTAAAAAGATCTAACAGCTGGATTCAGTTGTTATGGGGTCTGACCCTGGCACTGACTTTTTTTAGTCCCCCGAGTGAGTCAGTTGTGCACTGCAGTTTGGGAACCACCGCTTTACCACCCACTCCCAGGGAGCCTGCTCTGGAAGGGGGTGGGAGGGTGGAGAAGGTGTTTGTTGGAGAGGAGGGTTCTTTATGCTCTCCTGGTTCTGCAGTCGCCTGCCTTCATGGAGAGTAAAGGAAAGAGGACTTATTCCTCCTGGCCTTCACCCAGTTCAGGTCCAAAGCACAGTCCGGCTTCTTCCTTGCCTGCCATCTCCTCCTCTTAGATTACTGAATGAGTCACAGGAAACATAGCTTTTCTTACCGTTTTCCCTCTTGTTGGGTTTGTGTGGGTAAGAAAGCCCATTGTGTGCACAGGTTGACAAAAATAGAGCTTGGCCTCTCTGAATACTCATTCTGGGGCCAGAGTCAGTAAGACCTGGTCCCACCCTGTCTGCACAGTGTCCAGCCAGATGCTAGGAGGGAACCCAGCCCCAGGGGCAGACTGCTGACGGTGTCCTGGCCAAAGGACAGTCACCAACACCGAGGTGTTTGCCAATGGAAAGGGCCTCCTTTTTCGGGATGCGTACCTGGGTCCAAGATCTGTTCCGGGCTAGCCCAGGGTTGTAGGGTGGGAGGGGATCCTAGCAATATGCCGTCCAACTCACGGCTTTCCAGAGGGAATGGTCCCAGATGCCCTCCTCTTCCCAGTCCCAGGGCAGGCCCCTTAGACAAGTGCCCGCTGGAGTGGAACGGTTCTGGGATTTGGGTATTTCTCCCATTTTTTCTAAGGGGGAGACTGGGAACAACTTTCCCTCAGGTCAAGCAGCCTCTACAATCCCTGGGTCCTGCCTATTGCACAAGTACCTGCTTCCCTTTCTGAAGTCACTGCAAAGTCATCAAAGGTTGAATTGGTTCTCCAGGGTGGAAAGCTGAGACTTAACGTTCAGCGCCAATGCTTTCTGACTGTGGAGTCAAAGACCCTGTAAAGGGAGATGGGAAGGCAGTGCTTGCGGCAAGTCTGAGCCAGCTGCGTGGAGGGCTTTCCCACGTAAGGAGCAGTTGCTAATGATACTGTGGCTGGACAGAAATAATGCCCAGTGTGACAGGGTTTGACTGATGTCGACAGTCCTGGTTGATGACTGAGGTCCATCTTGGACAGCACAGGACAGTCACAGGCGTGGCCCGAACCCTGGCTCTGCGGCTCACTGACTGTGCAGCTGTGAGGAGAGAAGTCATGTCCCGCCTCTGAGGCTCATTTCCCTGTTGGGGAATGGTTATACCAGACCAGTGATTCAATACACCTTGAAAGCTGCAGAACCCTTTATTCACATGAAGTCATATGTAAATCCTTTGCTCACATGAAGTCTACATGTGAAGCAGACAGAAGTGGAGCTGTGGCTCACCTGGAGCACCTCCTCTCTTTTGCAGGGTTCCCACAGAATCCTGAGGAACCCAGTTTGAGAACCACTGGACCTAATGCCTTTCTTTTTCTTTTCTTTTTTTTTTTTTTCAGTTCTATTATTATTTGTGTAGGGATTTTCTTGTTTGTTCAGTTGGCTAATTAATGTTGGTTGGCATCAGTTGCTTGGCTAATGTGAATGCTTTGGTAATGATCAGAGAGCTCTTTTCTGTTAGAATGACACCATATATGCTTAGCCCATCTTTCCATACGGCCCCAAACATGTACAGAGCACTGTCTCTTTACACCATCTGCTGCTGAGCTAACCCCTGCATGGAGCCAGCAGAAGGAAAATAGGCATAAGTAGGGAGCTTTGGTGCAGAGAGAACTTACTGTTCCTTTCCCTCACCTGGATCTCCCAGACGGCCACGTGATTCCCACCCCCATCAGCTTCTAGACAATAGTCACTCCTGCTTGTCAACATTCTCTCTGCTTCTCTCTGGCTTTGGCATTTCAACATCATGGGAGTATTCTCACATCGACAATGGCAGAGTCAGTTTCATGACATTAAAAAAAATGAATCAGCGTGACTTGCCCTCTGAAAATCATTCTTGGATCCAACCCTGGGAGAGGGTTTCTGTTTTTAATGAAATGGTTCTCTCCTCTGAAAAGTCAAGGCAGGAGCCTTAGGGGACTCAGAGCTGGGCAGCACCGCAAAGGAGTCCGCTCCCTGCCGCTCCCCAGCCCCTGCCTGTCTTACCCCATCAGTAAGGCCTCCCAGTCAGAATGGAAAGGGGAGGAACTGCACTGGTAGTCAGGAGCCTGAGTTTCAGTCCCTGCTTGTCTAATATATCTCATTGTGTGGCTTCGGAGAGATTCTCAACCCTCTCCGATCCTCTGTCTTCTCATTCATGAAGTGGGGGAAGAATTCATTAGATATTTATCCAGAGAGTCTTCTTTCCTAGGTTGAAATGGTTTGATTCTATGACATCTAAAACACATCTATGCTAAGGGATCAGGGTAGCTAACTCAAGGGTCCGTTTGTCCCCAGCCTCACGGTGCTGTACTCTGGAGGTAGGGCTATATTTCTTAATAACTCTCTTCTAATCCCCCTTTGAACACAGGACACTGGGACCTTTGTGAGCCCTGGCTTGGGCTGGAGCCCTCAGTTTCCACATTCCATTTCAGACACAGCCTCCCCCCATCCACACAACAAAGAAATAATCACAGCTTCCCTGAATCCTGTGAAAGATGTCAGGACTTCTCCCAAAAGCCAGTGTCCTGAATCCTCCCACAAGCTGCTTCAGGTGCTAATCCTCACCTCAGTTCTTCCCAGCCTTTTGCCATATGTAACTGATAAGGGCTACTGTTTGTTGAGCACCTGCTATGTGCCAGCTCCTGTTCACAGTATTTTATGGGTCCTGATTATTTCTATCCTCACAACCCTAAAATACATACTACAGTTATCTCCAGTTGCAGATGAGAAAATTGAGATACTGAAAATTAAACTCACCGAGGGTCGGCCATCCAACTATAGGGGAGTGAAGCCAAGATATGAGCCCTGGCTCTGGCTCCGGAGCTCACGCAGCTAACCACTGAGCCAGACTAGCGCTCATCCATGCTGCTGGTGATAACTAGGAGCTGCTAGTCACTGAGTGCCTGCAGCATGGGCGCATTGCACTAGACACTTATTTTATCGTTTCATTTAAACCTCACAACTGGGAGAGGAAAGGTCTTGTTTCTATTTTGTGGATGTGAAGACTGAGGCTCTGAAACATTCAATGACTCCCCTGCTATAAATTGTAGAACTAGGCAGGCTTCAAACTCAGAAGTGTTCAATGCTAGTGCCTTGTGACCTTCCTCTCTGTCCTGCCGCTTTTCACAGCAAATACTTGGAGATGCTCCCTACCCCACTACTTCTGAGGAAAGTAAAGAGGGACCCCTAGTACCACCCCCTCTGTGGAGCTCTTGGAAGTGTCAATCAGGCCACCCCTGGTGGGGTCAGGGAGGGGACTTGACAAGTCTGACTTTCTCCGTTGACCTGTGCTTGGACAATGCCAGGACCCAGAGAAGCAATTATCACCTTGGGTTTCTGCTACTCTTCTCCGATTCTGGGTGATTCTGTCATGTGACCTGCTTTCTGGGGCCCTGTATTCCTTCGGGGCAACACGAGACTCAAAAGGGAAGAGGAAGAACCCCTGGAGTCAGACACACCCTTCAGCTTCACAGAGGAGGCTGAGCTAAGGTCTCAGGGTGGAGCTGGGAAAGCATATAGAGCAGCCCAGGGTGCACGGCCCGGCCCGTTCCTGTGCCACACCTTTGATGAGTGCCTAAAATTAAGTGTCCCCACTGTGCCAGGGTGCACAGCCAACGAGGCCCACTGTGCCATTCCCATGTTGCAGATGAAGACACTGAGTCTCAGAGAGGCTACAAAACTTGTCCTAGGACGCACAGCTGGCAAGCAGGATTCAAATTCAGGTCTGAGTCCACAGCCAGTGCTCTTGATGATCCACCACAGCACCCCTGTGTGTTAGGGATGATGTGGGTGGACACAACAGTCTGTGGCCTCCATACATAGCTCTCTGAACTGCAAGGCATAAGCAGTGGCACTGGAATTTCCACCTCAACCCTACCCCAACCAGCTACCTCACACATGGAGCCCTTGCAAGGAAGTCCTCCCCAGCAAGTCTGGGAGCCCCAGTGGGATGCCTTGACTCAGAGATAGGCCCTGGTAAACCAAGGGGCAACTGGAAATTTATTTGCAGGAGAGATATTGGAGAGAAGAAATTTGAGAGCAGAGAGCCAGAGAGAAGGGGGCAGAGAAGCTGTGTGTGGGCGTGTGTGTGTGTGTGTGTGTGTGTGTGTGTATGTGTGTGTTGGCGCTGCAGACAGCATCAGGGTGGTGACAGGCCTTGACCATACCAAAGTGCTGCCGTGTTGGCCAGTGAGAACTCAGGAAAGACAAAGGTGGCTTCATGTCTGCCGGGGCCAGAAAATTAGGAAGATAAATCCGCTCCCCCCAGCCCAGTTGCACAATGCAACATCAAGTCAAAGAGAAACCGGATTCTCAGTATTTGCTGCTTTGCATCTTTGCCTTCTTTTAATCCAGAGCATGGTGAAGTTATGAGGGGGGCACTTTTTTGAAGTAAAGTAATATATTTATTAGGATTCAACAGAAGGGGTCCTTCCCTTTTTGTTTTAGTTCTTGTTGCCTCTCGCTTCTTTGTTTGACTCTGTACGAAAAACATTGGGAAGGTTGTGGGTGGGATTCAAAATGAGAATCAATTTAGGAGCCACCAGACTCAGGCTGTTGGTGGTAGTGGTGGTGGAAGTGGGGGTTGGGGTGGTAGGTCTTCGGGTTCGCAAATGGGAGCCCGGGAGCTCTAGCCAGGATATCGCAGTGCGGTGACCACAAACAGGGAGAGTAAGTTAGAATGGACAGCGGCGGCCGCAGAGCCCGGCAGGCAGGCGCGTGTTTGCAAATGCCGTCTTCCGCAAACCCAAGTCCGGCCCGCCCAAACCCAGGGGGCCGTAACCTTGCCGCGTGCGTTCCTGTGGGCCCGGGCGAGCTCCACCCACAGAGGCGTCCGCTGGGCGGGGTGGGTCCTGGCTGCCGCTAGGCCATTGGTCGGTGCCGCCCCTGCCACCTGCCTCTACCTTAGGGGGCGGGGCTACCTGGGCCCTCCCCAGTGGGTCTGATTCCCGGGCTGCGTTTCCTCCTCTTTAGGCCCCGCCCCCGGCCCCAGGCCTGCCCCTTCGATCCCAGCTCCCGGGCGCCTTGTGATGTCGCGGCGGCTTTGATACAAAGAACCCTTCGGCCCACGCGGGTCTCCCGGCAACCGGAGCGGGTGGAGGCGGGGCCGGCGCCTTCTACTAGGGCCCAAGCGAGCGAGCTGCCGCGGCGCGGTGAGGGCTGTTCCTGCTCTCCCCGCGCTGCCCGCCACGTCCCTTCCCACCCCGCCGACCCGCGTCGGCCCGCTTCTCGCCCCTCTGAGCGCACCGACCCGCGGCCAGACCGGGGATGCGCACCCCGCCGGTCCCCGGGAGCCAGGTAAGCGGCGGCCGAAGGGCTCGGGCTCGCGGGGCTCCAGCGACGCGCACCTGGCCCGGCCCGCAGCCTCTGGGCCAGGGAAGTCCCCGGAGCGCGGGCGCTAGCTCCTGTCCAGGGAGTGTCCGCGCTCTCGGCCTTGGCCGGGGAGGTCGGGTTACCTGCACCCCGGCTCTCTAGGCCAGGGCGGAGAAACCGCTGCCCACTCCGGGCCCTCTGCCCGCACCCAGGTGCGAGGGTGGGCAGGACTAGCTCCGAGGCGCGAAAAGAGATGACCGCTTCTCTCTCAGGCGCAGTTTCAAAAAGTTGTTTTAGGGAGATGTAGTTGCCTGCGAAGGGGTCTCGTTTGTCCGGACGCCTCCTTTGGGACCCCCTAGTCTCAGCTCCGCTCCCAGAGCGCCTGCTCCTCCGTGCCGGGTGTTGCCGCAGTTCTGCGCTTGCCCCAGCCGAGTCCCGAAGCGGGCTGTGCGCGAGCGAAGTTTTTCCGCAGTTCTTGGCTTCTGCACCAAGCCTGTTCCCTGGCTTCCCTCATCACTCCGAGGGGCTCTGCGGGGTCAAAGGGAGGGCCAGGGTTGTTAGCGGCTTGGGGACGGGCCCCTGCCCCTTCCCAGCCGAGACGCTGCCGCGCACCCGACGTGTGCGCGACTCCTACCCCTTCGCTCCCCAAGAGCCAGCGAATCCGTCCCGGCAGTAGTTGTCACAGCCGCTTCTCTGCGGGCGACAAGCGTGTTGGCGGAGCAGCCTCTGGAGAACCGTGTCTGTGCTATGGGAACCTGGTCCCTATTCAGCCCCGGACGGTTCTCCTCATCCCTGCACACGCACCAGTGTACCTCATTCCCCATTTCCCCGTCTCCCTAGCCCTGCTCTTCCACAGATGGCTGGATGTGACACAATACGCGGCCCTGAGGGACATACCAGTGTTCCTTGACTGACTTATTTCTAGGTCACCTTCCTGCACTCAGCCTAGGCGTCCTGGTGTAGCAAACCCCTGGGCTGGTTTCTGGTTTCTGGTGACCCACCTACCACATCTCAGCCCACCCTTCCTGGAGCAGCGGCTAATCGCTGGGGTTCCTGGGAAGGGGGTGGGGCAGCACAGCCTCTGGGGCATCCCCAGGTCGTTCCCCTGGTGAAATGTGGTTATAGTGATGCCAGGTTATGGAAAAAGGAATCTCAAAAGGGGGGAGGGTTACTGATATTGTACCTCCCAAACCTCTGCAGTAGGGATCACTGTCTCCCTCCCTCCCTGTAACCATCTAAGGCAGCCTCGATGGAGTCCTGTGAGTCACTGCCATTGATTGGGGTCTTGCCACCTGCCCAGCGCCAGCTCGCCCAGATAGGCTGGGCCCAAACCTTAAACTGCTTAGCTGGCCCTCATGAAATGCTAATTGTGTGTCCAGGGGCTACTCTACACAGCTGTTTTCCTGCCCTTAAGATGTTTGTAGGCAGTTGGGGGACTGAGAACTTCGGTGGAATTGCTATTTGCCTAACTCCTTAGAGCCGTTAGACAGGCTATTTTGGGTTGTCTCCTCAGGTCCCTGTGAGGTCCCCTGTGTATGGCCTGGAGAGATGAGGGAAGCCAATGAAGAGCCTGGGACTTTAGTAGTAGGTAGTATAGCCTGGGCAAATGTCTACTGGGGGACAGCTTTGTAACTTTGGGATCCTGAGCTTTGTTGGAGGGGGTAGGGTGGATGACTAAGGCCAACATGAGAGATAAGATTGTGCCTAGGGGAGGGGCTAAACTAGCCAGGCCAGGTAAGCAAGCTGGCAAGTGTGACCTTTGTTCCGAGGAAGATCAGTAGGAGAGACTACCTGGAGTCTATTTATGGAAATGACTTTTAGTCAATTGAGGGAAGAAAAGGGAGAAGAAATTAGGGAACCTGGAGCAGCCTGCCCTGGGGAGGCTGGGGCTACAGCTTGAAAACTTCCTGGTGGATATGCTGCTGCCCCTCCCCCACTCCCTCCCACTGCCCTCTCTCCAGAGCATCTGTGCCCTTCCCTAAAGCACACTGCCGCCCCCCGCCAAGTGGCTAGAAACTTCCTTTCCAAGGGCTGAAGTGGACTGTTACACCAAGAGAAATTTCACACTTGATTCTGCTTTGAGGGGCTTCACAATTTCACTTCACTTTATATTGGGTTGGCCAAAAAGTCAATTTAGTTTTTTCTGTAAAATAAAAGACACATTTTTTTATTTTTACTAATAACTTTATTGATTTGGATATGTTGAGTATGTTGTCTGTCTCCTGCGTGGTATAACATTGATTGTTCTCAGTTGATGTCTCGATTTGATCACTATCAACTTCAACTGGCCTAGCTGACCATGGAGCGTTGTCCAGTGAGAAATGTCCAGCACGAAACTTCACAAACCACTTTTGACATGTCTGATCAGTCACAGTGCCTTCTCCATACACTGCACAAATTGTTTTTTGCGTTTCAGTTGTGTTTTTACCTCTCTTGAAATAATAAAGCATAATACGCCAAAAATGTATATTTTCTTCCATCTTCAATATTAAAATGGCTGCACAAAAATTCACCAATTTTGATTTTTTTTTAAATGCACACTGATATGACAGCGTCACAATACAATCTAACAAAATTATTTCGAATGAAGTTAAAGACGACTAAGTGCTACTAGGGCCTTTGTATGGAAAAAACGTAACGGACTTTTTGGCCAGCCCAATAGAAGGGGAGATCTGTGGTCAGCTTAAACTGTTAAAAGGCTTAGAATCAATACTGAAGTAGAATATGGGCATCTTAAGCTCTTTCTTTGCAGAGGACTGACTTGTATTTTTAAAAGCATTGGCATTTCATCTGTTTTAGAATACCCCATTTTCTTGGGGGTAGAGAGAGAAAGTTGAGATTTAAGTTTGTTTTGACCTTGAAGAGTAGAAAAATTAAGGTGTGCGAATTAAGTTTAAGGTTTCAGTAACTTGTACATTTCTGTATCATACTATATGGTAGAGCCTTCAGTAAACAGTACCCTCAGGCTATGCTGAAGAAAGATTTTAACATTACAGAATATAAATAACTGGAACTGATAGTGCCCTTATTAAAGTTTCTTTAGGTACATGCCTATTTGATCACTTCAAGTGTTATATCCCTGTGTGGTACCGCAGTCTCCTCCATCAGATGGCATTCCAGGGCACAAACCTGTCCCCATTCTGTTTGCCCAGCCCCTACCCAGCACATGCCTGGCATAGGCAATGTTTTTCAACAAATATTTGAGCGTCTGATTTGTGCGAGATTCTGTGCTGGGCACTGGAAGTTCTGCAGTGAAAACAGCCAGCAGCCCCTGCCTTCATGGAGCTCACAGGACAGCAGAGGGGCAGGCAGATAGGAAAACCCTGTGCCTGTGAGACGGCAGGAGAGACAGCAGGAGAGACAGCAGGGCTGTGAGCGAGTGCTGTTTAAGGTATTGTTTTTAAACAGAGTGGGCAGGCAGGTCCTCGCTGAGAAGACCCTAGGTGGGACCATGGCTGGTGATATGTGTCCGCAGAACTGCAGGGAGGCTGCTAGGATTGCAGAGTAAGGCAGGTAGAAATTAGGGGGGGGCACTGATGCAGCCCAGCCACAGCCCAGGGTCCCAGGAGAACAGTACAGTTGACTCTAGAGATCCATGGGCAGAAAATACATTTCATTGCTCTGCCCGGTTCAAACTATTGCTGTTGAGGGGTTTGGGCATTAAGGCATTTCTCGAGAGAGGAGTGTGTGTGTGGTCGTTGCTGCCGCAGACTTTCCTGCCCTTAGCCTGGGTCAGATCAGATAAGCCTGTCCACATGAATGTAGAAACAGTTCTCGTCAGACTGTTATTTCCACCACACATATCAATACCAGCAACCCCCCCAGCCTGGTGTGCACTAAGCTGGCAGAGCACTGCTGGGGCGATTTCCCTGTTCCCGCCAGGCAGTGCCTTCAGGGGAGCGTCATGTTCAGCACTTGAGGCTCCCAGAGTGGCCGGCAGCCAGTGCTTGTCAGGCTCTGGCCAGCCTCCCCTAGGGCTCTGCTTCCTCATCTCCTTCTTAAGCTTCCAACCTTCCTGAGTCCCTGGGTGCCCAAGCCTCTTTTCACTCCCTCTACCCATGGGCACTTGGCAACACAGTTCTGTACCCTGGTGTTCTAAGGAGTCTCTGTCCAGCCTAGGCCCCCTGTGTGTGTGTGTGTGTGTGTGTGTGTGTGTGTGTGTGTGTGTGTGTAGAGGAAGGAGAAAGGTGACAAGAGCTAGTTGCTTCTTAAGACTGTTGCACAGAGGTCTCAGGAGGCAGTGTGGTGGCCCAGAGCTGTGGGGTCCAGGTGACCTCTGGCCCCAGCTCTGTCTAGCAGGCTGGTGCTAGTAACCACATTTCTTGACTTCCTTCAAGAAATGGGAAGTTTCCTGATTGTTGGGCATATTTTTAATTGATTCAACATGCCTCATCTTCCCAGAAAAGTGGGTTCTTCTCTTACAATGTAAACATGATTCAAATGAAAACAAAAACTCTGTAGCTGTTATTATTAATATCTGTGGCTCTGCTCGTGGGAGTGTTTCTCTTTTAAGGGATCAAAAAGAGGAAGACCTAAACAGAACTTGAATGCAGGAGAGTGGGTGGGAACCCTTAGTCTTGAGTCATCTTTGTCACGCCCACCCTCCTCTGCGCTCTGCAAGCCTATTACCATAGAAAGGGAAGCCACATTTCCAGTGGCCTGTGCTGTCTGCAGTGGACTTGGTGATCTGCTCTTTACCACCAGACTTCCGTCTCCCACTTAGGGTAGGGGAGAGAGTAGGAGCAAGTTTATCCTTCCTGATCACTGGTTTTCCTGGGAAAAATACCTACCTCCAAACACAGGCACCTTCATCTCATGCTCAGTACCTGTTAAAGTAGAAAAAAAATTGGAGCCAGAAAATACATGGACCTCGATCCTGGCTTTGCTGCTTGCTAGTGCTGGGCCTTTGGGCAAGCTACTTCGCCTTCCTGAGCCTCCGTTTCCCTGTCTGTGGAATGGGATGGATAATACTGTCTACCTCATAAGGGTGACGGTGAAGATGAAATGAGCCACTGTGACCTAAACTGCCAGAGTGGGTTTGACACTTGCTCGGTTGGCAGGTGATAGGTGGTTAGGCAGCTAGAGAGGCAGGAGAGTATAGTGCCCAAGAGCCTGGACTCTGGCGGTCAGGCATCTGGGTTCCAGTCCTGGCTCAGCCAGTTGCTGTGTGTGGACACATAGGCAAATGGTCTGACCTCTCTGTGCCTCGCTCTCCTCACCTGTGAAATGAGGACGATGCTAGCACCTCCCTCATAAGGTCATTATGTGGATGAAATAGGTAAATGTATGAAAAATACTCAAAACAGTGCCTGGCATATGAGTGAGCTGTTAGTTTTAGTGCCTACAAGCTTCTACTGGTTTGATTCTTATGGTGAATTATCTTAGCACCTAACAGAATTTCTTGCAGGGAGGATGTCAACACTGAAACAGGAAGGTGGCTGGGCAAAACCTCTGCTACCTGAGGGCCGTTGGAGGAGGAGCAAAACTCCACTTCCTCGGCTCTGTGTTTTTAATAAACCAGCTCAGCCTCTCCTGCTGCAGACTGGGGGGTTGGAGTGAAGTGACTGGTGCCCCAGTGGCAATCTGAATAAAATGCAAAGCACGATCCCAGGTGACAGCCATCTCCCTGAGGCTTGGTGTAGGGTTGTACCTGGTCCTTCCTCCCAGAGGCTGCTTGCCCTGCCAGACCGCGGCCTGTCTACAAGGAGATGGGGCTGTGCCCCTGCCCACCTGCTCTTCACCTCCAGCGAGGGTCTGTCTGTCTGTCTGTCCACCTGTGCCCAGCTGGAAAGCCAGTGTGGAGCAGTGTAGCTGGCCTGCCAGCCCACAGTGTCTGCCTTGTTAAAAGCGTGGCTCTGACTGGCTGCAGGCCCCAGGAAAGGCGCAGGCTAGGCTGCCACCCCACCATGTTGGGCTAGTTTTCCAAGGAGCAAACCTGCCTGGTCATCTAGCTTGGTCGCTCAGATGTGTGCAGCTCAACCAGCCTCACCTCAGTGGAGAGTGGTGGTCAGGACAGCCTCTGCCCAGGTAATCTTGAATTGATGGTCTCCTGGAAAATGAGGGTCCTTGTTGACAAGGCAGGTCTGGCCAGCACATCGTCATGTGGTCATCTGCAAGCTCTCGTTACATTGATTATTCGCAGAGGAAGGTCCTGCAGCAGCTGGGGCCTGTGTCTGGCTGTGTAAGCACACATACATGCATGGAGCTGGTCGCGACCCTTCAGTGCATGCACACAGTCTAAGAACTGGGACTGAGTCCCCATCCCCCACTTATACTCGCTATGTATTTTATAGATTCTAAAACACTTTATTTCCCCTCACATTTTAACATCTCAAATTGGTATGTGTTGTGTATTCACTCGTGTGTTATAATTTAATTGACAGTGCCTTTTCTTTCTTGGTGTGCTCGAAATAACAGTTCATCTTAAAATCAAAGGCAGCTTGGGTTTAGTGAAACACAAAAACTAGGTAACCTCTAGAGAACTTACATAATTTGCCCAGTTTCTTCAAGGAAGGGAGAAGAGCCACCTTGTAGTGGTGGTGGGATTTACAAAAGGGCGCTATAATGTAGTTCAAGGGAAGGAGCTTGAACACTGAGCAGGCCCGGGCTCAGATTCCAGCTTTACAGCTCACCAGCTGTGTGAACTTGGGAATGCAGAGCAACCTCTCTGAGCCTCAGGTTTCTTCTTCCACCGAATATAGATCATGGCTCCATAGTCGACATCATGATTATGTGCAAGGCATCTTTCGCTATTTCTCTCTTCCTGGGTGTCATCTAAGGTCACATTGCTCCATTCTGCCAGGGTTAAAGGGGAAATGAAGCAGGGAGTGGATAACTGGCCTTCCCAACATGGCAGAGGGAAACTGTGGTGTTGCGTACCAGGGCCTCCTGACTCAGTTTATAATTCTTGAACATCATCTTTTTCTTCTTTCTATCCCACTCCTATTTTGCCTGAGTTTTCACTTCCTGTGTGTTTTCTTTTAGCAATTTTCTTTCAAAGCTTGCTCCTCTCTGTAAAATCTTCCCACATGCAGCCTCTTTGAAGCTTCTTGTGGTGGGGAATGGGAGGGGGCTGTGCCGTGTGGCCAGGGTGGCGCAGGCCCCAGGAGCCTCAGCTGACAGTAGTCAGTGGTCTAATGTGCTGTGGTCCCTGCAACCTTCAGCTCAGGTCCAAGTTCTGGTGCCACCAGCCATGCTAACCCTGTGCCCCCGGCCTGCGGGGCTCCCCCTGGGACACTGCTCCAGTGCTGAGTGCTGGGCTGCCATCTCCAAGGGCATTTCGTCTTCCCTGTACCCTCCTCGCACGAGAATCAGACCTTGTTCAGGGCCCAGCCCTGCTAGCTCTGTGACCTTATGCAACTTACTCTCTCTGAGCCTGTTTTCTCATCTGAACAGTGACTGATGCACAGAAACACCTGGCATATGGTAGCTGCCTAACAGATGTATTTTTCCTGGTCTTCCTCCAGTGTTCAAGCCTATCTGTGTTTCTTTAGCTAGGCGCCAAGGGCTCTGGGAGCGCCTGCCGACAGCGTTGCGCCCGATAGATAGATGGAGGAGCTCTGAGCAGGGCACCCGTGGGTGAAGGTATGGGGCCCGTGTGTGCAGGGTGTGCCCGCCGGATGGCGGGCTGGACGGGCAGGGCGAGGGCTGAGCGGTCAGCGCCTGGGGCCCTGTGGGTGAGACCCACAGGCGCGCTGCTCACTAAGGTGGGAGTGGCGGGCCCAGCTTGAGGCCCTGGGAGACAGCCGCGTGGGGATGTCCAGCTGGAGATGCTGACTGAAGGGAGACCTTCGGGCTGTGGTCTGAAGCCTGTTTTCCTCAGAGGTCTCCCCTCGGCCTCTCTCCCTCTTGGGGTCCTGGTGTAAGCCAGGAGCCCAGCTTCCTGAGGCGTGTGCAGTGTCCAGGGTTCGCATCCCCTCCTTGCCGGGGTGGTGTTTGGTCTCCAGGACAAGGATGAGCCTCCGTCCTTCCCATGCACAAGGCACGTAATGAACTAAGCCAGCCCTAGAAACAGGGCTGCGGGTGGCACAGGCTTTGCTTACGGAGAGCCCGTATAAGCTGATGTGGTGGCTCCCCGGGGACCCTCAGGGGGCAAGGCTGCCGCACAGCTCCTGGCCAGGGACAGAGAGAACCATGGGTTAGCTGTGTCAACGCTGGAAGGGAAGGTCTCCCCACCTGGTAACTCTTCTCCCCTTAAAATGCCACCTAACAGGGGGTGGGGGGTGAGGATGAGGACCCTGCCTGGCGTGTGCCTCCTCTCCCAGTGTCCCAGGAAGAGTCATGGGAGCAGAGAAAGGACCTGCTGGGGAGAGAGTGTCCAGAGATGGCTGTAGGGCTCAAGGAGCTCTGGGCTGCAGGGGGCGGGGTGGTGCCAGGGTGTGGAGTGTCCATCTGGGGCTTGTTTAGGATCAGGCATTTGTGGCAAAGGAGGGAATTGGGTTTCAGGCCTAAGGAACACGTGCCAAGGCATAGGGGTGGCGGTGAAGTAGGACAGGAGCTTGGGGTGTGAGTGAGGGGCGTGAGGGGGAGTGGCAGCTTCATGTCCTGAGGCCGAGTCTGGTTGGACAGGGCCCTGTGTGCTGGTCTGAGGAGCCAGGCCTGGTTCTGCGGCCAGTGGCAAGCCCACGGGCTCTTTGAGGGGCCCTGACGGACTGTCAGTAGCTTCGGACTCCCGGGGGCCTCCTTCCTCCTGAGCCCCAAGCTGTGGTTTGTGGTCAGACCTGGTGCTCTCTGACCTGTCCCCACAGCGGGAGAGCCTGGGGAGGGCCTGAGCCAGTTCAGCCTGCCCGGCCTGCGGCTCCGAAGCTGAGGGCAAGCCCTGGTGTGAGGCAGGGGCCCCTGAAGCACACAACCTGGGTAGCTGGACCTGGCAAAGGCTGAAGGACAAAAAGGGACACCTGAACTGAGCCAGCGGGAGCACTGCTTGGGGCCCTGGGCTGATGGGAGGTGCTGGCAGGTTACAAAAACAGAGGGCTCAGGGCGGGGAGCCCCATGGGCTAAGGTGCAGGGGAGTCGCCCTGCCCTGTCATTGGCCCTCCTGATCCCCATCTGTCTGCTCCGGGAGTGGGGTCACGGGGAGCCTGGGCTGTTAGCTGCAGTTACATGGGCACTCTGGTCTTCCAAGGCCTGAGGGTTCCTGTGGCAAAGAAAAGAGGGGAAGGAACTGCCCCAGCGGGGTCAGCTCTGTTGGGAGAGGGTACCCCACTGAAGGAATGCTGCTCGGCCTACCTGGTGGGCGGTTGGAAGCAGGTGAGCTGGTCTGAGCCATTACTTTCCCATGAAGATAAACCGTGAGTCCCCAAAGCAAGCCCCACAGGCCGTTGATTGTGTGAGCGATTAAGCCCTCGCTTCAAACAGCCACGTCTTTAAAAGCTATAATTTGTAACCCAAAGCAGCTGCCAGGAGATGATCGGAGAGCCCTTAAGTGCGTCCCCTTCCACACGCAGCCTGTTAATTGGCTTCTGACATTGGAGTTGCCCCACACCTGGTTGGTGGGAACTGGAGCTTCCCAGCAGGTAGTTAGGAAATCTTTTTTGGAGAATTTAGATGGGATGATTGAAATTACGGGTTCATGACTCAGGTTCACGTGGCTCTGCCTTTTTGTGTGATGACAAAGGGATGCAGGGAACAGTGGAATAAACTCTGGACACCATGTCCTTGTCTGTCAGGAGACAGTATTGACTTGCTGGGGTTTAGGGGAAGAAATCCAGATCACCCCAGTAAAGCACAGAGCAGATGCTGGCCCCGTGGCCGGGGCTCCAGAGCGTTACCTTCCTTCCCTTCTCTCAGGTGTGGCTGCACCGGCCCCGAGACGCACACAGAGGTCTTGTGTTTGGATTTGCTAGGTGGATACAGGGAGCTCAGCTCGCAGGAAGCACCTCCCTGACCTGCAGCGTCTGTTGGCTGGCATGCCTGGAATTCCTGGGGCTAGCTGCTGGGTTTGGTTTCCAGATGTGGAAGCAATTTAAGTTCTGTTTTCATAATCCCCAACAGTTTGTCTCAAAGTCCGTGTTCTCATTTGGAACGCAAGGCTGTTGGCTCTGTTTGGGGGGAAGGGAGTAGACTGCTTCAGGGGGCCTCTTTGAATCCTTGTTGTTCGGGAGGTAGGTTCACGGGGGCACTCAGCTCTAGATCCCAGGACTTTCCTGGGACAGTTGCCCCCATCAAGGGCTGGGTCCCTATGGGAGAGAAGCTGACCCTGGGATTACCTCCCTTGTAGGTTTTCCTTTGAGATGGGTCACTTAGCCAGATTCAGCTACAGCATCTGCCTGGCCCCTCAGTCACCGTCACTGACCCTGGAAGGACAGGCCAGGGGACAGGACAGATGGGGCTTCAGTTCTGGCCATGTCAGAGGGAGGCTAGCGGTACCGCTGAGCAAGGTGCCCACGTGGCCCGGGAGTGGGAAGGGCCCGCCTTCCCAAAGTGACCACAACAGAGGGAAGAAATTGCTCTGGATTTCAAGTAGCCAGAAATACTGCCTGGCATGGAGAAACTGGTAATATCGTGCTCAATTACCGAGTGCCGCTGGCCACAGGGGTGGCCTGACCCAGGACTTGAGCCTGTGGTGGACGCCGTAGTTCCAGGGCTAAGTGCTGGCCTCTTCTCTTGTGAACAGTCACCATTTAGGTAAAATAACTTTTACGTTGGTATTACAGCTACGCTGAATGAAGTTCCGGGCAAACAGAAACTGCCTTTGCAGGTTTAAATGTCTCTGGCGGAACTGCACCTGCACTTCTTTAAAAGTCCGCTGCACCTATATTCTTGAGAGAACTCAAGAGATGGAGATAATTTACTGAGATTCATATATAAATAGTGTTTACGAACATCATCCTGAAAGTCATAAATTTGTCAGGCTTCAGTTCCAGCAAAATAGTGTTTTTAGAAGCAGCAGTAGCTCTAAAAATGATCATGAAAGAGAAGTCAGTATTTCTTTTGAGGAGAAACCAAAACAAACAGAAACCCTGAGTCTCTTGATGAAATTCTGGAGATCCAGTAGTTTTCTTTGGTGGTTGAATTGAATCGACCTTAGGAATTTACTGTATTATCAGGGTGGGAAGGGGGTGAAGAATAGAACCTGAGCTGAGGGGTTCCATTCAGGCTTCTTAGGAGAGAAGGCAAGTGCGTGTGTTCTCTAGGGCTGCCACAGTAGAGTGTCACGGCCTGGGTGGCTTAAACTATTGACATTCAGTTTTCCCACAATTCTGGAGTCTTAACATTTGAGATCAAGGTATCAGCTGAGGCCTCTCTCCCCAGCTTGGAAATGGCTGTCCTCTCTCTGTGTCTTCACAGGGTCTTCTGTGTGTGTGTCCATGTCTCTGTGTCTGTCCCCTAATCTTCTCACAGGTCATATTGGAGTAGGTTCCACCCAAATGAATGACTTCATTTTAATTTAATTCTTTAAAGACCCTGTCTCCGAGTAGGACAGTCATATTCTAAGGCACTGGGGGCTGGCACTCCCAACAAGTGAATTTGTGGGGAGCAGAAAAGCTTCTCTGGAACTATCGGCCAAGGGGAGGGCAAAGAGGAGGGTGAGCAGAGCCTGGCATCCTAGGAAACCTGAGTGCGGGGAGGCAGCAACCCTTTGGGCAAAGGCTCACCGTTGGTAAGGGCCCATTGGGGATGGCTCTCGGCCAAATGCTGTATTTGGAAAAGTTTCCAGTAATGTTATGACTTGGAGTTCACTTTCTAGGGATGATCATTCTTACAGCTTGAGCCACATGAACTTGAGCCAATCATTGGGACCTGGGGTGCTCGTCATTCAGTTCTCCTGCCTGTGGGTTTATCACCCTGGGAGGCTGTGTTGGTCTTGCATCCCCACTACTGCTGGGGCCCCGCCCTCTCAGACAGCGTCCTTTCTGCACAACTTCACTTCTTCATGTTCCTTTTAAGTGGAGCTAAACTTGATGGGGACTTTATGCTTTTCCTTAACCAGTTCAGTGAGTTTGGGGCAACTATCTTTCATGCTTTATGTCCACAAGGCTTAGTTCTAGCGTACTGAAACAAGTAAGACCTGTAAGACCTGAGGATGGGAAGCCATTGGGGGTGGGACCTGGCCACCAGCCTGTATAACCCACCAAGGCTTTGCCCCAAGCGGTGCTCCACAGAGGTTCCCAGAGCCCACCATACAGCCCCTCCAACAGCCATGACTCCGTCAGCCACCCAGGAGTACCCCAGTGTTTCACCCAGACCAGCCCCTGCCACCAAGACAGGACATCAGGGAGCTGACACAGGAGGACACCACCCCATTAAGGATTTGCGAGTTCCAGGGGCTCTCCAGCGCTGTGACCGGGTTGCTTTGTCTCTGTGTATAACTTTTTGTTTCTGAGCCATTTGAAAGAAACTTAGGCAAGACATTATCAAAACTAAGGACTCTTCTCCTTTATAACTACACACCAGAAACAACTAATCCACCTTCCTGCTTCCTTGTTTGTCCCCAAAAGGTCTTTTGCAGCTAGGTGGTTGCTTGTTTGAACTGGGATCTGATCAAGGATGACATGCAGTTTTTATGTCTCTTGATTAATCTAGAGCAGTGGTTTTCACATGTGGTCCTGGGACCACCAGCACCGGGATCACCTACGAACTGGATAGAAATGCTCTTTAAAAAAAAAAAATTCAACCTATAGTAATGCACATTTTCAGACCTCACCCGAGAGCTACTGAATCAAACTGGCTCAATCTGAGTTTTAATAATCGCCCCACCCCCACCCACGTGATTCTGATGCACTTACAAGTCCCCTCCCTCTTTTTTATGGCATTCTCTTTTTGAAAAGGCCAGACCAGTGTCTTGTAGAGGATCCCACAAACTTTGTCTGATTATTTTCTCTGTGGTGATATGTGTGACTTGTTCCTCTGTCTCCTGGTTTCTGTTCAGTGGAAGGTAGACCCTAAGGCTTAATGAGAATTGAGTTGTGTCATTAAAACTACATGATAGGTGTTGGTGTTGTGTCCTTCATATTGTGCCATGTCAGTAGGCTCATGTCTGGGTGTCCCATTGAGTGGTGTGAGGTCTGAAAGCTGCATTAAAGTGACAGTAGCATGCTTCCTCCATGGTAGAGGGATGGGGCAGGGCAGGGCAGGGGTCGGTATTTGCAGTAACGTGTAGGGCGGTTCTTTGGTACTGTGTAGGGATGCACTTCCCTGTCATCCACTGATCTAAGGGTTTTATCCTACATTTGTTGAATGTAGCGTTCTATTTGTGTCCGGTCAAGTTTGTGTTTTCAAGTCTTACGTCTCCCTTCTAATGCTCTTGTTTGTTCGCTCCATCAGTTACCGAGAGAGGTGAATTAAAATCTCCAACTTTTAGTTCGAATTTTTGATTTATGTATTTCAAAATGATGTTATTCCGTATCTAAACATTTATAAGTGTTATTTCTTGTTAAATTAATTTTTATCATTTCTTCATGTTCCTCTATCTCTTATCTTAAAGTGAACTTTGATGTTAATAGAGTCCCTCTAACTTTGGTTGATGTTTACATGGTGTAGCTTTCTTTATTCTTTTACTTTCCACCTATCTGTGTGCTTGTGCCTAAATCATGTCTCTTGTATGTAGCATGGAGTTGTTTTGCTATCTTGTCGGACAACATTTGTCTTTTGTTGAATAGTTTATTCCATTTTCATTTAATGCAGTACTGAACGATTGAGCTATTCGTTTTTTATTTGTCCCAATCTGACCTTAGTTCTTTTCTTCCTTTTATTGTGTATCCTTTTGGGTGACATAAACATTTCTATATTCTGTTTTTTTTTCTCCATTAGATTTTTAGTAATACATTTTTATTTTTTAAGTGCTAACTTTTGATGTACTCAAAAACATGTTATTGGAACGGAAATGGCGTGGTGGGGATAGAGGGTCAGTGTCTCCTGGTGGCACAGACGGCCCCACTCTGAGGGGCGTTTCTGGTGGGGTCCTGGGTCTGGGCTGTAGCCTAATGGGCTCTTCCCGCACCCGTGGGACTCATGTCATTCACGCCCACAGATGATCCCTAGGTGGACACACAGAGCCAAAATGCCAGCTGATTCATTTATAGTGAGAATTGCGCTCTGGCAGTCAGCCTGGCCAGCCCTTCCGCCCCTGTTGTCACAGGCTCCTGGGAAGTGTGCCCTGACGAAAGGGTGGAGGGTGAACCTGGACGCAGGGAGCTGGTTAGAAAGTCCAAATGGATGGTGAGTGTCTCATACTCTGGGCCCCACAGCCTTCAGGGTGGCGGGACACGCGGGTCAGCCAGACGGAGCACCTGTGGGCGAGCCTGTGAAGGCCCCCTCTCCTGGCCCCATACTGGGGACACATTAGATCTCTGAACACTTCCAGCCCCTCTGCTCGACCACCCTTCTGTTCTTAGGTTAGCTGCCACGGGGCTCTGACATCCCTTATTTCTGAGTTTTCTGGGAGATGCCTCGTGCCCCCACCTTCCCTTGTGCTCCTGTGGCAACACCTTACCAGCCTGTGTGTTGTGGGGAGGGTGTGAGATCAGGAGAGAGACAGTCGGGAGTCGCCATTGAAACACTGAGAAGAAGCGGTGTGGGCTCCCGCACCCCTTCCGCTGTGGGGGCGTGTGCAGTAGCAGAACGCGTCATCCCGCGCTTTGCTCCGCGCCAGTGGCACGGACTTTGGGGAAGCACCAGCTTAGCTCTCTGTTTCTCCTCTTCTGTTCAGCACTGGCCCGACGCTCCACTGCCAGTGAGGCCAGGTCCGGGGCCGAGCCATGTCTGCCTGAGAGCCTGTCTCCCTCGTGCAAAATCGGGTGATGTGAGAGCCACACCCTCTTAGTGTTTCCCACTGGAGCCTCATGAGCTCCTGAGGAAGACCAGTTGTCACTGCTGTCTCCCCTCCTGGGATCTGCAGACCCACTTTGTGACGGAAGGAGAGTGCGGCTCCTGGGGAGTGTTGGGGCAGAGCGGGGAGCCCAGTTGAGGGGTGTTCTTGAGATGCTGGTGGTACTCACCCTGGTGGGAGGGTTCAGGAGACAGATCTGGGAGCCCTTGGCTGGAGGAGAGAGCCTGAAATCACCTGAAATCCCTGCCAGAAGGGAGGGGATGTGACCGTCTCCTGTCTTCCTGACCTCCGCCTGCCTTTGAGAGCAGGGAGCGTGGGCTACCGAGCTTCGCTGTCACAGTATGAGGTCAGTTCCCATGGCTGGCTGAGACGGGCCATAAACTCTAAAGGCTTGCTAACCTGGCGCTCCTATGTTTGCCCTTGCCCTGTATCTGAGCCAAGGTTACTGTATTTGTTGAGAAGGCACGCCTGAGGCACCAGTCTGCCTGTGTGGATGTGTAAACGCCCCTTTATTCCCACCCTCGCCCCTTAACTGGCACCTGGGCAACCCTGTTGAATCAGGATCTCTTATCAGCCACTGATGAGCACCAGCCCCTCACTCAGCAGAGCATGGCCTGGCTTCAGGGCAGGGCTTGGCAGCTACAACCAGGAGTCAGGTACAGCCTGGCTGGCTTACTCATCTCTGTTGACACCATCTTTGCATGATGAGAGTGGCCAAGCCACGTGGGGGAGCCCAGCCCAGGTAACCCCACCTCCTCCCTGAGGACCTGGGGACATTGGCATCCACTAGTTTGTTGCTTAAATTGGATCTCCTGCTCCCCATGGGAAAGACCCAGCGAGACCCTGACCGGGCCTGTCGCTGCTCCTGGGCTGTTTCCTGGCTGCGGGTGTGATGAGGGATTTTACCCACAGCCGGACCCCCACCCAGGCAGCAGACTTGCCTTGTGGCTATCACCCCCATACCTTCTCTGCAATGGGGTTCCACATGTGCCTGCTGGTGCCTGGCTGCGAGGGAAGCTGGGATGTACCCGCCCAAGCTATTTTTATCCAGCCATGTCCCCACAGAGCTGTTCCTTGGCTCTGAGTTATTGCTTGGGGAGCAGAGCTGTTGCCAGGGCTGGGGGTGGATGAGCCTCGAGCCTCCTGACTCCCTTGCCCAAGCAGCATCTCTTCCTGACACTTATTAAAGGGTGTGATTAATATGCAGAGACCTTCCAAAGGGGGCAGAAGAAGATGCTGGTGGGGAGAAAAGGGGCACCTGGCATGTTTGGAGGGCAGGCTTTGCGGCTCGCGAAAGTCTGGCTTCCAGAAGCTGAACCCAGCTGTCCTCCCAGTGTGCCAGCAGGGTGGAGGGACAGGGCCCCAGGGGCTGTTTGGCGGCCATTAGGCCGGGAGGCACCCTGGTTGTCTTCTCTCAATACAGTGAAGATGATAATCGCTCAGATTTCCCGAGCACTTTCTGTGTGCTAAGAACATGCCAACTCATTTAGTCCTAATAATAGTTAACTCTATTCCATAGGTGGAAAAACTGAGGCACTGAGAAGCTCAGTAAACCTAAGATCGCAGAGCTTGTACGTGGTGGAGCCAGGATTTGAACCCAGTCAGTCCGCCTCCTGAGTTTGCTCCTAACACCACTCTGCCCCTCTCTTTTTACCGTGGTACCAGAATCTGTGAGGTGCGAGGCATAGCTCTAGATGCTCTACGGCAATTCTGCCGGTCAGGGACCTCCATCCCTGTTTCCAGATGAGGCTCAGAAATGAACAGCTACTCACGGTCGCAAGCTAACCAGCGGCCTGGCGAGGACAGGGACCCCAGCCTCAGGGCTGCCATGTCAGGCTCCTCCCAGCTCAGCATCCACAGCGCAGTTTAGTTCCACAAGTGCTGGCTAGTGACCTGCTGTGCGCTCCTGCGGCCGGCCGTCACCACTGGGGCTCAGATGTAAAGTCCCGTGGTTACCCCTTTAGGGTCTCCCCTCCCCCAGGGAATGTGGAAACGGGTCACCTGGGAAACTCAGAGTGATGGTGTGTGTGTGACTTGGAGGTGCGATTCTGCTGGGGCGAGGTGGGCAAGGGGAGGGCCTGACGACGGCGTGGGTCTGGGCCTCTCGTGCTGAGAGCAGGGACAGTGGGGCGTTGTTGGCCACTCCGAGGCCTGGAGGGTCCCCCTGGAAATTGCTAGTTGGCTTTTCACCAGCCATTGAATTCAGCCCATGTCAACTTCCTACAGAGGAAGGGGCGACTTTGGGGCCTGCTGGCTGGTGAACGTGCTCTTGAGACTGGAGAGGGGACCCACAGGCAGGCTGTGTGTCTCCAGGCTCCCACGTCCCATCAGGCCAGCTCCATCCAGCCCTGGCCGAAGACGGGGCGGGGCCGAGACAGGGCGGGATGCAGAGGGGACGGTGATGCCACCTCCCCTGCCAGAGCAGCGTGTTTCCGGAACCTGGGGCCTCAGAACTCTCCAGAAACCCCTGATCTTGGATAATTCAGCAGGCCCAGCGTTTTGAGGAGGGGAGCCCTCCTGGCCTCCTGTCTGACCGGGACCTCGCTGACTGAGCAGCTGGGACAGCTTGGTTTCCGCAACGCAGCCCTGCACGAGGCCAGGTCACGATTTAGCGTCCCCATAGCTGCTGAGTCTCTGGTGCTTGTGAAAATAATCATGTGGAACCCTGACAGCGGCCCCTGAGGTTCAGATGACTGTCCTCATTCTATAGGTTAAGGAGTCAGGGGCTCACAGGTCACTTGCCCAAGGTCACCCAGGTTCTGAGTGGTCGGGCCATTCGGGACTAAAAACCCAGTCTCCCAGGGCTCCAGAGCCGTGTCCTCATTCAGCCTCATTCACAGGGTGTCCTGGGGCTTGTGGGGGAATACTACACCTGTTTTACCTCCCTTTACTTCTGGGGTCCCTCAGCAGGGTGGGAGGAAGTGACCTCGAGTGGTCTGGATATATGTCATCTATGCCTGTGTGGCCCATGGCGGCTGGCCCTGTGCCCAGGGCTGGCTGGCTGTGGCCCTGAGGGAGAGTGCTGGGAATGGGGATCACCCACAGCTGTTGGCTGGTGCTGCCTGCCGAGGACACTGTCTGTTTCCTAAACCTTCTCCAAAAAGAGACATACCTTTTCTGTGAAAACCTACCCACTCCCCTGGTCCTGCCACCCCTGAGAGCAGGCCTCCGGTCCGGGACCCCACCCCGGACAAACTCTCACACCCCGAGGAGCACACCGCTGTGAGCAGATCTGGACACAGGCCATGTGGCCCGGATGAGCAGACAGCTCTCTGGGCCTCAAGGTCCTCACCGGAGCAAGACCAACGTGCATGAGGTACCTGCTCCCCCCACTCTGGTAGAAATGACCCCCACATCGCAGGGGCTACCCAGCCCAGGTGCCCTCTGCCTGGAATCAGCCTTGGATTTGTTGGGAAATTTGCTGGAATCTTGCAGTTTCAGTAGAATTTGCCTCACCACCCCGAGGCGGATTAATCTTTAGCTCCTGCATACTCCCCAAAGATCTCCCTGTTCCTGGAAGCAAACGCGACCTGGGGGCTCCGTGCTGGGCCCCATCTGCCCAGGTGGCCTGGCTGGAGGGCACCTTAGCTCTCGGGAAACCTGGGCGTCTTCCCAGTTCTCCTAGAAACCCGGTGACGACAGTATTTTTATTATGGATGAGTTCTTTTTCTTCTGTAACTTTATCTAAAAAACATAAAAGAAAGGAACGGGTTTAGAAGGGTTTCTAGTGGGACTTTGGGCTCTCCCGGCCAGTGAGTAGGGGCTCAGGGTGGGGCTAAGAGGGAGCCTTCCCCCCCACCCAGCAGCTGCCGCTCTTTGCCTCCTTGCCTGAGGTGTAGGCATCTGGGCAGGCTGTCCCCCAACCCCAGCTGCACCCAGGCCCTCCCCCAGAGGGCTGAGGGGCATGGGAGCAGGGCCACAGGGACACTTATTCAGAACAAATGCCAAAGCTCTGCTGTCCCAGACTAGCTGAGGTGCAATTAGTTAATTTCCTTATAGCTGTCTTTATATTATTTGAATTGAGGGAAACGACTAGAAATGGTTTTGAAGTTATAATTAAAATTTCTACTTGCCTTGGGCAAACAATGGTGGGTGGAATGAAAAGGTGTCGATGTAGGGAGCAGCTAACAGAAGAGTAGGAGAGAGAAGGCTGACGTGATGAGAGGGAGGGAGGGGAAGCGAGGGCGGGCGGGGGGCTGGCCTTGGCAGCTCTGTGGCTGGGACATTCCAGGGCAGCCCCAGCCAGGCGAGCCTCATCTTCCCACCTGTCAGAGGGAGACCATGGATCCTTGCCCTCTGCTCTGTGCACCTCCCCGCGCTCTCCCAGGGCTGTTGTGAGAGACCAGTCGGGGAGTTTGTGAGCGGCAGACAGACAGGACGCTCTCTCAAGTGTGCGGGGCCGGGCACACGTGGACCCTGCTCAGTCAGAGGGTAAAAATACACCTCACGAGGAGGTTGTCTTGTTGGAGGGAGGGACCTGTGTGGGGACACCTGATCCCTGCTACTGCCCCACCGTGGCTGAGATAGGCCACTCGAGGACCCCCTGGTTGGGACCTTAGGCAACCTGCCAAGAGTCGGGTTCGTTGCTGTGGGATGTCAGGTGAGAGGGGGCCTTTGGTCCCCACCTGCACACTGTGAGTTGGGGGTCTCTGGGCAGAGTGCCCGGCAGAAACTTGGTCTCTGTGTCTTGGTGTCCGGTGAGACAAACATGAGTTGTCCAGAGGCCAAGCTGGACACTTATTCACGAACACTGGTCTCACGTGGTGCTTTTCCCGCCTTCTGGAGCAGGGCAGGCAACTGCTGCAGGGAGAGGGTGGGCACTGGGGACTCATAGTCCAGTTCCAGCCCTGCCACTCACCCCATGTGGCCCCAGGCAGGTCACTCCTCCCACATGGAGGGGGAGAGGAGACCCAGCTGCAGGGCTGTGGTGGCCAGGAAGAGCGCCCACCTGCACAGCGGCTGAGCACCCATGTGAACCACAAAGCTGGGGCTGCTAGCACTACCGGCAGCCCTGCCATGGGCCTGGGCAACGAAGCACACATTGCCCGTCCAGGAGCGCCAGCTCTCCTCGGAGGGCTGTTTCCCCCCTGCCCGCTTTCGCTTCGGGCATCCGCACACTAACTCAGAGCGTTTCCTGCTGGATGTAGGGAGTGGGCAGCACGTGGAAGCTGCCGCATTGTGTGGGTGCCTGGGCTTCGTAACTAGTGATATGTCCCCGTAATGTGTGCTCTCCTCATTGTCACCACGAGGTTTGAAAATCCATGAAGTGTGGGTTGCATCAGTGGTAAAGGGAACCAAGCATGTGGTCAGAGGCAGGTGGGACTTCCAAGGCAGGCCGGAGGACTTTTGGCAGGTGACTCTCTGAGCCTTGTTGTCCCCATTAGTAAAATGGGGATAAGAATCGCTGTCCTGAAGAGTTGTCACAACGCCCAAATGGGATAATATATCAGCTCTCAGCACTGTCTCCAGAACTTGGTGGCTGCTCGGTGAATGTTTGTTTCTCTTCGGATGCAGCTTTGGGCTTGCAGACCAGGAGTTTGCTTAGGGTACAAGATCTGATCACATCGGAGCCATGTGGGATTGGATTAGGGACATCTAGGTGGAAAAGGCTACGTGAACCCTAGGGGTGATTTTAATTACAGAGCCCCTGGGCCTCCAGTCAGGGGGGCCTGGCTGCCTGACGCCGACTTGATTGGTCCATCTGGTGCTCAGCTGGAGCTATGGCACCGGCAGGAGCCAAGCTCATTAATCACTGTCTCTTCTGAGCCCAGAATGTCTTGTGGGGGTAGACCCACATCTGGGTGGGCACAGCCGGGCCTGTCACTGGCCTCCTTCTTCACACATCCCTGATCCTGATCTTGTCTGAGACACTTGGAGGCTTTTCACCACCCTTGTTACTGTTACTCTTCTTGCAGTTTGGGGGCTGGAGGAAGCACTTTAATGGGGGGCCCTGCCAGCCCTAGCCAAGGAGCCCACTAAAGAACCCTGGGAATAGGTTCAGGTGATTTTTAACAAAAGATTCAGTGCCAGGCGGTATGCTAGGCCCTAGGGACCAGCCCAAAGCTCAGAACTGAGAGACCTGGTGTTCTCGCTCCCCTGCATCGCTGTGGCCCAGCCGGGGCAGAACCCCCTTCCCAGGTTGACATCATATCCTGTGGATGGGGTTTGGTCATTGAGGTCTTGCTGTGACACAGTGATCCTGTAAGATGTCATTGCCTCTCACAGTATGCACTGAGGTTCTGAGAGGCTATTAGATGTGCCCAGAGTCGTGGACAGTGGGCCTGTGTCATGCTGTGCACATGTCCCTGTACCGTGCTGCAGCCAGCTCTGCTAGGACAGGGTCATGGTTCTTGGGGGTCATTCATTGTGGCTATGCCCTGACCTCTATCACCAAGAAGCCTTCTCCCAAGATATTTGGCTTCCTGTGCAGACTTTGTAATGGGGACCCTGATGAGCTACCTGGGTGCCCTGAACATAGAGGTATCCTGGCTGTGGCCCTTCTCCATGAGTGGCTGTCCCTGGGGGTTGTGACTCGTCACTGGGCTCTCAGGAGGCAGGCAGCGTGAGAGGCCCAAGACGAATCACTTAGCAGGCATTCTCCTACGTGGGGTCTCAGGGTCCCTGTACTCTATTCCCCACTGTCATTAGCTGGGGTGCCTGGGCTTCATCATTAGTAATATGTCCTTGCCAATGCTCTTGCCATCTGATGACGAATGCTGAGCCCTAGGGAGCCAGTCTCACTCATTCTGTGTCCCTCTGTCTTTCCCAGGGCAGCGAGGTGCCAGGCCCCACCTTTGCTGATGGTGAGCTCCTCCCCAGGGAGCCCGTCTTCTTTCCTGAGGATGACGAGGAGGCTATGACACTGGCCCCACCCGAGGGACCCCCGGAGTTAGACATGGACAGCCCCATGGAGAGCACCCAGAGCCTGGAGGGGTCAGTCGGGAGTCCTGGCGAGGAGAAGGACGGGGGCCTCGGGGGCCTGTTCCTGCCAGAGGTCAAGTGAGTTGACGCGGTCTGGAACTCCCTGTGTGGCCCCTGTGCCCAGAGGTGCAGTTCTCAGAAGGGCTCTCCTGGAAGTAAACATGAGATGCACTCAGGGTTGGCATCACAGGCATAAGTCTCATGGGTGTGCTGAACAAAAAACACTTTTAAGTAACCTAAACGCTAACAGAAGGGCTAGCTCTGGGCTTTCTAGGCAGCCGTGCAGTCGGGTGTAACTGACTGATGATACGGGATATACTATCTCAGTTAGATTTTAACACATTGCGTACAGGGGGCGAGAAGTCTCGTCATTTCTAAAAGGCATTTAAATACCCAGGTACACAACGTGTTAAAAGGCAGGTTACAAAGATGTCAATGAGGTATGATCTTAGTTTTGTGTAATATATATATATATATATATATATATATATATATATATATATGCCTAGGAAAAATAATTCCAGAAAATTAGCAGTGCTTTCAGGGTGGTGGGATTGATCTACTGTGCTATATAGACTATATTTTATTTATTGCTTATGTGTTCTCATAATCAGAAATGTTATTTAAAAACAATATTAGGGTCTAGTGACTTCCCAATGGGGCAGTGCCGTCTTTTAGTTAGTGTTGGCAGAGGGAGCCCCTCCTTCCAGCCTTCACTCTCTCTCTGGAGGGGTGATACAGCATTTGTGGGGTGGTGGGCGGCAGCCACTGTCACCACTGAGGGGGCCCTGACAACTGGGAGTCGGCAGCCCACATATCAGGAGAAGGAAAATGGACAGAGCTGACCCAGGGATTTGGATAGGCAGGGGAGGGGTTCCCATAGCGATTGAACCATATGAAACGGTCCATTTTTAATAATTTTCAACTTTTCCAAAAAGGCCATTTCATATGGTTCACCCTAATATATTTTCTCAGGGCAGGAGTTCTCAAATGCGGGGGCCCTGTGGAGTTTTCATCCACACGCTTCCTGGGAGAGGCCCATCAGCTGTGCCTGTGACCAACCAGCCAAAGCACAGGTGGTCACCGACTACAGACCTGTTGGCTAATCATTTGCCACTTCATTGTTCCCAGTGATTTCTGGGACCTTCAGTCACCAGGAGGCAGCCAGCAGCAAGTGCCAAGAGTTTTAGTAAAATTTAAGGGAGAAAGAAGTGAGCAAGCTGAGGTGCTAAGGAACCTGATGGCAGACAGATAATAAATACAGTTGGGTGGAAGTACTGGGAGCCTTGATTCATAGCCCCCTGGCATTAACACTGTGATTCTTAGATAGAACCTGGGGTTCCTCAGAGGCCCAGTTTGAGACTCACTGCCTTAGCCCATTATGCACTGTTTTCAGGCTTAGGAGGTTGGAGAAGCTTAACCTACAAGTAATTACTTGCCTAATGGCTAATGGGAAGGTCTGTCTCGGCAGGTGACGAGTTGTACTTCTCCCTGTTCTTAGGTCACAGACTGGGCTCAGCCAGCTCTGACACTGTCACAGGCCCCACGTGGCTCAGGTGTGAAGAGGCGCGGGGCCTCTGGCCCGTGTTCTGTGGGGTTGGGCTTCTCTGGACTAGAGGTCCCCTCTATAAACCAGGAGAAGCATCTCACCTGGTAGCTCATGGTTATTTATTTTTAAACTTCATTTTATTATTAAAGAAGTACAAGCCAATGAAATAGAACTTGAAAAAGTTGGGAAAGTGAGAATGGAGGGGAACTAAGTAACTATTCACAGTCCCACCACCAAAGCCAAGCTCTGTTACCACTTAAATATTTTTATTTCCAACTTTTCCTTATTCTGTATAGACCTTTATCATGCTCAGTCTTTCTGTATCTAGAATTTTATATCCAACTTTAATATCTAATATTGATTTTTCCACATCTTTGCCAATATTTTATAAGCCTTTCCACAATAATTTGATAGCCCGTAATTTAATAACTTCATAAGTATAAGTTAGCTGGAGGTGAGCCAGCAGTTTCTAAGCAGTGTTTACTGCTCTAGAGGAGCAATGGTTTGAATATCCCTTGGGCAGAAACAGTTTCTATGGTGAGGCAGTTCCCTTACAACAAGGTCCCAGAAGTGTACTCATCAGGCGTGAACATAACCAGGCATCTGTAGTACTGGTCCACCTCCTGGCAGGCCCGGCGGTTTCCGCGCCCCAAGCTGTGGCCTTGCTGATGGCAGCCCTTCTCTCGCACTAGGTCCCTGGGCCACACTCCATCCATGGCGACATCAGACCTCTCCACACACTCCACCACCTCGCTCATCAGCAATGAGGAACAGTTTGAAGACTACGGAGAGGGGGATGATGTGGACTGTGCCCCCAGCAGCCCCTGCCCTGATGACGAGACTAGGACCAACGTCTACTCGGACCTGGGGTCATCAGTGTCTTCCAGGTGGCCACTTGGTCTGAAAAGGTGTTTGGGGTCCAGGAAAAGTGTCAGAACCAACCCAGCCTCACCCTCGGGCGGTTTAGTGGGCAGAGTCCTGAGCTACAAAGGTTCTGCTCCTGGGGTTTGGGGTGCTGCATTTCCCCCGATTGGGGGTCTGGAATTCCTCTTCCCTCCTCCCATCTTGGGGAAGAAATAGAATTAACCAATCTGGGAGGCTGCAGACGTGGGGGGTCTTCGTTGTCTTGTTTTCTAGACCCTCAGGTTGAAAGGTTCTTCTAGGTGGCATCCTTATACCTCCCCACACACCCGAGTCATCACTTACTCTGACACTAGCTCTCAGCTGCTTATCTGTGAAATGGGCACAACTCATTGGCTACTTCTCTTTGAGAGTTTTGGAGGAGGGGAGATCTGGTGCTTTCCTTTTGCTTCCCACCCCCAACCACACACACCCGAAGTCCCCAGGTATCAGGGAAGCCAGCAACGTTAGCTTGGCAGGATGGTGTGGGCCCCAGCCTGATGGCAGTTAAGAAGGGTTGTCTTCTCTCCCGTGAATCAGTGCGGGGCAGACACCTAGGAAAACGCGGCACGCGTACAACAGCGAGTTGCTGGATGTCTACTGCTCTCAGTGCTGCAAGAAAATCAACCTGCTGAATGATTTGGAAGCCCGGCTAAAAAACCTGAAGGCCAACAGGTGAGGCTCCCAGCCCAGCGTAGGGTGGGGGCCAGGGCGAGGGGCCACAAGAGGAAGCAGCAGGCAAGAGGGCCCCACGCTGTCCTGGCAGGTGAGGGCCATCTCAGAATGGGGTTGCTCCTTGGGGCCTGTGTGTTTCTGCAACAGGAGAATCAGGGTGCCATCCCTCTGGTGGGCTAGAAAAAGGCTTGCCCTGTGCTTTGATATCTCGCAGCCAGGGCAGAGTAAGGCATAGTTTGGAGCCTCACTGTTCAGTGACCACTTCCCCCATCTTTCTCTTTCTCTCTAGCCCCAATCGGAAGATCTCTAGCACGGCCTTTGGACGGTAAGCCACCTCCAGAGAGGACATGTTGACTGCTGTCCCTTTGAACTGCCCCTGCTGCCAGGGCGGCCAGCTCCATGCCAGTAGCCCAGACCCAGGCAGTGCCCTGCACCCTGTGTGTGGCTCAGTGAGCCAAGTGGAACGCGGTGTGCCGGGCAGGGCCAGCAGAGCAGCCAGAGGAGATGTACTCTTAAAAAAGAAGGGCCAGCCTCCTCACTGTCCCCACCCCTTGTCCCTTGTGGTAGCAGTCAGCGTCTCCAAACCCTCAGCTCCCTCACCCTCAGGCAGGCGCATGGGGGCCCCGAGAGACACAGCCCCTCCCCCCCCCCCCCCGGTGCCCTGGGGCTGGCAGTGGCACCAACAGAGACCCCAGGCCCCCACTGGCAGAGGTAGGGGCACAGTGGCCTTCTTCCACGTTAAATCCTGCAGAGCTGGCTCCCAGGGGCTGGCCCAACATGCTCTGCTTCTCCTACAGGCTGGCCCCGGGTCTGCTCTCAGGGCCCTGGGAGCTGCCATTGAGCACCAGCACCCAGCAGCCCACTGCCAGTACAGGCTGGGTGGTCTGCCTCCCTTTGCCCTCCCCCAGGGTCCCCAGAGAAGTAGCAGGAGCACTGAGTCTTACTTCCCGGTGGCCTGCAGGGGCCCAGACTTTCTGCTGGGACTGTGGAGCCAGGCTGCCTTCACGAGGGGTGGGGTGGGGGGGGTTTCCAGTTGGAAGGGGTGGGGGCTTATCCACCAGCTCAGTCACTTGGTAGCTACTGCGTGGAAAGGGTTCTGAAGCAGCAGGAAAGAGCTCTGATGGACTGGCCGTGTCTGCCGGGGGTTCCAAGGGGCATAGCAGCCCGTCTGCCATCCTCTGAGCTAGAGGATCTCATGAGTTCAGAGGTCAGACAACTCTTCTCCCTGGCTGGGAGAGGGCAGACTCCCTAGAGTGGGTTCTAGGGGCTCGCCAGGCCATGGCCTGAGTCTGGACCCCAGTCTCCAGAGGGCTCTGCAGCCTGATGTGCCTCCTTGCACCCTCACAGGCAGCTCATGCACAGCAGCAACTTCAGCAGCAGCAACGGCAGCACTGAGGACCTGTTCCGGGACAGCATTGACTCCTGTGACAATGACATCACGGAGAAGGTGGGCCCTGCACAGAGGAGGGACTTCATGTATGCACGCTCCCTGTGGGTAGCAGGGAGCACGCCAGGATGCTTTCTGGGGACTTGGGAGACTGCGTCCCTGCCCAGCATCACACGGGCACACCCATCCCCACCTCCATCCTCACTCCACCAAGTATGACTGTGCTCTCCACAGAGTCAGCTGGAGGGCTTGCCCATCCATCCCATGGTTTCTAGGTTCTCAGTCCTGATTTTATCCACCCTCACCTCTGCCTCCTCCACCCCCCATTGCAGGTGAGCTTCCTGGAAAAAAAGGTGACAGAACTGGAGAATGACAGCCTTACCAACGGGGACCTGAAGAGCAAGCTGAAGCAGGAGAACACCCAGCTGGTGCACAGGTCAGGGGCCATCGCCCTGGCTTTGGGGTTGTTGGCTGTGACTCTGGGGAACAGAGAGTTGTCCCTGTTGCAGAGGCCCCTAAGAGAAGCTAGGGGAGGTAACCTGCATGTCCAGCTCTGAGGGTCTGTGACACACCAGCCCCCTGCTATATGGCTCTGCATATGCAGAGTACCCAGGAGGACAGGTCTTTGGGGGCAGGGAGATAGGTGGGAGCCTGACCTTGACCCCTAGGGCTGCAGCCCCAGGTCTTGTTGAAGGCAGGAGTTGGGATCCACTCTCCTGTAGTGATGAGAGCCTGACCTCCCATGCTGGGGACAGGCTCTGCAGAGGGAGAGGCTGGTGTCAGCTGGGGGCCACACCTGCTGCTGGTGGGAAAAGTCCCAGCATTGCTGCCCCCTCCTCCCACTGGAGGCCTACTGAACACGGTATCCCCAGTGCTGACCGTAAGGCATCAGTGCATATAGCGTTCAGTGGTCCCCATGCGATAGCCTGAGACTTGTTGCCCTGTGCAGAGGTCAGCCGCATGGAGGGACTCTTGCCAGTGAAATGTGTCCCATGTTGATGTACCTCCAAGGCCACCAGTAATGGGGTTTAAGAGCCATAGAGGAGCCTGGCCCTTTCCCAGGTCAGGTATGCTCAGAGCCACTAGCCAGAGTCAAGGTGCCCAAAAGTTAAATTGTTCACTAAAGAGGTACTGGCTAGGAAGGGAGAGACCAAAAAGGAGGTGAGACCTGAGGGCTGTCACCATCCTTGTGCCTGGCCCAGGAGCTCCACCTTCTCAGGCACAGCCTCGCTCCCCTTGGATCCACGGCCAGGCCTGCCCCTCTGTGGCATGCACGGCTGTCACACCTGTCCTCAGGGGCCGTGCTGCCCCTGACTCATCTGTCAGCAAAGCTGCCAGCCCCCAGGCCTGACAAACACATCGCCACCTCCCACAGTATGGGAGTTAATGACTCGGGGTCCAGGGCTCCCCCTGATTCCAGCCTGGGCTGGGGTGAGAGAACACAGGCCATGAGAACGTGCCCTGGACTGGAGTCCATGCCCCGTCCTCAGGGTGCACGAGCTGGAGGAGATGGTGAAGGACCAGGAGGCCACGGCTGAGCAAGCCCTGGAGGAGGAGACGCGGCGCCACCGTGAGGCCTACGGCAAGCTGGAGAAGGAGAAGGGCACCGAGATCGAGCTGCTCCACGCCAGGTGGGCCCGTGGGAGCGCCCGGTGGGGGGACCTGTCCTTTCTGCTAGCCTTCTGTCTTGGACATGCCCATGTGCCCTGGGATAGCCCCGTGGGGCAGGTGCTGCTGTCTCCATTGTATAGATGGAAAACTGAGCCAGAGGCCAAGCCCTGTGTCCTAACAATTCTAGTTGTGATACCTGAACACTGGACACGTTCTCTAGGAAGTATGTAAAAGAATGTTCACAGTAGCATTGTTCATATCAGGTAAAACTGGAAACAACACGCATGTCTGTCAACAAGAGAATGGGTAAAGCCCCCCTAGACCAGTGGCATTGCCCTGATTCCTGAGCTGGGACTCGTGTCCGGGCTTGGAGCTCCCCCTGCTGTCAGACTCTTTACTGACCCTAGGCCCCGTGGGCCAAGGGAACTGGAACAGCTGGGCCATTTAAGGGCACCTGGGGCTCTGGTATAGATGTTAGAACCCAAGGCAGCCAGAAAGGGGAGTGCTGACCTGAGATTCTGGGGTGGTCACCCACCAGTTCCATGAGCTTGGCATACTGTGTCCCTCCCCTGGCCTCAGTTTCCCCACCTGTCATTCCTTCCTGTCTGCCCCATAGTGATTGTGAGGGTGCTGAGCTGATGCACATCAGACAGGGGAGGGCTGTGACGATGCCCCAAGGCTGCCTTCACCAGGGACGTGGGCCCTGGCAGAGGGGACAGCTATCCCCGCACTCCTCAGCCCCGCTCGGGCCCCAGGTCTGAGCGTAGCCTTGGTGCCTGCTAGGTCCACCCGGGGGTGGAGGGTGGGCTGGGAGGTGGGACCAAAGGGAACTTGTGCACTTGGTGCCCCTCTGCACTTCAGTCAGGAGACCCCCCTAACTCCCCTGTGCCCGAGACCCCCTTTGTTAACTTCACTGACCAGGGGTTCATTTATGTTTTCACTCATGTTCTAGAAGCTGGTGTGTGCATCTGTTTCTGAAGGCTGATACCTCATTAAGCATCATTGTTCTCTGTTTGTGACAGCTGGCCAGGTTGGCTGGCCTGACAGAGGTGTCTGGAAACAGGTGGGGGAGGTAGACAGTGAGTGTGGGCCAAAGGCCAAAGTTCAGAAAGTGAGCCCTCTTGGGAACTGTCCTAACCCCTGCCCCCCACAAAACTCCAGTGGGCATTGTTCACGTAGGACAAGCAGGCGGTGTTCCCAGAGCCATGCAACGCGCTTTGTTCCTTATATCCTCCAGGTTCCCCATGCGGTGGCCTCACCAGAGCACATGTCTCAATTCCTCTCTGGGGGCCTCTCCTGGGGAGCCCTGGGGGCCTCGGAGGCAACGGGAAGGGGAAGGAGCGCGCTGCAGGTGTCGGTGTCAGAAATGACCCTGCACAGTCCTGGTGCCACTGACGTCCCAACTCATCTGCCCCTCTTCTCAGGGTATTTAAAACCTACCTGGGCACTGGGGCTGCCTTTTCAGGGCTCATAGTTGGATGTCCCTGGTGAATGCAAACGTAGAGCATGATGACTGTTGGAACCAACTGCATGGGCGTCAGAGGCAGCTGCAGTGGCACTCAGAGGGGAGAGCCCCAGGTGGGATGCCGGCAAGAGAATGGAAAACAAGATAGTCGTTGCTGCAAGTGCAGGTTCCAGCGGGAGCGCCCTGTCGCAAACAACCACAGGGGGACTTTCTCTCCTGCAGGGGAAGAACACGCCCTTCTTTTGGTGCAGGCTGTAAGGGTGCATGCAAAAAGAAGCTGTGTTCTTATTCACACACGAGTGTTTCCTTTTATCAAGAAAAATAACAATGATAATTCAGCGTCTTTACCCTTTTGCCTTGGATGACAGGAAGCTCAAAGCTGTGTTATATCATTTGGAATTACTTACATTTTCTCCTGCTTTCTGGTATCTTTCCTCCTCCAGGGAGCAGAGGATCGCTACAGATCATCCAATTGTAAGCTGACCTCCGTTTTTGACGCTTTTGTCTTCCCCTTGCTCCAGGGTGCAGCAACTGGAGGAGGAAAACACCGAGCTCAGAACAACTGTGACGCGGCTCAAGTCGCAAACCGAGAAGCTGGATGAGGTGAGCAGCCGGCCCAGGTGCCTCTCAGCCTCGGGTCTTGAGCTGCGTCTATTTGGGGCAGGGTTGGCCCCAGAGGCTGTTAGTTTCTAGTTTCTGAAATTATAATAAAATTGCCCTAGAAAAAAAAGGCAACAAAATATGAATAATAATTTCTTTCTATATTTTTGGTTTTCCAAGTTTTCTATAGTGAATATATTTTCTTAAATAATGGGGGAAATTAAAAAAAGAGAAAAACGTTGGCTTCTGTTTGGGCTGCCACCTTCTAGCCAAGTCACACCTGGAGGACTCCAGAGGCCTGAGATTTTTCTAGCTGTGTTTCTAGAATCCCAGGGAATCTGGACGTTTCTTTAAGCAGTGACTCAAGGGCTCTGCCAAGGGGGCGGGGCTGGCCTGATGGCCCGTTTGTTGTGGGGGCTGACACAGACCTTCAGGGAGTTCCTGGGGCACAGCGAGCCCCTCCGGAAACTGCTGACCTGGTCTTCCTGGCTCCAGGAGCGGCAGCGCATGTCGGACCGGCTGGAGGACACCAGCCTGCGGCTCAAGGATGAGATGGACCTGTACAAGCGCATGATGGACAAGCTGCGGCAGAACCGCCTCGAGTTCCAAAAGGAGCGGGAGGCAACGCAGGAGGTGGGTCCCAGGCCGGAGGGTTCCAGCATTCCCTCCTGTGGCCCTGCTCCAGCCAACCAGCCTCTCTTCCATGCAGCTCATCGAGGACTTGCGGAAGGAGCTGGAGCACCTGCAGATGTACAAGCTGGACTGCGAGCGGCCAGGCAGGGGCCGCAGCTCATCCTCCAGCCTGGGCGAGTTCAATGCCAGGGCCCGCGAAGTGGAGCTGGAGCACGAGATCAAGCGGCTCAAGCAGGTGGGCCCTAGGAGCCTCTGGCGTGATCAGCTGTCTGAGTCCCCGTGGGTGGGTTTCCCGTGAGGGGCCGAGAGCTGTAGCCCTGGCCCCCCAATGTGCTGCTGTCCACTCCACTGAACCACATGCTTGTCAGGGCTGCTTGCCCTCATCACACGGCCCAGGCATGGCTGCTTACTTCTAGACTATGGCTGATGGAGATTTCTAGGTCGGTCTTTGGCATCCATAAAAAGAAACTGAAACCACTCTTCTGCCCTGGGCATGTGGGGTGGAGAATGAGACTCTACCGAGCCTAAAATTAGTGCCTCCCTGTGTTGGGGTCTCCCAGCCAACCGTGAGCCCAAGGTTCCATTTCAAATGGCTCCTGGGAGCACTCCTATAATTGGAGACCAGCCAGGGGTAGGGAAGTGGGGTCAGGAGGAACAGTAACCAAGTGAAGGAGTGATGGTTACTGAAGCCCATGCTTAGCCCAGCCCTGGGGGCGGGAGACTGCTGTGTAAATTACACCCCTGAACTGGCTCCAGCAAGGCGGAGATGCTGGTGTTCACCTTCCCACAGCAATCCTAAAACACAGCCCTTCTCCTCATCCACCAGGGGGAGTCCAAGGCCCCAGGTGTGAGCCCTGAGGAGCCTTTAGGCAAAGGCTAAAACATGGGGCTGGTAAACAGGGTCTGGGCAGGGCACCGTGACCGCCTGCTGGGGAGTGAGGATGCACTGGAAAGAGCTCTCACAGGCAGGAGGAGCCAGGGAGATGAGCTGCCTGCTAGCCCAGAGACCCCAAAGCATCGCTTTTTCTCACTAAGGGGATTGTTGGAGGAGCCTCTGGGTGGGCAGCATCCCCACACAGGGCCTCAGGGCGTCCACCTCTGGCTCACCCACCCTCAGGGACGAAGGTAGCCAGAAACCATGCTTCTGCCTGGAAACTTGTCTCCCCCAAGCAGAACTGACTTCTAAGAACCCCGTGACCTGCCAGGACCCAGCCCTGCCCCTCCCCACTCCTGGCAGAGGCCACACCATTCATGGGTGACCTGACATGACACACACCTGAGGGGACGGTACTGGTGGGAGTCAGGAGACAGTGGATGCAGACAAGTGGGTTCCCATGGGTTCTGAATGTTTCTGGGAGCTGATAGTGCTCTGTCCTACTCATAGGAGAATCATAAGCTGCGCGATCAGAATGATGACTTGAATGGACAGATCTTGAGCCTCAGCCTCTACGAAGCAAAGAACCTCTTTGCCACCCAGACCAAAGCCCAGTCTCTGGCTGCGGAAATAGACACAGCCTCACGCGATGAGGTAACGTGGCCATTTGCTCTTGCTCTCCCTTTGGGGCCTGACCCGTCCCCACCTGCCACGACATTGAGCCCCAGTCTTCCCAGAGCAGGGAAAGCAGACCCAGGCCTGGCCCCCAAGAGTCCCTATCTGCCTCCACCCTGAGTGACAGGGCAGGGCTGTGCAGGGAATTAAGTCCACTCTGATTTCCTGCATGTGGTGGGAGGAGCTCAGGTGTGGGAGCAGGGTGGAGTTTGAGTTTTAGCTCAGCCAGAAATGTGCAGAAATGGCCAGTTGATTTCATTAACACGTAGTCCAGGGGAGCCTGTAACTCCCCACCTCCCAGCCGAGGGGGGGGCGGGCACTAGCATTTCTTGAGCACCCGCTGGCAGTATAGCTTCACTTCATCTCACAGCTCAGAGGCTGTCTGAACAGACTGGGAGATCCGGACAGAGGGTCACGGAGCCTGTGGAGGGAGAGGGACTCAGGCTTCTAGCACCAAAGCTCCCTGTTTCTGCCCCACTGGGGTATGGTTATAAAAGTTCAGGCCTCCAAAATACTCCAGTTACATTTTAACATGAATCTAAGACAGTCACTGAACCCCTCACCCTGTGCTTGGGACACAGAGCTGAGCTGACCCCTGGGCTCTAGTTGCTCCCAGGGTAGCCAGGAACAGATGCAGCATTTCAGTGACATCCTAAAGGACTGGCCAGGAGTTGACCTGGAGAGGGGCAATGGCCCGGCCAGTGGGGGTAAGGGGCCATTCCAGGCAGAGGAGACAGCCCGACAAGTCTTAGGGCCCTGGGACTATAGATGTCGGTCTTGATTATAAATGCCTTTGGCTGATGTTCTCCACTTTTACCAAAAACTTATGTACTTGGGCCCCTTTACAGACCAGTTAAATCAGTATGTTTGGGGGTGAGGCTGGCCGTCTGCGTAGTTCTTACTCCTCAGGTGTGAGCTGAGCCGGGCTGTAGACATGCGTCCCGGTATCTGAGTGCTGAGGCTGGTCTTGGGGCTGCCTTGCCCGGGGTCTCCTGAGCTCTGACTTCTGGCAGTGGCTCCCTGTGAGCCGGGGCATCTGGGCTTCCCACCCAGTTCCGCCTCTGACCACCTCTCCTATTATCATCAGCTCATGGAAGCCCTCAAGGAGCAGGAGGAGATCAACTTCCGGCTGCGACAATACATGGACAAGATCATCCTCGCCATCCTGGACCACAACCCCTCCATCCTCGAGATCAAACACTGAGACAGGGGGACTGGCTGGAGAGTGGCCTCAGGGTCCCAGGACCCCAGGACCAAAGGACAGGCCCTCCCTGAGGGCATGGCCCCGGCCGGGCCTCACGCATGCCCCATAAATGTCTCTGGCCACCGTGTAATGTGTTCTGGTGTGGATGTGGGGAGGCCATGCACACAGCAAGGAGCTGGCGTGGGGCCATGGCTGGGGGTGACATCTGTGCCATTAGCTGTTCATGCACTTTGTGGTCCCTTTGCAGGGGCAGAGGGTCCTGGAGGTTGCAGGGGACAAGGTCTGCGATCAGGTGTCACTGTAATAACAAGAACTGGAAGCTTGTGTTTCAGATACTGGATGAAATGATTCTACCTCTGGGGATGAGGACTGAGGAATACTCTAAGGGAACAGGCTCTGTTTTACCACCTTATTCCCCCAGGAAGAGGAGCAACATTAGGATCTTTTCCAGGAGTTGGAATGCCCAATGGCTGTGTGCTCGCCAGCCTCCTGCGCCACCCCTGAGGTGCAGGTGCTCGAGCTCCGCAGCGCGGGGAGGGGCTCCGGAGGGAGATGAGCTGGGGGCAGCCCGCCCCAGCACCCTCCCTGGCCGGCAGCCCTGTGGTGCTTGAGCACCGTGTGTCGGAAGGGCTGAGGCTTGCAAGGAGCCATCTTCGTTCTGGGAGTTCTCGGCATTTTTAGGGTGCCCCGTGCACTTGCCCACCCTGCTTACCTACCTCTCCCTTTCTGGTTTTGCTCTGCTTATAAGACAATGAGAAATAAGCGGCATTCACTTGGCTGTAAGGTGAAAGGATTAGAAGGAAGGAGAAGGAGGCTGAGGGAGGGGAGTGTTTAAGGTAGGTGTTGGCCTCGGGCAACCAAAGACACTATTTTCAGGGAGGAGCACCCTCACCTGCCCATCAGTGTCCTTAAAATGCAGCCGGGATGGACCATCTCGCTGAGTCCGCGGCTGGGGGTGGGCCTTGCTCACCTGTGCCCACTCTGCACAGCCTGGTGACAGCAGGCCTCGGGTTTGCAGGTTCGGAGCCGGGCTCTGGGCTGGGCAGGGCTGGTGGGGGACACAGCTGGGGGAGTTTCAGGGAAAGTTCGTCTTCCATTCCCACACTCGCGAGTTCACGCTCTGGGTTGTTAATGCGGCTTTTTGTACCAGACAGCTGGGAGTAGGTACGGAACTGTCCTTTGAGTTTTTCCAGTGTTTCTTGATTTTATATGGCTAATGCGTTTCCTCAATCCAAATATACATAAACATGTATGGTCTATGTATTTCCCCCTGCAGTTTGCTTTTATTAGCACTTTTAGGGTCAAGGGGGACATTTGGGCATGTTGGGGAGGGAATAGAGAGGACTGCACAGAGAAGACACGACAGCAGGGGTGGAGAGGGTACCTGGGGACGTGGGTGTGTCCCCTGCTCACAAAGGCAGGGCTGTGGCCAAGACCGACCTTTCTTCCATACCAGTCACCTTTTGCTTCTGTTGGATTTTGTGGCTTCTTTTTGGGCATATGTACGTGATTTGTTTTTATGCTGCATAATGGGACTGCCCCATTTTGATCCAGGAGTTTGGGGCTACCCGCACCAGGGAGACGAGGGCAGAGGTCAAGTCTTCTGGGAGTTTCTTAAGCCCTTATGACACTGTCTCCCTAGGCTCCCCTGAGGGTCTGGTAAGTGGCAGAGGCAAGAAGGCAGAAGGAGTGGGGCTCTAGAATTTGCCAACAGGGAGGCGTGGCCACAAGTTGAAGGGAAGGAGAGAACACTTGGGCCTGGCTTTGGTCTGGGTCCCCGTCCTGGTGTGTGAGGGGCCTGCCCCAGAGACGAGCATTTTATGTGTAAAACTTGACATGCTCTTTAGCAGCATTGATGTGGAATTCCCGAGAAGGCCGCAGAGAGGCACGGGTTGCATATATGGGAAGGGATTCCTGCCTTGGGGCAAGGAGCTGTAAGAGCTGTCAGCCCACCGCCATCTGCTGCCTCCTCCCTGAAGGGGGCACCCCAGGAACCTCCCTGAAGAAACCCCAGTTCAAAAGGCCCCTCGGGGCCTGGTGCAGTGCTTGGGGTCTCTGGAAGAGGGTAGACTTGACAGTGAGATGGAATTCCACGTAACACACACCTAAAGTTAAATCCAGCCTTCTGACTTCACCCAGAACACCTTGCATAAAACAGTCTGTCAAATTGGCTTTTTAAGATCCCACTTTTAAAAAATAGTCGTCTGTGCCTGAAAGCCAGCCTGCGGAGGGAGGGCAGATGCCGCCGGGGTCCCGCCCTCCAGTCCCTGGGCAGGCTCCAGAGCTGTGCTAACTGGGTACTGGGGGCAGACCCTGCCTCTGCTGTGTTCTCTCCTCCCTCACTTGTCCTCGTCCTCAGGTGGCAGTGCTGCCCTCCTCGCGCGGCACCGGGGCTGTTAGCGAGTCTATAAGATGCCCAGTGAAATTTGAATTTCAGGTAAACGACAAATAATTTTTAGTAGGCGTGTGTTCCAGGCAATACGTGGCACGTATTTGAAATGGAGAGATTTTTGAAATCCTGATACCTGGGCCAGATCCCCAGAGGTTCTGATTTCATTGGTGTGGGCGGAGCCCGGGCATCAGAAGGATTCAAGATTTCCCCAGGCGATTGTAACTTATAATTTAACTGGATGTCCTGTGTGAGTTTTTTTCCCCCCAATCCAAGTAGGGGTTGGTGCTACCTTATCTGAAGTATAGAGTGCTGGGAGGGGCTTCTGAGGCAGATTCACACTCTATAGACATTGGACTGTCCTTGCATTAAAGTCAAAGCCAAACAAAATTCAATGAACCAGCAAGTTACTTTTATGTACAGTATCTAACAGAAAAGGAAGCACTTTCTGGTTTAGCTAAGCCCTGTTCTATGGGAAAGTATAAGACAAAGTTCTAGTAAAAAAGAATTTCTTAACTTTGAATTGGTCAACTTTAGACAAGGCATTTTATTTTCAATGTGTTGGATTCTTTGCAGCTTGTTAGAGGGAAATTCCTTTAACTTGCCTTTATTTCTGATCTATTAAAAACACAAAGCTCGAGAACTTTGCAAAGCACTTAGACCTGAAATAGTGGTTCTCAGCGCTGCTTGTGCATTGGAATCAACTGGGGAGGATTTAGAAATTCTGTTGACTGGCGTGGCAACCCCCTCCCCCCAGATTGGGATTTGATTGCATGGGTGTGGTCCAGGCATCTAGAGGTTTGAAGGGCTCCCCAGGTGATGCCACGGTGCAGCTTGGCGGAGGCCCTGGCCTGCAAGGCTGCCGGCCAGAGGTAGAGAACACGGCAGTGGGAGTGGCTGCCGGCGCGTCCGTCTAGGAGCTGGAGGACAGCGGCTTTTCCTGATGGGACAGCAGATAGTAGGAGGTTAGTACATCCCTTGCCCCCAGGACAGCAGGCCAGATGCCTTCAGGAGCCAGCGGATCCAGCTGTTGTCCCCAGGCCGGGGGTCCGCGGTTCTGAGTGAGCAGGCCTGCCTGGTGCCCACGCACACAGCAGGGGGTACATTCTGGGATGCAGCAGTGGGAGCAGAACAGAGTGGGGTGGGGCGTGACCAGCAGCCTCAGAAACAGTCACCTGTTCCCCAGCTGAGCCCAGGGGGACACTGGCTTGGTGGGTGCATGAGGGCACCCCAGCGCCTCCCCTGTTAGCAGCCAAGCCAATGCCCAGCCCACAGCCAGGAGGCTCCAGGCGCCACTACACTGGTGGTTGGATTCCTGGCCCATCGGGGCCTGGTAGTTGGGACAGCGCAGTGTGGGCTCTCCCGTTGCCACGAGCGACTTAGTCACCGACAAAGGCCTGCAGGGGCAAGTGGGGCCTGTGAATCAGGGGGAGATTAGCCCTCTTTCTGTGCTCTCTGGGTATGCGAGTTTAACGCATTAGCAAATTCAAACCTAAAAGCTAATTTTAGGTGTCATTGGAACAGGGGACATTTTGGATGGTCACCATGCCAAGGAAATGACTTTGTTGTCCTGGCAGATCTACTGCAGTGTCCCTTTTAAAGGGCTAAGGTGGACTTTAGATTGAGGAGAGGGGCCACTCAGTGCTGCCACCCTCCCAGCCTTTCTTGCTGTGGGACCAGGGCAGCCCCTCCAGGACAGAGGCTGGTGAGCCTGAGGCTTGCCTGCTGAGGGGCCTCAAGCTGTGGGGCCACGCCCTCCCCAGTCACTGGGAACAAGTCCCTTCCCTTCGCTGAGCCTAGGGACCCCCGGGCCCTGCCCTCCTGCTCTGGCTGAGTGCATGGGAGAAAGGGCAGGGAGCAGGAGAGGCCGGCCCAGCTGTGTGGCGGGGCAGCTCCGAGGCTCTGCCGCCCACCCGGGAAGGGAGACTGCTTCCTAGGAAGGTTTGTTTCTAAAAGCGCAGACCCTTTTCCTGCTCCGACCTTGTGCTTCTCTTTCCATTGTGACTAACGGAGGGATGCTTGCCCTGAGCCAGCTGCCAGGCTGGGAGTGTGGCATCTCAGGGCCACCCCTGCAGGGCCTGAGTGCTGTGTCCCAGGAGCCTATGCCTCCTGCCGGGACCCCCTGCCCTGCTGCCCTGCACAGGCTGTTTTGTCTGCATGGTTTGGGGTCGTCGTCCTTGTGCCTTTTTGATCCCTGTCACCACTGTACAGGATTTTCCACGCTACCACTGCCCCTTTTCTACATCCTCCCGTCGACCCTCGCCCTTCCTGAGCCCTGTAGACGTGTACATAGTGTTCCATGCGGTGTCCACGTGCCTCGTCACTTGCCACATCCAGTCCGCCCCCCGCCAGGTCTCCCGGCACGCTCACCCGCGAGGATCAGGCTCCTCTGCCCCGCGCGCACTCAGCCTTGCACGCGTGGGCACTTCATACAGAATCTCTCATCATGGTCTTAGGCTTGGGGGACTTGGACCCCCTTTGTCCCTCAGCCAGCCAGCCACTAGTTTAGAAGCCTGCACACTAGAAAAGGGGGGCTTCTCCCACAAACCTTTCCCTGTGTTGGCGTCAACACTTACAGAAAGCAACCTGGGGCTTCAGCCCAGCGGGGGCGTTAGGGGTCTGCAGCAGCTCCGTGGGCCCCTTGGAGGATGCACCCCGGGCCCCAGGGAAGCATCCCCTGTTGGGCTCCCAGCACTCGGCATTGGGCCTAGGTTCAGGCCGCTGCCTGCCATCCGGTATCTGGAACAGCTTCGGACAAGGGGCAGAAGGAAGAGGCCTCTTGCTGCTGCCCCCCTCTGCCCTGAGCAGCTGCCAAGCTCTTCCTGGTCTGCTGAAGGTGCTCAGACCCGGGTGCCATTAACTACCCCTCGGCTGTCGGGACCGCCGGCAGATGTGCTGCGGTGGGTGGCTCGCAGCCTGCTGGCCCCTCCGTCCTGCTCCTACTGTTCCCTTGGCTGGTTCTGCTGGGGGCCCGAATGGGGTAAATGGACTGTGGTCTCATGCCCAGAGGTTGGTTAGGTGGCGTTGACTGACTGGGGTTCCACCTGCATCTTTTGCCCCAGGGCCGTCCACCCGGAAGCAGGTTAGCTTTCGGGCTCTGGTGAGACCTCCGGCCACAGGCCCCAGGGTGGGGAGGGTGCGGTGAGGCCCCAAGGCCGAGTCCTGGGGTCCTGAGCTCTGCCTGCAGCCTGCTTCTAGCCAAAAAGGAGCTGGCTCTCAGGGTGGGCTCCTTCGGGAACTCATGTACAGACCGAGGTGTAAATAAACAGTTTGCTTTTCTTGCCTGACTTGGTGCGTTTCTGTGGTGGGGAAGGGAGGGTGGAAGAGGTGTGGCCTCCCCAGTGTGCCAGGGTGGCTGGCGCTGTCCTCCAGCAGCATGGCTCCCAGAAGCTCCCCTAACACCACCATTCCAGCCCCAGGGCTGTGAGGTTTGAAAACTTTTCCTCACTGCCACCACCTCCCCTTTGCCAGCAAGGGCCTCCCAGGGGTTTCAGCTCACTCTGGCCCCGTGCCATCTCACCCCACGCCAGCCACCGCGACCCCCCCTGGGTCACAGGCCAGGCCCTCCCTCAAGCCTGGTTGCATGCTGACCTGCCAGCACGTCCTTCAAGCCCTAGAGTGTCGAGGTGGCTCCAGGTTAAGGGGGCTCAGACCCCCAGGTTTCTGCCCTCCCCTTGTTTACTCCTTCCTCTCATTATTATGGGATTCCAGGTGTCAAAGGGGTTCACAGGTCCCCCAGGTAGCACTTCTGGAGGTGAGTCTCCATGGTCCCTCTCCTGCCAGTCACGTGCCTCCAATTCCTGAGTGCTTTCCTTGCACCCCAATTTCAGAAACAGTTTCCTTCTTACTTTGCCATACTTTCTTTGAGACTGGTTCTGCCTTCCCCGCCCCAGCCATCCAGAAGCAACTGCTGGCATGTCCAGAAGCTGTAGCCCCCTTATAGCCTGCCTTGGGGTTCATGTAGAGATCTGGAGCCCTGAAAAGGACCTGACATGGAGGCAAACTCAGACTGTAGTCAGGGATGTGGAGGGGAGCACCACAGTGTCCTGGGGACAGGGTGAGGATGGGCATTGCTGAAGTACCCCTAGTATTAACTTCTAATTGGCTGACCTCACAATAATCAAGCCATTAACCATTTTTCAGGACTCTGTGTTTACAAAAAGATTCCTGGACTTCAAGTCAGAGTATAGGTTTAGGCCCCGACTCCCTCCTGACCTCCTACTGTGTGGCTGAGCGAGGTCCTCCCCTCCGAGCTTTCTGTGCCTCCACTGTACAGTGAGGGGATCCCAGTTCCTTCACGAAGCTGTGCTGAGGAGGGACCGGCAGCTCGTGTCCAGGCCCCGGCCGGGGGGTCTAGTAAGTGCTTGCGGAGTCGGAGCCTGGATTTTAGGAGATAAGGCTCATCTTCCCAAAAAGACTTATCGAATTGTCTCCTCTGTTGTATTAGTTTTCTAAGGGCATCGGGGTAGGGGGAGGAAGGGGTGTGTGTCATAAAAACACCATGAACTGGATGGCTTAAAACAACAGAAGTCAACTCCCTCGCAGCTCTGGAGGCCAAATGGCTGAGATCAAGGTGTCAGCAGGGTTGGTTCCTTCTGGAGGCTCCGAGGGAAACTGTTCCAGCCCCTCAGTCCTCAGTGTTCCTTAGCTTGTAGCCGCGTCGTCATATGGCCATTTTCCTTCTGTGCATCTCTGTGCCCAAGTTTCACCTTTCTGATAAGGACACCAGACATTGGATTAGGACCCACCCTAACTTAGTACAAGCTCGTTTTCACTTGATTACATCTGCAAGCACGCTGTTTTCATATAAGACTACATTCAAGGCACTGCGGCTTAGGGCTTCAACATTACTTGTTGGGGGACACAATTTGACTAAAGTTTACTATCCTGGAGAGGTGGATGCACGCACTGCTGTGTGTGTACAGGTTGTGCCCTCTGCACAGGTATGTGCTCACTGACCAGCCTTGGAGAACATTTCCTGACTATGACGGGTGGCATCCCCACGGCCCCCAGAGGTCACAGGTCTGCAAAGTGTTGCATTGCCAGAGCCCCCAAGTGTAGGGGCGTTTATAGTCAGCTGTGACTAGCTCAGAGTCTCCTGAGTGGGTCAAAAATACCTGGGCATGAAATCATTCAACCAATGAACTTAATCTGCGGAGCAGCACTGTCTGTGCCAAGCTGTGCCCTGCACTCGGAGGTGTGCAGAAAAGACGGCAGAGGCTCTGTCCAGGGTGGGGAAGAGGCGTGCACCCAGGGAGAAGTCCAGAGGGGGCTGTGGGAGTTGCAGGCAAGGGGATGGAGGCCAGCTGTGGATCGGGGCCGGCCCCCCCCCAAGGAGGGGCTGTGTCAGCAAAGCCCCAGAGGGTTATAGGATTTAGGAACTCCACATGGGGAGGCTTGTAGAAAGCGCAGCCCTTTCAGTACTGTGGCCAGGAGGTGGGACCGGGGAGGCAACAGAGAGCCTGGGGGGCTAAGGGTGGGTCTCATTCACCCATTGAGCAAGTGTTTCACCAACACCTAATAGACACCCAGTGTAGGGCTAGGTGCTGGGCTTGTGTCTGAGCAAAGCAGACCCACTCCCCACACTCATGGCACGGAGGGCTCCTAAAAGGCTGGTTGGGAGATTCTCAACCCCGGCTGCCCATCTGAATCACCTGGGGGGATTTTATTTTATTTTTTTTTTAAAGATTTTATTTATTTTTAGAGAGAGGGGAAGGGAGGGAGAAAGAGAGGGAGAGAATCATCAATGTGTGGCTGCCTCTTGCGCACTCCCAACTGGAGGCCTGGCCCGCAACCCAGGCATGTGCCCTGACTGGGAATCAAATCGGTGGCCCTTTGGTTCGCAGGCTGGCGCTCAGTCCACTGAGCCACACCAGCCAGGGCACCTGGGGGGATTTTAAACCACTCGGACACAGGTGTACCTCGGAGCTGTTGCCAGTTTGGTTCCTGACTGTGGCAGTTAAGCCAGTATCGCAGTCAAGTGCATCGGCATCTTTTTGATGGTGGAGGGTCTTGCCTTCAACTTGTGAAAACACAAATCTGTGAAGCACAAAAGGCGAAGCACAATAAAACAAGGTGTGCCTGTGTGTCTGAGGCCCCAGCCCATCGAGTTGAATTCGGGTGGTAGGGTGAGACTGGGTGCTGGTGTTTCTTTTTCCCTGAAGTCCCCCAGGTGATTCTGGCCAGGGGTGAGATGCTCCCATGGATAACCACTCCCGAAACCATTTAAGGAATCAGGGGAGACTCAACTGAGGGCTGCAGGAGGAAGAGATGGCCAGGTGAGGCGGATCGGGGAGGACGCGGGAGTAGGAACAGAATGTGCAACAGCCTTAAGGGAACTGGCACACGGAGGGCAGGGCCACAGCGACCACCGGGGGACCTTCCGCCCGGAGCCGCCAGCTCAGCGCTGAGTGTCAGGGAGCAGCAGAGGGCCCGGGAGGCTTCGGAGAGACCGAGGGAGGGGTGAAGGCAGCCTGCACAGGTAGGACCTGCTTTGTTGTTGCTGTTGTTGCTTGTTTTTTGCTGAGAGAGACGAGGAGTTGCAGTCACTAGGTTTTGGTGGTCACTTGGGCAGAGGAGCCTGGCGTCTCAGCCCTCCGGGGAGGGTGTCTCTCAGCCAGCTGGTCTCCAGAGAATGACTCAACTACAGCCGAGCGCAGAAAAAGCTCCTCCTGCAGCTCCTCACTTTCAGGCCTCGGGGCAGCAGGCGCGGTGCCACCAGCCCTTGTCGGGTCCCAGGGGAGCTTGGTGGTCAGCAATGGGTGCCTGGTGGTCAGCAGGAGTGTGCTTTGTGGTCAGCAGTCAAGGGTGCTGCATGGTCAGCAGTGGGTGCTCGGTGAGGGTCTGGGCAGGTTCCCTTCCAGTCAGTCCATCTGGATGTCTGCTCTGATTTTCGAGCCCTGGGCCAGCGAGAGCTGTCGTCCTGCCTCCCCCGCTGAGGGACAATCCCCTGCTGGGCCTGCAGGAGGCGACAGCGAAGCCATGCGCATGAGACTTGGGGCTCGCTGCATGCTGGGCAGTGTTCTAAGTGCTGGCATCATTTAATATCCGCACGACAGCTGTGAAGTGGGTGGTGGGAGTGTCCCCATTTTACAGATGAGGAAACTCCACCACCACAGGTGACCTAACCTGCTGCAGGTCAGCCAGGATTCCTGCTCAGGTGCCAGTGTGGGGAAGAATCATCCCAGAGCAGGGCTCGGCTGACTCACCCGCAGAATGGGTTGCTGAGGTGGGAGAGGTTACCAGGGACTGAGAAGACTTCGGGGAGAAGGCAGCTACATGCTGAGCCTGGGCCGGCTCTCCGGGAGTGGAGGCGCTGGGAAGAGGACCTGGCAGGGGGGCACAGGGGGAGCAATGGTGCGGAAGCGGGGACTTGTGCACCCTGTTTGCACAAGGAGGAGCAGAAGCAGAGGCCCGGGAAGCCTAGTGGGCTGGGTGGCACTTTAAGGTGGGCTGTAGGGCCAATAGTGCTCCAAGTCCAGGGGGCCAGGTTGTGTGCTCTAGGGCCCAGGAAGTCCAGAGCCAGCTTCAAGCCAGTCCTGCCTGGATCTAACCAGGTGTCTGGGTAGGGGCTGCAGGAAGTTCCCCTCTCTCTCCTACCTCTGATTTGTCTCTGGCTTTCACTCTAAGCTCTGACTCTGACACTGGGTCCTGATTTGGGCTCCATGACATTGGTGTGGCCTCTGGTGCTTCTGAAAGGCTCAAACCCAGAGAACAAAGGTGCTGGAGTCTGACACCACAGCCCATTTGATGGGTGGCACTAAGCCCTGGGTTACCTGTGAGGCCCATACCCCTGCATTCTAGCCCAGCCGGCCCCCTCTGCCCCCATTTGGCTTTTGCAGCTGATCCAGTCCAGCAGGTACCCCAGAGCAAACGCTGAGCTTTGCGGGGCTCTGGGGGCATCTGGGCCAGCCCCTCAGTGCTCAGCCTGCAGGTGCGGAATGGGGGTGTGGTAAACATAGACCCTGGAAGCTGTCAGGGCTGGGAGGAGACCTGTCAGAGCCCTCAGGATGGGCGAGGGGGGAGGGGTTGAGGTGGGGGTAAAGACAAAGGAGAACTCACCTCATCCTCTGTAAGATCCAGCCCCAGGGCTGAGCATCAGTCGGTGCCTACACTCAAGGTCGCAGTCAGTGAATGGCAGTGGGAGGGAGTGTCCAGAGACAGCAACCCTGAATAAGTATTCACTCCCTATGTGCAGGCCACTGCCTACTGAGAGGTGGAGTTCACTTCCCCTCCCCTTGAATTTGGTGGCCCTGTGACTATTTTGATCAATAGATACAAAAATGCATCAAATGTGCAGGAGTGATATTCTGGGATTTCTCCAATCTGACCTTAAGTGGCCTGAAGGAAGCAGAAGCTTCCTTTTTCTTGAAACACACCTTCTTGGAGGCCAGCTGCCATGCCAAGGAAGCCCCAGCAGCCACGTGGAGAACTGAGGTCCCCGAGCCAACAGCCCCAATTAGGCTCCCAGCTGGTGCCCGCTGCGTGAGTGAGGCCACGTTGGGACTTCCCAAGGCCCCGGCCAACACCAGATGGAGCAGAACTGCCTGGTTAACCCAGGGAGCTGTGAAAAGCAGTAGTTCTCATTTTAAGCCTCTGTGTTTTAAGGTAGTTGGTTACATAGCAATAGATGCATGAAACAGCAGGTCTTCAGTGGTTTCTTCTCTCCCTGAAGATTTGTCTTTCTCATAAAGGGATCCAGTAAAGCAGGACCCATTTTGGCAGTTGACTTGGTTCATAAGTCCTCTGATCTCAACCCAGTAGATCTCTAACTGTCCAGGAGCCACATGGTGAACCCTAACTATCTAGGGCGGCAGGGTCATGTTCAGGGAAAGAGTCCTGAAGGCTGCAGCTGCTTAGAGGTGGTGCTCACTGAGGCTCCTGTCTTGTTTGGGGGCTTCTGAGGAGCCTGATTTTATTTAACTCATGACCCACGCATGAGGGCTGCCCAGTCCCTTTAAGTTACACAGATACCTGGAAGCATTCTGTTAAGAGTGAACACCAACAAGTGGAGGAGTCAGGAAAAGGAAACTGAACTAAACACTCAGGAGGGGAAGAAAGAGAGAAAAACCAAATCGCACTCGCCATAGCTATGAAAAGCAGTAAACATCAACAGACGTGACCATGTGCTAGTTCACAAAGGTTTCAAGCGGTGTTTACTTTTTTCTCCTGTTAACAGCAGCCTTAACCTAGAGCTTTTGTGCTGGCAAAGAGACTGTGAAACTTGACCAGAGGGACAAGCGTCAAGTTGCTACTACACCCTAGGGAAAAGGGTCAAGCCAGCCCCTCACTCCCCTGCTAACTTTAGCAGTGAATAATGAAGAAAGTCATTCAATTTTTAACTAACCCAGGGCGGCAGCTAATAGCTAACCAAGTCTCCCGTTTTGTGGGTGAGAAAACAGAGTGAATGCCTTCCGGGGGGGGGGGGTGGCGCACAGGCCATGGCCCCTCCCACATTCAGCATCTGAAAAGTTTCAGCTGCTCCATGCAGATGACACCAGCCTACACACCTAGAACCAAAAAGCACGTCAGCTGTATGTAACTCAGGTCCATCAACTATTACTGCTATGTAACAAACCACCCTCAAAATGCAGTGGCTTGCAACAAGAACCATTGATTATTTTCACAATTTTGTGGGTAAGCTGGCAGTTCCTCGGCTGGCTATACGTGGAGCTGCATTCAGCTGAACGGCAGCTGGGCAGGAAGGTCCAATGTGACCATGCTTACATGTCTGGCAGGTGGTGCTGGCTTTCAGCTGAGAAACTTCTCGTGGCCTCTCATCCTCCAGGAGCTAGATTGTCTTCCTCACACAGTTGTCTCGGGACAGAGTGCTGACAAGAGAGCAGAGGAGAAGCCGGAAGGTCTCTTAGACCTAAGCTTCAGAATGTATGCACTGTCCCTTTTACCACATTCTATTGGTCAAGGCAAGCCAGGTGGCCAGCCATATCCAAAGAGGGGAGAAATAGACTCCACCTTTAAACGGAAAAAGCAGCAAAGAATTTGTGATTGCATGTAATTGACACCTCCAGAACTTTCTACCCTTCCTGATTTTTCTCCCCTGATTTAAAAATTGAAGCACACGAGGGCAGGGATTCATGCTCCTTAGCTGCTGCTGTAGCCCCAGCACGAAGATCAGGGTCTGGCAGCTAGTAGGTGCTCAATGAGGATTTGTTGAAGGAATGAATGACTGGGTACTCTTACTACTGCACTGCATGAGGTGCACCTTGTCTGATTCTTGCCCACTAGGAGCTCTGTGTTCCGGAATCAGCTCTCACTTTTTGATCAAATTTCAGAGCATCTTTGCCAATGCAAAAGTACTATATGAAAAATGGTACACATAAATTTAGAAAGCAGAAGTTAGACCACACACTAGTGGAGAAAAGACAAAACCAGGCTCCTGAGCCTGCTCAGCTAAGCAGTAGACGTGGACTGACCCATAGTGACCCCCATCACGGGGCCACCCAAGTGCAGCCCAGGGTTGGCCATGACTCATAGCAGGTGGGTCAGAAAGCAAAGGATTCAAGGATTATCTACCTTTTTTTAGTGTTTTTTAGGTTTTTTTTTTTTTTTTTTTAAGTTGACTTTATTTTTTTAGAGAAGTTTCAGGTCCATAGCAAAACTGAATGGGAAGCACAGAGATCTTCTGTATTACAACCCCTCCCCCCCATACAGCTTCCCCACTATCAACATCCTGCCCCAGAGTGGTACATCTGTTACAATCAAGGAAGTGATCCACTTTGAAGCACGTGGAAAATGCTTGTCTACAACAGTAAGTGAGAAAAATCAGGACACTGGAATATACAAATGTGAAAATGGGTTTGACTCTCCTGTGATTTAAAAAAGCTATTATGTGCCACTGAAAAGAAAAAACTATTGCCAATTAATTGTAAGACTCCATCACCTGCGATCAGTTGTCGCCTTGATTTCTAATTTAAAATGTGAGAAGAACATGCATCTCAAAAGACATGAGTTACAGTGTGTTTTACACACACAAGATGGCAGGACTGTGCTTCTCTCTGCTGGTAAGATTACACGTCCTTTGAAATTTCCTATTTAAAAGGGGTCTTTAAAAATTTCCCCGTCTCTCGAACAAATGGTGTTGGGAACACTGGATATCCATGTGCCGAAGAATGAAATTGGATGCTTCCTTACACCAGATACAGAAATTACCTCAAAATGGATTCGAGGACTAAACATAAGATCTGAACTGATATCTCTTAGAGGAAAAAATAGTGGGAGCATTTCATGACATTAGACTTGGCAATGATGTCTTGGCTATGACACCAAGAGCACAGGCAACAAAAGCAAAAATAAACAAATGAGGCTACACCAACCTTAAGACTTTTGCAGAGTAAAGGAAACATTAGCAGAGAGAAAAGTCAACCTATAGAATGGGAGAAAATATTTGCAAACTCTATCTCATAAGAGGTCAATATCCAGGATATATAAAGAACTCCTGCAACTCAAGAATGGAAGAAAAAAAAACAAACATAACCTGGATTTAAAAAATTGGCAAGGGACTTGAGTAGACTTCTCCAAGAAGATATACAAATGGCCAACAAGCATATGACAAGATGCTCTACATCACTAATTAGGGAAATGCAAATCAAGCTTCGTGAGATACCCCCTCCCACCCATTAGAGTGGCCGTTATAAAGCAACAGCAGCAACAGAAACAAGTACTGGCATGAATGGGGCAAAGCTGGAACCCTTGTGCACTGTTGGTGGGACTGTGAAATGATGCAGCCACTGTGACAAACAGGAGGTTCCTCAAAAAATGAAAAATAGAATTACCATATGACCCAACAGTCCCACTTTTGGGTATATATCCAGAAGAACTGAAGACAGGACCTCAAGATTTTGCACACCCGTGTTCACTGCAGCATTCTTCACAATAGCCAAGAGGTAGAAGTAAACTAAATGTCCATTATGGGATACGTGGATGAATAAACATGCAACGGACTATCACTGGGCCTTAAAAAAGGAAATCATGTCATGTAACCACATGGATGAACCTTGAAGACATTATGCTAAGTGACATTAAGCCAGCCACAAAAGGCAAATACTGTGTGATTCTGCTTATATGAGGTGCTTTGAGTAGTCAAACTCCTAAAAACAGAAAGTAGATTGGGAGTGGCCAGGGGCTAGATATAACAGGGAAACGGCAGTTGCTATTCAATGAGTATAAAGTTTCATTTAAAAAAAAACAAATTTATTTATTTTTAGAGGGGAAGGGAGGGAGAAAGGGAGAGAAACATCAATGTGTGGTTGCCTTTCACGTACCCACAACCCTGGCATGTGCCCTGACTGGGAATCAAACCAGCCACCCTTCGGTTTGTAGGCCGGCACTCAAACCAGGGAGCCAGCCGCACCAGCCAGGGCCAATGAATATGACATTTCAGTTTTGCAAGATGAAAAGTTCCAGAGATCTGTTGCACAACAATGTGCGTATAGTTAACACTACTAGACTGTACATTTAAAAATGATTAAGATGGTAAATTTTATGTTATGTTTTTTACCACACACAAAAATAGCTTTCCTGGGTTTTCCCAAATCACCACAATCTATACTTTTAAAAAAGTTCTACAAATAAGGACAAACGGCTTTGGCAGTGGCAGGGTAGGCAGTAGCCCAGGTGGTCTGGTTTATGTCCCCTCCCTGGCTGCAGTGTGTGCACGTGAGGCTGGGCCCAGAGGGAGGTTGGCAGCTGGCCCCCCACACTGAGAGGTGAGCTCTTCCTCCTCCACCCACCTCTCCTAGAACGGATGCTGTGGCCAGAGGTCAAACCAGGACAGGGGAACCTAATTTCCTCCCTGCCCCCTTGTTTAATTTAAAGAAAATCTACACAAATCTACAGTATAATAATAAGCACTCATATTTTCACTGTTCAGTTTTTTGCCTCTTTTCATAGATTGAACACATTGCCAGCGAAGTCCCCTACCCAGTCTCCTTTATATGTCTTTTACTTTTACCCTGCTTTGTTTTTCCCTTTACTTTAATAAATGGTATGTTTGTCCTATGTCCTGCTTTTTAAAATTACATGTGCTTTTGTGCTCTATGCTGACTATCATTCCTTTAAATCTAGATCATTTCTTTTAATAGTGACCTACTGTTGCAAGGCATGGACAGCCTTGGATTCTTCAGTTCAGGTCGCCTCTAGTTGTTCACTCCCAGGAGTGTCTCGAGGGCATCTCCTGCGCCCACATGGGATCTTCCTAGGCAAAGCCAACTTGTCTAAAATGGTATTTATTCGGAGTCTCCTGTGCAAGGCCCGTGCCAGGGGTTGAAAGGCAAGGCGGAAGGAAAGCAGCCGGGAAAGGATTTGTTTGCACAGAGGGTCCCTCCTGCAAGGTCAGTGAGGGAAGGTCACCTCCCCTGACCCCTGCGGCCCGGCCCCCCTCCGTCCCAGCTCCCTGCATCTTTCGGAGGGCCAGATCCGTTCATGCATGTTTGCCCTCCTTCTTGTCCCTAGGCTCCCCATCTACTTGGCCTTAGCTTGCACTGCTCGCGTACCCTGCCGACTGGATGGAAATGACCCAGCTAAGAGCACAGAGCGGCTCACGGAGCTGGCAGAGACGCCAGTGCTGACCGACACCCGGCCCTGGCTCACTGGGCGCAGTGGTCGCCGCTTCCGCACCCATGGTAACCGTCATGGCTGCTGGTTTCTCTCCTCTCGGGATCTGAGCCTCATCCCAGGCTCTCTGCGGACGCAGTGCCCGTAGGGGCGCTGGCGGCAGGCTGAGGTCCGGCTGGGCTCTCAAGAACTACGGGTTCGGACCCCACCGCCAGCAGGATGCGGGGTCTGTCTTTAGCTTTAGTGGGAAAGAAAGGGGGTTCCCGACTGGCGGGTCTGGAGGGGCGGGTAGCCGGGGCGGGACCAGAGGCGGAGCATCACCCCTCAGGCGCCTGCTCCACCTCCCTTCCACTGAGAGTTTCTAGGGCTCGCTTGGCTGTCAGGCGCGGTGGCCAAGTGGTAAGGCGTCGGTCTCGTAAACCGAAGATCGCGGGTTCGAACCCCGTCCGTGCCTGCCTCTTGAGGGTGGGGTTTGGCAGAGGGGTCCTAGTACCCTCCTGTGTGCTGTACCCTCCTTCTGCTACTTGGCTTTTTCCTTTACTTTTCGGATATTGTTCAGGCGTCCTCCAGCTCCTCCCCTAATCAGGCTGTGGGTTCACACAGCCGTGATGCACAGGGCAGACCTGTCCCAGATCCCTGTGTTCCTGGTGGGGACACAGACGCCCGAGGCGAACAGCTCGCATTAGGCACTGGGGTAGCCAGCGGAGGTGGTCCCATCCACACTCATTTTGCAGGTCTTGAGGGTGGGAGGACCTCCCAGAAAGGACATTTGAGTTTCTGGAGATGTTTCGTGGTTTCTGTTTGTTTCTTGAAAGGTGAGGTACCCACACCGTGCTTGCCCCTGCCTTTTTGTCTAGGTCAGGAAGCCAACCACATCGTTCATCTGGTGGGTGCTTATTCCTTTCCCAACCCTTGTGAACTGAGCCTTTGAATCTGGCTGCTGGCCAGAGTTGGCACTCCCCAAGTCACCTCTAGGATAAGCTGCCCGATTTAATATGACATTATGTGGAGTGCCTCCCATTCCTGCTACGCCCCAGTCTGTCTGTCCCCTTCTTCAATTGTGACACTTCAGATGTAGTCTCTTTAATGGAACTTAACCTCCCTCATTCTACATTTCATACTTCTGTTAATGTGACCAAAAGTCACAATATCTTTCTGGAGGCCCCATTGAACAGTTCACCATAGGGAGCTTCAGGTAGATTGAAAGTCAGCAGCGTCTCTTTGGAATGGTGTCTAGTGTTATCAGAAGATAGGAGGTGGGACTCAGGCAGCAGGGAAATATATTGATTGTTTCCCTAAGATTTCAAAAAAAGGAAGAGATGCGCTTGTCTTTTGAAGGGAGTGCTGACGTGGGGTGTCATTGTCATCATGGAATTGTTACTAAATGCAAATAAAAAGCTGATTCCAAGTATGCAGGGATAGGAAGGGGCAATGTCCTAAATTACTGGCTATTGCCTTAAATCCTACCCTTGAATTTGGACTACTGATCCTTGGAACTCTGAGGCTGGACATTGGGTTTCCTGGAGTAGCTGGAGGAGAGAATTCCACCCTAGCAGCGCTGGGTGGATGAGCCAAGACAAAGTCAATAAAAGAGGATCAAAGTACAGAAGAAGTCAGCATACAGATGCTGGGGGAAGCATGGGTCCCCAAAGGTGAAGGGCCAGAGGTGGGGGTCAAGTATGAATCCCAGGTCATGGTGAGTCAAATACGAGCACCAGGGTAAACAGAGAGCAGAGAGGTTTTGTGATTACCCTGCAGGCCTTTGGGTATCAACAGTCACTCCTGTGGGGCTGGAGGTAGGTTATTGGCTTTAAAGGGTGAGGACAGAGGCAGGAAGAGACCCCTGTGTTGAGTTACTTGCACAACCTCTATTAAGCCACTTATATACTCTGGAGTTCAATTTCCTTAGTTGCAAAATTCAAAAGTTGACCCTGGCTAGTGTGGCTCAGAGAACTGAGTGCCGGCCTGTGAATCAAAGGGCCACCAGTTCAATTCCCAGTCAGGGCACATGCCTGGGTTGCAGGCCAGTTCCCCAATTGTGGGCATGTGAGAGGCAACCACACATTGATGTTTCTCTCCCTCTTTTCTCCCTCCATTCCCCGCTCTCTAAAAAACAAAATCTTTTTTAAAAAGTTGAAAAAGATATGTTCTAACTGCCTTGTGTCCTGAAATTCTACGTTTCTACCCCAGACTGGGCCTTGAACAAGCAAGGGAACCACCCATCTCGCTCATGGCTGTCAAAGATGGCGATTCATTGTAGCCCCTTCCACAGTGGAGCTTGGTCATTGCCACTTCATGTGGGGTCTATGTGGCCCTGGCTCCCCATCCAGCGAGTTACAATAGCGCCCCCTGATGGGCAAGGCTAGAGCTGCAAAGGCCCTGCCTTCTGCCAGTTTTCCCCTTGCTCAGATTGCCCCCTTCTGCTGCTCCCAGTGTCCAGGCCAGAACTCGGGGCCTCTGGTGCTACAGTTTGAGAGCCACAGAGGCAAGCACAACCCTTGTGGGCAGCAAATATCCAGGACTTTTTTTTAACTATAAATTACTTTAGGTCAGGCCTCGTCCTTCCTGGGAGCGACTATTATTTAACTTAAAGGCAGAGTTTGGCATGTACATATGATTTGCCGCATGCTATCAGATTTAGTCCAGTATTCCATCCTGGAGAAATATATTTTTAAGTCTATTGTTTTACAATAAAACTGCTTCAGAAGCCACACAAATCAAGTGACTACCTTAATGAATTATAAGAACACCAACCAAGTCAGAGAACTTCGCCAGACACCCCAGAAACCTCTTTCAGTTGCCCCCTCCTGCTCACACTCACCCACAGCCAGAATTAGCTCTGCCCCCTACTCTTATAGTAATCACTTTCTCACCTTTTTACTCATCACCTAATGGAGCATCTTCGCATCTTTACACCGATTGTTTAACTTTGTTCACTTTGAAAATTGATATATCTTTTAAGCTTTTTATTTCAATCACTAGGATCCTCTTCCCTTTAATTCCTTGCGATGTATCTGTTGAGGAACCTGGACCATGTGATCTGTACAGTTCCCCATAATCTAGACTTTGCTGCCTGCAAGCTCTTGTTGCAGTTCAACAAGCTCCTCTGTCCTCCTTGGTATTTCCTGCAAACTAGCAGCTGGATCAGACACTGGATTAGAGTCAGGTTCAATCCCTTGGAGAAGACTCAGGTATTATCTCCCCTGAGAAACCTCTGATTCCTGCAGGTAACGAGTCAGCTTCTTGTCTGGGACCCCTCTGTGTGTGATATCACAGCTGGAGGCCCTTTGGAGCTGGGATAGTGTCTCACTCAGGTCTGTGTTTCCAACGCCTGGTACAGAGACACAGCAAGGTCCCTATTTGAAAGCTTGAGGAAGTCTTCCCTAAGGAGGTGACATTACATCTGGGCTCAGGAGGATGAATGGGAATTTGTCCAAGTACCACAAGATTTGGGTATTTCTGCCCTTCTTCAATCATCTTTTTTTAAAAAAGGATTTTATTTATTTGTAGAGAGAGGGGAAGGGAGGGAGAAAGAGAAGGAGAGAAACATCTAAGTACAAGAGAAACATTGATTGACTGCCTCTCACACGCCCCCAACTGGGGACCTGGCCCACAACCCAGGTATGTGCACAACCTGGCAATCGAACCTGTGAACTTTCGATTTGAAAGACGATGCCCAACCCGCTGAACCACACCAGTCAGGGCTCAGTAATCTTTGACACTCAAATATCATGACCTAGGTTACAGCCAAGCAGGCAAGGGTGCTTTCCTTTCTCCCATGAACATTCTAACATTGCATGTAAAATGGAATTTTGCATTAAGAAAGGAATGCTCACTCTCTGTAAATAGTTTTATTAGCAAACACTAAAGGTCCAAACCCATCCTTCTGGGAAAAAAGTTGCCAATTAGGAACAGAAATCATCCAACCCTCTCATTTCACAGCCACAGAAATGGGCAAAGAGAAAGGAAATGATTTGTTCCAGGTTGTCCAGAAGATCGACCTTTATCACACAAACTAAGCTCTTCTGCAGGACAAGCACAAATCTGTTTGAAAAAGTCATCTTCATTATTACTTGACACATGCCCAGGAGATGGCCCCTCTTTTTGCCAGCCTGTGAGCTAAGCGCCCTGTCACTTGTCTAATGGTCACCTTGATCAGTAGGAGGAGCACACAGTGACCAAAGCCACCAGGCCTGACCACAGAACTCAGGCTGTAGAGGCAAGGGAGGGACCCAGGTTAGATTCCTCAGGAGACAGATGCCTCGCTTTTCTGGGCCACGTGCCCATTGAAAGCCTGTCAGAGAATCCCGAGTGAGATGGCTGGGATTGTGGGCTGGCAGGGCTCCTTGTGTGACCTTGCTTCCCAGGAGTGGCCGGCCACCCTCCCAGCCTCACTCTTTAGGTCGTATTCAGAGGGTGCAACCCAAGTAGAGAGCGTCAGACCACCTGACTCCTCCCCACCTCTCATCATGCAGGAAAACCGAACCCAGTTCTGCCTTTGCCTTGCCGAGATATTATTCCATATGGAGAGAACTGACGTCTTTCTGGAGAATTTACCTCTCTGCTACTACTTGCATGTAAGGGATGCGTCTTCTCAAGTGACCTAGATAGATTAAGGGACCCTTTAGAGTTTGGCTGAAATATGAAGGTCATCAACAAAGTCAGAAACTTAAAAACATCTCTTCCTACAGTTAAGAAACAGTCAAGCTGGAAGAAATGACACACAAAAAAATCATATTCCGGTTTTGCCAGTGATGAAGCAAAGACCCAGAGGCAGTGATAACTTATCAAAGGTTGCAGAGGAATCAGGAACTGAAACAGGCCCAAAACCTTGATAAAACCAGTGAAACCAGCTTGACTTCTGTACAGTGAAGATTTCTTGCCTGGCCTGTCTTTCCCCTGATCACTGGGGCTCTCCCTCTCTCTTAGCCACCTGGACCCAGAAAACAAAATCCATATAAATTGCCATTGGAGCAAAATTGGCTGAGAAAATGAAGGCGTGAATTCCACATACAAAATACTCCAGGTTGTTCGCAGCCCTTTCTCCCTGTGCTCACCAGGACCCCTGTACCAGAGCTCTTTCTGGCTGGTAGCAGGAAGCTGAAAAGAACCCAGCACCACTGGGACTAGAGAGGTGGTGTCTGATAGGCTGCATGGTCCCAAGGAGGAAGCAGAGTGGAAAGGGCACAGAACCGTGTGACCCTGGGTGAATCATTTCGAATTTCCAAGCCCAGTGCCCATATCAGTAAAACAGGGCTTCTCCTCCCTTCCACTCCACAGCACTTGATTGTGTTGCTGGAGATATAGCAGGTGTTCATTATGAGCAGAGGATCATACTGTACCGTGCTGTTGATATTCAATACTGGGAACGGTTTGGGCATGGGAGGCTACTGTGATTGTTGAACTCTTGGGATATGTGGCCACCGCCTGAGAGGAAAGTGGTGATATCAACGGGTGTCTGTGCAGCTCAGGCCCAGGGGGCTATGAGGAGGGCTTGGGCAGCCAATCCCATCCAGTCCCGGCACAGCTGCGTTCGCAGCAAATATTGACTGTGTGTGCGTGTGTGACGTGCCAGGCACGGGGACACAGGAGTGTACTCTAGAGACAAAATTCCTGTCCCTGGGGAGCTTGCATTCTGAGAGTTGGAGGCAGAGATCAGTGGCAGGGAGGCAGATATATTTAAGTGAGTAAAATATGTGGCATATTAGAGGGGACAAGGGCTACGGAATGGAAAAAAGTCTGGAGTCCGGGGTAAGACGTGATGGAGAAGGGGGCTGTGATTTAAAATAGGGCAGGCAGGGAAGGCCTAGGGAAGAATCTAGAATAAGAGAAGCAGCTCTATGAAATTTTTCCCCAAGGCATGTGGATCAGCCACAGAGATGTGTGCAGCACTCAGCAGGGTGGCTCTGAAATCAGCTTGCTAAGGCGCCTGACTCCTGGGGGCTTTGGGGGGGACAGAAAGGACAGAAGCCACAGGGCTGATGGGGAGAGGTATACTGCATGTGGGAAGGGCCCTGAAGACTGGGCCTTTTTGAAATATTTACTCAGAGACAGCTGGAAAGTGCACTAGACTGTTACAGAGAGGGGTCCCCAAATTATGAAACTGGAAAAGCTGGTGTTTATGCTGCCTGCCACCTACCAGACCCAATAAGCAGAGACAGGGATTGAGTCTTTACGGGCGCTTTATTCAGATGGTTGGCGATCTGAGAAGATGGCAGGTTTGTACCCTAACAGATTGTCTTAAATTCCATTATAAATGTGCCCTTTTTTTTCAAGGAGAAGAAAAGTGTAGGTAAGAGGTTTGGAATTCTGAGAAAAGGTTAATCAGATAAAAGCTGCAGCATTCTTTCCACTGTGTCCTGGGCGGTGGTCATCTCACCCTGGAGGACAATAGCTCAGATACCATCTTGGAATTGCCTGCAGTCCTCCTGAGGCACAAAAAGGTGGAACTGCTGATGGTCTCCTGGGGTCAAGGTGTGTCATACCTTCATTCCTGAAGCAATGGCTTTTTACATATATTGATTACTAAGCTTATTAGCTGTTACCTGAAACTAAAATTTTCCAGCATTTGAGTTCCCCATCATTCCCCCACTGTTAGTTTAAACTATCTTATTCCTATGATATCAGTTTCATACAGAAGTACTCATTCTGTTGTGGAGCACGTACGTTAGCATTAGGAATACATTTAATTGCAGATCCACATGAGGGGGCACATTGTACGCACCAACGTGCTACGATAAAGCACAAAACAGTTTTTAGCACAGTTGACAAAAGGTGCAGACTCTCCAGCTGGGGCTACACTGGTGACTTTCAAGGAAAACATTTCCCTGTCTTTTAGGGTTACCACAGATTCCCAATTATAAATATCTGAGTAGATTATTTTTTTATTGATATGCTTAAACAAAGTATGATTTTGAAGGCTTTCCAGGGAAGTACACACACCTATAAGACATGTAGCGAAAGTTTGTTCAACATAAGTTCCTGCAAGACAAAATTCAGAGATGTTTACAACATTTTTGCTAAATATACCCACATATTTTCATCTCATTTGAAAGGAACAAGTTCTCCATAACATGGGGTTAAACAAAAAGCGATGAAAAGAATATGTCATTGTTTTTTAAATATGACTTTTAGGTCTTCCTGAGACTCCTGGTCCATTGTTCCTCCGGTGCTTTCTTTACTCTGGTGCGGTGAATCCAAGGCTCTATTCCTGCCAACTTCACCACAGTAGGGGTGGTGAGGGGTACGTCCCAATGTCCAGTCCACTTTCCTTCTAGCTGGCTCTCGGGAAATCCTGTCTCCAGGTCTTGAGTAGCACCTTATCTCCAGGCACAAAGGAACGCAGGGAACCTGCAGGGGAGAGGCCTCTAATACAAGCAACTCCTTAGTTGCAGCTAAGGTCTGGCTTAAGTGTCGCACACTTTCATTACCTTCACTTTTTGATCTATATACATATCTCCCACCCCAATCACAGCCTGAAATGGTCGCTCACACACAGTTTCATAAGGACTCAGTTGAGTCCCACTCCGAGGAGCCCCCCTCATCCTGAGCAGGGCAATAGGTAAAGCTTGATTCCAGTGGAGGTGAGTTTCTTGGCACAGCTTGGCTATATTTTTCTTCAAGGCGTGATTCATCTTCTCTACCTTCCCAGAAGCCTGAGGTCTCCATGCCGTGTGGAGTCTCCACTTGATTCTTAAAAATTTACTAATCTTCCATGTAATTTCTGAAACAAAAGCAGGTCCATTATTGCTCTGAATGTTGCCAGAGAGGCCAAATCGAGGGATTATTTCCTTCAGTAAGGCTTACACCACCTCTGAAGATTTCTCAGTTCTAGTAGGGTAGGCTTCTACCCATCCTGAAAAGGTGTCCACAAAGATGAGCAAATATTTCCGTCCTCAGACTCTTGGCATGTGGGTAAAGTCTATTTGCCAGTCTTCAAGTGGACAGTGCCCTTGGTATTGATCCCCTTCTTTGTTTTGACAAGGATCTGTCTTGGGGTTGTTCTTCCGGCACACAACACATCTAGCAATTACTTTTTTATGGCTTTAGAAATTCCAGGACTTGTGTAACCATAGACGTGGTTAATGAGTCCCTTACATAGTGAGTGGCCATCTCATGCAAATGCTTCATGACTGGCTCTGCTAAATATTCAGGAAGCAGTATAACTCCTTTCTTATTCCTTCTTCATCCACTATCAGCTCCTTCTTCATCAAAACCCCAGCTCTCAGCTTTCTCTAAGTCTACAGTCAAATATTCAGGGTCAAATCATGACAAGTCTAGAACAGGTACCAAAGGCATTATAAATGTTCCTTTAGCAGCCTCTTTTGCTGGTCTCAGGCCTGCACTTACTGTACTAGCTAAGTGGTCCTGGCAAGTAATTTCACCTGTAAAATGTGGCTTATGATAATACCTATACCTAGGGTCAATGTGAGAGTGTAAGGAGAAGCTCTAGACACAGCCTGGCACAGAGAAGTCTCTCACTGACTGAGAGTCATTGTCATCACGGTGTGCTCTCCCCGGCTGCATTTTTCCAATTTCAGGAGGTAACACATCGGCGGATCGTGAAATATATTTAACAGCTTGTAAGCAGCATTTTTTTCATGGAACAGGAGAACATAAACATACTTGTTTATGTATACATATATGCATACATATATAGATATTTCCTACCATGGGGCATCCCTGAAAGTTAGAGAGCCACTGTTCTAAGGCAGTGTTTCGCTAAAGACGGTCCCTAAGGAGTGTATTTCTAACTCTAGGACTTTGCATGAGACTGTAACCGCTTTTGCCATATTAGAGTGCCACTTGTATTATTTACTAAATACTTGCCTTTGAGTTGGCTCACTTTTAACCATTTTAGCTACACCATAACAATAATATTCATGAAATTTACATTAAAAAAATATATTAATAGCTTTATAGCGCCCCCTAAGAAACACTGGCGGTAAGAAGTGTGGTTGTGAAAGCTCTCAAAGTAAAGCTGTGGCCCAATAGCGCTGAGAGACCCTGGTGAGTCCCAAACCCTCAGGGTCCCTTTCTGCCCTTGGCGACAGGCCCAGTCCCACTGCCCAACTTTGAGTTCTTGTAATTGACCTTTCCACAGTGGTCACCCCAGAAGCAAGGGACAGGTCCTGTCTGTGGATTGGCCCTGGATCTTGCTTGGGATGTAACCCCCGGGGGAGGGGGCCAGGGCCCTCGTATCTCTTGTGAGCTGTGTCCTGCCACTGCAGCAAGTTTGCAGAATTTCCTTTCTTGTCCAGTTTTGATTCCATTGATGGGATTAGGTGCCCCCCCACGGCCATGTCCTTTGATGTGGTCAGGGGGTAGGTAGCAGAGAGATTTCAAGCTCTGGGAGCAAATCTTAATCTTCTGCAGGCTTCTCTGGGATCAAGCGCTGGAGTAAACCCATTACATCCCTGCCCTTTCATCCCCCCAGGACACCGGCTCCTCCAGGCTCCTCAAATCTTAGAGATCCAAAGTGTTTGTCAGATTTAGAGAGAGCAATAAAAGGGGAAGAGAAAGCAGCGCTCGAACCCCATACCCCCTCCAGCACCCGCAGCATCACCAGCAATGTCAGGGTGTCGTCGTCTTTCTTCCTGTCTAATCCTGGGCTCCCACAAAACGGAGATTGCAGGGGCTTGGGGCCAGCGCCCACGCTGTCCCAGCACCGAGGCCTAGGCCCTCCATCCCTTCTGCAGCTGGGCTGTCCTGGGTCCTGGGAGCACCTGACTCTGCACATCTGTCTGTGGTCCTGCCCTGAGATTTCCATGTGGGAGTGCGTGAGGGGCTGACAAATCAAGTAGAAACCACTGAGCCGCCATAGCACTCAGGGTTTAAGGCATGATTTGGATTGGTGAGGCCAGAAATATAGCCAATGTTGGTGTCAGACCACAAACAGGTATCCTCATTCTTTTCTTTACAGTAACTCTAACTCAAGGGCTCTGTCCCAGAGAAGTGGGGGAGCTCAGTCTCAGTCTTGATCCAGGCTTCCCCTTCGCTCCCTCTTCCATGGTCCCTGGAGTCCTGGCCAGCTTGAGGACGGGATGTTGGCAGAGTCCTCCGGTGCTCCAGACTGGTATCCGACGGGGCAGGCAGTTCCGCAGGGACTTAGACCTGGCCTCCAGAGAGTGGGGCAGCAGGTCCTCATGAAAGGGGATTCCGCTCACATCGATCCCTCTCTGATCTTGGGAAAGCTCCCCTTCTTTCGCAGCTTTTCTGCACTAACCTTCCTCCCCAGAGTCCCGCTGACGGAGCTCCGGTTTTCCGGAAGCACAGTCAGGAAGAGAGGTTGTCTGCAGACTACTGAAACGGGAATGGAAAACACAAAATTAGCATCTTATGAAAGCATGCTACTGGGTACTATACTTTGCGTTTTATATTTATCTCATTGTTTTGCCACCAGAGCCCCGCTGAGGGGCCTGCCTAGCTCCGGGTTCCGGATGGGGAGGTTGAGGCTAGCTAGTTGCTGGAGCGCACCCCTGGGGCGGGACGAGGCCCAGGAGCGGAGTGGCCGGCAGGGGGCTCTCGGCTCTGGCCTTCGAGGGAGGAAGCGCTAGCAGTGGCTGGGACCGGTCAGAGGAAGAAAGGGGAAAATTACTGGATCTTGGGGGTGGGAAGGGCTGCATGACTGCGAGGAAGGTACTGGAGACTGTAGAGTCGGACCGCCTGCGTCCGGACTCGGTCCCGGGGGCGTTTAGAGCAGCTGGGGAGAAGGCACCAAGGCCACCCCCATCCCCCCGCCTGGGTGTCCTCCGGTGTGCCGCAAGCTGGAGCGGACTCGGACGCGGGCGCCGCAGGCTGGTGCGGGCGCCGCAGGCAGTAGCGGGTGGCGCCACCGAGGGGCGGGCAGAGGGCGGGCCGGGGCGGGGCGCCGTCCTTTTGGCTCCTGAAGGCGGTGCAGGCGGGCGCTGGCCGCGTCTGTCCTCCGGGAGCCGAGGGGTGCGGAGCCTTCCTGATGTGTCACCAGCACGTGGAGCCAGCTCCGGCAGATCGAGAGAGAACGGGCGTAACTCACCCAACTTTTGAGGGGTCTCGACACATCGCTCCGCTCCCTGCTGCGCCTGGGCTCATGCTTCTTAGGACAGGAGCAGCGACGGCCCCTAGGTCCCGGGCAGGTTGAGCAGGGAGTTCGCCCGGCATGCGCGCGGGTCGCCCAGGACGTCGGGGCGCAGGGCTCGGCTGGCAGCGACTTCTCCGACACCCGGGGGCGGTGCGGCGCAGCTCGCCCCGGCCCTGCACCCCGCGGATCTGAGCACAGGTAACTGAGGCGGTATGGAGCTGGGCCTCGCAGCCGAGGCGTGGGACCTCCGCGAAGTTTCTGGTGTAACTCTGGCGCTCGGCTGGGTGTGGGGGAAGCCTAGATCCCACACCTCCTCTAGTCCGGTCCCCTTGGCCTGCGCCAGGGCGGCTGGGGGTGGTATGGAAGCCGCTGCATGCCGGGCGTCGTGGAACTCTTCCGGGGCTGGTTTCGGAGTCCGGCGGGCCGAGATCCAGCGGGGCGGGTGCCGCCTTTGGGGGACGCCGCTTGCAGGAAACCGGGAGCCTCGGCCGAGCCCCGCGCGGTGGAAAGCGGGCGGTCGGCCCCAAACCAAGGGAGACCGTCCGGAGCGCCTCCGTTCGCCGAACTCAGATGGGCGGGAGCTGAGGGCTGGGTCTTTGCGGGCGAGATGAGGGTATTAGTTCAACTGGCCTACAAAGTCCCAGTCCTCGGCTCCCGGGACCAGCGGCTCTTCTGGGCTTCTGGCCCGCGCGAGCTCAGCGCCCAGGCGGGGACAGGGACCCTGGCCGGGCCGCCACCTCCCGGGTCCACGCTCTCGGAGAGGAGGTGGTAAGGCGCGCTCGCTACGGGCTTGGTGCGGAGATTCGAGGGATCTCTGAGTTTCCCAGGAGAAAAAGTGAATGCGCTCAGAAATCTGTATCGGTGACTATGTGCGATCCGTGACCTCCCGGGTGGAGGGAGGTCCCCGCTGGGTAAGAGCAGGAACGAGGGCAAAGAGACAGTTCCCTTCTCCCCAACCACCAAAGCCCATTAGCCAACCAGGGCCCACCCTGCTGCGCATTCCAGGGAGGCAGCCTGGAGCTTGGTGGTGAGGAGGGTCTCCCAATTTCTAGAGCTGCTTCTGGGGAGATGGGATGGGACGCGGAACTTTAGCCCCTGTGGACCAGGAAGCCCCTGTCTTCCCCTCCACCCCCTAGCCCCACGATTTTTTAAAAAAAGATTCATCTTTATGGGTATGTTCCTAATGGCTGGTGTTTTATTCCCTGGCATATGCCACATAATGCTGACCCACCCTGAGCCCTCTTCAAGGTTTATGTTGAGATTCCTTTCTTAAACCCTCTATCAATAACTTTATTTTATTCCGCCTCCTCCAAAGAAAACCCCACTCACCCCTGAAACCTCGGGTTTGCTTGGGGTTGGAACGTCTAGTTATTTTGCATTGTGTTTTGGCTGTCTGGGCAGTGGGGGCCTTGGAAAAACATTTGGGAACGTGCAGTGAAGTGACCTGAACTGAGTGAGGGCAAGTTGACAGAACAGCGCACCTTGGTTTCCTGTCTTCCTGGATTTGGGAAACGGGAGCGGTTTCCAGGTGCAGGGAGGAGGGAGAGGGAAAAACGAGCCAACCCAGGTTGCCCCCCTTCTCTCAAAGTTGCGCAAAGACCCATTCTGGACAGTTTTTCCACAGGCTTCCCTGACTTCTGTGTAGAGTACACCTTGCAGGAACCCCATTGATGCCTCTATCCCCATTTTGGTGGCCACGTGGGGGCTTGAACAGAGGAGTGAGAAGGGGAGCCCCATAGACTATGGGGTCACTGAAGCAGGGTTGGGCCTGTGAGCCCAGGAAGAGAGCATAACCCTATGCACTGGAGTTGGCCCACATGTTTTCGGTGTGAGATTTTTTCTATAGTCAGTAGAACGTGCAGATGCCAGGATTATGAGAGAAAAGAATTTCTTTGGCCTTATACCTAAATGTACGTGCATCTTGACCAATTCTCAGTTGTTAGGGAAAATTGTCCAAGAGTGGGCTGGGGGGAGCTTCAAAATGGAGGCCTTGCCCAAATTAAGAAAAACGCTTTCTCCTGAGTACTGAATCAGTTTGGGAAAACAAAGTTCCCCCTTTGAAGCCATGCCTCTCCCAGCCTGGGGGATCAATATCTTAAAGTAAATGAAGTGGAAATCTCCAGAATAACCCGGGGTCATAAAACACCCTAGAACTGGGCTGGAGCAATGAGATCGGAAAGCCGGTAGGGTGGCTGCTTCACACCCACCTTGGAGGAGACAGGTCTGCGGATGAGGGATATAAATCTCTGGAAATAAGGTGTAAGGAGCCAGGCAGCAGGCAACTTTCCTGAAGGCTGTGCCCCATCCTCTGGGGCTGACAGGGCTTTAGGGATTTTTAGGAAATGGCTTGGTGCTTCATTTCTTTGGGTAAGCAAGTGATTAGTGTTTTTTTTTCCTTCTTGGGATTTTTCCTTTGCAAAATGTGATTGAATCAGCTACGCAGCAGGCTGGCTTGGTTTCCAGCAGCTGATTTGTTCTTCGACTTAAGCCGTTTTATTTAGGAATTGTGTTTTAGTTGAGCGCTTTTTGATTTTCTGTCCCTTTTGAATTCTCATAGTTCCCTGGAGCAGATGCCTCCTTCCTTCCCCCTCCCCCACCCCCAGCCCGACCTGATCCATTCCTCCAAGGCGGATACCTTTAGGCTCTGTGAAGTCAGACTTATTTGCCCTGGAGTGGGCTTCAGGAAGCAGATAAATGTTGGTGAGAGGGGAGGATTTAGGCCAGACCCTCAGGGGGACCCACAGAAGACTCCTGAAATCCATCTGGACTCCCAGTCCTGCCTACTGGCATTCCCTCAACTCTTTAAGTAAATTGCAACCTGGTGAATAATTAACTTCACCCTCGAAGCTGTTTCTTTCTTTTTTTTTTTTTTTTAAGAAAAATAAAATTCCAATCTATGAAAGATTAGAGATCAATTTTTATCTAGGAGGACTGGACTAACAAAAGACATGTTAGGAAAAACCCTCTCATCTCCACCCCTAAGTCTTAGTAAGTCCAGAAATTCTGATGCTTAAAAATCCCTCCAGTTTCGCTGGTGGCCTTTGGGGGTGGTGGGGAAGAGGGGGTGCTCTGAGCTACACCCCCAGATCTCCCTCAGTGCCTCTTTGCCCAAAGCGAAGCTGTCTGAATCCTCCGCGATGGTGAGGATTCGATTCCATCCCTCCGTTGGTGCCGCGACAGCTTGGCCTCCATTCCTGCAAGGAGTTGATTCTGCTGCCAGGCCAGAGTGCTGCACTCGGCGCGGGATGGTAAATATTTGGCCTGTCTCAGTTCTTTCACACAAAAGAACAGTGCTCCTAATCTGTGACAAGTCTATGAAAGGGCTGTCAGAAGCAAGGGATCATTTTGGATTCCATGAAGGGCTTTTCTCGAAGCAGCCCAGGGTGAGGGCCGTGAAGGCGGAGTTTGGGTCCAGCTGTGCTGGAGTTGGAGTCCAAACTGCCGCTTGCCAGCTGGGTGGCCTTTGACAAGTAACTTCTCTGTGCCCATTTCTTCCCTGGTGAACGAGGGTTATGATGCCTACCTTGTAAGCTTGTGGTGAGGCTTATATGAAAAATGTAGGCACAGCGCCTGGCACCCAACAGTAGACCTTTGACTGGTTGCCCTCATCTTCTCAGCCCTCTTATTCAGAGTCTGCGTGTGTATCATGCTGGTCAAGGAGGGTGCAGAGTGATTGAGGCCTCGGGCTTGTGGGTCTCTATAGCTTGCTAGCGTGTGGCCTTGGGCAAGGTCCTAACCAATGACAACAGCAGCTTTGTAATCATAAGTCTGGGGTAACGCCCGGGAACCCCTTCCCCTATCTGTGTCTCAGTCCTCCCAGCTTTTATTGTCCACCAACCACATGCCAGGGACTGGGCCAGGCTGGGGTTCTAACCATGGGTAAGGCTGCCATGGTTGCCCACTCGCTGCCCACTCGCATTTGTACCCCAGCTCTGAGAGCAGATGAGGAGCATTGTGAGTCCTCTTGTGGTAGCTGAGGCTGAGACTCGGGGTGGGGGGGGAAGGCTCTCCCAGGACCTCACAGCTGCCTTTGGTGCCGCAGGAGCCTGACGCCCAGCCTTGTCGGTGCAGCAGGGCCTTCTGGGTTGGGAACCAGCAAGCTTGAGCTGTGGAACAAGAGAGGGATGGGCCTGGATTAGCCCTGGGTATACAGATGTGGCCACCCTGCACATCTGCTCTGCAGTACAGCCAGCCCGAAGAGCCCGAGGACTGGTTCTGACACTGAGCACGTGTCAGGAAAGGTCTCCCGGAGAATGAGTTGCCACAGCTGCTCTTGGCTGGCTTGCTCATTGACCCAGTGGGCAAGCGACACACACTCGACTGGCGCCAGTCAAGCAGGGTACGAAGTCGAAGGAAATAACCTGATCTTCCAAAAAACAGTGAAGAGTGATCATCATGGGAAAAAAAATCATAATTTTGTTGGACTTCCTTATACTTTTTTATGGCTTGACAATGTTTTTATTTTGGATTTCAAACTGGAGTTGGAGATAGACCATAGTCTTTTCAGTGCTTTAGGGCCATTAGTACTTTAACTGGCCCCGGGCAGTGGGCAAGACACAGAGACAGACACAGAACAGGTGACTTCTCACCCACTGCACAACTCCCTTCCTCCTCCCCTTGGTGCAGCCTGGGGAATTTTGAAATTGCCCTGTAGCCAGACCCCTTGTGTGTGCTGCCCAGGAGAGCTGGGGAGGGAGGGGCTATGTGGAAAGATCCATTGCCTGATTTTAATCTCAGCTCTGCCGCCTTGGGCCTGAGAGCCCCCTTCTCTGTTCACCACGGGTTTGGCCTGAATACAGTGTGTACTCCTATAGAATCTTCTAGAATTCTGAGCCAGGAGGCGCAGAGGAGGGCATGAGGCTGGAACCTGGGGCTGCGGTTGGGAGGGGTGGGAGGGGTGAGGGAAGGACTCAGAGATGTGCAGCTGGGAAATTTGGATGCGTCTGTGAAGACTTTGTGGTTGATTCTCATGAAGCTCACTTCCTCCCACTGGATTTCTGCCCCAGGGTGTGTGGGGTTCAAGGGAGAACACTGGCTTCTCCTTCTTGGGGACAGGCATGAGTTGCGGTCTTTCCAAGCAAGCACTTAAGAGATCATCCTCTCTCTCTCCATGTGCACTGTAAGCGGGCCTCCTCCGCGGCCCTCCTGAAAAAGTTGAGCTGCCTTGCTGCTTTCAGGCCCATGGCACCTGGCTCTCTAGGAGAGACGTCTGCATTCCTGCGTTCAGCAGGCCTTAGGGAAAGGGTGCTGGCTTTGCATCTGGAAGCCTGGCTCTCCGTGGACTAGCTGGGTGACCTTGGGCTGGCGGTGTGCCTTGCTGAGACTCAGTTTCCCCGTGTGTGAAACTATGTGCCTGCCCACTTTGTAGAGCTTTATGAGAATTGGACGAGAATGCCTATGTGAGATGCTGGGTGTGTGGCAGCAGGCAGTCTATGGTAGCCATTCTCAAGTGACACCATATTCATCCCAGGGCCTGTGGGGCCAGTGAAGAAACCCCAGTGAGGTCAAGGAAGGACAACCTGCGCCTGGCAGGCCTGCTCGCTGGCTTAATATCTGGGGAGGAAATATTGGAAGGAAAGCAAGTCCTTGCTGCATATGCTGGGGAGTGGGGGGGCGCCAGGGGGAGTTCCTGCTGCTTCAGAGAGACAAGCCCCATACCTCCTAGGAGGGGCAGGGCAGGAAAGGGTCCAGAAATTGCTGGCTCTTCCGGGGGTGGTTTCATGCCATCACTGTGCTCCAGCCTGAGGGGGCAGGTTAGTGGGAGAGTCAGGGTAATATTCTCTTTAATTTCTTCCTATGGGAGCTTGCTGTTGTACACTTAAGGACATGAAAAAAAAAAATGAAAAAGAAAATTGTGTCCTTGCTCGTTGAACTTCAAGGGCGATTAAACAGATACTTGGAACCAGGACTTGTATATAAGCAAAATGTTGGTCTCCAACTTGCCTGGCCAGACCACTGTATATCTGGGAAAAGTCAACCACTTGCTCCCAGCTGTGGTTATGTGGAGGGTTCACCCTTCCCTGGCCTGAGTCTCTCTCCCTCTCCCCATCCCCCCGTGCCTGGTGATAGCAAGCATATTCCTTGTCACTCAGGTCTGGGCGCACGCTCACCTTGGCCAGATCGCTGAATGTTAAACCATCTGGCAAAATATCACATTTCGACAATGGGCCTTTTCTATATAGATGGGGATAGAGGGGGCAGTGCCGGGGTGCTGGAAAACCACTTAAGCATTGACAGTGGACAGAGGCAGGTCCCAGGATCCTGACTCTGAATGTGAGGGGTGGTGGGGATGGAGCGGGGGGCGGGGGGTGGGGCTGCTTAAAATACAAGTTAACCAGAGAACCAGCACCCACTTCCAGAGCCTGAGCGGGGGAGGGGGCTGCTGGCAACCTTCGGTACCCTCCCTTCTGTCCTTTCGGTGGGTTTTGTTGTAATTAGACAAGTCCTGACAAATATCCCATTGCCCTTTGGGCTGGCGAGTTGTGAGGAGTCCTGCCTGGAAACCCAGCCTCCTCCACTTGGGAGCCATAATTAGGCAACAGAACAGTTCACGGGCCCTTGATTCAATAAAGACCCTTTTATGATGTTGGTTTTTCCCAGAAAAATAATGCCACTTTGCCCTGTTTATTGCATTTAGATGTGTAATCATATTAGACTAAGCAGCCCCGGGGACCGAAGTTACGTAGTTAGGGTTTTCACCGAAGTCTGTCACCCTGTCTTCAGAGGAAAACAGTGTCCTCAGAAAAAACAGAAAACAACCAGGAACATTTTTGAGGATTTTTCTCTCTTGGCATTTAAAGGACACTTTCTTCCACCAGAGTGAGAAGCGACTCGGAAAAAAATCAGAAAGTGAAACTAACTTGACTGGCCAGCGTCAACCCTGCCCAGCCCAGGCGATGTGTGCACAGTGTGGGCCCCCACTTGTCGCAAATGACATTTGTCAGTCGGAGGGGCAGCTCGTGTCCCGCAGAGGGCTGGAGGAAGTGCCAGAGGGAGGCCTGTGTCCTCTCCACCAGGAGCTGTGATGTCCCAGCACGGGTCCCTGTTCCCTGTGACAGCAGGACCACAGGTGGCCATTCCCTGCCTCCCCGAAGCCCCTCCCTGTGAGGGCAGGCAGCCCGTCTAAAAGTGGCCCTGGAGGTGGCAGCTTTCAGTGGCTGGGAGGGTTTCCCTGGCCCCTGGCCACCTTGACTAGACACCTCCCAGGCATTCAGCCTTGGGAGGAATGCAGCTCCCCCTACACACACACACAGCCATCCCCTCTTAACTTCTTACCCCCATAAGAGTCCACAGGGTCAGGCAGGCGGAAGAACGTTGCCCAATGAGCGTCAAATCCCTCTTGGAAATCTTCCCAGTGCCAGGGCCGGGTAGCGATCACCAGCGGAGTCCAGAACCTCTTTCCCAATTTGGGGCTTAGAAATCTCAGGCACGGCGGAAGTTTCTGGGAGTCACTTGTGGGCGTGCTCTAGTAAGAAACAGAGGATGTGACATTTCAGAATGCCTAAGACATGGTGCATTAAAAAGGGGGGAAGTCCATTTAATTCTGGGACATCTGGTGGGTGTTCTTTCTGAAATACCTTTTCAGATATCTTCCTTTAATTCAGGAGCGCTGCATTTTATAGGAGGAGGTCCATCTATTTATGGATAGTGTGCATTAAGATATTTTTTCAGTATCACTATCTTAAGGTTTGAGGTGACATTTTTTTAACTTTTATTTTTTAATACTTTTCCAGTTACAGCTGACATTCAATATTAGTTTTGGATGGAACCTTTACTTTAGACTTTCTGGAAGAAGTGCTATTAAATTACATATACGTGTATATACATCTGTGTGGGTATATATAAAAATAATATATTATTTCTTTTTGTTTTTCTACCCAAAGGAGTATAATTAGAGCATGTGAAACCAGGTTATACAATTAGTACATTTTTCTATTAGCTGTTAGGAATTTGCAATGAGATGAATTATTTTAGATTTCCAAATGAAACTTTGGCCATAAGGACATTCTGAGGAAAGTACTCACGGGGAAAAATCATGGATTTTTGGGTTCAGCTACCACCCACTCACCTGCTCCCCCAAACACCTATGTGCCGGCCTATCCGGCAGCAACAGTGACCAGAGAACAGTTTTATTGTCCTTGTCCCAAGTAAGTGAAGTTTGAAAAATTATTTGTTGGCTCTTCTCTGCCCCTGACCATGGAGCAGGAAGATGCTTTACTACATTTTTCAGCAATAATGTTAGTAGCTGTTCTTCGCAGAAGAAATTCTGGTGATGTGTGTTCATTCAGTTCATATTTTCTGTGTTTCTCGAGTGTGTGCTTTCTTGGTGCTAGGTGACCACCAGGGCAGTCTGCAGGGGTGGGGATATGGGGATATCTAGGGAAGACCAGGGAATGAGCCCTGGGCAAGTGGCTCAGTTCGTTGGAGCGTTGTCCTGTACACTGAAATGTTGCAGGTTCGATTCCTGGTCAGGGCACATACCTGGGTTGCAGGTTCAGTCCCTGGTTGGGACATGTACTGGAGGTAACTGATCAATGTTTCTCTGCCACATCGATGTTTCTCTGTCAAATCAATAAACATCCTTGGGTAAGGATTTAAAAAATAAAAAAGGGGGGGGGATGAATTTGGGATCCTACTTTCGCACTTTGTAACTGCCTTTGGAGCAGACCCACAATGCTTTATCTGTAATTATGAACTCCAAAAAAGTATGAAAACCAAAAATTCTTTCTGTAACAAATTTCATGTGGAAACCTTACCTAAACTGATTGAGACTCTGTAGTATAGTCTATATTTATCTTGGGGGATGGTGTCAATATTCATGGGTTTCACTGCAGAGACATTAGTGTGTTTGATTACGGGTGCTGTCCTGCTGAGCGGGATGTTGTATAATGTGTGGTATATGTACCTCATTGCTTCCTAAAACCTGAACAATTCTGAAAGGTTTGGGGTAACAGCAGCCCTGTCATAGGAGCATCAGCGTAATGAAGATGACAGCAGCTCTGGGCCCTGAGTTAGGGGCAGCGTCGCAGCCTGTGGGCTGAGGGGCCAGCTGGGTGGTGGGCCAGATGTCCGGATGCCCAGGTGGTGGGCCCCACGTCCCTGCGAGCCCTTCCCTCACCAGGCCCTGAATTCCATGCAGGCTCAGCAGGTCTTGCTGTTGTACCCTTGATGCCGCCGCCCACTAGGTGCTGAGTGAATGCTATACTGGTCAGAAGCAGGGGTCAGTAAAAGGTATCCATTCAGGGCCAGTCAGTATTTCAGGCTTTGAGTGCCCGAGGGTTTCTGTGGCAGCTCTTCTGCTCTGCCGTTGTGGCATGAAAACAGCCATAGACAGTACGTTAAGCGAATCCACTTGTGTTTAATAAAATTTTATAAAAACAGGTGGGTCCACAGTTTGCCGAGTCCTTGGGAGAGGATAAATGTGTCCTTCAACATAGATCCTTTTCTTCCCCATGTGTTAGCCCTGCTGTCTGCTTGTCTCGTTTCCTTCCCTCCCTCAGTGGAGTTGCCTTTCAGGAGATAAAAGCTGCAGCTGTAACGCCAGCACTTACCCTGGCTTTGGCTCCTGGATGGCCTGGTAATGTGGGCCAGCGGAAGGCACTGCCCTCCCTGGCCCGGCCTCCTTAGTGGGCGTGTACGTCCGTGGGGACAGATGCATTCGGGCTCGGGTCCAGCCTTGCCAAAGGGCACTTGGACCTCACCCACTGAGGCGTTTTGGGGGCTAAGCCAACCCCAAGGAACACTGGCCATCAGCGTTGGGCCAGGCAGGGCTGGACAGTTTGCAGAGCATGGTGGGAGTGAGTGTTTAGGAGCCAAGGTGTTCTTAGCAAAAGAATTTCTGGCAGAGAGATTGCTTATTGTAAACTCGGGGGCTCTGATGGATGAGATTCAGGACTCTGGCTTTGTTCATCTCAGGTCCAGGCTGGTCAGCAGGTCCAAGGTGGCTTCCCACTGCAGCAGAGGCTCCAAGCCAGCCGACAGTGGGCTGGCCTGGGGAAGACTGGGCAGGTAGCTGGAAGGGGGCAGGGCCCAGCAGAGCCCCATCCCCGAGGCCGAGTGCTAGGAGCGCCAGCATCCCTTCACCCAGCACAGCCCGGCCCTCCGTGCCAGGAAAGCTGGCCCCTAACTGGAAGCGGGCTTGGTCTCTTTAGACCCTGGAGCCAGACCCTCTCAGCCAGCCCCTGCCCCAAGCCTTGTGCGTGCCCAGTGGCTTCTCTGTAGGAGGGGTTCACCCAAGACATTCTGGGTCTAGTGCCCTCTGCCCGACCACCTCCTTCTCTAGTCAGGGTGGGACGGGCACATAGTTTTCTTTCTAGAGCAAATTCCAAACAAGGGTGATATCTCTGCTTGGCCTTTCTTTTCCTTCCATCGCGGTTTCATGGGTTGCTGGCTATTTTAGGGACTCTGTTCAGAGTGGAGCCTCCTCTGCAGCTCCCTTGGGAGCCTGGATGGCCTTTCAGCCCCCAGCAGGAGGGGGCAGCCCCTTGGTCATCAGTGTCATTGGCAGAGCAAGAGCTCAACGAACGCCTGAGGGGCCGGTGCGTTTGGTGATGGGTTAGCTCTGCTGTCAGAGCCACGTGCAGGTGGGTCACCTTTACCTACCTAGCATGGCATGGAGGGGACCCTCTGACCACAGCCTGGGACAGCCCCATCCCCACCTACCTCACCTCTTACTGAGCACCTAGGCCAGGCACTGCCTGTACCATGGTGGTAAGATGGCCCAGAGCAGTGGTTCTCAAATGCAGGCATCTCTGAGACCCACTTGAGGAGCCTATTAGGATTACAGACTCCCCTGGCCAGCCAGCCAGCCAGCCTCAGGTGTCCCAGAGGCAGCATTATTAATAAGTACATGTGACACAGGTAGTCCCAGGACCACGCTGCCTGTGGAGTGGGGCAGAAAGAAGGGGCCCTAGCCCAGGGAGGGGCTGGGGTCAGGGAAAGGACCCAGCAGAGGTGGTCATGATAGCCAGCTGGATCAAAGGCTTTGTACCAGGCACGTTCTCAGCCTTGGGTGGGAATAAACTCTTAATCCTCCCAACGGCCCCACTGATCTCAGAAAGGACCAGACTGAAGCACAGCGCTGAGGTAGCTTAACCATAGAATGCCCACAGTTCTGAGGGAAGCACGCGGTGAGCTGGGTCTCGCCCCTTACTCTGCTGCACGGGGCCAGGCCACCAGCGCATGTGGACTCTGTAGTAGGCGAAGCCCAACGTGGTGATGTGGGACGGTTCAGATGGCTCAGATCCTAGTGTGTGCGGACAGCTTGAGTTTTGCTGGCAGCATAAGTGGCTGTGATCTTGGTTAGGACAGAACACTTTGGGCAAGGGGACAGTTGCCATAATGTCTTTTTGAGCAGGCTGAGGCCAGAGCTGGGGTTTCCAGCATGTTTCCTCTCAGTCTGAACAAGACAAGACCTGGGGGGCGGGGGAGTGAAAGTGTAGCATTAGTGCTCAGGGGGCAGCAAGGCAGGAAGAACTCTCCAGGCCCGAGTTCCCCCTTCTTGGAGACCCCCAGGGAGCCTGGCTCAGCTCTGCCCTTGGGGTCTGAGGGGAAGGGGGAAAGGTACTTAGAGAGGGAATATATATATATATATATATATATATATATATATATACTTTTGTTAAGGAGCCAGCTAAGAGCTTTGTACATTTCTTCCCTTCGGTCCTCACATCACCCTGCACCGTGGGCCTACCTACCTATTCCTACTTAACAGGTGTGAAGGGAGGAAGCAGAGAGGCGCTCCCGGATGGTGCTTTTCACCACAGTGGGGCCACCCACATTTTGAGTGGCCTCAGGCCCTGCACACGCAGCCCCATTGATGCCCGGGCCCCTGAGGTTACAGGGCCAGGCTGGGTGGGGCAGTCTCCTGGTGGCCAGCTGGGAAGACTCCAGCCGGACCAGGGCCCTGGGTGGAATGATCTGGCTTCAGGGGACAAGTTATCTGTCAATGGGTGGCATTCCTTGTGGTCGAGTTCAGAGGAGTCAGAGTTCCGGGCTCCGTGGAGTGGCCTGCTGGGGCCTTCCTGATCAGGGGCCCTGATACTGAGAGTTGAGCCTTTACTGCCCTGGATACCTGGGGACAGAAGGGATCATGCCATCGAGGAGGCCCCTGAACCAGGCTCTGGTTTCAGAGCCCTTTCATCCTCTCATAAGAAAAACAATCGGTCACCAGCCCCTTCCCTTCCCTGTTGGCCACCCGCTATCCCTGGTGACTTCCAGACTTCACTTCTCAGCAGAGCCTGTCAGCTCACTGATCCGAACCTGAAAACCTCGGGGACGCAGGGAAGTCTTTGCTCCTCATAGGCTGTTCTGGTGGTGGAGGGGGAGGACCTACCTTCCTACTCAGGCCCTGGGCAGCTGCTGCCTTCCCAGAGCTCCGCGGATGAGGATGGGGCTGGATGCGGAGCAGAGGGAGGGCTGGACGGAGGTCCGGCTCTAGCTGCAGCGACCCCAGGGCGCACTGTTCCTGTTGGCAGCCTCTTGCCTCCCACAGGGACAGAGGATCCATGGCTATAAGCTATTCAGGAACAGTTCCTTTGGGTACACAGAGCTGAAATGCTCTCATTTCTTTTGCCTTTTCTTTGCCATGGGAGAGAGGTAGTAGGAGCTTAGCTCCTTCTGGGCCCGTTTTCAGCGGGGCTAACCAAGGCCACAACTGCTGGAGGAAGTTGGTCCTTCTCGGAGTCTCATGTCTCTATGATGTTGTTTTAAGAGGCTTTATTTAGGGAGAGCGGCAGCTCCTCCCCAGGTTTTCTGGCTCGGGTTGGTCTCTGGGGCACCTCCCGGAGTTGTCTTCTCTACCTGAACCAGGCCTGGCACGTGAGGAAGTTAAAGCCAGCTCTTCTGTCCATGCGTCAATGTCAGGTCTGTGACTGTCTTTGGGAGCTCTGTCTCTGCAGGGTGGGTCCCACCCCACACGGGAAGACAGGGGCCTGATGACCCTTCTCCCAGACTTACTGCATCACCTGGGCTTGGGCTGCGCTTGTTCTCTTGGGATTCCAATAGGACTTGAGTCCACGGCTCCCTGGAGCAGAAGGCACTGGGTTCCGAGTGTCCGTGGGTGGAGCAAAGGCTAGTCATTCCTGGGCACGTTCTAGGGGCAGTGAGGAGACCCCACAGCCACCCACCCACCACAGACCTTCGCCTGGGCTGTTGGGAGGTGCCAGTGTCAAGTGAGGGGTACCATCTTCACCCACCTGGGCCAGCCAATCGACTGCTGACTGGAGTGTCCAAGGACAGCAAGAAAAATAAAGGACTTTCAGGGGCAGCTGTGTTTTCTATTTCAAGCCATAATGCCCCTAAAAATCCTTATTGCTCTTGCAGTGGGCATCGGGCAGTGGCTGCCAACCCAGCCCTCACCCACCTGGCGGCTAAGGGATGGGAAGGGGCTTCCTGGGGTCCAGTTGGGACTTGCTGATTATTAAAACAGTTTCTTTGGGCCAACTCATTCGTTGGACCTCAAGATATTCTGTGTAGATTGAAGGGTCTCCCTGGTTTGTGGGGGTTCAGAAGAGCCCAGCTGCACGTGCAGGGCAAGTGTTGGGCTGAGCAGGATCTTGTGTTTTAAAACAAAGAGCCTCAGTCCACTTTCTGAGACTAGTGAGCTCGCCATTTTGCAAATATACTTGCAGTGGGGTCAAGACCCTGGAGGTTGCTGGGTGTTTTCTGTGCCCATTCCCCTTTCTGAGTCCCCTCTGTTCTCAGCAGGTGCCCCCACCCCCACCTTTTCTATCCCTACCCCACAGGTTCTTTGGCTAAGTCAAGGCCTTCTCCTGCATGGATTTGGGGTTCTTGGGAGATTATTAAGAAGCTGAAATACCAATGTGTGACATGCCCCCTTAACCCAAGAACCCCAATCCACAAGAATGTCACCAAATCTCACAGCAACAGACTTCCTTTCTAGCTGAGGCTGAGCAGGTGGCCTTCCTGTGGATGGACAGACAAGGCAGTGAACAGGCAGCGAGGCCTATCTTGTGTCTTGCAGGTCAGCAGGGGAAATTTTCCTTCCAGGTATTTTATCAAGTTCCCTCCCAGGTGCTGACACTAAAGCTCTCATCACGTCAGAAGATGACTCCACGTGGGACGCTGACGTCCGTGACCCACCTTCCTGGCCCGTTGGGCTCCTTGCTGCCCGGGGTCTGTGCTCGAGCCTCAGCGTTTTTCTGCCCAGGGGAAGGGGCAGCTCCAAGGTAAAGTTTATCAAGGGTCTGTGGGGGAGGGGTGTGTTTATCCCTGCTTGGTAAGAGATGGGTGGAGCTCTCGTGAACACGTGAAACATGGGGTGATACAGTTCCATCCTCCTCATCAGCTAAGCATTTGCTAATTTCAAATCCACTGTCCCTGAGGCCCCTTTGGCCTGCCTTCCATCCCCTCAGAACTCCTTGTTCCTGAGCACGTTCCTCAGTCTTTATCCCAAAACATTTGCAAAAGACACTCTATCAGTGTTTTAAAGGCAATACATCAAAAATAAAAGAATACTGTTTTCCCTCGGTTATAAAAAAACTGTCTTGTGTTTCAAAAATACAAAAGGATGAAAAAGGCTTTTAAATGCCCATAGCTGGGGATAATGTCTGCTAATGAAATGCATCCTTCCAGCATTTTTTCCCTGTGTGTACACCACCATCCAGTTAGCAGGACTGGGGCTTTTAAAACGGGCGAGGCTTGTAACCCATTTGAGTGATGGCTCTGTGCCCTCAGAAGCCAGAAAATCTCTTATTTTCTTTTTGCCAAGTGGGATGGACCAAGGGCTGAAGATCACCTCCAGCCAGGGAGCTCAGAGACCTCATTGGCAGATGTTGGAGCAGCACTGAGTCTCCCTCCGAACAGATGGATGAAATTGTTTGGGAGGATGCTAGACATGGGGGGCTGTGTCCTGATTGATATCTAAGTGGGCTGCTGCATGCTTCGCAACCATGGTCACCTGAGAATCACTTGGACAGTATTTAAAAAACTCTAATGGCCCTGGCTGGTGTGGCTCAGTTGGTTGGAGCACCATCCCATAACCAAAAGGTTGAAGGCCCGATTCCTGGTCCAGGCACAGGTACATCGACCCCTGGTCCAGATGTGTGTGATTCCTGGTTCAGGTGCCAATCCAGTTGAGGTGGGAGGGTGTACAGGAGGCAACCAAGTGATGCTTCTGTGTTACATCAGTGTTTCTCTCTCCTTTCCTCTCTAAAAGCAGTGGGGGAAAAAAAAAAAAAAAAGAGTCCTTGGGTAAGGATTAAAAAAGAAGAAGCCTCCAATGCCAGGGCCCCACCCCAGACCTTTCAGATCTGATTGTTGGGAGTTGGTAGGACCTGCGATTGGTATGTTTTTGTTTTTCTGATGTTCCTCAGCTGATTCTGCTAAGTAGCCAGGTGCGCCCACCAGTTAGAGATGGGAGAGGTTTCCTCCAGCCCTGCCTTCAGAGTTTAATCAGGTGATGTGACCATTTGCAACTGGCAGATTTTCTCTTCCTGTATTTTCTCTACCCTCAGAGTCATCTTTTGATCCTCATTTCACAGGAGGAGGACCGAGGCCAAGGAGATCAGGAGACTTCCCGGAGGACACACAGCCAGGATGTGGCAGAGTCGGGGTTTAGCTCTGCAGCTTCTGACGCCCGAGGTCAGTGCTCTTTCAGTAATTATTATTATTATTTGTAATTAGCCTGTATAATTATAACAAGCATATCATAATGCTCACTAATACGTAGGTTACTGTGATGATGAAACCCTTGGGGTGGGAGGGGGCTACGATCTCCTGGAGGGGGTGTCTGCCCACAGGGAGACTGGGTTGTCGTCCCTTAGCTGCCCCAGTGCTGACGGTGCGCCTGGCCAGCCCGGACCCATGGCCCGCTGTACTGCCAAGATCCCAGCTCTGGTAGAGCAGGATTTAGCCCCATTTTCAGAACATGCCAGAGGCATGTGGCTCAGGTCCCACAACTGTGGGTGGCAGAGGGCTGCTGGTTCCCTGTTCGTTGCCTGGACAGAGGCATCTAAGAAGGAGCACAGCCTGCGTGGGGCTTCCTCTGGGCGGCCCTGAGGATACGACCCCTGCCGGGTGTCTAGGTCTACAGAAGGCTATCCCTGCCCCTCCCTCTTTCCTGCAGAGCTGGACTCTGAGGACCTGGCCTGAGGGTCCCTGGGCAGGAGGCCAGTGCAGGGAACTAATGGGCAGGCGCATCGACAGCTCCAGGAAGCAGTGGAATGTTCCCGGGGCCAGTCTGCCTCGGACATGGCAGGCGGAGACGGCAGTTGGGAGCCCAGAACGCTGCTTTCCCAGCGCCCAGCAGCTCTGGGCCAGGTCCCTGGGCTTCCTTCAGCAGGGAGGGCCTGGGCCTTGGCCATACCTTCCCTCGCTGGGCCTTGGCTCTCGACTTCCTCTGTCTGGCTCTCAGGCTGCTCCCCGCCCAGCTCTTTGCGGCAGAGTGCACACTCTTGGCAACGACATCCATTTAACCTGCTTCCCAGAAAGCAGGGTGGCTGGGCAGGCCGACTCAGACAGCCCCGTGATGGAAAACAGGGAGGCGGGCCTCAGCTCAGGCTTTTCTTGCCCATATTCCTTGGGCAGCCGGATTGGGAGATAGTCCGAAACTGCCTTAGCTTACCTAGGTCAGAAATAATCTCAGCCCAACTAGCAGCCTTGAGCAATCAGGCTGAGCCGAGAGCTTTGAGCTCTTGGAATTGGGGTAGGGCTGGGAGACAAGCCTTTGCCCAGGGGTCTGCTCAAGGGCAGCCACTTAGCTGGGGCCCAAGGTAAAGCCCCCATCTCTGTGAGCCTGTTGCCTCGTTTGTTTGGGCACAATAGTGTCCCGGAGGAAGGTGTCTGCATTGTAGGCTTATGGAGGTACCGCACCCTTTCGCTTCCCTCTGGGAGGAGACTGCAGCAGAGAACTCTGGGTGATGTCTGGCGTGAAGATGCTCAGGTGATGCTAGTTGCGCTGCACTGCTCAGGAAGGGAGGCTTGAGTTTCAGCATGTCCTCGATCTCTGCAGGGACCACCTTTCATCAGTTTTTTTCTCTGGACCTCCTGCCCTGTCCACACCCTGTTGGGATGGTGGTTCTTGATTGAGAACCGACAGTCCTCATCCCTTTGCCCTGCATTCCTGTCTGGTCTGGCCCACAGAGGCATCCTTCACCCCCGCCCCCACCCATGTTCATCCTATAAGTCCGGATGCCATCGCCATCAGTTCCAAGACATTCCCTTTGGGCCTGAGCCAGAGTAGCGGCCACAGAGCTCCTCCCCCTCTGCTCGCCCACCTCTTTGGGGTGCAGAGAGCCTAGCACAGGCAGGAAGGACTTTCTGTTTGGCTTGGCTGGTGGGGAAGAGATTAACACTTGCTTTCTGTTTTGACTCTTGTATCTAACAGGCAAAGCCCTGTGACATCGCAGAAAAGCAGCCTTGGACCTAGAATGAATTTGGGGCCTGTCCCTGATGATCTGGCCACTGCAGAGGTAGGAATACATAATAGCATAGCCAACAAAGAGCCAGCACTGGGGGCAGTTTCTGCCCAGTGCCCATGGCCCTTCTAATACCTGTCTTTTCCTTCAGGGATCACGCCTCCACCACCTTGTACCACTGGGGTTCAGCTGGGGCCAATTCCACCTCCTGGCTTTAGAGGCAGGCATGTGTCCCAGGCTGGGCACTGAGACTCCCCATTGGGACTTTTACAGCAACTGTGGGGAAACAAGCATTTGCTTTTTATGGGAGTTGCCAAGTTGACAGAAGTTGCCAAACTTGGAGCTGCTGGTGGCCATCCTGTTCTCCACTCAAGGATAAAGCCAACAAGAAGGAAAGAGAGCTGAGAGAAGGGAGTGTATTCTGTCCAGGCATCAGTAGCCCCTGGATTGAGCCATACCTGAAGCCAACTGTACCCCTGGACTAACCCAATTACATGAGCCAATGTAGTTTTTTTCCTAACACTAGCCGGAGCTGGGTTTCTGTCATAGAAAGGGTCCTAACAAAGGCAATGTTTTTCTTTGATTTCCTTTTTTAAAAATCAACTTCGAGATATACTTTACATGCAATAGAATCCACCCATTTTAAGTGTTCAATTCATAAGTTTTGTCAAACGCATACACCCTGGTAACTACCACCACCATCAGGAAATTTCAAGTTCCCTCATTCCCCTTTCAGCCCGTTTCCCCAACCCAGACTACCATGGACCTACTGTTGTTCCAGAGATTCAATATGCCTTTTCTAGAATTCTATGTAAATATCACATCATGTGTGCTCTTTTGTGTCTGGCTGTTTTTATTTAATGTGGTTTTGAGACTTATTCATATTTTGTGTGCAGCAATAGTTCATTCCTTTTTATTGCCAAGTTGTGTTTTATTTTATGGATGTACCAGTTTGTTTATCCATTTATCAGATGATAGCTGTTTCCAAATTCTGGCTATTACGAATAAAGCTGTTTTAACATTCACATACAAGTCTTCTGTGCAGGCGTGTGTTTTGATTTTGTGCTAGATACCACTCTCATCACTTTATAGTTGAGGAAACTGAGGTACAGAAAAGAAGAATGACCTCATCCAAGGTCACAGTGATGATGGGCCCTGTGGCTTGCACTGGGAACACAGTAGGGGCAGTATGTGGCTGGCGCATGGTGTTGGGGTGTTCCTCAAAAAGGGCCTCCGGGGACTTCCTGGGGAGGGTGCTCAGGGAATCCTGGGGTCCAAGACCGTGGCTGCTGGGAAGGACCATCAAGATGAGCTGTAGCCATGGTCCTCATCTTTTCATGCCCCTGGCCCGACATCACTTGATTTTCCCCCTGTGGATACCACGGTTTAAAAGATTACATCTACCAGACTGCCTTCACGAAGCCACAGTCCACTTCCCAAAAGTATTTCTCAAACTCATAAAGACGAACTGAGTGTCTGAGCTGACAATCACTGTGTCATATGAAATCATGGAGTTAAGATCCAGCCAGGAAACGGAGATCTGCTTTTTGGGTTGGTTTTTTTTTGTTTTTGTTTTGGCTTGGGACCAACAAATCATGGACCCATCCCAGAAGTCCAAAGAATGTCAGGTTGGTAACTGCCAATTCAGTCCAGCCTCTCATTTCATAGGTGCTTTAGCCAGATCTTGGTCTTTTCTCTGCTCAGGTCAGCCCTTGGCGGTCAAGGAGAATGTTTCCCCAGTGCTTGTGTAGAGAATGCACTGTGGGCCACATCCCTGAGGACTCAGTCACCCCTGGGTCCAACTGTGCTGAAGCCAGCACCTTCAGGCCTTCCAGCTTTGTAAGCCAGTCCACCCTTTCCTTCACTTGAGCCAGCTCTCAATGGAGAGTCCAGGCTAACACAGCTTAGCCAGGACAGCACCCCGCCACTCCCCAGGCAAGATTGAGACCACCAGTCCAGTTGACCTCTTAGGGGCCAGACACTAAGTGCGTTGCATGCATTATCTAAAATCCTCTCAACAACTCTAGGGAAGGTACTGTTTTTTATTTACTTTATCCTCACCTGAGGACATCCCTTCACTGCTTTAGAGAGAGAGGAAGGGAGAGAGAGAAACACTGATTGGTTGCCTCCAGTAAGCACCTAGACCGGGGATCAGAATGGCCTCACCACATAGGATTCTGGGGAGGCTTAGCTGACAGTTCTGTGCCTGGAGCATAGTAGATGTGGGACATTGCTGAGGCGGCCTCCTGACAGCCCTGCTCTTTTTTGGGAATCGCTCTCCCTCATTCTCAGTCCCTACTGAGTAAATGGGGCTGTCCCCTCTTCACCCCATTCCTGCACCTACTCCCAGACCCCGGCCAATCAGCACATCCCAGTACTGACTTCAAGGGTTGGCTTAGGCCTGGGCATCAGACTTAAGTTGAACCAGTCCCTCTAACAGTGCCCCGAAGTTTTCAGAGCAATAAGAAGTGCCTCCTCTTTGCTGAGATGACTAGCCTGGAGCTACCAGAGGCCGTTTGTACTTTGTGGCCATTTGAGAACGAAGTCAGTAGCCAGAAGTCAGAAGAGAGCAGAGCCAGGAGATGGAGCAGGACCCAGAGTCCTGAAATCTTTGGAGCTCTTGGGTCCACTCACACCAGAGTGAGTTAACCTCTGGTATTTTTAGAAATGAATACAGAAAACCAAAATTCCATTTGCTTAAGCCAGTTCAAGTTGAGTTTCTGTTACTTAAAATTGAAATGGTTCTCTATAAGTGGTTGCTATTATTGCAGTTAATATTGTTAGTATAAGCACATTAGCAGGAAGCTGCAGCCTTGGGGATGCATCGTCCAGGGTCCCCCAGGGGCCACTGCTGCTCTCACACATGCACACGTGATTCCCTGAATTTCAGCTCCCAGAGGGCAGGGGACTCGTGTTTGCTGCTGATGAAGTCCAGGTGCCTGGCATCTGCCACAGTGTAGGTGGTTAATAACGTCTGTTGAATGAACAAATGAGGTAGACCCATTGCCCACTGTCTCCTCCAAAGTGCTCTCTGTCTTCTAGCCTCCATGCTGGGTACACATTTTGCCCTCTCTGCTTGTCCTTGGCTGGCACCTGAACCCACTGGGCTGTCTGCTGAGAGTCTGTCTTGGCAAACTGACCTCTTAGCTTCAGTATTCTTTCTAGGGCCTTGTTTATCCCTTTATTCATTCATATATTCTGTTTAAAAATCTATTAAAAGCATCCATTATAGATTCCTGCCTTAGACCACTTACAAAAATTAATTCGAAGTGGATTAAGGGCTTAAATGTAAGACCAGAAACTATAAAACTCCTAGAAGAAAACATAGGAAAAAGGATCCTTCACATGGGTTCTGACAATGGTTTTTTTGGATACGACACCTGAGGCATAAGCAACAAAAGAAGTGGACAATGTCAAACCAGGAAGCTTCTGCAGAGCAAAGGAATGGTCAACAAAATGAAAAGACAAAGTATGGAATGGGAGAAAATACTTGGAAATCTTGTATCTGATTAGAAATAGCCCAAATATATAAAGAACTCATACAACTCAATAGCAAAAATAATAATAGCCCAATTAAAAAATGGGCAAAGGACCCAAATAGACATTTCTTCAAAGTAACAAATGGCCAACAGGTATATGAAAAGATGCTTGTGATCACTGATCATTAGAGAAGTGTCAATCAAAACCACGATGAGACATCACCTCACATATGTTAGAATGGCCATCAAAAAGACAAGTGATAACAAATGCTGGAGAGGGTGCAGACAAAGGGGAAACTTTGTGCACTGTTGGTGGGATTGTAAATTGGTACAGCTACTATGGAAAACAGTATGGAGGTTCCTCAAAAAATTAAAAACGTAGCTACCATGTGATGCAGTGATTCCACTTCTGGGAATATATACAAAGGAAACTAAAACACTATTGAAAGAGCTATCTGCACCCCCATGTTCATAGCAGCATTATTGACAATAGCCAAGACACGGAAACAACCTAACTGTCCATCAAGGGATGAATAAAGAAGTTGTAAGATACATATGTGTGTGCGTATTACAGATATATACACATAACACACGCAGGAATATTATTCAGCCATAAAAAGAAGAAAATCCTGCCATTTGTGACAATATGGTTGGACCTTGAGGGCATTATGCTGCGTGAAGTCAGACAGAGTAAGACAAATACCGCATGATCTCACATGTGGAATTTAAAAACAAAAAACAAACATAGAAAAAGATCAGATTTGTGGTTACCAGGGGCGGGGGTGAGGGGGTTTGGATAAAGGTGGTCAAAAGGTACAGACTTCCAGTTATAAGTTAAATAAGTACTGGGGTGTGGTGTACAACATGAGGACAATAGTTAACATTGCTGTAGACGGTATATTTGAAAGATAAAAGAGTAAATCCTGAATTCTCATCACAAGGAAAAAGCTTTTTTTTCGCAGGTGTATCTGTATGAGATGATAGATGTTGACTAAACTTATTGTGGTAATCATTTCACAATATACATGTCAAGTTATGGTGCTGTACCTCTTGAACTTATGCAGTGCTGTATGTTAATTACATTTTAATAAAACTGGGTGGGGATGTTCGTTATGCTTGGTACACCAGGGAGAGTCACAAAAATAAATAATGCTTTGCCTGCCTTCAGGGAGCTTCTGTTCTTATTGTTGACAATTTTCAGACAATTAGGTTATTTTCATTAGCATTTGGGTAATTTTCTAGTATTCTTCTACAGACTGGATATGTAACAACTCTAAGGACTGTCTTGGTTTTAAGCTAAGTTGAACTAAGCGATTTATCTATCATCGGAGAAAAATTGGCAATGTGGGTTGATGGCCCAGGGACATGGCGGTTAAGGAAGTGCCTAGTATGTGCCAAGCTCTGTGCTCAGTTTCCCAAAGCAATCTAATCATCAAACTGAAATCTTTGCCCCATTCTTCTGGAGAAACAGGCTCAGAGAGATGAAGTAACTTTCCTGAGAGGAGCTGGGATCTGGACCCAAGTCACTGTGCTGTTGCTGAGAGCCTCTGGGAGGCCCTTGTAATTGATAAGACTTCTTGATGCCCCAGCTGGCAGTGTGTCATCATCTGTCGGCTCCCATAGAATCTTGTGTGAATGTCATGTGACTCTCTTTACATTCTCCCTTGGATAACAGCAAGTCACTTCCTTGTTTCCATCTCCCATCCCAACTCCCAATAGGAGTTCCATGTTGTAGTCATCACCATGTCTTCCCCACCTTGTACCAGAGTCTGGCCCATGGTAGTCTCAGTGTCATGGGCATCTGTTAGTTTGGTCACCCAGCATCCCTCTTCCTTTCTTCCAATGACAGCCCTGCCCTTTCTTCCAAAACTGCTCCTCTACGACTGTCTGGTTCTGGGGTATTTCAATCTTCCTGGCAACCAGCTGGTCACAAGATCTGGTGACACCAATCACAGTCCAGCACACCTACACCCTGGATTGGTCCAAGGGGTGTTCATGTGATCCAATCAGAGTCCTTCTCTGGAATATTTTGAATTTTCCTCTTGGGTCATGAGCCATACATATCTGACTCCAGAGCTATCAGTGGCCTGGGAGAAAGAGGCCCTAAAGCAGTCAACTGGGAGCAGCCCCTCTGCCTTTTCATGTCTGGCAATTGATTCCCACCCTCCTTTTTAACTTTTAATTGTTAACAGAATAATATAGAAACATGGTAATGAAAAAGTAGTACAAGCGGACTTATAAAGGAAAGCAGCAGACTCCAGCCTACTCTTCCTCTTCATTCCAGAGACAAACTATTTGACATATTTCCTTTTGTATTTTTTCTGATGGTTACCTCTAGAACTCTAGATAACATGCTTATACACTTATTTCTTGACTTATAACTTAAAACCAAGTCCATTGACTTCTCTGTCAAGATATGTGAGAATTTAACTCCCTTACATTCCTATCCCCTTCTCAACTTTGCAATGTATAATACATTTAGTATATATCTACTGATCACCTGTACATAAATATTTATTTCTTTTGTTTGACTTGAGGCAACTTTTCTTTGCCTGCTATTTTAAGGATAAGAAGAAATATGGATGTCCTACCACCTTCTCTTGCCTGTTTACATGCCAACTTGGTCTGCAATGAGTTTTTCACACTGTGTTATTGACATTCATGTTTTCTTCTGCTCCACACTCAAGGTTTTACTGCATTATTCCCATGTTGACACAAAAGCTTAAAAGACACAAAACAGCATTTGCATGACTAAAATTATTAAACACTGTTTACTGTATTTTCAAAAATTCTCACTGGAGGATATGTTTATTGATTTGAGAGAGAGAGAAAAACATCGATGTAAGAGAAACAGATCAGTTACTTCCCATACGTACCACAACTGGGAATTGAACCTGCAACCTAGGTATGTGCCCTGACCAGGGATGGAACCTGCAAATTTTTTGTGTACAGCATGATGCTCCAACCAACTGAGCCACCTGGCCAGGGCCTGTTTACTGTATTTCAACCAAAGCTACTTGGATTGGGGTTTGTGTTAGATATGGCTAATGTGTCCCCACTTACACACTCAATGTTTTGTTGAATTGGATGAGATATACCCACATGCACTGGGACAGGGCTCCACCAGGGCTGGCTTCAGGGGCCAGTGGCCTGTGCAGTCACACAGGGCCTGTCCCAGAAGGGCTCCTTGCTTGGTTTGATGCTTTTCTGTCACTTTCTTGAAGTTCATAATCATTATTAAACAAAACCCCCCACAATTATGTGGCCATCCTGAGCTCACCACCTTGCTGATAGAGATGTACACTTTCTGAGAAACTCTGTCCATGGACACCAGCTGAGCACAGAGAGAAAGGCAGGGTCCTTAGGCAAGTCCTGAAGCAGCCATGAGAAATTAGAGGCCATGGACCTTATCATTGGCTTGTGCACATACCCCATAGTGTGAGGTCACGCTGGGCTTCTCCAGGTCTTTCTTACAAAAGGAAAAGTTGGTGAACTTAGTCTGCACAAGGGAGGTGGGATTATCCCCAGACTGCAGAGAGCATCAAGGCTGACTGATCCGTCCAAGGCCTCATTGGTTCTAAAGGAAGGTCATAGATTCAAGTCCAGGCCTCTGACTCTCAGAACCAAGCCCCCTCTGCCCCACCATGCTGCCTCCAGACAAGCGCTGTGGACAACCTGGGTCTGACCTCTAGGCCTGCTCCCGCAGTGCTATGTGTCTCTAAGTGGGGTACTTGCCCTCTCTAGACGCTTACCCCAGAGTCCACTGGGGGAGTGGCTACACTTTAAAAGTCCTTTCAAACAGAATCACTGCATAATCACATAATGGAAAAGAGTGAATTTTTTCTATAGACAGATTCCAACTAATAAATGCAAAAAGAATGAAATATAACACCATTTTGCAGTCCCTAATGAATTAATTGCTTGAATAGCTGCTAACAACACAAAAAAGAGAGAATAAGACACTGTGTACAACCCAACAGAACTCAACACCACCATGATGGAGTCTTGCCAAAAAAAAAAAAAAAAAAATCAAACTTGAATCTGATCAAGCCCCTGCTTCTAACTACCAATTTATAGCACAGAGGAGCATACTTGTATTCAACTACCCCAGGGCAGCAATCAGCAAAGTCCAGCTGGAGCAAAACACCAAAAGACAAACAACTGGTTTCTTCTAATTAATAAATAAAAACAAACAAACAGAAAGAAACTCTAGACCCAATAGATAGTCAAAGGACATACTTACCAACTGCAATGTGTAAACCTTTGGATTGAAATTTAAACAAACTGTAAAAAAACAGTTATGTAACAATTGGAAATCTGAACATTTACTGGCTCCTTGTTAATAGAAATTAATTTTTCTTTGTGAAAATGTTGCTTGATTGTGGCTTAGTATTTTTGTAAGGAAGAGTCCTTTTAGAGATACACTGCTGATATATTTATGGAGGAGATGATGTCATGCCTGAGATCGGCTTCAAAATGATACAGGAAGTGGGGCGGTGTGCATGGGGGGTGGGTCTGGGTGAGACAGGATGGGCCACAGATTGATGGTCATCAGCTGAATGATAGGGATGTAGGGGGTTGTTATATTACTGCCTCTGGTTTTGTGTATAATTTACAGTTTTTAAAAGTTCCTCCAGGGGTCCATGGTGGCCCAGGCTGACAGTGGGAGATTGGGGGAAGGATAGTCACCCCTTTTCAGAGAAGGGCAAGGGGGCTGATTTAGGGGACACCAGGTCTTGCCTCTCTCTCTTCACCTCCCATGGCCAGTCTGGGCCCTGGGGTGTTGTGGTCACTAGTACCCAGGCTCAGACTAAAGGGTGACCTTCTTGATGTCTAGAGGAGCTCACAAACAGGACATTGTAATTGTAGAACTCTGGCCCCAGCCCACAAGGCCAGCTCTCCCTTCCCCAGGGGACGCTGGCTCCACATTCCAGGCTCATCCTTTGCCACAGCCACGTCAGGCGCCAGCATGGGCAAGAGAAGGTGCAGCAGCTGATGGGAGCTCTGGGCACTCCTAGTCACATTTCCCACGACATCCCTGGCACCGGTAGTGTGGCCAGGCCAGTCCCCAAGGACCTAGGGGGTCAGAGTGCTCCTCCATGTGAGTGGGCACCTACCACCTTGGTGTCCAATTTGCTGCCTGGCCCTGACAACACTTTTCCCCCTCTGGGCCTTGGGTTCCCCATCTGATAGGGGGCAGCTCAGTGCTTCTCAGTGGGCTGCCATGGCCCTCTGGGATGAACCGCTCTTCCTAGCTAGCACTTCTGTCCCCAACCCCTTCAATGCCAGCATCAGTCCCTGTCAGTAACAACAAAAAAGTGCCCATCACATTTCCAACCACTCCTGGCATGCAAACTAGTATGGGTCTCTAAGGACATCACCAAGGCCATAGTTCTGTGCATCTGTGATTTTAGAGAATTCAGGACAACTTTGGGAAGGAAGGAGCAAAAACTGTTAATGTTGCTCACAGTCTTTCAAGGAGATGATGTTTGGATGGGTCTTTAAGTATAACTAGAAGTTTGCAAGGCGAGAAAGGTATGGGAACTGGGCAAGGAAAATGGAACACATTCTAGGTGGAGGGATCAGCCTGTCTGGAGAAGGACTGATGCTCCCTGTGGCCTGGTCCATGCAACAGAGATGGAACACAGCTTGGGGAAAACAAGAAACCAGCAGGGATTTTCAGATGGGGCAGGAGCAGGTTTTCCCACCAGTCCCTCTGGACTGAGAAATCACTGGACTCCCACATATGAATCAGAATGTGTCACTGTTTCTAGGAAGGACTCAGGGTCAAAACTGCAGATTATGCAATTCCACAGCGGGGATTCTTGCTCCAGGGGCACCCAGGCAGGAGAGACTTGGAGGTGACAGTGAGGGAGGGGGCTGGTCTAGCTTCTCAAATAATTAAAGAGGCCTGTGTGTTCAAGAAAGAGTGTGTATGTGAATGGGTATGTGTATGTATGTGAGCAATACAAGTGTGTGTGCAAGTGAGTCTGTATGAGATTGTGTAAGTGTGAGTGGGTGAATGGATGTGGGAGTGAGTGCGTGTGCCCCCAAGCTCACAGGCTGTTCATTCATTCATTCATTCATTCATTCATTCATCTAACCAGTACGCACCCAATACATAGTAATGAACAAACACTAACCCGGCCCTTGTCCTCAGGGAGCACATAACCTAGTGGCTCTAGTGGGAGAGAAAAATAAACAGGAAAACAAAGCCACGCACATTCCATAAACTAGATCGTGACCTGGGAACAACTGAAATAGGGGACAGAGAACAGCAAGGTGTGAGTGGGGGGACCTGCTGGATGGGGGGCTGAGAAGACCTCTTGGAGAGGACAGTGGTCTAGCTGAGAATTTATCTGCGACCTTTGCTGGGCTGGGGCCATCAAAAGCTCTCTCTTTCCTAACAGGTCCTTTGCTTTTTGGGGGGTGTCACCTCTTTCCCACTGACAGAGCCTACCAGGCTCTCTCCACCCTACCTCAGCCGCAGGGTGGACATGAGACCCCAGCAGGGCCAGTTAGCATCTCCTTCTCTCCGCCTCTTTGGCAGAGTGGTGAAGCCGGCTGGAGACCCCCCACTGCCTCCTGCCACCGGCTCCTGTTCCAGGTCCGTGCCTGCCCTTCCCGCCACTTGGCCCGCTGAGCTGTCTTGGCTACTACCCATGCCCGGGCCTGTTTTCCAGCCTTGCCATTGATTTTCTGAACTCGTGTGGGTGTGTCTATCTGTGTGGGTTTGGCTCTGGCTCTGACATTAGCAAAGCCAGAGGGAGAGTGCTCCCGAGCACAGATGAGGCTCCCGGGGAGTCCCCCCTCCAGTGCACCCAGGAGAGGCGGAGCTGCATTTTGGGAGCCTGGCACCTCTACCTGACACACACCCGGTGCGCACTCCCTTCTGAGCTGCCCAGCGCTGAGCCCTGGCGGGCCTCACGGGGAGGAAACGCCAGCCGCATTTCTTTCAGCTTCCCCAGGGACGCTGCCGCCCCAGCGCTTCCTCTGAGGCCATGTCAGTGGTGCAGGCCTGGTCCACCCGGGGCGGGCCTCCCGCGGGGGCTGTGACTCAGGGCTCAGTCAGGCTGAGGCAGGATGTCCAAGCCATTCACTGGGCCACGAGGAATCTCACTCTTCTATTTATAGGCAACTGCTGGCCCAGCCTGGTGGGGAGGGAGTGGCCACGGCCTCCTGAGTCCAGGGCAATGGGAGCCAAGGCAAGGCTGAGACAGTGTCTTCTTCTCCCTGCAAGTCCAGCCCCAGCTTGGGGTCTGGCATGGAGCAGCACTCAGGAGAGCCCGTTGCCCCCCACCCGCCCACCCTCGGACGCTGTCTGCGCTGCAGCAGCCCCGGCCCGGGTGCGTGGGGCCTGCGCCTGGAGCGCACATGAAGGGATGCTGCTTCTAGAGCGGCTGTGAGCTCCAGGCCCTCAGTCCTCATGTCCTCCTGGTGGGAATCAATTTCCCAGACAGGAGATCCTTCCAACTGAGCCTCCTGAGGCCACTTCAGAGAAACCAGCCAAGGGCCACAGTGAGTACCGCAAGCCTGCCCTCACCGTTAGAGAGTGTGCAAGGACCCCTCACTCCTTCCTCTGCGTTCCATGGGACCACCTCCCCAGTCCTGGGTTCCTTCCTGAGGCCCAGCTCTGACGGTTCTCCAGAGCTGCTGTGACCACACGCTCGTCCGTTGTGCCCGCCTCCCGACCAAGGGGCGGGCCACCCCTGCCCTGCTCTGCCCATCCTTCCTGACCCAGTGCACCCTGTCCCCTGAGGGTGCTTGAAGCAGCTGTTAGGGCCGTGTTGAAGAGCTCAGGCGCTTGTCCCAAAGCCAGGCTTTGTGGCTGGGAGGGAGGGAGGGAGGGGATGGGTAGAGGTTGTTAGGGTCAACATGAGGGGCGTCCTCACTGCCTTGACCCCCAGAGGGGCCCCTCCTGGCCCCTCCCCTGCACCCCTCCTCCTGGAAGCCTTGCCTACTGCTCCTAACCAAGTGCTTGCCCTCCCTCCCACCCCATGCAGCCTTTTCCTAAGGTGACCAATGGACCTCAGGGCTTTTTCTGAGTTTCACAAGTTTTCCAACCTCTGACAGTCCCTGCGCGTCACTGACTTTTCTCTTCCGAGGGGGATGCACTGGGACACACAGGAGAGAACAGGGGTGGAGGTGGCATGGGGTGGGGGGCGCAGTTAGTTTGGAAAGGCTCCCTGGGGCTGAGGAGGCGTTAATGTGAAGGAAAAAGTAGTCCCAAGCGGTGAAGACCTTGGGGGGGGGGGGTGGAGGCCAACCTTCAGGGATGTGGAAGAAGCTCTGGACGGAGTCCTGGGCTGTGATGGGGAGGCAGCTGGGGCTGGATGGGTGGGCAGGTCCCCAGGGCCTGGGGTCAGGCTAAGCTTTCTCCCAAGCACAAAACTGGAGCTGTTTAGAAAGCTTCCTCTGGCAGAGGGGGTGAAGGGGCTGGGGGAGAGGCTGGTGGCAGGAGGGCCAATCAGACACCACTGCAGCCTTCCTGGTGACCACCGACGACGACATGGGCGAACGGGGAGGGGAAGAGGGAGAAAGCGGGGGCTGGGAGACAGCTCTAATGTGGCATTGACTGGCTTCCATGCCCTCCCCACGGCCCAGCCACACTAATGAGGGTTGGGGTGACCAGAGTGGGGAGGGGAGGAGCCCCCGACAGGGCCCAGAGACCCCACCAGTTGTGCCGGCTGGTTGGGTGCAGATATGTATGACAGCATTTTCGTGTACTTAACACAAGGTAAACAGGGCAGGAAAGCCCGCGTACTCATTATCTAACGTCGTAGCTGGCTGCTGGCTCCTTAACAACTGGTTTCCCGGGATTCTGCCCTGCTCGTGCGTAACGGAGCCGGACAGGGGCTTCCCCTCCCCGTGCACAGCCGGTGGGACACTGGCCCCTTGGCCTGGGCCTCTTCCTTGGACTCATTCCCTGTATGTCCATGGAGCTTGGCCTGCTGAGGGCCAGGCCCCAGGCAAGCCATTGGGGTGCAGCGGACAGTAAACAGCAGTGGAGTCGGGGGGATTTTATCCTACGACCAGGTGCGCTCGAGACCCCAGGAGCACAGGAAGGAAGTGAGGCGACCAGCGGGAGGTTGTAACAAGCATTTAGGTGCGAGCTGGACAAATCCTATCAGGCACCTTGGCAATCATCCAGGCTAAACCTTGATTCTGCAGATGGGGAAACAGGCCCAGAAGGTCACACGCTGAGGGAGAAACACGGGCAGGACTAAACCCAGGTAGTCTGACGTCACGGGTTCTTTCTGACAAATACGGTGAGAAACCGGCTGACGCAAGAATAGAAAGAAAGGACAAATTAAAGTTTAGAGTCCAGCCTCCCCCTTCCACTCACCACCCAGGTACACACACACACACGCACACACACACACACACACACACGTGTTCTCCAACAGGTCAAAGACAGAGAGAGATGTCTTCTTGTTGGCTGTGTCCCAAGTACTTTTCTTACATCCCCAGAACCCGCCCCACAATCCAAACTCCAGGCAGGAGGAAGAGCTTCCTTTGTGTAGAAATAGCTGAAGGATGACCCAGAGCGGTCAGGTAGCCTCAGGGGACCCCGCCACTAGCCACCGCTCTCTGGGGCCCTGCTGGGAGCAGCAGGGCCCCTCTCCACATTCCCTCTATAGACAGCCCCAGTGAGAGGAAAACTTTCCAAGGGCGCAGAGGCACAGCGAGTCTCTGCAGGACACTCACACTCACTGGGGCTCTGGGCTTTCCCTTGCAAAACAAGCCCCACCCCCCAAAAATTCTGGTAGATTTTATTCTCCACTTGAAACAACAGCAACAACAAACGCCGCCGCTGCCCCCACCTTTTTTTAATATCTGTTGAGTAAGACAGCATTGGAGAAAGCTGGAGTGCTACCTCTGCACTTTGGACAGATCCTTAGTTCCTCTGGGGCCTCAGTTTCCCCATCTGTATTGAGCCCCTGTGCCCCTAAACTCACTTATTAAGTTTGAATGACCACTTAATATTAATGCCCAAAGCCTACTGACTCCAAACCCCCACTTCTACTCCCTGCAGTGCTAATCCCTCCAATCTTTTGAGAGCCCCCAAGGAGATGTCCTGCCTGCCCTCTTAGGTTAGGTGGTAGGCTTCATAAGGGCCCCTGAAAGAGGTCCAGACCCTAATCCTTAGAACCAGGCAATATGTTACCTTATATGGCAAAAGAGTATTTGCAGATGTGATTAGATTAAGGACCCTGAGATTAGCAGGAAACTAATACAGTGGTCCCTCTCTATATCATGGCCTCACTGTATCGCAGGATTTTAAAAAATATCGTATTTAATTATTTATCACGGATTTTTCGCTATATCGCGGGATTTTGCGGTACTGTATATGTATGTTGTTAAAGTTACGTAGGTTTAAGAGTGTAGAATAAATGTAAGGTTCCTACTTTGCGGAGGGGGGGCGGTCTGGAGCGTGATACCCGCGATAAGTGAGGGAGTACTGTACTGCTGTAACAGACTGCCATGGACAGATGGCCACTCACATGCATCCCAGGACGCCCTGTCTGTCCTCCTCTTCCCCTTCTGCTGGGCCACTGCCACTTCTTTGGTGACTCTGAGACAACCATCTCTGCTAGCCAGTCTGCACATGGGGTTCTCCAAGGGGCCCTGAAGTCTGGAGGTCTCTGCTTGCTCATTCTAGCAATGACCATTTGCAATCTTTAAGAAACAGCGGTAGTTTGATCCTCCTGCCCTGGGTCATACATACGCACATGCCCTCTCCCCTGGGCACAGAGCCACCCCCAGGCTAGAGCCGCTATCATGTGATGCACAAGGCCATTTCCACCAACAACCAAGGCCTGTTTCTAAGTGGGGGTCCCTGTGCTTCTTCACGAATTCTTCTGAGAGACCCCCACTCTCTACCCAGCCCATTGTCTCCAGTATGAACGACCCCAGCTGTGCATGTGGTTCAAGGTTCATGTGTTTCTTCCCGAGACACCTCTCAGTCCCTCCAGAAATCAGCTGATCCACATAGCTACACGGTTGGGGCCAGGCGGTGTGGCAGGCACCAAAACGCATGTGCCACAGGGGGGCCAAGAACCAGCTTAAAGGGCATGATGTAGTGAGCCCCTGTGGCTGGTAAGCAGGGCCACCTGTGAGGTGGACCAGAGTTGTGTGTGAGCTCTCCACGCCACCGTATCCACGCTCTGCCCTAGACGCCTGAGGTGTATGTCCCCCAGTCCCTGCCCTTGCCCAGGTCTGTCCCCTTCACCGGTGGCATTAATACGCCCTTTCCCAGTGATCCAGTTAAGCTTTTTCTTTCTGGAGAAACCACTGACAAGGGTTAGCTATGCAGGACCTAGAAAGCACCTTTGTCTGAAAGACTTTGAAAACTTTCATTTAATTATGCAAGTGACATATGTTCCCTGAAAAATATTTAGGCAAGGAAAAAGCAGAAGAAGAAGGAGGAGAAGGAGGAGGAGAAGAAAAAAGGCAAAAAGAAAAGCAGGAAACACCTAAGAGTCCATTGACAAATGAATGGATAAAGCTGTGGTATGTACTCCTGCATACGAGGGGATGTTACTCAATCATAAAAAGAAGAAAGTCCTGCCATTTGCAACAACATGGATGGACCTGGAAGGCATTATGCTACGTAGAACAAGTCAGACAGAGAAAGACAAATACTGTACGGTCTCACTTTTATGTGGAATGTAAAAACAAACAAACCAAAAAGCCAAACTCATAGAAAAAGAGAGCATATCTGTGGTTACCAGAGCTGGGGGGTAGTGGTAGGGGGGTGGGGGAGGGGGAACTGGAGGAAGGTAGTCAAAAGGTACAAACTTCCAGTTACAAGATAAGGGATGTTATGTACAACATGATCACTAGAGTTAACACTGCTGTATGATACATTTGAAAAGGAAGAAAAAGTAGATCCTAGAGTTCTTATCACAAGGAAAGAACATTTTAAAAAATCTACATGAGATGAGCAATGTTAACTAAACTTATTGTGGAAATCATTTCACGATGTATGCAAGTCAAGTCATTAAGCTGTACAGCTTAAACTTATACAGCACTGTCTGTCAATTCTATCTCAATAAAACTGAAAAAGTATAAAGTAAGGTATAAATAGCATGTTTAGATAAATGGAGAAAAAAACAAATCAAAATGTCCCCTAATCCCACTCTATAGAGATAATAATTCAATAACCCACTGTTGAAGTTTTGGTGTGTATGTGACATACAGAGAGGGGCAAAAGTAGATTTATAGTTTTAAGTGCATGAAACAGAGTTTATTCTTGTGTTATTGTTTATTAATCATTGGATAATTTTCCATATGAACAACTGTAAACCTACTTTTGCCCCACCATGTATATATCTCTTATCATTATTATTTATGCTTGTTTAACATACCACAGTCATATCATACATGCCACTCCAACACTGGCTTTTTTTAATCACTTGGCAAACGTGTGATGAAGTGTCTCCTATGTCAACAGATGCCACCTACACCGCTGTTTGTCATGATTACATGGTATTTGCCTATACGGATATGTTTTATCATCTATCGTCTAAGTCTCTTGTTGAACAATTATGTCATTTCTAGTTTTTTAAAAAGTAAACAATACTTCTTGGCTCATTTGCTCAGCTATTTTGGGAGGATAACTTCCTAGAGGTGAAATGGCTGGGCCAGAGGGGATGCACATTTTTAAGGCTTTTGGTGCATATTTGTAGCCTGCCCTTAATTCCACACCCATTTTTTTCATGCTCTGATTTACCACCACTTTAGCCTTAGCTCAAGGCCACATAAATTTAGGTGGTGAATTGCAGTTTGTAACTCTCTATGCTTCTCCTTTACATGAATACGTATGATTGGGGAAAAGAGGGCTCTAGTTTCCATTTTTTAAATGCTAAGGGTATTCTCCCCCTGATGTTTTAGTGTGCCTGGCTTTTCCTGATAGTACTGGGTATTGGGTTAATAGCTGTTTTCTAGAGTGAGAAAAGGAGTTTCTAGATTAAGTCAAAGAGTGTAAGTTTCCTGAACCTCAGTTTATTTATCTGTAAAATGGAGATTTAATGGTAACTTGCAGAATATTCACGTGGGTGAAGGGGACCGAGCTCAATGTCTGACACGCGATGGACCATCAGCACTTTGGTTTCGGCCCACCCATCCTGGGCCAGGCAGAATGCAATGGCTCTCCGGCCCGGTATGGGCCCTGAACACCTGTTCCCCCTGGACCCCGCTCCCAGCGATGTCCACAGTTCCAGCCACCCAAGGCGAACTGTCTCCCTCAAAACCACCCCCAGATTTGCTCCACCTTAAAAGGCCCTTGAGCTCTTAGAAGGACAACCAAACAAGAGAACAGAACATTAGAGAAAATTGCTTGTCTATTTTAGACGAATAATTTTCATTTCATCTGTATCTCTGTGTTCTACTTTATCTATCTCCTTGCTGGCCCTTTTTCTACATAAGCCAGGCATGAGGACGATATTATTCTTATAAATTCTCGAGATGGATTATGTAATAACTCAGGCTGGAAACTTAAAAAAGAAGGCAGCTGCTTGGTAAATGGACAGGAGTCTTTGCAACCAGTTAGAGAAACAAAGCACAGACCATTCCTTGCCTCCCGACACTCAGGAACTATTGGCCTTGTTCTTGGGTTTTCCTCCCAGTTCAGTCTGTTCAGAGCTCTATGGCCCAACTTCCCAGATGATCAGAACCATCGGGGATGCTTATGAAAATGCATATTCCTGGGCCCCAGGGCAGCCCTGCTGAATCACATTTTCCAGGGAGAGACCTATCTATTTATAAATGTGCATTATATATTTAACACATATATTCTTCACATCAGGAAAATATGGACAATATTATTAGAGACAGGGAAAACTTCAGTAATTCTCAACCTTTGCTGCAAGGTAGAGTCTCCTGGGGACCTTTAAAAGCCCAAGGCCCAGTTAAGTCAGAATCCTGATCATCTAGAACCATGCACAGGGACCAGTGGGCAGACCTATTGCCACATGAGGACTAAGAGTCCAGGGCGTTAGCACTGGCACCTCTAGTCCCCAGTCTTCTCTCATGCAAAGGAGGGACATGGGCTAACCAGCGGGCTTTCTGTTACGTGTGTCAGTCTGCTTAACTGGAAGTGGCTGCCTGAGTCACAATATTGAGAGATCTGGGGTTGAGACCTAGCTCCACAGGAAGGGGTGCCTTACCTGACTAATGATGTCTGCCATGGGTGCAGATGACAGGGTGCTGGCTCATGCACCAGGGCTTGCTATCCCTGGACTAGGTCATCTTTCTAAGGTCCTCTCTCAACCTCAGTGGCATAATGATAATAGTAATGTCACCAGACTTATTTTGGTGAATAATTGAGATAATCTATACAAATAACACCTTGCAACCTGTGAAGTGCCGTATAGATGTGAACAATTATATAGTGGTTATTATTTTAATTCTAGCATGCTATTTCTTCAACACTTGTTAAGGCAGAGTCACAAGCCGCAGAGGGGCTGCCTGGGCCAGGTCAGGGTGAGGTGTCTGTGGCAGAATGCACTACTGCAGTGGGAATCGCATGGGATTATACGACTAGATCACTGAAATCTTTAGGGGTTTCAAAGCTATAAGTGCTTTTTATCCCCCACCTGAGAGCTAAAATGGTAGACAAAAGGCAATAAATGGGATTCTGGATGCTAGAGAACATTTCTGCCCCAACCAGAGCCTACTGGACATGTAGTCTTTCTACTCCCAGTCAGCATTATACTACAACACTATCCCAACCATTATCCATCGACCCACCCGTCCCTCTACTCATCCACCTGTGCATCCATCCATTTATTTAGCTATACTTGAGTATTGACCATGTACCAGGCATATTCTGGGTTCTGGAATACAGCTGGGGATGCTAGGTTGCACAAGCCCAGGGAGTGGCATTCACATAGATATTCACGTAGATATCACATAGATATTTGCATAGATCCACTGGACACAGAAGTGAACAAGACAGACAAAATCTTTGGCGTGGATTTCTCATTCTAGAAGGGGGAACAGACAAGACACAGGCAAACAAAATAAATGAACAAGGTCATTTTACATAGTGATACGTTATAAGAAGAAACCAAAACAGGGTGGTGTGACAGACAGTGATAGGTTGGTAACAGGGTAGGTGCCCAGGAAAGGTTCCATCTGAATAAAGGCCTGAATGACGAGAAGAAGCTTGCCATATGAAGGTCTGAGTCTAGAGCATATCAGATAGCAGGAACAACATGTGCAAATGTCCTGAGGTGGGAAAAATTCTAGGAACGAAAAAAATGACAGTGTGGCTAGAGCTTGGTGTGTGAAGGGGAAAGTAGTAAGAGATGAATGAACTTCTGGCTTAAGCAGCTGGGTGAATGGTTGATGTCATGGACTGAGATGTAGAAGACTGAGGGAGGAACAAACGGACGTGCAAACGAACCAAGAGATCTATTTTGGCCACGTCACTCTCGAGGTGCACATTAGACATTCAGGTGGTGATATCGGGCAGGCAATTGGATTTAGAAGTTTGGAACTCAGAGGTCACGATGGCGGTAGGAATTTGGGAGTTGCAGTAGATGTGAGGATTGATTGTCCAATGTCTTTTTTCATGAGAGCTACCCTAAATTATGTTCCTGGGTCCACAGCTCCCGTGTGCTTGGGGGAGTAGCTCTGCTCCTACACTAGGAGTGGGGCATGGAGCTCAAACCTAAGCCAACAATACATCCCATCCTCTGGCCATGTAACTGGTTCTGGAGTGACCTTATCTGAGGCACTGAAACTAACGAAGACAAGTGTTAGGGTTTGCTGGCTCTTTCAAGAGCGCCCTAGAAGAAACCTCCCCTCCCTCCCTGAACATGAAGAATCTGGAAGACATTGGCAGCATTTTGCAACCAGGAGAGACAGCCAGGATGACAATAAGATTGACACAGTGGAAGGCAGAACAGAAAGACAAAGTGGAAAAGCAGGGAGAAGAGGCGCGGGGGAGGGGCAAAGATTCTGACATTAAGCCGCGGATACTCACCCCGCCTCAGAGTTTCATGAACAAGAAAGCCACCCAATCATCTAAACCAGACTGAGTTGCGATCTGTCATGTGCAGCTGAACACAGACCAGATGATAACAGCCATGGGCTAAATGCCATCTTCCCGGAAGAGAGCTGGGCTGAACCAGGGAGTGGGCGGACCCTGAGGAAGGCTGCTGAAAAGTCCTCTACAGAAGGGGAGCTGGGATCCCTGAATGCAGCCATCTCGGAAGAAAGTGTTCTGGTGTACAGTCTGGGTCTCATCTACTGGGGAGAAATGAATGCACTGGGGAAAACACAGTGCCCAAGAAGCTAGATTTGAACTACGTTAGCCATTTGCCAGATATGTGAGATTTGGCAACTTATTCAACCTCTCTGATCCTCATTTTCTTCCCTGGTGAAAAACAGGGAGTAATATCCCCATCAAGGGGTTGTTGAAGGTTACTGGTATGAGGAATGCCTTGGCCTCTGGCAGGTGATGCTTTCTGCCCCTCCCTTTTGCCTTCTTCTTGGTGGCATAAGCTGCTGTCTCTGAAAGCATGATGAGGGACTCTGAGTCATTTTATTGTAAAACTAAACATTTTAAGTGCTCCCTCAAATGACTGTCTCCAGAGAAGCAATTGATAACCAGGCACATTTCTTCCTTTTCATGCATCTATCACATTTTAGCATGAAAATGGATGCTCTAATTAGGAGGGGAAGACGGACCAGCTCCAGTCTGGTGGCTGCTAAGTGATGACTCATGTGGGACAGGGAGGAAAGGCTGCTTCTAACAGGAATCACCCTGATGGGACACATCATCCTGAGAGGTCCCTGAGGACCATTTCCGAAGGTGGAAAACACAGAGCTTTTCCTGAACTGAATGGAAAACAAGGAGAACAAGGCAGTCCCAGGAAGCAGGATGCTGGTTATGGAGGGGCTAAAGCCCCCTACCCCATCTCCAAAAAAGGTAGAGAAATCCCCCCAAGTTATTTCTAGGGATCTTATTATCTACCAGGAAAACATTTCTTGGCTGGGTTCAAACTCCAGTTCTGCTACTTAATGGCTCCATAATCTGGGCATGTTATTCAATGCTCCTATAATTCTATTCTTTCGACTATGAAATGTAAGATGGGGAGAGTAGTGTTTGTTCCAGGTGCACTCATATATTGCAGGTAGGAATGCAAAACAGTGTAACTCCTACTGGGGGAAGTTTGGTACTCTCTAGTAAAATGACACATGCTTTTGTCTTTTGATCCAGCAATCCCGGTCCTAGGAATCCATCCCAAATGTACAATGGCAAAGAGACAAAAGATAGGAACAAAACTATTTGTTGCAATATAACTTGTGGTAGCAAGAGCCTGGAAACAACCCAAATATTCATCACCTGGGGACTGGTGGAATAAACCAGGCAATGGATGGATGGTCCACCCATACAGTGTAGCTACTAAAAGGAGTGAGGACTATTTCAATATACTGCTTTGGGGTGATCTCCCAGATACAATGCTAAGTGAAAAAAGGTAGAGAAAAAGAGTGTTTGGTATACATTCATTTATCCAAGAAAGGAGGAAAAGCACACAGACACACACACACACACAGTTTCTGTTTTGTTTCGTTTTGTTTTGGGGCTGGGGAGAATGACCAAAACTTTTTCTGAATGGTTATAAAAAGAGGTGGAAGGGCAAAGGAAGTCTAGATTTCTCTGAGAGTAGTTCATACTATCATTCCCTGCACTTTTGGGCATGTTTGAAATCTTCCATAACATAATATATATTTTTAAGTGCTGTTCCTTTGACCTCACATTAACCAAGACTCCACAGCATGGCCAGGCACCACCACAAAGTTAAGGCCTTACCCTGGACTTTTATATGAGAAGCAACTAGCCTATTCTTGATTAAGTGACTGAATGTTTGGCATCTATTTGTTCTGCCGCTTAGCCCACCCCCTAACTAGTACACAGTCCCACCATTTAGCTTCCAGTCTTGGCCCAGACCTTTCCATCCTGGCTCAAAAGGCTTGGAGTCACTTCATAGGGGAGCAACCCCCAATCCTTCTCTCACCGTATGCTCTCAGGGAGATGAAAGCCAGGAGGCCAGGCCCCGCCTCCAGCCCCAGGCCCACAGAAGAGTTGGAGGTACAGTACATTGGCAACTCTATATTATTGCTCTACACTTATTCTATAAGCATGAGACACTTGTTTTGGCCCAGAGGTTTTGATTCTTCTTCTTTAAGATATTGAGTTCTTATGTTCAAATCTTACTGTGAACCCAACTTTTTAGGCAGATAAAAGTAAGCTGCCCTGGTTAAAAGAGAAAAAGTTCAGACCTCTAAAGTCTTAGCTCCCTCTGTAGCAGAGCCTGCCAGTTGTCCCTTTCATTCTTTCTCCCTTTCCTCCTTAGTTAATAAAAACCCTATTTTTAGCTGGGAATACTGTTGCCTGGGAAAGGAGGGCTATTTTCCAGCCTTCCTTGCAGCTAGCGTGGTCATGGTACTACATCTCAGTCAGTCAGAAGTAAATGGAAATGTTGTATGTGACTTCTGGTAAGTCTTATTCAAAGGAAGGGAGAATTTCCCTCTCCTAATCCACCTTCATCCTGCTTCCTGAAACATACAATGGTTGGAGCTCTAGCAGCCATATTGAACCAGGAGGGCAAGGGTTACAATATAGGACGGAGCCTACGACCCTGAAATCTGTGACATCACCACACCAGCTCTTGGCTGGTGACTTCTGAACTTTGTAAAAGAAGTAAAAATGTGAGAAAAGTAAACTTCTGTCTTGCTTAAGCCATTGTTGTTTTGTGACTTAAAAAAATAATCAGTTTAATCCAATCCTAATTGCTATGTCTGCACCCCACCCCCTCAGCCTTGTCCTCAACAGTGGCTCAAAAGGACCCCTGCAGGGCCCCCAGACTACAGTTAAGCACCACTCTGGCTGAGGGCCAACAAGCTGGTCATTGGGAAGCACCCTGGCTCTTAAAGTTCCTGCCCAGAACCAAGACATGTTAATTCAGCTCATCTTGCTGACCAAAGCAAGTCACATGGCCAAACTGGATGGCCGTGGGGTGGGGACATGTAATCCTCTGAGAAAGGAGCAGGGAATATTTAGAAATAATAATACAATCCACTTTGGCAGATTAAAAACCCAAGACTGAGAGAAGCCAAGTGGCTTGCCTAAGGTTGCACAGGCCAGTAGGGAGCAAAGCCACAGCCCAGATGGGGCTGATTCCAACTCTAATGTGTTTCCATTATACTTCACTGTTTCTCAAAAGGAGCATGTCATTTGGGAACTTATAATGCCTCCCAGGGAGTCTGTGCTTGGCAGTCTGGCTCACGCTCTGGGTCTCTGCATCCGCGGATGTATCCCTTTCCTGTGCTCTCCTTGGAGGCAGCAGTTATAACTTGGTTTCTTATCCTATCTCTCTCCTTTTCTTCTTTCCTTTAGAGGTCCAAGGGATCAAATTGTATTACTACAGTAACGTCTAGGGAGTGTAACCCTGACTTAACATTAGGAAGCATTACAAAACGTGCAGGAATGTGTGAAATAACTTCTTCATACAAGCATGGGTATTCCCGGGGGCAAAAAAAAAGCATTTAAAGAATCCAAAATGGCCTCTTGGGAAACTTGCAGTGAACTCAGATATTTTAAGGATACAGGCAAAGGTTGGGAGAGACATACTCCCAGAGCGACAGGCAGGAAAGAATTGCAGGAGACTCTATGTCTTTACATTTTCTTCCTGTAGTGTGAGCTGCTTCTACTGCTTGAACCTCCAAGCTACTAATTTGATTTTCCACAGTGACCAATCTACCTTTGAATAATCAATATATTTTTAATATTTAAATTTGTATTTTTTTAGCTTTAGAAATTTAAAATTATTTTATTTTTTTATCCTCCCCCAAGAACAGGCTTATTGATTTTAGAGAGAGGGAATGGGAGGGAGAGCGAGAGGGAGAAACCCATCGAAGCAAGAAACATGAATAGGTTGCCTCTCATATGTGCCCCACCAGGGACCAAACCTGCAACTTAGGCGCGTGCCCTGACCAGGATTCCAACCCACAACGAATTGAGCCACACTAACCAGGGGACTTTTAGAAATCTTTAATGCTCTAATTGTATCTCCTCAAGAGTTCTTTTCACTTTTCTAGTAGTTTTCTCATATAATTCTCCCACCGGTTCAAAAGGAAAAAATATATAAAAAGTAAAATTAACAGCAGGCATGAATCAAAATTGATAGGAATAAAATCAATAATATCAGTTACAATACCAAGAGGCAAAGACAGGCAGAGTAAATTTGTAAAATAAAACATACATACAAGAGTACACTAAAATAAAATGGTCCAAAAAAAGGTAGGAAATAAAGGAATGAGAGAAAAATAAAGTAGAAGTGGCAATGTGAATAACATGTAAAGTGGAACTTAAGATCAAGAACATTAAACCGGTCAGAGAGGAACAGTAAGTGATGATAAGAAAAATATTTACCAAGAGAATAGTAAACATAAATCTTTTTGTACTATATTTAGCGGGTAAAAATGTAAAGCAAAAATTCTTAATAATATTGAGAAAAATTGATAAAATTTACCTTTGGTGGAAACATTTTAAATATTCCTTTAAGAATTTGGTAAGTCTAAAAGTTAAAATATAAGGAAGGACTTATAAAATGTGAATATTATAATTGACAAGCTTGGCTTAATAGATGTGCTATAATTTTGTACTCTCTTATGCTTGTAAAACAACTACCAAAAGCAATTCTGAATAAAAACAGGATGAGAAGACCTGATAGCAATCCTCCCAAGATTAATTTATAAATTTAATGCAATTCCTAAGATATCTTCAACACTTTTTGAAGGGTGAAGTAGAAAGTGATTTCAAAGTTAATATAAAGAATAAATGTTTTAGAAGATCCACCCAAATTATGCAGATAAGAATACTGAGAGGAGACTTGCCTTAACACAAATTAGAAACTGCTGTAAGTGAAAGAGGTCAGTGGAAGAGGGTCAAGTCTAGAAATGAATCCGAATAAGTGGGAACATAATGTATGTCAAAGGCGGTGTTTCAATTTTGTGGGGAAAGAATTGTTTGTTTAATATCAGGTGCTGGCACAATTGGCTACCCATCTGGAAGGAAGCCAGAAAGGACTTCTTCCCACTATATTAAATTCCAGTTGGATTAAAATTTTAATGTAAACATAATTTTTAAATTACAGTAGTCCCTCTCTATATCACAGTTCACTTACTGCGGCCTCACTGTATTGCGGGATTTTTAAAAATATTATATTTAATTATTTATCGCGGATTTTTCACTGTATCGTGGGATTTTGCGGTACTGTATACCTATGTTGTTAAAGTTACATAGGTTTAAGAGTGTAGAGTAAATGTAAGGTTCCTACTTTGCGGGGGGGTCTAGAACGTAATACCTGTCATAAGTGAGGAAATACTGTACCAGCAAGTTAATATATTTTGTATAATTTTAACAAGATATCTGAACGTTAAAAAGGATAGGTTATATTTGACTATGCAAAATTAAATTTTGCACATGTTTAAAAAATCATAAAGTCAATGATAACACACTGGGGAAACTACTTTCAATGCACATAATGGATAAAAAGATTAAATCTATAACATTAAGAGCTCCAAAAATTGATAAGAAAAAGAAAATACTCTGATAGACATAAATGGATGTAAACAGGCAATTCCTAAAAGGCAAGCTCCCAATGGCCAACAAATATATTGAAAGTGATGTTCAAGCTCTCCAAAAGTCAAGAAAGGGAAATAAGCACAACAAAGAGATACCATCAGGTTGGCAAAACAAACACCCACCCAAAATGATAATGTTCAGTCTTGGTAAGGATGAGGTGACGTGGGCACCCTATATTTGCTAGAGGGTTTTGGGAACGTGATATGGCAATATCTGGTAATACAAATCACAATTCCTTATACCATGCTTTTGTGTACACGCTGGCTCCAGCAGGGTATCTGAGAAACTGGTAATGGTGGTCCTTTTACTTCCACCTTTCTGTGTCTTTGAATAAAGTTGTTCCTTGTAGGCAACATATAGTTACATTATGCTTTTTTTCACACATGCTACTAATCTCTGCCTTTGATTGGTGTTTAATGCATTGATACTTAATTGATAAGGTAAGATTTACAACTACCATTTTGCTATTTGCTTTCTATATATCTTATGCCTTTTTATTTTATTATTTTCAAATCAAATGGCAAATATTTAATAAAGACTTACTGCATGCCAAGCTTTAATAGAGGAGGTGTAGAAAACATATATCAATACAAGATAGCTTCTCTTCCCTCAAGGATCTGACAATAGTTTAAGAAAGAGGAATCTAATACTCATCAATTATATTCTAAACTCTACGGTGGTAATTATAAATGCCACAGGGCCACAGGAAACTCAGGTGAGTTGTATTGGTTGGAACATTCAATGACGTTTACATGGGGAAGTTCAGAGACTCAAAACAGATTTGTAAAATATTGTTGAAGGAGGAAAGAAAGGAGGAAACGAAGCAATTCTAAATCCTTGAACCAAGAAACCAAACTGCGAGCACAGGAATGGAATAAGGCTGAGAAACATGGAGATTACCCTAGATCAACGGTCAGCAAACTGTGGGCCACAAGCCAAGTTCAGCCATTCACCTATTTTTATAAATAAAGTTTTATTGGGACTCAACCACACTCATTTGATTTATGGCTTCTTTCATGCTACAGTGGCAGAGATATTGCAATGGAAACCATATAGGCCACAAAGCCTAAACTATTTAGTCCGGATTTTTACAGAAAAAAAATGCCAAATGCTTCCTTAGATGGAAGAATATTCACTAAGGCTCTTGAGCAGGAAAATTACTAGAAAGGACTCAAAGTAGAGATGGAGCAAGGAGGAAATTAATCCAGCCGAGGCTGCTCTCTAGTTCAGCTCAACACAATGTTTTCTATGCTCAAAATGTCTACCTGGCACTAGAGTTCTAGGCCTTCTCCTGAAGTTTGAATTGGGTCCTCTGGTGTAAGGACCATTGACTAGTGGAGGCATGCTCAGGAGAGAGGCAGGTGGAGGCAAGGACAAGTGCATGTCAGTGACTTAGGAGGCCTGTTCCTTGGGTCCCTGGGAAAGTCAGACCTGGTTTCCATAACTCTGTTTCTTCTTATGGAATATAAAACGGATCATCTCAGCCCTTATCTGCTACCGTGAGCTCTTGAGAAGGTTTCATGGATAACAAATATCTCTGATACAAACTCGAGAGGAAGTGGACTCTTGATGGCCCAGGATATATTTTCATTATTGTTTCAAGGAGACAAGTGTGTTTGTGTTTATTCAGAGTGTAAAAATATGCTTCCTATAAGGCTTAGGTCAAGATGTAGTCTCTTGGCTCACTTGCCCTATTCCACTCTTCTGAATGCAGTTCTTGTGCCAGCCATACTTTTCATAAAAACCTCTTGTAGGTCAGAAGAGGGATGTTCACAGCCATGGAACCACAGGTCTGGCTTCCCAATTCTCACCAGAGCTCTTCCTCAGTAGAGCTGCTTTGGCTAGACCACAGACTGATCCCAATCCAAGGATGGGCCTTGGACTCAGTTTAAGATTTTTTTTACTTGCATTACTCCCAAAACAAAGCACTTTTGAAGTGTTTCTCTGCTTCTTCCAGTCTCAATACAATGAGTGAGTCAGTGAGCATGTGTGCATGTGTTATAAGCAGCAGTTCTTGAGGTTCTCTGTAGGCTGTAAAAATAAGGTAAAAATGGTAGAAACAGAGGAGCTTTCTGCAGCATGTTGAAAAGGTACACACCACAAGCTACCTCTTAAGTATTTGATCTCTAAAACCCAAACCGATTTGGATCCCAGTGTCTGCTCTTTGAAGGGCAAGAGCCATGGGTTTACAATGGAGTCTCTTGCTGCTTTTAATGAAGTATTTAATTTTTCACCTGCTCCTTATGCCTTTTTAAATTAATCTATAGTGTTACTGCTTTTTGTGTTAAATATATTTTTCTACCAGTTTAATTCCTTTGCCATATCTTTTACTATATCTTTGAGTTATTTTTCAAAGGTAGTTACCCTAGAGACTACAATATCTTAATTTATCATAATCTAGTTCAAATGAATAACAACTCAGTTTTAATAGTATAGCAAAACTTCGCTCCTACATAGCTCCATTTTCTCTCCCTTTTTGTGCTGTGTTGTCACATAAGTGACATCTTTCTATATTGTATGCCCATCATCATAGATATGTAATTATTTTATGCTGTTTTTAAACCAGATAGGAGAAAAAAAAGGGTTACAAGCAAAATAAATTTACACTGCCTTTTACCTATGGAGTTATTTATGCAAGTATCCTTAATTCTTTGTGTGTATTTGGATTATTGTCATCTCAGCCTGAAGGACTCCTTTGGTATTTCTTGAAGGGCAAGTCTGCTAGTGATAAATTCTTAATTTTTGTTTATCTGGAAATGTCTTTATTTCTCCTTTATTTTTTTTTTGGTTAGTTTTGCTAGGTATAGAATTCTCAATTGTTTCTTTCTTTTTTTAAAAAAATATTTCAGTACTTTGAATATGTCATTGTACTGCCTTCTGGTTTCCATAGTTTCTAATGAGAAATCAACTGTTAATTTTAGTGAGATTTCTTGTACATAATAAGTCATTCCTCTCTTGCTGCTTTAAAGGTCCTTCATCTTTGTCTTTCACCAGTTTAATTATGCTATGTTTTGATGTGAATCTCTTCCTGTTTATTTTACTTGCAGTTCATTGAGCTTCATGAGTGTGTAGATTTAATATTTTTCATTAAATTCAGGAACTTTTCATCAATTATTTCTTCATATATTTTTCCCCTCTTTTCTCCTCTCTTCCTGGGATTTCCACAGATCTCTGAGACTGTTTATTTTTCCTTATTCTTTTTTCTTTCTGTTCCTTAGACTGGATAATCTCAATAGACATATGTTCAAGTTCACTGATTGTTCTTTCTGCCTGCTCAAGTCTGAAGTTAAGCACCTCTAGTGATTTTTTTTTATTTCAGTTATTACATTTTTTAACTCCAGAATTTCCACTTAATTCTTTCTTATATATAATTTATATCTCTTCATTGAAAATATCCATTTGGCAAGCTATTGCTTTTATATTTTCTGTGAGTTCTTTAGAAATGGTATCTTTTTTATCTTGAACATATTTAAAAGGGCTGATTTAAAGTCTTTTTCTAGTAAGTCCAATGTCTGGGTTTCCTCAGGGATTATTTTTATTTGCTACTTTTCTCCTATGTATAAATCATACTTTCTTTTTGCGTGTCTCATTTTTTGTTGAAAATGGACATTTTTTAATAAGAACATTAGGTAGCAAATTTGGAAACCAGATTTTCCTCCCCAGCATTTATTGTTATTGCTATTTGTTTAATGACTTTACTGAGCTAATTCTATGTTTTCTTCTATGTCTTCTGGACTTTGAATTATAATTAGAATGGCCTGCCCCCTTCCAAGGTAACAAAGAGTTTGCCCATGTTTTCTTCTATTATTTTTATGGATTAAAAAAAGTTTGGATCCTGACTGGTGTGACTCAATTCATTAGATGTTGTCCCACAAGGTAAAAGTTCGTCCGTTCAATTCCCTTTCAGGGCACATGCCTGGGTTGCAGGTTTGGTCCCCAGTTAGGATGTGTGTGAGAGGCAACCGATTGATGTTTCTCTCTCACATCAATGTTCCTCTTCCTCTCTTTCTCCCTTCTTTCCCCTTCCCTAACTAAATAACTAAATAAATAAAATCTCTTTTTAAAGTTTGGTAAGATTTCAACTTTGGTTTGTTTAGACATTAGCCCAACAAAAAGTTGAGGTATAGATCCAACTTATTTTCAGATGGCTACTTATTGTTGCAATACCATTTATTGCAAAGTCCATTTTTACCTCACTAATTTGCAATACCTCCTTTATCATATATTAAATTCCCAAACGAATTATGGGTTGCTTCTTTTCTTTTTGGGGGGGAGGGGAATTTCTGTTTTGTTCTCTAGGCAGGTCTGTCCGGTCACAAACTAGTACTACGTTGTTTTAATTAAGGCTTTGAATTACATTAAATAGCCAGTAAAAATACCACCTTCTTACTGTTCATTTTTTTAATAGTTTTTCTGGATCTCCTCACTTTTCCATTATTTTATTATTATTATTTATTTGTTTGTTTACTTATTTATTTTTAGAGAGAGGGGAAAAGAGAAAGAGAGGGAGAGAAACATCACTGTGTGGTGGCTTCTCACTCACTCCTCCAACTGGGGACCTGACGCGCAACCTAGTCATGTGCCCTGATTGGGAATCGAACCAGCAACACTTGGTTCACAGGCCGATGCTCAATCCACTGAGCCACAGCAGCCAGGGACTTTTCCATTATTTTTATATGAACTTTTAGGATCGGCTTGTGGTTAAAAAATCTTGCCAGTATTTTTATTTAATTTGCATTAAGTTTATAAATTAATTATATAACTAAATTAATACTAAGTATGGAAATGAAATGGTATATAATTAAATTGAGGAGAATTGTCATCTTTAAGATGTGAGTCTTCTTATATAAAAATATAATATGTCTTCGCAATTGCTATTTTACTTCAATAGTGTTTTAAATTTTTAAAAAATTCCTCATTAGAGTCAAGCTTAGTCCTAGGTATTTTCTTTTGCTGCTATATTAAAAGGGGCCTTTCCTTTCTGATGTAATTTTTAAATAGAAAGAAAAGACATACACTTAATCTACAACCCAACAATCTCATACCTAGGTATATGTCCTGTGGAAATAAAAACACTGATATGTCAAAGCATGTGCACAAAGTTATTTGTTATACCAATGCTTGTAATGATAAAGACTAAAAATAACTTCATATAATAGGGGAGCGATTTAATTAAGTATGGAAGATCTATAATGTGGCATAAAAGGCAGCTATGTAAAAACTGAATTAGCTCTGTATTTTTAACCTTAAAAAATGGTGATGGCAGTCATGTGAGTAAAGCGTGTTTCGGCAAAACAACGTGCCCAATCAAACCTCAGCTTTATAAAAACAAAACAAAGATAAATCCTTATATACATCTATATGTGCTTGTACGGGCATGGGGAAAGATGAAGGAGCCACAGCAAACCATTAGTACCGGTTATCTGGGGCAGGATGTAAATAGAGAGGGGAAATTAAAATATATGTCAAGCATTACCATATAAAACAGAGCAGGATAAACAGAGCAGAAATGCTCTAAGGTCCTTGCATTGCTCAGGAAGTGAATACAAGTGTCAATTAACATTTAATTTTGATAAATCAAGGATGCATATTGTTTATCTTTAGCATAACCTTTAAAATAATTGTAAAAGAGTTTATAGTTTCTGACCTAATGGGGATGGCTAATAAAAAAAACTCAATAAATCTGAAAGAAGTTAATGAAGAAGAAGTAAAGAACATGGAATAATAGGAACAAGTAGAAAACAGTAAGATGATAGATTAAAAGAAAATTTATCAGTATTAAAAAATATATAAATATAGTAAATACTACAATTATTGTCAGATTAGATAAAAATAAACAACTGTTGTTTACAAGAAGCCTATCTACACACAAAGATTCAGAAAAATTGAAAGTAAAAATACGGGGGAAGCTCTATAAAATACTAACCAAAAGAAAGCTGGTGTTGCTATATTGGTATCTTTCAAAGTAGACTTTAAGGCAAAAAGAATTACTACATATAAATAAGGACACTTCATAACTATAAAAGTCTTAATTCACCAAGAAGATAACAATTTCAAATGTGCATTCACCTAATAATATGGCCTTAAGTACATAAAAGCAAAAGTTGATATAGGAGAAATAGAAAATTCCACAATCAGAGTGAAAGATTTTAAAACACAACTCCCAGTTACTGATTTCTTTTAGTCTGCATAAATACTTAAATAATATTATTAGTAAAATACACAAATTATAAGCAAAATATTTCCAAGTCTATTTATGAATGACCAAGTTGTGTTTATTCTAGGAATGCAAAGTTGAATTAACTTTTGAAAATTAATTCATGCAATTTATTACACTGAAAAAAAAGGATAAAAACCATATTATTATCTCAGTGAATACAGGAAACTATTTTGACAAAAGTTATCATCCATTTATGATTCTAAGCAAACTAGAATGGAATAGAACTTCCTGAACTTGAAAAGGGCATATTGAAAAACCTATTGTAATTTTGATACCTAATGGTGAAATGTTGAAAGATTTCTCTTTGAAAACACTAACAAAATAAGGATGTTTGTTAGCCCCAATTTTATTTAACTTTGTATTAGCCTAGTACACTAAGACATAAAAGGGTTGAAAGGAATAAACTGTCATTATTTGCATGTAATATGATATATGAAGTGCAGAAATCCAAGCGTTACAGATAAATTTTGAGAATTAATAAATAAGATTAGTTTGGCATTAGATTTAAGGCCCATATGCAAGAATTAGCTGTATTACTATATATTTGGAAAAAGACAAAATTAATAAAAAATACACCATTTCCAATAGCATAGTAACATAAAATGCCTAAGAATAAATCTCATAAAATAGGTTTTTAATATAATATCAAGAATTATAAAAACACCACTCAGTGGATTGAACATCGGCCTACGAATCAGGTGTCGCTGGTTTGATTTCCCAGTCCGGGCACATAACTAGGTTGCAGGTCAGGTCCCCAGTTGGGGGCATGAGTGAGAGGCAACCACACAGTGATGTCTCTCTCCCTCTCTTTCTCCTTTCCCCTCTCTCTAAAAATAAATAAATAAATAAATCAACAAATAAATAAATCATTAAAAAAAAGAATTATAAAAATACCACATTTAAGACAGTGTAGTATGAGGACAGACAAGTTAATTGGCGAAATAATGTAAAAAGCTCAGAAACAACCCCAGAGATGTATATGTATCATTTATGACAAAAGCAGCCCTGCAGAGCAGGGAGATGGTGTTGGACAACATAATTATACATTCTTTCAAAGCAACAATACATACTACATAATTCCACTTACGTGAAGTGAAAAGTGAGATAAATGTGAAAGGCAAAGGAAGGAAAGAAGGTAGGAAGGAAGCAAGCAAGGAAAGAAGGAATCCTTCTAAATAATAAAGTTCTTCAAAACTTCATGAAGGGAAATAGGCCACAGAAGGTACCAGTCATAAAGGAAACAATACTAAATGTGACTACACTAAAAATTAAGAACTTCTGATAATCAAAAGATATTAAGAGAATGAAAGGGCAGGTCACAAAGTGAGAGAAGATACACATAATCACAAAAGGTTCACAATAATAATATCTTTTAAGTTATTTCAAATCAATAAAAAAAAAAAAGCAAACAACGGAAAAAAAACTGAGAAAGGAATTTGAAAAAGCCTATTATAAAAGAGATATTTAAATGGTTAGTAAACAGATGAAATAATGCTCAATTTGATTATTAATCAGGGAAATGCAGAATACACACCAGAATGGCTAAAATTTAACAGTGACAATAACAAGTGTTGATAAGGATATGGAGCAAATGATTGGAGTACAAGTTGATGTGACCATTTTGAAAAACTGTTTGTCATCACTTACTAATGCGGAACACACACACAGCCTCCAACCCAAGTTCATTCCTAAGTATATATCCAACAGAAATGTGTGCACATGTGCTTCAAGAGACACATAGTAGAAAGTTCATAGCAACATTATCCATAAAAGGCAAAAATTAAAAACAATCCATATGGGCCATCAAAAATGGAAGGGATAAATACATTTTGCATGTTTGGACAATGAGCTACAACCACAAGCAGCAAATGTAAGTTGGACAAAATAAGCACAAAGGAGTACTTACTTATAATTCCATTTATATAAATTTCAAAAAAACAGGCAAAACTAAACTGGCATTTAGGAGCACATACTTAGTAGGTAAAGCCATAAAGAAAAGCAAGAGAGAGATTAATATCAAGATTATGGTTAATTACGTGGAAAGGGAGGGGGTATGGGGGAGGATTCTGGGTGCTGGAAATGATCTATTTCTTTTCTTGACCCGGGGGAGGGAGTGTGCTACACTGGTATTTGCTTTATGATAATCCACTGAGATATATGTGTTTTTTTCACTTATGCATATACTATGTTATATTTCAAAAATTTTAAGTGTTTGTTGCAGATAATATGGCTGCCAATGTTTAAAAATAAAATAAGCATAAAGATAAGAATTAGAAAACATGGAAAAATCTTCTGTTTGATAAGGTCACACATTATTATACACATTATGAGCAATTTTTATTTGGATATCTGTTGTTATTTTAGCATTGTTTTTATTCAATAAAGTCACTTCTAAATAAATATCTGGGAACAAATAGTGTTAGGAAAGATATATCAGTCTAGAAGTATCTGAGGCCTGTGAAATGTGCTAAAGAAAACAAAAAATGGATTTTTTTACAGGTCTATTCAGAGAAAGTAAAGAAAAAGTCAAGGCTAGGCCAGGGCTTGGGGATCTTGATGTAATGTAAACAGATGATGGAGAGAAAGCAGAACTACTCAGTTTTGTTTTGGTTTTAATTGTGCTTCTGTCTTTATCCAGGAGAATAATCTCCAAACTGGAAAAGACAAGACAGACCTCACAAAGATGGAATTAAATAAAGCCCAAGATGAATAAGAAGCAGCAAAAACTTGCATTTGTGATCACAGACTAGTCAACATAGTTGGTGAGAAATCAGAACTGGAGAGGAGGCATAAGAGAGGACAAAGAAATAGAATCATAGTGTCATACAGGGAGGGTTCAGTCAATGTATGTCACTGCCAAAAACCCAGAGCAAGGTACAAATGGATTGTGGACATTTTTGAAGGCAGGGTGTGCACTTGGAGCCTCCAGTCAGTCAGCAAGAGTAAGTCTCAACAAATGGTTCCATTTTATACATTTACAACATCAGTTTGGACATGTCAGACATAGTTCATGTTGAGTAAATCTTTTGAGGGTCTTATAAATTTCATATGATTCAGAATTTTCTAGAAGAATGGGGAACCTATTGCAAATGAGAAATTACCCTATTTGGGGGTGGGGTCCTAATATTTGCCTGGGAAGACACAGTATCAGTGAAGGGGTACGTCATACTGCAATAACAATATAACCCCAACACTCAGCGTCTTAAACAATAAGGCTCAGTTCTCACTCCTGTGAAGTTCACGGCGTATCCTAGAGATTCTCCTTCTTCTCGTTCTGAGACCCAGCCTGATGGAGCAGCCCCATCTGGAGCTTTGCTGGCTGCTGCAGCAGGAGAAAAGAGAGCATGGTGAGCCAGGATCGACTCTGAAATCTGTCACCCTAGAGTGACAAAGCAAGCCTCACAGCCAAACTTAACTTCAAAGGCAGTGGGGAAGCACAATCCTACTGTGCACTGGGAGGATGACGACCCAGGAATATCTGGTGACTAGCACTCCTAACCTCCACAGACGATCTTTAGTCCTCTTGTCCAGCAATGTCAGCTGATCCAAGCAGACTTTGGATAAGGAGTACCGGCAGTTGGGTAGGGATCCAGCACTTTGGAATCTAAGAGCCTACAGGTTTCCCTCCCCTCCTGATGAGGGTCCCAGGAGAAGGAGCAGCAAGTCAGAGGCATGGCTAGACTAGCCCATGACTGGGGATAAAGAGAGAGGGAAGCAAATGCCAGAAAGTTGCTGGTTCCACCCATCCTCCACACCTGTCCTTCCTCAACTCACTCCCGCTTCTTTGCACTTCCCATTCTCCTCTTTCCCAGCCCTCGGGATGTAAGGCCCTGAAATGATGTGTTCTCTGTCTTTACTTAGTGTTGCCTTTATCAATCTCTAGGCCTCAAAAAGCACCATAAACAAAAACAACCTAAAAACTCAACAGCTGATGGGAATTTAAATATTTGCTAGTATAACCATATGAATGGAACATTATAGCTATTTAAAGTGACATTATAAACGACCATTTATTGACAACAAAATACACCGTGACTTATCATCTTTAAAAAAGTAAGCTGTGACAAAATCCAATACCCATTTGTGATTTTTTAAAACTGTCATTAAACCAGAAATCGCAGGGAACTTCTTCAACCTGATAGAGTATCTACAAAAAACCTTCAGCCCAATAATCCAGAAATCCCTTTACATTCTCAGTTTTTTTGTGTGATTACTGCTTTTTTTCATTCTATTATAATTACTTGTTGAAAAAATTGTTTACTCTTGGAAGACAAGGACAAAGATTTCATATATTTATACTCTTCACTTTCAACCAACATGTTGTAACTACTTAATAAACATTTTTAAACACTAAGGAAAATGCAAACAATGCAAAAAATAAAAACCACACACAGAAAATGGGAAGATAACACTAAGACGGGCTTGTCTCTGTCTGATTCAATCATGGTTGCTTTTTCTTTTGCCTCTCTGTATTTTATCACTGTTTTAAAATAAACATGTACAATTGAAATGAGTTACTTTAAACTAAAATTAACAAATTAAAATTCAGAGACAAATAATCAAACTAGGAAAAATAAATGTAATATATGTGATTGACAAAGAGTTAGTGCCCTTGAAGTATAAAGATGAGTTCTTAAAAATCAAAAAGAAATCTTTCCTCTTCTTCTCCTTTTCCTTCCCTTCCCCCAACCCTCAACAATTTGGTCCTAAAGTCATTAGGTGGGGCGAACCAGGCAGGCAGGCCTCCCAGTCGTGGAGGTGGGTGGGTGCACACATACTTTTAAAGTACCAGACATGTAGAATGACAGCAAATTCAGGATAGCAGTCTCCTCTGGGAGGGTAGGAATGTGGTAGGGAGGGAGAGGACTTCAGGGAGGGCTCCTAAGATGCTTCAAGGACATTTATGAGGTTAATGATGTTCTTTTCTTTTTTAATCTGAAGCAAATATGATAAAATGTAAAAAACTGGCAGAGCTGGGAAGTGGACAAGGGGTGTTTGTAATGCTGATGCTAAAAATACTTCATTTAAAAAATACTAAAAAGAGAGGAGGGAAGAATGGAAGGGAGGAAGGTAGGAAAAAAATAAATGAATGAGACACCTTCCTCCCTTGGTTTCAGGAAGGGTAAGCGTCCTGCCTAAGGTCACACAGCCTATAATGGAAGATGCTGGTGGCCTCCCTGCCAGCCCAGTGCTGAGTCCATTGCATTCTGCGGGTCTATCAGCCCCACTGGAGGCAGCCCCTCTGAGGACACCGCCTGGTTTGATCATGTTTAAGGTTTAAAGCTAAGAACTTTTAGAACTTTTACAGGCTGTTCCCACTTGGGCTCCTGGGGTAGCATGACATCCAGGGGAAGCTAGTGTCTGAAGGATACTAAGGAACATCCTCCCAGGACAGGGAAGCTCAGTGGTGCAGGGGCTTGGGGGTCCTTCCTCCTTCCCCTTCTTCCCTGAACACCCTCCTATCAGCTGACGCCCTGGGACCCAGAAATAGCAGGCTGTGACTCTGCAAGGCCCACTGCGGGGGGTCAGCTAGGAACAAACTCTGATCCTTTCTCTGCTCACTCAGAGAAGGGCTGATGATGGGGTTGTGGGGGAGGGTCACTGGGCCTCTTCTCTTCCATCAAGACTCTGGAAGCTGCTGCTTTCAGAAACACGAAGAATGCCCAGAAAGACCCATGTCCCTCCTTTCCTCCCTGCCTCCACTCTTGCCTGCAGCTACACACAGCACACCCTGCCCCTCCCTCTGTCATTCCAAAGTCTCCCAAGCTCTCAGAGGCCGCTGATAATCCCTCCTGTTTGCTGGGGATTGGTGCTTTGGGGATGAGTTCAACCAAGAGCCCAGTAACCTCCTGAAGATATCAGCACAGTCATCGTCCCATTTTCCCCGGAGGCTTGGGAGAGGCAGCTCTGAAGGCCTCGGACTCTGCAGCCTGGTAGGACCGGGTTCCATTCTCATGCCCTCACCTCCCTGAGCCTCAGGGTCCACATCCGGAAGTGCTGGGGAAGTGCCAGACTTCTCTGAGGGGCATCTGGAGGCCCAGGTTGATCTCCTGCCCGTGTTTCTCAACAGGGGCCCCTCGACCAGTTGGGCAGTTTCTGTCCTTAATTGTCTAGGATTCTCCTGTTTATTATGAGATATTTAATACTCCTGACCCCGGTCCCCTCGGTGCCCCCAGCCACCGGCACGACCCAGATGTGCCAGGCATGTCTAAGTGTTCCCTTCAGAGGGGGGACGCTGAAGTCCGTGAAGGCAAAGGCCAGGTCTTTGTGTCGCTAAAGCCAGGTGCCCAGTAGGGGCTCAACATGACTTTGCGCCTTCCACGTACTTTTGTTTTTAATTTAAAAAGTCCCCTCTGGGGCAGCTCCGTGGTTAGGAGGCCCTCACAGCAAAGGTGTCCATGGTTCCCGCCCAGGCTGCTGCCAGGCTGCCAGCTGCCCGGGGGCAGACAGACTGCCACCACCTCATAAGTCCCGGAGCTCGGCTCAGCGGGGCTTGGCAGGGTGAGGTTTTGGGTGGGGGGGGCTGCCAGAACCAAGGGGACACCACAGACCCTTTAGGGCAGAGTGACATGACACTGGCGGCCAGGCTGGCCTGACTCCAGGCCTCCATGGTCTGACCTCCCGGCCCCGCAGCCCGCACACGCCAGGTTTGTCGCCTCTGCCCGGAGAGCGCTGATGGTCCCCTCCACCCTACGGGCCACGGTCCCCTTGGGGGCATGCCAGCCTCCGAGAATGCACTTTGCTCAGGCCGCTGGGGACAACGCCTCCCCCCGAGCCTGGTTCCTCACCTGTAAGTCGGAACCCTGGCCCTCATGCTGACATCACGCAGTGTATTTGGGGAGCTGGGGTGCTGCCACTTAGTGTTCGCCCCCCTCCCTTCCTGCCAAGAGGCAGCCGGGGCATCAGAAAGCCCTGCCATGCGAGGCCAGCTCAGGCATTTTACTAGCCAGGGGGCTGTGGGTGAGTCACTTCTCCTGGAGCCTCCACTTAGTCATCAGATAAACAGGACAACTACTGCTGACCTCCCTACCTCCCTGCCTCCCAGGAGCCACGGACACAATCCAATGAGCTCATGGCTAGACATTTTTTTGCCAACTCCCAAGCCAGCACACCCTCCCCTCTTATCTGCACCCCACCCTTGGGCTGGGACAGGAATATGATGGCCCAGGAGGTGAGCAGTGCCTTCTGATCCACTCCTGGTCTGTCCCCTGTAGACAGCTCCCTGGCTTCCAGTGACTCTCAGGGACTTTGGAATTGAGCATGTTCTCAATCATTTAATTTCCTTCAACAAGAGGCCTTTTTTCTATGCTACGCAAAAAAAAAAAAAAAAAAAAAAAAATTGTTTTTTTTCACTTTGTCATTTTGGGCATTTTCTCCCTTTTCTGCGTTTTCTTTTTGTGAAGCTAGGAGACACCTTGGCAGAGATACCACCCCTTCCCGTGCCCAGCCAGGCTCGTCAGCAGGGTAGACGGATTACAGGCCAGCGACCACTGGACTGACAGGAGCAAATGGCACTGGTGAGGGAGGGTCCTTCTCTGCAAGAAGGAAAGAGGATTTTTTTTCAGTTCACTTTATTAGGAACAACTCTCTAAGCCAATTGGGTAACACACCCCTGGAACACATAGCCTAACCCTGCAGAACTGGTGGCCCTGGCCCTGCCCCCTCAACCTGCCAGTCTCCGAGTCCCTCCTTGTCCAGAGGCCGTGTGCAGGTAGGTAGCCTCCCAGACAAAAATTGCTCCTTCCAAAAGGGATTTAAAGCCAGAAGTATCTGTACCTCCTTCCCTTTCAAAAAAACAAAACAAAACAAAAAGGCTGCAGCCAAAAGCAGGACAGCTTTAACTTACGTGGCTTCATCCTACAGTGTTGTCTTTACAGCTCACTGCTCCCGGGTCCTGAACCTCAACGGGACCCTGAGCCATCGCCAGGCCTCTCTTCTCAGAGGTCTGACTCACATGCCACCAGAAAGCAGGCCCTTTGTCCCCTAAAATCCTATGATACCTTGCGTTGCTGTCTGCAGACTTCTGTATGTTTATCAGGACCCTTTCCTCATCCATGCCACCTTCCTGTAACTGTGAGCTCCTACAGGGCGGGGACAGTCCTGCTTCTTGTCGTAGCCCCACAATACCAGTACAAAGATGTCCCCCAAGTGAATGGCCAGATGGGTCAGGTTCCATCTGCCTTCCCCTGGACTTAATCACCACCTCGCAGCTGGGTCAGGATGGAAGGGTCCGTAAGAACAAGTTTCAAGTCTCACCCCCACTTACTCCTCTTACTGATGCGCTCTCCAGCATCTAGCACAGCGCTCGGCAGAGTAGGTCCTCAAATGCCCAAATGCTTGTTGGATTAATGCGTAACAGAACTGAACATGTACCTGCACGGGACTGCGCTGGCCTGCACTTCTTGGGAGCCCTCTAGGGAGGCAGGCCAGCTCCGCCTCACCAATGACAGATGTTGCATCCTACAGACACAAGTACTGGATAAACAGTCATCAGCTTGAGGTCCTCGGGCTCCTCATACTTACTTATATGTTTCTTTAGATCCCAAACAGGGGACCCTGCATGCTTAATAAAATCCCCTGGGACTGCAAGGGATAATATTCAGGCTCTTTGCTTCCTCTGTGTGATGTCTGCCCGCTGCCCCCGAGCAGTGAGCCCTGTATCCACCTGCCCATGGAGAAAGTGATGATGAGGTTCTTCATGTTAGGTGCGCCCTGGGCCAGGGGAATCAAGAAGAACTCCTTGCTCCCCACAATGCCTTGCTCGCAAGCTTATTGTCTTCCTAAGGGTTCAAGTAAAATGTACCTGGACGATGTTGCACAGTGACCATTGTTCTAGTAGATATTGCCCGTCCCCTGAAAGTGGGACATTCTCCATGGTTGAGAAACCTCACCACAGCAAGATGCAGAGGCACGGACATACTTATGGAAAAAATTGTATATATAATAAAATGGTACTTATAAATATGTGTATAGTGTATATTTATATAGTCAGCCCTCATTATTCACAGAGTTCGTATTTTCAAATGTGCCCACTTGCTAAAAGCTGTTTCTAACCCTCAAATCGATATTTGTGGTGCTTTCGCGGTCTCCCGTGGCCATGCCAGGAGAGGCGGAAAATTCGAGCCGCCCAGCACACACATTCCTGGCTGAGGTTAAACAAGGTGACGCTCTGACTTCTTGTTTCAACTCTTAGACTGGAAACAAGCGTCCTTTTCACAGTCTATTTAGTAACAGGCTTTCTGCATTTTTGTGCTTTTGGGGGTGATTTCACTATTTAAAATGGTCCCTGAGTGTGGTGCCGAAGTGCTGTCCCGTGTCCCCAAGTGTGAGGCTGTGATGTGCCCACGGATGAAATACATGTGCTAGATGAGCTCCAGTCAGGCATCAGTTACACTGCCGTTGGCCGTGAGCCCAGGGTTAGTGAATCAACCATATATATTAAATAAGGTGTCTTTAAACAGAAACACACATAAAACAAGATTATGTATTGATGTGTTAACTCAAATGTTGTGACCAGAGGCTTGCAGGCACTTGAGTCTGTATTCCCCTTGGAGAAGTGGTTCAGTATTTGTTAATTCAGTATTCAGTGACTTCGTAGGGCGTAACGACCACAAATAGAAAATGCTAAAAACCCAAGATATAGATATACTTCATCTAGGAGACATTTGGCCACCCAGCACCTGAATCCCCTTCTATAATTTGGGGAATTACCCCCTTGTGGAACCCACCTCCCACTCTAGAGCTAGGACACCGGCATGTGACGCAGCCTCTGCCAACTGGACCCACTGGCCCAGAGTCTGAATTAGAGCGAGAGCTGCAGGAAGAAAGGAGCTTGAGAAATGATCTGAAGAGTCTCTGGCAGAGGAGGTGGTGGGGCAGCAGCATCAGGGCCATCGTCCAGGGGCCAACGATAGCAGGGTTGGTGGTACAAGGCATGGTGCCCATGGTGCCCCACACCTTGTTCCAAGGGTGCCACTGGGCACGAGAGCCTGGCTTCCCAATTCCATGATTATTCTGGATGTGACCCAATATCTTCTTAATAAAGTCCTTTTCTGTTTCTTTTTTTTGTAACCAAGAAGCTAGTACGTGTGTATTTAGCTGTTGTGTGTGTGCTTACAAGTGAATGAATGAATCTAGGAGAAGCAGTGAAGGAAGCTTCCTGGAGGAGGAGACCACTGGGCTGGGTCTGGTAGGATGGCTGAGGGTTGCCAGGGGAACAAGGAGGAAGGAGCGCTGCAGACAGTGTGGACAGCACATGTGAAGGCATGGAGTGGACGAGAGCAGGGCACACTCAGGACGTTGTGAGGCATTCAGTGAGGCTGGAGCGAGGGGCCCGTGGAAGGTGAAGGCGGACATGGAGTGGTTACAAGGTGGTGGGCGAGCGGTAGGACTGACGCTCACATCCTTTCCCATGGTTCCTTGAGAACCCTAACCCACACTCTCATCCACACCAGCACAACCTGCCTTCACCAGCCCAGATCAGCCTAATACAGTCAAGCCAAACAGATTTGTTCTTGAGGGTGGAGAAAGACACTTCACTTCCCACCAGGCCAAGGAGAAGGGGTATTTTTTTATGACAAGTTCTCAAAGCATATCTGAGTTCTACCATGGACACTGAATGACAATGTGACTGACTCAAAGGCTTTCTTAGTCTCCTTGGGCTGCTATAACAAAATATCACACTGGGTGGCTTAAATAAAACAGAAATTTATACTAGTCCTGAAGGCTGAGAGTCCAAGATCGAGGTGCATGGTCGGGTCCTGGTGAGGGCTCTCTTCCTGGCTTGTAGGCGGCTGCCTTCTTACTATGTCCTCACATGGCAGGGAGAGAGAGAGATCTCTCTTTCCCTTCTTATAAGGTCACAGTCCTGTGGGATTAGGGCCCTACCCTAAATAGGACCTTATTTATCCTTAATTATCTCCTAAAGACCCTAACTATCTCCAGGCACAGTCACAATGGAGGTCAGGGATTCAACATATGGAGAAGGACACAATTCAGTCCATAGCACTGACTTACAAGGAGCTTCCTTCAGTGGTACAGAGCCTGTGCTGGGAGCCCTGATACCAGGATTCTCACCCCAGCCTGCCCTTCACTGTCAGTGTGGCTTTGGCCAGGTTATGCACCCTCCCTGGCATTATCTGGAAAAAGAGAAGCTCAGGTTCTCTCACTTAGATTCTATGAGAGTCCCTGGGCTCCTTGCCTGGGGTTGGGGTGGAGAGACTCTTTCCCAGTCCCGAGAGTCCCTCCAGGAAAGGTCGGGTCAGGAAGAGTTTGGCTCTTTTCTTTCCAGCTCTTCTAATGAATGCGCTTGGCACAGGGACCGTCTGTTGCCATGGTGAGAGCTTCCTGTGGTGCTGGGCCTGGGAGACCCACTGCAAGGACTGCACTGTGCTCTGGGGGGGCTGTTGAGAGCAGGGGGTAGGAGGAGGTATCAATGGAAGAGGACCAGAATCAACAGATATTTCTAGCAGCATTGGCTGAAAGTGGAATTTGGGGAAACAAAGGGATTTTGTAGTTCATCAGACCTCACCAACTCCACTGCTTCCAATTCATGGCTTTTGTTCCCTGTGACTTGACCACGAGTAAGGGATCATTTCTTTTCTGCAAAAGTTGGCTCTTCTAGGCTGGAAGTGCATCAAGAATCAATTGGGAGGAGGAATGAATGTGAACAGTGTGGTTAGGTCCTCGCTACTCAAAGTGTGGTCCTCGACCAGCAACGCTGCTGCACCACCTCGGGGGCTATTGGAATGCAGAGTCCTGGGCCCCCACTTCAGCCCCACTGAACCAGAATCTGCATTTTAGCAAGCTCCCCAGGGATGTATGTGCACATTAAATTCCAGAAGCCCTGGGGTATTGAAAAGAATGCCAGTCTAGAAGCTATCAGACCTGGCCCCAGGACCAGCTTTGCACTCTGCTGTGTGGCTTTAGGCAAGACACTGTTGGCTCTCTGGGATCCAATTTCTGTAAAACGAAGAGATAAAAATAAGTTTTTCTAAGGCACCATTATCTTCCACTGAGGAGCTTAGCTTGGAACAGATTAATGTGTCCAGGAGGTCTTACCTGGCTTTGGAAACCGGTCATCCCAATTGCATTGCCCCAGCCAATGTGCATGAATCTGGGGTTTTCTGAGCCCCTAAGGGGGACAAAGGCAACCAATGGTCTCTTGGAAAGTGAGAAAGGATAAGTGTTCATGGACCTCTGGTGTGATGAAACTGGGAAGTCAATATATCCAGTCAAAAGAAAACAGGACTTGAATTTTTTTTTTTTTTTTTTTTTTTTTGTGAGGTGGAAGGAAGCTGTCCCATGTGGACTGGACTCAGTTTGCATCTCAGGTCCCAATACAGTTAGTTTAATACGGTGCTTCTTGAGTGTGAGTGTGCATCAGAATCACCTGGAAGGCTGGTTAGAACACAGCCTGCCAGGTGCCACCCAGTACTTCTGGCTCAGGTAGGGCCAAGAATATGCACTTCTAACCCAGGTGATATGGATGCTGCTGGTCTGGGATCACACTTTGAGGATTATTGGCTCAGTGCTTTGAGATCCATTGTCTCTGTGGAGAAAGGATTAATATTAAGTCCATTTTACAGATGAGAACCATATGAATCTAGCTGGTTGGCAGGAAGGCAGACCGTCAGTTGTATAGGAAACTGAGATGGTTCTAGTACCAATTCCAATATGTGTGTGTGTCTGGGGGGAGGTGGGGGGGAGGTTCCTCCAAACCACCAAGCAATTCTCCAACACCAGGTGAGTGTCCTATAATTCAGCGCAATTCTGACACTATCTATCTGGAGATTCAACAGGTTAAGGGCTAAGTTATACAAGACTGCTGGCCCCCTCCCACCCCTGACTCCCCACTTCAGATGCCAATGGCAAGCCCAGTTTACCACCTGTGCCTCTGACCAACTGGCTATAGATTGGAGGTTCCAATGCTCCCCTCCTGTGTAACACGATAAAACAATCAGTCCATCCTGCCTGAGCCTGCATTCCTGAAACTTCTCCTTAGTCCTGCACATAGATGTGCTATCATTAAAAAGAATCTAACCTGGAGCCTAGGAATTGCTGAAACAACCTCCCTGCTCGAAACTACCTCCCCAAGGAGATAAGGAAGGTATGTACAAAATACTGTTTATCAAAAGGTTTATGGGAACATTGTGACTGGGACCACAGCAACAGGAGTTGTTGACCAAAAGCAAAGAAGTTTCACCGCCCACGTTGGATGGTTTCTGGCGTCTAGATGTCTGGTCATCAGTCACCTCCTGACCTAAAAGCCCTCCGGTCTCCCACTTCCCGACATAAAAGAAGCCAGAATTCTGTACATTCTCAAGATGGTTCTGTAGGATGCTGGTCCGCCATCTTCTCAGCTTGCTAGCTTTCCAAATAAAGTCACTGTCCTTGCCTCAGCTCCTCGTCACTCAAGCTATTGGCTGTTATGCAGAGAGCCGTACAAGCTTTCATTCGGTTACACTTCAGTTTGGTTAATTTGCTTGAGTCGCTCATAGAACTCACACATTTTACTTACTAGATTGCCAGTTATCTTCCATAAAAGAAGATAACTCAGGAACAGCCAGGTGGAAGAGATGCACACAGGGCAAGGCATGAGGAAGTGATGCAGAGCTTTCATGTCACTGTCCCCCAAATTTCCACGTGTTCACCAAACCAGAAGCTCTCCAAACCCCAACTTTTTGGGGTTTTGTAGAGGTTTCATTACAACAAGCATGATTCACTAAATCATTGGTCATTGAAACTTATCTAACCTTCAGCCCTTTTCCCCCTCACCCCTCCCTCCCCAAGTCAGGTGGGTAGGACCGAAAGTTTCAACCCTCTAATTACCTGGTTGGTGCTCTTGACAACTAGCCCCCATCCTTAGGTAAAGTCTAAAAGTCACCTCATTAACATAACAAGACAGCTTCATGGCTCTTACCACTTAAAACATTTCAAGTGTTTTAGGAGCTCTATACCAGAAAATAAGAGCAAAACCAAATATATATTTCTTATTGTAAATCAAAATATCACAGAAGGCAGAGGCAGAAATATGGGAAATGTTAGCACATAAGGTTGGGCTGCTGTTCTTATTCAGAAGTTAGTAAGGGAGGTTAGCCAGGTGAGCGGGTCTCACCCTGGAGTAGCAAGGGTCAGGGCAGGTACTGAGCTAGGTCAGCATCCAGGCATGGAAACTGGAATGCCCAGGGGGCTCAGTTCCAGGAAAAAGGCAGGTGCTGTGACTCAGGGATCTGGCAGCTAGAATGAGCAGGTGCTAAGACTCCTGAGCCACAAGGATGTCCCTGTAGGTCCCCCTGACTAGGCTGAGACTGCAGGTGGGAAGCACTGAGAAGCCAGGCAGCCCGTGCCTTCAGGTCCCTGAAAACTAGGAGCCAAGCATGGGGTGGGATTCCAGAAATGATAAAGCCCAGATGTGCTCAGCACAGGTTTGGGTTGATGTCACCCCTAGGCTCAGTCACTGGGGAAAGCCGAAGTTAGCTCCCCTGTTCAGGAATAGGTTTTCCCTTTGTTGTCCCCCGAAAGGGTAGAAGCCAATGAATTCTAATAAGAGCTGAGAACTGGGATTACTCACCTGGAAAGGCCAGAAAACCTGTGTTGAGCCAGGTTAATATGGAGGTGGGGTAGGGAGGCATTTCTTAGTGTCTGGGGCCCAGAAGGAGAGCCACACAGTGGGCAGCTTTCTGACCCTCAGTCCTTTTTTACCCTCCCAGATAGAAGCGGGACCACAAACCTTCGAGAACTGTAAGACCCTTAGAGACCATCTCGCTGACTCCTCATTTTAAAGCTGTAATCAATATGTTTGGAATTGCTGCTCTGTTGCAACCTCTCTTTTAGGAGTTGCCCTCCTTTCCCTTAGCTTCTGCTGAAAGGGCAGCCCTAGGCAGCCATATTTGTACCATGTGATCTGCCACTTTTTTCCACTCATATACGATTGGAGGAGAGCCTGTCACCTGACCCAAGGGGAGCCAATCTATTGGCTTGCCAATGACCAATCAGAGGCAACTGTTCTCCAAAATAAAAATTTAGAGAGTCAGGCATTGTCGAGGACTGGAGCTGGAAAGGCTTGGAGTGGCCATGCTGGGCCATTTTTTAGCAAGGTGATTGAGAGAGAGAAGAAAGGGGAAAAAATCAGCACCTCCTCTTAGGTATCTCACAGGTGCCCCAAAGCTATTATGTCAAGAACCAAACTCTGTCCCGATCAGTCTGATTCTCATCCCACCGTCACTAGGCTCAGTGAAAGTCTCCACCACCCATTCAGTGAAGGAAGCCAGAAACCTTGGAGTCAAAGTTGTCACCTCCTTCCCCTCATTCACAACATCCAGTCAATCATCGCGTCTTGTTTTTACTTCCTTAATCTCTCTCAAGCTCTGCTTCTCTTCCTCTCCCTTGGGTCTCTCCTAGTCAGGACAGCATTGTCACATGCCTGGAATTCTGCAATGGCCTCCGCAATCCGCTTTTGGGTCTCTCCACTCCATTCTCCCTCTACTGATCTTTGAAACGTGTAAATTAATCATGTCATTCTCCTGCCACAGAGGGCACAAGCCCCATGGGATCTGCCCTGCCTATCTTCACCTCTCATGCATCTCACCTCCCTGTCCTTTGTACCCCAGCCACACTTAAGACCTCTCATCCAGAATGTCCTTCTCTCCTCCACCTACTGTCTGAAAATGGTCCCCCTACTGAGTAAGCAAGGAGAGATGGAGAGAGAACTCGAGCCCTGCATCACCCTGTACCTGCAGCTAGTCCTCAGCCTGCATGCACCCCTCTGCCTCGATCCAGTGTGAACTGGGTTTTCTGTCATTCCCAATGCAAAGTCCTAACTGGCCTGGTTTGCCTCCTCACCTCTGCGGTCCTGGAGTTGAGGCTTCTGCCTTATACTTTTCCATATCTCCAGTGTTTTGAAGAAGACCTGGCATTTAGCACTCAAATGTCCACTGAACAATGAACCTAAGTAGTCATGCTGGAGATGGTATTGTAGACAGAAGAGCCAGGCAGAAGCAGCGGGAGGCAGGGAAAGAGGAGGAGCACTCTGCCTGCTCCACGTGAGCCAGCCGAGGAGAAACATCCCAGGATTGAAGGCCTGAGACTCCTCCAGGGACTGAGCTCGACTTCTTCAGTTATCCTCTCTTAAAGGCCTCCCAGTCCCTTCCCTGCCTCCAGAGAGGACTGTACTTCAACTATCCATCTTCTTACAAATCGCCAGGCTAATGGCTAAACAGACAGGGTAGAAGCATCTCAATTTAGTAGATTTAAAAACAAAAAACAAAATTTTAAAAAATCCCACTGAAGTCAGAATGAGAAAACCAGGGTCCAAGCCCTGACTCTTAACTCTTCCCAGCTCGGGGATCCTTGGGCAAGTCACCAAAGCTCTCTGTTCTCAGCTTCCCATCTGTAAATTCAGAGTAATGGGGCCTGAATCTCCCTCTGCCCAGGACGGACTTGAGATGTTGTACATGAATGTGAGTTCTAAATGCTATGCTATCATTCCTGATATCATGTCCTTATATGGTAATAATGGTAGTTTTAAAAAATATTGTGAAGTAGAGATCTATGCTGTTTATACTAATAAAAAATATGTGTATGTCAATTTATGACATTCAAACTGAGCAGGTAACATAATGGAGTTGACTGCTTAGTAGAGTCTTCTCCCTTCAAAATCACTTAAGTAACTAATCATTCAAGAGTATTCCTGTATCGTGTTTCAAAACTTGAATATCTTTATAGATTGCCTGAAAGTTCCTTCCAAGGTTTAACCTAAATCTCACCAATTTAAATAGTTCTTTTCTGTATTGACTTGTACCTATAATACAGACAAAAAAAACCAAGCTAGAAACCAGCGAGGGGCAAAATAAACAGAAAAAGTAAAATTTTGTGAGCTGGTCAATGTCTTTCTCTCCTGCCATGGCCCACTGTCATCTTCAACACCAAACTGCAGGGACCCCCGACCTGCCCGGGCACCAGGACACAAGTGTTACCAAGACAAAGGCCTCCCCTGGAGCACCTCCCTGGTTCTGTTAGGGTCACTTCTACTCACAGTCACGTGAGGGTGTACACTTCAGTGGGAAGGAAAGTGAAGATTCGTGAGGATGAGTATATAGATGAGAAAGAGATGCCATTTTCATCTAGCAAAGTAACGAAAAGTGGAAAAGCCATAACATTTCATGGTGGTGATGGGGTAGGTAGGTGCTGTATCCACACATTGCTGGTGGGAGTGCAGACTGCACCGGATTAGGGGGAAAGCAATTATGTGGTATCTACTAAGAGCCTAAAAGGTTCATAAGTTTTTATTCTCACCCGAGGTTATATTTATTGATTTGAGAGAGAGAGAAAGGGGAAAGGAGGGAGGGAGGGATGGACAGAGGAAAAGAGAGAAAGGGAGAGAGAAATATCCATCATTGCCTCCTATACGTGCTTCAGCAGGGAATTTGACCCGTGACCTTTTGGTCTACAGGATGGCACTCCAACCAACTGAACCTCCCGGCCAGGGTTAAAAATGTTCATAATTTTGACCCAGTAGTCCCACACTTCAGGACCTACACTGTATTAAAAATAAAAAAAAAAAAAAAGCTTATTCCAGAGAAATTTGTGAACAGAAAGCTTTTCACAGCAGTGGTATTTATAATGATTTTCCTTTATCTCTAGGTTTTCAGGACTTCTTTGTATGTTTCTGTGTTTTCTACGCACACATGGCCCATAACTGTATCAGGCTTGTCACTGGCTGTGTCACGGCTCCTCCTCTTTCTAGGGGCCTGCAGTCCCAGCCTTAGTTGGGGCTGTGTTTCTGCTACAGACCAAACCAAACCTCAGGGGTCAGAGGTCAGAGGGGAAGGGTGAGTCTAGGTCCTGCATGAACCCCAGGAAAAGACAAGGCTGCAGGTAAAAATGGAAAGAGCTATTTCACCAAGACCTTTGAATGATGTTGGTGTAAAAAGCTATTCCACTCAGACCTTGTATTCTTAGACTTGCATCTCAGTATTCCACAAAATACAAAACGAGCCCTTCTTCTCACGTCTGCTAGAGCTCAGGTTGCTTCTGCCCTAGCAGGTGGCTCAACTATGGGCCCCAGGCCCCTCCACCCCTGCCCTGGAGGCCTCAGGTGTCTGATACAATGAGCACCTTGAGAAATTCTGTTGAGACTTTCAGAAAGAAAGAGGAGAGGCTGGAGGCCGTGCAGGTGTATGTGAAAACCAGAGGAATACTGTTTATTACTCACCAAGTGACAGTCACGGGGAAGGCACCAGTAATACATCTAAAACTCCAGGAGTTTTACTGCCTGCAAAGCACTTTTATGACCATCATTTTATTGGATCCTCAAAACAAGGAGTTCTTCAGAAAACCGAGGCTCAGAGGCCTCCTTCCTTACCCAAGACCATCCTTGGGGTCACTGTCACAGCCTAGCATCTCTGGCTCATTTTGATACATTCCAGGGGGGACTTTATTCTGGACTTAACCTCAGGGGAGAGGCTCAGGCAGATGCTGGAACCTCTGCACAGGCCTGGCTGTGGAGAGAAAGGAACTCTTTTAGAGCCTCTAGGCTCCAAGACTGGTGCATTGTCTTCTTTAAATCTCACAACAGACACTTAAATGGCACTTACTACTGTCACTCACAGCTCTGAGTGCTTTGCAAATAGGAACTCCTCCAACCCTCCAACGTTGCTATGCAGTGACTACTGCAAATATGATCACTATGTTACAGATGAGGAAACCGAGGCATGGGGAAGTTAAGTAAATTGCCCTGATCACACAGTTCACAAGAGGTGAAGCCAGGATTGAAAGCTGGCAGTCTACCTCCAGAGTCCAAGCTCTGAAATATTATTATTTCAGTTTTACAGATGAGGAAACCGAGGCTCAGAGAACTTGTCAACTCATTCTAGGTCTCCCTAGGAAATAACAAGAGCCATGACTCAAATTCAGAACTTTCTGCATCTCAACCAGGGGGCTTCGTGTGTCCTCTTTTAGGGGACCATGAATAAGGCTACCTGCTTTCTCTTCCCCTTGCCCACCAGTTCCTGCTCCTCCCACCTTGTCTCAGTACCTCCTAATGCCTGCTTATCTGCAGAATAGTCTCCCTTTGCCTACTTTACCCCTCAGGAGGCACAGAGGACAAAAAAGCCCCTGGTACTGGGACCAGACCTTCCAGAAACCATCCAGGGTGCATTTCTAGGGCTTGATGAGAAAAGAGTCCAACAGGGCCTGGAATGTGCTTCCAAGACAGGCCCTTAAACATTCCCTTCTTGCCCTGATTTAAAGAGCCTCAGATGGGCCAATGATCCTCCCCTAGAGCCCATACCCTTGCTCTCTCTCGTGGGAGGGAAAGGTAGGAGCAGAATGTCAGGTTTGGCCGACCAGGAATGGAGGTGAGATGGGAGACTGATGTACCGTGTGTCAAGCGTGAGATATTTTACAGATACAATCCATGAGGTCAATTTTATCATTATCACTTTCTAGATGAGGAAACTGGAGCTCTGGAGTAACTTTCCCAAGTTTCTCCTTCCAGTAAAGGTAGAGAAACTCCTACTGGACCACAAGTAACAACCATGAACTCTGGGGAAAGATTCAAAAAAATTTTAAACTGCCTAAAAGCACTGGAAAGCAACCAGAAGTAGACAAAAACTGCAAAGGGCCTAGTGACAAGCACATTGGAGATGACAGAAAGAAGAGTCAGTGAACCTGAAAACAAATCAATAGAAAGTATCTAATATGAAGAACAAAAAAATTGAAGAAAAAGAGAATAGAGCCTCAGCAACTTGTGGGAAAATATCAAAAGGTCTCACACATGCATAATTGCAGTCTGTGAAGAAAAGGAGAGCGATAATAGGGTAGAAAAAATGTTTGAAGAAATAATGGCTGAAATTTCCCCACATTTGGTGAAAAACCAATTTATATATGCAAGAATCTCTGTGAACCTTCCAAACAAAGTAAATACAAAATACATACCTGGATATAAAATTAAACTACCAAAAACCAAACACAAAGAGAACACTTTGAAAACAGCCAGAGAAAAAACAACAAATTACATACAGTTGAACAACGATATAAATATCACTGACTTATCATCAGAAAAGAAAGGAGGCCAAGAGACAGTAGAACAATATCTTTTAAGTACAGTAATGAGCTGCTTAACAGGGATACGTTCTGAGAAATGTGTTGTTAGGCAGATATATTATTGTGCGAACATGACAGGGTGCACTCACCCTAACCTAGATGGCCCAGCCTACTATACCCCTGTGCGCCACGGTACGGCCTATGGCTCCTAGGCTGCAAGCGTACACCGCACGTTACTGTACAAGACAGCACGAGATTGAATCAAGCACAAGAAAAAAATGATGCAATCACAGACTCTGTAAACACCAGAAACTGTGAGGCTGCTGCTGGCATAACATGGCACACTGTTTACTGCAAACTTTTTTTTAATAAATAGAAAGAGTACCCTCTAAAAAAACAATAAAAAGTATAGTAAATCTGTAAACCAGTAACATAGTTGTTTATTATCATTATCAAGTAGACACACTGCATGTAATTATATGCACTATATTTTTATATGACTGGCAGTGCTGTAGATTTATTTACACCAGCGTCACCACAAAGGCATGGGTCACACATTGTGCTATGACCTTAAGACAGTCACATCACTAAGTGATAGGAACTTTCCAGCTCTATTATAATCTCATGGGACCAGCATCATACATACCATCCATTGTTGACCAAAACATTCTTATGTAGCATGGGACTGTACTGGGGAAGAAGACCCTGTGAACTCAGAATTTTATATCCAGTGAAAATATCTTTCAAAAAGGAAAGTGAAACAAAGACATTATCAGATAAATGAAAACTTAGAGAATTACCAGTCAATCCACCCAAAAGAAATGCTCAAGGATGTTATTCAGATAGAAGGGAAATTATACCAAATAGAAACTCAGATTATCAGGAAGAAATCAAAAACATGAGAAGTGGCAAATTATGAATAAATATATAAGACTATTTCCCTTTACTTTTAAGAAAAAAACATGTATGACTATTTAATTCAACAATTGTAACGGTACATTGTGGGGTTTGTAGTGTGGGTAGGTATGATACATGGACAACTATATCTTGCATAAAGAGTGGGAGGCCTATAGCACTGCAAGGCTTTTATATTTTATAAGGAGTCCAGTAGCTCACCAGCGTGCTGCAGTCAGGAAGTGGCGGAGCAAATATGGCTCATGTCCGAATCCCATCCTCTTTCTTCCACTTCAGGCAAGAAAGGGTAGGGCAAGAGGAGAAAGCAAGACCGGGAAGAGAGTGTGACAGCTTCAAGTAGCCCAGGGGCCCCGCAGCTGCTGAGCCCAGATGATTCCCAGGCCTCAGAGTCTGGCCCAGAAAATGACAGGGCCTGATGTGCCAGGGCAGGGCTGGGGCCTCAGGGAGGGACGAAAGCAAAGGGATGAAAGGGTGCTCTCATCAAAGCCTGAAGTCCGTCCTGTGTCTGAGCAGCCAAGCCTGTGAAAAGAGTTAGGGAGGCGCCCATTGACACAGTGACTCCTGCCCCTGCCCCCTGGCGAGAGCGCGGGCGATTCTCTGTGGACACCACCTGGCCAGCTGTGCAGGCTCTCCAAAGCCTCTGGAGAAGGCCTGGGCAAAGCAGGTGGGCATCTGCACGGAAGTGAGCTGGGGCAGGGCAAGGATGTTTGTTCCTCCAGCACCCAGAACCGACCTCTGAGACTGGAGAGTCTGTCCCCTTGTCCCATTAGCACAGGGTGCCTAGATGGAGCCCCAAGCCTGGATTCTGGGCGCAGAGCCCCAGAAGCAGCCCTTCTTTACCTGCTCAGCAGCACCCGCAGAGCTGGGCGCTGCCCCTTCTCGGTGTCTGAGCTCCTAGATTCTGGTACCCCAACCTCTTCCCTTTTGTTCCCCATACCTTAGAGGTGAGAGCTACTTTCTACAGTTATTTTCTCTGGGTTTCCCTCAGTATTCCCTTGTTTCTTTTTCTGCCCTGTGTAACCAAATCCTCATATTAAGTGTCCTCTGTAGAAACCCTGGTGTGATTTCTGTTGTCCTGACAAAGTCTTGCTATTATGGAAAGTAACAGAGGGGCTTCTCCCAGGAGCCTGCCATGGATTCCAAGAGACAGCAAGCCTTGGAGCAAGCCTCAGTTTCCCCACTTGAAAATAGGGTTGATAACGCAAACCTGATTAGTCAGTCTCTTTGGGTACAGGATACAAAAGAATTTGAACAAGATTAGGCAAAGCGGTGAAATTATTCTGGAAAGTTTCCCAAGTAATAATTATTAAGTACAAAGGGTAAGAAGGCAGGAGTAGAGCTTGCCTCACATGAAACTGGAAGCAGACCTCAGACCCATTCAGGATCTGGGTCTGCTCCTCAGTCTGTGGACCTGATTCTTACCAAAGACCCACCTTCCCAGGTGGTGGAGGAAAATGGCGTCTGGTAGCTACCAGACTCTTGCCCATATGGCCTTGCCTGTCACTGAAAAGAAAGGCTTCTCCTGGATACATCCAGCTCAGTAGTTTCCAGGGGAGGGCTCTGACTGGCCAGGATGAGTCACGGAGGCCTGGAAGCTGGGTCACATGAAGGATGACAGCTATTAGTCAGCTGTGTCATATCCAAATCTTACAAAAACTCAGCCATTTCCATGTTGACTGTTCCCATTTTACAGATAAACAAGGTGAGGCTCAGAGAGGGAGGGGCCTGACCACAGTCATGTGGTTATCTAAGTAACAGTGCTAGATATTATGTCATTAAAAAACAGATTATTAGATGTTCTGCCAGCTTGGCAGAAAGCAGCTGGCTGTGTGTGTGTGGTGGTGGGGTAGTCCTTTAGAAGGTGAGGGGGGAAGGAGGTTACCTTTGTTTCATGCTTACAATGTGCCAGGCACTGGGCAGGTACACATGGGAGAGCCCAGCTTCCTCCAGCGGAGAGGGTTGTGAGGTTGGCCCCATTTGAAAAAGAGAAGAAAATGAGGGTTCAGAGAGGTTCTGTAGTCAACCCCAGGTTCCACAGCGTAGCAGCAGGGCTGGGCTTCCAACCCGAGCCTTGTGGGTTCCCTGCGTTATCCACCACGGTGTCAAAATGCAAAGTTGCCCTGGGAAATATCTTGCTATTGCACAGGCTCAGGATGGGTTGACCTCCCCTGGCTCCGCTTGTTCTGGTCTTGGATGCTGGCAGAGTAGAAGGTGCCTGTAGGGTCATGGCATTTGAAAAAAAAAGTGTTGGGAAGAGTACAGCAAAACTAAAAAGAATGATGAAGGGACAAAAAGGTCCTCTGAGGAAAGGTAAAGATGAATGGGGTTGTTGAGTTGCTAAGAGAGGAGGCACTGAGGGACCGGGGCTAAGGTCAGATTTCACTGGCAAAGGGTGCTGCTGTCGGCCAGAGGGTCCCACACACTTGACACAGCCACTGGCTCACAATCCAAGTGGCTCCACTCTGAATGAGGTGGGCTGGGGCCCGCAGGCAGCCCTAGTGAGAGCAGGTGTCTCCACCCACTGGCCCCCTGGCAAGAGGTCGCATTCAGTCTGTGAGATGCAGGGGATGTGAAATGTCCCACCTGTCCCAGTCGCCCCTCAAACACCTGAACTTGCTTCTCGGTTCATTCCTTCAGGGTAGACATAGGTCAGTACAGAAGCACAAGTACACAAGGCCATCGTCAGCCGCAGTTTGCAGCCTGGCCCCAGTCTGGGCCTTCTGCCAGGTTTTCTGAGGGCCCTGGATTAGTCCCTTTTCCTTTCTGAGCCTCAGTTTCCTCATCTGCCAAGTGAGTATACCAGCAACAGGACTGTGAGAATAAATGGTGGAAATGCAGACACTTTAAAATGCATATGACATTGTACAAATAAGAGGAATGAAGAAGTCAGGTATAACCCAGGTAGAGAAACCAGTGCTGCCAACAGAGGGTGGGAGCTAAGGAAAAGACAAATAATAGGAATGGAGAGTGTCAGGGATCATAAAGCAGGTAGGTCCCTGGAGAGAACATCTCAGCCTGGACACCTCACCTCTGCGGGATCAAGTGCAGACCCTCCTTCTGACCTGGTGACCTGGCCCTGGCACTTCTCCAGCCCTACCTCTGCCTGACCCATCAGTGCCACTAAATTATAGTTTCCTAAATATGTCACTATTGCCTGCCTCCATCTCTTTTCAAAAACTGTTTCCTTTACCTAAAATGCCTGCCTATCCTAATCCCATCCAAACCATGTTCTCCTGGAAAACTCCCACATATCCCTCAAACCCTCAGCCATCTCCTCTGTGAAGTCCTATTTCTTAGCAATGGCCCCTGCCGGCTCCACTCACCCAGGCTGCTCCCCCCCCTTTTCTTTGTACACCGCCCCAGCTAACGCTTTGTCCGAGACAGCTGTGGTTCCCAGCCCTCACCTGTAAATCTGTTACACCAGAATCATCTCAGGTGTTTATTTTAAAATGTTCCAACCCAGCCTCCACCCCCACCCCCACCCCCGGAGTTTGACTCAGAGAGTCTGGGTTGGGTCCAGGTATCAGAGATTTAAGCAGATGCCCCAGATGCTTGTGGTGTTCAGCCAGGTGTCACTGGGGTGTGTCCCTTCAAAGCAGGGCCTTCTGCTCTCCACCAGGACCCGGCTCAGAGCAGTGCTCAGTGAATGTGGAAGTAAGTAGAGAAGGAAGGGTAGGAAGGAGGGAGGAAAAGAGAAAGGAGTGTGAGGACAAAAAAGAGCGTGATCCGGCGACGGGCAGAAAATGCTGCTGTGCTGGGCACTGTGTGTGTGCCGGGCACTGTACTAAGCCCTGCCTGCCCCATGTCACTGAGCAAAGGGAGGCCCCTGCTTTCTCAGAACTTGAGTAACAATGACTGTACATTTTGTAAACCACACCGTATGAGTTTCCTGTGGTTGCTGTGACAAATTACCACAAACAATACAGATGATCTTACTGTTCTGGAAGTCCAAAGTAGAAAATGAGTTTTAGCAGGCTCAGATCAAGGCATGGGACGGAACTGGTTTCCTCTGGAGCCTCCAGGGGAGAATATGTTCCTGACCCAGCGCCTAGAAGCCGCTGGCATTCCTGGGCTTGCGGATGCACCACACTCATCTTTGTTTCTAGTGTCAGGTCACCTTTTCCTCTGTGACCTCTTTTCTCCCTCTTCTGAGGACCCTGTGATTTCATCATTGGGTCCACCTGGATAATCCAGGATACTCTCACACTCCAAGGTCCTTAACTTGATCAACCCTGCACAGTCCATTTACCATGTAAGGTAACATTCACAGGTTCTGGGGACTAGGAGGTGGACATCTTTGGGGGCCGTTATTCTGCCTGCCACGACACTGTCAGAACCTCCCGAGTCAGACCCTGACAGCAGCTCCTGGGCTTCTCGGCATCTCCAGAGACCAGATCTCCCTTTGCGGTCCCTTCAAAATCCTGGCTCTGACCAGCCAGCAGTAGCCAGTGGAGTGCGTTCTCCCCTGGCCATTCCTTAGAGAGCCCCTCGGTGCTCCACACATTCATCTGCCAGTGTAGGAGGCTAAGGGAGCAGGGCTGAGGTCATGCTGATACCACAAGCCCCGAGCACGTGTTCACCATAAAACACCCTGCTCCTAAAGCCAGGCCAGAGGCGACCTTTTGGTGGCAAGAGAAAACTGGCAGGGCCCCCGATGGAAGTGGACAGAGCCCTGGTCAAGCAGGCAGAGTGAACAGTTATTGAAAAGGAAAAGAAAGTTGAAATAAAAAGCATTTGGCCTGCTTTCTCCTAAAACGGTTATTCCCCTGACCCTGCGGACCCCGCCACACTGCTGCTAGCTGAGCCCGACCTGATGGATAGTCACATTCTGAGCCTATTAATGGCTTGTTGGAGTAAGCGAGTGACAGGTGCCAAGTGTCCGGTTCAGAGGGTGGGCTCACAGGGCAAATGGAGCCACCCCTTGGCTTGTCTGTCCCCCATCCCTATCAATGCAAAGACTATGCTTTGGACTAGCAGGCAGGGGGACCAGCCATCCAGATTTTCCTGGGACTAAGAGCCTTCCTGGGAAAATTGGGACAACTTGGTCACCCTACCGGTGGCAGCCATACAAACCCCAGCAGTGGGCTTGGCTGCTGTCCACCCTCCAGCCCTGGCCGAGTTGGCAGACTTCCTAACCCCATCAGCTGGCAGGGCTCAGAGCTGTTAAGAAAGACTATCCATGTGGAGCAATGTCTGTGGGAGGCAGCTGGTGCTAAGGGGCCCTCTCCTGAGGGGCTGCTGAGTCACACTGGCTCAAGGTCTGAGTGATTCAGGAGCTCAATTTTCTCAAGTCACCAGGGGTTGGGGGTGGAGGTGGAGCTCAGGCTTAGAAGGAGGGGAGGAAGGAGGGAGAAGAACAAAGCCAAGGCTTTCACCCAAGCTCTGGGCCTAGGGCCCTTCCCTCCCCTCGCCAATTCTCTCTGCTTCTCCTTCCGTACTCCCCAGCCCCCTGGGGCTCCCACCCTTCCGCATTACTTCATGTCGGCTGTGTTACAGGTAAGTTAGATGCTAGTTCTCTTATACGGCACTCAGGCACTCTGCTAAGTTTTGTTTTTTTTTTTTAACTTAAGTGATCTAATTTGACCATCCCAGCAACCCCTTAGAAAGGGTAGGTATTACTATCCCCATTCTACAGATGTGCAAACTGAGGCTTGGAGTCCCACAGATTCAGACCTACATCTGCAGACTCCACATTCCATGCTTTCCCCACTGAGGCAGACCTGTGGCACTGGTCATGTTCATGGGTGTCCCCCTGCAGATAATGTATGGGGACAGCCCAACCCAGCTGACCAGCCATATTCACATAGCACCTAGAAGGCACTCCTGTCCTTTGGGCAACTTTCTAACTCCTGACTAATGATCCCAATTGAGTGATGAAATCTTCTTTTCAGAAGAATAGGGGCCTCCCTCCCAGTCTCCCCTCAGCTGCTGAGAGGTAACCGCTAGTTCTCTGCCCCACTTTCCCTCCCACACCCCTCACCCTAGGCATTGTGGGCCAACTCCCCTCAGTAGCTAAATATGGAAGTGACAACTCCAACTTCCTTTTATGAGAGAAAAGGAAATTTATTAGACTGGGCAGAAAAAGGATATACTCTGGTAGGAGCACAGCGCATGTAAAGTATACCCAGGGAGCTGTCCCAGTCACGTGGCTGGCTGTGCGGGGCCTACACCACATAGCCCCGCTCTGTGCTACAGTACCTCCCCCGAAGCCGGGCATCCTGGGGGATGCAGCCAGAGAAGCGGACATGGTCAGGCTCTGGACTTTGTCGCCCGACAGAGGGCTCCAGAACTATATATACTGACTTTTGTAATGTGGGAATTTCGAAGCCCAGAATGATCAGCACTTTGATCTAGGCAGGAAGCAACAAAGCATGTGTCACTGGATGTGGCTGCACATCTGGCCAGCCTCAGAGCAGGCAAAGGGAGGGGAGGGAGGCAGGGGAGCAAAGCAAAGCAGGGGTAGAAGGTAGCCCCCAAACTCAAAGCGGCGGGTCCACGATGCTCACTGCAGGGACCAAGCCAGACACTGGGAACAGCCTGCCTGCCATCAACAAAGGGACCATTGGATGGACTCTAACAGCCTCACCCACGTAAAGAATTCTCTGCAGTATTTTTAAAAAATGAGGACTGTACGAGGGGGTTCCTCAAAAAAAAATTAAAAATAGAACTACCATATGATCTAGTAATTCCACTTCTGGGAATTTGCCTGAAGAAAATGAAAACACTAACTCAAAAGAGAAATGCACCCCCATGTTCATGGAAGCATTATTCACAGGAGCTGAGATACGGAACAACCAACTGCCCCTCAATGGCTGAGCACAGAGAGAAGCTGTGGTACATACATACAATGGAATATTAGTCATAAAGAAAGGACAAACAAGAAAATCTTGCCGTTTACGACAACATGGAACTTGAAGGTTTTATACTAAGTGAAATAAGTCAGGCAGAAAAAACAAACACCATACGATCTCACTTGCATGTGGAATCTAAAAACACAAAAACAACTCCCCAGAAAACAAGCTCAGAGATAAAGAAAACAGATTGGTGGTTGCCAGAGGCCGGGGATGAGGGGTGGTAAAATGGGCTGAAGGTGGTCGAGAGGCACAAACTTCCACTTATAAGCTAAGTAAGCCCTGGGGGTGTAATATATAGCACAGGTGACTATTTCATATAAAGGTGATAATGTTTATTGCATATCTGAGGACTGCTAAGAGAGTAAGTCAGTCTTAAAAGTTCTCATCACAAGAAAAATTTTTGTAATTATGTATGGTGATAGATGTTAACTAGATTTATCGTTTAACATTTCAATATACAAATATTGATTATGTCGTACACCTGAAACTAATATAATGTTATATGTCAATTATAACTCAATTTTAAAAAATGAATGAAGATGATTACATGGATGGGAATGATCTCTAAAACTAATTTTTAAAGCAGATTACAAACCCATATGTACAGCATATTATTTATATTTAACAAATAAGACAAAGCAATTATATATACATATTCATATATATAAAGTCATAGAAAAGGATTTGGGAAAATACATCAAACTAACAATAGAACCCCTGTTACCTCTGGAGAGGGAAGTGAAATTGGAGTAGTGGTCAAAGGGGAATTTATCTATAATATTTGGATTTGTAATCACGTATTAAGCAATTAAAATAAATGACTCTTAATGAAACAAATGTTTTAGAAAGAAGGCAAATGTGGTCTCCTGCTGTCTGGGTGCATTCCAAGCAGAAAAGAGATGGAGGTGGGGCTGGCGGAGGAGCCTCAGGATGGATCTCCAACAGTTGGCTTCATTCTGTCCTGGGAAGGAGGCTGTCCCAGAGCCCCAAGGCCTTGCTCACCCCCTGGGTCAAATGGCAAGTGTCTCACACCATGGTTAGCCTGAAGGACAGAGAGTTCCCCTCTACTAACACACCTGGCCCTGGCCTCATCTGATTCCAGCAGACAAAGGGCTGTTGTCTAGACCGTCACCCACACCTGGAGCAATGGTGCCTGTGAGCATAAACTGGGCTGCTTTGAGACTTGCATGATATGAATTGTATTATAGGAGGTAGAGAGGGCCTTGTCCATTCTTTGCCGGGAGTCAGTTTGGCCTCTGCCTGTTAGTACTAATACCTGTGAACAGGATGAAGATGAGGGGGCCCATGAAGAAGAGAGAGGAGGACCGGAGAACTATTTACTTTGCAGCCTTGCAACTGTAGCAAGGGGACCCAGGGCCAGATTCCCGACGTGATGCGGGGAACTGGAACTGAGGTTTCCCACTAAAGAAAAGAGGTTGAAAATTCTCTACCTAAGATGTCTGGCTTCCAGTATTGACAAACTAAGTTTTTGGACCATCACTTAAAGCATAACAGGAAGGAAACTGTGGACCCTGATCACAAAAGAACCAGGAATGGAAACCTTGGCTGGTGTGGCTCAGTGGATTGAGTGTTGGCCTGCGAACCAATTGTCACTGGTTCGATTCCCAGTCAGGGCACATGACTAGATTGCACATCAGGTCCCCAGTTGGGGGCCCAAATGACAGGCAACCACACAGTGATGTTTCTCTCCTTCTCTTTCTCCTTTCCCCTCTCTCTAAAAATAAATAAATAAATAAACAAACAAATAAATAAATAATTTTTAAAAGTACCAGAAATGGCAATAGAAAAGAAAGCATCGAAGCTGGCCAAGGGCCTCTGCTGAGTGACAGTGACTGTGACCTTCCAGTCTGATAACTGCATGGGCACAGGGGACAGAAGATAAAGCCTAGGACCCACCAAGGTAGGGAACTTAATAGGACAGCCCACATAAACTGGGACCCAACAGGAAGGATGAATAAGGAAAAGTTCTGTTGATTGACGGCATGGCACTAGGTAGAAGCATACGAGGGGATTCCCCTGAAGATTTATAACAAGGAGGGGGCCTGCACGCAGGTTTGCAGCCTGAATTCATGCACTTTTGAGATTCAAACATAAAACAAACAAACAAAAGAGCAACCTCAAATAGACACTTATTTAAATGGTCCTAGTTCTGTAGCACCTCCTTTCTGTAGAGCAAATCACCTCTGGAGACACCGTCAACTCAGGCCTCAAAGAATTCCCATGGGAAAAATTCTCAGGAAAATGAGCAACTTGGAGGAAACACACACACAACCCAAGGAAACCAGCCGCCAACAAGTCCCCAGAGGGGACGTATCCCTGCTGACACCTTGATTTCAGACTTCTGACCTCCAGAACTGAGAGACAATAAATTTCTGTTGTTTTAAGCCACCAGGTTTGTGGTGATTTGTTATGACAGCCTCAGAAAACTAATGCAGGGGAAGAGGAAGTATTATAAGAAATAACATCCGGACAGTTCTCAGTATTGTCATAAATCATCAATACTCAGACCCAGTGATCCCAGTTAATCCCAAGCACAGGAGTTACCACAGCTAGACACAGTTAGTGAGACTTCAGAACACCAAAGACAAAAAGAAGGTCTTAAAAGCAGACAAAGAAAAGACATACCACCTGAGAGTGAGTTTCTCAACAGCTGCGATGGAAACTAGAAGGCAGTAGAGTAGTATCTTCAATGTGCTGAGAGAAAGAAACTGGCTGTCTAAAACACTATATGCCACAAAGCTATCATTCCAGAATGGGACTATAAGGAAGCATTCTTAGATGAATAAAATTACTACCAGCAGATTCTAAAGGAAACTCTGTGATCTATGTCAATCGACAGAAACTGATCCTGATTGGAAGACTTGAGAAAAACAATGAAGAGCAAATAAAGTAGTAAATATGGGATAATTCTAATTGAACATGGATTATACAAAACACTAATTCACGCCTTGAGATGTTCTGGATAGGATGTGCCAGTTATGAGCTTTATTCTCATCTGGTAGTATAGGGTTAGAAGACTAGCAGCTACACCAGTCAGACTCCCATGCCAGTAGGATTCTAGTTTAGGTCTGACAATGAGAAGGCCCCGCAAGAGGCTTTATGGTGATGGAGATACAGAAGCAGCGATGGCAGGAGCACACGGCGGTACTGGTACCAAGGGCGCAGGCCCAAGGGGCCTGGCTCCTACTGTGCTGGCCTCCGCTTCCTGCAGCTTCTTGATCTGGGTAACATTCTCTACCCCCAGCTTTGCTCCTCGAGGCCTTCCAAAAACTTTGTAACCAAACTTCCCAGTTAAAGCTTCCCCTTGACACACCGAGAGGAATTCCTATTTTACTGACTAGACTCTTGCTATTGCATCAGTTTGAACGCAGAGACACACAAAATATATGGAAGGAAAATACGTGGCAACAATAGCATGTATACTGGGAGGCAACTGATGAAGTCAAACTGATTTAAGAATTTTGTGTTGTCTGGGAGGAAGGTAAAGGTTTTGAAAAACTTTTGACTTTCATAGGTTAAGAATGCATGTTGTACTTTCTGGGGTAATCATTAAAATAGTGGAAAAAGAAGTTTTTAAAAAGTGGAATTAAGTTTTTTATTGATACAATTATTCCAAAAGGAGGCAAGAAGGAAAGAAAAAGCAATATGGAACCATCAGGAAAATAGAAAGCAAAAGGTAGTAAATTTAAACCCAAAGGTATATATTATATTGATTGTGTAATTAATCCAATTAAAAGAAACATTATCAACATGCATTTAAAATTCCACTATGTACAACATACATAACGTATACATAAAGGGTGAGTGCAGGATGGAAAGACAAACCATGCAAACACTAACCAGAAGAAATTTTGTGTATCTTGTGCTATTCTAGTTATTTTATTAATATCAAACAAAACAGACGGTAAGTCAAAAAGAATTACAAAAGACAAAGAGGGTCACTTCATAAGGATGACAGGTTCGATTCACTTAGAAAATATAACAGTTACGAATTTTATGCAAAAAGAAAGAAAAAGGATTGGAAAGGAAAAACAAAACTATCATTATTTACAGAGAATATAAATTTTGCATATGAAAGTCCAAAAGAGGAGAGAGGGGGTGGGGGATTGAGAAGAGTATATTGGTGGTTACAGAACAGTCACGAGGATGTAAAGTATGGCACAGGGAATATAGTCAGTATTATTGTAATAACTATGTCTGATGCCAGGTGGGTACTTGAAATATCAGAGGGTTACTTTGTAAAGTATATGACTGTCTAACTACTATGCTGCATAACTGAAACTAATATAAAATGATATTAAATGTAAAATGTAATTGAAAAAAAAACTTCTAATGTAAAAAGGCAGTCCAAAAGGATCTACGAATAAATTATTTAAATTAATAAGAAAGTTTGACAGTATTGCTAGATACAAAATTAATCTATGTAAAGTTATTCATGTTTCTGTGCACTGGCCACCAAAAGAATAGAAAATGGTTTTTAAAAATACTATTTACAAGAGCATCAAAGAAATATTAAATTACTGGGAGTAAAACAAAAGGTGGCATTATTCTAGATCTGTATGGCTATACATTTAAAAAGACTTCAATAAAAGCAGAAATATACCAGGTTTATTTGATCCCTACCTAGCATCACATACAAAAGTTAACTCAAGTGGCTCATAGACCCAAATATAAAATTTTAAACTATAGAAAAGAAAACATAGATGAAAAGCTTTGTGACCTTGGGCTAGGCAAAGTTTACAGATATGACAACAAAAAGAATACACTGATAAAGTAGACTTCACCCAAATTAAAACTTTTGCTCTTCAAAAGATACTGTTAAGAGAATGAAAAGACAAACCATGGACTGGGACGGGGCAGGGGGCGCAGTCATCTTTGCAAAGCAGATACAGCAGGTCCTCAAATACTGTCATTTCATTCAACACTGTGTCCTTATAACATTGATGAGGGGCGAGATAACTGATCCCTGGCCAGGGTCCCTGTCTGTGTGGAAGTCTTTGCTTTCTCCCATGTCTATGTGGGTTTTCTCCAGGTTCTCAGGTGTCCTCCCACATCCCAAAGCTGGCACGCTCGTTAACTGAGCTGGTGTGTCTGCATTGTCCCAGTCTGAATGTGCGTGCGTGGGTGTGAGTTTGCCCTGTGATGGAAATGTATCCTGTCCAGGGCTGGGTTCCACCTTAGACCCTGAACTTCAGGTAAGGGCTGGCCACCCATAATCCTGACCTGGAATAAGCGAGTTGGAAAATAATGAACTTGCTTTTCTTTAGTAATCTTTCTTAAATGTATGTATAGCTCACATTTATTTCAATGTTTAATATTGTAAGTGTTTTGGGTCTTTCTTTAGAAGTTTGGTGGTGATTTTGTAACCAGAGATAAGCTGTAGGAACTTAACTCTGAGTTTATATCAATGAGCCTGGGGTAACACTGGTTTCATTACAAGTGGTTTGGCTTCAAGTTTCTAAGAACCTATGGATGACATTAAGTGAGGACTTGCTCTGTCTGATAAAGGAGCTGTGTTCAGAAAGTCACGCACTACAAAACCATGTTACAGTCAACAACAGACCATACATATATGACTGTGGTCCCGTAAGATTATAAAAGAGCTGAAAAATTCTTATCACTTAGTGACATCACCAGACGTCACAATGTCAGAGCACAGGACGCTACTCCCGTGTTTGTGGTGAGGCTGGTACAGACAAACCTGCACTCCCATTTGGGTAAGAGAATAGAACGTACAATTTTGTACAGCACATAAAACTTAATAATGATAAATAGCTGTGTTTATGTATTTACTCTTATTATACTTTTTATTGCTATTTCAGCATATACCCTTTCTACTCATGAAGAAAAGTTCGCTATAAAGCAGTAAGCTGGCCCTGGCCCCAGGTGGCTCAGTTGGTTGAAACGTTATCCCATACACCAGAAGGCTGTGGGTTCAATCCCCAGTCAGGGCACATACCTAGGTTGGGGGTTCCATTCCCCATCATACGCAAAGCAACCAATCAATTTTTCCTCTCACATTGATGTTCCTCTCTCTCTCTCTCTCTCTCTCAAATCAATAAACATACCCTCTGGTGAGAATTTAAAAATACAAATAATAAAACAGAATGCCATGTTACGCCAGCAGCAGCCTCACTCATCTTCTTGCTTGCATCCTTTTCTCTTCTGCATGAGTAACTCTCATGCTCTTTTGCACAGCAGCATGCTGTGGCATGCCAGCGGGCTATGCCAGCTAGCCTAGGTGTGTAGTAGGCTACACCACCTGGGTTGGCGTAAGTACGCTCTGTGATGTTTGCACAAGGACCAAATTGCCTAAAGACACATTTCTCAGAATGTATTTCATCGTTAAATAGCACATGACTCTATAAATAATTCTCAAAACTCAATAATAAGAAAACAGCTCAGTTAAAAAGGAGCAAAAGATTTAAAAAGACACATTGCCAAACAAGATATACAGATGGAAACTAAGTACATGAAAAGAAGTTCAACATCACTGTGCAGGCAGGGTGGGAAGGGCTGGGGAGGCGGGATCACCAAGGGGAAGGAGGAAAACTTGGGGGCTGAAGAATTTGTTCATTATCTTGTTTGCAATGTTGGTTTCATGGGTGTTAAAGATGTCAAAACTTATCAAGTTGTACCCTTTAAATATATGCAGTTTACTGTATGTCATTCATGCTTCAAAATAATGCCACTTTTTTTTTTTTTTATAAGACTTCAATTAAAGCAGAAACATATCATGTTTGTGGGCTGGCAAACTCAAGAGTTTCCCCAGCTTGATATATAGATTCAGTGCAATCCCAATAAAAATCCCAGCGGCTTTTTTTCATTTGTGGAATTTGATGAGCTAATTCTAAACTTAATATGGAAATGCAAAAGGCCAAGAATAATCAGGACACTGTGGGAAAATTTGGTCGATGAAATATAAAGATTATTGTAAATCTGTAGTAATTAAGACAATATGGTGTTGGCTCAGGCATAGACCAAAAGACCAAAGGAACAGAAGAGAGAGCCCAGAAATAGGCTCTTACTTTTATGGACACTTGAGGTGGATTGCAGAACAGGAGGGAAAGGGCAGATTCTGCAATAGATGGCACTGGGACAGCTGAGCATTCTTATGTAGGGGTTGGAAGAGTGGTAAACCCCAATCTCACACCATATGCAAAAATCAATTTCAGATGGAGTAAAAACCTACATGTCAGAGACAACAGTTTTAGAAGATAATATAGGATAACATCTTCAAGATGTCAGGAGAAGAATTTTTTTTTTTTTTAGAGTTATCATGTGTCTTTAGTCTCCTTTAATCTGGAACAGTTTTAGCTTTCATGAATTTAACAGTTTTTAGAAGACATTCTTAAACACACTCACAAAAAGCACAAATCATAAAGGAAAACAATAATAATCCTGACTACATTAAAATTAAGAACTCCTCTTCTTAAGAGAGCAAAAGGACAGTTCACAGAGAGAAGGTTTCACAACTCATAGAATAGACCCCAAAAAGTAATATCAAAATTATATAAATAACAAACAACGCAAGAGAAAATGAGCAAAAAATTTCCTAGGCATTTCATAAAAGGGGAAATCCAAATGACTCATAAACATATGAAAAGATGCACAATGTCATTAACAATCAGGCGGATGCTAACTGAAACCACAGAGTGATAGGACTACATATGTACCATAAAGAATATCAAATTCTGACACTATAAAGTATTTTGTGAGGATGTGGAGCTGCAGGAACTCTCATATATTGCTTACATGACCAATAAATTGTTACAAACACTTTGGTGAACAGTTTGACATTCTCGGTAAAGTTAAATATAAGCATACCTAGAGACTTTTGTATATATCTGCACCAAGAGTCATAAGCAATACATGTCCACAGCAAGTTTGTTGTTAAACCAGAATATTAGACACAGCTAAAATCTCCATATAGTAGATTGGATATATTTATAAATGGAGTACTATGCAACAAGGGAAATGAACAAAGTCGTAAAAAACAGCATAGATGAAGCTTACAAATATAATGTTGAGCAAACAATAAATACGAAAGGATACATTTAGTAAAATTCAATTTCTTCTAAAACGTATGTGTATGTTAAAATATGCAAAACAAATTTATTTTTATTTTTACTGAATTGATTGGGTGACGTTGGTTAATAAAATTATACACTATTCAGGTGTACAAATCTATAATGCATCTATTGTGTGTTCCTCAACTCCAGTCAAGTCTCCTTTTATCTCCACTATACCCTTAAGATTAGGAAGGAATCAAACAAAAAGCATGAAAAATATTATCATAAGAATCAGGACAGTAATTATGTCTATGGGGGAAGAAGAGCATTATCAATGGAAAAAGTACACACAGGAACTTCATGGAGTGCTGGCAATATTCTAGGTGTTCAAGTCCAATGAGCCTCTTCCCTAATCATGAAATTGAAGTCCTTTCATTTAGTCTGATTGGTACAACCTAAGCCCTGTGCCCAGCACTGACCAATAACTACGGTTAGAGGAATCTCTTGAACTGATTGGCTTATGTCTGGAGTACTGAACCAATCCCTGGCAAGAGAGATGAGATTTCTTAAGTTTGGACTGCTCAGGTCCACCCCAATAGCTGGGGTGGGATCAGCTTTCCCTGAGGCACATGGGCCACATGGGGAAGGAATGGGAAGGAATGGCTATCTGAATAAAATCATAGTTTTTTTAATAAGTAAAAAGGAGAAAATGAATGCTGAGAAGGCACCCGACCATGTACTGTATTCATCATCGGTGTTGCTGCAATTAAACATTCACAGTAGCCATTCTTGATGGCACCAACCCTGAACTCCAGACCTCTCTTCTCCCACTGCTACCTTAGAAGTCTCTAACTCTCCATGGCAGGGCAAGGTGTCTTTGTGTTACTTCCTCAGGGTTCAAAGACCCAGGCAAGAGCATAGAGTTGAGTCTAGGTCATTGGCACTCCCTGTGTGCCAGGGAGTAGAGAAGCGCACCTTCCCTCTCTGGTTTTCTTAGTGGGAGGGGGCTTGCTTCCATCGACTTTGGGATTCCCCCTGGATAGCCAGTGGGGGTGGGGGAAACACTTCTTGATGGACAGGACCACATGTAGACCCATTCCTCCTTTTGCTCCACTCAACAAACATATGGTAGACAGTGTATTCCTATTTCCATTGGAAGATGAGGAAACTGAGCTTCAAAGCATTTAAGTGCCTTGCCCAAGTTCACAAAGCTAGTAAGTGGCAGAACTGGGGCTTGCATCCATCTCTGCCTCCCATTGATGAGCTTCAGAGCATTAATTATAGGAAGAGGTTTGCCCTGGCTAGGTGGCCCAGTTGATTGAAGCATTATCCCATTCACCAAAATGTTTGATTCCCAGGCAGGGCACATACCTGGGTTGTGGGTTCTGTCCACAATCCAGGTACATGTGAGAGGCAACCGATTGATGTCTCTCACATTGAGGTTTCTCTCTCTTTCTTTCTCTCTCTCTCTCAAATCAATAAATACATCCTTGTGTGAGGATTAAGAATAATAACAACAGGAGCAGGTTTGATTGGGAAAGAAGTGGCTTCTCAGGAAATTATACAGAGATGGGAGACTGGGGCAACCCTACCCAGGACCTTGCTGGAAACCTCCATCCTCCCAAGATCAGTCACGCCGGGGTTATCCTTGACCATTTTGGTCTGCAGCTGGCTAACCTTCAAGTCTCAGCCCACCCTCACCATCATCCCCACTTTCACCCTTAACTCAGAACCCAGATTAAGACTGGAATGGGTGATATTCCACAGACTAGTGAGGGTTCCCTGGGGGCAACAGAATGGAAGAATCTTTCTCTAGCCCACCTCCCTACCCAACACAAATTCTCTATCTAGCACCATGAACCTCTGACTGGGCACCTCCAGGGCAGGACGCACCCCTCCTCTGCCGGCTGCCTAATCTAATGTCAGGCAGGCCTCACTGCTAGAACCTTCTGACTGTCGCTGAGCCAAAAGCCTTCTCCATGTAATGTCCAGCCCCTGGTCCAGTTCCAGGCTTCTGCAGCAGCACGAGGTTAAGTGTTTCCATGATACCCCTTCAGGGAGGGTAGGGGCAAAAAAATAAAAATAAAAAGAGGAAGGGGAAGGAGAGAGAAAGGGATAAAGACAAGGCAGAGAAAAAGGAAATTTCCTTCCCCAGAGTAAACATTCCTAGTTTTGAAGTCCTGAAAGCTGCAAACCTACCAGAATCAACCTGACACCAGATAAGAAGGGCCCCCATCATGGGCTTGACAAATGCACACAAATATATTTATTAACAAATACTCCAGTGCTTCCGTCACTCGGGATCTGGCCCTCAGCCCCAACCCTGAACATCTGCTCTCATGTCTGACTGCTCAGGCCCCAGAAAACATACCACGAAGGTTTGTGGGCTTCGCCACCGCCAAGGGTGGACGGGACACTGTGCAGAGAAGATACAAGGAGCAGACACACTTGGGTGAGAGAAAAGACAAATTCAATAACTTGTGAAACCTTTCCTCTCACACGGCAGGAATGCATCCTTGCATTCTGTGTGTCATTTCCCAGGAATGCTAAGTAGTTTTCTCGCTTCCTTTTGTGTTCCTGTAAGTGGTTCTAGCGTTACTCACAAATTGCTATGGTGTTCCCAAGAGTTGCACAAAAGTGACTGAGAAAGGACTTTGCAATATTTAACAATTCCTATTTATGTTAAATTTGAATATACCCAGGTCTAGATACACATGAAGCGTGACACCAATTCTTTACATTGCAACTAGATAGACACTGGACTTCAAAACTGCAAAAAGTTTTTAATACACATATTTAATAAGATTTAATTCAATTCCCCAAAATACAAATGGTTCTAGCTTTACTTAAATTATTTTAATATTTTGACATTAATTATAATTTGCATTTCACCTTCAATTTTAAATAGATAATTTTGAATGATTCGGAATGTGGGCCAGCAAACATTTTCTCAAAAGGCCAGAGGGTAAAAACTTTTGGCTTTGCAGGCTGCTCAGTCTCTGTTATGACGACTCAACAGACATTGGACAATATGCAGATCAACAGGTACTTCAGTGAAACTTTATTTACAAAAACAGACATCTAGCCCATGGCCCTGGTTTAGTAGATTAAAAAAAATTTTTTAAACAAAATAAATTGTTTTTAATTTTTACTTTTACCTTAATTTATGCATTTGATGAAAATATATTTAAATGTCATACATTTTGAGTACAACTACATTTTATTTTTAAAAGATTACTATAAATAGAACACAAATTATATGAAAATATTAGCTAAGTTTTTCTTAAAAGGCAAAAATAAATGATATAAAATACATGAATAGTGAATTATGCATGTTTTTATTTTACTACTCATCCAAATATCACTGGCCCATCAATAAAGCAATTTGTATTTAGCCATCAAAAATAGTCTGCTTTCTACTGATTTTCAATTTTGCCCATTATATTTTGAACTTATTGTTATGAAGATATATTTGAATGATGGGAGGATGGATCCTGTTTTATGACAGTTTGTTAATTTGATTTATAGCTAAGTTACCTATTTATATGATATACATTAAGTTTATAAACAAACTGTTGATTTATTACTTGTAACTATTTCAACATAAGGCACATGAGCATCTACTTGCACTTTTTCTCTGGGCCCCACAATCTTTAGGAGCAGACCTATCCCCCAGGATAGGGCCAGGCACAAGTATCAGAGCTCTGGGGCTGTAGTTAAGGGCATGTACTTTGGAATCTAATTTCCCAAGTTTAAATCCTGGTTTTGCTACTTGCCTGCTCTGGAACTTAAGGCAAATCATTTATCTTCTCATTCTAGTTTCCTCAGCTACAAATTAGGGATAAAAATAGTATCCACACCATGTAAGATTGCTGTGAGGATTCAATGGGGATTGAAACACTGCAAGGAAAGGCCTTAGCACAGTTTTTGTCACAGGTGCAAAATATTAGCGGGTGCTGTGAATGACGCTAGATGCATGGCTCAGTGAAAAAAAGGAATAAAGAAGCCAGTTTGCAGAATAGCACATACAGGCTGGTGTGGCTCAGTGGGTTGAGTGCCAGCCTGTGAACCAAAAAGTCACTGGTTCAGTTCCCAGTCAGGACACATGCCTGGGTTGCAGGCCAGGTCCCCAGTTGGGGGCTTGTAGGGGCAACCAACTGATCAATGTAGCTCAATGTTTCTCCTCCTCTGTTTCTCCCTCCCTTCCCCACTCTCTAAAAGTAAAAACAATAAATCTTAAAAAAAGAAAAAGAATAGCACATATAGTATTCCACCTTTAATGTATAAGTGGGGAAATTTTTTAAAACATGTATTTATGGAGGTGGAAGAGGGTATAGGGGGATAAATAGTAATGGGAAAAATACAATAAAAATGAATTATTAAAAGAAAAAACATATTTATAGTTTCTTGTATAAGCTTCAAATAAATCCAGAGACTATTCAAGAAACTAATAACACTACTTACAGAGGGCACTGAGTGGGGATCAGGCAGTGGAGGTGGGGTGGGTGTCACTATTCACCTGTTTATATGAGGTCTGTCTGGAAAAAGTCCACTCATTGTTAATATAATGAGAACAGTTTGAGTGACATCAATGTAACCTGGCAGCCAAGGAGGATGGACTGGAATGTGCGTGCATGAACAATGAGGACTTCACTGTACTACTTAGTGGGGGTGTAGACACTGTTAAGTGAGCATGTGTACTGTGTGGCCATAGCATTCAAAATGACTGACTGAGTAGAGCAGCAAATCTGCATCAAATTTTGAATTAAGCTTGAATATTCCTCCACGGAAACTATTTGGATGATTCAGAAGGCTGCAGCTATGGGTTATATGGTTATTGGCAGCCTCATCCCAACAACACGCCCGCTCATGCATCACGTCTCGTGCAGAGTTTTTTGGCAAAACATCAAATCACCCAGATGACTCAGCTGCCCTACAGCCCACATTTGGCACCCTGCAATTTCTGGCTTTTCTCAAAACTAAAATCACCTTTGAAAGGGAAGAGATTTCAGACTACCAATGAGATTCAGGAAAATATGACGGGGCAGCTGATGATGTTGGGAGAACTGGGTGAGGTCCCAAGGTGCCCACTTTGAAGGGGACTGAGGCGCCATTGTCCTATATACAATGTTTCTTGTGTCTTGTATCTTCTCCAGTAAATGTCTCAATTTTTCATATTAAATGGCTTGATATCTTCTTTCTTTTTGTATTTGACTCCTGTGAATTTAATGCCTACTTCTAAAATTAAATTTAAAATGTACTATTAAAAATGTGTTGTTCAGAACTGAATGCAACATTGTAACAAATCACAGTAGAGCGGTTCTCTCCCCTCCTTTGACCTGGAAGCTCTTCTACTATTAACACAGCCTGAGACTGCAGTGGGTTGTTTTTGCCTCTACAATTAGTGCATACTTCATTCCACCTGGGTTTCCAGTCAGCAAACTCAGCAAGGTCCTTGGCCTGGCCTGTGGCTGCAAATCACCTGCCCTGGCTGTGCCGTGCGTGCCGTGCGTGCCGTGCGTGCCAAGCCAGGGGAGCAGCATTGCAAATAGCTCTTCCCCAACCAGGAAGGCTGCCAGAAGCCCAGGCACAGGGCTCCACACTTCTGCCAGGCCTTGTGACAGACCTCGTGCCCCATCTGGGTTCACCGGTTTGGACTTCATGACACCACCTGCAGGCCTTTGGCTCCATCTCTGCTGTCTTCCTTTCTCCTCTCTTACCTGCATTCCCAGATGCCTCCTCCTGTCCTGGCCCCACACTCAGACCCCCAGCTTCAGCCCTGGCCCCTGAGCACTTGGAACCTCTGAGTTCTGGTCCTGACCTGCCAACCTGTGCACTGTCCTGGCCCAGCCCCTCCTGGCCCCCATAAGCCTCTCTGGGACATATTAGAAAAAAAGAACAATGATAAGTACGGTTGCTTTGAGAAGCCAGCAGTTTTGCATTTTGGGAAGACAGCTGTTAGAGACACATTTTTATTCCTTTTCACAGCTTACGACAGAAATACCTAGTAGAGGAAAACCTTGAAGCTGAGAAGCATCAAGCGTATGCCAGAAATGACCAGGACTTCATGACAGATACAGAAGGAATTCAGGAACCCGCCCCCAAGCCACCTCTCCTGGGAGAGGATTGGCCTCACAAAATTAACAGCTCTCCCAGAGAGGGAAGACTAATCAGATTGACTTCTTTGGAAGCAGAGCATAGACCTGCAGCCCTTAGCCCAGCACCGTGTCCCTGCTGCCCCCACCACAGCATTCTGAAGCACAACGTGAACCTACGGGAACCATTTTCAAACATGACGTGGCTGCAGTCCCACCAGTGCCCATAAATATTTTTCTGTTGACTTTTGTTTTAGTCTTTAACACTATCCTATGAACTACTTCAATAAACGGTGCAAGGCAAAGGAAGAGACGTTTCAGAGAGCAGAACACATCTTTGAAATGTTAACATAAACTCCCAGCCAACTCTGCCTGGATTGCCAAGGAGGAGCTTGGGGCACTGAAGGAGACCCGGGGCACAGACCAGGCACGGATGTGGCCAGCTGGGCTCTGCCAGCATCTCCCGCAGCATCGCCAAGTGGAAGAAAGGAAGGTTCCAGAATGAAGGAAGAAGGCCAGCTGGAGTAAGTTAGAGAGAGAGAGAGAGAAGGCCCAGCCAACCAGAGTTGTGAGGTGCCTCTGAGACCCTCTCAGCCTCCTCCCCTGTGAAACTCAACTGCCTGGGTTCAAATGCTGGCTCTACCACTTACTAATTGTGTATTTTCAGGCCTCAGTTTATTTTAACTTGAAGGTAAAGACAGCATCTGCCACATGTGGCCGGCGTCAGCATTAAATGTGACAAGTCACGTAGTCAGTCAGCACCGGGGGTGACGGGCTCCATAAACGGTGCCTGACATGTCTCACAGGCAAGGGTTGGGGGCTTTGACAAGGTCCAGGGACATGTCACAAGCCAGTCTCTGATTCCAAAATGTCTTTCACTTACTTTCCCCCACCAGTTCTCTCAGGGATCATCAAGTTCTGGAAAACAGGTTGCCATGAAACAGGAATTTGTTTCCATTCTCGATTGTGTAAGATGACTCCCCGGCCCGAGACAGTTAATACTGCTCCTGGGGGGGCCATTCAGGAAGCTGAGCCATGGATCCGGGGGTGGCTGGTGAGTGTGGGGACCAAGCAGCAGTGCCCTGAGGTGGAAGGAGCACAACTCTGGGACAGAACCTTGTCCCCACCACTACTCATGGGGGTCCTGGGCATGTCACCTCAGGGCCTCAAAGTTCTCATTCATAAAATGGACATGACCATACCATCACCAGGATTATTGCAAAAAGCAAACACAAGAGCAGGTGTGAGGAGCCTGGCTTGAGCAGGCACAACTCCAGCCTCAAGGAACTGAATGAAAGGTGGCCTTACTGAAGTCAGAAGATCCAGTGGAATTTCCAACTCAGCTGGAACCTCAGCTAAGTCACTTCTCTGTCAGGACCAGCTGAATAATATGTCTGAAAGTTCTTTAATAATTACACTAATTTGCTGAGCATCCTATTATTTACTAAGCACTCAGGCTCAGAGAGGTGAAGTGATTTCCCCAGGGTCACACAGCAAATGAGTGGCAAAGCAGATCAGATGATAGTTTTGCAGCTCTGAATGCCCAGCCCTTTCTCTCTGGGGCTTTATGGCCTGATGTGCAGGCTCATCCTGACACAGGGAGCCTGCCTTGGTCCTGGTGAAAGGCAGCAGGGGGCTGCCGCCATGCCAGCGTCTGACATGGTGAGGCTGGGCTTGGAGCCCTGGTCCATCTGACTTTAACTACAAGTATCAAAGAGGATGGTACTCAGGCACACTGAGCGCAGCGCTTCACCCCTACCAGCCCTCAGTGGCGGTAGGTGGAGTGCTGCCAGGCTAGAAGCTCCTGCGGGCAGGGAGCATGGCTTCTGTGCCTGTGAACTTGGGTGACCGCTGATTAAGAAGCACATGCACAGGACTCCACTGGTGAACAGACTTCAGGGCTGTAGCATAAAAAGAGCGCAGAAATGGCCAGTGAAGTGGGAGGGCCACCAAGGGGCTACTGCAGCCCAGAAATGAAGGGAGGAGAGTGTTCGGGAAGGAGTAGGCTATGGTGCCAAATGCTGCAGGGAAGCCCTAGAGGGTTAGCGCAAAGAGGCCTTTGGATTTTGCAATCAAGAAACACAGGCCACCATTGTAAGAGCAGTGTCCAGGGCAATCAAGAAGCAGTGGTCGGAGTGGCTGAGCAAGGAGAGACGGAATGGGGTGCTCATCCCCCAACCACAGGAGTAGCTAACATTTATGAAGCAGTTAACGTGTGCCACCCACTGTTAAATGTAATTTTGTGTATTATTTCAGTAATTTTTCTCATCAGTCCTGTAAGATGTGCTGTTGTCCTCATCTTATACGTGAAAAGATCAGAGAGGTTAAACAATTTCCCCAAAGTCACACAGCTAGGAAGGAGATCCAGGGGTTGAATGCAGTTCTCTTTGATTTCTTAACCAAAGTCTTAATCCACGTAAAAGAGGGTGAGAACAGAGGAGAAGAGGCGATGGGGGTGGGGGGGAGCACCCGGGATTCAGGCCACCAGGCTGAGGGCATGCCTTTCAGGGTTCTGCCCACATGAACCTCTTAGTCTGAACCAAGACTTACCTTGAGGGCTTACCATAGTTTTAGAGACTAAAGAAACTTCTCTGCACCCAGACTCTACAATAAGCCCTTTGGCAGTGTGGGCAGTGAGGAAGCTTCTGGAAGAGAGTGGAGCCCAGAATACATTAAATATCAGAACCACACACCCACACACATACCCCATTTATAAAAGTACAGCGTTTAAACTCCCAGCATGGCAGTTGGCCCTCCATCCAGGCCGGTGGACACATGCGGACTCCTCCCCATGTGGCAGATATGGAAACTGAAGCTCGGGGATTTTGTCCGGGGCTGAGGCATCAATCAGAGTGCTAAACTGCTCTGCCAAGAGCAGGTTTTAATCTTGTTCTCACTGATCAACTCTGCCAAGAGACGAAGGAGAATGAGATCAGAGGGAGAAGTCCAGGATGAGTCATTCATTCTACATTCACGTATTGCCCACCTACTAGGAGCAGACCCTGTTCCAGGCGGAGATTTAGAGACAAAAAAACAACAATCCCCGCCTTCAGGCTGGGAGACAGACGAGGACGCAGACTGCGACTTGTTCTCCTTCAAGCACTGGGGAAGCCAGGGGCCCTTGGAACAAGGACGCTGGGGCGAGGGGGAACTTACTTCAGGGGAAGGACGGCTGCTCTCTCTCTCTCTCTCTGGGGCTGGAATAGCCACCGTTCACCCCTGACCATGAGCAGCATCTTCCCCATCCTGGTAGCATCATGACAGGGCAGCCAAACACCCAAGACACCTGTGGATGTCCTGAGGACCCAGACAGCCCAGGTCAGCAGACCCTATGCTTTCTCCGTCCTCCCTGGCAACCTCAATGGCAAGCCCTGGCCAGACACTGCTAATGGGCCAAGCCTTGAGGAAGAACCTCGATCTGGAATGTAGTCTCGTCCGTGCTACCAACTCTCTGTGACCTGGGGCCACTCAACTCACACCCCTGAACCTTGATTTCCTCCTCTGTCCCGCACAGTGGCCCACTGCACCAGGCTGCCGGACAGTGAAATGGGATGGTGTCCGGGGAGTGCTTTTGAAGCTGTAAATCTCTTCACAAAGAGCAGGGGCTTTTCTAAGGCTTCTGGTGAATGCCTACGGTTGCAGCTCAAGACAGGCATCGCCTCTCCCCAAAGGCACTGGACGAGTTAATTCTTAAGCTCTTCAGCCCGCGGGGAGCAGAGGCAGAGCAAAGGGCAGGTCTGGAAGCCTCTTTTGGAAATGACAAGATCCATTTAGCAATCAATTAGCACAGTCCCCAGGCTCCGGGCCTGCACGCTCGGCAGAAAGAATGCGCCTCACTGCCGCTGATTAGAAACAGATGCGCTGGCAACCAGACCTGGCCGAGTGGGGCCGGGATTCCTGGGCACCCAGCTCCTGGCTGCGAGACGGGCTCCGGGATTACGTTCTGGGCACCGTCGTGGGCAGGGAGGCAAAGGAAACCAAGCGAGGAGAGCGGCCTGCCTGGAGAATGTGTACCTTCAAGGGGATTCAGAGGCAGGAGACGGAAGAATGTTGACTCGGACAGAAGTTATCTGGGATAAAATTAGTTCAACCAAATGCAGATTATGACTTCAGAACAGCAGATGCTGAGTCCAGTCAGGGCATGGGTGGCACGTGAGGAAGTGAGGGACTTGGGAGCTGAGCAAGTTGCAGGAGGCCTGGGTCCCTTGGTGCCCTGAAAAGTAACCCGCTGCCGGGCAGCTCATGCATGGAGCTCTTCCTGCTCACGACGCCCTGCACCAAGCCCTTTGTACACCCTCTCCCGTGTTAATCACGGCTACCCTGCTCTTGTGTCCATTGTGCAGATGAGAACACTGAGGCACAAAGACGTTCAGTAACTTACCCAAGACTGCCCAGCTAGGCAGTAGTGGGTCCAGGACGTGAACCCAGCTTTCCGACTAGAGAGGCCCCCTCCCCTGACCACGACAGCAATGCTTTCTCTACTTCCAACCTTTTCCTTCTCCTTGAATAAATGGGACGGAATGTTGAGCTGCTCTCCTGCACTCTCAGCACTGTGGGAAAGCTCACTGCAGTGTCCCTGACGGTGGTCAGCAGCCCTGTCAATCCTGCCCAGTGGCGAAGGGCTGACCACGAAGCTGGGACAGTTCACAAGGACCTCCATTCTTACTTCTATTCAGCCAAAAGCTGGGTCCCTGAAAGCTTGGGGTTTCCCCCAGTAGTTCTGCTTCTGCCCTCTGGATCCCTGCAGAAGGTGTCTAATTCCCTCTCCCTGGGACCGTTTCAAGGCGTGACCATGACCCTGACCCCATCCTTATTTTTCTAAGCTGTGTGGCCTCGGTTTGACAGCCGCTCCTTGCAGTCAGCTGTGCAGCTCCCACATTATCCCCGAGACCCTTTCCCGGACGCCTTCCAGCCCATCGGTGGCCCTGGTGGGCCCAGATGGGGACATGGGGTCAACCAGGCCTCCCTTCCCCCTGCAGCACAAAATGAAATACTCTTTCAAGTACTATTTCAATACAGTTCATCTCCCATTATAAGAATGACACAGTCTCGCTATAGGAAATATTAAAAATGCAGTGAGCAGAGTAAAACTGCCTCCCCAGAGAGAGAGAAATCCCCTACTCTTTCACCTCTAGCCTTCCTTGCTATGCCCAGTTTTCCCCTAGCTTCATCTATGCTAGAGCTACAAATGTGTGTCCTGCTTTTTCTCAATCATGATAATGGAAGCAGTCTGGTATGTTATTAAAAAGTCTTTGAAAATGTCATTTGTAATGGGCACATAATAATCAGTGAGATGGACAGACCTACTTTAGTTTACTGTTTCTTTCCTTTGGGACATTGCTGCAAACCCACACCTCCAGTTCTTTCTCACTACAGAACCTCAGTTCTGTTGGTTTCCACAAGAGGTCACCTACATAGCAGGGATGGGGCCCTCGATTCTAAACTTGGAATAATGTCAAGCCCCCCACCCCCCATTTATACTATCAGTTAGACCTTGCATCAGGCCTGAGCAGAGCACAGACCTTGTTTCATTTTGTAATCGCATCATGTCACAGCTGGAGATCCTTTTGAAGATCAACCTCTCAAGTTTCAGATCATAAAACTCAGTTCCGAGAGGACAGGTGAGTGGCCCAAGGTCACACAGGAGCAACGCTGGACCAGGAACTAAGGGCTCTCTCCATGGCCACGCCCACGCTACCCAGGGCAGGGCAGCTGCCAGACAGCCAGGGCAGGCTCAAGGTAGGGCAAGGGCTCTGATCCTCTGACACAAAGAAGAAGACATCAAGCAAACATTTGGAGCTAAAGCAACTGGCCTCTTACCAAGAGTTCAAGTTGAACTGAAAATAAAATAAAATAAGGAGCAACTGGAAATCAACAATGGCCCAGAGGCCACAGGTGAGGTGACTTGGAAGCACGCTGACATTGTCATTTTCCATGCCTGCTGCCCTTTATGGCCAGTGTCCTCTCTTCCTCTCCCACAGCCCCAGCCACCACCACCAAGAAGCCCTCTGGGATTATCAGACTTGCACCTCTGAGGCTGAGATATTGGGTCCTGAACCCCAGAGAAGGGAATGACAGGGCAGAACCACATTCTGCAATAAGGTGCGATCCAGAGGGCAGCTCTGGAGGACCTCTCACGCCTGCAGGAATGGATTAATTCATGGCAAGCACAACATGGAAATGAATATGCCAGCCAGAAATCACCTTTACCAAACTAACCTTCCAGAGACTTAAGTCTCTTCCTCTCTCTGGTCTCAGAGTCCTCATCTGTAAAATTTATTCTTTCAGTTCATTCCACAAACATTTATTAAGAGCCTGCCATGCGCCAGACTCTGTGGTGGGCACTAAGGGAGGGCTGAGATGCTAAAGGATCTCAGTTACCAGGAATAACAAAGAGTAAAAGAAGAGAACATTTAAGTAACACAATTTTCCCCAGGCATTATGATAGGCAAAAGGGTCACAATGAGAACAAAAACAGATAGTCAAGCTTAGTCCTGGAAATATAATTCACTTAACCTGAAAACCCTACCACTAATAAATACTTAGAAATTCTGGATCAAATATAATGGACATCCTTCATAAAAGCAGAGCTAAATTCTCAAGTAAGGAAAGAAATCAATCCTCAGGAAATTGAGAGGTGACCAAAAGGAATAACTTTTTGAGTTAACACTGTAGCGGTATGGTGGGGTAGAGGAATCCTGATCCTGTGATCCAGAAACGCCCGAACTGGTGAAGTACACGGTAGCATCAGTCTCAGGACAGACACCCTGGGATTCCTAACAGCAGCAAACATCAAACTGCTCTGGAACAACGCTGCCAAGCAAGGTTACATGTGATTCCCACAGACAGCATGCTGCTGCCGATGAGCTCGTGGTCCAAAATTACAAGAGGGGTGAGCAAGAATCAGACAAAATAAGCAGTAGGATTTGATTCCTCCCCCCCAAGACTTCAACCATAGGAACTACAAAATAAGCACATCCTAAATGATCAACCACACGAAGAAAAGGAGTTTTAGAAAGGAACATTTAAAACCCAATGGATGAGTTTGACAGCAGATTAAATGCAGTTGAGATGATAGGTGCACTGGAAAGTAGCTTTTTTAATTTTTTAATTGATTTTTTTAGGGGGAGAGGGTGACAGAGAGACATCGATTTGTTGTTGCACTTATCGATGCACTCATCGGTTGCTTCTTGTATGTGCCCTGACCGGAGATCAAACCCGCCACCCTGGTGTATCGGGACAATGCTCTAGCCAATTGAGCTACCCAGTCAGGGCCCTGGAAGGTAGCTCTGTTAATAACTTACCTTATTGCTGCTTTTTGCAATAATTTTTGAATAGTATTATATTGTTATAAGTTGCAATATTATTTTGAGACTATTCAAAGGATAAATAAAAAATTTATCGTTTTAAATATAGATATGATGGGCTTCTTATCATAACTTTCAAATCGCCTCTATCTTACTTTCTAACAGACTAGCCTCTAGCATTGTACATCTCTCCTTCGCTAACCATATACTTCCAACACTGAATGTCATCAGACCTGTTACCATAGTCCAACCTCTGGCCCTTGCAGTGAACTGGCACAGCGGACAGTATTATTTCTGGAAGCCACTCCCAAACCAGAATGTCTAGACATCCCTTCCCTATATATAGAAGTGACTGCAAACAACATAAATATATGCCATTAGACTGCATGGTCTGTTGTCAACTTAGAATCACCCACCGCACCTCTGAAGTCAGAGAATTACTTTTCTCAGCATAGCTTCAGCTTAGAGTTTGTCAATGAGCGAAACTTGAACAAGATTGGCAGGTGGAAGACAAATAAGGTAAAATGATAGCCTTTTTTTTTTTTTCCAGAAGGTTGTGGTGGTTAAATACGGCTTCAAAATTTGTTCACAGGCTACCACTTTGAGGTTGTGCAGAAATGGTTCACAGCCTTTCCACAAACTCTTACTTCACAGTCATCATGGCAAGACGTGGTGGTTTCTCAGTCTGTCCCACCATCAGTGACCTCTCCCAGCCTGTCCTGCCTCCCCTTTCCCACGTTGGGCCGGAGGTATAGATATCACATTGATTCACAGAGAGAGGTTAAGAGTCTGGCTGGATGGAAGGGACTTTGAAAGAATAACATTGGAAAGCTGGCAGCAAAGATACGAGGTGTGAGGACAGAGCTATCTACATGAGCACGTTTGCGTTAGCTGATGCTAAAATCTGTATGGAAGGCTACAGGACCTAGCAATATATCCATAAAAACATATATTAGAAGAAGAAAATTAAAAATCAGTGGATTAAGCACCAAATTCAAGATGTTATATAAAACACAGAGTAAATGCAAGGCAAACAGGAGGAAATAATTTTTTTTTTTAAAAAGGACCAGGTATTAACAAAATGGAAAACAAAGAGGTAATAGGAGAGATAATCAGGGTAAGTTCTTTTAAAATACCAATAAAATAGACAAAAATCTGACCTGAATGATCAAAATATGAAAACAATATTAGGGACAAAAGAAGGACATAACTAGATACAGAAGAGAATTTAAAAACAAGAGAATGCCATGAATGAAATTATCCCAATAAGTTGAAAAACTTACATGAAATAGAAATTGGTCCAGAAAAAACATCAAAACTAATTGAAAAAAAAAGAAAGAAAGAAAATCTGAACACACAATTATTAAAGAAATTGAATCCATGTTTTAAAAATCTATCCCCCTATACACACACACTGGCCCAGTTGACTTGGCAGGTCAGTTTTACCAGACATTTGCGGGACAGATAGATAATCCAACCTCATGCAAACTACTCCACAGACAGGAAGGAGAAGGAAAATTCCCCAAGATATTTTATGAGGCAAGTATAACCTTGATACCAAAAGAAAACAAGGCAAATACAAGAAAGGAAAATTATAGCACAATCTCACTTTTCAACATAAAAGCAAAAATCTTCAAATGTTCACAAACTATGTACAGTATTATGTACAATAATAATAACCACCAACATAAGCCAACTTGGTTTATTTTGGGAATAAAAGGATGGTTTAACCTTAGGAAATCTATTAATGTAATTCACAGAAATAGGTCAGAGGGAAATTATATAATTATTTGATATATGGAAAAATCTTTTGAAAGAATTCAGCATCCATGTATGATGTAAATTTTAAAAATTCTTAGAACACCAAGATTTGAAGGGAATTTTATAGCTTCAAGTATATTCTACAAAAACCTTAGCGTGAACATCATACTTTCTGGGTAATTATTAGGCACATCCCCTTCAATGGCAGGAGCAAGACAAGTCTGGCCTTTATCTCCTCTTCCACTCACCATTATTCTGGAGGCCCTAGCCAGTGCACAAGGGCAAGAGACAAAATTAAAGAGGCAAAGAGTTGAAAGAAAGAAGTGAAACTGCATTCTCTACAGACTATAGGATTGTCCACATAGAAAACCCAAGAGGAGCTACTACCAAACTGTGAGAATAAAAGTGTTCAGAAAAATGCTGGATAAACTACCAGTATGCAAAATTCAACTGTGCTCCTACAATCAGCAAATGATTTAAAATGTAATCTTTAATTTTAAGTTTTATTATATTTTTATTTATTAATTTTAGAGGGAAAGAGGAATGGTGAAGGCAGAGAGGGAGAGAAAGAGGGAGAGAAGGAGAAACACTGATGCTGTTTCACCTCTTTATGCATTCAGCGGAACAACACTTTAAACAACCGTGCTACCTGGCCAGGGCTAAAATGTAATTTTTTGAAAATTACATTTATAATAATCCCACATTGTAAGATACTTAAAATAAATTCAACAAAAAATAGGCAATCGTCTTTACAGAGAAAAGCATATAACGTTATAAAAGACCTTAGGAAAACAAAAAAATGGAGAAATAAACTGTGTTGGTAAATGGGAAGACTTAGGGTCCAGATAAATCAGCCGTCGGCAGCCGTCCGTCTTGAGAGACGATGGTGTAGCTTCTTAAGAGTCTATCTGCACCGCCGAGAATGGCTGTGCAGTCCGACTCGGGAGTGACACGGTATCTGTCTCTTCCCGTGTTGAATCGACATCTTGCGATGACGCTGGAGTGTCCTCTCCAGTGAAGCTGAAGCTACAGAGCCTGGGCAGGGTGATATGGAGGGTCTGCTGTTGCCCATGCAGCAGACCCCCCCTCTCTTCGCAGCTGAAGGGTCCAAGGGAAAGACGGAGTCAATACAGCTTGGCTTCAGGTGCGCCGCAGGAGTTGCCGGTGTTGACTACAACGTCGAACCGCCTTAGGGACTCCGGCTCCGGATTTTCTGTCGGGGTTTACTCCCTTAGCCTTTCCCCTGAAGAGGTATGCCACAAGGCAGCGGAGGTTTTTTGGAATCAGAGTTTTTCTTCTCTGATGTGCCCTGACTGGAAGATCGAACCAGCGACACTTAGCTCGCAGGCCGACGCTCAATCCACTGAGCCAAACCAGCCAGGGCTAGATAAATCAGTAAATATGAACAAATGCAAACAAGATTTCAGCTCTATGTGTGTGTGTGCATGCACACACCTACATGCATGTAACCTGACAAACTGAGCCTAAAGTTTATGTGGAAGAGCAAAGACCCTAAAAGGACAAGCTGATTTTCGAAGAACAATGTACTAGTATAACTTACCCTACCAGACAGCCAGACATTTTATGAATTATAGTAATTAGCACATCGTGGAATTGACATGGGGATAGGAGAATAAATCAACGCACTGAATGGGGCCTCCAAACAAGTCTAAGTCCATGTGGAAACCTCATATATGACAGAGCATTAAAGCTGGGGGAAGGGGCGATGTTCTAGCCAATGGCAGTGTTGGGAATATCGGTTACCCAAATGGGAAGTGAGGGAAAAACAGATTCCTAACTCACACAGTAGACAAAACTCAATTTCAGGTGAATTAAAGACCCAAATGTGAAAAGCAAATTTTAAAACCCTCAGAAGGAAATACGGAAGAAAAGCCGTATGATCTCAGGAAAATATTTCTTAAAGCAAGCATAAACCATAAAGAAAAAGATTCTTAAATCTGACAACAGATGAAGTCCTTAACGGAGTTAAAAGATGAAATACTGCTTCTTGTAAAGTTAAACATACACCATTCCCTACACTTCAGCAGTTCCACTCTGAGGTATTTACCCAAGAGAAATGAAAACATATGCCCACAAAAACACAAGTACAAGAATATTTATAGCCATTTTATTCACAGTAACCCAAAACTGAAACCACCTCAATGACCATCAACAGGAGAATCAATAAACATATTATCATATTTTATACAGTGCAAATCTACTAGGCAATAAAAAAAGAAATCTATGCAACACATAGATGAATCTTAAAACATTATGCTGAGCAAAAGGAGCCAGACACACTTATTGTATGATTTCATTTATATGAAGTTTTAAATTCGGCAAAGTTAATAAATGGTAAAAGAAGTCATGACAGTGGTTGCCTGGGAGGAAGCCCAAAGGATCTTACTGGGATGATGGAAACATTCTGTAACATGAGAGAGGAGTGGGTTACGTGCCTATATGTATTTGTCAAAAGCCATCAAACTGCAGCAATTAAGATTTAGTATCTCACTGCCTTAAGAAAGGAACTCCCAAATCCTCCCACCCCGCAAAAAAATAAAAAGAAAAAAAGACACACTACGGCCTAGGAGAAAATATTTGCCTGCCAAGAGATTTATGTGCAAAATCTATAAAGAACTACCACACACCAATTCTGGAGAAAATTCACCAAATAGAATAGGCAAGAGACATGAAAAGGCAAGTCACAGAAAACGTATGAAAATATGCTCAACTTCACCAGCAGTCCAGAAAATCATAAGATGGCACTTCATCCCCTTTGGACGCTCAAGGCTTTTGAAGTGTGGGAGCACCGAGCACGGGGTGTGGGAATACAGACTGACAATGTCTAGGAAAAGTGAAGATGTACGTACCTTACGGCCCCGCACTCCATGCCCGGGGTGCTTCTGGTGGTCTTCAACTGGACAGCATTTGCCACTCTCGTGTGTGGACAAGGGGGATGGATCCTCGCTGCTGTACTGCTTGTAAGAAGAAAAAGAGGGAAAAAAAAAAAAAAGAAAGGCAAGTGGGTGAGGAGGGAGGAAAGGCAAACTAGAAGTCTATCATATCTATCAACGAGAGAATGGATAAAGTATGGTATATCCATGCAACATATGAAAATCATCAGTGAAAATAAACGAATTCTAGCCCTGGTCTTGTGGCTCAGTTGGTTGGAGCGCCATTCCAAGCACTGTAGGGTCACCGGTCCAATTCCTGGTCAGGGCACATGCCTCAGTTGTGGGTTCGATCCCAGTTGGGGTGCATATGGGAGGCAACCAATTGATGTTTCTCTTTCTTTCAGTCTCTCTCTCTCTCTCTCTTTCTCTCTCTCTCTCTCTCTCTCTCAAATCAATACAAATATATCCTCGGGTGAGGATTTAAAAAGAAAATGCGTAAATGAATTTCATGGTATACATATCTGAACAAAATATTAAACAAAAAAAACAGGTTACAGAGGAACACAAACTGTATATTTCCACTTACATAAAGTTTTAAAAAACAGGAAAATGAAACTATTGTTTAGCGATACAAATATATTTGGTACAAGTATTGAAAAAGGCAAGGAAATCATATACACAATTCAGGATACTGATCACCCCTGAGAAGGAAGGACAGGGGACGGGAGGAGGAGGGCTTCAGAGAGACTTTTTTTTTTTTCTTTTCTTTTTTTTTCCTTTTATTTTTTGGTTTTTCAATTACAGTTGTCCCATTTTTCCCCCATTGCTCCCCCCTACCCAACCCACCCCCTCTCCCACAATCATATCCCTCCCCGTTGTCCATGTCCATGAGTCATTTACACACGTTCCTTGACTAGACCCTTCCCTTACTTATCCCCCTTCTCTCCCTCCCCCCTCCCCCCTACTGACTACTATTCTAGTCTTTGCCTATTTAGTTCGTTTGTTTGTGTTGCTCTTTAGTTTCCTGTATTGGGTGATATCATATGGTATTTTGCTTTCTTTGCCTGGCTTATTTCACTAAGCATAATTCTAATTCCATCCATGTTGTCGCAAATGGCAGGAGTTCCTTCTTTCTCTCTGCTGCATAGTATTCCATTGTGTAAATGTACCACAGTTTTTTGATCCACTCATCTACAGATGGGCACTTAGGCTGTTTCCAGGACTTGGCTATTGTAGACAGCACAGCTATGAACATAGGGGTGCATAAGTTTTTTTGAATTAGGGTTTTAGGATTTTTCGGGTATAATCCTAGCAGTGGAATCACTGGTTCAAATGGCAGTTCCATTTTTAGTTTTTTGAGGTAATTCCATACTGTTCTCCATAGTGGCTGCACCAGTCTGCATTCCCACCAACAGTGCAGTAGGGTTCCCGTTTCTCCACATCCTCGCCAGCACTTGTTGTTTGTTGATTTGTTGATGATGGCCATTCTGACAGGTGTAAGGTGGTATCTCATTGTGGTTTTTACTTGCATCTCTCTGATGGCCAATGATGTTGAGCATTTTTTCACGTGTCTATGGACCTTCTGTATGTCCTCTTCGGAGAAGTGTTTGTTCAGGTCCTTTGCCCATTTTTTAATTGGGCTGTTTGTTTTCTTGATGTTGAGTCATATAAGCTCTTTATATATTTTGGAGATCAGTCCCCTGTCTGTGATGTCATTGGCAAATATGTTTTCCCATATGGTTGGTTTCCTTTTCATCTTGCTGATGTTTTCTTTTGCTGAGCAGAAACTCTTTAGTTTGATATAGTCCCATTTGTTTATTTTTTCCTTTATTTCTCTTGCCTTAAGAGATGTATCCGTGAAGATATTGTTACATGGGATATCTGAAATTTTCCTGCCTATGTTTTCCTCTAGGACTTTTATGGTGTCACCAGAGAGACTTTAATGGCCACTTATTTCCTTTTCCCTAAATTGGGTGGTGGGTACACATGGGTTCACTGTTTCACTCATCCTTAGGCCTTACACATATTTTATAAATATTAATACCTACTAAATATGTACACATTTAATAAAAGCAGCGTTTTATAGACATGCATTGAAACTTAAGAGGCCTTCAGTCATATTCATAATCTTATCTTTCCAAAGGTTTCTAAAGCAAACATGACAAAGCTAGGTATTGGGTACACAGGTGTTCATCAGTCTCTTAAAATACAGCAGGTCTTCAAATAACGTCATTTTGTCCGATGGTCATTTTGTTATAACTTTGATGAGATACCACAGGAGCTTAACTCTGGCTTATATCAATTAACCCGTGGTAAAACTGTTTCATTATATATCATTTTGCTTGAAGTCGCAGAACCTATCAACAACATTAAGTGAGGACTTACTGTATTTAATAGTAAATGTTAAGAAAAACAATACCCTTGATCTGTTGTTGCATAGCTTCCAGTCTGGTGGAAGACATAGACATTAATATAATACCTTTTCTTGATTTGTTGTTGGCAGCCGTCCGTCTCGAGAGACGATGGTGTAGCTTCTTAAGAGTCTATCTGCACTGCCGAGAATGGCTGTGCAGTCCGACTCGGGAGTGACACGGTATCTGTCTCCTCCCGTGTTGAATCGACATCTTGCGATGACGCTGGAGTGTCCTCTCCAGTGAAGCTGAAGCTACAGAGCCTGGGCAGGGTGATATGGAGGGTCTGCTGTTGCCCATGCAGCAGACCCCCCCTCTCTTCGCAGCTGAAGGGTCCAAGGGAAAGACGGAGTCAATACAGCTTGGCTTCAGGTGCGCCGCAGGAGTTGCCGGTGTTGACTACAACGTCAAACCGCCTTAGGGACTCCGGCTCCGGATTTTCTGTCGGGGTTTACTCCCTTAGCCTTGCCCCTGAAGAGGTATGCCGCAAGGCAGCGGAGGTTTTTTGGAGTCAGAGTTTTCCTTCTCTGATGTGCCCTGACTGGAAGATCGAACCAGCGACACTTAGCTCGCAGGCCGACGCTTAATCCACTGAGCCAAACCAGCCAGGGTATCACTATAGATAGATACCAGTTTATTACTGGAGACAAGTTAGAGAACCCAACAGTAGTTTATTGTTGTTGTTTATTAAACAACAACCTTTTCTTGATATATATATATATATATATATAACTACCAACTAAATTAAGCGAGCTAAAAGAAAGGAAATTGCTCCATGGGAACATAAAATAAAGCAATTTGGACCCAGACTAAAGTGTCGGGTTGGTAGTCAAAGTGGAAGTTGGGACTGGTGCCCAAGGCAGACACGCAGACAGATGGCTCAGTGCAGGGGATGAGCCATGGCCACGTGACCCACAGGAAGGACACTAACCCACCTGGGAGGGGAGGGGTGGTCCCAGAAACCTGCCTGCTGGAGGGGATAAGTCAGCAGAGCTCTGAATGAGTATCAGGATTTAGCCAAAGGAACAGGCCAGTGAGAGACTTCTGGGCCGTAGGACCTTCGTGTGCCAGGCAGAGAGATGTGAGGAAGGAAACCTGGGAGCGCTGACTAGCTTAGGATGGCTGGAAAATAGGGTTCATGTGGTGGTATGAAGATGGGTGGCAGGTAAGTCCACGGCAGGCAAGGACTGATCACGGGGGCCCAGAATGCTGTGCAAAGTGGGGATCTGAGGAGTGTGGCACCACCTGAGGCATCGCCTGGTTGACAGAGAACTGAGGGGGGCAAGCCTGCAAGCCGGGCATCCAGCTGGGGGTGGTGGCAGTGATAGAAGGGAGGCGTGATGGAGGCCTGAAGTAAGGGACGATGAGAAGGGAATAGAGACCAGAGACTAGGGGCATCTGGGAGCCAAGAGAGGGTGGGGTATGAAACCAGGAAGATGGAGCCTGAGGATGTCAAAACTACAGAAACCAGCAAAGCTGGGGACTCAGGGGGATGCCCAGGACACATCAGCTAGGAGAGGAGAGGGTGGGGGAGAATCAGCCCACGGTCACCTGGAGGTAACAGGGTGACAAGAGTAGGCAGTGAGTGGAGAGAAGGGCTAACAGAGGTGATGCTGGGGGTGGGGGTAGGGGACAGAATCTAGGACAAAAAGGCTTGAGCATGTGGCGAGGCGGCTGAGACAGAGCCAGCAGAGACTGAATTCCAGACTGAGCGACAATCATCAATGAAGCATGATGGGGGCAGGGGAGGATTCCAGAACAGGGACCGTGAGACAGAACAACCCTCTACCACTAAGAAGGGGCTGGAAGCCAGGGTGTTGGGAATGTGAAAAGCTTACAGGGAGGCACATGGGCAGGAAGCCAAGAGACCCTGCTGAGGGCCTCTGTTCTGTTTTCTTTATGAAATAGGCAACAAGGGTATCTGTTGGCAAACTGGGGGTGGGGGTCATCTCTCCCCAGCCCTGACTGCAGATTCCTTGTCCGTGCCGGTGTCCTTGGAGTCCCTCCACCACAGGAGGTAGCACCTGAGACAGACAGCTGCTGGAAGAGAGAGCAAGAGACTGCCGGGGCTGCTCTGGGAGAAGAGGGGGAGACCGGCTGCAGCTGATGACTACCCAGCAGGAGAGGCAGGTACGTGAAAGACGGTGCAGAATGCGAATAGCAGAGCACAGGGGGCCTGTGGGAACCAGTGAAGGCTGGGGTCCTGAGAGAGAGGCTGGAGAAGGCAGCCTCAGGCTGAGGGTGGGGGCTCAGGGCTCCCTCCCAGATCATCCGCTCCCTGCCCAGGGCCCCACTTGAGCTCATTCACAAGCGCACAACATGAAAACAAAGGGAAATCATCCAGCAGAGGCCTCCCATCTGCAGAGCCAGGAAGTCCTGGTCTCAAGGTTAATGGTGAAGAGGAACTTGCCTGGCTGTGCAGGTCATGGGGTCAGCAGGATTCTTGACAAACAAGAGGGGACGGTGGCACCAGGGCAAGGCTCACTAAGTGATCTGGCCACGGGGTCAAGAGGAGACCAAGGAGCACAATCCCTGGGAGATGCAATGGCGATCATTTACAAGCGCAAATGGTTTTGCATTCCGGGGAGTTGGCTCCTAAGCCAAACTCTTCCTGCAGAAGGTTAGGTGGTGGGTGAGTCATTGTTATAAATAGACCAGCAGTCAGAATGTCATTGGAAAGGAGCAGTCCCATAGGCATAACCTTGGAGGTAGTGGAAGGCACTGCATGGACTGAGAGCGCGGATCTATGGGAAGTGCAGAGGGAGAGCTTGAGGGGCTGCTGTGGAAGACGAAGCAGGCACTAGAGGAGTGGGTCCAACCAAGCAGGAGGAAGATGACGCCGGGGACTAGCCAGGGACGAGCCTTCTGCATGGCCGAGCAGACCCCACATCACAGCCCGCCGGCGCTGGGATCAGCTGAGTTATATCACCTTCTAGAACTTCTTCCAAAGGATGCAAACTCCTGTAGGCTCCCAAGACACCTCATCCACCAAGGCACAAGAGAACAAAATTCCTCAGTGGGCATCAGCTCATTCATTTACCCACAATTGACGTGCCTGTCCTCAAATTCACAGCGACTCCAAAACACAGACTCAGAGCTGTCAGGAAACGTGTCAAGGGGAGAAGATCACGAAAACCGAGTCCAGTGCACTGAGGGAATGCAGCCGTCGGGGGTAGGCTTTCCTGACCCCGCCACCCAGGCTGGGTTCCCTCCTCTTTGCTCCTGCGGGTCCCTGTATGTCACCTTTTCACAGGGCACGCTCCAGAACTGAGCTAAGGCCCAAAGCTCAGAACAAAGGGGTCTAAGAACCTGGTCCCTCCACACCCAGCAGAGGCAGCTAGGCCCGCCCAGCCGCCATAAACTACCACCCCCGAAAGGGACCAGGAAGCTATGGAATCTGCCCAAATTGTGTCAAGGGACAGGAAAAGGGGGTTCAACCTAGCATAAATGGAAAGCAGTATGAGAAAATAAAAACATTTCCTGTTTAGGTGCCTGTGAATTGACATTCCCCAAGAAACCACAAATCACAGGATTATTGTATCTGTTTCCACAATAGGATTGTGAACTCCTTGTCAGGGAGGGATATCATTCCCTTTGTCCCCAGCATCTGCAGTAATGCTTGGGAGATGGAACCAAAGTCCCAGTCCCCTCTGTTCTAATTGTAGGGGTCACCTGGGCTCCTCAGATTTTTTTTTTTTTAAGATTTTATTTTTAGAGAGAGGGGAAGGTACGGAGAAAGAGGGGGAGAGAAACATCAATGTGAGAGAGAAATATCAATCGGTTGCCTCTTGTATTCACCCCGAATGTGGACCGAACCCGCAACCCAGGCATGTGCTCTGGCAGAGAACTGAACGGGCAACCCGTCATTTTGTGAGTCAGTGTCCAATCAACTGAGCCACACCAGTCAGAGCCTCATATTGCATTTCTTATCAACTGGACAAGCCAACCCCTCAGGACCAGAAGCAGCCACATCCTACACCTAGCATCAACCCCTTGGGGCCCTCCCCCATCCTGGGGCTCTCTCAGTGGGCCTCAGAGCAAAGCTTTTTGGAAGAATCAGCTGCCTGTCCCAGAGGTTCTGGCTTCCCTCAGGCTTGCCACTCTGTTCTCTTCTGGTGTGAGATCCAGGGCTTGCAGAGCCTGGCCCGGATTTGTGGAGCGGACATTCCAGATCTCCACCGGGAAATGGAAGGAGAGACCCCCCCCACCCCCCACTTAAGGCCCACCATCCGGAGGTCAACAGGAAGTGGCCAAGAGGCTCTGGATGAGACTGCCAGGAAACGCCTCCCTCCCAGTATCGCAGACAAGCCCAAGTGTGTCTATTTTGGCTGGAGGAGGGAGGAGTGGGTGGCAGTCTCTGTGCTAGGACAGCCCTGGCCTTGGCAGGATGACGAAGAGGTTGGGACTTGGACAGAAAGGCTGTTGGCTGACCCACTGACACTCAGGGCTTTCCCCAGGACTTCCTTCTGACACTGCCCCAAAGAGGGGAGGGGAGGGGAGGGGAGGGAGGTCCCCAGCCATCAGCCCCTCAGTGATGTCAGTAGGGGCCAGAGACCCAGCACCCAGTCATGTCTCAGGATACCCAGAGGAAGCCTTAGGATACACGCATGCAGCCCTAGAAAGGTGTCCAAGGTCACCCAACCTACGTGTCATCAGAGTGCCCCGGAAGCCCCAGGGTCCAGCGGAAGGGCAGCATAGCCAAGCCTGGGTCGCTGCTCCCTTGTGGGAGCTTAGCGTTGATCTGTTTGCCACGTGGGCAGGAAAGCACGGTTACCCTGGCAAGGTTCTCATTCCACAGCTGGGGGAACTGGGGTCAGAGGGGGGAAAGGATGGGCCCAGTGTGACACAGGGGGCCAGCGCCAGGTGCCGGAGCTGTTGCTAAGTATGGTAGGTGTGGGGGTTCAGAATGAGTCACTCCAAGATGTGCCTCTGTGGTATGCAGGTTGTTTGGAGCTAAAAGCAACTTGAGCCGCAGGCTCAAAGGAAACTCCTGCCCCTCCCTGAACTACAGGGAAGAACTTGCCCATAGTTAAGTGATTTTCACTGATAACCTCTTCTGACCTACCTGCGGGGCAAAACAAACTTCTAGTTACCAAGCCGTACTCTTCTCATCCTGCAATGACCTTTGAGGCCCCCATGCCACCTTACCTCATCCCTCCCTGCTCAGGATGCCTCCTGTACCCATGTTCCCTTTCTACCTCTGAACCCGTTGTGCACATCGGGTCTCTGGCTCTCATGTATGTGGAGTTCCCATACATATGTAAGCATCAAACTGGGCTATTTTTTCTTAACTGTTAGACCAGCTAGAAGAAACTTGAGGGCAGAGGAGTTTGTTCCTCCCCCACACAGACATGGGAGCCATTGAAGGTTGCAGGAAGGGAGAGAAAGGCCTGGAGCAGGCAGCGAAGAGGCCAGCTGGGGGCGGCCAAAATTGGCTACGTTAAGTCCGGGGCTGGGGAGCATGTGGCGAGAACTCAATGAGAGCCGTGGGAAGAGGGGGGAGGAAGAGATATTCATTGAACAGAGGTAGATATATATGGGTCTTGGCAGCTGCTTGCCTGGAACCACCAAGTATGATGTGGAAGAGTGGGGTCAGGTGAGCGGAGAGGCTCAAGATGACCCTGAGTTTCTGATGGAGGTTCCTGATGATGAGGAACTCAAATGTTGGAAAATCTTAGTTTCAGGTAACAGCTAATAAGCTTAGTAATCAATGTATGGAAAAGCTACTGTTTCAGGAACTGGAGGTCTGACCCACCTTGACCCCAGGAGACCATCAGCAGGTCCGCCCTTGTGCCTCAGGAGGACTGCAGGCAATCAGGACGGTATCTGAGCCATTGGACCCCAGGGTGACCACCGCCCAGGACACAAAGACCACAGCCCAGGGCACAAGGACCACCACCCAGGACACAAAGTCCACCACCCAGGAGACAGACAAAAGAATGCTGTAGCTTTTATCTGATTAACCTTTTCCCTGAATTCCAAACCTCTTACCTACATTTTTCTTCTCCTTATAAAAAGGGTCCGTTTATAATGGAATTTAAGACAATCTGTTAGGGTACAACCCCCCTGTCTTCTCAGATCGCCAACCATCTGAATAAAGCTCCCATAAAGATTCAATCCCTGTCTCTGCTTATTGGGTCTGGTAGGTTACAGGCAGCATGAACCCCAGCTTTTCCAGTTTCACTGAGAGGTTGGTGGGGTCATTACCAGGAATAGAAAAGCCGGGGGGGGGGGGGGCAAATTCAGGCAGCTGCACATTGAGAAAGAGGAAGGCCAAGCCCATATCCTACGGGAATATGCAGAGTTGGGGTTGTGGGGTTAAGTCTGCCCTGGGCGTTGAAGTCAGCTAGTCCTGAGCTCCAGTCCAAGCTCTGTCCTTCACTGGCTCTGTGACCTTGATCAAACCACTTACTTCTCTGAGTTCAGTCTCATCACCTGCACACTGAGGATAATAACAGTGGTCACCCACAGGGTTGTGGCAAGGACTGAGATACCATACAGAAAGTGCTCAGTGCATTTTAAGTGCTGATAAATATTTACTGTTATTCTCATTACTTTATGCCAAGTGCTTAATGTCTATAACTTCATGCAATCCTCCCAGCAACCTGTAAGGCTGGCATCGTGTTTCCCCCAGTTGACAGATGAGAAAACAGACTCAGAGAGGTTAAAGAGATTTCTCAGGGTCACACAGCATTAGGGTTGAAACAGGGATTTGAACCCAGATCTTCCAGGCCCAAAGTTCAAACTTTCCAGCATCAGATTGTACCTCCACTGCCTTCCTGGGGCTACGGGGTATTCTCCTACTTCCAGGAAGCGGGGAGAGTCAAAAGGTTCATAGAGTAGACACAAGGTTTGAACTCACAGGATATGAACACAGAATCCATGATTTGGACAATTTTATTTGTCTCCAATGGACCTGATGACATTTTCCTTTTTTTCTCTCCCCACTTTTTCTTTTCCCGTTAATGAAACTATACTCTCAACTCCAGTGAGTCACCGGAAACTATAAATTAAAAAAAAAAATTAAGAGGAACATTGCTCCTACGTAAGCCCTGCCATCTATGAATCACTCAAGACAGGTATAATGGACATAATTGCAGCTCACCCACAAGCTGGACCCAAAATCAGTCCTAGAGGCTGATTTCAGATTCCAGCCATTTCCACAGCAGAACCTGGTGCACCAGACACCAGCCTGGAGGAGAACTCAAACCTGAACCCACGCTCAGGGCCCTTGGTAGGCTCACCGGGGGTCCAGGGTGGGAGGAACCCAGGTCCTATGCCCTGACACCAGAGACCCAGCAATTTCAGAACTTCCCTCACCCCCCACCCCGATCTCAATCCCTGCTTCCCTGCTCTCCTCCTACTCACTCAGGGCCCCTCTCTTCCTGTGAACTCAACCTCCTTTTACCCCCTTGCTTCTTAAAGAAGCCAGACCTTTATTTCTTGATCACTGTAAAGTCATCCAACCCAACAATACATGGGGGGTAGTCAATTCACAATACTACAAATAGGGTGGGCCCTAATGTGTACAGACAGCCGGCAGCTTGACGAACCCCTCTCTGCCTCTCCTTCCTCATCTGTGAGGTGGGATAATAATAGCCTCTTCCTCCCTTAGGTGAGAAGATACATGTAAGGCCCTCAGTGCAAGGGGTGTGTTCAGGAAGTGCCGGCTATTATGAACACCTTCGTCCTCTTCATCATCTGGGGAAATGGGAGCATCAGGAATGCTCACATATGACAGCAGCCTCCTCCCACAGCCTCGGAGACCCATAGTCTGGCGGCCAGTATGAGGAATCCCCAGGGCACAGCAGTTCAGTGTCAGAGCTGGAGGATCACCAGGTCCCAGTAGGGAAACTGGGCCCCAAGAAAGGCAGAGACCAGCCCAAAGCCACCCAGCTGGTCAGTAGCAGAGTTGGGGCAGCAACCCAGGCCATGTCTCTGTCCACACCAGCCCATGTGCCTTCCAAGTCCCAGAGGTCAAGGAACAAGCTTCATGAACCTCTGTATCCCAGGTAGAGGAGATGAGCTCCTCGGAAATGGGAAACATTTAGCAATCAGCAAATTCATCCCGAAGTTCTCCAGCTCAAGGCCAAGTGCAGGTGGTCCATGGAAGACCTGCTCCAGTACGGCAATGTCACTGCCAAAAGGAAAACACCCCAAGGCTTCTCAGGGAAAAGACCCCACCCTGGAATTGTCCTGCATTGTCATGAGGAAGCACGGTTTGAAAAACCCCCTCTCCAGCCTGCCCCCTGCAAACACTTGTGCATGGGGCTGCACCCCTCCCACCCAAACCCATCGCCCAGGGGTCCCACATTTCCTATAGCCTTGTCCTTCCCCCAGCAGTGATTCAGCAGATGCCTGTTGCACACTAGGTCAGAGACGGAGGCACCGTCCTTCTCCTCCTGGAGCTCACAAAATGGCTGGCCGGGAGACAGGCGAATGGAGAGGAGGGAGGTGTAGGTAAAGACAGTCAGCCAGGCTTCACACAAGCCAAAGCAAGGAGACGTCACATGGAGAGGCTTGTGGTCCTCCCTGCTGCTGTGCTCTCCTCCCCAAGCAAATCATGCACATCCTTCAAGGCACTGACCAAGGCCTACTCCTCCAGAAAGCCTTCTTGGATACACAGGTTACAATCGCACTCCTCTGAACTTCTGTCCTAATCTGTCTATAACACTCCCCTCCCCTGCCCTTTCCACAGGATTTACCCGGCCCTAAGCACAGAGCCCTTGCTGAGCTGAGGCAGGAATTCACAGAGCCAGGGCTCAATCCTTGGGTGTCTAACTACAAACCTTTGCTTGCTCTCTTCCACCAGTGATCCCCCACAGCAAGGAGCTTTACACATTTTCCCACCCTAAACAGTGTGGGTTCCTGAGGCGCAGTAGAGGCCCAAGTTCTGTGTCTGTGGGAAAATGTGAGACAGAAGGGTCCTGACCCAACCTGCCTCTGTCACGGGGGAAGGCCTGTCCTCCCCCATCAGTCAGAATTCCACCCACTCGGCTATAAAAAGCAAAACCTCAGTTCATGTGGGCTTCTACACATACGGGGTCATTTTCCTCACATAAGATGCCCAGGTATAAATAGCATTAGCTGTTCCAGGTTGTCACCAAAGACCTAGACTCAGTCTGTGTTCCTATGTGGCATCCTTACAGTTTGATAGGTGTACTGCATCCACATGGCTCTGAAGGGCCCATGTGGTGTGTCAGCCACAGCTGTCCCTCAGGAACTTCTCCTACCAGGAGACTCTTAGACAGGTAACAGGACAGGGACCGGAGCCTTGACTGGAATGGGATAGACTTCTGGGCTTTCTACTGCCACTGGCAGAAAGGTGGCCAAGCGTGGGCACTCTGGGGCTGGCCTGGGGCTTGGCAAGGGTGCCCTGACCTAGGCCGAGGGGGAAGAGTGAATGAAACCCACCCTAGTTCGAGGCCTGCCTCCACAGCCTGCTCTCTCCACTACGCCACGCAGCAACGAATTAACAGAGCCAGACTCAGACCTGTATCTTCCAGTGCCGGGGGCTTTCTCGCTGCCCCGGCTGCGTCTGGCTATTCCCTTCAGCCAGCAACCCCATCCGCAGCAGCCAGGCTCTTGAGCGAGAGGTGGGAGCTTGGGCTCTGAAGCCAGGTGGGGCCCATCGCCGCCTGGACTTCTGGGGACTTTCCAGAACTTCTTTGGTTGCAAGGCAGCTGCCACAGAGCCACCTGCCCAGAGGTCAGGCCTTGGGGGCCAGGGTAGACCCCAAGGGGCCCCATGCCACAGCCCCCCACGCAGGGCTTCGAGATATAAGTAAAAGGAAGAAAAGCAATTCAAGAAGAACAGGGACCAAGGCAAAACAGCACCATTTGACTTGCCTTGAAACTGCCCTCAAGAAAATGTGAATAATACCCTCTTGGGAAAGTGGAACCAGCTGAGGGAGTTGGCTGGGCAAGGCTGGACCAAGGGAGATGTGGCCCAGCTGCACCCAGAGCCCCCAGGATAGCCAGGCTTCTGGTCCCCCCCCCAGCTGTCCCTCCCTCAGCCCCCCATCCCACATTTATGCATGTGCCCTGGTGTCCGGAGCACCCTCTGTATCAGCAGCATGGAAATGGATAAAAATAAATTAAGTCATGCCCTGGCTGGTGTGGCTCAGTGGATTGAGTGCCAGCCTGCGAACCAAAGGGTCACCACTTTGATCCTCAGTCAAGCCACAGGCCTGGGTTGCAGGCCAGGTCCCCGGTTGGAGGCGTGCGAGAGGCATCCAATCAATGTATATCTTGCACATGCTGTTTCTCTCCCTCTCTTTCCCTATCTCTAAAAGTACATAAAATAAAATAAAGAAGAAAGAAATATTTAAAAAGAAATTAAGTCACGCAATTGAAAAATAAACTTACATTTCTTATGCACATAGTCTATAGGCTGATATTCACATGTCATCACAGTGTCTGCCCCGAAGGGCAGCAAATTTTATGCCATGTGACCATCCCCTGCCCCAACCTGCAGCTAACTGAGCAAGAGACATGCACGTGGCGCAGGTCAGTGAAGAGACCAGCAAGCGACATGGTCTGAAGGAGAAATACGAGCTAAACCAATCAGACTCCTAAGAATAAAGAGTACACTCTCCAATGACAACAAAAAGTAGAGTGTAGTAAATACATAGTATTTATAGTAAATACATAATAATATAGTAAATACATAAACCAGCCCCTTACTATCATTATCAGGTACCACGTACGGTTCCAATGGTACGTGTTACACTTGTATAAGACTGACAGCGCAGCAGGTGCTTTTGCACAGCATCCCCACAAACATATGAGTAACGTGTTGTGCTGCATCATGACAACAGCTATGATGTCACTAGGTGACAGGAATTTTTCAGATCCATCATAATCTTGTAAGACCACTGTTGCAGATTCAGTCTGTCACTGACTGAAACCTTGTTGTGCAGGCCATGACTGTACCCGGCTTTCTCTATCTCTCCCACTGAAAAACTATTTTCACAATCAGATAAAAGTTGCATATTTGCAACAGCCCTGCTCTGCCCCGGGGAAGGCTGTAGTGATGGATACCTTTGTCAGCCCTGAGAGCTACACAGAGAAGCAGCATCAATGTCTCAAGTGGGTCTTTTTCTACAGAAACTTAAGGGTTTTTTTAATTACATATAAAGTATCATATTTGTAAGTATTAAAATGTATTAGCCCTGCCCAGGTGGCTCAGTTGGTTGGAGCGTTATCCCAGGTACCAAATGTGTGGGTTTAATCCCTAGTCAAGACGCATATGGGAGGCAACTGATCAATGTTTCTCACATCAGTATTTCTTTCTCTCTCTTTCTCTCTCTCTCTCTCTCTCAAATCAATGATCATATCCTTGAGTGAAGATTAAAAAAATATATATAAAATATAAAAAATTTAAATTATATGATCAATAAAGATAGACAGATATAAAGGGAGAGAGAAGAAGAGGGACACAGGAATGTCAAGATAGGATGGCTCTTTTTTTTATTCATAACCAATTGCTAAAATAGGCTTTATTTTTTTTCAAAATATAAATACCTTTATTGTTTTATTTGTTTATAAATGTAACACTTTTTCAACTCTGGTCAAGATAGCAGAGTAGGTAAACACTATGCTTGCCTCCTCCCATGACCACATCAAAATTACAACTAAATTAAAGAGCAACTATCATGGAGAACTACCTGAAGACTAGCTGAACAGAACTCCTATAACTAAGGATATAAAGAAGCTACACTGAGACTGATAGGAAGCACAGAGATGTGGAATGGGCAGGTCCCACACCCACAGTGTGGCGATTAAGAATTGAAAGTAACAAAACACATCATAATTAAAATGTCAAAAGTTAAAAATAAAGAGAGAATCTTAAAAGCAGCAAGAGAAAAGCCAAGAGAGTTACCTACAAAAGAGTTTCCATAAGACTGTCAGCTGATTTCTCAAAAAAAAAAAAAACTTTGCAGGCAAGAAGGGACTGGCAAGAAGTATTCAATGTGATGAAAAACAAGGAGCTACAACCAAGACTATTCTATCCAGCAAAGCTATTGTTTAGAATGAAAGGGCAGATAAAGTGCTTCCCAGACAAGGTAAAGCTAAAGGAGTTCGTCATCACAAGCCATTATTATATAAAATGTTAAAGGGACTTATTTAAGAAAAAGAGGATCAAAACTATGAACATCAAAGTGACAACAAACCCACAACTATCAACAACAGAATCTAAAAAATAAAAACAAAAACTAAGCAAGCAGAACAGGCACAGAATCATAGGTATGGGGGTCATTTGGGGGGTTATCAGCTGGGAGGGGGAAGGGGGAGAAATGGGAAAATGGTGCAGGGATTAAGAAGCTTAATCAGTTGGTACAAATAGACAGGGGGAAGTTAAGAATAATATAGGAAAGGGTGAAACCAAAGAACTTACATGCATGACCCATGGACATGAACTAAGGGAGGGGGGGATTGCTGGAGGGAAGGGGGATACCAGGCAGAGGGGAGCAAAGGGAAAATAAAATGGGACAAGTTTAACAGCATCATCAATAAAATATACTTAAAAAAAAAAAAAAGGAATTGGAAGGGATAACTCAGCTTCAGAGCCTGCTGCCTGAGGAGTGAGGGGTCCTAGCCCCACACCCAGCTCCCCAGCCCAGGGCACCAATGCCAGAAAGAGGAGTCCCCATCGCATCTGACTGTGAAAATTAGTGAGGATTGTGTCCTAGCGAGATGTAGGGATACTGGAGTCCCAGGCGTGCTGGCGCAGGACAGGAAGCCCTCACTGAGAACCCAGGGCTGCTGTCTCCTTCACGTTTCTCCCCACATTGAACCGGCCAGGGCCCACGGGCCTCTGTGGGGCTGGTGCTGCACCAGGACCCAGAGGGACATGCCACCTGCCCCCACCAGATAAAAAAAATTAAGAAAAAATAAACAGTAACACCTGTTCACTGTAATAAATAAATAAATAAATAAATAATACAAAGTCTATATAGTAAAAAGAGCCAAATTCCCACAAATTCCTAATCCATGTAGAAAATTATTATCAGGGGTTTGATCTATGTCCTTCCAGCTGCTTTTTTAAATGCAAATATGTCTTTTTAAAAACATAAAGGAATCATATTACACTGCTCTGCAGTCTGTCTTTTTCCACTTCTATCATCCTTCTGGTTTCAAGTACCCTCTCCTTGCCATGGGATGCCAGCCCTTGGTCCTAGAAAGAAAACAGTCAGTACCCATGAAAGATACTGTGAATGACTCCATAGAGAGTACCTGGATGTATGTACTGCACTATACATACTATCCAATAAATGCTAAGAAGAGAAAGCTCTTAGACACTGGAGTAATTGTCCCCATTTTTAAAGGCTGCTTCTATCAAAGAGATGCAAACTGCATACAAAGTAATTTTGCCAAGAGAGGAACTGCATTAAAGACAGTGCAAAATGAAAATTAAGTTACAAGAGGATGCCATTTTTCACTGACCAAATTAGCCAAAACTTTTACTTTAACTCTATACATGGTGGTAGCAAGGGTTATAACAGGCTCTCTGGCCTGCTCCTGGTGAGTGTATTAATTGGAATACATTTTCTAGAAAGCCATTTGGCAACAGATATCAAACACCTGACAAATGTTCCTATTCTTTGATCCACTGTCAGGAATCCAGCGTCAAAGAAGTAATTCAAGATGCTGGCAAAGAGCTCGGCACAAAGATATTCATTATAGATATTTTGTAATAAGGGGGAAATGTAAACAGCCTAAATACTGTATAGTATTTCTTCACTTATCGTATTACGTTCCAGACCCCCCTGCAAAATAGGAACCTTACATTTATTCTACACTCTTAAACCTACGTAACTTTAACAACATACGTATACAGTACTGCAAAATCCTGTGATATAGCGAAAAACCCACGATAAATAATTAAATATAATATTTTTAAAAATCCTGCGATACAGTGAGGCCGTGATAAGTGAACCACGATATAGCGAGGGACTACTGTATTCAGCAATAGGAGAACAATTAAATGCATGAAGGTCCATTCAAAATGTTGCATATTATCTGGCTATTTCAAGTTTTTGTTAACATGGGCAAGGTCAAAAATCAAGTGTTGTGATTGAGTAGTGGTGTCTGTGACCTGCAGGAGTCCATGGGGAGGATAAGGGGAGAGACGGATGCCACTTACACAGGTCATTGGGTGGAGGCCCTGAGGTCACCAAGGGGGAGCAGAGGGCTGCAGCCTCTGTGGTTTCTTTTCTGGGCGGAAGCAGACATGGACCTACTTTAGCATCTTTGCCTACTTTAGGTTAAGTGCTCATCTGCCATATGTACCTATGGCCACTCCGGTACCTGGGATCTCCACTAGAATTGGCCACTTTCATGTGTAGAAACACAGAGACTAAATGATCTCTCCATTTAAGTAGTTTTGTCTATATGGTTATTAGTTCTATCTTAAAACAATTTTTTACAATCAGTATGTAGAAATTTTGGAAAGTGCAAGGGGAAAAAATTAGAAAAAATTCACAAAGCCAACAGGGCTACCTCACCCAGTTAAGGGTGGACCAGAAGTAAGGCAGCTGTTGAAGAACTGCCACCTACTTCGAGATCTTTGAGAAAGCCCAGAAATCTCAAATCTCAAACTTAGATCAAGGTTATGGCAGATCCTAGAACCCCCAAGTCCCCAAGAGGAAAGTTTAAATCCTCTTAAGAGGAAGTCAGCATCATCCTAGGCCTCAAATTATTTCTATACTCAAAGATACCCAAGTACACAGGAGACAAAAGAGGAGATACAAACCAACGGGAACTCCAGATCCTGGCAATCCCAGACAGAACTGTAAATAGCTATACCCTCTCTGTTCTAAGAGGTCAAGACCAAACCTGAAATACCTGGCAGAAAACTAGACATTATAAACAGTGACATGGCAGATATAGAAAAGGACCAAATAGAATAACTGCACTTACTAAGCTAAAAATATATAGTAACCGATTATCTCTCCCTGCTCTAAGTAAGAATGCTGAGACCCAGGCAGAGCTGGAATTTCTTTCTGTCTCCTATTGACACACAGGAGGCTGCCGCCGCCACCACCCCGCCTGTTCTGAGGTCAGGAGATTGCGCCTGCTTCTCCGCCATCAGCCCTGGCTCCAGAAGCAGCTTTGCTACCCAAGGCACCAGCAACGACAGCCCAGTAGGGCCATCACTGCGCTCTCTAATATTGATTCTGATGTGTGAGAAAGGGTCTCATCAGTATGCTCTCTTTGCTAAGGCAGGGAAGGGTGGGATATCTTTTAGAAAGACTTCCTTCAAAACGTTTTTAAATTTTGCTTTAAATTGCTCACCTTTTCTTCTTGGGAAGTCTCGTCTGTAGAGTGAGCACGGCCTCTCTCTTTGCCAACTTCCCTGAAGGCTCACTCAGGCCTGTGTGCAGTGTTCACTGCAATGTTCCTTATACTGGAGGCCACCTGAATGTCCAGCCACAGTCAAGTGGCTGCATTAACAGGGACATAGCCACTGAAGAGCCATGCACTATGCTGTCCTGCTCAAAGCTGGTGGGGAAGGAGAAGAGGCCAGAGCTTTGACCCCTTGCCCTCCAAACAGCCTGCAGACCATCCATGGCTCCCAGTTGCAGACTTGAGAAGCAATGAAGGTCAAGAGCTCTAAGATGTGAGACAAGTCCAGGAAAACCTCCAGGGAGGTCTGCCAGGAAGCTGACTTTGACCTTCAGGGCTTCCGACCTTTTCTTTTCTGATTGAGAATGGTCAAAACCCTATGCCCAGCTGCCAGCAGAAGGTCTGGTTGTTCTAAGACTCTGCAGCCAAAGGCTTGGACTTGACTTTCAGGTGCCCAAGGGAAAAATCACCTGTTCTCTGTCAAGGAAGCTGGCTTCCTGTCCCAGCCAACACACTATCTAACCCGCTTTAACTCACCTCAGATAGCACAGGGAAGACCTCAAGACCCTCCAAGGACTCAGACAGAAACCCAAACAGGCAAAGCTAAAATATTCATTGAGCTCCCAGAAGATTCCAGCATCAACTCTCACCTAGGCCACATGAAACCCTTGCCAAGTATAGTTGGTTATTCACCTGCTACAGTGACAACAACTGTGGCAGCCAGAGCATGGCAGAGCTGGGATTTTAAACTGTATCACATGCCAGTGACCCCCCTCTTTTCACTATAGCAGCTAAGCCATGTAGGGTTGGACTCCACCTCTCCCTCTCCCACCCCAAAGCTGATCCATGAGACTTTCCTAAAAGTTTTAAGAAAAGCATGACAATATGGTCACTTTGCCCAAGAATTCAACAAAACATATGGTAATTTACTCAAACATACCCATCCCTGAGGAAAATGCTACATGATTTTATAAAATTCTTCCTCAAATACCCCATTTTTACCACTTCTTACACATGCTTGGAATTTTAAAAAGGAAAAATATTCCTCACACTCCAAAAACGATAAATAGGTGAGGTGATGTACGTGTTAATTAATGGTGGGAACGGTTTTACAATGTATACATATATTAAATCACCAAGATGTACACTTTAAATATCTTACAATTTTACTTGTCAATTATGCTTCAATAAAGCTGAAAAAAATGATAAAAAGCTTCTTTTTTCCTTCATGGAAGGAAGAGGCAATGTTTCCTGGCTGACAACTCTGTGCTAATTATTGAAGTAGACCTTTTAAATTAATTCTCTCATTCAAACCCAATTACCAGATGAGAACATGGAGGCTTGGAAGGCTTGGCCCTCTCAAAGCTTCATGACGTAAGTGGCAGAGCCAGTACTCGAACCAGCCAAAGCCCCCTGTCCCAGAAAGCCTCTCTCTTCACTTATCGCTGGCCATTAGATTAACCGATTCACCCTGCTCTTCCTGGGACTGACCGAGTTTTAGCACTGAAAATCCCACATCTCAGAAACCCTTAGGTCCTGGACAAACTTAACAGTTTTCTGCTCAATGGGCAGTTATCACGTTGTTCTGGCTTAAAGAAAACATTTTTTCTTTTTGGTTCATCTAATAATGAAGTAAGAGTAGCGTCAACACATCCCGATTTCTCCATTTCTGGTTTCTCCTCCTCCTTTTCTAATGGCCCTGAAAACGCAAACCTCATCCCGAAGCCTACTGAACTCTACCCATGAAGCAAGAGGGCTTGCAAATTATACAGAACTTGTTGATGGCCCCATATTTCTTTCTTGGAGAAAATGGGGTTGCTAGGGAAATAGAGGGCTCTCCTAGAAACCAGAGCCCCTGAGTCGGCTCTGCCCATTAAACAGCTGTCTGCCCTTTGGGAAGCCCGTTCCCTCCCCGAGCCTTTATTTGGAATAGGGGAGTTTTAAATCATCTTCTTCTCTCAAGGAGTTCATGGGCCTTGAATGTCAGCCCCTTGCTCTACAGGAGGACGAGGCAGTCAGAAAAGTAAGGTGGCCTGGCCCAGGTCACTCAGTTAGCTAAAGTAGTAGAACAAGACAGGTACCAACCGATAGACGTTTGTCACCCCCTCCACACAGGGAAAAAGCAGAGTGTGCTGAGAAACAGAATCTGCTTAATGTTGCTTTCTAAGCCTATAAGGAAAATGAGCCAAGTGATAAAAGATTAAAAATTTCAATCTTTAAAAACAAATCAGGGTTTAATTTGGGTTTTCTTGAAGCCCTATAAAAAAGGGGAGCTGAATCCTTGACCAAATAGTCAGCATTCCAAATGGGATGATGAGACAGATTCTAATCCCCTGCGTGAGGAGCAAGCAGATTGCAGGATGCATGTTTCCATTGGCCTGCATATTTCTCTGATGTGTAAACGGCTGGCAGCCTAGACAGGGGGCTGGCTCCAAAGGGGCATGCGGGGACAAGGGGGCTGAGGAGAGCTGCCTCAGAGCAAAGCATTAAGGAGGGTTAACTGGGCTGCATGCTGCTGGCTCCATGAGGTTGAGTGATTTGCTTAAAGTCATTCAGCCGGTAGGTAGTAGTGAGGAATTGAACCCAGATCTACAATCAAGCCCAAGGGCTCACTGGCTATGCTACAGAACCTCAGGGACCAGGATTTGAATGGAGAAATCAGGGTGCCCTTCAGTTATCCCGGAGTCTGCTATGGACTCTCCAGGATCCCTTCTGTGCCTCTCTCCTGCTACAGTCTTCCAGGCTGTTTCTTTAGCCTCCCTGTATTGGATCAAAACTTATTCAGTCGTCCATCTATTCAACAAACATTTAATAAGAATCTACTGTGTGCTGACTTCAACACCCAAGTGTGATGGCTGATGCTCCCCATCAGGAAAATAAGCTAAACAAGCTAACATGGAGATGTGCTCAAGTGCTGTGGAGTTAAGGAAGGCTTCCTGGAGGAGGCAATATTTGCAGTGGGACTCGAGTTGGATTTGGACCTGTCAATTGTCATGTCAAGATAAAACTCGTCTGAATTATTTAGTCAGTGACTAGCAGTTTGTTCCCCTCTGGTGGGAGGATTCTGGGTCAGTACCGCCAACTGAAGCAAACATGGGGATTGTCTAGAAATGCTAATTATTGTATCCCCAAATCTTCCCAAACCCGATGTCCCGGTCTCTCAGTTATCTCCGTATTTCACGTGTGTGACACCTGTCTCCACCAGCATTGGGAAAGCAGGGGACAGCACTGCCATGACCCTAGCACCTTTGTACCAGTTATTTCAGTTAATACACAGGACTGTGTGGGTGGTAATACAGCCTCATGTTATAGCTGAAGAGGAACTGAGGGAACTTAGGTCACTTGCCCAAGGTCACACTATCTCCAGGGCAGTGCCAGGATTAGAATCGAAAGCCTATACTATTTTCACAACCCTACCTGCCTTCTGTGTGATAAACATGGTTAGATGCTTCAGAAACAAAAATCTCTGCCTCCTTCAGAATAAACAGTTTCATAAAGACATAAAATAGGAAGTGATTCTGCACCTCCAGGTGTTTAGCCCCACACTAGACACCAGAGGTTCGCAGAGACCTGACCTCAGGGAAACTCGCTCTGCTTGGAAAGACTAACATCTCCTTGAAAACGCAGAGGACCATACATAACCAGCTGAGTAGCTGGGCACCCCTGGTATTCTGGGTGGTGGGTGCCAATGAGGGCTGGAGAGGTGAGTGATCAAGATACCATAGGAGGCAACTTTCTGCTGCCTAAATGGTCAGGAAGGGTGTTGACAAGGATGTGGAGCAATTGGAATCCTTGTGCATTGACAGTGGGAATGTAAAATGATACACCTGGTATGGAAAATATGGCAGTTCTTCAAAAAACTTAAAAATAGGATCCTATATGATACAGCAATTCCACTTCTGGGTGGGCATCCAAAATAATTCAAAGCTGGGTCTTGAAGAGATTGTTGTACACCTGTATTCACAGTAGCTAAAAGGTGGGAAAATTCAAAACGTCCACCGATGGATGAACAAAATGTGGTGTATACATACAATGGAATATCATTCAGCCTTAAAAAGAAAAGGAATTCTAACACATTACAACATGGTTGACCCTTAAAGATGTTGTGCTAAGTGAAATAAACCAGACACAGAAGGACAAATACTGTGTGATTCCACTTGCATGAGGCAGCGTATACTAGAGTAGTCAAACTCACAGACACAAAGTAGAATGGTGGTTGCCAGGGGCTAGGGGAACGGGAAAATGGGGTGCTGTTTAACGGGTACAGAGTTTCAGGTCTGCAAGATGAAAGAGTTCTGGAGATTTTGGCCACACACAATGTAAATGGATTTAACGCTACTGAATTATATATACTTCAAAATTGTTAAGATGGTACTTTTTATGTTATATGTATTTTACCACAGTTTTTTTTAATTGAAAGAGACAGAAAGAGAGACAGGGAGTAAAGGTCGGGAAAGATAAGGGAGAAGGAAGCCAACTGGTGGTCATTCCAGGTAAATGAAATGATCCTCCACCACTAACTAGGACCTAGTTTCTTTCTCCCCAGCTCAGCTCTGCTCCCTCACGATGGTTCATCCTCAGGCCTGATCCTCAAGCTCAGACTGCTGCAATCACATTCTTCCAGACCCAAATTCAGCTGAAAAGAGCAAATGTCTGAGTCCCAGCATTCCCTGCAGAAGTCCTCAGATTCACTCTTCTTGGACTCAGTTAGGTCCCCTGCCCACCCAGGAAGCCATGAAGGGGCATGCAGGCTTGGGACGCATTGCTTAGCTTAAGACTGGATCACAGGTTCTACTCCTGAAGCCCAGAGCAGAACTAACTTTACCCAGAGGTCCATGGAGCAAAAGTGGCCATGGGTGGTCTTTCAAAAAAAAAAAAAAAAAAATTGGATACAAGCTACCAAAGAGGTAATGTGGGTAGAAATGGATGGAGAGCTTCCAGAACTCAGTCAATATCCACTAGCTCCATTTGCCTAAAGAGAACCTGAGGCTCAGCATGGTTACAGGACTTGCCCAAAGTCATAGAGCAGTAAGAAGCAGACTGAGAACTTAAGTTCAGACCTGCTCAAATCCATTGAAATAAACTGGGCATCTCAGGAAGGTAAGAGGAGGATGAAAGCTAAGAGTTGGGTTGGATGGTGATAGTGATGAAGGTATTCTTGGTAGGATGCACGTAGACTCTGGAGAGTTTTGCAAGTCAGGAATAGAAGGCTGAGTTTCATGAATAAGGAAATAAGAAACGTCTGTGGATTTTAATAGAGAAAGTAACAGGATGGAAGCTAAGACCCACCCAAGGCTGCAGTCAGGGCGTCTGGACCCCTATCAACTCAGATGGACACTCTCATTTACACTTTGAGGCTATTTTCAAGGGATGGGCTCTGCACGGCATGCCCACTCCCCACCCCCATGCCTGGCTCCAGACTGTCCTTGGAGATTCCGTGTGCCCCTCCTCCTCTCAGTGCTGTGGCTTTGGCAGGCACTTTGGAAACTGCAAGTTTTAAATGAATTTCCACCCCAGAGGAAGTGGAGAAGAAGGCATGTTCCACCAGCCACTTCTGAGCTCCCAACATTTATCCGACCCTTTCAGAAAAAGGATGAAACGCTCTTTCACAATGGAAGGCGAAGAGGGAGGAGGGAAGAACACAGAAGGGGGAGAAAAGGGGGGGGAAAAAAGAAAAAATAAGAACCTCATTTGATCTTAATCAGACAAAGTTTATGTCTGAGGTATACATTTTTCTCTTGCATGCTGAGAAAACCAATACATAAGGGAAAACAAATCACATGTCATTTATTTATATCCCTTAAGTTTTCTCTGACTGATTCCAAAAGGATTTAGGAGGCTCCCAAGACTAAACACAATGGTGACTGTGATCATTAGAGGCATAAATAAATAAATAAATAAATAAATAAAGGAAGGAAGGAAGGAAGGAAGGAAGACCATCAAGGTAGCAGAGAACAAGTACAGGTAAGCACCTGAGGAATGTCAATTTATAACTTGGGTACTTGGCTCCGTGTGGAAAAAATACTAGGTTTTATAAGTTTTGTCTTCTCATGATAGAAAGCATTCAAATGCATCTGCGGCCACACACTTTTTCTGTGGCTAAACTCAAGCTGAACTATATCACATAGGCTGACAGATTATATCTGAGTTGCGGAGAATAACGAGGGCAGTAAGCCCAAAGGAGTTATGAAGGAGGCATTGTCCCAACTGGCAATGAGTGTCCTAAGCAGCATGTTTTGTCGCTCAAAGAATGAGCACACCAGTTGATTGACTCATGTGTTCTTTGAGTAGGAAGACAGCAATCCTGTTGCAGGCCTGGAAGAGTTAACTAAGGCAGGATGGCAGCTGGGGAGGCGCTGAGATGTGGAACTAGCTGAACTCAAACTGGAGCAGCAACCTAAGCTGGAGCAGACACAGGAGAGGACCACAGCCAGGGGGTCCTGCTCCGGCCCTCGAAGCCAGCCCGAGACAGTCGCACATCACATCCCTGGAGGTCAAGCACACCCTTAATCCCCATCCCTTGATTCTCACATGTTTTCTCCCGAGTTTAAGATGCTGGCGTTACGTTAAGTCTTCAGCTGTGACCTCCAAGTTGAACCTCCAGTGAGAGTGAACATCCGTGGGCTGCCTCCCTACACCCGTTCCCTGTCTCTCCAACCAGGGCTGCCCCTAAAACCCCTTGAGAGCTCTCTTGCCCACTTCAGCCACATGGTTTGGGTGAGATTGACTGTACCCCCGTTTCTAGGGTTGAGTCCTGTGACCCCACTCTTCTCCAATCCATGCATCTCACCTCCCTGACACCGGTGGTTGGTCTCAGGGAAGGACAATGACCCAAGACAGGCCAGTCGGGGCTAACAAAGCTCGGTTTTTGTCTGTATCATCAGGGAAGTGGATTTTCTCTTTCTCCTCTGAAAAGAAAGCGGGAAGGATGTAACCCCCAGAGCTGCTGGCAGCCAGCCGGTGACCACAAGTGCAGAGCCGGCTGGAGAAAGAAGCGAACCCAGCGGAAACAGGACTGTGAGATGGGAACGGCTGGACTCAAGCAACAGCTGACCTTTGGGCCCATGCAGTGGGCCATGCTGGAAGCCAGCCTCATCCCTGACATCTCGATGAGCTTTCTTGTTTCAGTCAATTGGGGTCCTAACAGATAAGCCGCCTTTGACCCCTCTGGAGTCAGGGATAGCTCATTCTCCCCTCCATGTGACCTTGCCCACCCTCTGAGCCTTTGGTATTCCCTCCTGCCTGTGGTAGACACTTCCTGCCCTCAATTCCCTCTCCACATAGTGCTGGTTGAGCCACCCTGGTCCTCCAAGGAAAGTTGCAAATAATTCAAATCCTAGCCATAGACAATAAGAGAAAGTTGGATGAACAGGTAAAACACAGCAGCTGATTGATCCAAGATCTCAGGGCCTTTGACAGCTGGACTGAGGATCATCTCCGCAAATGCAGGCGGGTGGCATTGGGGACACATGCCAGCAGGGAGCAAGTCTGCCCGCCACCAGACTGGAATCTGGGGAGAGGATTCCTGATCAGGAGAAAAACTGGCAGAAGCAAGCAAGGTTTCCAACTTAGAGAGATGCAGACCAATTCTTTAGCAACAAATTCAGGCAAGAAATCACCCAAATATCAAAACAGGGGAGCAATCCAGCCTTTGTATCAGAAACAAGGCAGAAGTCCAATTATTTCAGTGAAGTCAGGATTAGAACCAGCCTGGAGGTCAAGCTGACCTGCTTCTGGGTCCCCAAAGGCATCCTGACAGAGCACATGTCACTGGGCCTTCAGCCGAGGGTCAAGGGCCTGGACTATTCACTTTTCCACTCAGTGCAGGAAAGCTCCTAAAACAAGACAATCTCCTACCCAGAATCCACCTTCTCTTCTTACTGGCTGCATACAAGCTACACTTAAAAGGAGAGCTGTTTTCCATTTTCCTCTTTCTTCCTGCTTGAAATGCTGGTGTGATATGAAGTTCCTGGAGCTACGGCAGCTGCCCTGCAATCCTGAGGAAGAGGCCAATAGAAAGTAAAGACATGGCGGAGAATGGGATCCCACTGAGCTGTTCAACTAACCCCAGTACCACCCTCTTCTGGACTTTTTGTCCTATAAGGTAATTTAATATCTCAAGTGTTTAAGCCAGTGGTTCTCAAAGTGTGTCCCCAGGGCAGCAGTACCAGTACCACCTGGGAATGTGCTAGAAATGCGCATTCTCAGCCCCCACCCCAGACCTACGGAACCTGAAGTTCTATAGGTGGGGCCCTGCAATCTGGGCTTCACCAAGCCCCCCAGGTGACTGATGTGTGCTAAGGTTTGGGACCCACGGGCTTAAACCACTGTTTATCGGATTGTCTGTGCGTTTCAGCCGACAGTGTTTATAATGTACACATTTCTCCACAGCAGCCCTGCGCTGTTATTGATGGGATATCAGGAGGCTGAGAGCAAAGAGGGAGCTGATATTCACAAAACCAAAAGGGAACGTTTCAAAGAGGAAATGGAAAAGGAAAAGATACATAAAAATTAAGCACTTCAATCCATCACAATAATCATAAATACTATTAAAAGACAAAAGAAAACACTGGGGAAGATCACTGCAGCAAATATGACAACACTGAAAATCCTTTTTTTGTAAAAAGTCATGCAGTCAAAAAGAAAAACAACAAAATCCCCTGCAAAAAGACCAAAAAAGGGGGTGGGTAGGCGTGATACAAACAGATAATTAACAGGAAAAATGCTCACCCCATTAGTAATCAAAGCTATGTGAATTAAAAAGATGTTCTCACCTACTGAATTAACAAAGATTGAGTAGAAGAAACTTGTCAATGCAGGGAGGGCAGACTGGGATGGACCCTTTCTGGCACTGCCAACGGGGGTGTAAACTGGAACTGCAATCTAGAAGGCAGTCAGGCCACTTTCATCAGGAGACTTCAATGTCAGACTTAAGTACCAGGCCTAGAAAACATCTGAAGGGCAGCAGCAGGGCCGTCCAGAGGAGCCACCACGCAGCAGCTGTTACCCTTGGGTTGTCGGAGAGTTCATGCTACAAGGCAGAGCGTGTTCCAAATGCGATGCACTTGCCAATTTCCCAGATTTTATTCCCAGAAGAGCCACTTCAGAGCTTGAAAGATCAGACACAGGACAAGAGGGGCAGAGAGACAGAGCTGTGAACTAGACTTGGCCTGGGATCTTTGGCCTGCATCAATCCCTGCCAGCTTTCTCAGCTGTCACCAAGGAGGGTAACCGTGATCCTTCAGTGGGGCCAAGTGCTGCATGTGGGTCATCATTCTGCATGTGTATGGCAACCCACTGAGTTGGGGACTGCTGTTATTCCCTTTCGGTAGGGTGGAAACTGAGGCTCAGGGAGGTTGGATAGTTTACAGAGAGATGGCACAAGGAAGAGGCAGAGCAGGGATTCAACGTGAGGCTTCTGACTCCAAAGGCCAAGTTTTTTCCCAGACACCAGGCTGTCTCATGGAAGAATCACCTTTGAGCCTGTCTACCCAGTGGGTGGAGGAGGTGGCTTGTCAGGTTTGCACAGCTCTGCTCAGAGATGTACTACTGTCTACAGCCTGCCCTGAGTCACAAGCAATAAGCTCACTTATTCATACAAAAGGTCCTGCTTCCTCTGCGCTCAGAAGGAAGGCTCTCTGGTGCCCATGGAACTGCTCTGATAGCCACTGGCTTCCCAGTCCCAACCAGATGGGCTCCAGGTCAGAGAGAAGCTGACCAGCTCTGGCCCAGGGAGGGGCCTGCAGAGAGGGAGGCAGGTCTTGGCTGCTAGCTTCCCAAGTGGCACCTACCGAAGCCAAACCAGGTCAGGAAGAAATAACACACCAAAGGGACTTCCTAGCATGACAGTCAATGCTAAGAGCTGAGCAGATATTTGGGGGGGGTGTGTGTGTGTGTGTGTGTGTGTGTGTGTGTGTGTGTGTGTGTGTGTGTGTGTGTGTGTGTGTGTGTGTGTGTGTGTGTGTGTGTGTGTGTGTGTTTATTTAAGAAGAGAGGGGCATCAAAAAATTAAAGAGTTACCATTTGATCCAGCAATTTCACTTCTGGGTATATATGCAAAAGAATAGAGCCCTGGCCAGGTGGCTCAGTTGGTTGGAGCATCATCCCAGACACCAAAAGTTTGCAGGTTCAATCCCTGGTCATGGCACATACCTAGGCTACAGGTTCAGTCCCCGGTCAGGGCATACGCAGGAAGGAGGCAACCAATCGATGTTTCTCTCTCACAGCAATGTCATTTTTGCTCTCTCACTAAATCAATAAACATATCCTCAGGTGAGGATTTTTTTAAAAACTGAAAGCAGGGACTAGAACTGATACTTGTACACTCATGTTCATTGCAGTATTATTCACAATAGCCCTTAACGGATAAATGGATAAACAAAAAGGAATATTGCTCAGCCTTTAAAAGGAAGAAAATTCTGATACATGCTACAACATGGATAAACTTGGAAGACCTACTAAGTGAAATAAGCTAGATACAAAATGGTAAATATGTATAATTCCACTTATATGAGATACCTAAAATCACAAATTTATCTAGAGAGAAAATAGAACAGTTGTTACCAAGGGCTAGGGGGAGTGGGGAATGGGAAGTTACTGTTTAAAGGTACATTTTCCATTTCAGATGATGAAAAAGTTCTGTAGATGGTGGTGGTGGTTGTACTTCACATACTTAATGGCCTAAACACTAAATTCTTTAAAATTGTTAAAATGGTAAATTTTATGTTCTGTATATTTTACCACTGCCCTGGCTGGTTTAGCTCAGTGGATTGAGCGTCGGCCTGCGAGCTAAGTGTCGCTGGTTCGATCTTCCAGTCAGGGCACATCAGAGAAGGAAAACTCTGACTCCAAAAAACCTCCGCTGCCTTGCGGCATACCTCTTCAGGGGAAAGGCTAAGGGAGTAAACCCCGACAGAAAATCCGGAGCCGGAGTCCCTAAGGCGGTTTGACGTTGTAGTCAACACCGGCAACTCCTGCGGCGCACCTGAAGCCAAGCTGTATTGACTCCGTCTTTCCCTTGGACCCTTCAGCTGCGAAGAGAGGGGGGGTCTGCTGCATGGGCAACAGCAGACCCTCCATATTACCCTGCCCAGGCTCTGTAGCTTCAGCGTCATCACAAGATGTCGATTCAACACGGGAGGAGACAGATACCATGTCACTCCCGAGTCGGACTGCACAGCCATTCTCGGCGGTGCAGATAGACTCTTAAGAAGCTACACCATCGTCTCTCGAGACGGACGGCTGCCGCCGCCGACGACGATATTTTACCACAATTTTTTTTTTTTTTTTTTTTTTTAAAGAAGAAAAAGGGGCAAAAAGAAAGCACCTGGGGCCTGGGGAGAGGAAAAGGGAACGGGCGTGGACTACCTATGAGATGCGAGGCCCTGTGCGAGGCTCTTCACCCTGTCATTTCATTTAATCCTCACAATGACCCTTTCAGATAGGAACTGCTGTTATCACACCAAGGTTCAGAGAGTGCCTTGTCCAGTGCCACCAAGCCAGACAGTGATACACAGACACATACCCAGCTCGGCAGCCTCTAGGGCAGAAGTCCCCAATTTTTTTGGCACCAGGGATCGGTTTCATGGAAGACAATTTTTTCCACAAACAAGAGAAGGGGGACAGGAGGCGGAGCTCAAGCGGTAATGCAAGCGAAGCTTTGCTCACTGGCCCGCCACTCACCTCCTGCTGTGCAGCCTGGTACCTAACAGGCCATGGACCAGGACCGGTTCGCAGCCTGGGGGTTGGGAGCCCCTGCTCTAGGGCACCAGCCATTCAAACACCTTCACAGACAGGATGCTTTGGAAAGGCTTGGTCCCTCCTCACTTGTTCACTAGCATCACCAAGTACCTCCTCCAGACTGGATGGTAGAGACGGCAGCAAAGAGGATACAGCCCTGATAGACCACTAGGACAGGTGAAGGCTGTGGGACCTCACCTGCCACTCCGCACCTCATTTCTCGTCCTCAGAATGTTAACACTGACATGGCTCAGTGGACACCCTGCCTCTGACACTACATGGCCTGATTTCTACGATTGGGAGCTACAACAAGCTAGCGTGAAAACAGGTAGGACTGGGGTCAAGATGAGACTAGAATTCAACTTCGAGCATCTCAGGAAATGGCTCCCAGACATCCCAGAAGAGCGGAGGGAAATTGGCTCCAACCCTGCCCTGGGAGGCTGCTTGGTGGAATAGGAAGCGCATGGGCTTTGGAGTCAGGAGACCTTGGGTTTGAATTCAGACTCTCATGCTTACTGTGTGAAACTGCTTTACAAGAGTCGATCATAAATCCTGTTTCCCCATCATTTATTGGGTGTGTGAACTTGAATAAATGACTTAACTTCTCTGTGCCTCAGTTTTCCTCATCTGTAAGTGGCCAGATGGTTCAGATGGTTGGAGCGTTGTCCCATGAACCAAAAAAGTTGCCGGTTCAATCCCTGGTCAGGCCACATACCTGGGTTGCAGGTTCAATCCCCAGTAAGGGCATGTATGGGAGACAACCAACTGATGTTTCTCTCTCACATCAATGTTTTCCTCTTTTTCTCTCTCTCTTACTCTTCTAAAATCAATGAACATATACTTGGGCGAGGATTTTAAAAGTACAAATAAAGTAAATGGTGATAGTTATTACCTCACTGAGTTGTTGTAAGAGTTAAATGAGTTAGTACAGATGACATGCAGAGCACAGTGCCTGCACCACAGAAAACTATTATATATATATATATATACCCTGGCTGGTTTGGCTCAGTGGATTGAGCGTCGGCCTGTGAGCTAAGTGTCGCTGGTTCGATCTTCCAGTCAGGGCACATCAGAGAAGGAAAACTCTGACTCCAAAAAACCTCCGCTGCCTTGCGGCATACCTCTTCAGGGGAAAGGCTAAGGGAGTAAACCCCGACAGAAAATCCGGAGCCGGAGTCCCTAAGGCGGTTTGACGTTGTAGTCAACACCGGCAACTCCTGCGGCGCACCTGAAGCCAAGCTGTATTGACTCCGTCTTTCCCTTGGACCCTTCAGCTGCGAAGAGAGGGGGGGTCTGCTGCATGGGCAACAGCAGACCCTCCATATCACCCTGCCCAGGCTCTGTAGCTTCAGCTTCACTGGAGAGGACACTCCAGCGTCATCGCAAGATGTCGATTCAACACGGGAGGAGACAGATACCGTGTCACTCCCGAGTCGGACTGCACAGCCATTCTCGGCGGTGCAGATAGACTCTTAAGAAGCTACACCATCGTCTCTCGAGATGGACGGCTGCCGACGACGACGACGATATATATATATATATATATATTTTTTTTTTTGGTAATTATTCTTATGAGATATACTTGGCAGGGGGTTCACAAATGGTAGACCTCCTCCCTTCCCCCTCCAGCTCTTTCCTATATGAGAGTCAAAGAAGCTGTCAGTGGTATGTGTCCTGGGTTTTTCTCTAAATATCTGGTTTGAACAAAGCTAACATTGGCAAGAACATCCTGCCTTTCCTGTGCTTCCCATACCCCCAAACCAACAGGGGCTTAAGGGAGGGCATGAGGTCCCATCCTCCAGAAAGGAGGCAAAAGCTGAGTTTTTCCAAAAATGTGCTGCTCTTTGGCTCCCTGTGGTCCTCCCTCCCCACCTGTCCTCAGCGTGGGTTTCCGGGTCCTGAAGCAGCCCCGAGCACACAAGAACCCCAGAGGCCTTCCCTCGGCTGGGGGGGACCATGAGCAAGGGGAGACCTTGATCCAAATGAGCATTCACCCATCAGCTCCAGCCACCCAACAGGAGCGGTACTGTCTTCTTGAGTTCACTGGTGAGGACACAAAGGCACCGAGAGGCTAAGACCCTGACCTGAGTCACCAGCAAGTGAACGCCAGGGTGGAATTGAAACCCAGGCCTTTCCTGATGTAAAGCATGGGGGCTTTCCACTGTCACACTCTCCCAATTGAACCACATCACCACCAGCTCTGCTGCTTACTGGTTATATAAACTCGGGTAAGTCCCTTCTCCTCTCTGAACTTCAATAGCCACAGATGTAAACGGGGAAACTACCATACAAGGTCGTTCGTTCATTCAACGGTCAGTAAGCAAGCCCAGAGCTATATTTACTGCGGAGCCACTGAAGCTTCTGTTTCAACTGTCCCTGTCCCGCACAGCCTCCTAAGATCCTGGGAAGGTCTAGTGACATTACACACTTTTCTCAAGAGTCCCTAGCCCCACAAAACCCGGACCCACCCCTGCTAACCACAGTGTGCCAGCACCGTGCCAAGCGCTGGATGTTGGATAGCACAGATACAAAAGGGACAGACACTAGAGGAATTTAAGTCCCCAGCACAGGGCCTGACCCGTAGGAGGTGCTGAGCAAATGGTAGCTCTTTGAGGAGGGGGAACTTTGTCAGTTTTGTCCATCAATCTAGCCCAAGAGTCCAGAATAGTGCCTGTCTAACACATGGTCAGACCCCAGTTAACATTCTCTGACCTCTGAGATGGTTTTAGTTCAACTCTTCAGTTCACAGATGAAAAAATGGTGGCCGAGAGCTGTGTCTCTCCCGCGATCAGCACCGGGCCCCAGGGCCTCACAACCCACCATGAGGCTCTCCCTTACTTCTTGCCACTCTCCTGGTGACTCATACTGGGGTCCAAGAAACATTTTTAGGATAAAAATCTATGGAGCAATGTTCTGAGTAAGAAAAGCAAGGGAAATAATGGAGCAGAAAGAGACCAAGAGTACAGACATTGGGGTAAGGTTGCCAGATTTAACAATAATAATACAAGACAACCAGCTGATTTTGAAACTTATACTAAAACATGATCTGTTGTTTATCTGAGTATGTCCCATGCAACATTTGGGGCACACTTATACTATAACATTAAGATGTATTGCTTATCTGAATTCAAACTTACCTGGGCATCTTGTATTTCATGTGGCCACTCGGCCTTGTTTTGCCATAGTTATTAGTTCAAATGCCTTCTCTGCTATGTACTGTGTAATCTTGGGCAAGTATCCAAACCACAGCAAGCCTCAGTTTCCTCACAGGGTTGCTGTGAGGATTAGAGAAAATGATGTCTCTTGCATATGAGTACATGGCAGGTAGACACTCCCAATGGTGGTTTTTCTCCTCTCTTTTTACACACCCTTAAGGAACTCAGTGTGACCCTCAGAGGCGGATTAAGGTCAGTTGAGGCCCTGGACACAGAAGAAAATATTGGGCCCCTTAAAAAAAAGAGAGACAGGGAAAATAAAAATACACATTAACCATATTTTATGCAGCGTAGTAATGAAACCAGACTTGGTGTCATTAGAAAAAAGTATAAAGTTGGGGTTTTGCGGGGCCCTTCAGAAGTCCGGGCCCAGGGCGTGCATCCGGTGCGCCCGCCGTTAAATCCGCCTCTGGTGACGGGTAGCTCAGTTGGTTGGAGCATCATTTCGTGCACCAAAAATTTGTGGGTTTGATTCCTGGTCAGGGCACATACCCAGGTTGTGGGTTTGATCCCTGGTTGGGTAGACAACTGATGAATGTTTCTCTTTCACTCTCTCTCTCAATCAATAAAAACACATCCTCGGGCGAGGATTAGAAAAAGAACTCGATGCGGACATGGACTTGCCAATTCTAAGATAACATGGTAACTACAGTATTTAAGTTCTTGCCGCACTTCCACAGGATAGGATGAGATGGGCTCTGACTTAAGAAGGCAGACATTGGACCTGGTATTTCCCAGCCCTATAAGACCCAACACTCCCTTTTTTTCCATAAACATTTTTAATGCCTCCTTTACTCTTCTTAAATGAAATTCGGTGATAAAATGCCCCATTTACATGCAAATTCAAAAGGACATAATGTTCTACCTGTAATTTAAGTGAAAAATAAGAAAGAACATAATAAAAAAATATTTCTATATGCAAATGCTTGGGCATGGGGTAATGAGAGGCTTGCATAGTTAAGTGAAAGTAAGTGTGGAAGTTAGACATTTTTCAGTATGAAGCGGAATTAAATGAAACTGCTGATATGGAACTCTTTCTGATCCACGAAAATGGGAATTTCATGCAATTCAACTTCATATTTGACATTCAAAATACGAGCAAACTACCTCTACCTATCGTGGGTGTGTGTGAGAAACACATGAATCAACGGCTATGAATACAGACAGAGACAGATGTGCCGGCGACTCAGAAACCACGAGCCGAATCACCGTTCGGGATGTGATTTTCCAGATAATGGCCTGCCCCTGTTCAATCTGCAAACAAAGCATAATCTTTTTTGTTTTGCCTAGGAGTTGCACTTTTAGAAAATTGTCTGTATTTTTTAAATGCAGAAACAAAACATTGCATTTGTACGTACAACAAGCATTAGGTTCTAGGCTCAGAAAATTATAAGTAGGGTGTTTTTTCCATACATAAATTTCTTGCAGGATATTGCAAAGTTGGGAGGAAGCAAGAAAGTTTCTGGTTGCAGGAACTGCCCCATACTCTAGGAGACTTGCCCTCTAAATGGAAGTAGTTCACCCCCAAATCATATGATAACCAAAAACAATCCCCCAAGACTTCCAGAATGACTAGTAAAGGGATGATAGTGTGCCCCTCCGCCCCCGTCCGAGAACCATGGGTCTGATGACCTGTGATTAAACACTTTCAGGGATAAGAAACGCATTACATGCTCAAGACACATTCACAGGACCTGGGCTCACCGTCCCATTGACTCATCTGTTGGGAACTCTGCTTCCATTTGGTCAAAGGTTCCAAAAACTTTGACCCAGTAATTCCACTTACAAGAAGAATCTTCTAAGAATTTCGCTTCTAAGAATATAGATAAGTAAACAATCGAAATAGCCATTAAAATCCCCATGCACAGAAAGCATCAGATATAATGATGGAACTAATCACACAGCGACAATAGGGAAATGGTTAATTAAATTATGGCGAAACCTCTCTGTGGACTAGGAAGCAGCCATCAAACAAAGCGTTGGCAGCTGTTGTAGGGCATGGGCACTTGGGGGTTCTTTCCTTTGCTTTTCTCATTTTCTGTAATGATTTTCATTCTTGTGATAATTGGAGGAAATAAACTCCATGGAAAGGAAAACAAAAAACCATGAAGCCCGTGGCTGGGATCCTTTCCTGTGGAAAGGAAAACACTGAGGAGGAGCCTCTGGTTAAAAACCCTGGGAGGGCAGCTCACCCAGGCCACCGCTGGAAACTTACTCCGTATGTGGGTCTCCCGTGCCACTCCAGGGGCTCCAGTGACAAAATCTGGGGTCACACACAAGGACCAGACTGTGGTCTGCAGAGGAACCATGAAGTCAATTCCAAGGAAGTTGCTCTCTAGACCTTTCTACTGTGACTCATGTTCTAGGCTCCGCTGGGGGACAAGAGGCCTGGGAGGCTCTGCCCAGACAGGGTCGGGATGGAAGACCATCTATTTTGCTCTTCTTGCCCCTTCTTAAACTGAGTTAGTGGGGGGAAAAGCCAACAGCATATTATTCCAGTATGATTAAAAATAATGCATATGACGGGTGGGGTGTCCTGCATGGAGGCGATGACAGCACAGTGACAAGCTGAAAAGGCACACACGGAAATGGAAATGCCGTGGTTGGACATCTGCAGGGAGAAGAAACGGCCATGTAGCTCAGTGCTTAGGATTCCACATAGTGCTGGGCTCAAGTCCCCGGTCTGCCACTTATTACGGTATAACACTGTGGAAATCAACCACTCTGAGATTCAGAGCCTCTGCCTAGAAGGTGGGGATAATAGTAGTACCTACCTCATAAGAGTCTATTGAAATGTCACATCTGAGCAGAATGTTTGGCACCCAACAAATGTTGGCTTATGTTATTTTTCACTACAATAAATAGATAAATACATTTTTCTGGGCCAAAACTCACACGTAAAAAATTAGCCCACTGGTCCCGTTGGCCACCCCCAGGACGGCTGAGCACAGGCTGAGCCCAAGTCCCTCCACTGGCCTTTGGACAGTGGCAGTCACCGTTCCCTGGAACTGGAGGCAACCACACAGAGGGAGTCTGGAGAGGAACGGCCTGCACCAAAGTACAGCCCAGGCTCAGCCCCCACGGGGGCAGAAGACCCTGAGCTCCTTCCCATGGGCACGGGGGTGGGACAAAGCGAAAAGTGAGCAGTCAGAAGGCAGATCCCTGGAGGCTATAAAACAAAACCCAATAGGAAGAGGACAATCAGTCAGGAAAGAAACACTGGAAAAGGCAGGGGACAGAAAATCAAACAAAGCAGGGCTTTGTCATACATACTTAAGGAGGTCTCCTGAAATTTAACTATAAAATATGCCTGCGCATCCTTCACACGGCTGCTGTGTACCAGTTACCACAAGCAGACCAGCTCCCAGAGATTAGCTTTCTGCTTCCTCGGCCTATACTTGGGAAGAGTTATTAATTATCTCCACGCAAGGAATGAGGGGAAAAACGCCTTCTATTAGTGTTTCATGGAATAGTTTTGCATTTCACTGGCATTCATTGACCTTTAACTTTTGATAAATAAAGCCATTATACCTATTTCAAGACATAATATTTTGGCATTAGATTTAATAAATACTACATGTCTACTTTCTTGAGTTAGTTTCTTATTTATGGTTTTTCTTTTCTATCCCCCAGTTTTTATAGGAGCTTATTAGAAGTATTACCTGAATTTCTCTAAAACCCCAAGCTTGCATATGTATTAAAAATCATTATATTTATTTATGGCCATATTAATTTGAATTTCAGTTCTTATGTTTTGAAGATCCAGCTATTCAAAGCCTGAACACACAGAACTGTTATCCTCAGTGTCTTTTTTTAAGTCAACATTATCAGTTGTTGACTCCACATTTCTTGGTCAGGAGCTGCTGCCTTGGTACCGGCCATTCGGATAACGTCCTAAACGGACGAGGCTGCCTCACTTTCCTTTGTCTCTGATCGACTTTAATTCTACCATAAGCTCTGAGAAAACATTCTTACCAGTTATACTTTGCAGTACTTCAAATAATCACCCACTTACTTAAGTACACGTTCAGCCTGGACCAAGAGGAATATTCCCTGGCTGTCCTGTGTCAACAGTTGCCTCATTGTTACAGTTCCCTGTCACACACTGACATTCAGAGACACCGTGGACATGTGGATCCATTCGTCAGCTGCAGATGCTGCTTCTTTCCACTTCTAAGTTATACTCACAGGCAAATTGAAAAGCCAGTATCAGTAATGATTGAATATGATATCATGTTAAAATTAATCAAAACTTACGATTACAGTAAAAATAATTTTGCAAATGGAAAGGATAATTCAAGCCATAGGCAGATGCTTAGTTAGGTGAATGGGGTGGTAACAAGTGTTGCCTAGTGGTGAGTGGAAGCTGATCCTTAAAGGTTTTAAAGACTAAACAGGAACTGAAGTTTTCCCCACAACTTTCTCACCCTTTCAGAATATGTCTTTTGGAAACAAGGATGTTACTTGTTAAGTAATGTTTTCTTCAACATGCACACACGTTTCTACAATGATTCAGGAATGTTGCGCATTACAAATAGAAATTAGTTTTTAAACACAGAAGTGAAATGAGGTTGATGCCAGGCCATGTTAATGTTTGTTACCCAAAAAATACTGAAAGCAAACTGTATATGTAAATCTGAGATCTGCCAACTTTTAAAAATGAACTTTTAAAGTGTTTTTAAGTCAAAGTGAACTCATTTGTGTAAAATATTTGTACCCATATACATAGAAAAACCAAAGAAAATAGTCAAACTACTACCAGATAGTTGGGTTATATGACTATGGAGAATGTTGTCTTTTTTTAACTCCTTTCTGTAATATCTGAATTTTTATAGTGATGATATATTGCTTTTATAATAGGGGGAGGGGATCAATAATCCCATTTTTTTTTAATGCTAAAGGAGGAAAAAGTCTAATAAAATGAAAGCTGCCCACGGCCAACGGGGCTGGGACACACCAGGAAGACTCACAAGGAAAACAGCCCCGGCTCCCAAACACTCCCTAATGAGAAGTCAGCCAGGCACTTGAGCAGCTTCGGAGTCACGTGGTTCCACACAGAGCCAGACATGGGCACCAGGGGCCGGCATTCCCAGGGGGAGGGCTCTACCTCCGCTAGACGCAGAGGTCACCTGCCCCAGTCCTGGGAGAAGCAGCCAATCTAGATGAGCCCAAGGAAAGCCTGGTGACATCAATGAAGAGCCACTGCTGGTTTAACAAACCACTAGTGACATTTCGACCTCTCTAGAAATCATAGGAATTCACAGGAAGACAACAAGTCATTACTCTTCACCTAGCAAGAGTAGAGTCTGGAACGCTGGTGAGGGTGGGCCGAGACCAGCACTCACTCATTGCTGCTGGGAATTATTTTATCACAAACTGCTTTGGAAAAGCAATGTGGCGGTATGTAACCAATCGTTTTTAAATGTTCATATCCTTTCATAATTCCATTTCTAGAAATCCACCCTAAGACAAATAAACATAAAATTCTTTATTATCAAAGATATTCAGTGCAATGTGATTTATTAATTTTTTTTTTTTTTTAAGGAAAAACCTGGATGCTGTCCAACAATGGTTAGAATGGTGAGTTGTGATCCAGCCTCTCAGTGGGCATTATGTGGCCATTAAAAACAATGTTTATGGAGTATTTATAGTAACACAGAGAGAACTGTTTATGTTACCATGTTAAATGATACAGTAGGATATAAAGTTGTATATAAAACACAATTTTAACTACATAAAAATTCACGTAAAACAATTGGGAAGAAATGCTCTAAAATGTTAAACAGTTCCCTGTGGATTAGTCAGGCTGTGAGTGGGGTTCTTTTATCTTTTAAAAAATAATTCTGAAAAAGTTTCTGATTTACAGAAAAGTTTTAAGAAAAATACAAAGAACTGTCACATTCTCCTTGTCAGGGTTTCCCAACTGTTAACACTTCTCCATATTTGCTTCATGGCACGCGTGTGTACACACGCTTTCTTTACAAACACATGGTATATATCAGGTTGGCCAAAATGTCTGTTTAGTGTGTCCCATAAAATAAGAGACACATTTTTCATTTTCACCAGTAACTTTATTGATTTGGGTATTTTGAGTATGTCAGCTACCTGCCACTATTGGCTTCTAGTAGGAAGAGGCCAGAGGTGCTGCTGAACATCTTCCAATGCATAGGACAGCCGCACAGCAAAGAATTATTTGACCAAGATGTCAATAGCACCAAGAAACTTTGCAAACCACTTTTGCCATGCTTGATCAGTCACAGTACCTTCTCCATACACTGCACAAAACTTTTTTTGCATTTCAGTTGCATTTTTACCTTTCTTGAACTAATAAAGCATAACATGCAGAAAATGTTGTGTATTTTCTCCCATCTTCAATATTAAAATCACTGCACAAAAATCCACCAATTTTGATAAGTTTTTTTTAATGCACGCTAATATGACAGCTGTCACAATACAAACTAACAAAATTGTTTCAAATGAAGTTAAAGACAACTAAGCACTACTAGAAGAGCCATAGTACAGAAAACACTGGATGAGCTTTTTGGCCAACCCAATATAATCATTGTTCTTTTCCTGAACCATTTGAGGGCAAGCTGCAGATATGATATCCCAGTACCCCTAAATACTCCAGAGTAAGTTTCCTAAACACAAGGACACTCTCCAACATAACCTTCCAGGATCAGGATGTTAACATTGGCACAGTATCACCATCCAATGCACACCCCATTAAAACTTCATCAACTGTCCCAAGAACATCTCTTTTTCCCTATTGATCCAGGACCCAGTCTGGGAATACACCTTGCATTAACTGATATGTCTCCTGCAAACCACAACATTCCCCCTCTTCTTCCCCATCTTGCGTGTCTTTCCTCGAAAATTGTGTTTTATTTATTTAAGAGCACAGGCCTTTCACTGTTTAGGGGATCCCTCAAGATGAGGCTGCCTGTTTTCTCATGAGGAGACTTGGGCAGAAATAGCACAGAAATTAGGCTCCATTCACACCAGGGGGCCTGTGATGTCTACCTGCCCGTCGCTGGTGAGGTTAATTTTAATCACTTGCTCAAGTCAGTGTCTGCCAAGTTTTTCTGTCAGAAAGTCACTGTTTTCCCCTTTGTAATTGATAAATATTTTCTATAGATAGTCCAGTATTTCACCAATATCCTACTCTCTAAACATTCACCACCCAGTCTCAGCAGCAACGACAACTCCAGCAGGAATCAACAAGCATCAGTAGGATGGTTGCTTAATGTTGATTTTTCTGATATTTCCATCATTCCTTATACATTTATTAATTGGCCACTTCTTGCAAGAAAGAGCTTTTTCATCTCTCCTATTTATTCATTTAGTTAATTATATCAATATAGACTCTCATGGATTCCTATTTCATTCAATGTGTTTTATCCAATACAATTATTTATGTTGATGTTCAAATTGCCCAAATCTGATCATTAAGGGCCCCTCCTAGCTGATCTCTGTATCCTTCTTATGTTTTCATCATTCTATGAACACTTCCTTACTTCCTGGCACAAGGTGTTCCAGACTCATCTTGTCCTTTCCCTGCTCCATCTCTGGAAGCAGCCAATTCTCCAAGAAGTCCTGGTTCATTTTAGTGGAGAATGGTGTTTATGAATCAAGATCTGGGGGCTTGGTATGTTCATCAATACTAGGATCTTATTGCTTCTAGGCCCTCTAGAAACCAACAGATGCATGTACCTATATAAGTATATGTATACACATCTATAGCTACACATATTTACATGTACCTGCATATATGTATTTAAATTCATGGTTTTAATGTGTGCATAATATTTATATACATATATAAATGAGGTCATACAGTCTAGCACCTCAGGGTCCTTTCTAGCTTTCTCCCGTTCCATATTTGCAAGTCACTTGTCTAACAGGAAGACACCTGGCTCCTGTTAGCCTCAGTTTATTAATTTATTAGTTCACCAGCCAATCTCCCAACCACACAGTGATCTTCTCTGCCCACCGCACCTGTACACGCTCCATGTCCTCCACCACCCGGCTCACCAATGCCTCTGTAAAGCCCCCAACACCCCACTTCCTTAAAGGGCAGGCGCGCCAATCCTCTGCAAAATACTGTCTTTCTGTATTGTCACCTCCCGCATTTTCCCTTTCTTTTGTTTTGTGTAACATAAAAGCCACTTAAGACATAACACCTGTCCTCCTGAGGAGGATGCACACTAACGTGTCTCTCATGGTTACTGCACGAATTCCCGACAGGTGGGGGAACACTAGGGTTAGAATGGTCCCTCCCTGTGGGCCTCCTTGTCTAACCCCTCCCTCCCTCTGCGCCTACCCCCACCACAGTCTGCAGCTTCCAGGATGGGGCCTTTGTCGGGGCCCCTCAGCTGCTCGAGAGGGTCTCTCTAAGGCCCGCTAGCCCCTCCCAGGGACCCCGAGGCTTCTCCTCAGCCACAGAAGCACTTCCTCTCTGAAGGGGGAGCCCCGCAAGCCAATCCTCTTCTTTCTCATCCTCAGACCCAGCACCACACTTGGTCCAACCCAGTGAGAGACAGCGCAGGCACCAGCACAAAAGGCACACAGGTCTGCCTGAACAAAAGGGGCTTCTCTCTTCCAAAGCTTGACTGTCAACATCGCTTATAGATGAGCAGAAAGCCACAGAAAGAGGGCAGCCACAAGCAATGGCAAGCTCTGGAGTCAGAACCTGAGGGTGGGGGACAGTTGAGCAAATAAGGCCAGTTGGGACAGGCTACACAGCAGTAGCCAGAGGGGTCCTTAACCTGCCCCGCACCCAGGCTACCCTGAGCAGCAGAGGTCGCCCAGCACAGGGTCCAGTCCGCAAAGGAAGTTCAGGGAGTACTAGTTCTCTCCCCTCCTCTCAACTCCTCTGCCTCCAGGGGAAAGCTGGTGCCAGGGAAGGCGGGCGCGCTCAGCCTTCCGCGGCTGCCACGGGTCTCTGGGAACGCCCATCCCAGCCTCTTCCTCCCTCTCCTCCAAAGCTCTCAAGGACCGAGCAGGGCTTCTCTTGTTCCTCCCTCAGAGCCCACTGGCCCACCTCAGAAGAGACCAAAGCCAGCGCCCATCCCCCTCTCCTCAGACCACTCCAGCTCCTTGCATTTTCCAAAATTAAAATGTTTGAGGGCCACAGACTCACCAAGATTCCTAGAGCTTAGGGGGCGCCTCAGGGAAAACGTTGTCCAAGGCTCAGAGAAGGATGTGACCCGTTCCAGGATCAGATGGTCATCGAGCTGGAACCAGATGCTGGCTCCACGAGCCCAAATCCAAAGCCGGGGATGGGTGGGCCCAAAACCTGGCCTTGCTCAAACTAGCTTTTAGGAGACCTGGGCTCAGCCAGGGGTTTCTGCACATGCTCAGGAACAAGAGCGGCAGCAGCAGCAGCACCTGGGTGCTTGTGAGAAACACAAGTTCTCAGACTCCACCCCAGACCCATGGACTCAAAATGTGAGTTTATCAAAGTATAGTTTATCAAGCCCACAAGGTGACTGAGACCCACTGTCCTGGGCCAATGGGTCCGTTAAAATCACCTAAAGAGACTTTGAAACACACCAATGCCAGGGCCCAAAATGCTAATTTAATTGATCTGTGCTGACCCACACACTTGTAGTTTTAAAAGTATCCCAGCTGATTCTAAGGTACAGCCAGATTGAGAACTCCCAGATTAACCTCACTCACCTGAACTTCTCACCCTCCATGCTCTCAGGAAATGAAGCTGGAAGGACACGTAATACAGGGGCCAGGACTGAGTACATGCCCTGCCAGAGCCAGCTCCTTATCCCTTCATTTCTTACCTACGGGCCCTGTGGCAAATGTCCTCTCTGCGTCCCTGTAGGGGCTCGGCCTCCACTTATTTACACATTCATTGGGTGATTCTTGAATGCCCTGACTGGGGATCGAACCCACAACCTTGGCATATTGGGACAAGAAAAGCCTTATATTTATATTAAAGCAATGAGTCACATTATAGGAGAGCATGCAAAATTCACATAAATTTAAACAATAAAACAAGAGACTCTCATTTTTTTTTTTAAACATCAAGAAGGTTACTCCTGGCCAAATGCCCAGGCACTCAAGGTGCTACACTAAGTCTGCTTTGCCCTTGGGGATGGCCACCTTAGAGCAGCCACTGTATTACTCTTTCAATATAGTGCACTCTACAATGCCACCACCTTCAGGAAGCCTCCAAGGATTGATCACAAAAGGTTGGTAGCCACTTCTTCAGCCTCCCTCTCAAAAATTCCCTGGGCTCTCTGGCCTCACTCACTGTTCCTGTCCCTAACATGCACAGCTCTGTAGGCATATTTGTGACACAGACCCTGTCTGAGACTCATTGGTCAGCAGTTACAGCCTGGGCTCCTGGATCAAGATCATAGCTTGTTCAGTTGGTATTTGAATGGGACTGCATGGGGTTTGGCATGTTACAGTTGAGGGTTCAAATCTTGGCCCCACCAAGGACCAGGGATATATTCTTTCATTCATTAACTACTGCCTGAGCACCTGTTTTGTGTCAAGCACTGTTCTAGGCCCTGGTGATACAGCATGTCGACCGTGTGTTTTCAACTTGGTCTCATTGCCACTCCCTTCTATACTCTCCTCTGCAGAAGGAAAGCCAGAACCCCATTTCCCAGAATCTCCTTCCCTATATGTTTCTGGGTTAGACTGTCAAGGAAAGATATTCAAAGGAGATGTGGAAGTCCAAAGAAAATCCGTCATTCTATGGAGCAGTTGCAGGCTGACACACGGGCAGGTAGTGGGCATGAAGTTTGCATCAACTTCCAGGTAAATGTCTGCAAATTACCTGTAGGTGAGTAAGCCAGCAGCTTCCTGGAAGTTCTGTAAAATTTGCAGCAGCTTCTGGACAGGCCCTTGAGAATTACTTTCCTTGTTGCAACAGACTGAAACAGTTGGCAACCAACCCCAAGCCCTTCTCAATATGCACGGTGGCCTCCAGGTGAGTCCTTGAGAACCTCCCACTTTCCTACAGACCACCAAGGGCTCCCTGATCTTGAGTCCTGCAGCCCTCCCTGCAATTGTGTGAACACCTCTAATTCCACAGATGAAAACCCTTCACACGTGGAACCAATAGAGTAGCTTCTGTTTACTGACCAAACCGTGGCTGAAAGCAACAGTCCACCAATCAAAGACCCTGTCCTCAGAAGAGCTTGTATCTCTAGTGGGCTGAAGCAGATCATAAACAATGAAAGCAATAAATAAAAGCTACTTTGGTTGGGGTGTTCAGAAGGTCACTCTCTGAGGATGGGACTTTTGAACTGAGACCTATATGATCCTAAGGAGACAGCCATGGGAAAATCCAGAATTTTCCAGCCAGAGGGAAGAGCACATCCAAAGGCCTTGATGAAGGTGGCATGTCCAAGAAATAGCAGGAGGCCTTCACAACTAAGCAAACTAGTGAAGCCCCACCCACCCCACCTCCAAGCCATCATTAGTACCTAACCTCCTCTACTTCTTCAAGAACCTTTACTGTCTGCAATGACCTTACTCAGCTCTTTGTTTCCTGGACTATTGTCCATCCACCCCCATTACAATATGCATCAAGCGTACGCGTGCTGGGACAGAGCCATGTCTTATTCAACACTCTGTCCCCAGTGCCTGGCACAATACCTGACCACTGGATGTTTAATGTTTGGCAAATGAACCAACAAGTGAATAAACTGTAATGGGAACTCCAAGGAGGGAACATTAACTCTGCAGGGGCTGGGAGGTGGAGTGTGAAGGATTTTCTTACTGACAATATTTGTCGGCCTCTCTGATAAAAGAGAACAAGAACCAAGTGAGCATAAAAGGGGCCTTTGGCTTTGTACTTCTGACTCTGTTTATCCATGGACTGTGTTCAATTTGGCTCAGTGTGATGCAGACATTCTCCCAGGCATTAAATGGAAAGGAATTTCAAGGCCTCATTATTGTTTGGCCTCACACAACATAGCTCTCCTATGAATAGAAACCAGCTAAGTTTCAAAATCAGAAATGCTTCAGGTGTGTGGGGAGAAGAGTTTTGATGGGGAAAACATTTGTATTTGCATCAATATACTCTTCATGAATGACAGTTAATACATACATAGACAAACATTTTTTAAAAGATTTTATTTAGTTAGTTTTAGAGAGAGGGGAAGAGAGGGAGAAAGAGAGGGAAAGAAACAGCGATCAGTTGCCTGCAACCCAGGCATGTGCCCTGACTGGGAATTGAACCAGTGACCTTCCAGTTTGCGGGACAATGCCCAACCAACTGAACCACACCAGTCGTGGCGACAGGCATACATTTTTTAAAGCCTGAAACATTTGTCTGCTTATGTTGCCATGGTGACACCCACTATCCAGGATGGGACCAAAAGATGGAGCAACTGAAATCAGCTGCAGTCAGGTTGCTAAGGTCTCATCTTCCTCATGGTCCTTCCCTTCCCCTCTCTGCTCCTGCAGCCCCAGTTTCCCATGATAACTGAGGCACAGAGGACGTGGTTGGTAACCAAAGTGGCCTTTTTACAACACAAATCTGATCACATAAGTCTCCTGCTCTACACCAGTCAGGGGCTCTTTTGTTTCCACTCTAAATGAAATCCAGACTCCTTCTTGGGGTCTGCTACGTCCTGCATGAGCTTCCCTGCTGACCACGACAGTTCACTGCCCTTCGGGCCTCTGCCAGAAGCTTCAACCAGCCAAGGGCTTTCCTTTCTCAGTGCCTTTTCACATGCTTTTCCCAGCTGCCCAGCCATGGTAGGTATCTGTCACCTCCTGGTATCAGTCACCTCCCTGGTCACCCTGTATGAAGTTGGTCACTCTGGATACACCCTCCTAGGATGGTTTTCCTTTCCATCCTACCTGCAGTACACAAGTATACAGTCATTAGTTCACTCTCAGCATCTTCCACTGAATTATATATAAACTCTTTAATGGCAAAGTCTTTCTATTTGTTAACTCTTGTAATCCATTGCCTAGCTCAGTGCCTGGCATGTAGTAGGTACTCAATAAACATTTGTATTGAATTAATTGGCACCCATCTCCTCCCTAAGGAAAGGAAGGAGATTAAGGAGCACCATCTCCTAACCCAAGGGTGGAGGAAGGGAACAGGGAAGTGGGGGTACCCAAGGGCCTTCAGGGAGTCCCAGCCCAGCCCAGCCCAGGCTGAGTAGATAAAGATTCCTGGCATGTTGTCCAGACCCTGGGGAGGCCACTGCTGCCACCCTGGGACAGAGCTATCCATGTTGGTCCCTCCTCAGCTGGTCGCTGGAGTTGGGGAGCAGCTGCCTATAGTCAGAAGCAAAGCAAAACCCATTTCCTGGTTAAATTCCCTAGTGCTTGGAAAGCATAGTCATTCTCCAGATCCTTTTCGTCTTAATAATAATAACTAGGATTTATCAGCACATCCTCTATGCCAGAAATTGTGTGGAAAGTACTCTACAAGTACCTTATTTAATCCTCAGTCCTATGAAGTTGAGATTATTATGATCCCCATTTTTCAGAAAAGAAAGTCTCAGGAAGGTTGGGAAGATTGCCCAAAGTCAACCGGCTGCTAACTTTGAAGAGCTTGAGCTCTTACCCAGTGAGTTAGACTCTCTCTCCTTAAATATAACCTGTTTCCTTTTCCAGCCAGCCTCCTGATTCCCCATCAGGCAGAGGAAAGCCTGATGGCCCATCACTAGGAGTAGTTGGGGGTGAAGGGTGTGAAGCACAGTTGAAAAGGCTGGGTGTGTGACCTTACTGAGGAGGTTCCTCTTTCTGTGGGAAAGTTTGGGGGTGAATTAGGATGATGAAAAGAATATTAAGCAAACTGGAGAACAATAAAACAATGCTGAAAGTATTCGATGTTGATGGTAGCTGCCACAACAGACACATCTTGAAATCTCAGTGGCTTAGCACGGAGTGATTTATAGCTCATCCACCTCCCAGGCTTGGCTCTCCTCCAAGCGGTGACTCGGGAGCCCAGGCTGCTTCCCTCTTCCAACTTTCCCATCCCAGAGCCCCTCGCTGCGCCTGCATGGAGGGGAGAGTCAGAGCGTGGAGAAGGCCTCGGGCTGCCTTGGGCTAAAAGAGCCGTGTCACTTCCAGAACGTCCCCACATGGTCCCAGCTGCACTGCAAAGGACGCTGGGAAATGTAATCTCTCATGTTCCTGGGAAAAGACAACAGGGGATGAACACATAGCATTTTTCTACCATATTGTATAAGAAGTCAAATATAATCATTGTACCTCATGTGATTCAGCCTAGGGCAATACTTACATAGTCATAATAAGGCAAACACTGGATACTGGTTTAACCAAAAATCACAATGTAACTGTATCAGGAGTATGAAGAAAGCAGAAGTGAATGCAGGGTTGCCAGTGCTGGGTAAAAAGAAAATAAACATTTTTTTTTTTTTTTGTAGGAGGTCAGTAGATAATGTAGAAAAAATTTTAATCATGAAATGTATTTCATATATTCTTATATATGTTCATATACATAGACTTCACAATATATGTAAGTTGAACCACTATGCTATATACCTTTAACTTACAGCGATGTATGTCAATTATATATCAATAAAACAGGGATGGGGGGCTGGAAATAACATTATAAATAAATTATTTAGAAATATGGTAGAAAACGCTGAAAGGAAGTCTTACAGAATTTAAAGAGTTTAATTCCAGGGAGCTGAAATCAGAGGTAGGGTATAATACTGCACTATTTTAATTTCTTAACCAGGTATTCATTTTACCTTGATAAAAATAAAAAAATTCATTTCTAAAGGGAAAAACAAAGAAAGATAATATTATTGTTTCCCTGCTGAGCAAAGGGCTCAGCAAACACCAGGTCTGACACATGGCAGAGGCACAAAGCAGAAACCCAGAGGCATGGGTCTAGCAAAATATGCACCGTCTCCCGGCTCTTGTCAGCCCTTGGAGAGAAAGGCTGGGCCCCAGGCACATCTGGACACACCTTAGGTTGTGCTCCGGGGAGGGGCCCTAGTGTTAGGTTGGCTGGGTCACGCAGTGGGAACAACCCACAACCTCAGTGGCTGCATGCAACCCAAGTTTCTTTCTCACTCGTGTTCCTGTCCCTTGAGGGCTGGGTGAGTGGCAGTGCTCTGTCCCACGGAGGCGCTCAGGCACGACCCTGAAGGAGGCCGCTCTGTCCCGGAGCTGCACTGCAGGTAACATGCGTACAACTCGGTGGCTGCAGCTGGGAAGAGGCAGCTGGGGGGTGGTGACCTGCTCCTGTGCACTTCAGCCCAGAAGAGACACAGGTCCTTTCCTCTCCCAGCCCATTGGCCAGAACCACACAGTCCCATCCAATGGAAATACAGTCCTCTGGGTGTCCAGGGAAGAGGAAAATGAGACTTTGGTACGCACTCGAAGTGTCTACACAGATCTTGATTTCCTGTCACCTGGCACCTTTTAGAGGAGTTGGGAGGAGGCAAGGACCCCCTGCCTGCACTGCAAGACTCAGAACTTTACAGTCAGGGTTACAGCCTTCCACCAGGGTCAAGCTGTGGACATGCTGTTTGGTCTCTCCCCAATACCTGGGCTGTGACCTGCCATCTGGACCCACTATAACATGAAATGGGTGATTATTTCAAAGCATTGGGGTAATGGAGAAAGGTCACAAGGCTCAAACACCCAATCCATTCCCACGCCTTTAAGGAGGACCTCATCAAACCAACCACAAACACCACAAGCCAATGGATAGAGGAAAATTTGACACAATTTTTAAACCACAAGCAGCGTTCCCTCTCAAGACCCACCAGGTCCTTTCGAGCCCAGGTTCCCTTTTATTGCTCTCGGAGATGGCATGAGACCTCTGTGACTCAACACCTCATTAGCAAGCTCCCTCATCTCCCCTTTGCACCACTCCAGAAGTCATCGCCAGCCTGGGTAAACAGAGTCCCCATGGTCCTGTGTGTGTGTGTGTTGGGGGTGGGGAGTGTATTCTAGGTATTTCTCCATGTTTAAAATATTGCAAGGGCTGTTGATGTCAAATTGGCCCAAGGCTTCTAAAACAAGCAAGCAGTCAATCTGGTCAGTTTCCATCAATATAAAGATTACCCCAGAGCCATATAAGTGTCCTAGAGACGTGGTGGTTATAACAATGAGAATAATGACAACAGCCAACCTTTACTGAGTGTGCCGGGCACACAGCGTTTTATTAATTTTAACTCCTTTGGCTCTCCCAACAGCTCAGAGAGACAGAACTTATTGTCACCCCCATTTTACTGAGGATGAAAGAAATTTAGCAATTTCCCTAGGTTTACACAACTAGGAAGTGGATGAAGCAGGATATGAACCCATGCAGTCTGGCACTGAAGCCCAGGATTTGGAGTTCTATAAAACTGAAGTTCAAATCCTGGCTCTGCCACTTCACACACATTCCTTAAGAAAATCATTTCTAAAAAAAAAGAAATTCAAACACACACATACACACAAAGAAAATTGTTTCTTATCTTTGAGTCTCAGTTTCTCCCCCTAAAAAATAAGCTCTGGTTTCTCCTAAACTGGGGGCATTAATATCTATTTCTCTGGAGATTGTTGAAGATTAAATGGGGCCCTGGCTGGCAAGCTCAGCTGGTTGGAACCACATCCCTATACACCAAAGTTGCAGGTTTGATCCCCACTCAGGGTACAAACAAGAATCAATTAGTGAATGAATGCACAGATAAGGGGAACAAATTGATGTTTCTCTCTCTCTCTCTCTCTCTCTCTCTCCCCCTCAAATCAATAAAAATTTTTTGCAAAGATCAAATGGATTACTCCTTGTCAATTTCTCAGCACAGCCTGGCACATGAAAGTGGCAAGGCAAGCTCCTTTTGGCCAAGCTGCCCTAGACAGGAGTTCTTGGCGTCCTCATGAAGAACCCCTACTGCCCACCCCCAACTATGTTTTTCATCCATAAAACAGAGACTGATGCCGCCACGACTACCAGTGATGAGGCACAGCGTAGGTGCTAGAATGCTTTCCTCCTCCCTCTCCCCTCTGAACCTCAGGCATTGGACCACTTGCTGTTTCTCACTGTTACCAACCTTGGCCTCACACATTTTGCCCGGGCCTGTGCCTGGCTCTGCTTCTGGCACTTCTCCCCACGTTCTGAGTCAGACCAGGGTGGGGAAAGCTTCCTCGGCCTCAGGGGGATGGTGGAGAAGCACCTCCTGGCACAGCCCTCACCTGGGACTGGAAAGAGCAGAGAAGACTTAGCTGTCTGCTAGCGCCCGGATCTGGCTGGGGCCCAGTCTGCCTGTATCTTTGGAACATCACCTGGCATGGGAAACCACCTGATAAAAATGGGTCCAAGCAAAATTCAGTTTTACTTACCCACATCCACTTCAGTATTAGTCATCACTCGGCTTTTCCACCGCAGAGCCTTACCCATCCCAATGGTCCCCTGCCATCACCCTCCCAGAGCCACGGCCCAGAGTAAAATGACCTCCCTGCCCACATCTGGGAGTATGCCTAGAGACACCTAGGGCCAGGGATTCAGACTAAATTTTGAACCCCAAATGAGAAAGAACCAAGATGATTCTCTGAACCCTGAAATGAAAATCCAAAGACAATTATTTTTCCCAGACCATGAATTAAAGCCAAGTTTTCCCAGGAAATATCTAATGATCTATACTGACTGAGATCACGGACTCTGGAATCAGTAAAACTTAGCCTCAGCTTCCCTCTCTGTAGAATAAGGATAAAAATTACTGAGTCTGTTCAAGCTGCAAAAATACCATAAACTGGGTGCCTTTAAACAACAGAAATTTATTTTTCATAGTTCTTGAGGCTGGGAAGTTCAAGATCAATGCTCTGGCAGATCTGGCGTCTGGTGAGACCTTGCTGGCTCATAGCAGGCAACTCTCTACTGTGTCTTCACGTGGTGGAAAAGGCAAGGGAACTTTCTGGGGTCTCGTTTATAAGGGCACTAACTCCATTCATGAAGGCTCCACCCTCATGACCTAATCACCTCCCAAGAGTGCCACTTCCTAATACCATCACATGGGAGTTAGGGCTTCAACATATGACTTTGGGGTGAGACACAAATTCTCTGCCCCGAGCAGCACTTTACAAGGTTGGTTGTGACAGTCAAGGTGAGCAAGATCTGCACAGTCCCTAGCAGGTCCCTGCTGTAGATTCAGCTTCCGCCCCCAGTGCATCCTCCCTTTGTGTGGGAGGCAGTGTCAGAGTGGGAGAAACACAGCTTTGCCTTGAAAGAAACCTCAAATCCTGACTTCCCTCTATTTGACCTCCACTTGCTCACAGGGAAGGTGGGATCATAATAGCTCTCTCTCAGAGTGCTTGTGCAAATTAAGCAAATAAGGTTCTGTGTCCTCATCAAACATCTTGCAGTTCCCAGGGGCTGTCTCAGATGTGAGAGGTCAGGGTCTCGGTGGTGCCTGAGGGTGTCTCCCCTCCTCGGGCTCCAGAGACTCCTGTGACGGCACTGCACATTACAGAAACGCTGCAGACCCCGCTCCCCTCCCCTGCCCTGCTCCCCCAGCCTCTGGCCTAGATGCGGGCACAAAGCACCACACCACTCCCCCGCACTCAGTGTGACACTCCGTCACAGGGGCGCGACTCTAGTCAGCTTATGCCTCCACTGCTTGAGGGGAACCTGCCCTCCCAGTTTTCACTCAAAACAGGACAAAGCCAGGAGACAAATAAGAGAGACAATAGTCAAACAGGGCTCAAAATCACTGCCCCCTCCACTGCTCAGAGGAGTTGTGACCAGATCAAGCTGTCATAACTGGTTCCTGCTGGTTCCTTGCGATGGGTTCTCTAGTGGACACGTCTGCTCCAGCTTACCAGACACATGTGACCCCAACCTCCCTGCAGGGTGGGACCGACCAGCACGACAAGTACAACAGTCCCCTTCACCACCACCAGTGAAACTTCCCAGTTGAAAGACATGAGACCCAACTGGAACACCCAGATGTTCTCTAAGCTGAACTGAACCTCTAGATGGAAGGAGGAATCATTTCAATGTTTTAAAGCAAACCTTTTATTTAAAAAATCATTCAACTTATGATCATGAGAAATATGAACATCCACTAGAGATTTGATGATATGAAAAATAATATTTATTTTATGTATATGTGATAATGGTATTGTGATGATGTCTTTTTTTTAAGTCATATGTTTTTAGAGCAACATACTGAACTATTTACAGATAAAGTGATATGAATCTTGTATTTGCTTCAAAATAAAACAGGATGTGGAATAAGTGGGTGGGAGTTCAGTTGGAACGAGATTGGCCTTGAGGTGATAAGTATTGAAATTGGGTGCTGGCTACATGGGAATTCACTACACAAGGCTGTCTAATTTTGTATATGCTTGAAATTTTCTATAACAAACAAACAAACAAAAAATGTCATGCCAATTGTTTTAAGGTGTCTACTACCTCTCAATGTCTGTGAGCCAGCCAAAAAACTGGGCCTTTGAGGTATACCAAGACCAGCTCTTACTTCTCTCAAAGTCTCTAACAGGCAAAATAACAGGTCACTCTCTTGCTCAAGGACCTTCCATGGCTCCCCACTGCCTTCACAACAGAACCAATATCCTTTGCCTCTCCTTCAGAACCTTCCATGCTCTATCCCAGTTGAACTTCCCACCAAGAATGCCAACCTCAGCAATGCCAGGCAGCATAGAGTTCCCTGAAAAATCCCATCTCTGCATTTTCCCATCTCCGAACCTTTGCTTACTCTCTTCCTTCCATCTGGAATTTCTTTCTCCTCATCTCTGTCAAAATCCCACATGCTACTCAAGGCCCAGTTCAAATGCTACTTCCTCCATGAAATCTTCCATAGTTATCAGTGTAACTCTAACTCTTCTCAATCCCAAACTGTCAGTGACTTATCAGAATAGAAGTTTATTTTTCCTTCAAGTAGCAGATTGAGGTAGGTGTTCCTGGTTGGCAGGTAGCTTTCTTCCTTGGGATGATTTCAGGAGCCCAGGCTCCTGCTGCCTGGTGGTTCTGCCTCAGAATCCTCTGCCTCCAGCCAACAAAGGAGAAAGGGGAGAGGCCACACTCACATCTTAAAAGCTCCAGTCTAAGTGCCTCACATTTCACCAGCAAAAGCAATCACATGGCCACTGCCAGTTGCAAAAAGGAAATGCCACCCCGGCTTTGCCCTATACAACAGGGGGCACACATTCTTCACGGACAGTTAGCTGTCTCTGCCCAACTCCAGCCTCCACCCACTCATCCCTCCCTTCTCTAGGTCCCTACTGTGTTTCATGTGCTCCTAGGCAGTGGCACACACCAGAACCTGCATGTATGATGGTTGGTTCTACATGTGCATGTCTCCTTGCCCAGAGGACAAGGACTGTGCCTTTCATGGCCGCATCCTCACAACAGGCAGGACAGCGCTTGGCACACAGGAGGCACATGATTGGCACTGTTACATTGGATCACTCTGCTTTCCTTCTACATTCCGAGGTTCTTTCTGCCTAGAGGACCAGTGCTAACCAGCAGTACCTAATTCCCCTCTGCCTTGCACAGGGCTGAAAGCACCAATGCACTTTGCTCTACGTCTATAATAGGAAGTGGGATGGGACTTTCCTGCTGTCTCAGATGTTCAGTTAAAGACTCAAAGCTGAAAGTGACAGATAACCTCCCACATTCTAAAGAATGATTCTAAATACCTCTGCGCAGAATTCAGTAAAAGGTACTGAAACCAATGCAGCAACCATCATCCCCATGATCCTATATCAGCTGAAGAGTAGAAATGTGAAGTATTCACTGCAGAGAGGGAAAATGTAGGGGAGAAGTGCACAGGAGAAGGAAGGGGTACCCCCCACCAAGTACGAGGTTAGGTTGGGCATTTTAAAATCCAAAAGGAAATCACAATGATCAAAACTAATGACTATGGTTAAACTAAAAGTGACAAGAAAGCTAAGAATATCAGGCCTATGCAAAGAAAAAGAAAGTAGGAATCAAGATCCTAATATCAAACAAGTTGGATTTGGAGTAAAACAAAGAAATGAATGAAATAAAGAAGGGTTTCTTGTTATGTTAAAGGGTGCAGTCACAAAAAGATATTTATGCATCAGATAACAAAGTAGCATAAACTTGCATCTAAAACACATGTAAGCACATGAAAAAATAGAGAAATATTTGTGGTAAAGTTGAAATGAGCTCTCTCAGTCCATGACAGATCAACTGGATAAAAAGTAAGGCCTGAGAAGACCCAAATAACATAACTAATGAAGTACATTTGTATCTCAAACCCCATACTCTAAAAAACAGTATGTTGTTTTTAAATTTGAATCACAAAAATTGACCACATGTTAGCCTTCACATTTTAGCTTTTTAAATATCAAAAAGTAGAAATAGCATAAAAAACATTCTCTAGAAACAAAAATAATAATGTAGTAATAATTAAACAAAAATTAACAACAGCAAATAAAATGACCTAATCAAAAAGAAAATTTAAAACTCTTAAATAATTCTTGGATAAAAAAATGAAACAGAAGGACTTCTGCTTTTAGTCAAAATGCCTTTAAAAAAAAACAGATTTTCCTTGGCTGGTGTGGCTCAGTGGATTGAGTGCCAGCCTACAAACAAAACTGTCACCGGTTCGATTCCCAGTCAGAGCACCTGCCTGGGTTGCGGGCCAGGTCTCCAGTTGGGGGCACGCAAGAGGGAACCACACATTGCTGTTTCTCTCCCTCTCTCTCTCCCTTCCCCTCTCTCTAAAAATAAATAAATAAAATCTTTAAAAAAAAAAAGACCAGATTTACCTCCTCCCTAAAGCAACCAGAAAACACGTTTTCAAGACAATGGGTGTCATTAACAAAGGACAATGATCCCTAGGTAGCCGTGTTCAGGGAGGGGCCCTCAAACTGAGCCAGGCACACTCCCTGAGTTGAAGAAATCCAGGCAGCTAGATTTCACAAGACAGGGTATCAGAGAGGAGAGGGTTATCCAAAGAGAGAACCCCAGAGATCTTAACTATCTCTTGACTTCACCTGCTTCTCTCCATCCTCACTGCCATCCTGAGCTCAGACCATCTCAGCTGTCATGAAGATTCCTGTAACACTCCTGCAATCTAATCACACTGCACAAGGAAACACATGTCTGCCAGGCAAACACTTCTGTAGCTCCTCACTGCCATCATGATAAAGTACAGACTCCATATCTCTGCTAATAAGACCTCTTATGACCTGGCCCCTGACTGTTTTTTCAGCCTCTCTCTTCTTCCTCTCCCAGATCCCACTTCAGACAGCAACCAGAGCACTCTGACTATCATGCTCACTCTTGCCTCTCTGGCCTTGTGTTCATGCTGTTTCCTCTACCTATGTTTTCATCTCTTCCCTTCTCCCCTTTTCCTGGCCAGTCCATTCAGATACCTCCTTAAGGTCACTTCCTCTGGGAGACTCTTGCTAACCCCACAAAACTGCACTAGGTACCCCTCCTGGAGGATCCCCTAGCTCCATGTCCCTACTCCTAACCCCGCGTTAGAAATGTGTCTGTCTCCTCTGCTAGACAATGAGCTGCCTGAGAGCCAGGCCTTGACCTTATTCACTGCTGGCTTCCCACCTCCTGGCACAGAGCCGGCACTCAGTAAACACTTGCTGAATTTACTAACTGCCTTCATAAATGAACGACGGTCACACAGGTATCTTACAGCCGTCAGCACATCATCTGTCTGCCTCCGAAGTCCCCATCCTTCCTCTCCTCTGGTCCTCTTGAGAAGGACCAGGGAGAAGTTTGCCAGCTGACAGGGTGTGGAAGGTTACCTTCAAGGCTACCTTGTTGTTGTTGTTTCATTTTCAGTTGACTTCCACTTCCACGCTCCTAATTCATGGTTTCTAACCTCAGCTGCCGTTTGGAATCACCTCCGGAGTTTTAACAAACAACTGATGTCCAGATCTCACCCCGAGAGGTTCTTATCTGAGGGTCAGAGTGTCGCCTGGCTCCCCGGGTGATCCTAATCACCTGGCAAGGTTGCTGACTGCCCGCGTCGCTCCCTTTTCAGCATGGCTCCTGTTTACTCTTCAAAACCCGCTGCAAATGTCACTTCCTTGGAGAAGGCTTTCCAAGTCGTCACTCACACACCCACACACACCAGAGCTAACTGCTCACTTCTCAGTTCTGGCGTGTTGTGTACATATTCCAAAGTGGCCCTCATCACACTTCATCTCCACCCCGCACACGGGGGTGTCGACAGAGCGTCCCTGAGTACACAAATGCGTGAATGAGCAGCTTCCTGAACTGGACATCCTGCCTGAGGCCCCCCATCCCAGGCAGATGCCGGACATTAGCACGCAGTGGGCGGTGGTGCTGGAACACAACGGTCCCTCGAAACCAACTGGAAGGACGCTGCACTCAGAGGACTCACAGAGCGTCCCAGGGTAATTGTTGCTCCCCAGGAATTATGTTTAAAAACCAAAGAGATGCACAACAATTAAACAGAGTTTTCTCTTTGGCGCTTTTACAGCTGGTCTGATCGATTGGTTATAAAAAATCCGGAGCGATGAATGAAAGGATGGTCTGGAGGGAGCTTCCGACAGGAGGCTTTGAAAGCAGACGCACGGGTGTGCCGCATCTGGCCGGTGTCCTCAGTCCTGACTCCCAGAGCGGAGGCTCTGAAAAAGACTGCTCTTTCGCGCGGCACTGGAGGTTCACGAGTGCTTCAGCGATGCTCAGCTTACCTGCCGGCGCACAGCCATGTTGCAGGGCCCTCTCCTCGGACACCTCTTAAAAACACCTAGGAAGACTTCTGAAAATAACTAGCCCAGCCTCTCCACTGCCCTGCCCCATGCGGGTTCTGACTTAATTGGTCTCGGTGGTGGCCTGGGTGCTGGGAGCTGAAAGGCTCTTCCTCCCCAGATGACTCTAACGCACAGCTAGAAGCACTGACGTACAGGCTGTGACTTGAGGGTGCTGAAAATCCCACCTGGCCTAACACTCCCGCTAGATGTCAGAAGGGCCATCGTCAGAGGTTCTCAGCCCCAAGGCCCTACCAGGATTATCTGGGGAGCTTTTTAAGGAAAACAGGTAATGCAGCCCAGCAGCAGATTATTTTTAAGCCCCAAGTGATTCTAATGAGCTGCCAGGGTTGGGACCCACTGTGATAAAGCAACGTGTCCCCCAACTTGGGTGAGAGTGGGACTCATCTGGGGGGCTTGTTAAACATACCAGATTCTGCCCTGAAGATTCTACAGATCGGTGTGGATTCAAAGGAGATATTTTTAAAAGAAGCACCTACTTTGTTCTTCCTTTCCTGCTAGTAGCAGTCTCCCCAACTTGCCTGATCATAAGGATTTCCTAGGGCACTTATAAAACATAGAGATTCTGAAACCTTTACCAGGCCAATTGCCTGTGACTCTCTAGGAGAGGGACCCAAGGACCTGGTGCATAGCAAGCACCCTGGGTGACTCCAGAACCAGGCAGATGTGGGAAAACCAAGCTAAGGCATTGTACACCCTCAGAGGGCGTCTGAAATCAATGACGAGGACACCGTATGATTTCACTCATGTGGAATGTAATGAGCAAACTGACCCAACAGGCAAAATAGAGGCAGACTCAGAGAGAGAGAGCAGGCTGGCAGCTATTGGGGGTGGGGGATGGGGGTGGGATTGAGGAAAAAAGAGAAAGAACTCATGGACACAGACGACAGTGTGGTTGGTGACTGCAGGGCAGGGGCACAGCGGAGGCAGACGAGGGTAGAAGGGGGATAGATGGTAATGGAAAAAATACAATAAAAAATAAACTATTTTAAAAAGTTAAATTAAATTAACAAAGAGGTAAATAAGTCACTTTGGTTTCTCACCCTCAAAGAGTTCTGAGTTCATTCAGTAAGTCAGTCAGTCAGAGTCAGTCAACAAACCTTTCCACACATCTGCTCCACAGCAAGGATCGCTGTCTAGGATACAGGTTAATGAGTTACGAGCGCCCACCTTTTCTCCAACCACGTGGGCCGGTCTGCCTCACCTGGCAGACCATCTCCAGTTCCTTCCCAAGAATCCAACCCTCCCACAACTCTCCTGATCCTTCAAGACCTGCTCTGAGCTAATTCTGTCAAGGAGCAGAATTGACCGCCACCCTCTGTGCTACCCCCCAACCCTGGACACACACCTGCCAGCCCATTTATAGTTATTTGTGCCTCTAGTCCGAACTCCCCCAGAAGACTGGGACTGTGGCTGGTTTATCTTTGTAACCCCTGTACGTGAGAGGCACACAGTGGAGGCTTATAGTTCATCAGGGCAAAATACACACGGACAGATACAGAGTAAGAAGTGCGAGGAGAGAAGTAAATACAGTATTTACAGTGGAAACACCAGCACCAGGGCCAGACACAGTGCTTTCTCCTATAGGAGACAGAGAGACGGACAAAACACAATCCTGTCCTCCCCAGTCTAGAAGGAGAGGTGGGGAAGGGACACTAGGTAAGTAGAAACAAGGTATCCCCAAAAGGGACACATCATTACTAATCAGGGAGAAGAAGAGTTTTGCTGTTGTTGTTGTTTAGTTTTTCAATTACAGTTTACATTCAATATTATTTTGTATTACTTTCAGGTATACAGCATACTGGTTAGACAATCACATAATTTACAAAGCGTTCTTCCCACATCTATCCAGTACCCACCTGGCACCACACATGAGAAGTAGTATTTGAACTTGGACTGAAGGAAGGATTGTATATTTGAAAGAGCAGACATGGGAGGGCAAGGCACCCCAGGAGGAGGGAACAGTGTGGACAAAGGTACGGTAGCAAGAACCCGGGAGGCATGTCTAGGAGGGTCTTGAGAGAGGTGTGACCCACAGCCTAAGAGCAGAGTATCTGGGGATAGGATAGTCATAGGCAGGAGTCTGAAGGGACCCCATGCCTCTCTCATCTTCATGGCTCCCCAGAGTAGCCACCAGAAGAGCCTGTTCTCCCTTTGTTATTTCCACATTTGCTAGATTTATTTTTCTTAATTAATTCCATGTCCTCAGTTCCCACATTCTCAGTATTTGCAACATTTCCCCTGGGCGTCAAAAGTGTATCACATGGACGCTGACTTATCTGTGTAGAACAGCAGCTTGGCAGAGTTGCCTCCATGGGGTCAGCAGGTGGCTAAATAGTCTGGCTGGGGAGGCGGGACCTTGCATTGGTCTTGTTCATGGGATGAGTTCAAAGTAGATCACAGGATCCTTGAAGGAAGGGGGCTCCTTCTTTTCCTAGCCTTCTCTCCTGATCCCAAGGGCTGAGGCCAACATCATGTACCCGGGATCAGAGCTCAGTGAGCCCCAGGTGACCTGGGCCCAGGGCCCAGGCCCCAGGGTCCTGAGCGACTCTCGTGGAGAACTGTGAGCATGTCGGGCAGCCTCAGGCCCAGGAGAGGCTGAGGAGAGGGAACCAGAAGTCTGTTCTTGAAATCCCTGAGCTGAGGGAGAAAGAGGCAAGAGCACTAACCAAGATGGAGCAGGGGTCAGAGGTCTGAGGTCTGAGTAGCTAAAGATCATCGCAACATAAAAGGACAAAAGGACAAAGGGCAGAGGTTAGAGGTCGCCATTCAGTGAGGCTGACACAAGCTGTGTATTTCCCGGGATATTCCTGCAACAGAGGCTAGAGACTCAGACACCCCCCATCTTTAGTCGAGGCCCTAAGTGTGCTGTGGCTGCCTGTGACCCATGGGAGAGCTGGCGGGTGGCTGGGTGGCCGGGCCTGTGCCCCCTCTGTGGCAGCACTGCCCATGAGACAGACAATGCAAGGTACCTGTGTAATTTTCAATTGTCTAGTAGCCACATTAAAAAGTAAGAAGAAATAGGTGGAATTAATTTTATAGATAGATTTCATTTAACCCTATCTATCAAAAATTTCAATATGTAATCTATATTAAAAATTAGTAATAAGATGTTTGCTTTTCTTTTTTCAACTAAGTCTTAATGTACCTTACTTTTCCAGCAGGTTTCCAGTGCTCAATAGGCCCACGTGGCCAGTGGTTCCCATAATGAACAGGGCAGCTTTAGAATGTCGGACTTGGTGGCTTTTCTTGTGGATGCGAAAGAAATGAATATCCTCTCCTCAGCCAGGACCAGAGTGGAAGCAGTTTTTATGCCTGGCTAGAATGGTGTTCCCTTCTGTCCTCACAACCTTCATGTCCCTCCTGAACATAGTTGACAAAGATGTCCTTGCAGACAGAGAGTAGAAACAGATGTGGTACGCTCCCTTCTAGACTCTCCAGACCAGTCCCCATGTGTAGGCAGGTAGATATGTGGTAGGTCCCAAGACTCACTCAGTATTAAAAAAGGAGGGGCTTCTTGAAAAGACTGCTAAAGGGGAGGGTATAGTCGTCTGCATGGGCTGCCATAATCAAGTACCACAGACTGGGTGGCTTAAACAACAGAGATATGTTTTCTCATAATTCTGGAGTCTGGAAGTCCAAGATCAAGGTGTTGGCGGGGTTGGTTCCTTCTGAAACTTCTCTCCTTGACTTGTACATGCCTGTCTTCTTCCTATGTCTTCACGTGGTCTTCCCTGTGTGTGGTCTATGTACTGATCTACTATTCTTCTTTTTTTTTTTTTTAGCCCTGTTTTATTTTTATTTTTAAGATTTTATTTATTTGTTTTTAGAGAGGGGAAGAGAAGGAGAAGGAGAGGGAGAGAAACATCAATATGCGGTTGCCTCTCACGTGCCCCCAGCTGGGGACGTGGCCCACAACCAGGCATGTGCCCTGATGGGGAATCAAACCAGCAACCTTTGGTTCATAGTCTGGCACTCAATCCACTGAGCCCCATTAACCAGGGCTGATCTTCTATTCTTATAAGGACAACAATCATATCAGGTTAGGGGCCAGCCTAATGACCTCATTCTAACTTAATCACTTCTTTAATCAGCCCTCTCTCCAAACACTACTGTCTTGTTCTGAGATATTAGGAGTTGGGACTTCAACATATAAATCTGGGGGGAACACAGTTCAATCCATAGCAAAGGGAAAACGCAGGGCGCTCTGAGATTAAATGCTAACCAAAAGTTCACAAGATTTTTGAAACCTCAACGGGAAAGGCAGAGAGTGGGTGGAGGGTAGAGGGAGCCTATATTTTAAAAACTTCAAGCAGGTCTTTATTTCACCAGAGTCAAATTCATCTCTGGCAAAGATAGCCTTTTATTTGAGGACAAATTCACTCTGCGTCTCCTGCAGTTGTTAAGATGTAAAGCAAATGCTCCTGTAGCTATGGCGACAGCGGAGACAGCTGTGGCTCCCAGGAACCAGGGTCCCTGCGAGGCTGGGAAAGGTTATCTGTGGAAGCAGAGCTGTACCCTGCAGACTGCCTGTCCTTTTGAGAAATGCTTCTCATACTAGGCATGGGTGTGGACTGTCCTGTCCCATCCAAGCACTTCTCACACTCAGGAAGTTGTGTAGTCATGTGCAGGCAACGCTCAGAGGGGAGAAGAAACTGGAGCAGGCCAGGCGTTCACCTAGAACTGGCGAGGAGACTGTGAAAATGACCTGGGCTGGGCTGTTGCCGTCGCCTCATGGTGCTATTCAAGACTGAGGCAGTGGAGGCTGGGGCTGGGTCACCGCATTTTCAGGTGTAACGCATGCTGTGTTCCCAACGCACCCAGAAGGGGGTGGAGTCATTCCCCCACCAGGAGTAGCTGTCCCCACTGTCAGCTGTCCTGGGAAGTGACCATCCTGCAATATACAATAGAGAATGGGGCTGCCGGCACTCATGGAAAGGGACAGAAATTAATATCCTCTGTGAATCTGCAGAATCTGCAAGCATATGGAACAAAAGCTGTGTGGAAAATTGCCAGGCTCTGTGACATGCCCACTGACCCAGGTCCTGTCCAGGATGGCTGAGGTGGCTAGTGACAATCAGGACAGAAGAGCTGAACACAAAAGAATTCCCTGTCACACACACACACACACGCAATACTCAGAGAGGAGAAGAGAACCAGGCTCAGGCTGAGTTGAGTACATCGATATTAAATGGTAAAGAGATCTCTTTCTGTAGCTACTATCTGGGGCTTGGGCCTGTTTGCTCACTTCTACTGGGCTGCAAGTTCCTGAAGGCCACACCTCTTACTCATCTTTTCTTTTCTTTTTTTTTTTTAATTGATTTGAAAGAGAGGAAGAGAGACATTGATTTGTTGTCCCACTTACTTATGCATTCATTGCTTGATTCCTGTGTGTGTCCTTACCACAGACTGAACCCACACCCTTAAGAGTATCAGGATGATGCTCTAATCAACTGACCTACACAGTCAGGGCTCTTACTCATCTTTGTATCTCCAGGATGATCCTGGCACAGAGAAGGGCCTCAATAATGACATAACACAAGATGCTGGAAGCCAAGCCCAATCCAGCAGAGAGGAAAGCTGAGGCACGAGGGCATTGGGCCATCACGGGTCAGAGAGGAATGCTGGGGAATGACGGATCATGGTTTTTCTCTGTACCTCCCAACAGAAACAGGTAGCCTGCCTCCCATCCTTGAATATGCATTTGGATAGGATTCACCTTCCAGAGAAACAATGTTGAACAGCCAGCAGAAAATTTTAACAGAAAAAAAAGGGGAATGGTTAGCAATAAGCATGTGTCCAGGCGAAGATTCTTTGGATGAAGAAGAAAAATAATCAAGAGCAAACCCCTGCACAGGGCCAGACCACCACGGCCTCCCTTTCCTGGCAGTGACGGTTTCTGAAAATAATTTCTCTCCCAGGAATCCCAACAATAAGGCCGGTACCGCCAGATTCTCCTTCGTGCACTTTGTGCAGCAGCCCAAAAGCCTACCAATCTCTCAAAGGTCACTGAGGTAAGCCAGGGTCCTGATGAGTCACCAGCTGCCTTTCTTGAGCGCCTTCAGGAGGCATATCGCCTTTATACTCCCATTGATCCTGAGGCACCTGAGAATAGGCGGGCCCTGAATATTGCTTTTGCTTCCCAGTTGGCCCCTGATATTCGAAAGAAAATACAGAAATTGGAGGGGTTTGAGGGAAAGCCCCTGACTGAGTTAGTAGAAATCGCCCAGCGCGTCTTTAACAACCGAGAAGATCTTAGTGTTAGAAACAAGGACATAGTGACTCCCAAACCAGTAAAGAGTCATTGGTAGCAAAGGGCAAATGTAATTAAAGGGTCTTAAGGGCAAATGTAATTAGAGGGTCTCTAAGAAGGGAGTTGACAGCACTGGCATATCTACAAAGCACAGAAGGGGCATTTAGATAACCGTGTTAGATTGTAACTCCTGAGTAACCAGTAATGGAGAAAGGGGAAGAAGGAGAGGGGAGGGGGAGCTAATTGCGTTAGGGCGGGGAAGCTAATCGCTCTCACTTTAGGGCAAGAAAGATAATCACTTTAGGGTGGCAATTTTAGGGTGGAGAAGATAATCACTTTAGGGTGGCAATTTTAGGGTGGAAAAGATAATCACTTTAGGGTGGCAATTTCAGGGTGGGGAAGCTAAGACTATAAAACCAGTTTCCTTTGTCTACTTGGGGCGCACATTCTCCTGGCTGTGAGGGTGCGCCCGGCTCTGTAGACTCGTGAATAAAGGCCTCGCTTTACTGCTTAAGTCCTGTGTCCCAGTTTTTATTGTGAGCGTTTCTCACACTAGGGAATTGAATAAAAGGATGGCCCGAGTCCTCCTAACCATGGCCGGAGAGCCTATGAAGAAAAGCAGCAGACCCAAGAAGGGCCCCCGTGCCAAAGGTCAAGGCAGACCAGACCCCCCTTGGGTCAGAACCAGTGTGCTTTCTGTAAAGAGGAAGGCCATTGGAAGAACGAGTGCCCCAAACGGAAGACTTTGGCCCCCTGCACGTCAGTCCTGGTTCAAAGGACTCAGGACTGATGGAGCCAGGGCTCCGCATTTATAGGCCCCCAGGAGCCCAGGGTATGAATGCAAGTGGGGGGCCGATATATAGACTTTCTTGTGGACACCAGTGCAACTTTCTCAGTACTTCAAGAAGCGCACGGTCCTGTATCCCAGGAAAAGACGCCCATTCAGGGGGCCACAGCCAAGATCAATCATATCCATGGACCCAGGCTAGAATAACGGACCTTGGCAGCCACACAGTCACCCATTCCTTTCTTGTTATGCCTGACTGCCCGTTTCCCCTCCTGGGTCGAGACGTTCTCCACAAACTGAGGGCCACAATTTCATTCCATCAGGCGGAGCCGGAAGTGACCCTGGGCTTGCCCCTGCCTCAGTTATGGTCACTTGCCCGCTTGGGGAAGAATACCTCCTCTTAGTAGACCAGGCACACTCCCAGCCCTCGGACCTCCTGGCTCAGTGGCAACAAGACATACCAACAGTTTGGGCTGAGAACAACCCCCCCACCCCCACCCCACCCCGGGCCTGGCAGCTCATGTCCCGGCAGTTGTTGTAACTCTTTTAGGGAATGCGGTACCTTGCCGGCAGAGGCAATATCCTATTCCAATAAAGGCCCGGCAGGGAGTTGTGGTTCATATTCGGCGCCTGCAGGAAGCCGGTATCCTAAAGGCCTGCAAGTCGGCATGGAACACCCCACTCCTCCCAGTTCAGAAGGCTGGCACTGAGGACTACCGCCCGGTACGAGATCTGAGGGAAGTCAATAAACGGGTTGAAACTGTCCATCCTACAGTGCCCAACCCCTATACTCTTCTCAGCCTTTTGCCTCCTGATCGGATTTTGGTTTTAGACTTAAAGGATGCCTTTTTCTCCATACCCCTGGCTCCAGTCGGTCAGCCCCTCTTTGCATTTGAATGGACTGACCCCGACACCAGGGAATCAGGTCAATTAACATGGACTCGTTTGCCGCAGGGTTTTAAAAACTCTCCAACCCTCTTTGATGAAGAGCTCAGCAGGGATCTTGCCCCCTTCCGAGAGGACAATCCACACATCACAGTCTTTCAATATGTAAATGACATCTTATTAGCGGCCGACCTATCCCGTTGCCGGGAGGCGACGGAGGCACTACTAAGACTACTAGCCCACCCAGGGTACAGGGTGTCAGCCAAGAAGGCCCAGTTATGCCAGAAGGAAGTCAATTACCTAGGGTATACCTTGAAGGAAGGTAGCCGGACCCTGTCCCCTAGAAGAATCCAGGCCATTTTACAGATCCCGGCTCCCACTACCAAGTGCCAAGTTCGTGAGTTCCTCAGGGCCATCGGCTATTGCCGCCTATGGATTTTCGGATTTGCAGAACTAGCTAAGCCTCTTTATGCCTGCACAGGGGGAACAAGAGAGGCCTTAGTATGGACTGAGGCAGAGGAAGGGGCATTTCAGGCACTAAAGGAGGCGCTCATCACCACGCCTGCCCTGGTGCTACCAAGGCTTGACAGGCCCTTCCAGTTATATGTGGCAGAAAATAGGGGTATAGCGAAGGGGGTTCTCACGCAGTGCCTAGGACCTTGGAAGTGATCTATAGCTTACCTTTCTAAGCGGCTAGACCCAACAGCCACTGGGTGGCCCAGTTGTCTACGGGCTATAGCTGCCACAGCACAGCTAGTAAAAGAGGCTACGAAGCTAACGTTTGGACAGGAGCTACAGGTCATCACTTCACATGCCGTGGAGACTTTATTGAGAAGTACCCCTGACAGATGGCTCTCCAATGCGTGCATTGTACAATATCAAGTTCTGCTCCTCGATCCAGACCATGTCAAGTTCCTGCAGTCAATGGCTCTAAACCCTGCTACCCTCCTTCCAGATGATGACCCACACCAACCTCTCCATGACTGTGTTGATGTACTCACTGCCCTCACCAACTACCAAGCGGATCTCACAGACCTTTCTCTGACTAATCCTGTTGCGATCCTGTACACTGACAGTAGCAGCTTCATCCAGGAAGGAGTCTGGTACGCTGGGGCAGCTGTTGTAACAAGCGACACCATCATCTGGGCCCAAGCTCTGGGGCCTGGCTCATCTGCCCAGAGAGCTGAACTCATTGCGTTAACACAAGCGCTTCGCTGGGCAAAGGAAAAGTGGGTAAATATCTACACAGACAGTCGGTATGCCTTTGCTACAGTACACGTCCATGGGAGCATATATCAGGGAAGAGGGCTTCTGACATCAGAGGGAAAACGTATAAGGAACGCCCAAGAAATCTTTGATCTCCTTGAAGCTATTTGGCTGCCGAAGCAGGTTGCTGTAATTCACTGCAAGGGGCACCAGGCAGCGCAGACACCGGAAGCCCAAGGAAATGCCTTCGCAGACCGAGAGGCCAGAAAGGCGGCCCTACGACCAGTGGGGCCCCTAAAACTCCTGACCCTGGTTCCATCGCAGGTGCTTGCCCGGCCCCCGGTATATTCAGCCAGGGATCAGGAAATTTCTGTCAGAATGCAGGCCCAGGACACTCAAGGTGGTTGGAAACACCTCCCAGACACTCGCATTCTAGTCCCAGAGGCCCTTGGGCGAGAACTAATCTGGCAAATTCATCAAAGCACTCACCTGGGGGGGACGAAGCTTGCTGAACTCCTCCAATCAGCTTACTTCATTCCCAGGTTGTTTCAGGAAATAAAGGAGGCGAGCCGACGGCGGTGTCCCCAGTGTGCTGCAGTCAATCCAGCCCCCAAGGACCCCCAACCTCCTTGCCACCGCCTGTGTGGGGATGCTCCCGGAGAAAAATGGGAGATCGACTTCACTGAAATTCCACCAGCACGGAGAGGGTACAAATACCTCCTAGTCCTAGTAGATACCTTCTTGGGCTGGGTAGAGGCTTACCCCACTCGATCAGAGTCAGCTTTAGTAGTGACTAAAATGTTAATAAAGGAAATAATTGCTTGATTTGGCCTCCCTCTAGCCATGGGGTTCGATAATGGCCCGCTTTCATAAGCCAAATCACCCAACAACTCAGCAAAGCACTAAGTATTGAATGGAAGTTGCATTGTATTTACAGGCCCCAGAGTTCAGGACAGGTAGAAAGAATGAATAGTACCCTTAAGGAAACATTAACCAAGTTGAAATTAGAAACTGGCGGAGACTGGCTAGGACTCCTTCCCTTTGCCCTCTTAAGGGCTCGCTGTACCCCTTACTTCCAGCAGTTCACGCCCTATGAAATTATGTTTGGTCGTCCACCACCGCTCTTGCCTAAATTGGGACTAGACATTTCTGCTTCTATCACTAACCAGGAGCTTCTTAAGTCCCTACAGGCTTTTTCAGAGCGCACTCGAGACCTGCACTCCCTCCTTCGGGTGAATCGCCCTGTTTCAATCGCAGGGAATACAGAAGGACCACTCGCTGAGCAAGGGGATCTCGTGTGGGTCAAGCGGCAGGACCCTGGAACATTAGAGCCACGGTGGACTGGACCTTACCAGGCGGTACTGAGCACCCCAATGGCAGTAAAAGTAGCAGGAAAGAAGTATTGGATTCATCGTTCACAGGTCAAGCCGGCCAGTGACACGGGCAAGATTTCAGAAGAATGGACTGTATGGCGCTCCGACCACCCCTTTCAGGTGCAGCTGCAGCGGTGCTCCCCTTAATCCTTTTCCTCCTCTCCCTTGACTCTGCCATAGGAAACCCTTACTGTTTAACCAACTACCCTGGCAAGTGTCTAGGACCACTGATGGGGCACTAGTAAGCCAAATCAGTACCCCGGGGACCCCAGTGTTTTCCTTTGACCTCTGCACTCTCCTCGGGAGCAAGTTGTACCCCGGTAGTTGGGGGCAAGGATGGGCTGAAAGACCCCCAAGTCCTATGGGCGCCCACCTCAGCACTGGAGTCCTTAACAGGGTAACTGGGCCAGGGTGCGGGACCCTACAGGGGGAAAGGAAACTACAATCAGTCCAAGTCTATATGTGCCCATTATCAGAGTCCCCCCAGTGCCAGAACCAAGGGGAATTTTTCTGCCCTAAGTGGGACTGTGTAACCTTAGCACCCTGGAAGAAGACGGACCCCTCCCTTGCTTTTGATCGTCCCCTAGTCCGAGGGAGTGCTCTGTGGGGGCTTGCAACCCTTTCAAGCTATGGCCCCGCACCCCCAGGCAAGATGACTGGGAAGGGGGAAGAACCTGGGGCCTGCGTCTCTATGTATCTGGCCGAGATCCGGGAGTGTTATTCACTATCCAGAAGCGCTGTCTCCCCCAACTAAGTCTCCCTGTGGGGCCCATAGCTGAACTAGGTCTTCCCTCACGGCTGAAAGTGTCCTCGCCCCCACCAATTCCTAATGTTAGGACGGAGGGTAGGGAAGGTCGGGGTTCTACCCCGACCAAGGAAACCATGACCCCCCCTACCCCGTCCAATGAAAAAGGACAAAAACAAATCTACAGAACACTACACACTGTTTTCCAGTTCCTGAACCAATCCCACCCTAATATGACAAAAGACTGCTGACTATGTTTAAACCCTGAACCCCCTTACTATGTCAGGTTGGGAGCGAACAGCAGTCTAGGGACAGGAGAGGAAGACATCAAAAACCTTACTCTTCCTCAATTAAGCCAGCAGCCTGGCCATTGCTCGTGGGGTCGGTCCCCCAGACTTACTTTAGGATCTTTTGAAGGTCAGGGGGCCTGTTTTCTATCCTCAGACTATGTTATCTGCTTCCCCTTACCAGGACTCCGGTGCTCAGAGAACTATACTGCCCCCTAGCGACGTAACAGAGGCAGTCCTAGTGGCTCCCCCAGGCACCTGGTTTGCTTGCACGAGTGGTTTACCGCCATGTGTTTCTTCCTTCCTCTTCCTGCTTGAGGCCTCTTCTGGCTCCCCTGAACTTTGTATTTTGGTACATCTCTTGCCACAGGTCTATTACTATTCTGGAAGCCAGGGTAGGGAACATTTAGGACTTGAAGGGCTCAGCTTGTACAAGCGCGCTCCCACCCTAGTCCCAGTACTCCTAGGCTTAGGGGTAGCCCAGTCGACTGCCATAGGAACATCAGCCCTCACAACAGGAAATAAAAACTTCAAAGATCTTAGCACCCAAATAGACCAAGATTTAGCCACTGTAGAAAATAGTGTAAGTAAACTAGAGGATTCCTTAAGCTCACTTGCTGAAGTAGTCCTACAGAATAGGTGGGGCCTGGATTTATTGTTCCTCAAACAAGGAGGCCTTTGCTTAGCCTTAGGGGAAGCCTGTTGTTTCTATACTAACCATTCCAGAGTAATAAGAGACAGTCTCAGTCAGCTTCGGAAGCGGTTACAAGACAGGGAGGAAGACAGAAAAGAAGAAGAAAATTGGTATGAACGGTTTTTCTCCATGTCCCCTTGGGTCATTACACTTCTGTGCTCACAGGTCCTCTCCTTTTACTTCTACCCTAGCTATTGGTCCCTGTATAATTAACTGCCTCGCTAATTATATTAGGCGGCGTATCCAAGCTGTCAAGCTATTAGTTTTTAGAAGTCATTATGTCCCCCTCGAAGCTCAGGATTCAAGGGTTTGAACTGTCCATTACAACCAGTGCGGAATGTTAAAGAGTATTTCTTAGATGTCTAGCCAGTAGGGTAATCAGCTGAACTTGGGTCCCAGGAACCAGACCCCCAGAGTTGTATGCTTAAACCAAGCAGAACAAGGAACTTAACCTAACTGTTATTCCTTTGAGCAGTGACCTATTGCTTTGAGCAATGACCTGGGGAATAGTAGGAAATATTTTGTTTATACAAGCTGTATTTCTGTTCAAGTTTCTGCACCTGCAGGAACAAGAATGTACCTGAAATGCTTTATAAACCCCCCAATCCCTAAGGTCGGGGCTGTCCACCTAAATCCGGCTTGTGGACGGGTGGGCAGTCACTGGCCAGCTAATAAAGGCCTTTTAAATTCTAATTTGATTGTCTCCGACTGTTTGGTTCTCGCACATCCTCTGCAACAGGAACTACTTTGTAGGGAACTCTCATCTTCTCTTTTGCTGCTTTTAAGATTCTCGCTTTATCTTTCACCTTTGGCATTTTAATTATGATGTGTCTTGGTGTTGTCCTCTTTGGGTCCAACTTATTTGGGACTCTCTATTGGCTGTTTATTTCTCCCTTGTGTTCCAAATCATTGATTTGAACCCTGGTTTCCTTCCCTTCACTGTTGATCCCCTGTGGACTTTTCTTTATTTCACTTAATGTAGCCTTCATTTCTTTTCTTATTTATTTGCCGTGCTCAATAAATTCTCTGAGCATCCTTATCACCAGTGTTTTGAATTCTGCATCTGATAGGTTGGCTATCTTTGTTTCACTTTGTTCTTTTCGTGGAGTTTTGTTCTGTTTTTTCATTTGGGCCATATTTCTCTGTTTACTCAACTTGGCAGCCTCCCTGTGTTTTTTCCTGTGTATTAGGTAGAGCTGCTTTAATTCTCTGTCTTGGAGCACCTGTTACGTTGTAAGGGGCAGAGTGTTAGGTATTGACCAGGGCGGGGCAACCTGTTCCACTGCTTTGTGACGTTGTATGTTGGGGAGGGGTCTGAGATGGAACAATGCTACTTGCTCAGCACTCGCCCGGTTTCCAGTCACTTCACTCACTTTCCATATATGACTGGTGCCCCTCTAGCTGTTGCCCTGGTGGTGGTTCCCTGAGCAGGTGGGTTTGAGTGCTTTCTAGGACTGTAGCGGCCCTCTGAACAGACAGACATGGGTGGTTTCTTCTCCCGCGCACCCCCACAGCCAGAATCTATGAGGCTTTATTTTCCCAGCGCTGGGAACCTGCGCTTCAGGGTCTGGCCTGGGGCTGGGATCACTCCCCAGGTGTGAGTGTGGGACCACTCGTTCCACCAGCCGCCACCACTGCCTTGCTGCTGCCTTGCCACTGCCACACCGTGTCCTCTTCACCCCACCTCCCCATTTCTGCCACTCCTACCCAGCTGGATGAATATTTATTCTTTAAATTCTTAGTTGTTAGACTTCCATACAGTTTGATTTTCTGGCAGTTCTGGTTGTTCTTTGTTTTGAGGTTAGTTGTGACCCTTCTTATGATTGTGCAAGGAGGTGAAGTGTGTCTACCTATGCCTCCATCTTGGCCGGACATGTGAGCTAACTTTTTATTAATCAAGAGATGAGAGAAGATTTCTCATACGCACTAATCACTGGAGTTCAAAACCATTCCTGAGGGGTAGTTGGAGTCTATTAGTTTCCTCAAACTGCTGTAACAAAGTACCATAAACTTGGCTTAAACAACAGAAATTTATTCTCTCACAGTTTTGGTGTATAGAAGTCCAAAATTGAAATGTTGCAGTCCAATGTTTGTGTCCCTCTCCCTCAAACTCATATGTTGAAACCTGACCACCCAACGCAATAGTATTATTTCTTTTGGCAAGTAATTAGGGTTAGATGAGATCATGAGTGTGAAGCTGACATTCACTTCCCTTTGAAGGCCTAGCAAACAATACTTAGGACTGTTAGCTGTGTATATACTGAGATTACAATTTGTGGTTGCGTTTACTTTAAAAGGCACACATGACATTTTATTTTTCTTAACGACATTCAGTCTACCTTGTATATACCTTGTCCTGTCTTTATATGAAATTAAGGATTCTACTTCCTTATGTTAATCTATGTCCCCTACATTTTTAGCAAAATGTTTTGCATGTAGCAGTAGCAGGTGCTCATCAAAGACTGGTTGGATAAATGATTGTTAGTAGGTGATAACTTGTAACAGATGAAGTTTTGATCATTCTTCTGTGAGTGCCATAGTTCTAAATATTTTGTATTTGGGAAACTAAAACTTTATCTAATTAGATTTTATAGGCAATTTGACCAGTGAATGTTTTGAGTAGCAGACTTAGTATGCTTTGAGTTGCTATTTCATGTTGCTTGCCAGGCATTTTTGTTCATTGGATGTGGTGTTAACTTGTTGGATGTGTACCTTTGTGAGACACAGTATTCCTCAAGATTAAGATAAAGGGATAACACACTTGGTGTTCTCAACTTTTAGAAAATGTCCACTTGCCAAGTTGAGTAACAGTGCATGACAGCGAGTTGTCTAGGCTAAACACCAGTTTCATTAGTTTTTTGTTTTTGTTTTTTTGTGACGTGTACTTCCAGACAATAAAGGCTGGAAGAAGGCTGTCAGGTAAATGTGTGTATGTGTGTATGCTTTGTAAGTAAAAACATTCTAGGGCTGGTTTAAGATACTCCAAAAGCACATAAACAAATGTGGTTGGTAGATTGGAATCCTGCTGTAGTGTCAAGGCTAAAAGACTAATATCCTTTACTGGTACTTTATATTCATTCTATAGACTAGAATGATGGTTTAAGTACTAACATACTAAATTCCTAGTATAAGAAATAACTCATTCCTCTAGTCATCTATTGAGTACTTTGTAGCTAATATAGCTGTTGATGGTGCAAAGACATTGACTGATGTCACTAGCTTAATTTTCTAAAATTATAGATTTAAAAAGTCTTATTCACTGGAGATTAAGTGTTTTCCTTTTTTGGAGAAAACTTTAAATGGGTATGTAAAGTACTCCGATGACATTGTTGTATGGCTGCCAACTTGTTAGTACAAAATCAAAATCATCTTGCTTTGCATAAGGTAGAGGTACTTGGCTGAATAAGGCTTTTATTTATTTTTCTTGATAAAATTCAAAGTTATTTCAGCCTATAGGTTTTATGACCTATTTTTCCAGTACCCTGAGAAGGCTGGTCTAGAAAACCTATTTAGAATAGGTATTTAGTAAAGTACTGACAGTACCTTGAAATCAAACATTTGCTAATTAAAGAAAAATTAACTCATAGTTGAAATAGAATAGTTCTTTCATTTCACTTGTGTGAGCCTGCTGAGAATACTTATGTGGAATTTTGAATTTGGAACCTCTGATGGCTACAGAAACAAAAGCTCTGGTGTCGTCCTGGGCTTGAAGAAGCCTGTCTTCCTTCAAATTATGTGAGGAAGGGATTCCATACTGATGCTAAATTTTCAGAAACCTAATTCTAGTAAGAGAGTCATCGCTGCATGAGGCCAATCCTGGAATCAGTTTCCTTTAGAAACCAGTACTATGTGCTAGACACTGGGAATAAGATGCAGCTCTTCTCTCTTGGAGTTTATGGGCCAGACGTTGTGCCAGACAGTAATTTATAAAATAGAATATAAAAGGGGCTGTGAAGGAAGCAAATTGGGTGCTAGTTATAGTGTCTGAAGAAAATGGTTTAATGTGCCGGCTTTCACACCGGAGTGTCTTCTCCACATGTGCGCACAGGGCTGACCTCTGAAACGGCCGTCATTGCTTTTCTAGATTAATGGCCGTGTTGAGCCAAGTGGGAGGGGCACCTTTTCCCAACCATTGTAAAGGGTTGTATACTGGGTTTCAGACCCTGTTTCCCAGAGTGAATTGCTCACTATCAAAGCCCATCTGCAGAAATTTTGGAGTCGTCCCTGACTCAGTGGTAGCCCCCACCTAACAGAGTGGCAAGTGAAGAATCAGACGTGGATTCTGAGAATTTCCAGGAAATGACAACATTTTAGAACTGTAAAGTGTGTCCCCTTCCCAGCCACCCACACTGATGTTCATTGTGTAGGTCAGCTACTTTTTAAAAAGCAGTGTAGCCAAAGGGCAGAAGAATGTCACTCAGATTTCAGCTTTAAGGGGGAGTTCAGGTTGCAGGAGCTTGACCAGCACTTGGGAATTTCCTGGGATGCCAGGCCCTGTGGCTTCCTTGGGAAGCTCTGCAGCAGGCACCTCTGCCCCCGCAACTTCCCACCCTCTTTACCGCCCGCATCCACCGCCCCTGGCTGCTGGCGTCCGTGGCCGCCAGGTGTGCAGCCCAGTTCTGCCTCACTGTGAGGGGGAAGGGGAGGCCCGTCAGGAGGGAGCTGTCCTCTCTGCAGAAAAAAGGACCCCTTGGTCCCCAGTGATTCTGGAGAAAAAGGCTGGCTCTTCTGTAGTACTCTCACCCCAGACTAATATAACTGCCTAAAGGTTGGAACCTGAGGTGGGGGAGGGGTGCTTTCTTGCTAAGGGGCACGTGCATGATATGGCTGCCAACTGTGACACAGCTGCCAACTGTGACACGCTGCCAATTGTGACATGGCTGCCAATTGTAGGCTCCTGCTCAGTGCGTGCGCCTGCACCTCATTTGTCTGGGTCTCATTGCGCTGCCCCAGACACCCCCGCTCCCGACACCAGATCGCTCACTGTGCCCTGGGCCCCCAGGTCACTCACTGTGCCCCATCCCCTCCGGGTCACTCCTTGTGCCCCAGCTTTCCTGGGTTGCTCATTGTGTCACCCGGACCTCTGCTGGCATGTCCGGGCTGCACCTCTGGGCCCCACTGATTGTTGTACAATTGCAGCTGTTGTGGCTGCTGGCCGAAGCATCGCCAATGTATGATGCAAAGTTGACAACGGACAACTTCCTAGACAGAAAAACATTTTCAACACTTCAGGAGATCCTAACTCAGGAACCAAAAGCCCCTGAGACGAGAGAACCTCCTGAAGCTATGAAGGAGCAAGACAGCTCAGCTCTGCTCCAACGGCCTCTTTACCCGTGGAACAATGCAGACCCTTCCACAGGCCTGCAGAAGTTTCCAGCTCAGCCTCCCAAGTATAATAAACATATTAAGGTGACAGGTCGACCTTCGGACCCGGAGCTCACCGTAAAACCAGAGGCTACTGTGGAGGCTGAACGTCTGACATCCCCACCGCCGGCCACAGCTCCTCCGAAACACCCTGAGGAGACACTTCGACATCCAGAGACTGTTCAGCCCCAGAAGCCATTCTGGCCTGAGGTAACAGGCCTACATTTGAACCTGGACCTCATCATAAAGCCAGGAGCTATCGTGGAGGCTGAACATCCGACACCCTTGCAGCAGGCCACAGCTCCTCCGAAACACCCTGAGGAGACACTTCGACATCCAGAGACTGTTCAGCCTCAGCAGCCAACCTGGTCTGAGATAACAGATCCCTCTTGGGACAAGCAGTTTATCAGGGCCCATCAAGCAGTGTCATCTGAGGTCGGTCCTCCAATGCCTGAACAGAATACCATCGTCAATATATGTGAGCTCTGTTCCTGCCAAAATGAGACGCTGTCTTGTTCTGGCCTCGGCCCAACGCAGAAGCTCCACAGAGTGCCTGTGCCAGACCCCGACACGTACAACGACACCTTCACCACCTTGTAAGAATTGCCTTTCATCCTTTGTTCTCCGCAACATGCCTGACCTGCCGGCCTTCTCCTCCTGGTCTCCCTGAGCCGTCCTCATCTTCTCAAACCCACACTGACTACTTCCTGCTTTTATATTTTGTTTGTCATCTATTCCTTATCTTCATTCTCCTTCTTACCATTGTTTCCTCCTCCGCATTTTTCCTTAGTGATTTTTCTTTAGCCCCATCACTTCATTCCTTAACCCTCTACTCTCCGCCCACTTTTACGCCATCCTCTTTACAGCTTCGTGGCCCTCTCCGAATCTCATTGGTGGTGATACAACAAATTGGATAAGAGAAGAGATTCTAGAGCCAGAGTGCCCGAGTTTGAATGCAGTTATGCCATATATTAGTGTTTGGATTCAATTTCATCATCCGTAGAGTCAAGATTATGATAGTTATCATCTCTTAGGATTGTTGTGAGATTTAGATGAGTTCACATATGTCAGTGCCTATCATATATGCAGTTATACCCAGAACTCACATTTGCCACCTGGCTTTCTAAATATATCACCCATTCTGTGTCCAGCCAGGGCTAAGTACTATGGGAGCCACAGATGTATGACATTGTCTATAAAACATGACAATGACAGGTGGGAAGAAAGGGAATATGACTAAAAAGGGAGATGATATATAGTTAAGTACTAAAAAAGATACGGGCCAGAGGTGGTATAATTCAGCAGAATCTGTAGTCACTGGCCTATGGAAGTCGGAAGACTGCATGGCTAAGCTATAACTTTAACTGGGACTTAAAGGTGCCTGTGGTTTGTTACATAGAGGAAAAATAATGCGTACAGTCTTGGCAGCAGCATGGCTGCAGGAACGATCAGGACTTATTAGGCTAGTCTTGCTGTCAAGAATTGGTTTAGGAAGCGGTGAAAAATATGCTTATGAAAAACTTTGGCTCTAGGAGTTTGGAAATTGCACTGAGACTGGGAGAGCCCCTGAATGTTTTCAAGTGAGAGAGACAGGTGGTAAAAATAAGAGGGTTATTTTAAATTCCATATGTAGAGCGATCTCAAGAGGAAAGCCTGATTCAGGGAGACCAGTAGAATACTTGAGCAAAATCTAGCAGTAAAGCGAGAAGAGTGGTTGTGATAGGAGGAGAAAGAACATCCTGGGAACAGTGTAAAGAAAAACCGACAGGCTGTAGTAACTGGCTGGAGTTGGGGAATGGGATGTACAGGAAAGATAAAAATCAAATACGACCCTGTAAAGTTTCTGTCCTGGGTGATGAGGAGAACCACAGTGGTGTACGAGGTGGACAAAGAGCAGTTGGAGAGGAGAGCCAGACTGAAGGAGACAAGTTCAGACTGGGCAGTTTTTATTGGGGAGCCGAAAGCAACCAGAAGGATTCTGGTTGGGTGGAAGTGTCCACTGTGCAGAGGGACAGACAGGGACCCGTTTGACTTTTCTCACCTTCCTGGGAAACGCGCATATAAACTGGATAGGTAAGTTGTCGCTGAGGGACAAGGACAAAGCTAAAGGTGAAGATTCAAAGTCACCCACGGAGTTAGTGGTTGAGACTGAACCTTGGGAATTTCACAGCTTCTTTTAAACACTTGTAATTCATGGGTACAGCCTCCCTGTGTTGTTGGTGTTGGTGTTATAAAGTCACAGAAACACACAGGACAAATGTGAAAATCCCACGCAGCACTTCCCGCCACTCCTGTTACCACTTTGGCATGTGTCTGTTCTTGCAATCTCTCTCTTTCTTCTTTTCCTTTTCTTTTGCAGTTTCCCCCCTAAAGAGGTAATACTTTACTCCTTGCTCAGTGATTTGTGCTTTTCCTTGTCAAATATGTCTGTGAGATCTTTCCATATCAGTCCTTCTCATTTCTAATTGCCCTTATCTTTCTAACACCTGGAAAGATTCCCACAGAGGGCACTGACCCAAAGTTTTGCTGTGGCCTGGCTGACACAAGGTTTCTTTATGTTAATTTGCTGATAATGATAAATTTTTCTGTTGAATTATTATTTTTGCATTGGTTTGTACAAGGAGTCATTTTAGACACAGGTGGTTTGGGAGAAAATGCATTCAAAGTAATTAACTGGCATTACCTAGCCTAGATAATAAATTGAGGTTCTGAGGAGATGCCTCATGGTTTGTGCCAGGGGCCCCACATTATGTCTTTATTAATTTGTGCAGACTGGGAAAGCTGATAGCTGTGGAAATTAGAAAGCTGGTATTTTCTGCATTTGATTAATCCCCACAAGCTTGCCATGACTGTTTTAATTACTGTTTGTTCTTTTCCTGCCTATTTAAAGATATTAACTGTGTTTCTTTGCAGCAATTTAAAAGGCAACTCTATTTCTTACCTTGATAAGTATTCATGGAGGTTCTTCCATACAACTGAGAAACTGTGAGTATAGTCTCTCCAAAAATGAATACAAACGAACAAACCTGACTGCACTGTAAGATCCTTCTTAGTCCCCAATTTTGAGGTCAGTAGCTCTGAGAAAAGGTATTCACCTCCATATCATAAATCAACCTCTATTGATTCCAAGTCTGTGTTTATTTTAAAAATTAAATTGGCAGGCCCTCTTTAAAATGAATCAATTTAACCTTATTCTTCACTGTAACAAGTAATACATGTTTATATTCTCAGTATATAAAAATGAAATACAGGTATAGTGAAACCTTCGCTGCCGCCCTCGTCCCCCACCCTTAAGGTGAGGCTGTTCTGAGCTGTTTACTGTGTGCCCTTGCAGACCTTTCCCCGTGCCTTTGCCTACATACTGATAGCACGATAGGCATGTTGTATGATTTTCATTTTTTTTTTTTTTTACATAAATGGCAACAACTTGGTCCTTCCACCTCTTGCTATGTCTTAGATTTGTTTCCTTCCTGGTTAACCAATTCATTTAAACTCCTGCATAATATTCTACAGGATGGGTGTGTTACAGTTAAAAATACCCCTATTGATGGATGTTTAGATTACGTCTAGTTTTCCTGTTGCACGTATTGCTGCAATGAACATTCTTGTACATGCATCTTTGTGAACATGGACAGGCTTTCTGCAGAATAGATATTTAGAAATGAAATTGTTGGGGTGAAGACTATACTGATATAACATTTTAACTGCCCTCAAAGAAGTTGTGCCAACTTATGCTCCAGTCAGTAGTAGGCCACGACAGCATTCATTTCCAGCACTGATAGTCTCCATTTTTTGGCTTATGTAATGAGTGAATAAAAGGGGTCCCATCTGAATTTGAATTTTTCTGATTACTTGTAAATTTAACTGAAGAGTATCATGCGTAGTGAAATAAGCCAGGTGGTGAAAGAAGAATACCATATTATCTCACTTCATACAGGAACCTAATGAGAAAACAAACCAATGAGCAAAGTAGAACCAGAGACATGGAAACAAGGAACAGGCTGACAGTGACCAGAGGAGAGGGGAGAGGGGGAAAAGGGGGGAAAGAAGGGGAAGGGTCTAGTGAAGAAACTAGTGTAAATGACCCATGGACATGGACAACATGGAGGGGGTTGGCTGTGGGAGAGGGCTGGGGGTGGGCAGGGCAGGGGAGAGCAGTGGGGGGGGAAATGGGGACAATTGTAAGAGAACAACAATTTTAAGAAATCTTTAAATATTGAACATTTATATTTCTTCTCTGATTTTGCCCTGTCCTTTTTTGCCTATTTTTCTTTTATCTTTTTAAAATCAATTTGTATAAAAGTCAGTTTAGGTACACAAGTAGTTTGGGAAAAATATTTACATTCAAAGTAATTAACTGGCATTTTTTATGACAAGTTTGTGTGTCATATTATTAGTTCAACTCGAATAGATGTCATAAACGACCTCTGAGTTAATAATAAGAGACCTACTAGCCATAGTAATCTAAAAATAGGGTTTATGATCACCCTCTAAGATATCTTATTGGTAACAAAAAATGCTAGAACCAGGCAGGTGTTTTTTTTTTAACTTATGAATTTCTTTGAAATTATATATAGTTTATATTTTTCATGATAGAGTCTGAATTGGAAATTTTATTTCCCAAACTTGTAAGAAAAACGGAAGTCATTTAGCACAAGAAATAAATAAGATTGGTTTTCTTTAAGGAGTAGAGAGAACGGGGTAGTCTGAAAGATGGTGTAGGAGAAAAAACTTTGGATTGTGTAACTATATACCTATGGAATTTTGAGCCATGAGAAATATACATTACACATTTTTAAGGTAAAAATTAAACATTACTTTTTAAAAAAATAATATGTGTTTGGGATCTTGTAGACAATAGCATGAATCTGGGAAGTGTTGAAGATTTCTAAGTCAGCTTGAGATTTCTACCTTATGCGGGAGAGGTCTCTAACGTAGGGTCAATAGGCTCCCCAGAGCAGGATTTCTTCAACTTTTTGTTTTTTCCTTTAGTCTCTTTGGTGATTGGCAGAAGCCTCTGTTCTTGGGGACTATGTTTTTAAATGAAATAGAAAAACAATAAAAAATAAATTTAAAAAATATATAAGAAAATAAAGGAAAACTATTACTGAAAAAAAGTTTTCAAATATTTTTTAAAGCTATTGATATAGTAATAGATCTGCTTCTCTTAACATACTAAGAAACGAGCTATAGTGGTAGATCTAATAACTGGTTATAACTTCTAAGTAGTGATGTGAATGACATCTGCAACAAATATGTGATTTGAAAATACGCATACAGTTTTAAGTGATTTAGGGAGGTACAATTTTTTCCAATGTTTTACATTTATGAAAAGGTTTACTATAAACATTGTTGGACATGGCAGTTTTTTTGCTTTTTCTTTCTGGACCATTTCTATGGAAATATGAAAGCGTGAGGTGAGAAAGGGAGGTGAGAAAACAATGAATCAGAGCATCACCCCTGACCATTCCCGCTGCATACACATTCTGGCCATCACTGCTGTTCCTTATAATGTGGTGAATTTCAAGTTGAGGCCAGGGTCTTTGATGCCTTTTTAGGACTCCAAGACTTGTTTGTTGGAATTAAAGTCTTTGTGTTTTTATTTTCATGTTTGTTTGTTTTTAAAGGTAACTATATCTGTGTCATCTGAACTACCTTATAACTGAGAACAGTCCCTGATCTTAGTTGTTGAGTTTCTGGGCCGTAATATTTTGCCATATGCTATGAGTAAAGAATTAAGCTTTGGGGTAGAATGATGCTACAAGATGCGGTTATAAAAATATGTGGCCAACAGACATTGAGCAAAAGCAGAATATTTCAAACGCTGAACTTGATGGAAATGGCTTCACAAGGCAACACAGCACCTCCTCCAATCCCCAAGGCTCCTGAAGGGGGCACCACCTAATGTCATGTGCAAGGAGCGCGGAGTCTCCTGCAAGAGACACCCACGTTGACGTTTGGCAGAGCTGCTTCCGTACTGGCTCTCTACCACTCCCTCGCTCCGTTCTTGGAGGCACTGGCCCTGTGCCTTTCTGCTCCTCACATGTAGGAAATGAGTGAAACTCCCCTCACTCCCCACCCCTAACCCCAAGCATGTCCCTCGTCGTTACTGAGAGACTAGATAAAGCAAAGGCCTTCACATTCCTTGGGCAGACCAGGTGTCAGGCTTGTCTGTGGCTCATTCCTGTTCCCTTCCTCTTTCATTATGGAGAATTCTGGCCAGATCGCTCAGTTTTCTAATTTATTCAACTGTCATTTCTGCTGCGCATATACTGAGCATTGTTTTTATGAATGACAACACTCCATTTGTATAAGGCTGAGTTCATTCTTTTCAGTGGATGTGCTGGCTGCTTACAGCTCTCTGAGGATATTAATTGTGCTATCCTGAAGTCCTCTTGTGCTTCCTCCGTTAACTCCGTATCATTGGCTATAAACTCTTATGTTTGCTTTCGTTTTCTGTCCAGGCTTCTCCATATATATTTCTGTGTCGTAAATAATTGTAGTTATTTTGCCTTTTGATCCAGAAATAACCTTTTTATTTTTCAGAATCTTGAGTAACAATAAGTTAAAAGAAATTCATAAGGACTCATTTCAACGTCTTTTGTTCCTCAAGTCTTTGTAAGTTAATTGTTTTTATTTATAATTTTTTAGTTATATTATCTATAAGATACATAGGGGTTCAGATTAGATAATCTTTACAATTTCTCCCAGCAATAAAATGCTACAATTCTGTAAGTGTGGATAGGGCTTCCAGCCTATCTTGAGCATTTATTATCCTCAATGCATTTTCAATTTTTTAATCATATAAACAAGATATAGGTAGGAAATTGTCTCCAGTTATAGAGGAAAAGTGGTAATAATGTCTGAGTACTTATACACACCCATATGAACCTTGTTATATAAGTATTCATATATCATCTGCCTGTATTTACATTTAATTTAGGGCCCATGGATCAAATAGAGCCTATGGTATGTTTCCATACAGCCCATAAGTTAAGAATACTTTTTACACTTGTAAAGGGCTGTAAACAAAAAAAAGAAAAGAAAGAAGCGAAGAAGAATATGCGAGACAGACTGTCTGTGGCCTGCAAGGCCTAAAATATTTACTGTCTGCCTTTACAGAAAAGGTTTTAAAATGTTAATTTAGTAAAATGAGAAGCATTCAGGTTAACCTCAAATTGTCTCCTAAAGGACAAGAAAATATGGAACACTTACATTAATTTGAATGCTATTAACCCAGAAATTTTCAATAATTTAATCTAAATTAGATTAACATTTACATATCAAATGTTTAACTAAGTAGATGAACTATGTAAACAATATTGTTATGAACATGTTAAGTTACCAGGAGAGCAGATTTGGTGTTCAGGATTTTAATGTTTAAAATGATGGTTAAGTGGTATACTTAGAAATGTCTACACCAAATAAGCTTATGAGAAATGCCTCTAACTTCACTAATTACAAAATAAAGATCTCTCCAGCCTCCTGGCCAAGGAAGAAACACTTGCCTAGTGATTCCATGTACTTAGAGATAAAGGAGATGTCCTTTGCTATAAGAACTCAATTCTTATTGTTTGTCCATGGCATTCAGAGATGTGTGTGTCATTAATTTTTTGAAGCTAATTAATGATGCTTTTTAGCAAATAGATGCTTTTTGAAAATATAGAAGGCTTAAGGGAAGTGGGTAGAAAGAGCCTCATGAGGCACTAAAAATAGTCCTTTGAATTATGAAACTTTTCAAGCCTCAGGGCATAAGCACTTTTGAATTGGTCTTCTGGGGTATCTCGCCATCTGGGTTCCAAACCTTACAAACAGGAGGAAGACAAATGAGGTAACTAACTGCTCAATCGATTAGGTCATTCATCCTTTCTGCTGTGAAATACTTTGTAAGCTAATTATTCCATGCCGGCCTAAGTATTCCCATTCATTAAAAAAGGCCAACCAACAAACAAGCTAAAAAAGAATATGCCAAGCACTGTCGCTAGTATTGTAGGCGCAAATATGGGTAAGACATGGCTTCTGCCCTCTAGTAACTCATGATCTCACAGGGAAAATGAACATGCAAGCTCATACCACAATGCACTAGTACTAAACAGAAGACAGTGCTGCAGAGGCGCATAGAGGGAGCCATAAAATAATAAAACCACATTTCCTTTACAACACTTATTTTTCTCCCTCTACTCCCCAGCTATTTGTTTATTTTATAAATATTTGAGTTTACATATGTTCATGTGCCACTTTTAAACATGGTAGACAGTGCAGGTGAGCAAGACCTCATCCATCCTTTCAAGGAGTTTATGCTCAGAGGAAATAGGATGCAAGAATAACTGTATCAAAAAGAAGAAATGGAGATGGGCAATGAGAAATATGAATTGGTTTTGGAACACAGCAGAGGGAAAAGACACTTCAAGTTGGATCAGCAAAGATGTTACTAGAGCAATGCTGTTTGAAGACGACCTTGAAGGGCCCTTAGGGATCATCACACAGACATCTTGGATGGAATAATCTTGCAAAAGGAGCGTGGGGAAAGGCAAAATACAGTAAAAATACCTTGAGTGCCTGTGGAGTACAGCTAGGAAGAACAGAATATTAGAGCCAGATCTTCTAGGGCTTTGAAGGCCAAGCCAAGGATAACATGCCAGGCTACCATGTTATCACACCTGTGCTGTAGGGCAAACTTTCGCCTGCAACAGAATCACTTGAAGAGCCCGTTAAAACTCAAGCTCCACCCCCACAGTTACTGATTCAGTCGGTCCAGAGTAGGGCTGGGAATCTGCATCTTCAATAAGTTCCCAAGTGATGCTGGCCGGTACTGGAGAACCACTTCCAGAGTGTTAATGTGCAGGATGGATTAGAAAGGGAGAGACTAGAAATGGAAACACCAGTGAGAAGACAGTTATACTCATCTAGGTGAATAGTGAGGGACTAAGCTGGAATCAATGGAAATAAGAGGAACTCTAGACAAGAATGGGTGTTTTCAAATAAAAATCCAGTACCATTTTGGTTTTTTGTTTTCCCACCACTGTACAACTGAAGCAATTAAATTCATGGGTTATTAAAGCCATGTAAAATAAAAAACGAATTTCTGCTAAAACAATAGAAGTGTCGTTCTGAATTAGTTCAAAGTTCTGAATTTTAAAAAGTAGCAACTTTCTTTTTAGTTATGTGAAAAGAGATCTTTTATTTCTTCTGGTATTGAATTGGCCTAGAAAAACAGAACTAAGCCAGGAAGGTGTGTAAGTGTGAGGCTATTTCTTTTTCATACTAGAAATTTGTAATTAAATATAAAGATAAAAGCTTTCAGCTTATAATTTAAATTTGATGAGGCCACGAAATGTCATCTAATCAATTCTTCTCTCAGAAAAGATTATCTTCAAAATTTATCAAGATCTATAGTTGTATATTTTCTTTATAAAGATCATGAGGGTGAGATTGTTCAGGGAGGGGAGGGCAGGTTTACGAGCTCTGGAAGGTTCAAATCCCAATTCCTAAGGTTCAGAGTTTAGACTAAAGCTACGTATTCAATATTATCATTCCAACCTCTACCAATTATTTCTACTATTTAGGTATCTAATAGCTAATTCAGGCAATATCTCTCCTTTACTTTTTTCTAGAGATTTATCTGGCAATAATATAAACTTTATTGGGAAGAAATGTTTTGAAGAAATGCCTTTTCTGGAAGTTCTGTAAGTTATAACTATAACTTCATTATGTCTAGAATTTTTATAAAACTTAATTGTAAATCTCTTTGTTATTTCTTTTGAAGTGAGATTAAAATTGTATTAGTAGAAAGCTACTAAAGTTATGTAGCAAGTCGTTTTTGTCTCTAGCCCAGACTAGTGTGAGAATTATCTCACAGATTGGAATGACGCATTCTACAGCAGTGATTCTCAGCCAAGGCGGTTTTGCACCCAGGTGACACTTGGCAATATCCAAAGGCATTCTTAGTTGCCAGGATTGTAGATATGCTACTGGCATGTAGTGGGCAGAGGGCGGAGTTGTTCAACATCCTACAGCGCACAGGACAGCCCCTGTAACAAAGAATTATCTAGCCCAAAATGTTAAGTTATGTAACCCTGTGCTAGAGAAATAAAGACCACTTAATGCAAGTTTTTTTCAAGTACTTACTGTTTTGTATCTAATGCACTGCATGTGTACACATGAAAGCCTAGCTCATACGAGATATCTCCCACAGTGAGATTTATTTAATGTATAGAGGGAGCATTGAGGTTGTTTTATCATATATAAATTAGAATCACTGCCAAAAGAGCTGAATTTTTTTTGTTTGTTTGTTTTTTGTTTTTTGCTTGTGTCTTCTTTTGAAGGAACCTTGGTGGCAATTCAGTCGAAGAACTGAGGCCCGGGACATTTCAGGCCCAGCATGGAATGCGATTTCTACATACATTGTAAGTGAAATAGAAGATAAATACACGTGAAAAGCTATGGGTAAACACATTATCCAGTGATTGGTGAGCTGGGTGTAAGCCCAGTTTGAACTCTGAGAAGTATGGCTTAAGAGCCATTCATTTTTCTCAAATGAGGAAACTAAGGTACAAAGAGGCCAAGGACTTGTCGGACTCATAGGCAGGCTCCGCTTTCCCCAGCACTGACCTTCGGCGGGGGCGATAAAAGGCAGCAAGCAAATATCATTCAAAGTAGCATCGTCCTGGCTATCCCAGCGGTGCTGCTGCTCTGACTTGTGAATGGTCCTTGAAATTCCACTTCTAAATTGAACTTAGATTCCTGCTTACGTGCAAAGTTTCTAACTGTGTAAATGTACGGAACATAGGACTGAAAGAGTTTAAGCTTGGCTCAGAGTTCTCCTCAACCATGGGTCTCTTAAACGGTAAAGCAGGAAGTCTTCCTAAAAACCTGCCACAGGGCACATCTCTCCTCAATAACCCAGAATGTTATCTTTTTGAGAAAGTATGTAACTCTGAAGCGAATTGTCTGTGGCAATGGGAACCTTTGAGGTATGGGAAAATATGCTATTTATGTTAAGGTGTGCTGTGAAAAAACAGTCATAAAGAAAATACATCGCCGTAGCCTAATTCCAGTTTCTTTCCTGACCACTCGTCAGTAAGAAGTGTGGGTTTTATCCCCTCGCAGCTCAAAAATTCTGTGATTTCTCAGTGACACGAGCAAAGCATAATGCATATGTTCAGGGGCCTGAACAGGATTTTGGACTTATGGGGAAGATTGTCCCCTCCACCTGCCTTTGAAAAGACTGTCTTACCGTCTTATGGCTCAGAAATCCAATTTCCCACAGTTTCGGGTTAGATGCAGGTGTTCAGGGTGTGTCTGGAGCTGGACTGACAGTTCCCGCAGGTGTCCCATCTGTAGCAGCCTTCCTTTTCCCTGTTTAGTTTGCTGATCCCTAACTTGGGGAAAGAAGACTGAGGGTCAGTTTTCCTTTGGCGCGCGCATCAGAGCAGCAGGCTTCTGGGGTCCTCCCACCCAGAGGTCTCGGTAGTATGAGTACAATGTCGTAAACTCACCAGCTTTGCCAAGCATTGTGTAACACGGGGAGTTTCTCATAAGAACCTGAGTTTCACTATAGTTAGGAAGGCAGCACAGGAAGAAAAAAGGTTTCCTGGGTGCCATCCCCACTGTGTATCAGCACTGTACTAAGTGCCGGGGTACAAGGAAGAATTGGGCAGGGACTTTATCCCCAAGAAACTTTAAGATACTGGAAGGAGGAAGACAGATGTTGTTGGGAAGAATATAGGAGACCCATGCCAGCATCTCTGCAGCAGAGTAACGGGAGAGGAGGGAGACTAAGTGGGAAGTGGGGGGTGGGTTAGAAAAGATTCGTCATCCAGGAGGCACCAGCTTGCAGTTCTTCAGTTTCTGGGTTCATCTTAAACGACAGGAAAAGGTGTTAGAAATAAAAATACTCCTGTGATTTGCATAGAGCTGTACTGCTAGAACTAATTAATTCACAGTTATTTTCAAAAGCTTGTCACAATGCCATGAGTGTGTTCTGGAGGCTGGGCTCCTTTGTTTGGGGCCAAATCTTTGTTAGGGACAAGGCTAATTTGCTTCAGGAAACATCTGCCATGATAAGGTGTAAACTAAATTGCATCTTTTTCCAAAGGCAACTTGCCCAGGGAAGATGCCACCCCTCAAGGTGAGTCATTCGATCGTCTATACAATGTATTACTGGTGTTTTTATACGTTGAAACGATACTTTTCTCTGCATTAAACAAGTTTGTGACAAGTTTGAGGTAGACTTATCATAAACTGAATGAAACTTAAGCTTCAGAGCTCTTCACTTGCATTGGCGCCTTTCAAAGTTTTAGGAGGGGCACTAACAATTTTCATATTTCTAGTTTGGCATGTTTGTATTAGGATTTCCCAGAACAGATGATGCTCAAACTCCACAAAATCTTGATTCACCCCTGGGGTTCAGGTAATTATAATTCAGTAAGTTTCTTGAATGAAGTCTTTTTTATTTTTAAGTATATTTTATTGAGTATGTTGTTACCGTAGTCCCAATTTTTTCCCCTTTTGCTCCCCTCTGCCCGGTACCTCGCTTCCCCCAGTAATCCCACCCCCTTAGTTCATGTCCATGGATCTTGCATATAAGATCTTTGGTTTCACCCTTTCCTATATTATTCTAAACTTCGCCCTGTCTATTTTGTACCAACCAATTATACTTCTTAATCCCTGCACCATTTCCTCATTTCTACTTCTTCCCCCTCCCAGCTGATAACCCTCCAAATGATCCCCATACCTATTATTCTGTTCCTGTTCTGGTTTGCTTAGTTGAATTTTGTTTCTATTTTTTAGATTCAGTTGTTGATAGTTGTGTTTGTTGTCATTTTAATGTTCATAGTTTTGATCTTCTTTTTCTTAAATAAGTCCCTTTGACATTTCATATAACAATGGCTTGGTGATGATGAACTCCTTTAGCTTTATCTTGTCTGGGGAGCACTTTATCTGTCCTTCCATTCTAAATGATAGCTTCGCTGGATAGAGGAATCTAGGTTGTAGGTCCTTGCCTTTCATCACATTGAATACTTCTTGCCAGTCCCTTCCTGCCTGCAAAGTTTCTTTTGAGAATACAACAGATAGTCTTGTAGGCACCCCTCCCTTCGTAGATAACTACTTTTCTCTTGCTGCTTTTCAGTTTCTCTCTTTATCTTTCACCTTTGGCATTTTGATTATGATGTGTCTCGGTGTGGTCCTCTTTGGGTCTAGCTTGTTTGGGACTGTTTGTGCTTCCTGGACTTGTATGTCTATTTCCTTTGCCAAACTTGGGAGGTTTTCCTTCATTATATTTTCACATAAGCTTTCAATTTCTTGCTCTTGCTCTTCTGGCACCCCTATGGTTCAGATGTTGGTACGTTTAAAGTTGTCCCAGAGGTTCCTCAGCCTCTCCTCATTTTTTTCAATTCTTGTTTCCTCATTCTGTACTGGTTGACTGATTTTTCTTCCCTGTGTTCCAAATCATTGATTTGAAGTCCGATTTCCTTCCCTTCACCATTGGTTTTGTGTGGATTTTCCGTCATTTCACTTAGCATAGCCTTCACTTCTTCCCTTATGCGTTTGCCGTACTCAAGCATATCTGTCAAGCCTGTGAGCATCTTTATCACCAGCATTTTGAACTCTGCATCTGCTAGGTTGGCTATCTCCTCATCTCGTGGGTTGGCTATCTCCTCATCGCTTATATCTTCCACTGGAGCCTTGGTCCGTTCCCCCTTTCGAGCCATACTTCTCTGTCTCCTCATCTTGACAGGCTCCTGTGTTTGTTTGCCTCTGTGTCTTAGATAGAGCTGTTGTTCCTGTTTGTTGCAAGGGGTGGAGCCTAAGGTATTCATCAGTACAGCATGACCCGTTTCACCACGTTGTGATGCTGTATGTGGGGGAGGGGAAAGAGAGGTAACAATGCCGCTTGCTCAGCACTTGCCCCTTTTCCAGGCACTTCTCCCACTTCTGTATGGGACTGGCGCCTCTCTAGCTGTTGCCCTGCCCGTTGTGCCCTCAGTGAGTGGGTCTGCAGTCGTTCTAGGACCGTGGGGGCCCTCTAAACAAGCAGGCTCTGCTGAGAGACCAGCAGTTTCTTCCTCCACTCCAACCCCCACTGGTTTGCACAGTCAGAAGCAATGAGGCTTGATTTTCCCAGTGCCGGGCCTCTAAGCTGTGCAGTCTGGCCGGGAGCGCTCCCCAGGTGTCCCTCCCTGCTTTTTGAAATGTGTGACTGCACTTTCTGCCGGCCTGATGCTACCACCGCTGTAGCTGCTGCTGCTGCTGCTGCCACCACCACACTGCATCCTCTCCGCCCCAGCTCTGCCCCTCCTACCTATCTGGATGAGTATTTCTTCTTTATATCTTTGTTTGTTGGACTTCCATGCAGCTTGATTTTCTGGAACTTCTGGTTGTCTCTAGTTTTGAGGTAGTTGTATTCCTTCTTAGTTGTGGAGAGAGATGCAGGGTGTCTGTCTAGGACTCCATCTTGGCCGGAAGTCGTTGAATGAAGTCATTATATTATTGATAAACACTCAATGCACTGAGCCACACCAGCCAGGGCTGATGGCTTGTTTTAAAAAATTCTTTTAGCCCTGGCTGGTATGGCTCAGTGCACTGAGTGCCAGCTTGCAAACCAAAGTGTTGCTGGTTCGAATCCCTGTCAGGGCACAAACTTGGGTTGTAGGCCAAGTCCCCAGTAAGGGGCGCACAAGAGGCAACCACACATTGATGTTTCTATCCCCCTCATTCTCCCTCCCTTCCCCTCTCTCTAAAAATAAAACATTTAAAAAAAATGCTTTTAGCTCACTTCATTGATTCTAACGATACGAGCTCCATGATTTTAGAAAACAAAGGACTCTACAATGCAGAAAGGCTGTACCTCATCCAGGTAGAGCACGTTCACATTCTGGCTTGTCCGTGGTACATCCATATTGTGCCAAGATCATAGGCACTGAGAGGATATGAGAGGAAAATCCAAGCCTTATCCCTGTTGAATTATTGACCCCACTCTTGAGAATATCAGTGAGGTAAGTCAGGCCACACGCTGAAGGCAAATTGAGCAGTGATCACAGAGACACCCTAATGCTCCCCTTGTCTACTAACCTTGATTGGGTTCCTTTAGATAGCTGTGGGCAACTAAAGGATGCCCTTTTTGGTATGGACTGGAATCTTGGCAGCTTATTCTTGGGTTCTGAAAGGCATAAACAAGACACTAAAAATAGCAGTGAGGAATCTGTCCTTTAGGATCATCTAGGGGGGTCGTTTTATTTGTAATAGTACAAAGGTTTTGAGATTGTCAAACCCAGCAGCTTACGATGATACTTCTCTTTTTCCAACTGCATCTTAGTCTTCTCATTTATAAGAAGATATTTTCTTTCTCTCAAAAGCATAGTAATTCATCCTCTGCCCCATGTTTCTTTAACACTTACATTTATTAGGTGCTTATTATGTTTCAGGCAGTATACTTGGTACTTTTAATTATGATACAAGTAAGATATCGTGACTAAAGTTCTTAGAATAGTGCTTTGCACACAGTAAATGCTCATCACGTGTTACCTCAGGCTGTATCTCATTTTCCCAACAACTCTTGTGACGCAGGTATAATTATTCCCATTGGAACTCAGAGATGTTAAACAACTTACCTAGGCTTACACTGTTAATAAGTGGTAGAGCCACTTATGAGCTTTGCAAGGAATTTGCTATTCCTTTTGGCCATTATGAATAATGCTATTATGACAGTCCCATACCTAGGGATGTGTTTCTGTGGACATATTTTTAATTCTCTTGGGTGCATACCTGGGAGTGAATTGCTGAGCCATATAGCAACTATACATTTACCTTTTCTGAGGAAGTGCCAAACTGCTGTACACAGTGTCTTCACCATTTTGTATTCCCACCAACAGTGTGTGAGGATTTCAATTTCTCCATATCCTTGCCGGCGTTTGTTACTGTCTGTCTGTCTGGTTATAGCCATCTGAGTGAATGTAAGGTAGTATCTCACGGTAGCTTTGATTTGTATTTGCCTGTTTACTTCAGACATTAAGCATCTTTTCATGTGCTTATTGGCCATTTGTATATCGTTTTTGGAGAAATGTCTCTTTAAATCTTTTGTCCATCTTAAAATTTGGTTATTATCTTTTTAATGAGTTGTAAGCGATCTTTACATATTCTGGATATTCTAAATATGAGCTTTTATCAAATATACGAGTTGCAAATATTTTCTCCCATTCTTTGAGTGGTGTTTTCAGTTTTTTTTAATATGTTTTATTGATTTTACTGTTACAGTTCTCCCAATTACTTTTCCTCTGCTTCCCTCCACCCTGTGACCCCCCTCCCTCCAGTTGTACCCCCCACTTAGTCCATGCCCATTGGTTGTGAATATAGTTCTTCTCAACATCTTCCTGTCTACTCCACTCCCTCCTACTATGCTTAATTCCTGCATCATCTGCCTCCCTTTCCCCTCTTACCCCCTTCCTCCTTTCCGCTGACCTCCCCCCATAATGTTCCCCTACCTATCATTCTTTTCCCGCTCTCATTGCCTACTTAGTTTGCCTTTGTTTTGATTCCCTAGCTTCTGTTGTTGGTTGTTGCGATACAGTTTTCATTTTAATGTTCATAGTTTTGATCCTCCTTCTCCTAAACAAGTCCCTTTAGCATCTCATATAACAGTGGTTTGGATCTCATGAACTCCTTCAGTTTTACTTTGTCCTGGAAGCACTTTTTCTGCCCTTTCATTCTGAATGAGAGCTTCACTGGATAGAGTAATCTTGGTTGTAGGTTTTTGCTTTTCATTTCTTTGAATATTTCTTGCCAGTCTCTTCTCGCCTGCAGAGTTCCTTTTGAGAAATCAGCTGATAGTCTGTCTAATTGGGACCCCTTTGTACACAATTCTCTTCTTCTCTCTTGCTGCTTTTAAGACTCTCTCTTTATCTTTAATTTTTGACATTTTGATTATAATGTGTCTTGGTGTGGTTCTTCCAGAGTCCAGTTTTTTTGGAACTCTCTGTGCTTCCTGGACCTGTAAATCTGTTTCCTTCCCCAAGTTAGGGAAGTTCTGTTTCATTATTTTTTCACATAATTATTCAATTTCTAGTTCTTCTTCTTCACCTTCTGGCAATCACATAATTCAGATGTTTGCTCTCTTATAGCTGTCCCAGAGGTTTCTGAGCTCCTCCTCATTTTCCTCACGTTTTGTTTCCTCTTTCTGCATTTGTTGACTGTTTGTTCTGATTTGTTGATTTGATCCCTGGTTTTCCTTCCCTCACCACTTGTTTCATATGTGTCTTCGTTCATTTCAGCAGGACTAGCCTTCATTCCTTCCCCATCTTGATTAAGTCCCGCTGTTATTTCTGTAAGCTGTCTTATAACTATAGCTCTGAACTGAGCCTCAGAAATGTTATCTATCTGTTCGTCCGTTAATTCATGTATTTGCTTTCTAGTCAGCTGCATGATTGAGATCTCTATCATTAACCCTGCCATCTTGGCAGGTTTTTGCTCCCTGGGCGGGGCTGTCACACCTTCTCTGCTATAGGGGGTGGAGCCCCGTGCATTTGTCACTACCAGACAACCTTTCTCACCACACTGTGGTGCTTTGCGTGGGGGCAGGGGTGCAAGATGGATTCCTGCCGTTCTCTCTCCACTGAGAGACCGGGAGCCTCCTCCTCCGTCCCCACGCCCTCTGGGCCTCACAGTCCGAGGCAATGGGGTCTGCCTTCCCTGGCGTTGGAATCGTGAGCTGACGGGTTTGGTCTGCAGCCAGGGGTGCTCCCAGGTGCTTCTTGCCTCCCCTTAAATAGGGGGTGTCTGTGCTTACTGCAGTCCCTCCACCCATCGCTGTAGCTGCTGCCACCAGCACGGCTTGACTTCTCCGCCCAGGCTTCGCCTCTCCTACCTCTTCAGTCGAGCACCATTTGTTTATAACTTCATACCTTGGACTTCCATGTAGCTTTATTTTCTGGAACTTCTGGTTATTTCTGGTTTTGTGGTAGTTATAGTCCTTCTTAGTTGTGGAGGGAGATGGAGCGTGTCAGTCTAGGCCTCCATCTTGGCGGGAAGTCTGTGTTTTCATTTTCCTGATAGTGAGTGTCCTTTGAGGCACAAAATCTTTTTCATTTTTATAAAGTCTAATTTATCTATTTTTCCTTTGGTTGTGCTTTTAGTATCATATCTAAGAAACTGTTGGTCTAATCAAGGTCATAGAGATTTATCCCTTGTTTTCTCCTAAGGATGTTATAACTTTAGCTCTTACATTAAGGTATTTGATTTGCTTTGAGTTAATTTGTACATATGGTGTGACGTGTAGGCAGAGTCCAACTTCATTATTCTGCGTGGGGATATACAGTTGTCCCAGCACCATTTGAAAAGACGGTTCTTTCCACGATTGAATAGCTTTGGCACCCTTGTGGGAACTCAATAGACAACACATGTGAGGGTTCATTTCCGGACTGTCAATTCTGTTCCATTGATTGCTATGTCTAGCCTTGTGCCAGTCCCACACTGTGATTGCTGTGGCTCTGAATTAGGTTTTGAAACCAGGATGTGTGTGTTCTTCCACATTGTTCCTCTTTATCAAGATCATTTTAGCTATTCTTGGTCCCTTGAATTGTCATATGATTTTAAAAATCGCTTGTCAATTTCTGGAAAGAAGTCAGTTGAAATTTTAATAGAGATTGCATTGAAACCATAAATTGATTTGGGGAGGAGGGTCATTTTAACAGTATCATCTTCCAATGCCGAACACATCATGTCTTTCCATTTGTTTACATCTTTTAAAAGTTTCTCTACACAATGTTTTGTAGTTTTTAGTATGTGAGTCATACACTTCTTTGGGTATTTCATTCTTTTTGATGCTGTTATAGCTGGAGTTTCTTTCTTTATTTCATTTTTGGATTATTCATTCCTAGTGTATAGAAATACAGCTAATTTTTGCATATTGGTCTTGTATCCCGCAACCTTGTTGAACTCATTTATTAGCTCTGATAGTTCTTTCCTAGATTCTCAGGAATGTGTCCCATGGTCTTCCAATTTCCTGAGCATATTTTGAAGCCCTTCAGAGTTTTTATGGATATCTCATTTCTCAGCTTTGATTTTTAAGTTTTTTTGTTAGGCTCTCTTTTTTTTCTTTTCTTTTTTTTTTAATTTGCACCAACCGTTATCTGTTGCCTCCGCGGCTACCCTCTTAAAACTTTTACCTGCAATTGTTTTCACAAAATTGCCCCTGAGGAGAGAGGCTTTTGGTGCTACCCAGCTCTCAGTCACGTCAAAGACAAACCTTTTAAGTGAGTCTTCAGGGAACTACCAGACAGTTCTTTGGGAATGAGATTGTATTCCATTCTGTCCCCTGTGGTACTGGGCATGTGGGTTGTTTTTCAATGTTACCCATGGGATGGAGAGCAAAGCTCTAGGAAGAATTAAAGCAACACAGATCATTGATCTTACAGAAACCAATCACTTTTCTTGAATAAGTGTTCCCTGGATTCCTGCAAGCGTGCTGGTTAAATTTTCAGTTTAAAAACAATTGAGTCTATTTTTTCCAGTTGTATTTTTTGTTGCTTTTGTAGAAATGAATTTTCAGGTGTCCTTACTTCATAATTTTTACTGATTTGCCTACAACATGGTTTTAAACTTGACTATACGTTAGTTAAATATTTAATCGTGGGGAATGATTAGGAAACAGAAATAAAAACAGAAAATGTAATTTATCATTGAGGGTCTCCCAGATGGGTACATGAAATTTGAAAATCTATTTATTTAGTGGTCTCACAAGTAAGGTTAAATTACAAGTTATTTTAAACCCCTTTTCTTCATAGAAGTTAAACAGGCTTTGGAGTCAGAACTGCGTTCAATGCCACCTCTGCTTCTTACTAGCTTGATGACCTAGGACAAGCAATACAACCTCTCTGTGCCTCAGTTTTCTCATTTGTAAAATGGGGTAATAATAATATTTATCAGTAAGATTATTGTGAGGGTTACACTAATGATTCTTGAGAAGAGTTAACCTAAAAACAGACTTTCTTTTCTTTCTTATTTTTGCCTGTTTTGCTTGTTTTAAAGAGTCAAGAATAAAATTTATTTCAGCATTTGAAATAAAAAATTTTGTCAAAAATCACATTTGTTCATTTTATTGATATGTAGTTAAAATGTTATTTATTTATTAAACAAACATTTATTAAATACCTAGAAAATTTTAGGCACTAACAGTCCAAGAAATTGACAAGTAAACAGGTGATTACATGAAATGTAAGGAAGTTTGTGATATAAGAATACACATGGGAGTATGTAATGAGAGTGTGGTTTTCACCAGCTCCTCTTAAGATTTATCCCTTCTTTGGCTCTAAAACCAAGGAGTTGGTCCTATTTTTATTTTTAACTGGGGGGTTTAAACTGGAATTTAAAAATCTTTCTGTAGATGAAAGAAAAGCAACTTGAATTATGGAGGACGCTACAATAAGTATTTTCTGTAGAGCAAGAGCTTCCTGTCAGCGTAGTCACCTCTAGGGTTTTCCATCTGAAAGTTCTTTGGCATACTTTTTTCTTTGCTATCCACTTTTTTTTTTTTTTTTAATCATCATCATCTTCTTCTTCTTCTTCTTTTTTTATTTTCCACTTTCTCTTCCCCACTTTATCATTTAGAGATCTGGGTAGTTCCCCAACAAAGAGTGTTTTACAGATTCTCTGGGTGATCTATAAGTAAAGACAGAAAATAATATTTTTTTAACCTTCTAGTTCTGTACTAACAAAATGAATATAAACTTTCATAGCAGTTATTGAAAATGCAGATAATTTTTATTATATTGCATTTTTTTCAGAATCCTCAATCGCAATCCTTTGAGAAGTCTTGATGATCCCTATCTTTTCAAATTGCCGGCATTAAAACTTTTGTAAGTATTGCGATAATCTCTTGGTTTGTGAGATGATTTCTGCTCCTTTCTACTTTTGTCAAAGTGTTAGCATTTTGCATTTTGACTAAAAAGTCGTAATTTAAATTGTAACTGGTTTATTGCATAAAAGTTATTGGCATAGTAGCCCTGGCTGGTGTGGCTCAGTGGATTGAGCGCTGGCCTGCGAACCAAAGTATAGCCAGCTCTATTCCCAGTCAGGGCACATGCCTGGGTTGAGGGCCAGGTCCCCTGTTGGGGAAGCATGAGAGGCAGCCACACATTGATGTTTTTCTCCCTCTTTTCCCCTCTCTCTAAAAATAAATTTAAAAATATTTTTAAAAATAAAAAATAAATAAAATATCTTTCCCTATTGAAAAAAAACAAAGTTATTGGCACAGAAAAATGATTACGAGAGAATGCAGGTGGACAAGGGAGCCAGCAGAGAAAGGGAGCGATGTTAAAGAACACACACTGATATGTAACTTGAGAAGCATGTAGAAATACCATTGATCTCAGAAAGAAAAAAGGAATAACTTGTACATTATGTATTTTTTAAAGAGTAATGAAGTGGTGGATGCTACTGAGAATGAGAAGTAGAATAATGGCTAAAAAAAAGTAGGTTGTACTGTTCACCAACATCATTAATTTGATGATGCAAATAAATGTAAATTTCTTCAAGAAGAGCTCTCTGAAATTATTATCCACAGCAAGTAAACTTTTGAGCTGGCTTGACAGAGAAGCCAAAACTGAAGTAAGCAGATATTAAGTGCCCTTTCAAGTACAGAATTTTGTCTTTGGGTTCATTTGATGCATGTTTGGACTTTCTCCTTCAGAGACCTGGGGAAAACAGATGTGTCACTCACAACAGTTGAGCGCATCCTCGCGCTAAACACTAATTTGGAAAAACTGTAAGTTGATTTTTCTTATATTTATTTTCACTTAGTTGTTCTTTTAGGTTTGCCTTATTATTTTCTTAAGTCGGATTCTTATTTAATAAAATTCACTATTTTAAAGTATACAGTTCAGTGAGTTTTGAGAAATGTGTATTTATGTGCCACCATGATATTTGAGATACAGAATACTTTCGTCATACCTAAAAGGCTCCTCATGATTTTTTGCACTCAGTTCCTCCTCCCACCATTAGTCCCTGGCAAGTACCAATTTGATTTTTGTCACGATAGTCTTGCCTTTTCCAGAGTCTCTTATAAATGAAATCATGTGAAGCGTAGCCTTTTGGGTTGGCTTCTTTCAGTTAGCATAATCCTTTTGGAATTCATTCATGTTATTGCATCTGTGAGTAGTTCATTCCTTTTTATTGCTGTGTAATTTTCCAGTTGTGTGAAGATACCAGTCTGTTTAAGCGGTCATCAGTTAATGGATGTTTGAGTTGTTTCTACTTTTTTTTGGCCCTTCCGTTCTAAATGATAGCTTTGCTGGATAGAGTAATCTTGGTTTCGGTCCTTGTTTCTTATCGCTTTGAATACTCCTTGCCAGTCCCTTCTTGCCTGCAAAGTATCTTCTGAGAAATCAGCTGATAGGCTTAAAGGAACTCCTCTGTAGGTAACTCTCTGCTTTTTTCTTGCTGCTTTTAAGATTCTCTCTCTACCTTTACCACTTAGCATTTTAATGATGGCGTATCTTGGTGTGGTCCTCTTTGCGTCCGACTTATTTGGGACTCTCTGTGCTTCCTGGACTTGCATGTCTATTTCCTTTGCCAAATTAGGGAAGTTTACTTTCATTATTTTTTCAAATAGACTTTCTTGCTCTTCCTCTCCTGCTTCTGGCATCCCTATGATTCGGATGTTGGTACTTTTGGAGGTGTCCCAGAGTTTTCTTATTCTCTCCTCATTTTTTTAACTTCCATATTTCTCCATTCTCTTCTGGTTGACTGTTGATTTCTTCCTTATGTTCCAAATCATTGATTTGCACCCTGGCTTCCTTCCCTTCACTGTTGATTCCCTGTGGATTTTTCTTTATTCCACTTAGTGTAGCCTTCATTTCTTCCCTTATGCTTTTGCAGTACTCAGTGAGTTCTCTGAGCATCCTTATCAGCAGTGTTTTTGAAATCTGCATCAGATAGGTTGGCTATCTCCATTTTGTTTAGTTCTTTTCCTGGAGTTTTGTTCTGTTCTTTCATTTGCACCATATTCCTTTGTTTCCTCAACCAGGCAGCCTCCTTGTGTTTGTTTCTGTGTACGAGGTAGAGCTGCTTTGACTCCCTGTCTTAGCACATCTGTTAAGTTGTATGGGGTGGAGCTTTGGGTATTTGCCAGGGCGGGGCAACCCATTTCACCACTCTGTGGATCTGTATGTGGAGGAGGGGTCAGAGAGAGGACAATGCCACTGCCTGACTTCTGGAGGCTTGCTCGGCACTCACCCTGCTTCCAGTCACTTCACCCACTAGCACCCCTCTAGCTGTTGCACTGGTGGTGGTTCCCAGAGTGGGTGGGTTTGAGTGCATTCTAGAACTGTGGGGGCCCTCTAAGCAGGCTCTCTTGAGTGACAAGTGGTTTCTTCCGCCACCCCAACCCACACTGGTTTTTATAGCCAGAAGTTATTATGCTTTATATTTTTGGTGTTGGCGCCCTGGGCTATGTGGTCTGGCCTTGGATTGGGATCACTCGATCTTTATGCACCACACATGAATGTAGGACTGCCTGTTCTGCCAGCCACTGGTGCCAACTCACCAGCACCACACAGTGTCCTTTCCGCCCCGGCTCCACCCCTCCTACCCATCTGGATGAATATGGCTCCTTTAAATCATTGGTTGTCAGACTTCCATGCAGTTCGATTTTCTCACAGTTCTGGGTGTTTTTTGTTTTGAGGATAGTTGTGATATTTCTTATGCTCGTGCAAGGGGCTGCTGAAGCATGTCTGCCTATACCTGCAACTTGACCTGAAGTCCTTTCTCTGGTTTCTTAAGATGGAAGCTGCAGAAGCTGAGTATTGCTTTAGCAACATCCCACATATTGACATCTCATGTTTTCTGTTTCAGTCAGTTCAAAATAGTTTCTAATTTCCCTTATGAATTTTTTCTTTGACCCATAGGGTTATTCAGAAGCATGTTTTTTAGTTGTCAAAACTGTGGACTTTTTTTTTTATAGATCTGTTAATTTCTGATTTACTTTCACTGTTGTTAGAGAACGTATATTGAATAACTAAAATCCTTTTTAAATTATTGAAACTGACTTTATAGCCAGTAAATTCTGGTAATAGGCCAGAATATGGTCTATTTTGGCAAATCTTATGCGTCCACTTGAAAAAAGTGTACATCCTGCTGATTTGGGGAGGAGTGTCTTCTACACATCATGTACGTGGATAGTGTTCTTCTAGTCTTCTATATCCTTGTTGATTTTCTATCTACTTGCTCTATCAATCACTGAAAGAAAATGTTAAAGTATCCAATTATAATTGTGGATTTGTTTGTTTCTCCTAGTCATTCTCACTTTCCTTCATCTATGTTTAAACTCTGTTATCAGGTGTATAAGTTTCTAGGTAACGTCTTCATTATTTGACATATTTATTTTGATGAAATATAGCCTCCTTCATCCCTGGTAATATGCTTTGACATTGACTTTGTCTTATGGAAATATCTCCACTCCAGCTTTCTTTTGGTTAGTGTTAGCATAGTATATTTTCTATCCTTTTAACCTATGTGTATCTTTCTATTGAAGTTGGTTCTTGTAGACACATAAAGATGGCTTTTGCCTTTTTTATCTAGTGTGACAACTGTATTAGACCATTTCCAATTAATGTAATGATTGATGCAATTACATTTAAATCTACTGTCTTGCTATTTGTTTTTTATTTGTCCCATCTGTTTGCCTGTTGCTGTTGTTTTCTTTTCATTTGTGCTTTTGGATTGAATACATTTGAGTATTTTATTTTCTTTGTGGGCTACAAAGCTATAGCTCAGATTTTGTTATTTTAGTGATTGCTTTATGGTTTATAGTATGCATCTTTACCTTATCACAATCTATCTTCCAATGATATTTTATAGTTTCATCAATGGTATAAGAACCTTGCAATAGTGTACTTCCATTTGTCCCTCCTGGCCTTTGTGCTGTTGTTTTCAATACATTTTACTTTTACTTACATTATAAACACTACACTATATTTTGTGTTTAAATAATCAATTATCTGTAAAGATATTTAAATAATAAGAAAAATCTTACATATTAACCTAAGTCACTTCCAATTCAAGTGTCCTTCAGAATTTGTAATAATCTGTATTTCCATCTGGTAACATTTTTCTTTTGCTGAAAACGACCTCCTTTAACATTTCTTACAGTGCAAATCTACTAGTGGAGAATTCTTTCAGCTTTTGGATGTCTGAGAGTATTTTGGTTTTGTTTTTGAAAGGTCATGGGTAGAGATTTCTAGCTTGATAGTTGTTGGGTCCCCTTCCCCACTTCACTATCTCAAATATTTTTTTTGCACTGGGAGTTTTGGCTTACATTATTGCCAACAAAAAAATCTACTGTAATTTTTATCTTTGTTCCTCTTATATAGTGGTTTTATTTTCCCCCTTGGACTGATTTTAATATTTTCTCTTTATTGTTGGTTTTGAGCAAATTGATTATGATGTGCTTCAGTATAGTTTTGGGCATAATTCTTGTGCATGGACTTCACTGGCCTTCTTGGATCTGTGAGTGTTCAGTATTCACCAACAGGAACGATTTGGGGCTATTTATGCAGATTTTTATGTCTCCCCCCTTTCATGGACTCTAAGCACACATACATTAGGCCACCTGAAGTTGTTGCCCAGCTCCCTGTGGCTCTGTTCATCTTTGTTGTTGGTTGTTTCTCTTGGCGTTTCATTTTGTATAGTTTGTATTGCTACATTTTAAAGTCACCGGTCTTTTCTTCTTCTGCACTGTCTAATACGCCAGTAATCCTACCCAGTGTCTTTTTCTTGTTCTTTTTGGTTTTTATATTTATGTAGGTATTTATTGCATCTTTCCTCCATTACCATTTATCCCCCCTCCAGTGTCTTTTTCAGTTAGACACTGTAGTTTTTAATCTCCAGCTTCTTGGAGCAGGCACTATTCCTAACAGTGGGTGATATCCAGTTATTCTTCTCTCTGATCCTTTCATGTGGTTCTTTTCCTGGGCTCAAACAACTCTTCACACACAGGCACCATCCAGTACTTTGTTGAATACTCAAGAGATCTCTCTGCATATCCCCAGAGTGCTTGTCTGTGTACTTCTTTTCTTTCCTAGTATTCTGCTTTGTGCATTCCAGTCACCTTGGTTTCCCCAACTCTCATATCCATTCCTTAGGGAGTTAACCAGTCTCTGTGGGTTTTTTTTCTTCCTTACATCATGACCTGGAAGCTCAGAGCAGTAAGTTAGAACAATGCATCAGAGGGCTTACTTAATTTGTTTCCTATCTCTTGGGAGTCACTGTCCTTCATTACCTGAATTTCAACTTCTTGAGAACTGTTGTTACATATATTTTGTCTGGTTTTTAAATTGTTTTAGGCAGGAGGTCAAATTGATCCCATCTTGGTCTAAAGTCAGTTATATTCTCCCCCCTGCCTCAATAATATTTTTTAAGTCTGTTTTGTTTTGATCCAGAATCTAATCAAAGATCAGGTATCACATGTCTTGTCTTCGTTTCCTTTAATCTAAAACATTTATCTACCCTTTTTATTTTCTGTCTCTTATGACACTGGCATTTTTGATGTGTCTAAGATGGTTGTCTTATGAATTGTCCCATAGTCTGGATTTGTCTGTTTGCTCATGATCAGATTCAAAGTAAAATATTTTGGAAGGAATACTACGTAAGTGATGTATCCTTTCTACCTCATCATTTTAAGTGGCCTATAATGCTAAATTTGATCTTTTGGTGAACATGGTATTTTCCAGATCCCTCCATTGTAAAGTTATTTTTTCCTTGGTAATTAATAAATAATCTGTTGAATGATGCTTTAAGATCAGTGGACATTCTCCTCTCAACTTTTTACCCAATTGTGCATCAGTAATAATTTGTGTCTGATCGATTACTACATTGGTGGTTACAAAGTGACACTCTTTTTCTAATTTTATTATTCCTACTACATTTATTAGCTGGAATTATTCTATAAATAATAGTTTACCTATTTTCTTTTTGAGTATTATTGTGAACTCATGGGCTCTTCTTTAAATTAATTATGTTATACCTTATTATCATTATTCTTTTGAATGTTCATATTGCCCAGATTTGCCCAATGCAATCTGCTACTATTTAACCACATAATGTTTTTCTTTATGCCCAGAGTAACTTCTAATACATTTACCACTCACAATTAGGGATTTATAAGTTAGGGACTTATCCAGAGCCTTCTTAGAAGATTTCCCCCTCCTAGTGCACTCTCCACCCAAAGTGAGACTTCTGGGTTGGGAGAAGGAGATACATCTGAATTATAACTACAGATCAGAGTGTCACCTGATTCTAGTGCCTATCACCTTTAGTCTGCCATTCTTACTCTTCTGTCCTCCCCTCTATTTATTGACAATATTCAAGAGAGCAAATGGCTGCCCTGGCTGGTGTGGCTCAGTGAGTTGGAGAGGTTTCCTGTAAACCGAAGGGTCGCGGGTTCCATTTCCAGCCAGCCTAGGGTTTCGCTGAGGGTCCCGGTTAGTTTCTCTCTCACATAGATGTTTCTCTCCCTCTCTCTCTCCCTCCCTTCCCTTCTCTCTAAAATCAATAAGCACGTTCCCCAGTGAGGATTACCAAAAGAATAACCGATGGCCAGCTGATGCCCCCCAAACTGTTCAGGTGGGAAGCCCCCATAACGCTTCTTCGCACAGCCCTCTGGTAGCCTCTGCCCACCTCTTCTACCTGCTCAAATAGCTTTTCTGCCAATAATTTAATTTTCTGCCTTTCCCTTTATAGGATCCTCCCCCGTAATTTGGCCTGCTGCCTCTGCAAATTCAGAGAGAACATTGAGAGGGTCAGCCAGAGAGTGAAATTACACTGCCCCGCTGACTGTCTGACACACACAACTTGTGGTGAGTCTGAATTGCCCAATGGTAAATTCTTTCATTTTTATTTTATTTGTTTTAATTTTTAATCGATGATGATAAGTTGTTTTCCTTTGGAAATACCTTTCGAAGGTTCGTTGTTGTTGCTGTTTTTCTTTTGTTCTTTCTTTTTTAAAATTGTTGTTCTATTACAGTTGTCCCAGTGATGGTAAGTTTTTAAACAAATAAGGTCACCGTGTTATTTTTATTCATTCATCCAGAGTTTAACTCCCTATATTTCTGAGAATCGCTTCCTTGCTAAAAGTTGGATGAAGGAAAAAGAGAAAGGAAGGGGGCAGGGGATTAACAGCAATGAGCACACAGTGCGTGCGGTGCTCAGTTGGCGCTTTCCGTCCAAATGAGAACCTGTTGGTCAGTGGCACAGCCTGTAAACTGGCTCTGGATGCATTGGGCCTCATTTGTACTTTGCCTCGTTGGACAGGTAGAGCTATATTTTTATTCTGTTTGTTTTGCAATTTTATAAAAAGAGTACGAGTGATTGTATTTTATGAAAATTCTATTTGGGATCTGAATTTCTGGTTTTATTATCAGAAGCTACTGACAAATCCTTCTAATGGGTGGGAGGCCTCTTGTATTCTTAGAGTGTCCAACTCTGAACTTGCTCTGAAGCTCACGGTTTTCTATCCACCAAACACTTGGGTGCTTTTAAGTATTTTTCTACAAATTAGGCTTATTTGCACCATCTGATAACTTCCAAAATGTGCTTTCATGCCCAAATAGTGTGAATGTGGGTCTCTGGCAGGGATCTGGGGCACATCATAAATAATAACACTGTGCTACTTATATTAAGAGAGTGTGGCTCATTTTTCAAAAACAAATTTTTGGCCCATTATATTACTCTCTTCTACCCCAAAGGTGGGCAGAGCAGGCATTTTAATCTCCTTTAACAGGAGAGTAAAAACAAGATTAGAGAGTGTTAAGTGCTGTCACCTAGTACTCAGATCTCTGGCTTTCCTTTTGGGGCTCCACAAGCTCCCCACTTTGGGACCCTCAACTCCTTCTCTGACCCTCAGCTTCAACAGCAATACTTTCATTATTCTGGAATGGAAACCCAGTTGCACAGTGATACACTTGACCTTCATGCAGTCAGAAGCTTTGGATGGTTCCCCAAGTAAAGCTGAAAATGTAAGAAAAGACATGAAAGGAAAGGAGAGTAGGCATCTGACAACAGTTGCCTTTTCCCTTCTGTATATTAGAACCCCAAAGTATTATTCCATAGATGTGTTGAACATTCCACAGTGGCACACAACCTGCCAAGTCTCTTAACCCACCTACATTCCAGATGCCTGCCTAAATTTAAGTACAGAGCAAGAGTGGACATAGAGTTCTTTTTCTGTATAGAGCCTTTTGTTCTGGGGGCAGGGATGTGTAGAAGCAATGACCGAAGTAATGCTTTGGTGGGTAAGTGGAGAAGGGCATGTCCAGATGAAGAGCTGTTAGCCGTGGGTTTTAATCACGCTCACCTGTGATGGAAGCAAGAACACGAGCACACGAAGAGGCGGAGAGAGGAAGCCTCATGCTCCCTCTGCATCTGAGCAGGACAGGGTGGGAACCATGAACGTGAGGAATCGCAGTAGATCTGCAGAGAGTGTAACTGAGTGGGGTCTTCCAGCCTTGGTTTTTCTTCAGTACCTGGCAACTGGCCCCCGGGGATTAAGGGACTAACCCTAAATATAGTTACTCTATTTCACGCTGTGGAATGTTCTGAGTCAATAACGCCCTTTAAAAACATAGCTTTTCTCCTTTTGTTGTGTTGTCAATCAGGTTTAAGTTGGGGTTTATTTTTCTCCTCTCTCAACAACATTCCGATATTTGCTGATTCCCAACTTATTTGACTGGCATGTAGGGCTTTGGACTGACAAAAAGCTGTCCCATGAGTCCTTCATGATCAAAAATGGTCTCTTCTTTTTTGACAGATGAACCACATTTAAAAAATCCGAAAGGCTCCTTCATGAGCGCGTTGCGAGAACATAAGAATGCGGGCAGTGAGCTGACAATTCAGCCAGAGGAGGTCTCCTTAGGCCAAAAAAAGAAGAAATTGTCAGCCATTCTGGGTAAGCAGCTAGACTTTAATGATAACAGTGATGTCATTAGTGCACTACAGTACAGACTGCCTTATTTCTCGGAGATTAAAAAGCAGGTATAGAATCAATGTTATTACCATTCATTAAACTTCCTTTTTAAAATGTACAAGATGGAGGTATGCCCCTGAGTCGTTTGAAAAACAATAGAGGGACCCTTCTTAAACCTAAATTTTACAATTCAAGTTACAAAAATAAATGGAGGAAACTATTTTTTGGAACAGATTTATTAACAGACTTGCTCACTGAGCCAGAAGAAGAAGAGGTCTCCAAGCCAGAGGACATGAACAAATGGGCACATGAAAAGACAGGAGCCCAGGGTGAAGAGGAAGAGGAGGAGCCACATGAGGTAAGGGCAGCTCCTGAGGCACAAGGCCTGGACAGCCAGTCAGTTAGGACGTGCCATGAAAGCACTGAGGTAGGAAGACCAGAGGCACCCAGACTGCCTCTTGTCTTAGCCATGTGACTTTGGCCAAGGCCCAAGACAGTGATCTTCTACTTTGCTCATTTAGACAGTGGTGCCACTGTTCCTGGGGTAGACACCAAGAGGACCTAACACACAAGATAAATAAATTGCACAAGAAAATGCTAATACTAAGATTGCATAACACATTAGATACAGTATGCTCTTTAAGAACCTATATGAGAGGGAACCCCCCAAAACCCAGAATTGTCTTCTGGAGGGCGGGCCCCTTGTAGTACAGGTTTCCTCCACTAGGGGAGTATTCTAGGAACCCATCTGTAAGAATGTACCAGCTGGTTTTGTTGTGAGAGGGTGTGTTAGGCATCAGTGAATTTTTTTTGGAAGACTCTTTCAACATATTTGATGGGTAATTTACAAGTGCGCCTGCGCACACCTTGCTGAGTGTTCAGCTGTTCTGGACAAAAACCGCATGACCCCCACACCCCACCCTCCCTATTCACCCAGTCTTGCCCTGAGTGACTTTTTGTGTTTCCCTGGATGAAAAATTCCTCAAGGGGATTTGTTTTGCCAATGTGGAATCAGTGAAACAAAGAAACAGCAGAAGCACTAAATGGCATCAAAATTGACAAGTTCAAAAACTGTTTTGAGCAGTGGAAAAAAACGTCTCAATAGGTGTATTGCATCAAATAGAGAGTACTGTAAAGGGGACTGAAGTTTAAGCATGTAAGGATAAACACACAATATTTTATAAATATATTCTGTGGGTTTTTGGGTCTCTCCTCATAAGCCATTCACCTGAAAGAGTGGGATTTTAGAGTAGTAGTTAAGAATAGTTAGCTATTCTTTAGCACAGGCTTAAGAATAGTTAACTTTTATCTTTTCCATCTCTTTGGTTTGTTTCTTAAAATTATTGCTTGTTTTTCTCTTTTAAGGTCATCAGAAATGTGCCAAGATATGGCTATAAGGAGATACTCCTATTAGCCTCTCCTGTTATTGTAGTGGCGACAGGTTTAACTGCAATCTTCTGTCTCATTATGGTAAGACAACGGTTCATTCAGCTTCCCAGAATACATTCTGTCTTTAGAATAGAGTCAGAACCCACAAACTGAAAATCAAAGCCACTTTCCCACCTACTCCTCCCTGATATTTTTCTTTAGTCATGAATGCTGATATGCTTTATTATTTTATTACACATTATATTCCAAAGATTTTTAAAGGAAGCCCACTCCCAGAGATTCTGTGGAACTGAAATCAAGATAACAAGCCACTGTACTATTTTGAGAACTTACAATAGGCCAGAGTTGACATGACAGCAAAATTTCTTCAACTCAAAATGGATGATGTTGATTTGATGTATTACCAATTACTCTCTTTCTACCATTGATTTCTTGTTGGCTGAAATGAGGAGAGATTTAGACTCTCCACCCTCATAAAGTTATGTCACCCTGGTCAAAAGGACATGGCTAAAAGACAAAAGTGTGATCTTGTCAATTGACTAGATTTACTTAGCGGATTTCTTCTCCAGTGTGTAAAAAGCATGGCGTAAATAGGTTCAGTTAAAACATTGCAAACTAAATCCTGCATCAGGCCTCTCTAAAGCCTGTCGTATTTATACTCACCTCTTCCTGGAGCTTGCCTGTGTGCCTTTTCTTCAATTACACAATGGCTTGTTTTCCCAACAGGCAGGAGCTAATATTAAAAGTGATCTAATTAGCTGACAATCTTGACTACCCTACTAATCCAACCTAATACCTTGTTTACATTTTCAATGGTCATGGCAGCCCCCCACCATAACCTAGCCACACCATGCCCATTTCTACTTTTGTTCGTGCCTTTGCTCATCTAAAACTCCCTTACTTTGCTCTGCCTGTGCTGCAAGTCCTGTGAATCTCTCAAAAGCCAGCTCAAATTCCTATTTCAGCCCTGCTAGTCCTCCTTCTTCTGTGAGATTTATCATCCTTTCAGGGCGTGGGCAGTAGTGAGGCATTCCCCTCCCACGAGAACTTAAAAATATGGTAAGTAAGTTTTTAAAAGGCAGCTCCCTAAGAGAGAAATACCAAGGTCAACACATCATGGAGCAGAGCAGAGATGTGTATGGACCAAATGGCCTCCTGGTCTACCAGACTTGAGAAATACCTGGCTGGATGTGTAACTGCTAAAGAAAACATGTCTATTTGCAGGAGGGTTGGTCAGCAGTAAAAGCAGAGAACAGGTGAGGGAGAGTCTGACATGGGCATTGCCCATCCTAGCAGTGCCTAAGAGTAGAGATGGCACCTCAGGCAGCAGACGTGGAGAGTCCAGCCCACTAGCCAGGCTGTGCCTGTTGGGGAGATGCATGGATCCAGCTAATACAGTCTTTTCCTTTAAACACAGGATTCAGCTGATTCCTATTGTTCTAATTCTGTTCTCACCAAGTAGCCTTCTGACTGTGCTTCTGTGTGCCATGTGGCCTAGCTCCACAGAGTGTATTTCCCTGATCGTGTAGACACAGGTGTTGTCTGTGGAACAGATGTAATTCTCACTCTCAGGCCGTAATCTTGGCCTTCTGATTTTTTATTAGCACTGCAGTATTGACAAGGTGAGACTACCCCGATCGGAAGAAGTGAGCCCTCTCTTGGTGAAGAGTCTGACTTCTGAGCCTAGGAGCTGGGGACTAGCATGTGGGCAGCTTGCCAAGGCCTCTGGGAAGAAGTCATTGGCCAGTGCCCAGACAATACCCTCTCCCTCTCTAGTGGGCACATGGCCTTTGCTTTTTTGGATTTTCTATAAACTCCTATAATGCATTTAATTTCTATGGAGTTTAATCTCGCATTTGTGTTTATTTATGTGGTTTCATTATTTCCTCTCCCCAGTTAGATGATAAGCTTTTTGAGGATGGTTTGCCTGACTCTTCTGTCTCCTTAAAGACAACAACACTGAGAAATATTTGAAATTTTGAAATTCAATGAAAACCACTGAAAGTATGAAGATATTTAATATCAAAGGACTTCCATAAATCAACAGGGAGAAAACAAACAAACAAGGGGAGAAGAGGGCAAGGGCTGTGCGGAGCAGGATGTGTATTGATCATCTGTCACCCTCTCTGCCGGTCATCTCCTGGCTTATGGGGTATGGGTTTTGTTAGCGAGGCCTTTGTTACCTCATGGCATGAAAGTGGTCTCTGATATTTTCTTTTAGTCCTTTTTATAATATTTCTTTTATTCATAATTTAAAAAAGAAATCTGTCTAGTATTGGTTTTGTTTTTAGTGTGGTTGACTGTTTTCCCCCTACGTGAAGATTTAATTGTTTTAAAATCTTTTATTGAATGACTCATTCTTTCTTTCCTGATCTAAAAAGCTCTCTTTGGACTCTAGTCTGTTGATCTAGTTATCTTTTTTTGTACCAGTGACAGTATCACCATGTAATTCCAATTTCTTTATAACATATAAGCTGCTGCTTTTTTATCTTCTTCTTCATACATTTTGTAGGCTATTCCTGCATATTTTCTCTACCAAATACCAGCTGGCCAGGTTTTGTTTAAAAACTCTCTTGGAATTTGAATAGATTGCATTACATCGGTAGGTTCATTTGAAGGGAACTGACATCTTCACAACACCTAAGAACATGGTATCTTCACGTCGTGTATTCTTCCTAATGTCCTTCAGAAGAGTTTTAATGTTTTGATCACGTAGGTCTTACGCATTTTTTGTTAAGTCTGTTTCTAGGTACTTGATGCATTTTTATTGATATTGCAAGTGGGATCTTTCATTTTTTAATTAGTCTTTTGTGGTACGTGGGAAAACTCTTGAGGTTTGCGTATTAATCATTTGATTTTGGATTCACTTACTGAATTGTCATTTTACTTGACATTAAAATTCTAGTCGATGCTCTTGCACTTTTAGGTTTGGCATCATCTCCTATGCACATGCGTTTTGTCTCTTTCCAATACTTCACTTTTCTTATTAAATTGATTAGGACCTCCTCAACAATGATGAATAGTAACAGTAATAACAGGCATCCTACTCTTGTTCTTGAACTTAAAACAAAGCTGCTGCGTTGTTTCCGGTAGATACTTTTATTTTCTTTTTCTACTTCTAAGAGCTTTTATTAGGGACTAACTGCTGAACGTTATCCAAAGCAGCCAATGAAACACATTGCCAGCTCCCTGCAAGATCCTAACTTAGGGAGTATGGAAGAAGAGTCAAAGGGTATTCAACAAATTCCTGTCCTCAAGAAAGTTATCACCTTACCTAGAAGGGAACAAATAAAGATCTAGAGATAGTGGTCATTGTGATGAATAATTGTGATGTTGCTTTCTTCCTAAAACAGTTCCTTGCCGCAAGAACACCTGTGGGCAATAATGGAGGAAAGCCAAGGTAAATATTAGTCTGACAGTTTTTAAAGTAGGATTTTACAACTAGAGGAGCTTCTTCCTGGAGGTGGCCTGAAGTGACCTCTGAAAATGGTGCGCTACTCATTTGACCCAGAAAACCCCACAAAATCATGCAAATCAAGAGTTTTAAATATTCATGTTCACTTTGAGAACACTTGGGAAACAGCCAGGCCAAAAGGGTATGCATATCTGAAAAGCCACCAAGCAGCTAAAGGATGTCACTTTGCAGAAGCAATGTGTGCCATTCTGTCCTTACAATGGTGGAGTTGGTAGGAGTGCCCAGGCCAAAGACTGGGGCTGGGTGCAGGTTGGTGCCCCCAAAAGAGTGCTGCGTTTTTGCTGCACATGCTTAAAACTGCAGAGAGCAGTGCTGAACTTAAGGGTTGGGGTGCAGACTCTCTGGGCATTGAGCACATCCAGGTGAGCAAAGCTCCCAAGATGCAGCGCAGAGTTTACGGCGCTCATGGTGGATTAACGCCCACAAGGGCTCTCAGGCCTGCCGCAGTGAGATGCTCCTCCCTGAAAAAGAGCAGATTGGTCCTGAACCAGAAGAAGAAGATGCATAGAAAAGAAAAGAAAAGTCCCATAAGGAACTGAAGCAAGAAAAACTTGAAAGTAAATTTATCATAAAATAAATGCTTAGAAAAGTTAAAAAAAAGAAAAAGAAAAGAAAGAACTAGAGGAGAACTTAGAACTCTACCTCAGTCTCATTTTACAGTGAGGAAACCGCTAAGTTTGGAAAGAACACTTGTTAACTCTGATGCTTTGCCTGGACTTTGCAAAATGAGCTCCGTAGCCAAAGCTGATAGAGAGTGTGACTAGCACAGGTGCATCTGCTGCCACTGGTCCTTTAAGGAAACAGGGAGCAAAGGGGGAGGTCTTGGTTGTACTTGTTCCTGCTGGTGGTGGAGCTCTGGGGAAGGGACAGGGAAAGCCACGTGGCCTTAGGGTAAAGGCTCTGGTCTCCTTCAAGGCTGACGGAATGTAGACTACATGAGTCCTTCCTGTAAGGTGGCAGGAAAATTTCCCTTCCCCTCCTCCTGGTTTTCAGGCCCCTATTCTCTCTATTCCCTTTATCCCAACTTCATAGAGTTTTAACTGGGCAAGACCTTACGCAGTAGTTTGTCTTTTCTTTTTTTTTTTTTAATAATAAGGAAACAGAGAGGAGGAAGGGAAATATCTTGCTCCATGGCCACATTGCTAGTGTCAGAAAGAAGATGGTGCCTTTCCAGCTGGGGGTCTCTCCATTGATTACCCCGTGCTTGGACTGTGAGCTACACTTTATGTCAGAACTCAGTACACACGTACCACACAGACATAAGTCGTTTCTAAAACAGACTCATTATGCACTCTGATTTTTTTCTATTCTGTTTCAGTCAAAAAGAATACTTTGTAGTCTAGTGCTGGTTGTGACTTGTAAACTGATTTCACAACTCACTCAGCGGTGACAGCCTGCAGTACGGAAGTCAGCAAGCTAGCTAACTTAGCTAACTGCTATTTGGACTCAGGCATTTAGTTGTGTGATTTAACTTATAGGATAAAGCAGCTAGAAAGTTAAAAGCACCTTCTTACCCTCACCCCCACCCCCAGCAAAGGGTGTATGTGGGACTAAGTCTAAATGGGACAGATGTGAAATGCTTCTGGAGAGAGCAAACTGCTTCTGCCCAGTGTGGCTGTGCAGTTTTTCCCCAATGCACTTCAGGGCGCTTGGCCAAGGGCCAGGAAAGTGCTTCAGGCTGAAAATCCCACCTGTACTCCATGCCAGACCACCCAGAGAGGTCACCCCAGAGACATGGCAGGGACATTTTAAACAGACACAGAGAACCCCTGGAAGCCCAGTGTGCAAAGAATCATTTCCAAGGTCCCAGGTCTACAGTGACTTTGCCTCTGAGTATGGACCCAGTTACCCATTTAATCCTAATAAGGCGAGGGACAAATCACTAATTGTTGGTATGCGTTTTCCTCCAAGGGGCTTTCTCTGGCGACTCCTGAATAAGGACCGACCGGTGGAAAGCCAGATGGAGGTAAATTTCAGGAGGATCAAGCACTGTGGCGGGAAAAAGTGGGGGACAGGCAGGATTCATGTTTCCCTCTCTGTTTTCTAGGAGGGCGGTTTCTGGAGCTGGCTGCGGGGTGCATATGGCCCTTTCAAAAAAGAAGAGGCACAGCATTTGCAAAACATGGGTTCCTCTGATGAGGAGGAGCCTTCCGACATGTAAATAACTGCGAGTTATTTAGAATTCCTGTCTAAAAGGGGGAAATAATGAATAGTTTCATTGTTCCTTTCAAGAGTAAAAGCTTTGACCTTCTTTTTCTCTCCCCAGAACAAAGGAGGGAGTCTCCTCTAAAACCCTGGAATCAGTAGTAACAGAAAGTGACACCTGATCCTCCTGCTGAGTGAACCAGGTTACTAATAAATTGTTTTTCTCTACTGAAATGTGTACGTTTGTAACCACCTCTAGCCATGAGGGAAAGAATTAAAATGTAAATAGGTAAATATATATACACACAAATAGCACGAGCCATAAGCAAGAAAAGCAAGGCTGAAGCAGGACTCCCGGGGTAGCCAGCACTTCCTCAAGCAGCAGTGTGGTCAAACAAGGGTGAAAAGGGACTCCTCTCCCCCATGTTCCCCAATATAGTCTGTCCCCGAGAACTGGAAGATACATCATCATCCAGGGGTGTGGGTTATTAAGTCAAATAACAATTTATCCTGGTGCTCTGGCCCCTGGCTCACCAAGCGCCAGTTATGTACAACATACTTGACCCCCATTGTGGCCCCCCATCATCAGGTCTTAGGGCTGTCAGAATATTTGGATCCCTGAGCATGCCTTTACGGTGAGGCCTGTCTTCTCCCCTGAGATCTTAAACTTGCACAAACCTGTGCCCTGTCTTGGTGTAACGGGTTCTCCATCCTTACAAGCTAGTAGAAAGTTCACAGTTAAGGGAAGAAAGTCATTTCAGATTAAGACTCTAATTAGATAGAAGTCATTAAGAAAATAAGTAATTTAGTAATGTCAGCTAAATTAATAAAAGCTTATATTCATCTTTCAGTCAAAGGTTGAGTATACAATAGCAAGCTAACATAAAAAATTGAGGAATCCCTAAGGCTCGGCCCCTTACAATGTAACCTAACACACAGGCAAACACACACAGGAGACTTCCAGCCAAGATGGAGGCCTAGAGTGACACGCTCCATCTCTCTCCACAACTAAGAAGGAATACAACTACCACAAAACCAGAAATAACCAGAAGTTCCAGAAAATAAATGGAAGTCCAACGTAGGAAGTTATAAAGAAGTGGTGCTCATCCAGAAGGGTAGGAGGTGTGAAGCTGGGGTGGAGAGGTCAAACTGTGCTGGTGGTGGCAGCAACGGCGATGATGGTGGGACGGTGGTAAGCATAGACACCTGTATTTAAGGGGAGGCGAGAAGCACCTGGAGAGCACCCCTAGCTGTAGACCAGACCTATCAGCCACTGTTAATATAAGAGAATGGTTTGCGTGACATCAGTGTAACCTGACAGCCAAGGAGAGTGGACTGGAATACATATGCGTGAACTGGAATGCACATGCATGAACAATGGTGACCTCACTGCACTAGTCAGTGGGGGTGGTAGAAGCCACTGAGTGAGCACACCTACTGTTGAACGGCCGTCACTTTCACAATGACTGAGCAAGTAGAGCAACGAATCTGCATCAAATATTGCATTAAGCTTGAACATTCCTCCTGGAAACTCTCTGGATGCTTCAGAAGGCCACAGCTAAGGGTGACTGGTGACTGGCAGCAACTCCCGGCTTTTCCCAAAGCTAAAATCACCTTTGAAAGGGAAGAGATTTCAGACTGTAGATGATATTCAGGAAAATACGATGGGGCAGCTGGTGGTAACTGGGAGAACTGTGTGAGGTCCCCAGGTGTCTACTTTGAAGGACACCTAGGCTTGTCTTATGTACAATGTTATTTGTATCTTGCATCTTCCTCAATGAATGTCTCTATTTTTCATATTACATGGCTGGATACCTTCTGGACAGACCTTGTATCCAACTTTCAGCATCAAGTCTGTGTACCTGCTTAGACAGTCCTTTCTTCCCTCCATATGTTGTCACTTGGGAATGTCCATTGGTTATAGCCATAAAACTTCCCTGCCTATCCCAAGCTGGTGACCTTTCCCTTCTCTGTATATATGTGGCATTTTTACCTTGTATTCTAGAATCTCACTTAATCAAAAAATAAATATGGCAATTTTAATACTTTGGGAAAAACAATGTTTCTCCCAAACCAAAACCAAAGGTAAGAACCACTGAACAATATTAATGCACAATATTAAAAAAATAATCCTTATGGCATTTCCTCCACATTTGACTAAATAATTAATTTCTCTCCATCAAATGGAAGAATCACAAGCTTCAGATAGTATTCAGACCTCAGTCTGAATCCTAACCACACGACACCAGACAAGTGACTTAGCTCAAGTCTCCTTGATTATACACCATGACCAAGTGGAATTTATTCCTGGAATTCACTGACAGTTCAACATACAAAAATCATTCAGTGGAACATAGCACATAATAAAATGAAGGGAAAAAGACATCTGAGCATCTCAATTGATACAGAAAAGACACATGACTAAATCCAGTATCCTTTCATGATAAAAAAACACTCAAGAAAAATAGAAGGAAACGTTCTCAACTTAATAAGCCCTTATTTTAAAAACCCACAGTAAACATCATATTCAATGGTTACAGACTGAAAACTTTTCCCTAAGACTAGGGAAAAGACAAGGATACCTGCTTTCAACACTTCTAATCAATATAATACTAAAATTTCAGCCAGAGCAATTAAGCAAGTAAATAAAAGTATACAAAATAGAAAAGAAGTAAAAATCATTTGTTTGTGATGACATGATCTTCTATGTAGACAACCCTATTTCACAAGAAACTGTTAAAACTAATAAATTCACCAAAGTTGCAGGATATAGAAATCAACGAATAAAAAACACTTGCATTTCCACACACTAGCAAAGAAGACTACAAAGAGGAAATTAAGTAAACAATACATTTACAATAGCATCAAAAAGAGGAAAACACATGGGAATAAATTTAGCCAAGACTGAAATATTTATAGGTGGAAAATTACAAAATACTGCTGAAAGAAAATTAAGAAATTAAAGAAGTCCTAAATAAATGAAAAGACACCCCATATTCATGGATTTAAAAATTAATATTGTTACGATGACAATACTACCCAAAGCAATCTACAGAATCAATGCAATTCCTATCAAAATCCCAATGGTGCTTTTTACAGAAGTAAAAAAACCTATTCTGAAATTCAAACAGAATCTCAATGGACCCCAAATAGCCAAAACTACGTTGAATTTCCTGATTTCAATTTACAGCAAAGCTACAGTAATCATCAGTTTGGTGCTCAGATAAGGACAGAAATAGAAAGCAATAGAGAGTCCACAAATAAATGCAAAGGAACAAATATTACATGATTGGATTTCTATGAGGTACTTACTAGTCCAATTCATAGAGACAGGAAAAATAGTAGGTACCAGGGGTTGGGAGAGAAGGTAATAGATAGAAGTAATAAAAGTAGACATCCTTATCTTTTTCCTGATCTTAGGGGGAAAGTTGAGGTACCACTACATACCTATGAGAATGGCTAAAAATCAAGACTGAAAAAAACAAGTGTTGGAATTAATGTGGAAGAACTGGAACTATTATAAACTGCTGGTGAGAATGTAAAATGATACAACTATTTTAGAAGACAGTCTGACAATTTGTTAAACAGTTAAACATACATCTACCATAAGATCTAGACATTCCACTCCTAATTATTTACCCAAAAGAAATGCAAACTTAAGTCCATTCAAAGACTGGTATATAAATGTTCATAGTAGTTTTCTATGTAAATGCCAAAAACTAAAAGCAACCCATGTATCCATCAGCAAGTGGGTGTGTAAAGTATGGTAACTATAGTTAATAATATTATACTGCAGATTTGTAAATTGCTAAGAGAACAGATCTCAAAGGTCCTCATCACAAGAAAAAAAAATTGACTATATATGCTGACAGATGTTACCTAGATTTAGTATAGTCATCTTGCAACATATACATATACCAAATCTAAAAATGTGTTGTACATCTGAAACCAATGTGATGTTTTATATGTCAATTATACCTCATATAAAACAAAAACAGGTGAATGGATAAACAGATTATGGCATATGCACACAGCACAATGCTACTACGGACCAATAAAAAGGAATACTGTTGGACACACATGATGCAGATAAATATCAAAATAATTTTGCTGAGTATAAGACAAACAAAAAGGATATGTAAGAGTACACATTCTAAGATTCCATTTGTATAAAATTCCAGAAAATCCAAACTCATCTATAGTGGCAGAAAGCAGTTAGAGGTTCCCTGGGAACAAGACAAGCAGGAGGAGGCATTACCAAAAGGCACGAAGAAACTTTGGAGGAATGCAATCTCAACTGTAGTGATGGTTTCTCAGGTATATACATTTGTCAAAACTTATCAGACCATATACTTTAAACATGTGCAATTTATTGTCAATTATACCTAATTTTAAAAAGGCTGCAAAATTAAAAACAAAAGGAAGTCAATAAATATAGGCAAACATAAAAATGCTACTTGTGTTGAAAATCAAGAAGTCAAAAAAAAAAAAACCAACCCGAAAACTAAGAACAATGAGAACTGCAGGGACAAAAAAGAGGGCGGGGATATAAACACAAATAAAAGGAAACTGGTAATAAGAGAGAATCACTAAGTGTAGTTAGATAATTAAAGGAGACCTGGCTGAAAACAGACAATGTTCCCACCTTTTGAGGGTGTGTGTGTGTGTGTACGTGCCTGGGCACACCAGAGTCATGGGTAGAGCACTGGAATGGGAGTCCAATCCTGGTCTGTCACCAACTACTCGGTGACTTTGGACATGTTTATTCACGGGTCTGGGCATGAGTATCTGTCCTTTCACAGACAGTTAAATTTCCATAGTCAAGTGAACAGAGATGGGATGAAAGAAGGGAAGGCATCAAAATGAATATTACAATTTGGTTGGGTGGAGAGTTCAGCTTCTCAAGGACTTTGCTCCTGTCATTATTCCCCCCGTCTCTCCAGCATCATTAATTATTCTGTTTACTGGTTCAGTCAAAGCAAGATATAAAACTTCTCCAAAAATGGGGGAAAATGTTGACTCTCAACACCCCCTTCAAACCACAGCCTTATTGCTCCCCTTTACTTATTACGAAGTTCTGAGCTCTTCATACTTGCTGTCTCACTCCTCCCGCTCTCTGGCAGCAAGTTTCTGTTCCCCCTAAAACTACACATCAAGGTCACCACCAATGACCCACACATTCTCAGGTCCAACGGTCAATTCCCAGCCCAGAACCATATGGCACAGCTACCTTACTCCTCTTCAAACATGTTTCTCACTTGAATTCTGTGGCTCCTTCTTGTCATCCTTTGCTGAATCTGCCTCCTCCTCTGACCTCTAAATGTGAGCAACCCACAGTTCGGACCTAAAAATATCTTCCTACAAGGAGGTAACCTGGTGAGCTCAACCAACCCCCTGGCTTTAAATACTATCTATATGCTAACAATTCAATCTCTCCAAAAGTCCCCTTCCACACTCCAGAGTCATATTTCCAACTGTCAAAATCTCCCATTAGATGTATAATGAACACTTCAAACTTCATATATTTAAAGTTACTTTTTTCTATTTCTTGATTTTAGAGAAAGAGAAGAAGGGGGAGAGACAGACAGACAGACAGACAGACATCGATTTGTTGTTCTCCTCATTTACACATTTGCTGGTTGCTTCTTGTATGTGCCCTAACCAGGGACCAAACTCACATCCTTGGCAAATCGGCACAATGCTCTAAACGACTGAATACCTGGCCAGGGCATAAACTCCATATATTTAAAAACAAAACTTTTACATCTAGAGCCTACCCAAATCTGCTCATCCCCAAGTTTTTTCTACCTCAGAATGGAATACCGTTTATACCATCCAGATGCTTTACACTTCCTCACATATCATCTGCAAGCTCTACCTTCAAAATACATCCAGGACGGTCCTACTTTCATGACCTCTACTATTACCATTCTAGTCTAACCCACCCTTCACCTTTCACTGATAAAGCATATCCTAAAGGATTGCCTCACTTCCTCTCCCAACTGCTGACAGTCCACTTTCCACACAGGGACCAGAGTGGCAGTTTCTAAAAATTTACATTATATCACTCAGAAAATTTCAATGACTGCCATCACACTTAAAATAAACTCCAAGGTCTTTACCAAGGCCCTTCACAACATCTCGAAACTCATCTCCTCTTCTACTCTTCCTCTGTCCATTTTGCTCCAGCTACACTGGCTTCTTTGTTATTTCTCAACACACTAAGCATACTTCTTTCTCAAGGCCTCTGCCCCTTCTAATTTCTCTGCCTGGGATTTTCTCCCCCTAGATATTCACAACACTCCCATATTTCATTCTGGTCTCTGCTCAAATGTCAACTCCTCAAAGGGACCTTCCCCCACAACCCTATCTAAAACAGCCACCAGCCTGCCTCTGCCCTCCTCAGTGTCCCTGCTCTAAACCCTTACTCAGTTTCAATTTTCTTAATAGCACTTATTGGTATCTAACATATATCTACTCACTTGTCTGTCTATATCCCAACAACTGAGTCAACTCCTTGGGAAGTCAATGCCTAACTTCAAGTAGGCATGCAATTAATATTTGATGAATAAACAAATGAAGAGTACCTTCAAGAATCAAGACAGCTCTAGAAAGAAACATTAGAACCATTTTATCCAAATGATCTGACCACAAGGGTAATATTCTTGGACTTTATCCTTCAGGCAATAAATCTCACAGGCATGGAAGGGAAAACATGACATCACTGGAAAACATCAACATGGCAGCGGGATACAAAACAGACTAGAGATAAGAAAAGATTAAAGACAGAGAGATCAGTTAGAAGATAACTATAATAACCTGAGCACAAGGTAATAATGTCTGTATTTCCCTATTAGGATGGTAATGATAGGAAGAGAAAGGACAGACAGGAGAGACACTTGGAGATGACTGACAGGACTTAAAAACCATCAGTGTAAGAGATGTCAAGGTTGACAGGCAAAATAGAATAAAAAGAAAGAAGTCAAAAAAGTCAATTTGAGAAAAGAACAGGACAAATTTGATCTGGAAGAAAGTTGAAGATGCTTGGAAGGACAATCAGAGGACATTTATAGGTCAATGCTGAAGGAATAAATTTGGGAGCCCTGCTCACAGAAATGAAACTTAAACCTGCAACAGTAAATCAAGTGTCTTAAAGTAGATAAAATTTTCCCAGAAACCTCAGAGTACAGCATGCCAGCAGCAATATTTAAGAAATATATGCCTCGCCCTGGCAGGAGTGCTCAGGGGGTTGAGCGCTGGACTGCAAATAAAAGGTCACCTGTTTAATTCCCAGTCAGGGCACATGCCTGGGTTGCCAGAGAAGTCCCCACTTGGGGGCCTGTGAGAGGCGGCCAATCGATTCTGTCGCACAGATATTTCTCTCCCTTTCTCCCTCCCTTCCCTTCTCTCTAAAAAGTAAAATAAATAAAATCTTAAAAAAAAGAAAATATATGCCTATAAGGAACAGGAAGAGGTAACAATGAAGAAATAAAGAATCACTGAGTTATAAGGTAATAACCAGAGGTCGTATGTCTACTGCGCCTTCATCACAAGGACTGAGTCCATATCCAGATTCTATCACTTAATTAACTACAGTAGGAGAGGCCAATGACTTGATTTATCTAGTTTCAGTTTCACCATTTATCAACATAAACAAATTCCTGGCAAGGTAGCTCAGTTGGTTACAGCGTCATCCAGATACAGCAAGGTTGGGGGTTCGATTCCCAGTCATGTCACATACAAGTATCAACCAACGAGGCCCTGGCCAGGTAGCACAGTTCGTTGCAGTACTGTTCAGGTACACCAAGGTTGCAGTTGAGTCTGCAGTCAGAGAACATCCAAGAAAACAACCAATGGCCCTGGCTGCTGTGGCTCAGTTGGTTGGATCGTCATCCCATACAATGGGATGGGTTACATACCTAGGTCGCAAGTTCAATCCCCGGGTGGGGAGCCTACAAGAGGGAAGCAATCGATGTTTCTCTCTCTCTCTGCCTTCCTCTTTCTCAAAGCAATGAAAAAATGTCCTCTGGTGAGGAAAGAAAGGAGGAAAGGAGGAAAGGAGACAGGAATAAGTAAGAAGAACAACAAATCGAAAATTCTTTCTCTGAAATCAATAAAAATTTTTAAAACGAAGATGTATGTGCATTAGTTGCTATTTTAACAACAATGTAACACTTTACAAGAAAATAGTATTTTACAGTTTCTAAATTAGTTTTAGCTTATCTCATCTAATGCCACAACCACCCTGTGAAGATCTTGTTATCCACCTCCTATAGCTGAGGAAACAAGGCTAAGAAAGATTGAGTCTCAGTTTATGAGTGGGAGAACTAGCATGGTATATAACCTAGGTCTTCTGCACATGGTATAGTGGCAAAGAACACAGGCTCTCAAGCCAGACTTCTTGGGTTCAACTCCAGCTCCACCATTTGCTAGCTGTGACTGGAAGCAAATGATTTATATATTAGAGATATTACTCTTCACAAAGGGATATTTATCTTCCTTAGACAGAAATAAGAAACCACAGAGAAATTCTGAGGTGAAGAGCATGTGAGATGCTTTGGTTTTTTTCAAGAAAGAAAATAATCTACTAAGAGTAATGTGGGCAGGGCAGTTTTCAACTGTGGTCTGCAAATGTGTTATTGAATCCCCATACACAACCGAAACAAGTTCCTACCTGGTAAGCCTCCTTGTAAATTTGTTTGAGGAGTTTATCTACATTCAATTATTAAAGTCACTGGATTATAGTCATCACTAAGGTCTCTTATAACTATAAGATGATATGATTTTATTCTTTACTTTTTTTTTTTTTTTTTTTTTAGTCTTACCCACCAAACAAGTTTGAACTTTCCCTCCTCTGGGTCTCTCAGTATTTTGTTAGTGCCTCTCTATGACAGTACACATTCTTCAATATAAACACAAAGTCCATTGGTTTAATACTGGTTAAATGTGCAGTGATTTAATAATACAAATATATGAAAATTACATGGAGCTTTGGTTTCCAGACATTTCATGGCAGCTATCACTTGATGATTATTCATCCCTGCAGTACTAAGCAATATACATTGATGGTCTTCCTATTAAAGAACATTCATATAGACATTTTTTAAGAGGACACAAAATTTAAAATAAGAAAAAATACAGGGGGAAAGAATGAAACAACTGTAATAGAAACACAATTTTTAAAATGTTAAAAAAATACAGAAAACGATTAATTTTTACAATATCTTACGTAAACTAAATGCATGTGAAAAAAAAAAAAAAAAAACTTACCCCGATACAGCTGAAACAACAAAGCTTGGAACAACGAGGACACAGGCGGGCATCCTGCAATTTCTCCATACAAATGAAACGTCGGAAAACCTCAGCAATGCTCTGAAAGTAATAAAAGATGTAAAGTCCACCAGATTAGGTTACTGAATCAAGAGTAAAAAGCATGCTTAAAATAATTCACTTGATAAAATTTTACTTTTAACTTTATTCCATATCAGGACTTGGTCAGTCCAAGGTCCAGGGTACCTGAGTACATCTAAGCTTCACAATGGTTCTATTTTAAGGAAAGGCTATGACATGCAAACAGACAGACTTATGCACAAATATTTTCATGGAAGCATTAATTAGAATGGCAAGAATCTGACTAACCCAAGCGTCCAAATATTAATTAAACTGTCACAGTTAATTTACAGTCACTGCAAATATTTCAGGAAACGATATGGGAGGAGGGGGAGCCTATGTTTAACAGTAAGAAAAAAAGGAACAAATGGACTTTTTACTTTTCTGCAATTTCCCCAAGGGGAACGAATTATTTTTATAATATTGTAAAAGTTTTTAGAAGATGTATGTTCTAATAGCAGTGTACTCTGGTCAAGAAACAAACGAATTCAGAATCCAGAAATCCGAATTTCTGCCCTGATGCTGTAACCAAGTAACTAATTTACCTGAGCCTGAGATTCTGTCCCTGCTGAGATTTTTGGTGGCAGCACAACCAATGTTTAGGGAAGAAAAAAAGATCACGTAAATAGAAGAAACTTCTTATCTTTGCAAGAAGTCTCATGTGAACCAATTTAGGAAGTAACTAACAAGAAAAGATATAATTAAATGTAAGTTATTACATATTTTAAGTTTATTATTGCGGTACTCACATTTATTTTTACTCCATTCTAGAAGAATGGAACTCTCCTAAAACCAAGGTAAAGTTATCAAACCTTTATAATATCTTCACACAAAGTATTAAGAAGAAAATTACTGGAGTCTAATCATGACTCTGCTGGGCCAGAAAGAATCTGTGAGGTGCAGATGCTGGGGGGGCAGGGAGGCGTGGACAACTAGTTTCAAGTGGGGTGCCCAGTGACATCGTTGCCCTTACTAAGAAGCAAAAATTTATTTAGTATTTGGAAGATTCAAAATTAGACATTATACAATTATGTCCAATAACCAATCCTTTTAAAAAAATGTTCCTAGCCTTTACGTAAATACACACAACATTTTAAATCACAGCTTACAAATGTCATATAAAAAGAATAGAGCTGTTCTGGCACACAACAGCCAAACTGAGACAGTAAGAGTATACCTTCATTCACAGGAAGGACAAAAGTCTACAAAATGCACCGCTGGGAGGAATGATTATCCATTTGGAGGGAGATTTGGGTCGCGCAGGAACTCGCAAGAACTGGTTGCGAGTGGAAGGGCACGTCCACCTAATGAATTTGCAGTTTTGCTGTGAGGAGGATGTAGTTTGCAGAAACCCTGCGGGGACTGCGCACCCGTGCAGAGACCACCTGACTGCGGGAACGTTCCGAGCACAGACACCAGAGGGCTGCGGAACAAGCACCACGTCCTTCGCACCTGGCCAGCCCTCACCACAGCCAGAGCAGCAGAGTAGGGTGCCGGGCCAGAGAACTAGGACCAGGCGCCCTGACTAAAAAGCCCTCCCCGAGTGACAGGGGCAGACTAATCACCAACCTTCTCAAAGCCCCTCACCTCCACGCTCTGTTCATCCATTGCCTCTGACTCTTGCCGGGGCTTGGTGACCCACGGAGTCCGCGGTCAGACCTAGTAAGTGCCAGCCCGAGGTCGCCACTTCAAATTGCCGCGGAGAACAACCCGGTGTCCACGTCAGGAGGTTCCAACGACCGCCCCACCTGCGCTCCCCATCGCTTCTCCACCAGCTACCCCCACTTCGCCATTTTTATCCGCGTGCCCGCCCTAGGACGCAGTGGGAGGGCAAGTGTTGGCCGCAGCTCCTTCCTCCGGGTTCAACCGCCCGCTGGGTACCAGGAGGCAGCCTTGGCCCAAGTGACGCATACTGGGGGGCGCGCCCTACGGAAATGCTGCAGAAGCCCAGACGCGCTGGTCCCCAGCTAAGAATGTGCTGCAGGGAATTCACAAACACCAACGGTAACCAGGGCAGCTGGAAGCGCAGGACGCAGTGTTAGGGGAGCACCACGGAGAGGCTGCACCTAGTTCCTGCGGTGCGGGGGCGCACACGAGATTTGGCGGTTCGCTTCTGCAGTTGCGTACCCTCCACTCCGGAAAACGCAGGGAGCAGGGAGCGGAGAGCGTGGCCAGGATAGGGGCGGAGCCTCACCGCTCTCAAACTTGCCGGCCAGAGACCGCAGCTCCCAGGAATGCCAGTGCGAAACGCAAACTCCAGAGCCACATCCCTAGGACTCGGTCTCCATGATTCTAGAGGCTTGGGCCCCACCAAATCCGCGTTTTTAACAACCGTTCTAGGTGATTTTGGCAGATGGTTTATGATCCTCCCTTTGCAAAACCGTGGTGCAAAGGTTTCCTAGCTAGTCGTTTTTTCTCTGAAAGCCCAGTCTCAGGTTTTTAAGACTTCCGAAGCTCAAGACTGCGAAAACTAGAGCGGTGGCGTTTCTTCATTCGGGGGTACCTGAACGGGACCATAAATTGTGCAGATCTAAGTGCCACACCACAGCCTGCATTTCTTGCCGCTTGAGATGCGCTGTTGCCATGAAACTATACGAAGTGCAAATGGGTATCAACTGCATCGAGCTTTCCTATAGTGGCGGCTGCTTTCTACAATTTTCTGGTATAGGACATGCTTAAATATTGCAGGAATTGAAGGTATGAGACGAAGGACTTGCATCAGATTCTTAATCCGAATTTAATTTTTTTCTTTCTGGTTTGTTTGCAAACAACTATTACACTTCACCCAACCTAGAAGTGCACATGTAGAGAATCAACAATAACCTATAAAATTCTTGAGTATCAAAGCGTTTGGACCTTTTTTTTTTTTAAAAAAGAAAAGATTTTATTCATTTTCAGAGAGGGGAAGGGAAGGGATAAAGAGGGAGACAAACAGCCAAAGGCTGCCTCTTGCACGCCCTCAACGGGGGACCTGGCCCACAACCCAGGTATGTACCCTGACCAGAAACTGAACCAGAGAACTTGTTGTTTGCAGGATGATGCGTAACCCACCAAGCCATACCAGTCAGGGAGTATTTGGACTTTCTTTTTATTTTATTTTATAAATATATTTTATTGATTATGTTGTTACAGTAATCTGAATTTTTTTTCCCTTTGCTCCCTTCCACCCAGTACCCCTCTTCCCTTCAGCAATCCCACCCCCTTAGTTCATGTTCATGGCCCATGCATGTAAGTTCTCTGGCTTCACCCCTTCCTCTTGTTATCTTCCCCATCTATTTTGTACCAACCAATTATGCTTCTTAATCCCTGCACCATTTCCTCATTTCTCCCCCTTCCACCTCACAACTGATAACCCTCCTCATGATCCCCATACCTATGATTCTGTTCCTATTCTTGTTTGCTTAGTTGGATTTTTTTGTTTTATATTCATTTGTGAGTTTGTTGTCATTTTAATGTTCATAATTTTAATCTTCTTGTTAATAATTAACTCCCTTTGAATTTCATATAATAATGGCTTGGTGATGATGAACTCCTTTAGCTTTACCTTGTCTTGGGAGCACGTCATCTGCCCTTCCATTCTAAAAGATAGCTTTGCTGGATAGAGTAATCTTAATGTGGATCCTCGCTTTTCATCACATTAAATACTCCTTGCCAGTCCCTTTTTGTCTGCAAAGTTTCTTTTGAGAAACCAGCTGATGGTCTTATAGGCACCCCTTTGTAGGTAACTCTCTGCTTTTCTCTTGCTGCTCTTAAGATTCCCTCTTTATGTTGAACTTTGGTATTTAAATTATGATGTGGCTTCACGTGGTCCTCCTTGGGTCTAGCTTGTTTGGGACTCTGTGATTCCTGGACTTGTATGTCCATTTACTTTGCCAAATTTGGGATTTTCTGCTTCATTTTTTCAAATATGCTTTCAATTTCTTGCTCTTCCTCTTCTCCTTCTGGCACCACCCCACCCCCACCCCCCGCCCCATGGTTCAGATGTTGTCCCAGAGATTTCTATGCCTCTCCTCATTTTTTTCAATTCTTGTTTCCTCATTCTGTGCTGGCTGTTTTTTTTCCTTCCTTATGTTCCAAATCATTCACTTGAGCCCATTTCCTTCCCTTCACCATCGGTTTTCTGTGGATTTTTCTTTGTTTTATTTAGCATAACCTTCACTTCTTCCCTTATGCGTTTGCTGTACTTAAGCATATGTCAAGCCTGTGAGCATCTTCATCACCAGTGTTTTGAACTCAATATCTGTTAGTTTGGTTATCTCCTTGTCACTTAGTTCTCCCACTGGAACCTTGATCCTTTCCCTCTTTGGGGCCATACTTCTCTCTGCCTACTCATTTTGACAGGCTCCTGTGTTTGTTTGCCTGTGTCTTAGGTAGAGCTGTCGCTCCTGTTACATTGTAAGGGCGGAGCCTTGGGGATTGTGAGTAGAGTTGACCCGTTTCACCACATTGAGGCACTGTATGTGGGGAGGGGTCTGAGAAGGAACAATAATGCTTGCTCAGCTCTCACTCCTTTTCCAGGCACTTCTCTCACTTCCGCACCAGACTGGCACCTCTCTAGCTGCTACCCTGACCGTTGTGCCCTAAGGGGTGGGTCTGCAGACATTCTAGGACTGTGGGGGCCCTTTAAACAAGCGGACTCTGCTGAGAGACCAGCAGTTTCTGCCTCTACCACAACCCCCACTTGTTTGCTCAGTCAGAAGCAATGAGGCTTGATTTTCCCTGGTGCTGGGACTGTGAGCTGTGTGCTCGGTCTGGTCTGGCGCTGGGAGTGCTCCCCATGTGTCCCTCCCTAGTTTTTAAAAGATGTGACTGTGCTTTCTGGTGGCCTATGCTGCCACTGCCACCACACCACATCCTTTCCACTCCAGCTCCGCCCCTCCTACCTGTCTGGATGAGGATTTCTTCTTTCTTTCTTTGTTGTATTTCCATGCAGCTTGATTTTCTGGAACTTCTGGTTGTCTCTAGTGTTGAGGTAGTTGTATTCCTTCTTAGCTGTGGAGGGAGACGCAGCATGTCTGTCTAGCCCTCCATCTTGGCCAGAAGTCTGGACTTTCTTATAAGTAGTGGACAACAAGAAGTTTTTTTAAACTGTGAGCCATGGACGAAGAGAATTTAGGAAGATTAATCTGACTGAAAAATTCTCTCACCAAAATTTATGTACAGGAACTTCCTTAATATCAATTGCCTGAGGACTGGATAAAATTAGTATCTGTTACTAAGGTGTGACTTATTTTTCTCCAATTTTTATAAAAGTGGGGGGGGCTTTCTGTTCTTGAAATATTCTAACAAAACAACACAATTTTAACTGCAGCTACTCTCCCAACCCCGTTTTCTCAGCTATTGTAAGTTGGTCAAGAGACAAATACATTCTCATAACAGAAATTTTTAAATTTATATTGAGGTATAATTCTATAACCTACAGACCCAATATTGTATTCATTTTTCCTAGTCCTTTCAATGCTTCATTTTTATTACATATATGGAAAGATCACTTATGGAAGGATTGCTAAGTATCCTTCAAAACCAAACACCATCTCATTGTGCTTCCAACCATCCAGGCACATAGAAGTTAAGTGATTTGCTCAAGGTCACACAGCTGAAATTTAAAACCTGCTATTTACATCTCAGATACATGTCAAAGCCCAACCTTAACTTCACAACTTCAATATCTGCTTCCCCTCCCCCATTTGGCATTTCCCAGAACATTAAAAGTAATAAATTTATAGACAACTCTCACCTCTTATTGCATAAATACACCATGACTTATTTTCCTACTTGCCTATTAGCCAGATGTGTGTATTACTATTATATATAACCCTGCGATTAACATTTATATCAAGATCTGCCCCTACTTTGGACAGTTACCTTATTGTCAAGTTATTAAAAAAATAAATAAGGGGCCCTGATTGGTGTGGCTTCACTGGGCATCCTTCCGCAAAGCAAAGGGTCGCCGATTCAACTCCTGGTAAGGATACATGCCTGGGCTGCAGGTTCGGTTCCTGGTCAGAGCGTGTGCATGAAGCAACCAATTGATGTTTCTCTCCCTTCTTTCTCCCTCCCTTCCCCTCTCTCTAAAATTAAATAAAATCTTAAATAAATAAATAATGAAGGAAACATATACAAACACACACAAAACTGGCAAGCAGCAGTCGCCATTGCTCTTCTGATTTCAATTTCTTAGCTTTCACATAGTATGAACCATTACAGTAATATAGGCTGAAGGAGAACAAAGGTCATATTGAAATACAAAAGGAACAGCCAGCCTAAGAGAGCACTGGAAAGCAGAACTCATGCTGTTCAACATTAGGAAGCAGAAGGAACAGGACAAAAATAAAAGGCTCTCAACAGAAAAACCAGATTATAAAAGGTAGGTTTTATGGGAGACTATAGGTCACATAGCAGTCTCACTGATAATGTGACCACATCTTCAATCAAAATTTTCAAAAATGAAGAGTTCTATAATATATTGTATAACATAATACAAATACTTTTTCTATCTTTTAAAGCATGCTTATTCACATTGGACTGACTTATAGTGCATAAACATTCTTTTACAATAGGACATCTGTGCTACCCTGATTATACAAAAACAGATGCAAAATAATGTTAGCACTTCCTTGCCTGAAATTGCAAAACTAAATATGTGTGCTTAAATCCCTTTATTCCCATTACATCCTTTTGACTGAAATTTAGGAACATCTGCCCTTCTCATATTCCCTTCTCTTGTGAAAGGCATCACTTTCTAGTTACCCAGGCCAGACCTTCTCCTTCACCATACCCCACCTCTAAGTACCAAGTGCTAACAAGATATCCTCCTAAATCTCTCTGAAATTGATCTCTACTCTATTAGAGTTCCCCTCTGCAAGTCCATTTCTTCATAAGTCTGATACGTGAGATTTTAATTGTTGTACCGCAGTTTTCTCTTCTTCAGTCAGTGGTGACAGCTAGAAAACAAATAACAAAGTCTTTATTTCAAAACCTTTAAAGGCTCAAATATACTTTATTTTTATGAAAACCTTTACAGACTGTCAAATTGTTAACTTCTTTATCACACCAATAATTGCTATAAACTCATACTATGTATGTGATCACAAATTTAGGGAAGCAGGGAAAAATAGATTATTTAGCTATCTGTATACAAAGTACTCTGATGTTTGAACTTCCAAAGAACTTGCAATTAAGTTGAAGAAACAAGACCAAGAAATCAAACAATTTAAGGACTATAATTTAACAGAACCAAAGATATGATGTTTGAATGCCACACTGTAAACGTATTTTGGTAAACAAATGTAAATGAAAAATAACCTGGAAGTTTCCTCAGAAGTAGAAACTTGGGCTAAATTTTGAAGGATAATTAAGATGCTTTTAGATGCAAGTAACAAAAACATATTTCAAAATAGATAAATGATCAGAAAAGTTATTATCTTTGCAAAATAAATACAGAAGGGCAGACTTCAGGGCTGGTTTATTCAGGAGCTCAAGAATATAAGGACTCTTTTTTCCATTTCATGTCTCTGACATCCTTGATGGTGGCTTTTTCCTCAAGCTGACAGGAAAATAGATCTAGGCATCACATTTATGCAAAATGTTTAGAAGGAAAGTTTTCTTTTCCCAGGGCTTTCTCAGAAGTGAGAGGAAACTCTTCCTCAGTTTCTACTTTCAGACTTTCCCTCCTTACATATCATTTCGGTTAAAAACCCATTTCTGGATTAAGTTTAGTTAAAGGAAAATCCATTCCCATTACCAATCAGGCACACACTGGTGTTGAGGATAGTGCTAGCGTTATTTATCTCAGGCATGAGGCTGTGAGGGATGGCACACATCTCACGAAAAATCAGTGCTCTGTAAGGCAGGAAGGAAGAACAGATGCTAAGAAAACAAGCAGCAAATAGTATTCACAAAAGCAGATAGGAGCAAAAGCAAAGGGAAGAAGAGAAGCCAAAGGGAACTTGTAAAAGATTTTCACAGAGCACCAACAAACAGGCTGGCTGAAACTAAATGTTATATGGGGAAATAATAGGAGGTAGAACCTAAAGAATCACTCAAATAGTTCCAAATCTGCCTAAATATATACAGTCGTCCCAAGACATGTTCCAAGCCCCGCAATGGATGCCTGAAATTGGAGATAGTCTGAACCCTATCTATACTGTTTTTTCCTACACATATATACCTATGATAAAGCTTAATTTATAAATAAGGCACACAGTAAGAGATTTACAACAATAACCAATAATAAAATAGAATAATTATAATGATATACTGTAATAAAAGTTATGTGAATGTGGTCTATCGCAAAATATCTTTTTATATTTTGTATATATTTTGAAGTATATTTTATTATGTTGTTACAGTAGTTCCAATTATTTTTCCCCTTTGCTCCCCTCTGCCCAGTACCGTCCTTCCCTCCAGCAATCCCACCCCTCTTAGTTCATGTCCATGGGTCATGCATATAAGTTCCTTGGTTTCACCCTTTCCTATATTATTCTTAACTTCCCCCTGTCTATTTTGTACCAAGTGATTATGCTTCTTAATCCCTGCACCATTTCCCCATTTCTCCCCCTAAGCCCTTCCCAGTTGATAACCCTCCAAATGACCCTATACCTATGATTCTGTTCCTATTCTGGTTTGCTTAGTTGGATTGTTTTTTTTTTTTTTTTTTTTTTTTTTTTTTGATTCAGTTGCTGATATTTGTGAGTTTGTTCTCATTTTAGTGTTCATAGTTTTGATCTTCTTTTTCTTAAGTTCCTTTGACATGTCATATAATAATGGTTTGGTGGTAATGAACTCTTTTAGCTTTACCTTGTCTGGGAAGCACTTCATCTGCCCTTCCATTCTAAATGCTAGCTTTGCTGGATAAAATAATCTTGGCTGTAGGTCCTTGCTTTTCATCACATTGAATACTGCTTGCCAGTCCCTTCTTGCCTGCAAAGTGTCCTTTGAGAAATCAGCTGATGGTCTTATAGGCACCCCTTGGTAGGCAATTCTCAGCTTCTCTTGCTGCTTTTAGGATTCTCTCTTTATCTTTCACCTTTGGCATTTTAATCATGATGTTTCTTGGGGTGGTCCCTTCTGGGTCCAGCTCGCCCGGGACGCTCCGTGCTTCCTGGACTTGTATGTCTACTTCCTTCGCAAAATTTAGGAAGTTTTCCTCCGTTATTTTTTTAACATAAGTTTTCAATTTCTTGCTCTTCCTCTTCTCCTTCTGGCACCCCCATGATTCGGATGTTGGCACGTTTAAAGTTGTCCCAGAGGTTCCCAAGCCTCTCCTCATTTCTTTCAATTCTTGTTTCCTCCTCCTGCCCTGGTTGACTTTTTTTCTTATGTTCGAAATCATTGATTTGAACCCCGGTTTTCCCTTCACCCTTGGTTTTGTGTGAATTTTCCTTCATTTCACCTAGTATAGCCTTCTTCTCTTATGCGTTTGCCATACTCAAGCATATCAGTCAAGCATATGTCAAGCCTGTGAGCATCTTCATCACCAGTGTTTTGAACTCTGTGCCTGTTAGGTTGGCTAACTCCCCGTCACTTAGTTCTCCCACTGGAACCTTGATCTGTTCCCTCTTTTGGGCCATACTTCTCTGTCTGCTCATCTTGACAGGCTCCTATGTTTGTTTGCCTCTGTGTCTTAGGTAGAGCTGTCGCTCCTGTTACGTTGCAAGGGGCGGAGCCTTAGGGATTCGTCAGTACAGGATGACCTGTTTCACGTCCTTGTGGCGCTGTGGGTGGGGGAGGGGTCTGAGAGGGAACAATGCCACTTGCCCAGTACTTGCCCCTTCTCCAGGCACCTCTCTCACTTTCGTATGGGACTGGCACCCCTCTGGCTATTGCCCTGGCCGTCGTTCCAAGAGTGGGTGGATCTGCGTATGTTCTAGGACCGTAGCAGCCCTTTAAAGAAGTGGACTCCACTAAGAGACCGGCAGTTTCCGCCTCCGCCCCAACCCCCACTGGCTTGCACAGTCAGAAGCAATGAGGCTTGATTTTTCCCGGTGCTGGGATCGTGAGCTGCGAGGTCTGGTGAGGAGCTGAGAACACTCCCCAGGTGTCCCTCCTGACTTTTTGAAATGTGTAACTATGCTTTCCACTGGCCTGCTGCCACCACCACCACACCTCGTCCTCTCCGCCCTGGCTCTGCCCCTCCTACCTGGCTGGATGAGGATTTCTTCTTTCTGTCTTTGTTTGTTAGACTTCCATGCAGTTTGATTTTCTGGAGCTTCTGGTTGTTTCTAGTTTTGAGGTAGTTGTATTCCTTCTTAGTTGTGGAGGAAGACGCAGCATGTCTGTCTATGCCTCCGTCTTGGCCGGAAGTCCTCAAAATATCTTCTTGTACTGTACTCACCCCTTTCACTTAAAAGAAGCAATTTCTGGCTTCTCTTTGGCATATCCAAATTGCAAGCATCACTACTCTTGCATTAAATATTATAAAATAAGGGTGACTCGAACACAAGGATTGCTGTCCTGGGACAGTCAATCTGATAACTGAAAGAACTAAAAAGTGACTAACAGGTGGGCAGGTAGCATATACAGCATGGATACTCTGAACAAAGGGGTGATTTCCATCCCTAGGCAAAATGGAGTGGGACTGTTCAAGATTTCATCATGTTAAAATAGCTTGAAATTTAAAATTTATGAATTGTTTATTTCTGGAATTCTCCATTTGATATTTTTGGACTCCAGGTAAATGAAACTGGGGAAAGCCAAACTGCAGGTAAGGGGACTACTTTAGGTCATCTCTACAGATACTGCCAAATCTAGAACACCCCATATAACTAACTACAGAATTAGAATCTCCAGGGCAGTGCTGTCCCATAGAACTGTCTGTGATGCTGGGAATATTCTATATCTGCACTGTCCGATCAGTAGATGAAGAACTGAATTTTTCATTTTATTTCATTACTTGAATTTTAATTTATATAGCCACATTTGGCTACTGAATGGCCCAGGTGGTCTGGCTGATCAAGCCAACATTTGCCCCAAATTCACATGGATTAAATGAAAAAGTCACCTTACTGTACCTTACTGCAACTGAAATAGAGGATCTCCCTCTACTGTCCCCAAAACAGGAAAATAGTATTCTGACTGAGAAGTCTGGAAAGCATCTATAACTGACTTTTTTTTTTTTTTTTAACTAAAGAACATTTATTTATTTTGCACCAAGACTTTATCTTAGGACATAACTAAACTGGGTCACCACCCCGACCCCAACTTGAAGGGTTAGTACAGTGAATGTTGCAAAGTAGATATGAACATTAACTGATGAAGAAAAACTTTCCTCAAAATCATAACAATGTTTCAGTAAAAAAACAGGAAAAGAAAAAAAGGGGGGTGATCTTGTTCGATGCCATTATCATCTAGCACATTCAACCCTGACTAGAGTGTACCAAAATGGAAACAGGATTACTATAATACAAAACTCCCACTACAGATCACTGTACACCTGTATTCCAAGCCCACCCTCAATCTTCCGGCACAACTATTTCCCGGCCTGTTGGGCCTGCCGACAAAGGAGCACATAGATCTTCTCTTTAATCCAGTCTTTGTTATAAGGCTGGTATGTCTGGGTATCAGCTCGGTAAACAAGACAGCTGAGGTCTGCCAGATCATCAATAAAGTCAAACAACTGGCTGATATCATATGTAATAGAGGGGCTGTTGGGATTCATTCTCTTCAGATGTTCTTCACACATTTTACAAACGCCTTCCTTCCATGCATTCGTTCACTGATTCATAGTCGGCGTAGGTTCTGCCCTCTGGCCTCTTGGTGGGCTGTACCAGCAGAATGGTGTGAGACATCGCGCCAACTCTTTCACTGCAGCCGCCGCCGACACCACCACCTCACACGAGCTTAGCCGCACGCCGAAAACTGACTTTTTTTTATAGTTCGTTCCTTCAGTTGGTTTGGTGAGCTCCCTCCACTCCCCATCCTCCTTCCCTTCTCACTAGTTCTTATTGTGAGAAATGCTCACAATAAAAACACCAGGACACAGGACTCAGCAGTAGCCGATGCGTTGTTCATTCACAGGTCTGCAGAGCTGGGGGCACGAAACAAAGATATGCGTGCCCCAACAGACAAAGCAAGCTGGCTTTAACCTAATGCAAGTAAAACCCCGTTCCCCTCTCCCTCCTCCTCCGTTTTTCCATGCTGGATACTCTGGAGTTACAGTCTAACTTGATTAATTAAATTAACTGAGGGTGGTAATTAACTAAGGGTAATCTGGTTATAGGTCTGTCTCCAGCTCTCCCTTGGAGATTTGCTAACTTGTTTGTTGAGCTGTCTAGCTACATTTTCCCATTTCCCTGTGTTTGGTGATGAATATCTTCCCCCCTTTGATCTCAGAGACATTTGTGATGAACTGCAGAATGTCACTTCCTGACTTGTATGTATGCTAATACTGTTGACTCGGAGACCCCCTAATTCAAGATTCAATTACATTTGTCCTTTGCTATTAATTATTTCCTACTGGTTTGAGGGTCACTAGTTTCTTTGTCCCTTACATTATGGAACCAACAGAGCTGGTAGATTTAATAAGTATTATCACCTTTTCTGCCATGACAGCATAATCCAAGACAGCATACCTCTTAATCAGCCATGCCAAGTTCACATGCTCATTTTAAAATACAAGGAGATAATAAATTAAAAGGGAATCAAGAAAACCTCATTTCTATCAACAGTTCAAACTGATGAATTTTAAAATGAACATTACTGAGGATTCATCTTTCAAAGCAACACTCAGAATAAAAACTTTACAAATTTAACATGTCAATTGAAAGCATTACCTCCAGGTCTGTTTGCTTTTGGAGTTCTTGTATCATGGTCATAGTCTTACTGAAAGTAGCACAGATGCGGCTCTTAGTCTCTTTCTGCTCCTCAGCAATCGGCTTAAAGCGTGCATGCAAAGTCTGATATCGAGACTTTATTGCTGACAATTCCTGTAAGAGTGTAACTGGATTTTTCTACATCAGGAAAAAATATATATGTATATTAAATTGTGGAAATGAAAAATTAAACTTCTTTTAAGAATTAAAATAAATACAAGGCATTCTACCATCCATTTAAGAAACACTGTGAATATTTTATTATGCAATTGTGTGACAAGGATGGAGAAGGGAAAGAAAGAGGTAAGTAGAAGACCTAGATTCTATCCTCAAGGAATTTAAAGTCTAGGTACAGAAGTACAGTACAGGGAATACAGTCAATAATATTCTAATAACTATGCACGGTGTTCGGTGGGTACTACAATTACTGGGAGGATCACTTCATAAATTATATAATTGTCCAACCACTATGCTGTACACCTGAAACCAATATAAAATAATACTGAATGTCACTATAATTGAAAAATAAAAATTAAAAAAAATAAAGCCTACGTATAGAAATAGTCCACAAAAAAGCAATTAAACATCAAATAAGGTCATTTTAAATGCATAGTGTTTGATACATAGTTCAAACCAATGAATTGCATAGTATTTCTAAAATACAATTTTAAACGCGATTCAGAAGATGATTAAAGGAACTATATTAATTTGTTGTTAAAGAATAAGACAATGTGAACCACTTATAAAATTCTTAAACACTGCCATGGGGCTAAAGTATATATAAATACCAATTCGCTGACTTCATTATATAAAATTCATGGCAACTCAAGCAACTATATTTATATATTAAGTGGTTTTTCAAAGTCTTTTTGGAATATAATCACTATTCCATAAAAGACATTTCATTTGAACTGGGTCCTTTCTGCCACTTGGTAACTCCTTTCAATCCCTGATGGTTCCTTAGCAAACCTTCAATACTAGCTATTCCAAACTTTCTCTACTCCCTCAATTTCCACCTACTCCTTCCTGCCATAAGACCTCACTGACTACTTTACTGAGAAGGCAGAAAACATCTAGTAAAAACTCCCTTCCTGGCATTGCATCCCGAAAGGAGAACATCTATAGACATTCTCACCATACTCAGCCCCCTAACACTGCCACTATTGCTGTCGTTCCTTTCCATGGCCTCCGTAACTTGACTTTCCTATTATTTCAATAACCATTTCAGTACCCTTTAGAGACTTCAAATACATATAGACATCTCCCCAATACTAAGGGAAAAATTAACTCCTTCTCTTGACTCTCTTGTCACTTCAAAACCAGTTTCATTTTTTTTCCATTTGCCACTGACCTTTGAGATCCTATAATATACTTCCTCAGTTTAACATACCCACAGACTAGTATTCTTTGCAAAACTTTAAAATAATTTAAAGGTCAGGCTTGCCCTATGGAATAAAATTTTAATAACCTTCTTTTTGTAAGTTTTCAAATTAATTTATTGACTGATTTTTAGAGACAGAGAGGAAGTGGGGAGAGAGAGAAACATCGATTTGTTGTTCCCTTTATTTGTGTGTTCATCGGTTAATTCTTGTATGTGTCCAGGGATCAAACCCACAATCTTGGCATATTAGGACAATGCTATACCAACTGAGCTACCTGGCCATGGCCTTAAAACAAACTCTTGATTTCCATAAAACTGTATCATCTTAGTTACCTTCCTGCTCTTCAAATATCTCCTTCATGGACCCTTCATCATGGCTATAGGCAGAGACTCAGTTCATCGCCCTCCCCTCTCCGCTTCCTTGGAGATTTTTCTCTAAGCTTTTAATGATGGAAATGTTTTTTTTTTGTTTTTGTTTTTGTTTTTTTAATCCAACAGGAAGGAATAAAAACAAAAGATCTAACTTGAAGACAAGTAATATAATTCTGCAGAGAGTGATCAAGACCTATGCCATGAGCATTACAAGAAGGGACAGAAGACAGTATGAAAAAAGAACTCTTAGTAGTATGTTTGACATGGGCAAAGAAATAATAAATAACACCAAATGTATATTAAGCTGCCTTTTGTGGTATCTACTCAATATTGCCCCCAATGACATTGAGACCTGTCCTGTCACCCTTAGGGGTATATTTCCCATCCTATTTCTAGAGGCCAGACATTGTATTGGATAAAAGATCTCCAGCAGAACTGGAAAAATAAAGGAAATACTAAAGGCCACAACAAAGAATTTCTTTTCTTATGAACATACTGGGTAAGAAAAGTTATAAAACTTCAGATCCATGTGTTTTCATATTTAAAGAGCCCCACCAAGTAACAGCAGAATTAATGAAAGGACCTATACTGTAACCATAAAATAAATTTCACAGCATGAATAAAATATTATAGAAGTTCCAAGAGAGATGGGGGGAGGGTAGAATAAGGAGGAACACACACAAAGGATCAGAAATTAGAATGGCATCTATTTCTCAACAAGAACACTGGAAGCTAAAAAACCACAAAGCAATAATGTTAAATTAAGAAAAAATAATCTCCAATCTAGAATTCCATATTCAACCAAACCATCTGTTGACTAAAGGGTTAAATAAGGCTTAAATAAAGATATTTTCAAACATCTGATATCTCAAAAAGTTAACCTTTTGTGTATTCCTCCTCAAAGTTTCTGAAGGATATGCTTCACCTAATCAAGGGAGTAAAACAAGAAAGAGTGAAACACATGATCCAAACGAGGAGAAAAACTAAAGAAATTACTGAAATGTTGGTAAAGAAATCCCAGAAACACAGCCAGGCAGGGGGCCTGTTGCGCAGGTCGGACTGGAGCAGAAAAACAGCACAAGAAGGGATATGGGAAAGAACTGGGGAAAATGGAACTGAGGGATCATGTGATGTGTCTGACAATGTTGACAAGTCTTACAGTTCTGTTAGGAAAGTCTGAGGCTGAATGAATGATAAAGGCACAGGGAAACTAAAGAGATTGAAGAAAAAAAAATAATTTAAAGCTTCAGAAAAAGAAGTGTGTAAGAAAGGAAAAGCAAATACAGTATACTATGACTTTAGATAAAAGCAATATTTGCAGAGTCATAATCACTGTGGTCTGAATGTGTCCTTCCAAAATTTATTGGTTAAAACCTAACCCCCATGGAGATGGACTTAGGAGGTAGGACCTTCAGGAGGCGATTAGGTCAGAGTAATTATGAATGGAATCAGTGCTCTGATGAAAGAGGCCTCAGAGAGATCTTTCTCCTCTGCTATGTGAGATTATAATCAAAAGTCTACCAGAGACGAGGGCCCAAACCTGGTCATACTGACACCTTGATCTTGGACTTCTGTTATTTACATGAGACCCAGTTGGTGGTATTTTGTTATAACAGCCCAAAGACTCAATCAGATATATGTACAACCATGTACATAGTGGCATTATTCACAATATCCGAAAGATGGAAGCAACCCAAGCACCCCCTGACAGATGAATGTATAAACAAAACGTGGTACCTACAGACAATGGAATGTTATTCAGCCTTGGAAAGGAAATTCTGGTACATACTACACCTCGGGTGAATGTTGAGGACATTATGCTAAGTGCAATAAGCCATCACAAAAGGACAAATACTGTATTGAGTCCACTTTTTAATGTACCAAGAGTAGTCAAGTTCATAGATAAGAAGCAGAATGGTGATTGCCAGGGGTTGGAGGGAGGGTGAAACGGGGAGTTATTGTTTAGTGGATACATTTTCAGTTTGGGGAGACGCAAAGTTCTGGAGATGGATGGTAATCATGGTTGCATTTAATGTGAATATACTTAATACCACTTAAATGGTTAAAATGGTAAATTTTGTTATGTATAGTCTACCACCAAAAACAAAAAAGGATAATAATGTAAAATGGTGTTGGTGCTCTGGAAAATAAAATAATAGGCAGTTCCTGAAAGTATTAAATGTAGAGTTAGCATTTGGTCAGCAATTCTACTCTTAGGTATATACCCAAGAGAAATAAAAGCAAATTTCCACACAGAAACCTGTACATCAATGTTTAGAGTAGCATTACCATAGTCGCCAAAAAAAGGAACCAAAATGTCTATCAACTAATGAATAAATAAGAAAATGTGGTATAGCCATACAATGAAATATTATTCAGCTCTAAGAAAGAATAAAGTACTGATTCATGCTACAACATGGATGAATATTTAAAAGATATGAAATGTGTCTGAAAAACATATAGGTGATCCCATTCACATTAGATAGTCAGACAGCAAATGTACAGAAATATAAAGTAATTAATTAGTGGCTGCTTGGAGCAGGCAGTGGGTGGGGTTGGTAAGTGACTGCTAATGGCCATGTGTTTCTTATTGAGGTAATGAAAATGTTCAAAAATTGATTGTTGCGATGACTGCACATCTCTGAATATACTAAAAACCACTGAAATGTATACTTTGGAAGGATGAATTTTATAGTTATGTGAATTATGACTCAATAAAGCTGTTTTGAAAACAAGTTGTAGAAGAGAAAAATAACTGGAAGTGGAACAAAGATGAGATGGAAAATGGAGAGAAAGTTGGAGCATCATGTGAAATGCCTTCCACATAGTTCTTGAAGGACACTGACTCAGAGGAGTCCTTTGGCCAGTCATTTGGTGGTACCACTGGACCAGAATTGGTTTGTTGTTCTTCAGTCAGAGAAAAGAGGAGAAAAACAAAGAAAAAGCTAAGTCAGTTAAGGAGCTAGAATAGTCCTAGTAAGGAGCTAGAATGTTCAGTAAAAACTAAACACTCACCATGCTTTACCAATTTTATATAAAATAATATGTTAATTTGTACTTCCACTCAATCAAAAAAATGTTACAATGTCAGAGGCTTCCACAATGGTTCATTATTTCCTGACTCAATAATTATTTTTAAGTGTAAAAAAAAAGGTAGCCACAAATTCCCTTGACTATGGAAACAATAGTGTGTTCTCATATGCTGTGACCAAGTTTCCCACATAAAAAGATTTTAAGATTCTATAAACTTAGTACTTAATACTGTAATTGTTATAACCACTATTATTAGAAATACTATCAGAAAATCTTGTAAGAAAATATTCTTTTGAAAAGACATTGATTTTCCAGATTACCTCGCCTGTTGAATCAGGATGATTAATCTTGATTTCATATTCCAGCCTGTATTGAATATAATCCAGGTCAGAGTCAGCTTTCTGGAACTAAAAATCAGCATAAATCATTATTTTGTGAAGTAAGAGGCATATTAATAAACACAATTCTGCAACTATTCCTTCTTTTCTCTTTATATTTTTTAATATTTTGATAATGTGATATATAACTCGTTTTGAAAAAAAGGAAATAAAATATATATAAAAATCTTCCATGGTCTATATATAATACCCAAGGTCTATTAAAATTTTTAAAACTACTTAACATTTTGAAAATTTCTCTATTACCACAGAATTCTTAAGATTATCACATGTGTGGCTTCAGGGTTCCCTTAAAACAATCTCTATTTTAGAAGCCCTTAACTTATTTATGAACCAGAAACCCTTAAGCCTATGTGTGTTCTTTAACTTGATATTTTACTTCTGCTTAAAGTTTAACTAGCATAATCCCACAGTCCATTTAACAATATCTTTTTTTTAAGAGAGTCATTTCAGCAATGACTTCTTGTAATACCTGGAAGTCCACAATGTATTAACATTGTCAAATAGTAACAAAAAATAGTGGTTCCTGCTTTTGAGTAACTTATATTTTACAAGATATGACAGAGCCCTGATTGGTGTGGCTCAGTTGGTTGGGTGTCCTACCACAAAGCAAAAGGTCACCAGTTCAATTCCTGGTCAGGGCACATGTCTGGGTTGCAGGTTCAATCCCTGGTCAGGGTGTGTGAAACAACTCATCTATGTTTCTCTCCAACGTTGAGGTTCCTCTCCCTCTCTTTCTCCTTCCTTTCCCCTCTCTCTAAAAATAAATAAATATTTTAAAAAAAAAGAAAGATACAACAGAGTGTGCTTTCAATTGACAGTTGGGTGGATGATGGAGTCAGCTAAATTTTCAAGGACTTTTGCAAGCCAGTTGTTAAACACAGGTATCACTAAGATTTAAATTATGTGAATTTATAATTAATCTATTAAAACAAATAAATACTCAAAAATCATAACTTCCCAGTTATTTTACTATTATCTGTGCTCTTGAGGTATATCATAACTGTATAGAGGAAATACAATATCATGTGCTAATACACATGTCTTTCCAACTCTACTTTCAAGGACATCATAGGGGTAGCTAAAATTTGATCAGGATGGAAATATTTACACAGGAAACTTGGCAAATGCTAAAAGTCAGGGGTTTATACCACTGCTTTCGGTTTTTTATTTTTTTAAATTCCCATGCCCCTTTAGCCCCTGGCGAGGGGGCTTCATTGATTGAAGCATCCTCCCATACACCAAAAGCTGCTGGGTTCAATCCCCGGTGTGCAGGAGGCAACTGATTGATGTTTTTCTCTCTCTTTCTCCTTTTGCCTTCCTCCCTGACCACCCCCTAAAAAATATAAGTAAATACATCAATAAACATATCCTCAGATGAGGATTAAAAAAAAATTTCCCATGCCCCTTTTAAGTAATGTATACACACTTCCAATTACAAAATATTTGAGAAGACAATAAAATTATAAACAGGCTTTAAGAGACAGAAAATTCAAAAAATTAAAAGTAGAATTACCATACAATCCAGCAGTTCTACTTCTGGGTATACACCAAAAAAAAACTGAAAGCACGGAAACAGATATTTGTACACCCCTGTTTATAGGACCATTATTCATAATAGCCAAAAGGTGGAAGCAACACGTGTCCATATTAACAGATGAGGAAACAAAATGCGGTACATACATACAATGGAATATCATTCAGCCTTATAAACGAAGGAAATTCTGATACATGCTACATCATGGATGAACACTGAGGACATTATGCTAAGTGAAATAACCCAGTCACAAAAGTACAAATATTAAATGAGTACCTAGAGTAGTTCAATTCCTAGAGAAAGTAGAACGGTGGTCACTAGATACTGGGGTGAAGGGAGAATGTAGGGTTACTGTTCAATGGGTGCAGAGTTTTAGTTTGGAAAGATGAAGCTCTGGGGATGGATGGTAGTGACTGCACAGCAATGTAAATATTCTTAATCTGCATTCCCACCAACAGTGCAAAAGCGTTGCTTGGAGAAAGCAACGCAGGCATAAATGTGTGATTCCGAAGGAGCAATGCCGGCGAATGGCAAGGGGGGGAGGGGCGGACTGCGGGGTGAGAAAGCTTTTGGCTTCTTAACCTTATTTTTCTTTACCGAAAAACCGACAGGAGCTCAATGACGGGTGAGTCCGCCAAATTCCATGTTTTAAAGGAAGCCAGCCCAATTGAAAAAACAAAACTGGTAACGCTGAAGGTAAAATAAGGGAACTAACAAGATTAAAAAACGCGGCCGATCAAGCTAGTAGCTAGTAGCCTAGGGACGGAAGGGAGTGAATAAAGAGGGCAAGTGGAGAAGCATCCATAGAAGAAAACTAGGACACTCTCCAGCTGGCGCCCCCGTGCAGGACGAGCACTGAGGGAGTCCTTTCCAACGATTCGCCCCCGCCCCCTACCTTCACAAACGAACGAAACCAGGCACCTCAGGAGCAAGGAGCCTTCCTCGTGCGATCCCGCCCGTGCTCCAGGAAAGGAGCTTAGGGTCCAGGTGCCCATCGCTCGCTCCCCCGCCCAAGGACTGCCTGCCCCTGTGGGCCAAACAAAAACGTGTCTAGGGGCGTTCTTGGCCGCTAGGAAGTTGAGCCCGCAAGTCTGGCATCCTTTCTCAGACTTCCCAGCCCGCCTAGGAGGATGCGAACAGTTCAGGCCCGAACAGATTTCTCTCCGCTACACTCCGTTATCCCCACCAAACCCCACCCTCCACCCCCTTTTTCTGGAGTGTGACCGACCTCTCCCCTTCTAGGGGCCTGTGGGGACCATTCCAGTCACATCTTTGGGTGGAAATACGAACGTCCACACCAGCTACAGCTCCTTGAGGGGCAGAAAGGTGAGGGCAAGGAACAAACTATTTCAATGGCCCCACACCCTCAGCCTCTCCCGACATTTCCCTCACTAGTTGCCCGGATGTAACCCCTTCTCTGCACGCCCCCCCCCCCCCCCCAGCGGTTAAAAGAGCAGGCAGCTCCCTTTGGTGCAGGAGGAGGGAACTCAGGTTTGGTCCAGCCTCCGCCCAGGGTTTCCGGCGATTCCAAATTGCGTCCCACTTTGGCGGCCATCCGGGGAAACATAAACTACCCAGTAGATCTCCTTCACTTTACACTCACCATCAATTCCAGCTTATCGACCTCCTCCTCCATGTTGAATAGTTGACATTCCTCAGGCCGCCGCGGCGCTTAAACCACAAACCGTACTAGCACTGAGGGTCCCTATTGGACAGCTGTCACTCAACGTCTTGCACTCGTTGGCTCCTCCGCTTCGGCGGCGCCCGCCCATTGGCGACTAGGTAACACCTTTCCTTAGGAAACTCCTTTTCCTGTTGGGCAAAAAGATTGGTTGCTGCACTCTTTTTTTTTTTTTTTTTCATTGGTTACACCCTCATCTCTGCTTTCAGTTTCTTAGTTAGGGCTCAGCAGAGAAGATTGCGATTGGTGCAATCGGAAGAAGAGCCAACCAATGACACAGCGGCTTCCACAAACCGCACAGGAGGAAGTGACACACCTTCTTTCCTCTCCTGCTTCTCCTCCCCTCACTCCCGCCTTCTGCTTATTCATACCAAAGCACCTCAGTTATGATTGGCCGGAGCGTGCTGCTATCTCAGCCAATCACAATCCAGATTGTGCTCTTACGTCACTGGGAACGCCATTCTTGGAGAGAACGTGGCTACGATTGGTCCCTCCACAGTAAGGTTTCAATTTTGAAATTTTCTTCATGATGAGGGCGAGGCCGCTCCCTGGACTTCAGCTAACCCGTGGGCTTTTAGACTAGTAAGTGCAGGGACATCTTCCTGTGTTACCCCGGCTCGCGTCTTCCGTGGCTGGGCCTGTTGCTGCCTGTGTTGTTAAGATTTTCCGAGGTGGCGACTGGCTGCACTCGAGGGGAGATGGAGCCGGGCGGAGGTCTGAGGCGGTTAAAACTGTCATGCCGAGTTCTACCTTAACCATATTTCTAATACTTCTTTTTTATTAACCCCCTCCCCAGGATATGTTTACTGATTTGAGCGAGAGGAAAAGAAGGAGAGAGAGAGAGAGAGAAAAAGAAACATTGAGCGGCTGCATCCCGACTGGGGTTAGAACCCGCAACGTAGGTATGTGCCCTCACCAGAATCAAACCCACAAACTTCTGGTGTGTGAGAATGCTCCAACCAACTGAGCCACTGGGGCCAGGGTGATGCAGGGTGTTTTTAGTTGCCCTTAAAATCTTTTCAAAACAAGGGAGGTAAAAAGCAAGGAAGAGTACTTTTTAATTTTTTTAAAAAAAAGGAAAAATACTTTGAATAATCATAAGAAAATGAGCTTCTACCTAGTATGAGCAATTGGAATCTTACCTAACCCAGTAAAAAGAATTTGTATCTCTCATTACTCATTTGGAAAGGGAACAAGTATATGTATTTTAACCTCAAGGAAGACTGCTGTATACTCTTTCAGTTGGTCAATTGTCCTCTACACAACACCTAATACTTTTAATAAACCAATGATAATAAATACAAACCTTAGCTCGCTGAGTCCTCTGTCATGTTTCAGGTAGGAATTAATTATCTTTAATTTTTGATAGACCTGTGGTTATATTTTAATGTAACATTAATTTGAGAATATCTCAGACTGCACCTTTTGATACTAACAGATTTGACTTAGTCTCTAAATTCTCTGCATGTGCTGATTACTGTATTTAATTAGAAGTCTATTAGAGTGACAATGACCCAGAGCTCAAGACACACTCTCTCTCTCTCTCTCTCTCTCTCTCTCTCTCTCCCTCCCTCACACACACACACACACACAATCATATGCACACAGCCACAGAAGAGGAGAAAAGATTATTTAGTTCCTAGATTTTTTTTTCATTGAAAAATAATCTCCAGAATGATATACATCAGCTTTTGCAGAACTTTTCAGAAATTTGACTGCATGAAGCTTGTCCTGTGGCCGGATGGTCAACCATCTGCAGACCCAGTGAGACTAGAGCTCGTCTTCCCTCTCGCCCAGCCGCCTGGGATCTGAACAGTGACAGTTTCTGAAAATAATTTCTCTCCCAGGAATCCCAACAATAAGGAGGAGCTACTGCATCCCAGAGCCCTCCCTGCCTGGACTAGAGTCAAGGAGAGACGAGGGAAGAGCTGGGGCCTGACCAGTTCATTAGAAAGGAGCTCAAGGGTGGAGCAGCTTTGCCAACAGCATCCAAAAACAAGATGGCTAGGCAGCCTTGGTCTCACCGTTCTCTGTGGCCCTTTTGATGCAAATGACTGGCAGAGTTCCAAATAGAGAGAGAAGGAGGAGAAGGAGAAGAAAGGAAGGAAAGAAGGAAGGAAGAAAGGAAGGAAGGAAGGAAGGAAAAGAAATTTACTCGTGAGTAGACTTGAGACAAAACAATCCAGATGTGACACCCAAAACCATGGCGAGATACGGAAACTACTGCCAATGCCAAGCTTGAAGTGCCCAGAACCTGTCATCCTGCAATCGCTACAGCAGCTGCGCTGTTTTCACTTCTGCATCAGAAACCTGACCTTGCCACCTGCGGGAACTACCACCACTGCAGCCACCACCACCAAAAGCTGGACATCTTTGCTGCCACCTATGCCAGCAAATATGGCGGCTTCCCCTGCGGCCTATTTCTTCCTTGGCTCCCGTCTGAACCCCGGTCTACACAGCCGCATCTGATTGCTGGTTGGTGGAGCTTGGTCACAGACCTGCAGCCCAGTCCCAGGACAGGTAGAAACATGAGTTCTGACTTTCTCGCTGGGAAGGCAGAAGAGGAATTTCCCCAGAGACAGAAAGACAATTCAAAAGACATTAGCATGCAAGATGAAAAAGGCGCCCTGGATAGATGGTGACTGGCTGCAAAAATAATGTGAATGTACCTAATGCCCCGACCCATTCATTTAAAAATGGTTAAGGTGGTAGATATTGTTATGTGTATTTTATCACAATTTAAAAAAAAATTTTTTTTTGCTCTGGCCAGTGTGGCTGAGTTGGTTGGAGCATTGTCCCATAAACAGAAAGATCGCAGGTTCGATTCCCATTCAGGACACATGCCTAGGTTATGGGTTCGGTCCCCATCAGGGCACCTACAGGAGGCAACCAATCGGTGTTTCTCTCCCTCTCTCTCTTTCTCCCTTCTCCTCTCTCTAAAATCAATGAGCATATCTTCTGATGAGGATAAAAAAGTATTTTTTAAGTTAGCAATTGAAAAAAGAAAAGGAAACATGGGGCAGCTGTGAATGTGACAAGTTGCCACCACTAACCTCAGTAAACGTTTGGTGAATAAGTAAATAAAGGTATTAGTTGGGGCTCAGGTCTCCCAGACACCACGCAGTAGTTACAACCCATCACTGTTTACCATTTCTCAGTTTACTGAGCATTTTTAGTGTACTTTGTACTTCCTGCTAGCATAGCTCTGCCACACAGTATGACTATTGTTTATATAATTATAGCTAATTTGTATAAGCATTTACAATGTGCTTGGTGCTTACACACATTATCTCAATTACTCCTCACAATTACCTGTGAGGGACAGGTTGGGTGCCTGTATCGCTCAGAGCTAATAATTTATTACACTGGAGTGGGGACAGTATCAGAATACGTCAACAGAAATAAAAAGTGAAGTCGGTGAATTCAGGATAAGGTGAAGCTCCAGGAGAACCTATAGAGAATCAGAGAAAATAAGGAGAAATTTCAGCATGTTTATGTTTTTGTGACCATGGAAATGGTCTAGAACAGTCTAGCACACAGGAGAGGTGTAAGCCAAGAGAGTCAGAACTCAGCAAAGGCTAAACCGGTATATGCCCTACATCTTGTCACCCTGGCAACGGGCCCCGCACCTTAGGATATGACATTCTATTGAAAAAGCCACATGCAAATAAAGTAAACAATCGCTCCCATCGGGCCTCACAGAGTCCAGCTGGCTCCACCTTAGGGAGAGTTCTGAGCAGGAGTTTGAGAGTAGTTTGTGCCACAACATAAAATGAGGCTGTGGGAGATATCATCGGAATTACACATAATAAAGGAACATCTTGGAGCTGCACACTCAAAGGAACGTGGGGGTTCATCCCATACCTGTTGCCGCTCCCCCTGAGGTTGGTCAGAGTCTGTGTGACTTGTCAGTTGTGCACTCGCTTATCCAAACGGTCTCATGTGTTCTTCTCTTCAGCACCTCTGCCTGGAGGGAGCCCCAGACTGGAGAAGGGGAGAAGGTCACTCCCTCAGTTTGGGTTGAGCTTCCTACGCTGCTCTCTTGACCCTACTACTGCCCAGCCAGAGCCTGCCCAGAAGAGATTTGAGAGTACAGCAGAAAATTCTTAGGGTTCCCATTGCAATGGACCATTGGACTGGTTCATTACCATGCTGGAGATTCCCCAGCTAGCAAGAAGTGAAGCGGGAATTTGAACCTAGTCTGTCTGATCCCAAAGCCCACCCCCTTGCATGACCCTAACAAGTGCGTTCAGCTGAGTCTATTTTCCCATTAGCAAAAAGGTAACGAAAAGATTTACCTAACTGGGTATTGAGAGGATTGCAAATGCTGTATGTCAAGCCTTAGCTCTTATCCGGGCTCCCAGGAAAGGAGGACTGATGAGCAAAAGTACCACTCTCATTTTTGGATGTAAAAGTCTCAGCCTCATAGGGGTTAGAGAGCATGACCAGAGCTAGCTGTCCATTTGTGGTCAAGGATAGATCTTGATTCTGGGTTTTTACCCTAAATTCCACACCCATCTGGCTCATTTGAGGGTTTGGGTGGGAGGGTGGAGAGAACTAAACCTAAGGGCCCTCCATAAGAGGACAAGACTGTGTGCATGTAAGAGCTACGGCAGGCACTGCTGAATGGGATGAGGTGAGGGTGACCTGGCTCTGTCCTGAGGGGCAGTGGTGTGGCCAATGAAATGGCCTTTTTTCCTTCCTCCCAGAGGGGAAAATGGGTTTAGCTAAGCCGGCAATTCTTAGCCTTGGCTGTACATTGTTAACACCTGGGAGGCTCTGAGTGCGGCCTGGGCATTAGTGAATGAGCAGCCAGGCTAAGCAAAGATGAGCTTCTGGGGCCAATCAGGACATCCTGGGGGAGGAGGGAGCATGAGGGGGTAGGTTTCATGTCAGGGAAATAAATGGAGCAACAAAGAAAATGCCCAGGCCTGTGATCTCAATGTCCCAGACACACGACCCAGGCACTCAAGACAGGAGCAAGATGGAGCCCCTGCCTCCCAGTGGGCAGCTGCAGACATCGCAGGCCAGGCCTTAGATGTGCAGTCAGGATGAAAATGCTTCCAACAGCCTAAGACTCCGCTCCGCCTTCATCATGGGAGCTGCTCACTAGGTACACGGAATGCAAAGGAGTGGTGAACAGGCCCGACTGCCCTTCCTGACTGTGGGAGGTGGGGAGCGTGGCCTCCTGGGAATGGCCTGTTGTATCTCCAAACACAGAGACAGAAAATGCATTCCTATTGTATTAGCAGCTCTTCAAAGCCCCTGCAGTGGTGTGAGTTACAGCAGATACAGCTACTTTCATATATTTATTTTATGTGTTTAGCACTTAATTCCACTAGCTTGCATTATAAGACACTCAGCTGTTAACACATTTTTACTATGTTATCCTCTTCCACATTAATCAGAATTTATTGATTAGTCACAACCGGGATTTCCAGAGAACAGTTGCCTCATGTCCCACCACTCCCCTCGTTTATAGTGTTATCTGTCCATCTTCGTTATTGCAGGGTTTGGCTTCCATGTTTCATTCTCTTTCATTTCCAGTCTTTCATTAGTGTTTCTTCTATGATTTCTCGGAGTTCTTACATATTATTCTACTGTCACCAATTCAAGGTTCGTGTGCCCAATGCTTCAATAAAAGAGGCCAATATTCAAAATGTCAGAGCTTGGAGTGAGGAGAAGATTATTGATCCAGGAGACCCCAGCTAGAGAAAATGGAGGGGGTGGGCATAGAGCTTCGGCAAACCCATTTTAAAAGAGCCCAGAATTCAGGTGTCTCTAATGTCAAGAAAAGGGAGGAGGCTCAGCCCAAGAGGTATGGATGGCCAAGAGGAACGAGACACCTAGGCGCCAACAGGAATCCAAGGAAGAGCGGGAAATCTCTACATCTCTTTGTTGCCCAGTTTTGTTGACCCCAGCTAATTTGAATCTGGTCTTGAGACTCGGCAAGTTTTCGCTGAAAGCTCAAACTTCAAGCAGAATTCCTTTAATAATTATCAGTGTGATAGCAGGAGCTATTCGCCTAAAGGCCACAGGAGAAATGCAGGCTACAATTAAGATAGAGACAGGGAGACGAGGATTTCACTCTGTTAGACTACCATTTTATACTTCTTAAAATATTAAAACATACGGTTGAGTCAAAAAAAATAGAAAACACCATTATTATAAATATATACTTTTATGCTCTGCATTAAGTCCAAAACTGGTGGTATGTTGAACATCACTTCATGTAGAAATCCTAAGCTTTGCTTTTGAAAGACTAAAGAAAAACTCAGAAATGTGCACGGAGCTTGCCATCAACAGTCGCCACCTGTGTTCCCAGAGCCGGGTGCTCCCGGTAGTGGCTGGTGGAGTTAGGAGTTAGTAGGTGCAGAGCGGGAGTCAGGATTGAGAGGTTTATCGGGGGACAATAACTATGAAGGAAAAGGGGGAGGAGGCAGGCCTGGGCAGGGAAAGCCCTCAGAGTGCCGTGCAGACCCACACCTGTGAAAAAAGAGAGGGGAGTGAGAAAAACAGGGAGGGGAACGTCTCAGACCGCAGCGCAAATTATGCGAAGTCTTGGGCAACCCCGTGGGCAGTGGAGCACAGTTGCCCATTCGAGGAGTCCCCTGTTGGGCAGAAACAGTGGGTGCTGGTGCCCCCACCGCGTTCGGTCCGGGCTGGAGAGCTGCCTGGGCAAGGCATGTGGCTGGCTCCAACCGGGGCAGCGGGAGGCTCTCAGCTAAAAGCCCTCTCTCGCTGCGGCCAGCACTTCGCAAGTTCTTTCCTGCTCTGTGCAGCTGCCACACTCTGACGTCTCCTGACAGAGTAATCCTTTGTAAATGAAAAGACACAGCTTCGTTAAGGTGACTAAATGCTTCTCTTCTTGACCTGCAATGATCAAATGAGCACCATGCCCAGCTGAACTGTGGAGGAAATGCAATTCAACATTTTATGCAACGGTACGATTGATTGACAGTGAGGGCACAACCATGGGTAACTTTTCTCTTTCTGCTTTTCTTTATACTCCAAAATTTAGACAAATGATCATTTATTTTCCTTTTGATTGGAAAATTTTATAATGAATATTCTAATATCTGTCTCCACAATCATACCTTTTTGATCCAAAATGGTATTTTCTAATTTGGTAGCCCAACGATTGCTTCCAAGTAAGAGAACATGGTAAAATGCCAAGCCCAGGCATTGAGCTCAAACAGATCTGAGCTCGAACCCTGACCCTGTGACTGGTACTGTACACTGGGCAGGCTCTTCCCCTCTGTCTCAGTTCCCTCGTCTGGAAAGCAAGACACCTGTCCTTACTTCTCAGCCTTGCTTTATTAGAAGATGCAGTATGTCTAAACCTTGTAGCACCAGGGCAACACATAGTAAGAAACCAATCCATTTTGATGCCCCTGCAAAACTGCTGGAAGTTTCTAAAAGTAAAATCTACATTCAACGGACAATGAGCAGCCTTAGCTGGGTTATTTCAAAATAAGGTCCAAAGGAAAGTCCCAAAATCAAGTTTTAAAAATCTCCTTGGCAACAGTTCCACCTCTAGGTAGATATTTGTACACCCATGTTCATAGCAGCCTTATCACAAGAGCCAAAAGGTAGAAACAACCCACATGTTCATCCATGGATGAACGGATAAGTAAAATGTGTATACATACTGTGAAATACTATTCAGTCTTAAAAAGGAAGGAAATTCCAACATATGGTACCACATGGAAGAACTTTGAAGACATTATGCCAAGTGAATAAGACAGATACAAAAGGACAAGTATTATATGATTCCACTTTTATGAAGTATCTAGAATAGTCAGATCCACAGAGACAGAAAGTAGAATAGACATAACCAGGGGCTGTGGGGAAGTCAGTGTTTAACAGGGACAGAGTTTCATTTGGGGAAGATGAAAAGGTTCTGGAGATGATGATGGTGGCAGTTGCCCAGCAATGTGAGTGCATTTCATGGAACTGAACTATAGACTTAAAATGTTAAAATGGTAAATGTTATGTTATGTATATTTTACCACAATAAAAAATTAAAACAGTTTTTAGAAACCTTGGCAATATCGTATTACATACCACTTTGTCAAAAGCAACGCTGAGCAATCGGCAGGTGTTTTACACAGAGCAAAGCAACATAGAGCTTGTGCAGTTCATTGCATTTTTTCATAACTCTTAATTATAAAAATAATCACATTACAGAAAATTTTGAAAATTAAAAAACTCATAACCCCATTTTTTTTCCTTTATATGATTTTTTTTAAACACAGTTGTAACCACAGTGTTTGGACACTATAGGCTTGGAAGACAAATTCCAGAAATGGCTTCCAGAAACCCCACTGGCAATTCACAGAGCAAGACGAACACTATGATTTCTCTTGGGCACTCAGCGTGCTTCCTCCGGGTGGGAAGCATCCATACTGCTGGTACATGTAAAAGTAGAGTTGCAGGCTAGGCAGCGGTGGGGGTAGGAGTTGGAAGAATGAAGGCTAATGTCTAAGTTTCCTTTATAGTGGCCCAGGTCATAGGGATGCGTACGTGCTCGCGGGCACACACACATCCCTCCCTACCTCCCCATGCTGAGGTTCTATTTCTGTATCCATGGCTCTGTTTGGGTTGAGGTTCAAAAGGGAAAAAGGAACTGATTGTTGAGGCAGCGCCAGGCCCTGCACAGGAGAACAATCTGGCTGATGACTGAGACCCTCTGCAGGGATCCCAGGACCCAGGGCTCAGGGGGAAATGAGGTGGAATGATGGTCTCCTCTTCAGTTTGACTCCCACCAAGGCAGCAGAGCACAAGGCCAAGGGCAGGACAGAGCCAGTGCTGAGGCTACTGCAACCTTAAGCAAGTGACTTCCTTTCTCTGAGCTTCAATTCCCTTAGCTTTAAAATGTGTCTAGTATTTCCTACCTCTTGATGGTGCTATGAGGCCTGAGAGAGAATCCAAAATTTGGTTCTTTTAAAAGATTAATACTACTGCCCTGGCTGCTGTGACTCAGTGGATTGGGCACCAGCCTCCAAACCAAAAGCTCACTGCTTTAATTCCCAGTCAGGGCACATGACTGGTTTGCAGATTTGGTCCCTGATCAGGATGCATATAAAAGGTAACCAATACATGTTTCTTTTTCACATTGATGTTTCTTTCCCTCCCTCTTTCCCGTCCTTTTTCTCTCTCTAAAAATCAATAAGTATGTCTTTGGGAGAAGATAAAAAAATTGACAAAGTAATTCCAGCAATGTGTAAAAGAATCATGACTCAGTTGGGTTTATCACAGGAACACAAGATTGTTTTAATGTTAGAAAACCAAATTCACATAATTCATACAGATTAAAAGAGAAAAAACCCAGGTACATCTCAGTAAATGAAAAAATTTTGATAAACTTAAATTTCCACTCATGATAAAAATAAATATATAAAAGTAAACCCTAAGAAAGCTATGGTAGAATTCCTTTAACCTCCTAAAGTATATCTGCAGAAAACTGACAGCAAAAATTTAATGGTGAAAGAGTGAATGATTGAGGTCAAAAGTGCTTATAACACTTTCATTCAATAATGTATTGAAGGAAGAGGAGAGAAATAAAGGTATAAGTATTGAAAAGAAGAAATGAAACATTCATTATTTACATATGTTATCAGCAACATGGAAAATGCAAAAATCTATGAAGAAATTATTAGCAAGGTTGCTGAATTTAAAAAAGCAATATAAAAAAGTCAATGAGTTTCTACAACCAGCAACAAATTTAAAAAGTAATTTTTAAAAAGATAATCATACCAAAAATATAAACTAAAATAAGTGAATCTAACAAAAGCTAGGTAGTGCCTTATGGAGAAAATTGTAAAACTCCTTTGAAAAAATTAAAGAAAATCTAAGTAAATAGGGAGTTTTATGGATACCTTTTAATTTTAATACAGTTTTCTTCTAAAATATTCAATATTAACTTTTTGAAAACATATAAAACAATTTTAATTTCTCACATTTGTATTATATTCATTCAAACATGGCTTGCCCACTACAGAGCATCCAAACAGAAACAATTATGATTAAATTCAGTCATATTTACTATTTCGTCAATTTCGGCAATGGGAGTGACATAGCTGTGTACATTATTTTTACACATATTTCCACATATTTTTAAATCTTGTCATTACAAGAGTACGTTTGACAAGGTAGGGGGATGGAACACATTTAACACTTTGATAGCTTGACTTACAACTTTTAACCTTTTGAACAGATGGTATACAGGGCTCCTTTTGTGTCATGAGTTCCTCCAGCTGTAGGGGCAGGTGTAATGAGAGGCACTGCGGTGGTCGTGGCCGTGGGCTGGGAACCATTTTCTGACTCCAGGGGACTCTCGCAGAGGGTACCAGCCAGGTGAGTCAGGATGTCCTATTTGAAAAGTCAATGCAACCCCATAAAGCTGGTTCCTGGGCAGAAAGTGTTGGGCCCTAAGGGTAAGCCTACTCAAGCTACCCAGACAGAAACTAAGCATTGGAGGCTTCTCGCTGGTGGCTACGTATATTGAGTCAGGGCTGGAAGACGGGTATGTTTGAGCAGAGAAGAGGCTGAGGATCACAAAAGAGAAAGAAAAGCCATTGCTCCTTGCTGTCTGTGCATGAGCCAAGTCCGAGATTCACTCAACGAGCATTTCCAGAGTGCCGATCATCATCATCATCATCATCATCATCATCATCATCATCATCATCATCATCAAAACAAGTAAGCGCTAACATCCCAGGTTCTGGTGAGGTGACTTTTACATATAACCACGTTCAATACATGTTACACACAATAGCCATATGAATTAGGTACCATTATTTTCCCAATTTTACAGATGAGAAAATTGAGGCTTAATGTTAGGCAGCTTGTCCAGGATCATATAGTTTGTACAGGACAAAGCCAGGGTTTGAATCAAGATGAACTTGGGTTTATCTGAGTCGGCACATTGGACTGTGTGACTCAGGCACAGTCCTTACCTGCAAGGATATGGTCTAGCAGGAAAGTCAAATACGCACGTAGGTGTGTTTGCATGACTAGATAATCCAGAAGGACATCTAGATAAAATAAAGTTAATGGGCTGGGAATCGCAGGATATCTTATTGGAGGACAGTGAAGGGCCTGTCAGACTCTAGAAAAGGTTCCTATAGAAACAGAGTAGGTGAGTGGAACCAAGTTAGGATTGGAATACTTCTAATTGGAAGGAAGTCTTATTGGATTGCGGAAGACATCTAATGCCTAGCTTAAGAGTTTGGACTTCATCATCCAATTAATGTTAAGGTGGAGAAGTAGGGTGAAAAGCCTTAAAATACACTTGCCTCCTCTTGTTGGGTATTGAGGGGTGGAGTGGCAGGGTGACCTGTGGACCAGTGGGGAAGGCCCTGGCGGGAGATGATCTGGCCTTAAGGCAGGGTGTTGTTAGCAGTCAGGTAAGGAGAAAGGGATGGCATCAATGAGCTTAGCAAAGTAAAAGTGGATAGGGTTTGCAGCTACTGGGCTATCTAAGCGAATGTAGTTAAGATAAGATTAGGAATAATGCTAGGGTACCGGCCACCAGGAACACAAATTGCTTTTAAAAAGGCTAGTTATGGACACCACATAGCAATACCGAGAAATGCTTATGATATAATGACAAGTGAAAAGAACGAGATTTTTTTAAATCACATGTACCTGTGATTACAAATATCTTTTTAAAGCACAAGGAAAAATAAACCCAAACAAATTAAATTAATCATTCTACCCTAGACTTATTTCTACTTGGTTAGTGTTATGGAGTGAATTGTAACCACCGCCACCCCCAGCCCCCTGCCTAAAATTCATATGTTGAAGCCCCAATTCCCAATACAACTATATTTGGAGATAGGACCTTTAAGGAGATAATTACAGTTAAATCAAGTCATAAGGGTAGGGCCCTAATCCAATAGAACTGGTGTCCTTACAAAAAGAGGAAGCAAGTGCTCTCTGTCCACCCTCATACAAAGAAAAGGTCATATGAGCATGCAGCGAGAAAGCCCCATTTCTGAGCTAAGGAGTGAGGCCTCACCAGGACCAATGTTGCTGGCACCTTGACCTGGGACTTCCAGATTCCAGAACTGTGAGGAAGAAAGTTTCTAAACCACACAGTCTGTGGGGTTTTGTTATGGCAGCCCAAGCAGATCAATACAGTTAGCCAATCAGTCTCCGAGTCCTGTGGATTCTTCCTTTACAATTCTCCTTGCGACCACTGCCAACATGGCTCAAGCTCACCTTGTGCCGAGGTGAACGCAAAGGACTCCCTCATCTTCTCTGGCTTTGCACTTCCTGACTAGCTTCTCGTATTCCCAGCCACCAGTTCTTACCTTGCTCCATCCTATCAACTCAAACATCTGAGCTGTTTGAATCTGACAACTGCTATTTGCCTCTAGCATCAGCCCTCAGCTCCCTCTTTCTAGAACTCTCTGGACTCACCTCTCACATTGCAAATTCTCTGGCCTCTCAGGGTGAACTTCAGTTTTTCTGTTATAATTCCCAAAAGAAATACAGTTCAGACAAGCACAAATGGCTGGAGTAAAAACAGCCTCTTTCCCCTCTCTAGCCTCATCTCCGTGTCTTTCCTTCAGCCCATATTCCCAGACTTCTGCTGCAGACTGTGTTTTGCACATGATGGGAAAGAGAACTACCAGCAGCCTTAAGCCTAAATCATCCCAGTTTACCAGACTTTGTGGGAGAAACCAAGTTTCTTCCTCCAGCATCCATATGTCAAATTCCAGGAAGGATTGTAACTGGTCCTTCTTGGGTCAAGTGCCTGCTCATGAGTCAGTCACTCTGGCCAAGAGGAAAGGGGATTCTATTAGGCCAGGGCTGGGTCACGATACAATAGTTTGCAAGAGCGAAAGACGCCCCTGTCTTACCAGAAGAGGAAAGAGATGTTGAGCAGATAAAAACAAATGTCTCCTCTCCCAGGTGACACCTGCTCTGATGCAGCCCAACACACAGGACACCTTCCCCATGGCCGCCCTCACTGACTTGCCGCACCCCAGCCAGAGTGAATGGGATGATACCTCCCTGGGCTGAGCCCAGCACCCTGTGCTGCCCATACCTCCAGGGCGGCAGGTCCTCTGTTCCAATCAGTTATCCAGCAGAGAAGCATCTGAGCATTTCTTGGAACAGCAGCAGCGTTTTTCTTCTACAATGAGTCACACAAACTTGGCCGTGGGGTTTGACAGAGAAAGGAAAACAGACATTGCCATCTCTGATGCAGAACTCTAAGTCCTTCCAGAACAAAGCTGAGCCTCGGTTTGACAGGAGGGATTTGGTTTGCCATACAAATAGGGAACATCTCCTGGCTTTAAAGGTTAGGTGAATGCTGGATGAGAGCGTGGAATACATCTGTAGAATCTGAAGCCTGGGAGATCCTTTAAATGTGGTAAGCCAGTACTGGTAATGGGGCAGTGAGCTGGCCACATGGGCACATTGTTTGTGGGGTTGTAAATTAGTACAACCTTTCCAAGAACAATTTGGCAATCATGTCTTTAAAATACTAATAAATACCCTTTGACCCAAAAATTTCATTTCCAAGAATCTTCTCCAAGAAAACAAAACAAAATGCTGAAGATGTTTTATGCACACACACGAAAAAGTCCACCGCGGTATTATTTGTAACAGAGAAAGTTTAGAAAGAACACAGAAATGGTCAGGTACGTTATGGAAAATCCTCTCCATGGGATTGTTTTCAGCAATTGAAAACAATGTCTAGTCAGTTCACAGAAAACAAAATATAAGCAGCTTTGAAAGGTTATTTAGCCTTTCTTAAAGAAAAAATATGTACTAAAACAAAATCGAAATGCTACTTTCACCTTTCAGTTTGTCCAGGACCAAAGACATTGTTAACACTTTGGGTTGGCAATGGCATAGGGAAAGGGGTACTTTTACATGTTATTGAGTTTAAATCAGTGCAACTCCTGTGGAAGGCAATCTGATGATATCTATCAAAATGTAAAGTGTACATTTTTAAATGCATCTGTTGACCTAGCAAAACTTCACTGCTAGGAATTTATCCTACAGATATTACTCACATGTGTGCATGAAGGGCAAGCCTGTTGCTTGACACATTGTCTATAGGATCAAAAAAAGAAATAGCCTTCCATAGGACACTGGAAAATACATGATGCTACATGCATGCAATATATACTATTAGCTGTTAAAAAGGAAGACTATGTCAAAACCATATATGCTTTTGTGGGATGATTTCCAAGATATAGTAAGTGAAAAAGACAAGAAAGCAAGGTGCAAAACAATATGTCTGGTATTCTACAATTCGTGTAGAAAAGCTTTTTTATGTTAAATATGCACAGAACTTCTCTGAATACATAAGAAAATAATGACAATGATTCTTCTGGGGAGGATGACAGGTCAATAGTTGGAACACTGCCCTTCATTGTACACACTGCACTATTTGAATTTTTTTAAATCATGAGTATGTAGTTTCTTAAAAAAAAAAAAAAAAAAAAAAAGCCAATAAACCCTGGCCAGGTGGCTCAGTGGGTTGGAACATCGTCCTGTGCAGCAAAAGGCTGCAGGTTCAATCCCCAGTCAGGGCACATACTGGAGGCAACCTATCTATGCTTCTCTCCTCCCCCTCCCCCACTCTTCCTCTCGCTCTAAAATCAATAAACATATCCTCGGGTCAGGATTTTTTTTAAGCCAATAAAAATAAAACAAATGGGCTATAAAAAGGGTGTCTATATATCTTTACAGTTACATAGATAAATAACTATATTATACTCATAAGAATATATAACTTAAAAATTGCTCATATAGTATACTCGCAATTAAATAAAAGGAGAAAAATATCTAGGGGGGGAATGAAAAATACGCTCAAATGTTAACCTTGGGACTAAGCGTGATTTACCTTTCAACTTTTTCTGTAGTTTCCAAAATGTCTTTAATAATTATATTTTATTCATGTATAAAAATAAACTTTTATGTTAGAATAAAAATTAAAAATTAATTTAAATTAAAATACGTGCAGAAGGTAAAATCAAGGGAGACAAGAAGTTAATAGACCACTCAAGTTCTTTCCAGCTCCATGATTCTGCATTAATGAAATTTGTTATGGTTTCTTAACTCCTTTTTACTTTTTTCACTTGGCAACTGCTACCAGTAAAGACAAGGCCCAGTTCATAAATCCGCCAAAAGAAGACTGTATTTATAATACCCAATACCAAAGAATATGCAGTTGGATGAGCTTTATCAGGCATTATTGCGTTGCAAATTGATACCACCTTTTTGGAAAGCAACTTGGCAATATAAATCTGAAGCTATAAAAAGTATTTATGCCCTATGACCCAGTTATTTGCCTCTGGAATCCTAAGGGAAAGACCTGAAATACTGGAGAACTTTCCGCATAAAAGTCTTAATTAAGACTGGTAGGCAGCCATAAGAAATTGCAATTACGAATAGCATGTAGCAACATGGGAAAATGTTTATGGTACAATGTTAAGTAAAGGAAAAGGAATACAGAGATGTGTGTATCCTAAAATGACAACCACTTAATAAAATGCTGTGAAAAAACCCTGGAAGGAAGTACACCACCATGTTCCAGGTGCAGTGTTCAGGTGGTGGGCTCTTAGGGCAGTTTGGGGTGTTTTTTTTTCTCCTTTTCTCTTTTCTAAAATATTTATGATGTATTCTTTTTGAAAATATGTTTTTAAATACTTGAAAATTTGAAGTCTGGGCTGTTTTATAAGACATAATCAGTCTCTATGTCACTCTGCCTTTATTTCCCTTTAGTGAAAGTAAATCCCCTCTATCTCATGTAATAATAGTCACTGATATTTATTGAACGACTCTTGTCTGCCAGGCTCTTTACTTATTTTACTTCGATGAATCCAATGAAGCAGAAATTCCTATTACCGTTGTGAAGATGGGGACAACTGAGGCTCAGACAGGCTAAGTGACGCAACTAAGAGGTGACAGCCTCAGGTCCTTCTAGCTTCAAACCCAGTTCTTCCCACCATATCACAGTAACTTCCCACAACAAGGAAAACCCAGGCACTCTGGGCCGGGGAGGCCGGACAGCACTTCTGGCACTGCCCTGTCAAAAAGGAGCATCTCTCAGGAGGACGAATGCAGTAGGAAGTGGGCTCCCAGACGGGCCTCGCCAGGGGGCCCAGCTCTGGGCGTCCTCACACACCTGAGGCCCTCGGCTAAATGAGCTGGCTGACTCTGTGCACAGAGATGTTCACTCAGCCTGGTCTGCAGCCAGCACAGATGTCACATGCTCCTGCCAGCACTGACAGTGCTGGCGCTAACCTGCCAAAAGGCCTTTATGAAAGCCTCTAAAGCTCTCTTTGCAGACTCCTGGTTCAGGGGGTGTGGGGAAACAACACTGTCCCCCTCTATGGTAGAAAATTCCAATGCCACCTGGCTTGGCAAGAGGAAGTGATGTCTAACCATCCTGATCCCCAGAGACACAGCGCACCCCTGGGACCCAAATCTGGAGCACTGTGCTGAGAGCTCCTAGAGGCTGAGCCAACAATACGAGCAAAGGCTCCAACTCTCGGGAAAGCAGGAAGTCCAGGTGGGCCTGGAGGTGACCAAGCCAGAGACACTCAGGCCAGAGGCCCAGGGAGACCTGGGTATAGCCAAGCGGCCTCTGAGACGTGGACACAGCTGAATGGGAGACAAACCAACACCAAAGACAGCTTAGGACATGCTGTGTTGAGGACCCTCATATACTGTTGACAGGAGTGTCAATGGACTCAGGCCTTCAGAAAACACAGCAGCATTATCTGGGACACCCAGCAGTTCTACGCATCATAACCTGACCTAGAGAAACCCTCCCACCATGTGGGCCCCACATTGTTCATAACAGCATTGTTCATAAAAACAAAAACTACAAATAGTTTAAACACCCCATGGACATGAGAATGGATTAGAAAATATATAGTCATACAACAGAATACTATCTAGCCATGAAAAACAAATAAGCTATAATTTTCCAATGAATCCCATAAACACAATGTTGAATGAATAAAGCAAGTCACAATATAATAAATACAGTGCGATTTCATTTAATAAAAGTCCACCAACTCTCCAGACTAAACAACATATTGATTAGGAACATGTGCCTATGTGGTAAAGCTGTACAAGCAAAAGAATGAAAAACAGAATATTCAGGATGATGATTATTTGAAGCAGTGAGGCTGGGGTTTGAAGGAAGCACACGGGGAGGTTATAGAGTATTGAAAACACTGTCTTTGTTAAGTTAGGTTCTGGGTCCAAGGGTTTTATTTTTAATATGACTCTTTAAACTGATCTCATACACTCATGTGCATATATCAAATATTTCAAATTTTTTAAAAAACTTAAGAAAAATCTGAGTGAGGAGCTGCTGCTTGCTCAGTGAAGGTAGCCCAGCACCTGCCCAGCCCTGACCAGGCCCCACTAATTGCAAAGGCCTGCAGAAGAGCATCGGGGCACAGGCTCTGGCTGGCCTAGAGAAAGGGAGTGAGGAGGGAAAAGTGCAGTCTGAAGTCACAAGGAGAGTTTAGATCCCATTCTTGCCTTTAACCGACTGCATGACCCTGGGCAAGTAAATTAAAATTCTCTGAGATCAGGTGGCATCTGTAAAATGAGCATAAGTTGAGCCTCTAGACTTTAATCTTCGAGTCTTCAGCACTTGGCATCTTGTTTGGAATAGAATGATAGACATACATCGAAGACCAAATCTTATAAGAAAAACATCGGATATTCCAATAGTGGGCCAACCTACATACCTGACCAGTAAGTAACTCTTCTCCAAACTGCGAGGGTTAAAAAGGAAGGAAGGAAAGAAGGAAGGAAGGAAGGAAGGAAGGAAGGAAGGAAGGAAAGGAGGGAGGGAAGAAGAAAGGGAGGAAGGAAAGAAGGAAGGAAAGAAGGGAGGGAAGAAGAAAGGGAGGAAGGAAGGAAGGAAGGAAGGAAGGAAGGAAGAGAGGGAGGGAAGGAGGGAGGAAGGCAGGAAGGGAGGAAGGCAGGAAGGACACAAAAGGTCAAAGACTGCACAATGCCACTTACATGAGGTACCTAGAATAGTCACATTCATACAGAAAGTAGAACAGCGGTTAGCATAGAGCTGGGAGGAGGAGTAGTGGGGACTTGTTCTTTAATGGGTACAGAGTTTCAGTCTGGGTTGATACAAAAGTTCTGAAGGTGAACAGTGTGAATGCACTGAATGCCACTAAACTGTACACTAAAAATGGTTGAAATGGTAAATTTTATGTATGTTTTTACCGTGATTTTTTAATCAAAATCAATAAATAAATAAACAAGAAAAGTCTAAAAACTGCCACAGCAGTCAAGAGGAGCCTAAAAGGACACGACAATTAAATGTAATATGGTATCCTGGATGGGACCCTCGAACAGAAAAAGGCATTAAGTCTAGGGAGTCTGAATAAACTATAGACTTTAGTTCACCGTAATGTATCAACATTATTTCATTAATTATAACAAGTGTACCACACTCACGTAAGATGTTAATAATGGGGAAAACTAGGCGTGGGGCATATGGGGGCTCTCTGTACTATTGTCGGAATTTTCCTGAAAATCAAAAAAATAAAGCCTATTAATTAAAAGTCTATAAATAACTTTACGTAAATACATAGAATTATATGTAAAATTACAAAATGTAAAATCATATGTGTATAGACATATATATAAAATGAAGGAGAGGAGGGGGAGGGAGCAGGGTGCTGACCAGGTCCTGAGCCTCTGTCTCCAGGACCTTCTTTTGCAAGGCCCCAAGGTATCAGCAGGATGGCAGATCCCTGCACCGAGGCAGCCTCGCCCACACACTGACCACCTACCTACCTAGAAACAGTGGCCCTTATCCAGTGTGTAATATCAGTCTCTTCCCTGCTCCCTTGCCACACACTCCCCCAGATCTTTTTTTTTTTCTTTTTTTGATTAATTGTTCTTTATCTCACATTTTTTGCCTCTGACATTCTACATTTGTCATCTCTTTCACAAACCAGGCCCAGGGCCTGGCAGATACTGAGAGAATACAGACAGCCCGCCTGAGCTGGGAGCTTTGCCTCTAACAGTCATGAGTTTCATCAAAACAGAAACAGTCTCACCCTGACTCAGTGGCTCAGTAGCTTGGAGCATCATCCTGTACACCAAAAGGCTGTGTGTTGCCCTGGCTGGTGTGGCTCAGTGGATTGAGCACCGGACTGTGAACCAAAGGGTCGCCGGTTTGATTCCTGGTCAGAGCACATGCCTGGGTTGCAGGCTAGGACTGCAGCTGGGGGCTCATGAGAGGCAACCACACACTGATGTTTCTCTACTCTTTATCCCTCCCTTCCCCTCTCTCTAAAAGTAAGTAAAATCTTTAAAAAAAAAATTTTTTTTTTAAGGCTGTGTGTTGGATTCTCAGTCAGGGCACATACCTAGGCTGTGGGTTCGATCCCTGGTCCGGGCATATACAAGAGGCAACCAATCAATGTGTCTCTCTTACATTGATGTTTCTCTCTCTTTCTTTCCCTTCCTCTCTCTCTAAAATCAATATATATATCCTTGGATGAGAATTAAAGAAAACAAAAACCAAAACCCAGAAACAGTCTCTCAGTAACATGGAATCACAGAATCTCTGAGGCCACAGACCCTATGCCCTTACTTTACCAGGTAAGAAGCTGAGGCCTAGAGGGTCCGTGGGACTTGTCTAAAATCCCAGCTAGTTGAAAGCAGGGCTGGGATTGGGACCAAGGATTCCTGAACCCCTGTGTTTTCTCCTATAATGGGCTGCCTTCCTAAAGCTGATGTCTAATGGACTTCTGTTTCTGGCAATAAAGACTAGACACTCTGAACTACTTCCTACTGAAATATTTAAAATGCTGAATAAAATGTTTTCAATCATTTAAAGGCAATGAAGTGAGCTAGCAAAAAGGGTTTAAAAGGCCAAAGGAGAAGAAAAAGCAAGAACCAGGAGAGGATGTGGAAACTACCATTCTCCCTGAGGAAATGTGCCAAAGCCAAGCAATCGTGAACTTAGGCTTTCAAGGCCTGGTAGAGCACATGAAAGAGGAGACAAACCCAAGCCTGTTCAAGATGGAGAATCTAAAGAGGAACTTCCTGTGAAACTGGCCACGACTCCAGGACAAGAGTGGGCTAGAAATACTTAGAAATAAACTCAGGATCCCCACAGAAGAGCAAGGGAAATGGCCCATGTTAAACACTGAAAGAAGGTGGAAAGGAAAATAACATTTTTACCCTGAGAATTCTTTGACCAAAAGTCAGCTCTTCTATTTAAATTCATCAGCAGGGGTCAAAAACCCTCAAGCCAATTGAGCAAGACTTTCAAGAGGCAAGAGATTAGTCATCAGCATACCTGGGGCAGGCAGGGGCAACGGCCAACTCAGAGGCCCTACGGCAGCATCATGCCTGGCTTGTTCCAGGAACACAAGAAGACATAAGGGCCTGGAGTGGAGAGAACCAAGGAGAAGGAGACGTGGGAGATAAAGTGACAGAAGTCACAGGAGACAGGCTGGGCAAGGCTTGGTGTGCCATTGTAAAATGCTGGAGTCTTCCTCTGAAATGCAGAGCTATTGGAGGAATGAGGGTCGCTCCACAACGTGAATATTCTATTACCGCTAAACTGTACACATACAAATGGTAAATTATATGTTATTTTATAACAATTAAAAAAAACAACGATTATCGCAGTTGCTGTGCTAAGAATGTGTGGCATGGAAGCAGGGATGCCCAGCAGGAAGGTATGCTAGTAAACTAGGTGAAAAATGATGGTGGCTCCAGCAAGGATGGGAGCAGATAAGGGATAAGGTCATATTTTGGGTGTGTTGGAAGGAAGAGCCAAATAGGTTCCTGACACTGAATGTAAGAAATCAAAAAAAAAAAAAAAAAAAAAGAGAGAGAGAGAGAGAGAGAGAGAGAGATGACAAAGGTTTCTGGCCTGAGCACATTGGAAGGCCAAAGCTGCCATCGACTGAAGAGGGAACCGGTTGAGGAGGACACATGGAGTTAAGCTTGGGTCCTGCTGAGTTAGAGATGTCTATTAAACATTCAGGTGGAAATGTCACATGTCGGCGACGCTGTGGAGCAACTGGAACTTTCACACACTCCTGGGGACGTGAAAATTGGAATAGCCTAGGAAAACCCTTTGGCAGTATCTGTAAAGCTAAACATGTGCATCATCTGTGACCCTGACATTCCATTCCTAGGTATGTGTCTAACAGTAATCTGTGAGTGTGCTCACCAGAAGAAAGGAACAAGAACGTGTGGAGCAGCACTCCTCATAACCACCTCACACTGGATACAACCCGTCGACAACAGGCGAGATGAACGGTGGTCCATTCACACAGTGACATGCTGCCCAGTAAATGTAAGTGAGCAAGTTCCCGATGTGCAGTGCTGCAGCCGGATGGATCTCCCATTATAGAATAGGGCCTCCAGACAGACAGAAAAGCAGTATAAGTCATGTGGCCAACTTAAAGCTCAAAAACAGGCACAATGTTCCCTGGCTGGTGTGGCTCAGTGGACTGAGCACCAGCCTCTAAAACAGGGAGTCGCCAGTTTGATTCCCAGTCAGGGCGTGGGCCTGCGCTGCAGGCCAGGTCCCCAGGTGGGGGCGTGCAAGAGGCAACTGATCGAGGTATCTCTCTCACACATTTATGTTTCTCTCCCTCTCCTTCTCCCTCCCTTGCCCTCGCTCTAAAAATAAATAAATAAAATATAAAGAAGGAAAAAAAAAAAAAAACAGGTAAAACACGTTCAAGCAAAACTTGAGCGTGATCGTTCACAGCAGCAATACTCACGATGGCCAAAATGTGGAGCCGACCCAAATGTCCATCAACTGCTGAATGGATAAAAAAAAATGTTGTACAGCCATACAATGGAAGGTTACTCAGCCATAAAAAAGAGCGAAGTTCTGATACCTGCTGCAACATGAATGAACCCTGAAAACATTATGCTGAGTAAGATGCCCGACACAAAAGGCGATATATCGTATGATTCCTTTCATCTGAAATACCCAGAATAGGCAAGTCCACAGAAACAAAAAGCAGGTTAATGGTGGCCAGGAACTGAGCAGAGTGGGAAATGGGGTCTGACTGCTAATGGGTTTGAGGTTTCCTTTTGAAGTGATGAGAACATTCTGAAACTAGGTGATGGTTAGGGTTAAAATGGTAACGTTCAATGATAAAATTAAAAATAGAAAACTAATCGATGTTAGGACAGTGATTTCCTTGGAGATAGAAAGGGGTAAGTGCCTGGGAGGAACTCAGAGTTTCTAGGGTGCTAGTAATATTCCTCTTTTTTTTAATCTGGATGGTAGTGTCATGAGTGTGTTCATTTTGTAAAGATTTGTTCAGCTCAAGTATAGACAATTCTTCCAAGTAGTTTGGCTGCACAGTGGAGCTGAGAATGTGGACAGGAGCTAGAGGGGGAAGTGAAATCAACAGAGGGCTGTTTTCAGGTGGGAGAAATGATAGTGGCTTTTGTGCCTATGACAATGATAGGGTAGAGAGGGGGACACAGAGATGCAGGAGAAGCAGGAGAGAATTGCTTATTGGGTCTTGAGTAAGGGAGAGATGAGATCGCATGCCTGGGTGGGGGATCTGCAGTTAGTCCGTTTATAGTAACAAGCAGGACGCTAATCACCTGGGCCAGTGCTGATGGGCAGGGAGGGGGTGGTTAATCTGTGGAAGTTCACTCCTGGTTTATTACCAGGTTTATTGTCCCCAATTTACCAACGAACAATCTGAGATTCAGGGAGAAAGAGGATTGCTCACAGTCACACAGCTGGAACCAGGAGCAGAACCCACGTCTTCCTGACCCCAGGTGCGCAACACCACGCGGCTCCAGTGCCTTGAGTTCGCCTCTGCACTGGGTAAAGGAGTATCTCCATTGTTTGCCCTCAAACCACTGCTCAAACTTTCAGGAGCAGCACCCTAGGCTTCTAAGGATTCTGGGATTTGATGAACAAGTCTGTCCCACCTTATCAATACACCTTTCACATAAAGGACTTCAATTACGTTCCTCCTCAGCCTCCATTTCTCCAGGCTGAAGAATCCTAAATGGGGAGCTTGCCCTCATGGTAAAAGCCCTTCATCACTCCATTGTCTGGCTCTTTCCCAATTCTATTACGTCTTTCTTGGAATGCAAAGGCCATAACAACACAAACCACAGCAGCTTCGATTTGAAGAGCTTTTTGCAGGGACAAGGGCTCCATTTACGTATTCAGACTGATGGTCAGCAAGGCTGTGGCTTGCCCAAGGTCACACAGAGCGACAACAATGGAGTCCAGCAGAGGAGAATTCCAATTGCTGTGATCTCTGCCCCACACCCAACGAACTGCCTGCATGCAGGACTCCAGATGGGCACATGTGTGAGGGTACACTCAGCAGAAGGCGACAGGAAAGGGCACGTCAGATTGGCTTAAACCAATAAGGAGGATTTATTGAATTACATAACTGAAGTCCTGAAGCAGGCAGGCTTCCAGGATGGCAGACAGGAGTTCAGCGATGTCATCACAGTCCCAAGTTCATTCTGTCTTGCCAGCCACAGAAGCAGTATGGGTTGAATGACAGCCTCAAAAAAGATAGTTTTCTCTCCTAAACCCTAAAACCTGCGAATGTGCTTATTTGGACAAAGGGTCTCTGTAGATGCAATTAAGTTAAGGCTCTTGAGAGGAGATCATCCTGAATTACCCGGGTGGGCCCTAAGTCCAATGGCAAGTATCCTTATAAGAGCCAGAAGACAGACACGGAGAGGAGAGCCTTGTGAAGACAAGGCAGTGATTAGGGTGAGCAGCCACAAGCCAAGGACTGCCAGTAGTGCCCAGAAGCTGAAAGAGTCAAGGAACAGACTCTTCCCAGAGCCTCTAGAGGGAGCACAGCCCTGCTGATAACTTGATTTTGAACATCTGGGCTCCAGAACTATGAGAAAATGATTGTGTTATTTTAGACCACCAAGTTTGTGGTAATTTGTTAGGCACAGCCAGGAGACTAATACAGAGGACAAGAAACACAATTATTCGGGTCAGTTTAGGCTTGAACCTCATGTTCTGCCCTTATGTCCAGGGTGGGGTTAGCTTGCCCCAAGGTCCACGAGATGCATGAGGAAGGGTTGGTCATCTAGAGGAGCGGATCACATGTAGGAGAGGCTACCAGAGTGTCCACTGCAGACACCTGTTCTAGAAGGATACCATAGCCTGCCCTGGCTGGTGTAGCTCAGTGGATTGAGTGCAGGCCTGCAAACTGAAGGGTTGCTGCTTTGATTCCTGGTCAGGGCATATGCCTGGGCTGTGGGCCAGGTCCCCTTTGGGGCCGTGTGAGAGGCAGCTGATTGTTTCTCTTGCACACTGATGTTTCTCTCCCTCTCTTTCTCCCTCCCTTCCCCTCTTTCTAAAAAATAAGTAAATAAAATCTTAAAAAACAAAAACAAAAAAGTACCATATCCTGAGCATCTGCTCTGAGAGAAGAGAGCAAATGAAAGACAAAGGGTACCCTAAAGGTGTGACTTTCACATGTTCACAAAGCCCAAGGGCAGCCTCCGAACTCTGAAAACAAAGTTGAGCATCTGGAACATGGAGCAGCTTCCTCTTGAAAAAGGTGTGAATGTGCTTATGAACTGTCAACATCATTCACACTTTGGAAACCATTCCATCCACCTGGTTGCCCAAGCCAGGACAGGCCTCAAAGTCATCCCAGACTCTTCCTTCCCCCTCACCCTTCCTTCACAGGCAATCTGTCCCCACTCCCATCAGCTCTACCTTCTACAGGTCGTTCCAGTCTGTCTGTCTCCCTCCATCTCCAGAGCAATGACCCTAGTTTAGACCTGGACCATCCTCTCCTACTAGGAGACAGTCCTGGGTGGCCTCTCTGGCTTAGCCTCAGCCTCCGCCCACCACCCCACCAGAAACTAGAAGGATCTTTCATTTTTAATTGAACTTATTGGGGTGACATTGGTTAATTAAATTATATAAGGAACTTTTAAAAATGTCACGTTTCTGCTGAAAACTCTTCAAGCCCCTTCATAGCTTTTGAAGCCCCTTGCTTACCTGACCTCATCCCTCACCTTGAACCTTACCAGTTCCCCAAATACACAGGTTCTCTCTCATGGGGTGGGGAGGGCTTTGCACCCCAGCTCCCTCTGCCTGGATGATCCTTCACTACGCCTTGCCTGTCCAAGTCCTCCAGGACTCAGCTTTGAGGCTCTCTCCTTTGGGGGATTTCCTTGACCTCCTAACCCTTCCTCAGGGTTCCCCTGCACCCTGGGCTTGTGGAGTTCTCTTGTGGTGCTTCATTTGTGGGCCGTCCCTTACCCCCTACACTCAAAGCTCCCCAAAAGCAAGAACCAGGTCTTACCCCTCTCCATCCTGAGTACATAGTATATACCAGAAATAAATCGATGAATAAAGATCAAATCTACACTGGATTCCCTTGTTTTTTCTGAAATAAAATTCATCCTAGACTTTTGCTAAATCTAGTGATCACCAGCCCCGGTAGAGCAGGCATATAAATCGTGGGTCACATCTTTATGAACTTTGGCCAATTATCTTATCTCCCTCGGCCTCAATTTCTCTTTCTATAAAATGAGAATTATAAGCCTTACTTCATCAGAAAAACCACCTAACACACCATCTGGCAGGGAGGTGGGACACAGTGCATTTCTCTTTCCTTTGCACACGTGCACACACGTTGGCTGACGTCAACAAGCACCTATTAAGCACTTACTCTGTGTCAGACTCTGGGATAGGAATTGAGTGGTAACAATGACAACCCTGACCCTAGATTTCACAGTATCCTTTTCTGAGAAGATTCATCTATAAAATCGGAAGTAAATCCTACTCATAAATTCACAGGTGAGTTTGCCAGCCAGCAGGAAGTCCTTGAGCCAGCTCTGCTTTTCCTCCAGGGCCCCTCACTCTCCTCTCCAGCTCGCAAGAGAGAGCCCAGTCAACGGGTCTTTACCGCCACCTGGTGGAAAAACAGAATAAGCCCACAGGCAGCGGCCCGAAATTCAGACGCCTGCCTGGAGCTGCCAAACACATGGCTCTAACTTATATCTGCCACATTTGTTCAACAGCCAATGAGAAGTTGTCAGAGGAAATTGCTTTTGAAATCAAATCACCTCACCAGAAAAAAAAAAAAAAAAAAAAAAGGAAAACCAACTGCACCTTGTAATGGTCATAAAGTGGAAGCAGGCCTCCTGGGGAAATGAGCTCCAAGGCGAGGACCAGACAACCCCGTGAGGTGGGGAGAAATAGCACCTTCTGAAACCACGGTTGTGTCTTACGTCCCAGGCCACCATCAAGTACAAATCCTGGTGGAATTCTCCAAACCTTGGTGCCCTGAACCCAACTGAACTATACTCCAGCCCATAAACACCTGCAGAATCTCGCTCAGTACCAGAACAGCTCAGTAGAAACTGCCGGAAGCGGGGAGGCCATTCTTTCCAAAGGCCTTGGCTTTGCAGCCAGACTCGCTAAGTCAACAAAGCGGGAGCCAGCCCCGCCGCTTGCCTTCCTGTTACACCCTCCAACGTCTTCTCCCTGGCCTGCCACACTCACACGCAAGTTCTCTCCCTCTCCCCCGCCCACCCCCACCCCCTACCCCCCTGGATGCGCGCTCCAGCTCCAGCATCCTCAGTTATTTGGGTGGGGAATCTGTTCTGGGAGAACTGGGAGGCAGAATCCAGATGGGCTATAGCCAGAGTTTGGGGTTGTTTTTTTGTTTTTTGTTTTTTCCCCTCTTTTCTCCATATTCTAACCACTCGGTGAGAAGTTGGGCCCAAAAAAGCAGACTCGGGAACACCAGGGCTGCAGTGCCAAGACGTTTCCTTAGCCAACGAGTGGGTTTCTGCTTTCCTGGAAGACACGCTGTGATTTCCTCGGGGCAGTGGGGCTTTGCTGTGTCCAGCCAATTGCTTCTGGACATAAAGACAGTGGTCTCTGCAGCCTCTACAGCCAACACACCCAGCCACGCAAGTGTCTGAGAGCAAAGCTTGAGGAAGCACTGCCCACTATAACCTCCTGGGGTCCTCACCAAAAACACAGCACCAAACTAATTTAGGAGTGGGGTGAAAGAGTTTGCTCCCTCACAATTTTCCAAAGGGAAGAAAGTCATGACAGACAGAAATACACTGGAGCCATAAAAAATATACAAAATTACCTTTACCAATTGTGAATGGCAATTCTGCTTGTTCCGCTAATGCACAAAAATTGCAAGTTTTTCATCCAGATAGAAAATAAACAGAAAAAGTGATCAGCACTCTGGTATTAATCAACCCATGATGATACTGAATATATACCACCTCTACCTAGCTGACCATCTGCCCCCAGCCCCCAAATACTTGTTCTCATACAGGCTTGTGAACTTTGCATCTCTTTTATCTTGGGGGTTCAAGAAATAAAAGTGTGGTTCTCTCTGACCGTCCTACTTCCTGACCCCAAGATTCCATCCGGGCCTTCTGGGTCTCTCCTCACTTGCCCATGCAGTGCCAAAGCAAATGGGGGTGGGACAGTAGGTCATCCAATGTCCATCTTCAGAGGTCCTCCCTGTCCCACGGCCCCTCTGGATCCACCAGATTCTCTGTAGACTCAAGGCATGGGCACTTATTTTTATTTTTCAGTTGCAGTTGATATACAATGTTATATTAGTTCAGGAGTACACCCCAGTGAGTAGACATTATATAACTTACTAAGTGATCATCCCGATAATTCGCATACCCATCTGACACCATACATCATTATTATCGACTGTGTTCCCTCTGCTGCACTTGACATCCTCAAGGGCATAGGCATTTTTTGTAAGACGGTCCTGACTGCCTAGAAGCACCAACATCTATCACTCTCTGAGTACGTAACTCCCCAGGGACACACCAGGAAGCCAGGCTCCCAATTGTTCTGCTCTTAGCATCCTCAGATGTCTCTCTTATTCGAATCTTTCTTCTCACACCCTGGGTTTTCTGTTTGGGGCTGTGGGAGGCACTGACCTTGGGAAAATTCTTTCCCGCCAGATTTCTTCAGGACACATAATCTAAGTGGATAAAACGACTATGGGACATTTACACAATGGAATACTACTCAACCATAAAAAAGAACATTTTACCCTTTGTGACAGCATGGATGGACCTGGAGAACATTATGCTAAGTGAAATAAGCCAGTCAGAGAAAGACAAATGTCATTCGATTTTACTCATGTGCAGAATCTAATGAGCAAGCAAAGTAGAGACAAACTCATAGATAGAGAGCATGCTGACAGCTCCAGGTTGGGGTGGGGGGCATACTGGGTGGAGAGATCCAAGCAAAAAAGAAAAAGGACTCATGGACATGGACAATAGGGTGGTGATAGCAAGAGGAGGGGATATAAAGAGGATAAATGATAATGGAAAAAATACAATAAAAAAATTTTTAAAGACACATAATCTGTTGGCTTAAAACCCATTGCTTCCTTACCAAAAAAAAATTTTTTTTGTAAAACAAAAGCTAGAAAGATGTCTTGGCTGTTTCGACCCTGTCACATGCCTCCACTAAGGAAACGAGCAGAGGGCCAACTGCCGGCTTGCATGAGAGAAACAAGAGCAGATCTCATATGTCATCCAGCCACACTTGATAAACACAATTTCACTCTTTTTCAGTCACCCAAGATTTTGACTATGGTCGGTTGTGATTTCTTCCTTGGTAAATGATATGTTTGAAAGAAATGTCAGAATAAGTCTCTCTTTTTTTTTCCCTTAGTAGCTGTACTTCTCCAGCAGCCTCTGTCCACTTTCTTTTTTAAGTATACTTTATTGATTATGCTATTACAGTTGTCACAAATTTATTCCCTTTGCCCCCCTCCACTTGTTACCCTCCTTCCCTCCAGCAATTCCCCACTTAGTTCATGTCCATGGGTCATGCATATAAGTTCTTTGGTGTCTCCAGTTCCTTTACTATTCTTAACATCCCCCTGTCTATTCTGTACCTACTAGTTATGCTTCTTAATCTTTGTACCTTTTCCCCATTTCTCCCTCTTCCATCTCCCCACTGATAAACCTCCATATGATCTCCAAACATATGACTCTGTTCCTGTTCTAGTTGTTTGCTGAGTTTTTGTTTTTGAGATTCAGTTGTTGATAATTGTGAGTTTGTTGTCATTTTAATGTTCATAACTTTGATCTTCTTTTTCTTAAATGTGACCCTTTAACATTTCATTAATAAGGGCTGGGTGATAATGAAGTCCTCTAGCTTTACCTTGTCTGTCTAGCTTTACTTTATCTGCCCTTCCATTCTAAATGATAGCTTTGCTGGATAGAGTAGTCTTGGTTTTAAGTCCTTGCTTTTCATCACTTTGACTATTTCTTGCCAGTCCCTTCTTGCCTGCAAAGTTTCTTTTGAGAAATCAGCTGATAGTCTTATGGGAACCCCTTTGTAGGTAACTCTCTACTTTTCTCTTGCTGCTTTTAAGATTCTCTATTTATCTTGAACCTTTGGCATTTTAATTATGATGTGTCTCAATGTGGTCCTCTTTGGTTCCAACTTCTTTTGGATTCTCTGCTTCCAGGACTTGTATGTCTATTTCCTTCACCAAATTAGGGAAGTTTTCTTTCATTATTTTTTCAAATAAGTTTTCAATTTCTTGTTCTTTCTCTTCTCCTTCTGGCATCCCTATGAATCAGACATTGGCACTTCTAGAGATGTCCCAGTCTTCTCATTCTCTCCTCATTTTTTTTGAGCTCTTGCTTCTTCATTCTGTTCTGGTTGACTTTATTTCTTCCTTATGTTCCCATTCATCGATTTGACCTCATCTTCCTCCCCTTCACCATTGGTTCCCTGTGGATTTTTATTTCACTTAGCGTAGCCTTCATTTCTTCCCTTATGTGCTCGCCATACTCAGTCATTACTCTGAGCATCATTATCACCAGTGTTTTGAACTCTGTATCTGATAGGTTGGATATTTGTTTCACTTAACTCTTTTCCTGGAATTTTGATCTGTCCTTTCAGTTGGACCATATTTCTTTGTCTCCTCAATTTGGCAGCCTCCCTATGTTTGCTTCTGTGTATTAGGTAGAGCTGCTTTGACTCCCTGTTTTGGTGCACCTAATACATTGTAAGGGACAGAGCCTTAGGTATTAGTCTGTGCTGGGCAACCTGTTTCACTGCTTTGGGGTGCTGTACGTGGGGAACAATACCATTTGCTCAGCACTCACTCCTTTCCCAGTCACTTCACCCACTTCCCACATGCAACCGGCACCCCTCTAGTTGTTGCCCTGGTTGTGGTTCCCAGAGTGGGTGAGTTTGCCTACATTCTGGAACCATGTCTCTAGAACTAAGGGACAGGTAGTTTCTTCCCCTGCTCCAACCCCCACTGGTTTTCATGGGCAGAAGCTACAAGGCTTTATTTTCCCAGCACTTGAACACTGGGCTGCGCAGTCTGACCTGGGGCTGGGATCACTCCCCAAGTGTCCCTCCTAGTTTTTATTCACTACATGTGAGTGTGGACCTGTCCATTATATTGGTCGCCGCTGCCACACTGCATTCTCCTCTTCATCCTGGCTCCCCATCCCCACCCCTCCTACCCATCTGGGTGAGTATTTCTTCTTTAAATCCTTGGATGTCAGACTTTCATACAGTTCGATTTTCTGGTAGTTCTGGTTGTTTTTTGTTTTGAAGTTAGTTGTAATCCTTCTTTCAGTTGTGCAAGGAGGCAAAGCATGTCTACCTATGTCTCCATCTTGGCCAGAAGTCTCTGTCTACTTCTGTACCTCTCTCCATTCCCTACTTTTCTCTCCTATCTCTGCCACTTCCCAGCCTGGCTCACACATTCTGAGAAGCTGGCCAGAAGTCACCACTGCCCCCCAGTCGAGAGCAACAATAGTACTAAAGGCAACAGCTCAGGTGGCCACACACAACCCCCAAACATTTTAGCCTGCAACGTCCATGCACCCACCCCTGCACCTGGCCCATGTCATTACATTATGTGAACACTTTCTAATTCCCACACCCCAAAATACCCTTTTTAGCCTTCATCTTACCTGGCCTCTACATAAAAGACAGTCATTCCTTCTTCCTTAGAACTCTCTTCTTAGATTTGGCCTGAATGATGTTCACCTGGTTTCCCTCCCCTTCCACTGCCACAGGCTGCCCTTGGAAGCTGATCCTTCCATCTATCCTTTGATTGCTAATGCGCCCTAATTCCTGTCCTCACCCCCCTTTTCTTTCTACATACCCTCCATGAACAACTCAGCCTCTCTCAGTGTCATAACACCTACCCAAACCTCAAACATTCCCAAGACATTTCCTCTCCCTCCCTCCTCCTTCCTCCCCCTCTTCATCTCCCTTTCTGATTCCACACACATTCCTGTTGACTGTTTAGCCTAGAAAACAAAAGGCCAGAGAGAGGATAAATTGCTAATTCTCTGTATTTGAAAGTGTTAGGGTCACAGAGCAGACCCGGACCAAATGGGTAGATTTTACCTCAGTCCAGGGGAGAATGTTCTAACCAACAGCACTAGCCAGCAACAGATAGACTCCTTCTAAGGTAGTGAGCCCCCACGAGTGGAAGTGGGCAGAGAGGACTCCTGCATATAGCACAAAGCTGAACCAAGCAATATTCACATTCTCTCCCTCTTCTGAGACTGATACTTCTCAGCTCAGCATTCAGAAATTTGGATATATAGAAGGATTTTGGGTTTCTTCTTGTTATGTACATAAAATTACAATTCTTCATTTTAAAACAGTTTAGAAATTGTGATAGTTCTTTTTTCAATTTTTTTTTATAATCATGGTTTGTTGTTTATCAAATAATTTGTATTATAGATTCATTTGTCATACACACACTCTAGTATTTTTTTTTTTTAAGATTTTATTTATTTACTTTTAGAGGGGAAGGGAAGGAGAAAGAGAGGGAGAGAAACATCAGTGTGGGGTTGCCTCTTGTGCGCCCCAACTGGGGACCTGGCCTGCAGCCCAGGCATGTGCCCTGACTGGGAATCAAACTGGCAACCTTTTGATTTGTAGGCCTGCACTCAATCCACTGAGCCAAACCAGCCAGGGCCACACCCTAGTTTTTAAAGCACAATTTACTTGGTCATTGATTGAAGGCTTTCAATTAATGCATGGTTGCAAAGGTCACTGCTTCTAGGCATTTCTCTCTGCTCTATTTCCATACATTGTAAAAAATAATAAGTTGATAGAAAAGGAAACCTAAATAAATCCTAATCTGATGTAACACAGATTTTTTAAAAGTTCTTCAAATATTTTACTCATCAGCAGCCCAGATTCTTCATCACCAGCTTGGGATGTTCAATTGTAAATACAGAGGTGGGCAAAAATAGGTTTACAGTTGTGCATATGGAAACTAATCCAATAATTAATAAATAATAATAAAAGAATACATTATGTTTTGAGTACTCACATCCGTGAACTTACTTTTGCCGCACCCCTATACAGCCTAGGCAAATCGTACACCATTACTGAATTGAATTTGTGCCAGTATTTACTGAACAATTCCATGCTGGGCTCCACGCATGCTATGAAACAGGGGTGCTGAGGACTAAGACATAGTCCTACATGCAAAGAGTTCCGCCCTCAAGACGGAGGCAGACCCTCAAACCCTCACTGCAGCAGAGAGAGAAGGCAGGTGCTCTGATGTTTGTCAGAGAGCAGGAAAGACCAGGCAGAGGAGGCAACTCTGCCATGTCTTTATTTTAAATACCTCATTGCAAAACCTGTATTAAAATAACAAAACTAGAAAAGCGAATTGCCTACACCTCCACAATGTAATCTAATTGTTTCCATGTGTCTATATTCGCAACATTATCCGACTAGTTTTTCAGTCACTTATTTCCACTTATGTCATTAGTTTTCCATTTCACTACCTTTTTTCCTTACTCCCCTCTCACCCCCTTGAAATAACCAGTGTTCACAGCCGGGGAAGTTATCGTTCAACATCTTTCTCTAGGCTTGATTCGCCTATGGGGGGCACTAGAACAATATGTAAATCAGAACAATTGACGAGCAACCCCCTTCTTGTTCTCCTGACACACCCAACATTCAGCCATAAAAGCCCTGCTGTTTTTCTTTTTAACTCTTAAGTTTTCTAGGTCCTTGCTTCAGTAGACCCCACTTCCCTCACACCCGCTTTGCTGAAAATAACTAGGAGAAACTGATTAACGTCTAAAAAGCAGGAGTCCTAGATCCACAGCTGCTCCGTGGGTCACAGCAGAGTCTTGTGAGCATCCTCTGCTGTCCCTTATGCGCGGGGGCTTCTCATACTGTTTTTCTTCCCTCCCTCGGACACGTACGTACTCTCCCCACCTCAAGACTCCTCCTTTTACTGTTTCAGCTCACACAGGTGCCAAAGTCACCCATCAATAACACAGCCTTCCCATTCAGCAATTCTGCTATTCTCCTCAAGCCCCCCAACAGGTCATGGTTCAGTTTCTCAAGTTCACCTTATCATGCCAGACATACTCATTTTCAGCTATGGCTTTGAGAGGAGGAAAGAGCAGTGTGGCGAAAGGGTCTACGACTGTCCCTTCAGCAAGGACAGTGGAAGGAACATTTTGTCTTCCTAGGACAACCTTGGCCATGAGGCCCCTCAAGTCAAAACCACTGCCTTTCCGCATTAAGGGTCTGCCCTGTTCACCTTTGTGGCACCTCTGAAAAAGTAGTTTAAAAGGTTAAATGTTCATTGAATTGCCACGGAGTTGGCTCAGACTTCAGATCTGAAACTTCTTGATTCAGCTTCAATAAGAAGGCAGGGAGGTAAGAAGCAATCCCTCAGCCTGCCAAAAAGAGGAAGCTGACAGTCTGATGCATCACAGACCTGCCAAGGCAGAGCCCCGATCTCACCTCTGGGCCCTCACACACACAGGGCCAACCAACAGAACAGGCTTCACGTCACCCGTGGGGTTAGGTCCCAGCTCTGCCATTTCCTACTTGTGATCTTGAACAGGTCAACATTGTCAGTCTTACTTTCCTCATCTCTCAAATGAGGTAATTTTTCAAAAATTTAAAAAACAGTGACTTCATATAAGTAATTGTAAGTCTTAAAACATTAAATGGAAAATAATTTTAAAATTCTTTCATTCCAATTGAGGGTTATATAATTGCTGGTATAATCGATTTGCCATTTAGTGTTCTAGCCCACAGAAAGTCCTTGTTAAGTAAGTGAATGATCAATTTTCCATCAATAGGAAAAGAAATCAGCCACAAAGTCACCAATGTTTCTTGGATTCCAATCCCTGACCAATGGTGCCAGATCTACAGACGCAAAACTAAAGAAGTATTTTCTTTCACAAAGTAGTTTGAAGTCTCCAGGTCCTCCAATCCTGAAAATGTAAGTCAGGGGCTTTCAATGAAGGACTAAGGCTTTGTTCGGAGGAATCTAATTAAAGGGGATGGTAGGGTAGTAGACAAAGACACAGATGGTTTTTGCTATTTTATTTATAAAGAACACAACTACTCTTGACACAGAAACAAACACACCCAAGGAGGAGTTCGTAAAAACAACAACAAAAGAACTATGGGACAGTGGGACCTTGTTTTAACACCAGTCTGTGTGCCTGACTCAGGGATCACTGGGAATATTTCCACACATATGATATCTCACTTCAAAGAAAGGAAGAGACACCTTGATCTTGAGGGTCCACCTATCCGCCAGGTAAAAGCTACACACTCAGTCTTCAGCATCATCAAACTGTCCAGTTTCAAAGACCATCTTGGAATAATGGGGTATCAGTGGAGGTGGATGGTGCCAGCTGGGGTCATAGAGCATGTCTCCTTGTGGGGCACAGCACACCCAAGGCTTGACCTCTTGAGAAATGCAGCCCTGGATGTCGTCAGCATCTGCAGGCCATTTTAAAAGACAAGATTAAAGGAAGGAGTGAAGGTGAAAACAAATAGCCACACACACACACTCCTCTTTTCCCAAAGAATTATACACACAAACACACACATACACACACACACTCACACACTCACTCCTCCTTTCCCAAAGAATTGCAAGCATATTGTTTCTGAGGCAACCCACAGCTGTGCTTCTCAGCCAAGGGTTCTTGGCAGTGCAGAGGAAGCAACTGGATAACAAGACACTTCTGTCTGCAGCTGCTCAGTTCACACAAAAGATATTAGGAGAGAGTAACATTGTTCCAATGTTCAAACTAACTGATACATTATGAAGTCAAATGTAAAAATTTGCACGTACTTTTTGTTTCAAAAAGAAGCTGTTACAGAAATTGCAAATCTGTAACAGATATCAGGCTAAGCTTGCAGATGTGGGTCCCTCTTCTAACCCTATCTGCCTTTAGGGGTAACCTGGTAGGAGGGTCTGAAACCCTGCTTAGGACCCCAGAAACTCCACACCTACCATATGGATTCCCTTGATCTGCTTTCAACTCCGAGTCCCAGTCCTCACTGAAAAGTTCAGCAGGCTGTTCCTTGGGCGGACAGCTGGACATCCTTTCTGGCAGCTCCCAGGAATTCAGTTCCCCATCATAATCTTCACCGCCCACAGCAAAGCCTTCCTCTTCAGAATGGGTGCCCTCACCACCCGCAGGACTATCGTTAGGGATGCTCTGTGCTCCCCTCGTTAAGAAATCAACAAAAGGAAGGAGGTCTTAAAACAACTGGAAAACCAGAGGGCCTACTCATGTGCTTGGAAAATTTTTGGCAGACTTACTAAAAGGGTAGCAGTAAAACAAGTGTGCAGAGTTCTTTAGCCACCTGAGTACTTAAAAAAAAAAAAAAAAAGTCTGTTGGCATTTTTAGAAGTAGAGTTGATCAATTATGTTCAATAGGATGTTTTGCCTTAAACAAGGCCATTAATTGCCTGGTCTTGTAATTCACATAGGGAGTTGGGCACAGTTTACATTTTTAGGTAGCTTACATGTCATTAAAGCAAAACAATGCAGGTGTGAAACAAATTTTTGCTCTTCTATTCCTCCTCCTTTTATCCTCAAAGAGCACGTGAGAGGTGAGCACAGGATAAGGGGGATCAGGATAAAAGTGGGCAGAAGAGGAGCAGAACCCATCTAGTGACAAAGGACACAGAAGAGGAGCAGAACCCATCTAGTAACAAAGGAAAGCCACCACATCCCCACCCCCCAACATGAGGAGGGCTGGGAGGAACATTTTCAAGAGGTTTCAAAATAATGGGAGAAAGTTTAGGGAGGATAATGAACCTACAAGCATACAGTGCTACGGAGACACCAGGTCAGAGCTGGGAAATGAATCAGCCTATTAACACTATATAATAATGACAGCTATAATGAATAAACTAATACTTCAGGGCATGTGTTTTGGAGCCAAACTGCCTGGATCCAAATCCCAGGCTTGCTAATTACTAAAAGGGTTACTGAGCTTAAATATACTCAACTGATTCCCACAATAGCTTAAACACAGAATTAACATACAACCCACTCCTAAATGTGTACCCAAAAGAATTAAAAACAGGTGTTCAAATAAAACTTGTAAAAAATGTTCATAGCAGGACTACTCACAATCACCAAAAGGTGGAAACAACCCAGATACCTACCAACCGATGAATGGGTAAGTAAAATTTGGTTTACACATACGGTGGGATTATTCAGCCATAAAAAGGAATGAAGTATAGGCATACTTTGTTTTATGGCATTTTGCTTTACTGCACTTCACAGATTTTTACAAACTGAAGGCAAAACCCTCTACCAGCAAAAAGATTACAACCAGCTTTATTGTAATAGTAGTTTTATTGCAGTGGTCTGGAACCAAACGCATATCTCTGAGGTATGCCTGTATTGATACATGCTGCATGTATTTATCTTGAAAATATTATGCTGAAAGAAGCCAGACATAAAAGGCCACATAATATGTGATTCCATTTACATGCAATTTACATTTGCCAGTCCAGCACAGGTAAATCCATAAAGACGGAAAGCAGAGTAGTGGTCGCCAGGGGCACAAGGAAGGGGGCAATGGGGTGTGACTACCTACTGGGTATAAGGTTTCCTTTTGGGGTGATGAAAATATCCTGGAACTAAGTAGTGGTGGTGGTTACATAACGATTGTAACTGTGCTAAATGCCACTGAACTGTATGCTTTAAAATTGTTAAATGGTAAGTTTTATGTTATGTGTCTTTTATCATAATTTTAAAAAATTTTTACTCTGTGCCTCAGTTTCCTCATCTGTAAAATGGAGATATGATTCTTGTGAGTTTTTAAAAACAGAAAAAGAAAAAACAGAATTGCGCCTGATACATAGCGAGAACTCAAAGTGTGAGTTGTTATGACTACCCTTACGTGTCCGGAGCTTCATCTAGACCACACTATCCAACGGCACTTCCTGTGATGTCCAACAGACTAGCATTAGCCACATGTGACTATGAGCACTTGAAATGTGGTTAGTGCAACTAAGGAACTGTTTCATTTTATTGTATTATAATTAGCCTAAATTTAAACTGCACCAGAATCAATGGCAGTTCTAGATCTTCTCATCTAATCTCAGAACAACCCTCTGAGGTAAGTATTATTGTCCTCATTTTAAAGATAAAGAAAAGATAGCCCTAGATGGTATCGTTCAGTGGATTAAGCGCTGAACTGAAAGGTCAGTGGTTCAAACCCGGTCAGGGCACATGCTTGGGTTGTGGGCCAGGTCCCCGGCTGGGGGCATGCGAGAGGCAACTGATTAATGTTTCTCTCACAGATTGATGTTTCTCTCTTCCACTTTCACCTTCCTTTCCCCTCTCTCTAAAAAATAAATAAAATCTTTAAAAATAATGATAAAAATAAAGAAAAGTGACTTATCTAAGGCCACAAAACTCAGACCAGGGCTCTGACTCGGAGCTGAAAGTGGCAGCTTCGCCTGCCTCCAAAGCCGATTATCTTCCTGCCTTCCTAAGCTGCCTTCCTCGGCAGAAGGGATAAGTTTGGACACAAGTTCAGGACTTCCCTTAAGGAAGCTCCACTGGAGCTTCCAAACAAGAGCCCTATTGAAACACCAGGCAAAAAAAGGCAATCTGGCAGCTAAGAAGACCTGCTAAAAAGAGATGATAAAGAACACATAGGGGCCGTCCGTCCCTCTTGCTGCTTCCTGGGTCTCTCCCAGCATTCACCCAGGCTCTGCCATCTACTTGCCTAGGCAATCCGAGGCCTTCTCTGTTTCTCTCTCCTGACTGGAGTGGTCATCTGGGCCAAAGCCAGCCTGCTGGAAGAAGAAACAATTACCCAGGACTTGTACAACTGGGGTATCCCCACTATTAAGCTCTCTTCTCAGCCGCAAACCCACCCATCCATACTCCCCCGCTTTGCGTGTGGGGCTGGGACTTTGCAACCCACACTTCTGCTTTGCCCTGTCAAGAGTCAGCAAGGACGGAGGGTCTTAACAACTTATCCTATCAAATTATCTGTCTCCTGACTGATACACAGGGGCAAGAGAGCTTTCATTTCTCTACGATGCTGAGGGAAATCTTTTTTCCCCACAGTCAATCATACGCCTCTCTGCTCTCACCACTCCAAAGTTCCCAAAGTCCTATCACCTCTAAGACCTCCTTCTAAATGGAACAAGAAATGTTCACAGCCTCCATGAGAAGATCTGACTTCAATCTCAGCTCTGCCATTCATTGAGCGTGTGATTCAACCACTCTGCCTGGGTTTCCTTCTCCGGAAATTGAAGATGGCTGTTCTGACCTAACAGGGGGCTTATGATAACATAACATTTATGAAAACACCTGGCATAGAACAGGAATGTAATGTTTGTTGACTCTTAAGCCCGCCTGCTTTGCCCCTACATCTACACTGCATTTGGCACCTGTCCCAATTAGCTCATGATGTAGTCATACCTAGATTTAAAGCATCACCTCCACCTCCTATAGTCAGTGACAACACTTGGGTCACTACTGCAGACCAGCTGGTGGGGCCTCTCACTTCCACCACTGCCATAACCCCCTAACTGCCTCCCCATTCACCCATCCTGCCTAGCCCTGCAGTGTTAATTACTACTCTCCTTAAAAATCTTGAGCTCAGCCCTGGCTAGTGAGGTTCAGTGGATTGAGTGCAGGCCTGCGAACCAAAGGGTCACTGGTTCAATTCCCAATCACGGCATATGCCTGGGTTGCAGGCCAGGTCCCCAGTTGGGAGCACAAGAGAGGCAACCACACACTGATGTTTCTTTCCCTTTCTCCCTCCCTCCCTCTCTCTCTATAAATAAACATTTTTTTTTTTTGATCTTCAGCTCTACTGCAGGAGCAAATACCCAAGGCAGTGACACCTCCCCCTCACACTCCATCAACCTGTTGAGCATAGCACTTGCCCAGCTCTGCAGCCCAAGGTCCCGGCATTTGCTGCGTGCTCCCGCCTTTCCACACTTCCCACATCACACCTCTGCAGGCACCACCTCCCTCTCACCTTGGAGAGGGAGCGCATGTCCCTTCCTACGGTGCCCTGACAAAATTAGTCTCATCATAACTGCAATCCAAAGTAATTTGCTTTGTAAGTCTAATGCTACAATCTTCTTCTTATTTTGGTTACGTACTATCTTTGATGCTTAAACAAGCACGCCACTCCTCCAACCAATTAATAAGCGTGTCTACCGTGCCAGGCACTGTGCTCGGCACCAGGTTAACAGCAGTAAACAGTTATTTCTACCCTCAAGGAGTTCACCACCTACCAGAAATTACTGACTGCAAAGAAGGACAGGCTATGTATGATTGTAATAACGGTCTTTGAAAACCAGGAGCTGCCTGGTGCACCAATGAAAACAAGTTTCTGAAAACCCTGCGTCAAGCCGGGCCTTTAGGTTTCATTGAATAGAAAAGAAGAGACGGCCTGAGACGTCATCTGGAGCCCAGCGCTGGCTGGGCATCCTCACCAGTGGACACAGGTCCTTCGGGAAAGGTCTCTCCTCAGCACCCTCACCTGGCCCCTGTCCAGGCCCCCCGCAGCGGTCCATATCGCCTCCCATTTAGCAAGTACGCAGCGGCGACAGGGGGCCCAAGCCTTCCTTCCCAGCACTGCACGCCCACCCACACCTTCAGGGTGCCCCGCCCCAAAGCCCCGCACCCCATGGTCCCTTGGCCTGGCTGCGTCCAGCTCGAGCGCATGTCCAAACGGCGCTCAACGTTCCCAGAGCGGCCCCAGATGCTTCCCCGGCTCCGCGGCCCCCGCAACTTCCCACCTCCGGCCACAGGTGATGGCTGTGCCTGGCCCCCGCGCGGCGCTCACCTCCGGGCTGGGGGGCGCCTCCCGCGCGCTCCGCAGCTGTGGACCCCGAGGCGGCTTCGCAGCCCCTGGCGCCACGCTCCGGGCGCTCTGCGGGTCCATGCCCGGCGGCCCGCGGCTCCGCGCCCTGGACGCCGCTCGGCCACGTGACGTACCGGCCTTGCTGCCAGCCCGAGGATACGCCGCGGAGGGGCCAATCAGCCAGGGGTGCTCCCGGCGGAGGGGGCGGGACACGCGGTCACGAGGAAGCGGGGGGCGGGGCAGCGCGGGAGAGGCAGGGCACCCCGCACAGCCAGAGCCCACCTAGCAGCCCTCAATACCGTTTTTGTAGCTCCGGCCAGGCCGTGCAGGTCCGAGGGCTGCACGACTGAGCCTAGAATGCCAACTGTTACCCCTACGCAGCTTCAAAACCCCCAATTCCTGTTACCCGGGTCCACTTAATGTATAAAGCTAAGCTGTAACAACTTTTAATACAATTGTAGCTCCAACCACATTTTACTTTCGACCTTACAAATTTCTCCAGGCCACGTGCTGGAACTGGACTAGCACAGATGGATGACACAACACAGCAGCCCAGCGATTCTCCACCTTGACTTAATGATAGTTCTTAAAGTCAGTCCATGAGAAACCAGGGCTGTTGATAAAAACAAACCGACAATGTACTGAACACAACATGTATGCTATGACACTTGGTCATAGTAACCCTAAAGATTCTGTGCAGCCCGTAATCTGACCCGGGAAAAGATCCTTTTTTAATTGCTCGGGTGTGGCCCTATGCAACCTGAAGGTGGCAGAAGATAGGCAAGGTCAGGCTTCACTGCCTTTCCCTACCCACACGGCCTGAACTCTTCACAAACCAGCTCAAGGTGTGATAATCACGTTAACATTAAAGTAGCAGAAAGCTGTAAACTGCCTTACCAGACCCCCTTCATACAACCTTCGGGAGGTTATAGAACCTATTCCATCATCTCCTTCAAAGTATGTGTTGCTTGTAAACTATGTAAGATATTTGAAAAAATTAGTGTAACAGTTGGTACATGATACTCCCTTTTCTTTTCCACTATGTATACTTTCCTAGAGGGAAGAGAATGTGACAGATTAATGTGTTCTCTGCTCTGACCCATGAGTCAGTTTCCCCAAATCTAATTGTATTTATCTAGATCAACTCTGTCCAGTAGAACCTTCTGCAGTGGTAGAAATAAAAGTTCTATTATCTATGAGGTCTAATATGGTAAACATAGGGCTACTAAACGCTTGAAATGTTGCCAGTGTAAATGAGACACTGAATTGTAATAAATTTAAATTGCTATATGTAGCTAGAAACTACCACATCTAACGGAGTAGCTCCAGGTGAACTAGCTAGATGCATTTTCATGACCTGCGAGGGTGAGAACCACATGCAGGGTGGTGATAACCCCGGGGACCCAAAGCCAGCCACCACCCTCTTTGCTCTCATCTCTCACATGCAACATGTATCACTTTACTAAATAAAAATGCCATGTACAGATTTAGAATGATAAACATCCGCGGACTTAATGAGAAAAAGGAAATTTTTCTTATTTTAAAACAAATGACAAGTAAACATTTAGAGTACAAAAGCTCAAAATAAAAATGCCCTAAAACAGACTCTAATATTCATAGATATTTAATATGAAGGTATTATTACAAATCAGCAGAAAGAAAAATGGCCACAAATGGTGTTGAAGGGAAAAATCTGAGTTGTACTTGGCACGAAAAAGGGTTATCAAAAGTAGAAATCATGCAGGAAAAGAAAAAAAGAGAAAGAAAAAAAAGTAAAGAAAAACCAACTAGGGTAAATTTGCAATAAAGGAGAGACAACCTAAAGATTAATATTCTTAATATATTAAAAACTCATAAATTAGTAAGAAGTTTTTAAAAACTGTCAAACATGAAAAAAATAGAGAACCAGGAAAAACA